>NC_141694.1:107031257-108383791 GCF_964263255.1 Lissotriton vulgaris
GGACAGAAATACCAGGTCTGCAAACTCCTTTTAAATAAATCAAAGCTGGATCCCACGGCAGAAGCTAACTACACTTTCATCTTTCTTTTGTGAGCAGTCAGTAAATTGGTGAGATGTTCTGGCTCACCAGTTTTCTAAACATCTTGGGGAGCACCAGATACTAGATGCTAGCCAGATGAGTTTAAGACATGGTTTTGGCACTGAGACTGCCCTTGAGGCTAAATTAAGTCTGACAAGATTGCATTGATGACATTGCCACCTGCCTATTCTAGCTGTTGAAGGTGTGTCATCCTGTTACGAACAAACAAGCATCTCACATTTTTGTTGTTGTTCTGTGCCACATAAAAACGTTCTTTTTTAATTTTGCCGTCATTTCTAGATTAAGCTATGCCAATGCTTGGTAAATTGGCCGTTTTGAGCTTGCTATCTACAAGCTGCGTTCAGAATACAGAAGCGTGAATGGTTACTACGTTTCCTTTGCTTGTTGCTTCCTCTGTTTGGAATGCACTCTGTCTTGTCCTGTGCAAAAGGGAAGCCCATTCTAAGTTTAGGAAGGCTCTTAAAATTGACTGATTTTATTGATTGTCTTCATACTTTTTCTAATGATGTTAGTTTAGTGTCAAGATGCCTGAGGGCTATTGCTGCACTTTTTATGTAACTCATCAACTCATATCTTGCATATATACATATATGTTTTCAATATATTTAGTGAGGGCCCTCATGCACTAAACACTGGGCTGGTGGCAAGTGCATAGGAAATCAAGCAGAAATGACAGATATGGATCTGTCCTTTGGTGATAGTGTATTGTCACCTGAGGGATAGCTCTGCCCTAAGGGTAGACTGAGATATAACTCAACCTTGTGAAGTCTGAACATATATGTTATGTCTAACCGGAGTCAGACTTCTTCCATTTAAAACAAACATCTCTGTGATCAGTTTGTCAGAGTGCAACGTAGGACTCATGTAGAATTTGCTTTAACATATGGTTTGTGTGTTTTCTATGATCAGTTTCTTAGAGTACAGTATAAGACTGATGTAGAATTTGCTCTAACATATGGCTTGTGTGTTTTTTTCTCTGAGATGGTGTCCATGCAGTAGCAAGACACCAGCGCCCGCTCCTCTTGTGCATCACTATGTCCTGCATCTTCAATCTAGTGATCAAAATGCTTGAGAAACCATCTGCTGCTACCAAACCAAGTCCAGGTCTGTCATAAGCAGAATAAGTCGAATATTGCATATAAAGAATGGTCAATGTAAAAGCATGGCACAATAAACACACTGCTTTGTGCACCGCTTGTTCTAGTGTAACACTACAAACCAGTAGCCATGTTGTCTGCCTGGTGTCTCCTTGTGTTCCTTTCAAAGGGTGTCTTTTCCCTATTTGGGGCAGGCAAATAGCTATAATTAAGGTAGACATAGGCCTTGGTGTTATCCCGGCTGGATTATGAAAATTCTCTCTACTTGGTTACTCCAAAGTCCACAACAAGGAAACTGCAAGTGGTCCAGAATTATGCAGCCAGGTTGCTGCACAACATCCCTAATGCACAATCGTCCAAGCTGGCATTAAAAGTGCTGCGCTGGCTACCTATCAAGGAACGCATAGTGTTCAAGTCATTATGCATAGCACACAAAACATTCTGGGGTATGGACCCAAAAATCAACCTCTCACTCATAACTTTCTATCGCCCCTCGAGAAGTTTGCGTTCAGCGAATCTGTTTCTGGCGACACTACCAAAAATCAATAGAGCACGTTCTGTAGGCCAAAAGTTTGCCTATAACGCTGCAAAACTATGGAATATGCTTCCCATCGATCTCCATTCAATGATCAACCATTTATCGTTTTGGAAAGAACTACAACATGGCTGTTCCAGACGTGAGCTGAACTGTATCTGACTGCTTGCTGTCGTAAGCGCTGGGATGCCTAAGGGGAGCCATGCGCTCTATCAAATGTTAATTAATAATAATAATAATAATAATAATAATTCACAAACAACAATAATAGAGAATGTGGCCTCCTTCCTCAAAGGAAATTTAGAGAAATGTGTAAAAATGTTGCATTTTAAAATACACATTGCCATGCAGGATTTAATTACAACATTGATATTTTAGTTACTTTGACTCGTAATGAATGGGGCGGGGGGTTCAGAACAGAATTGAAAGCCCATGTTTTGTTATTTTAATTTCTGTTTCTGATATCAGTCTATCAGTCTCACATTCTATGTGCTATGGAGATTTAAAGGGAACTTGCAATTTTTCTTTGCTAGAACACAATTTGTTGCAAAATTATTTAAGGTGACCACCTTTTGCCAGTTTCTTAGGCCATGTGGCTTCCTATATGAATGTGGCTCACTATCTCTCATGAGAACTGCTCATTGTAGGACACTGTTTTACTAATGATTTTCATTTAGGAAAGCGCAGACTCCTGGCAGAGTAATGAACAGGCAGACATATTGCCATCTGATTCGAACTCACTTATTCAAAGGCAGGAGGTACAGAAGATACCTGAGAAGCCTGTGACTTCCAGATCCCAAAATCACTTAGCTCAATATTCTGAGATCTGTACATTTCTGCATCCTGAAACAAATAGATGTTGCAACATCCTGAGTGCAGACTAAAAACATGGATTTGGTCAACAGATAACAGTAACGACTGTCTGAACTTGGAATTACAAATATTTCATAAATTCATTGTCATTTTACCTAAGAAAGTTTTAAAGCATTGGCAAAAATAGTGGTTGCTTTGTGCGCTTTACATTGAAATTCGCAGAAGCTGCTTTTTTGTTTTCAACATTTGTTTACGCTGATTGTGTCTGTTATAGTAATTGGGCCTTTCTTTTTCATGCACCAGTTTAAGAATGCCTTGGGGCCTGATTCTGGGTTTGGTGGGCCCCCTCTCTCTATGCACTCCCTGTTCCACCACAGCATGGACTTCATGGTCTATGTCATGCTGGAATGCACTGTGGCCGTTCCACGGTACTACCTTACTAGAACTCACATAAGAGCCTTCGAAAGGCACTGGCGTGGGACCATTGCAGCAGGAACGCGCAGCCTGTATTCTAGTTGGAATACGGCAGTGCGGCCAGACTACGTGTTTGGGGGTCTTGGAGCGGGGCACTGGCATAGTGGCTCGCTCTAAGACCACCACATTTGTAATCAGGCCCTTCCTGTTTTTCCTATGGTTTACCTGTACTGGAATTGTTCTTTTCGGCTCAGGTATTGTGGTCAGGCAAGCTTGCTATTATGGGAGAAACTGCAGTCAAGGGCGGCATCTTTGTTTTTCCTTTGTGCCTGAGGATCTTTGTTCCTCAAATAGTAGATTTCTGTTCTCTGTGATCACTTCAAATATTGGCATCTGCCTTCAGCATTTGAGGACTGCTCTCTGCTCTGTCTGTCTGTCGGTCTGTCTGTCCGTCGATCTATCTATCCTGTCTACCTCCATTTCTGCTTCTCTCTCTTATTTTTCTCTCCCGCTGGTACCCCTTTGACTCACACTATGAGGCAATAGGCATCAGTGCATAGAAATGAAAGAGTGCACAATCAATACATATGTCAGAGAAGGACATCTAATAAATCCAAAATTCCAAGAGTGTTAAAGACAGCTCAATGCAGGTATTGATGGAAAATGATTGTTGCATAATGCGAAAACCATAAATAATGTAGAAGCTGAATCTGCCTGACTGCACTACAGATCCTGGACAAGGCAGGTCTAATCCTGTGGGGATCATTGAAACCTCATCAGACTTCATCCCACCGCTAGAAACGTGTTTGATGCAGGACCACGTCCTACACTTACTGAAAACGGAAAGCGTCACATTCGTCTGGGCTTTAGCTCCACACACATGGGAGACAGTAGTACATGTTTTGATTGGACAGAAGTTGTGTGCTTTCCCTCCACTCAAATGTGATCATTTTATGTATTAATCCAGCTGCTTGAGCTTGAACTTTCAGGAACACACACAGGTGCACACTCATTACATTATACTGCTATTAAAATGTCTTAGATAATGAGTAAATATATGGTGTTTTTCCCTGGCAGCAGCACAGATGGAAGGAGGGCAGTGATTACCCTACTAGGATTTTTAGGCATGGCTTGACAGTGCTACTTTCACCTGACCTTTTAACCTCCACCAATATTATTCTACAGTTCTTTGCTTTGATTTTATACCTACATTAAATCATAGAAATTAGACCAGTTTATGAATTTAAAATAAATTAAAACCAATTACTTTTTTTAAGTTGTTTTTATGCGGTGTGAATTAAGCACAACAACAAAACAAGACGTTACCCTTCGAAGTCCCCACAGTTACATAAGTGACTTTGTTTGATTACATAGTAAATGCATTAACACTTTGATCAATAAGGAAAGCAAGGTACAACTAGCATTCAGTCATGTCTGTTCTTTAAGTGATGTACGTTGGTGAGGATGGTTGTTGATCCATTTGGAGTGAAAAGTAGGTACTGAAGTGTTCACATGTCTTTGGTGCGAGTTCTCGCAGGCATCAGCGCCCCATAATCCTGCAGCTGTTCATGGCAGGATGCCACATCTTTAAACGAGCCATCGAATTTGGGGTTACTAATCTTCCCCAGTGTATAGCAACCCTCCTCTACACAATGAGTAGTAGCATTGCCGTCAGTGGCGGATGCCAGCCGCGACATCCTCGACATAACCCAATAGGGCCGTGAGTAGTGTTCCAGGCACAGGGGTAGCTATCACCACGTCTATGCAGTTTGGAACTGTGGTCCAATACTCAGCTATTTTTGCACCCATGGATTGTGGCGGACTCACAGGGTAAGGAAAACTAATATAATGGCTTTTAGAATTAATTCGATTTGTGTTTTCTACGTGGAACTAAATAAAAGCATACTAGCTAACAAAACAATTTTAAGTTTGACAACAAATTATATAACAAGTTACACAAAACAGTACATTGCAGTTCAATATGATTTAAAACAAAGCCCACTTTCAATGCCAGACCTATTGGCTTTATCAGTGTTTGCTACATTCTGTAAAGTGTGCATAATACAACCATCTAAGTGCTTGAATGCTTTTTAGAAACATTGAAAATGAAAAACAGAAACGTAGGGTCTGATCACAAGTATAGCTGCCTAGTAAAGAGCACAACAACGGGCTTTGTTGTTTATCAGGTGTGATAAATAACACCTATTATGAGTTTCTGGGGAATAACAAGCAAATTGTTGGTGTATAACATACCAACTTCCTCCTGATACAGTAATTGCCATATGGTTTTCTCCTGTTAAATATGGGCAGGTTTGACCTGACAAACTCAGGGGAGGGAATGTGGCCTAATGGCTAAGGCAGTCGACCTCGGAGCTGGGGAACTGGGTTTGAGTCTTGGCAGGGACGCTCGGCAGTCTGTGATTCTGCACAAATCACTTAGGGCATATTATCACGAAACGGCGTTAAAAATATCGCCGCTTTAGTGGCAGGAAACTGACCCTAAAGCGGCGATAATGGGCTTGATAATATGCCCTAGTGAATTCCTATAGAAGCCCATGTTCTGGTGTGAACATGGGCTTCTATTGGAATTCTCAAGGGCATATTATCAAGCCCATTATTGCCACTTAAGTGGCAGTTTCCTGCTGCTAAAGTGGCTATAATTGTAAAGCCATTCTTGATAATATTCCCCCTAATCTCCCAGTGCCTAACAAAAATGAATGTGTCTGTCTATAACGTGACTGTTGCTCCTGTAAAGCGCTCTGATACCTTCAAGTCTAGTTCTCGCTATATAAAACTCGACCAAATGAGACACTTAATGTATCTGATAATTATCGAATGCATTAAATTCAATTTCCAACCTATGCATAAACAGAGATTTATGCGCAGGTCAGAAATAAACAATAGACTCAAATTAGGCCCTAAATACATTTACAATCATAGGAAATGGGGGCCTAATCGTTAGGTGTTTTCGAAAGATCTGTGGTTAATAGAACAATAAAATGAATATAAAAATAACATATGTCGGCCATTTGCATTGTACCCGAAACAAACGGAATTCTCTTTTGCAGCTTAAGTAAGAGGTTTCGTTATTGGCTTACTCACTTCTTGTCTCCTTATCAGCCTGGAGGGTTGAAAGGCTTAGAAGAGCAGGCAGGAATTGCAGCCTGTGACCTGCAGGTTACACACAGATCTCTGCAGAGGGCTTAATCTAATTTCAGCTTTATCTGCAGCACACGGAAGCTTAGAAGTGATGAGCTCTCGACTATCTCACATGGAAGGCTTTGCTGCAGCTCCTCTGATAGTAGGGCTATCTGTCTAATGCTTAACCTTCCCCTCCTTTGGAGCCCCAGCACATCATCCCCCCTCTTCATTACTCCCTATAGAAGCTTTACATTCAAGTACCTCCTCACTCAGCATGCTCCTCAGCTTCAACAGTAAAGGTACCCCACGGATTCAGGTCTCAGCAAACTGTGAAACCCACAGACCATAATTTAGCTGTGCCACTATTGCCTGCATATGCTGAAATCTATCTGTATCCAATTTGCATAGTTGGGTTCAAAGCTGATCAGTGTAAATGCTATCACTACTAAATGCTATCTTAGAAATACATACGGCAGAATATTGTTAATGTTGTATATCTGCTTGTTTGTCACAGGGAAATGAAAACAAGAAATATATCAAACTGTTCTAAAGCCAACATTATCATCGCTAGTGTTAAATTATGCTGCGAAAATTATATCACTGCATTTTCATTTAAACACACTTGCCCAAACAATGCTTTCTCAATATAAACTAACGAGTCAGGTTATAACATTTTAAATAGCTATTCATTTAAAAACTAGATGAGGACACTGCTAACAATTTAGGGCCCGATGTAGGTGTCCATTTACCGACCGGTAACGGCCGATTTTGGCCGTTACCGACCGGTAAATGGTCATTCCTGATGTAGGTGCCCTATTTTACCTATTCAGTAAATTTACCGAATCGGTAATTTAACGAATCGGTAAAATACCGAATCGGTATTTTTACCGATTCGGTAAATTGGAGATGTAGGTGGGACTCTACTGAGTCCCACAGGCCTTACCAAATCGGTATTTTACCACCCAATCCTATTGGGTGGTAAAATACCTAATCCAGGTGTGCATGCACATGTGTGCATGCACACCTGTGCCATGTGACAGACAGACATGCCCTTGGGGCATGTCTGTGTGCCCCATGTCACACGTGCCTGAATTCCGGGTGCTAGAGGGTGTCAAAGTGACACCCCCTGCACCCTTGCAAAAATCGGTATTTACCGAATCTGTAAATACCGATTCAGTAATGACCATGGATTCCTATGGGCTTCAATGCCCATAGGAATCAATGGACATTACCGATTTTTAAGGATTCGGTATTTACCGATTCTGAATTACCTACATTTCCCCCCCTCTAATTTACCACTTCTTAAATACCGATTCGGTATGATTCGGTATTTTAGAAGTGGTAAATTAGTATTACCTACATCGGGCCCTTGAAGCACTAAAACAAGCATTGTCTTTTAAAAACAAAACTTTAAACTATAATTTAATGTTTGAGTAAAAATACACAGTTCTACAAAAACATTGTTCTTCCCTTCTGCCCCTAGCAACTACAGACTTAAATATGCAATAGTGAGAAAAGCCTTTAGTGTTACCCGGATTGTGTGTAGGTCGTCGTTAAGCAGTGTTTCAGTTCCATTTGGTTTTCAGGTTGTAGCCACAGGGAAGGATATATAGTAGCTGTCTTTGATTGTGTGCCCTTGTTTCCTTCAAACTGGGTCCCAGTCTATTTATTTCTGCTGTATTTTGAGCCCCATTGTGCTTTGCAAAATGCGGTTCCAGATTATCAAATAGGCAAAGTACACCCCGGCCTATGGACCCCACTCCTTTTAGGGGCACGCAACAATGGATCAAAATAATATTGATTTGATCTTGAAAGAACATTATAATCAAACTTTCTTAAGTTGTTTCTAATTCATTTTTGTTTAATACCATTAATCATTGTTAATGTTTTGTTTTGTGTAAAAAAATTGGTTTATTAAAATTGTTGGCAGGTAAAATTGAAAACTTATTAGGAGATTATTTGTGGGCCCAGAAATTTCGATGGCTTAGGGGTCGCCACAGGGTTTAATCCAGCAATGGCAAAATAGGGCTCTTTTGTCTGCTCAGTATGGAGCATACAACCACAATCCGAATCATTGTCGGAGCACCAGGTAACCATTTTAGCCAGTTCATAATATTAGTTACCTTCCCTTGCATGGCCCTAGTATTAGCATATGGTAACCTAGTGCAAGTTACAGGGATATGTTAAGAACTCTGCAGACTTGAAAAAACCCAGATATGCAGTTTTTAACATGCCAGTCCTCTTAGGGACTGTACTGACATTTGACACCTATGCTGCAGAACCATGTCTTAGTCATAGAAATGTAACTTAGGGGCTGATTAGAATGGCGGTGGGACTGCCACCGACAGCCCATTGGTGGTGGCCCCACTGCCATCGGTGACTGTATCACGCCTGCCACATTATGATGGCGGGCGGATGTATGGCGGTCAGAAAAACAGACCGCCACGCACCTGACAGGCTCAACTAGCCCGTCGGTGCATCGAAGGGAGCCACAATCCCTACAATGGTGGCGGTGCCTGCCAGGCACTGTCGTAGGGATCATGATGTCCATCCCCGCCAGCCATTTCATGGTGGTTTACCCGCCATGAAAAGGCTGGCGGAATGGGACATGGAGGTCTGTGGCGCACCTCCTTTACCCCCTGGCCCACAGACATGGGACCTGGGTGGCAACTAAGGTGCCCCCTACATATCCCTGCACCTGCAGGGCCTGCCATGTAATTCAGGGATATGTGCAGTGTCCCCTTTTTGCAATGCAGCATGTGCTGCTGCCAGCAGCACGCACCGTAATGCAAAACATAGGCATTGTGACAGCCATGGTGGCGGTTGCATGCTAAGTCTGACCACCATCATAATCAACCACTTGCATCAAGAGTTTAGTTAAGACCATCACCATTCATATTTACACCTTGCGTGCTGAGCTCGTCATGACCGCCACGGCGCTCACACCTGGGGATAATTCGCCTGCTGTACTGAACGTTCTGTGGAAACGGGCGTGGTCATGACGAACTCAGCTCGTCATGAGCACAGCGCCACCGTGCAGCGTGATGAGCCGAGCTCGTCACAAGCACCGCAGCACTGTGCGCGGCTCCACCACCCCCCAGCGCCACAGGGGAATTAGCCCACGGCGAAGGGGCTAAGGTACTTCTTGTAGTTTTTGTTTCTTTTGAGACATGGGCAATTTTGTGCCTGAGACACGTTTATTGACTTAATAAAATGTACCTATGTTAGTGCCAAACTTCATGCTTATTTTTTTTTTTCATTTCAAAGAATTTTATTTTATAAAGAAGCAAAAGAAGATACAGAATACAAATATAAGTGATACAATTGATACCAGATAAAAAGCAATCAGAGGCTGAAATTCAAAAATAAATCATAGCAAATGCATCCCTAAACAAAAGTAGCCTGCCAAAAACAGAAAAAAGAATTAGTTAAGGGGAAGTAAGTTTCTTAGACAGAATCTACAATCAAGAGTATCACTATCAGCTGGTATAATCAGGGTAAGGGAGGGAAAGGAAAAAAGAAAGAAGAAAGAAGAAAGAAAGAGAGAAAGAGGGAAAAGATGGAAAAGGAGAGAAGACAGGAAAGGAAGAGAAGAAGGAAGGAGAGAAGGATTTCCAACGGACAAACCCGACAAACAAGACGCCATTCAACCAGACAAATCGAAAGGATATTGGTCAACCAACCCCTTTGATGACAAATCCATATAGTTATCCAATGCATTCCAAACCCCACTAGAAATAGATGGAGAGAGGTGAGCATGATCGACCGAAGTGTGAGCACTTCGTAAAAAGGAAACCCAAGCCCACCAAGTATGATAAGAAACAGAGGAAAAGGATTTCCATTCCATAAGAATGACTTTCACTGCAATAGTCAAAAGGAGATCCAACAACTGTAATTCCATGGGATCCAAGGGGAGATGAACAGGGGCAGCTAATGGACCTAATAGAATTAATGGAAAAGAGAGTTGGAACTTAATACCAAAGATGAGCATGAGGTGTTTATGAATGAGGTCCCAAAATGGTTGGAGGAGGGAGCATTCAAAAAACATATGCGGAAAATCACCCGTCAATAAACCACAGCTCCAACATAAGTTATCATCTTTGAGATTGAGCGAATGTAAACGAACAGGAGTCCAATGAAGAAGGTTGATGGAAAAAAATTTAGATTGCATTAACGATGGGGCGATTTTATTGCGAAGAGAAAGTTTACCAATCAGCTGCCAGGTGTCTGAGGAAATATGATCCGTAACTCCATGATCAAAATGGAGCAACCATTTTTGTTGAGCAACCGTATGCGTAGGTAATGAAACAGATGATAAAAATTTGTAGATTTTAGAGGCTACGTGAACAGATTTAGTCCATATTTGAAAGAGATTAATCGTAGGAGAAGTAGGATGAAGACGCACCTTAGCAAGTGCTACTTTGATTTTGAGAAAAGTATAAAAATCCAAATTAGTTAAAGAATGTTGTTGAGCCAAGGCGGAAAAAGGTAGTGGCTCAATATTTGAACCATAAAGATGTTTAACAAGCGAGATTGCTTTAGCTGCCCAATAAGACATGAGAGTGGGAGTAATATTAATTTTAATTTTAGGATTCCGCCAAATAGACGACCACCTAGATTTGTGAAGTGGAATCGCCACTTTCTTGTCGACTTTCCGGACCTCAGCAAGAGTATCTAGAATTATAGAGCGAGAGAACAGGTGGGCAAGGTAGACGCAGTGCAAAAGGAGGCAGTCGGTAATGGAGAAGCCAATTCCTGCTCTATTAACAACCAGGAAGGAACATGAATAGGGGAAGAAGAGAACCATAGAGCACCTTGAGACGCCAAAAAGGCAGTTTGGTATTTTTCCCAATCAGGAAGATTACATCCTCCCATTTCATAAGGTTTCCGCAAGAATTTATAAGCAATTCTAGCCCTTTTATTATTCCATAAAAATTTAGAGGTCAGAACATCAAGTTCATGAAAGAAGGAATCCGATAACTTTACCGGGAGCATAGAGGATACAAAATTAATAATGGGTGTAATCATCATTTTAAGGGTCCAAAGGCGACCCCACCAGGAAATGTGTTTCAGAGACCAAGTGTCCAAAAGACGCCGCACTTTAAGAATAGTCTGGGATTCATTATAGGCAGCAGTGGCATATAAGGTAGAACAAAAATAGATACCCAAGTATTTTAAATGTGTAGACTGCCATTTAAAACCAGCAGAGCCCATATGCGTAGGGAAACAATAGGCATTCAAGGGGAACATCTCAGTCTTATCCTTATTTAAGGTGTACCCTGAAACCTTTGAAAAAAGGGAAATGATATCCGAGATAGCAGGAATAGCCAAGGCAATATCATCTGAGAAAATAAGAACATCATCCGCGTACGCAGCAGTTTTAATACAATGAGGCCCAAAAGAAAAACCTTTAATGTCTGGGTGTATCTCAATCAATCTGAGGAGAGGATCAATGGATAATAAAAACAAAAGTGGAGATAGAGGACAACCCTGTCTGGTGCCCTGGTGAAGATTAAAAAAGGACGACGTAGCACCGTTGACTCTTATATTAGCTCTAGGTTGAGAATATAGGGACATTACCATATTAATGAAGGAGTCACCAAGATTATGTGCACACAAGACAGCACGAAGAAAAGGCCAAGAGACCTTGTCAAAGGCCTTTTCAGCATAAAGGGCCAAGGCCGCGGCAGGGAGGTGAGAACGTTTAGCTGATCCGAGAATATGGCAAAAAGTGCGTATATTATCGCGCGCAAGACGGCCCTTTACAAAACCGGTTTGAGAGGGATGGACAAGGGAAATAGGACGGAGGTTTTTGGGATCTGAATGATCTTTTCCCTCTTTTGGAATCACTACAATAGTAGCATCAGCCGCCGTACCAGAAACAGACCCATCCTTAATAAAAGTGTCAAAGACAGATTGAAGCTTGGGGACAATCACAGAGAGAAAAGTTTTATAAAACAAAATAGGGTAGCCATCAGGCCCCGGGGCTTTCCCAGAATGAGTAGCTTTAATTGCGGTAATGATTTCTTCAGGAGTAATCGGGCCATTTAAAGAAGTACGATCGTCCACAGATACCGACTGTACTGGAACAGATTTCAAGAAGTCCTGACACTGCTCAAAAGAAGCCTGATTAGAAGGGGTATATAAGTTATTGTAGAAATCACGAAAGACTTTGAGAATTTCCCCAGTCTGAAATTTTTTAGAGCCAAATTGATCAGTAATGGAAGAGATTTGAGAGGACTTAAAGGAGAAATCTTGAAATTTTAATGTAGCTGAGAGAATCTTCCCAGCTCGATTTTTTAACAACAACCTTTTGGATTTCTGCGCCTGAACACCAATATGGGCTCTTTTGGTAACTATAGTATTATATTTGTATTTTAATTGCTTGGTTAACTGTAGACAAGATTTATCCTTAGAGTGTCTAAAGGTAGATTCCAGATTTTTTATTTCAGTTGCTAAATCTGTAAGCTAATTTTTAATAGCAGCATTCCTTTTGGACATACATTTAATAACCTGGCCACGGAAAGTGTATGTAAATGTATAGGCATTTTATATAGCGCACTACTTACCCGGAGGGTCCCAAGGCGCTTCGACCGCTGCGAAACCCTTCCTGGCTTCCTTGAGAGATGGTCCCTTAATGGGTATCTCCAGGGTGAGACCAGGCATCCCCGGCGGTCTGGTGGGGCCGTTAGTGAGGATGAGGCAAGCTAATGCCCAGATTTGCCGAGTGTGATCGCTGATCAGAGTGGGCACCGAGGCGAGAGAATTATCGAGTCCGCTGACCCTGGTCCAGAAACTTGCCGCGCCGGGAATCAAACCCTGGTCCCGGGCCGTCCTCTGCTCTCGGGTCTGCCGCCTAACAGAGGACAATTGGGGAAGAAACTGAGCCTTCATTCTCAAGGAAAAAGGTTTCGATTGCACTAGAGGATTCATCAACATGGGCATTATCATGCAAAATTTATGTATTTAATCTCCAGGAGCGAGCTCTTGATTTAGGAGCAAAGGACAACAATGTAAAAGTAACCGCAGCATGATCAGAAATCAAAATAGGATGAATAAGCGGAGAGGAGGAAGACGAAACAAGAGAAGAGTGAACCAGTAAATAGTCAATACGAGAAAAAGAAGAATGAGGTGAAGAAAAAAAAGAAAAGTCACTACCAGTGGGGTTGTGAAGACGCCATACATCTTGAAGATGAATGAGGGAACACATGTTAAGCATTTGTTTATGGGATTTCGGAGGACGAAATTTAAAAGCTGAATTCCTATCTAGAATGGGATCCATTGGTATATTAAAATCACCACCAACGATATGATTTCCAGAATGAGGGGTATCATTCAATTTTTTGGTAACCGATTTCCAAAAGGCCGGATCATCCTTGTTAGGGGCGTAAATATTCATCACATAAAGATCATTATTACCATCAGACAGCTTAGTTAATAACCAGCGACCTTCAGTATCGTGATCAGAAGATAGTATGGATAAACCTGAATTCTTTGAAATTAAAGTAATGACCCCATTTCTTTTGCCACAAGCATCAGAACAACAAACATCAGAAACCCATTCTTTCCTCAGGAACATCGCTTCTCTGGTAGAGACCCTTGTTTCCTGAAAAAGGACTAGATCTGAAGAGAGAGATTTGCAATAATCTAAGATTTTTGACCTCTTCACCGGATGATTTAAACCCTTAACATTAAGGGATAGCACGTTCAAACCCGGCATGGACATACATAAAAAAAGAAAAAAGACCCCATAGATGAAAAATAAACAACCACCAGCACAAATACAAGCATCCAGACATCAATCATTAACAACGAAGAGGGAGAATCCATGAGGGAAATCCGAAAGAAGAAAAGAGACAAAAGAGAAGAAAAGAGAAGAGAGAGAAGAACCAGCAGGGGAGGTCTGAAAAAGACCAAATTCATACTAGGGGGAACGTGGGAAGGCGAGAAAGGGGACCGTCACAAGGAGGAAAAATAATTGATATCAACAGCCCCAATACATTACATAACTGATTGCATTGAGATAGGAACATCTGAAATATGAACTAATATCAATAGAGTATTACAAAAACAATTCATCATGTAAATCTGTAAAGGCAACACTTAGTTACTAAGATAATACACCAGTATCATAGAAACTATAGGCACTAAAAAAACTAGTTAATATAACAATCAAAGAAGCAATATGTTAGAGAAATAGAAGAAACCACTATATCATGAAGATGAGTATGCAAAAACTAAAAATACGCAATTAATTAACAATCCTTAAACATATAGAACTTGCTACATGTAATTTGATTTGAAAATGCATGAACATGCCAAATATATAATAATAGAAAGGAAGAGGACAGGAGACTATAAAATGTAAAATAAAGAGAACAGTTTATACGTATTAGAGAAAGGCAATTGATATTAATAGGTAAGCAATCAATCAATGAAACTGCCCTGAGATAGATATGTAAATGAATTATACAATAATTTAGAACATAACACAAGATATGTAAATGTAAGTAATAAGCATCTATGAAACAAACTATATAGTCAAACTAGAAAAGAATATAATGATCAATAATGGTATAGACACCAAAGACCAAACAACATGAAAAAAGCGTCAGGCGAATGGACCACATAAACATACAACAATAGAAGTAACAGAAAGTGGGGTGAAAGGAAAAAGAAGAACAAAAGATGGAAATAAGAAAAAGTCTCACACACAAAAGAGAAGACAAAAAAAGAGGCCATAAAATGAGAAAGTAGAAGAACGGAAAAACGACACGGGCACAAAATAAACACGAAAAGAACAATTAGGAAAAAGGGCAACATAGAAAAAAGCCATACTACAAAAGGGTTAGAAAATACATAAAGAAGATATACCAAGGAAAGTAGTAGACTACAACATAGGGATATAAAAGAGAGCAGAAAAGGAGAAGAAGAAAACATATCGTACACCTTAGCCGACAATTTCACACACAAAATAGCAAAAGAAACACCAACAGTAGTGAGCAATGAAATCACTACACAGATCTAAAAAGATAAACTGAATAGATCTGTAGAAGAGAGAACTCATCGCAGACATGAAGCAGAACCTAAAGCTCCATTGGAGGAGTCACAAACAAACAACATCAATAAACTATCGACAGAGGAACGTAAAGCCACCAAACAGATCATAAGAGACAACTAAGTCAATAGATCTGACAAATAGAAGAGAGAGCAGAGAAGATATAGGTATACACTTCATGTGCCAGAAGCACCAGGCGCAAATGAAGCTGCCATTTGAAGTTCCATCTGCAATTCCATCTGATTGTCCAAGAATGAAGCTAGGTCTGCGGGTTCATCGAAAATCCTGGAACGACCTTTGAAGGTAATGCGGAATTTCGAAGGGCCAGAAAAGGAAAAGGAGATGTTCATCTCAGAAAGACGTTTCCGAAGATTAAGAAAGCCCTTCCTCCTTATCACAGTATCTCTGGCAAAATCCTGAGAGATTGAGATTCGATGACCTTCCCAGGAAACAGCTTTAACCTTTCGCATGTGGGCAAGAATCTGCTCCGTGTGTTGATGACGCAGTGGTTTAAAAATTATCACTCTTGGCTGTGCGGCAGATCTAGAACGAAAGGTGGGGACACGATGAGCCCTTTCTAATTCAAAGTCTCTCTGAAAGGAGATCTGAAGGGTAGAAGGAATCCAGTGGCATAAAAATTCAATCATAGAGGAGGCTGATTTCTCTGCATCCTCCGGCAGACCAAAAATGCGCAGAATAGATCTGCGATTACGATCCTCCTGCTCAGTGAGATCCCTTCGCAATGCCGCCATTGAGCGCTTCAATTGGTTAAGAGACCTAGATTGCTTCTGCATATTATCCTCAGCACCACTGATACGTGTCTCCGTGGCCGAAACACGAATAGAGAGAGCTTTGAAGTCATTTCTAATAGCGGACACCTCCACTTGCAGTAAGTCTGTGTTAGTCTTTGTTGACTGCGCAATATCATGAACCTCATTGAGACACGTTTAAATTGCGTCAAGAGTAGTATTAGTGTCAGCTTGAGAAGACTCAGGTGTAGGAGACAGTGGTTTGTTTCTTTTAAGAGAGGCACAGGGCTCTTTCAAATCTTTAGCAGTTGATGAACGGCCCATATTTGCAGCCATGGAATACCAGACACAGAAAAAAATATAAACCACGTGAGGTATAATAGAGGCAGGCAAAAAAAGGTCAAGAAGAGTGTATTCCCAACAAAGAATAAAGAAATAGAGCGCACTGAAAGCCAACCAGCAAGATAAACAAAAAAGGCGGACTTATAGGACATGTAGTTTCAGGAATTAATAAAAGACCTCTCTCGAGAGACCAGCAGACCAAACCAAAAATACATATGGTAGATGAAATGTAGCTCCGTCGTGAAACTGTTGCACTAAGGTAAACACAGGCGAATGTAAGTCTAAATAGCCACAAAATAACCAGCCAAGCAGCGCGAAGAAAAAAAAAGAATAATATAAAGTCAAATAGTATCCAAATGTAGTGAATAGCACCTGATATCACTCTGGTCCGGCAAGATTGTAGCGATGTCGTCGTTTCTGAGGAGAAGTGCGACACTCCGTCACAAGCAGCTAAGATGGTGGTCGCCCGACAAGATAACGAGCGTCACTTCAGTCTGACAGAACTCAGACAGCTGCAGCCGGAATCCAGCGAAAACGCACACAATCTGCTCCCGGCATAAACACCAAACCGGGAGAGCAGTTGCGTGGAGCAGGGGCACTGGAAATCAGGTAAAAAGCCTCCGACGGACCTCAATCACCTCGGAGCTCAAGCGCAACACGCCATGATGCAGCGGCGCGCAAGCCACGCCCCCGCCAAACTTCATGCTTATTAACACTATAACCCACCCTCAAGAAGGGTTATCGGAGGGCGTAGATTCCAAAATCCCTTGAATGCTGTGCGCTTGCTGCCTGTTTGTTTGTTACTGACCTGCTAACAAGTGGCTCTTTTAAAGAGAGAGTCTCTGACAGACCCTTCGGTTTATTTATGAGAGTCTTGTTTCACATTTACACCACTTAAGGTAGTACATGAGTGACGCAGGGCTCTGAATCAGATGTATGAAGCCACACAAAGCCACGCTGAGTGGCTGTGTGTCGCCTCATAAATCTTGAGTCAATCAATCAATTAATCAGGGATTTGCATAGAGCGGCTACTCCCCTGTGAGGTTCTGAAGGCGCTGGGGGAGGAGGCTGCTTGTTGGTCTGAGTGGTGGATCATTTGAAGGGCCAGGATGCCTTACTCTGCACTCCGGAGGCTATCTATGGGTGTAGCAATAGGTATTGGTATGTAATACCCATGAATGTTGACACTGCCAAAGATTTACAAAATCATCTAAACCTGGGGAAGTGACAAATCCTTAGGCCTCTTGAAATGAGGTGTAATGAGGATAAATATTTGTATTTCTCCTCGTTTTTGCCTCTTTCAATGTATGCTGCATTCTGGTGTACATCTAGAAAGATGAAAACCACTCCTAGGATAGTTTTGTGCAGGAAGGTGCTTCTTCCTTCACAAAACCAATCCTGCATGCATTGGAGGCATCCTTGCACTATGGTGCAAGAGTGGTTACATTGGCACTAAGCTGCTGAAACAATGCCAGCACAGGGACAAAGGACAGGAATGCACCATATTGCATAAATACACTCATTCCTGCCCTTCCACTTTGGCTTAGGGCAGCACAGAAAGCTGGCATGCTGCTCTGTGCTACACCAAAATCCTGTAAATATGGGCCTTGGTCTTCTGTGAATACACTAATCCTGGGAGATTGCCAGCAGACGTATTTGAATTACAGTGACCGGAACAGAACAGGTTCGCAGTGGGTAGCGTTGAAGAAGAGCCAGCAACTTCCTTGGCCACGAAAATGTCACCAGCAATTTTCTGTTATAAAATAAATCTAAAAGCTTTATGGGTTGGCCTGCTATCTCCTATTCTAAAACTGTTTACTAATTGTATTGTCTCTTTGGAACCATTAAGTCTAGATAAAGGAGAGCTGCCTCTTTTTCTTTAATTTCTATAGCCAGTGCATGAATCCCAAGGAGTTATTTTACTCACTTGGTCCATATTTTACAAACTGGTAATGTAAGGTTAATGCAGTCCTTAAGTCAGATTTACCAATCCACGCAAATCCACCTCGCATGGCGCTGCATGGCTTGGTAAATCTGGAGTAATGCAAGGCATTGCAAGTGGCTGCTTTATGTTACTCTGTGCAAGGAGGGCAGTACATGGGTGGAGTGTGGGTGTACCAATGCATCCACCCATGTATCCTGGTGCATTCCCAGTTTCACCGACAAACTTGGGAATCCATCAAAAGTGCTTGTCTTCCCAATTAACGTGAAACAAGGATAAATATCTTTATTTCTCATCGTATTTTCCTTTTTTTATGTGTGCTGCATTGTGCAGCACACTTGGAAAGATGAAAACACCTCTAAGCATTGTTTTTGTGAAGGGAGGTGTCCCTTCCTGCACAAAAACAATCCTACCTGCAATTTAGGCACCCTTTCACCATGGCACTAGGGTGCCAGCACAGCGAGAAGGAATGGGCCATATATTAGTAAATATGGCACATTCCTGTCCTTTTCATTTGATGCAGCACAGAAAATTGTCTTGGTGTGTTATTGTTGGAAAAGGGCCCTTTCTGAAAGGTCACCCAAAACTTTTTGCCTTCCTCCTCTGACCTTCTTTTTTGTAGACTTTAGGACTATGGGTACTTTGCCATTGCTGACCAGTGCTAAATTGCATGTGTTCTCTCCTCTAATCATGGTATAATTGGTTTACACCTCTTTGGCATATTCAATGTAACAGTAAGTCCCTTGTAAAGAGGTATGCCATAAACCCAGGACCTGTACTTCAGATGCTACTAGTGGGCTGCAGCGTTAATTGTGCCACGCGCAGAAGTAGCCTTTCAAACCTATCTCAGGCCTGCCTCTGCAGTGCGCGTGTGCAGTTTACTTGGTAAGTCTTAAACTCCCCTTTCATTACAAATAAGCCACTCCTGAGGTAGGCTATAGAAGCCTTAAGGGCAGGGTGCTATTTAACACCATGCGTGCGGGCTCCTTTTGCTGCTGTGCGCTGACTTTTTAAAAAACCCATTGTTCATGACGAGCTCAGCTCGTCATGAGTGTATGGAGGTGTACACCATGACGAGCTGAGCTCGTCATGAGCGTCCAAGGGGTTAAGTAAAAGGTAGGCCACGTACTTTTATTTTTTGCAGGTCCTAGTAGTGACAAAGAGCCTATCCCGTTTTTCCCTACTGTGAGGCTTACTCCGCTCACAGGTTAGGATTGGGAATCCATTAGTACACTTTTAGGCTTTAATTCCTGATCAGAGAAGAGTAGCTCTTTCATGCTTCATATGTTTGGAATGGCAATGACAAATCCTCCTTAATGGTAAAGTTGGATTTAGCATTACTATTTTAGAAATGGCACTTTTAAAAAGTAGACATGTATCTGTGCTTATAACTCTGTGCGCTTTGCAGCCTGTCTTGAATACACTTTGGGCTGGATGACAGCTTCACTTTGTGCATTCCTTCTAGACAGCCACAACACAAGAAGAATAGGTGTGTCAGAGCACTCATTTGCATTTACAGGCATTCTGATGGGTCTTCCTGGGCCGGAGGATCAGGAGGAGCTGACACTTACACTTCAATAGGTAGTGTCCTGTCTACACACAAACCACTGATTTACACCCCAGATATAGCTTAGCAGACAGGACTGGATTGAAAAGGATCCTTGCACACTTCAGAGAGCTTCTTTGAAGTCACTCCCTACAACAAAGGCACTTTTGTGTATTGGATAATAGGTCTCCGACCCCCCCTACAAATCAGACACTTCTAGATCTTTACTGAACCTCTGCCAGAAGGATTGCTGTGCTGCTTAAAGGACTTAACTGGACTGCTTTACTGGAAGGACTGTTTTTCTGCTTGTTGCCCTTCTGCCTGCTGCTCCCTCACTCTACTGAAGGACAGCTGGACTCTGCCTTCCCTCCAAGTGATCTCCAAGCATGTGCTGGCTTAACTCCTGTTTTCCGAAGTTTCAGAGATGTAAAATACTTTCTGCAACTCTGCTTGTGCTGCTTGACTCTGCCGTCTGTGAGTCCTACCAGCATGAGGTGCCATCTCCAAGTTCTGGGCCTCAGAAGTGGGTTCTGCAACTGTATTACAACAAAACTGATGCATTGTCACCTCTGCGCCAATCAGAACCGATGTATCACCCTTGGACACTGCTGGAGGGGCTGTTCGGCGACAGCGGTTCTACACCCTTCATGGCCCATGATGCCGCTCTGCACAGGTCGATTAGAATGCAGCCACCCAACACCATGGAAAATATCAGCGCTGTGCCCATCAAAGGTACTTTCTCTGCGGGCCCTGGTGGGTCCTGTAGCCGGCCTGAACTTTGAGGATATGCACTGGTCCCTCGTGACTAAAAGTAATCTTTTGACAGTTTGTGGCTTTTAAGCACTGTTTTTGCATTTAATCTTTAAAAAAAATGTATCTTGACTTCTATTGATCCGTTTTTTGTCATTTTGATCTTGTTATGCTCAGATAAATATTTTCTATTTTTCTACACCTGTGTGGAGTCTTTTTTGTTATATATTCATTGTGTTACTGTGTGTATGTGTGTGTTGCACAAATACTTTATACATTGCCTCTTTAGATAAGCCTGGCTGCTCTGTGCCAAGTTACCAGAGGGTGAGCACAAGTTACTTTTTAGCCTGTATCTAGCTTATCCTGACTAGAGTGGTGGTTCCTGCCTGGCCTGAGAGCATACCTCAGCCAACCAGAAACCTCATTTCCACTACATCAAATATTATTATATCTGGCCCTGCTGAAAGCCTATGTCCTGAGAAGCTCCAACGGTCCAAGGACCACAGTGAAGAGCTGTCCACAGAGACAATGAACCCATTTAGTACAACCAGCTCTTAAAACCTACAAAAGAGCTTTGTCTAGAAATGTGTCTCATTTTGAGTTTGGCAGACAGGATATTGTTTTACAAATGTGGCAGCTATCCTGACTGCCGTCTCACAAGTGTGTTATAGCCTATTGCACTTGATATACGGTGGGCAAGATGTCTGTCACAGTTTGATGGAGTATCCTGTCTACAGACTCTAAATGAGACCCTACATTTTGCAATACCTCTTACAAATCAGAGCTAGCATTTAAATCAAGGTGGGGACGTTTTACCCTCTCCAGTCACCTGGAAACCTTTGAGTCGTGAGCCAACATCTCTGAGCCCAGGGCTCTAGAGTGTGCGCAGTCTTGATCCACATGGATCTTCTGTCTGCCTTGATGGGCATTATAGTATCTCTTGGCCCGCATGGACCTGCAGCCTCTTAGATTGCTTCTTGATAGATGCTTCAGTTTGCTTGAGGTGGACGATTGACCACCCGGCAGTCTAGGTCACCACAAGCTGAAGCTACCGCACTCGGATTGGACACTCGACCAACTGGCATTATCTAGTGCCCTGAACTACAAAATATGAACGGAACTAAAACAAAAAAACAAGTCAATAAACAACCCTCCCATACTTCTTAAAGACTTCTATTGATAGATGACGCAGCTTCCTAACTTGCCAAATCAATTACATTTGGAGATTTTTACTTCATGTTTCTATGAAGATTTTTACATATACACATTTGCAACTTTGAACCCCTTTGTTGTCTTATTCCTTTTTCTTCTTTTATAAAAAATGGTCTTATGTTTCCTTTGCTGTGCAATTACAAATAACACCTGATGTATTTTCGACAAGCATTCACTTGCTGCTGTGATTAAGCTTCCAAAGGTGTTTCAAAGTTAGTATTGTAGGGTAAATCAGGTGGTCCAATAGAGAACATGTTTGGATGTTGCAGAAGAAGACTCTTACTTTATCTTGTGTGTAACATCTGCTATCCTCATTTCATTTCTGTTGACTCTTTCCTTTTCTACTGATTTTAGGAACTTAGCCTCCGATTTACTAATGTTTCACACAATGCAGCACAGCATCCAAATATGCAGCACTGCAATTGTGCAACATAGGCACAGAGCAGTGCCATCACCACAAACACTGACCTGCTGGCTGTGCCATCCCATGCACTGACACTCACACTAGACTGCCTTTGCTTTGCAGAGCCTTGCACCGTGGGTCCAGTGGTGGGTGGGCGCTCTCCAGCATTGGATCTGTACTGTAGGCATAACCTTCAAGTATGAATTCTTATACAAACACAAAGTCAGTAGGTGCCCACACATTGATTGTGTGTGAAACATTCATGCAATTCCCTACCTTACAACTGCTTCAATAAGGCATAACGATTTTGCTGCAAAGCTTGGTATGGCTCCCCCAGAAGATCAGAAGCTCCAAACATGATGCAGGACAACTAAAGACAACACTATAGTACCAACTCAAGTCAAACTGTACTAAGGGCTTGTACTGCAAGGTGATGCAAGGTCAACGCAAGGCCTAATGAGATTTGCTATTACACTTATAGCCACCGAGCGTGGCTCTGCAAGGCATAGTACATGTGGAGTAACTCAGGGCAGGGCAAGTTGCTGACCTGCGTTACTCTGCCCTGGGAATGCATCCCATGGGTAGTGCATGGGTGTTCCCATGCCTCCACCCATGCTTTTTTGGCGCGGTTCCCTTCTGATTGGGGTCCTGATATATAGGGACGACTTTGCTGCAGAAAGTCATAATTCCTTTGAGCTTCCATACTGTTTCCAGCTGCATTTCTGAAATAGTAAGGGTTATTTTTTTATTTTAGCACCTTGTGTTCCAAGTCAAGTTTCAAGGTAAAACGTTCATAAAACCGTTTCCTAGATGGCCTACTTAGGGCAATATTTTAAAATCTCTGCACACAGACTATAAATATGGCCCACTAGGGAGCTCTGCGCGTATTTTGGTCAGTCCACCCTATCACGATGAATCTGCTGCCTCCAGGGCAGCCGTGAACCTGCGCCTACCACCGGGGCAGCTCATTGCTGAAAGATCGGTTGCTTGAGGTCGCTGGTCTGCTTTTCACTGTGCAGTTTGCAAGTGCAACTCAAGCTGAATTTTCAGTGGAGGGGTAGATCTCCCCCTACAGGTGGGTGCAGTAAGTGACTGGACACACAATGGTGGGCCTAAAGGATCTTTGGGAAAGCATTTCCTGACTTTCAAGGAGGGCCTTCATGGGTGTGACGTGAACCTTTTTTTGCAGTGCACCCCAGGCATTTTATTTGCCTTTGCAGCTGCGTCTGTAAGATGGAAAATTTGCTGAGGCAATGTTTCACCATCTCCATGTTATCGCATTACTGTGCCACAGAAGGGATTGTGTATGCATCTTCATCCTCTTCTCTAGTAGTAACTTTACCCGGGGGTACAAATAGCAGGTTGCACACACCTTTTTGACCCTTGCATCCTGAGATAATGTGATTTTGTCTTGTGTTTTTGGTTTTTGTGAATGAATGCAAAGTGCACTAGGGTTTTGAGTGTCCTGTAACCCCTTATGAGGCCTTTTCTGGCTTCAGTCTACCTCTCGTGGCCACAGCTTCTTGATGGCATGTTCATGTAGCAAGACTGGCAGCTCAGCTCTTCACTGTGGACATGAGTTTCCTTTTCATGAAGGGCTCTGCTTTGCTTTGCTAGCCAGGGTTTGATCTACAAGTGGGAATCTTTTTCTAAGGGATGGTCTTTCCTTGACATCACAATGTTTATTCGTTTAAGACACAGCCCTATTCTACTCGACTTTTGAGACCCATTTGTCAATGGAATTATGTGAGTGACACTTTTTCAGAACAATTGTCTTTCATGACTACTTTTATCATGCTTCTGCAGCTTTTCATGCAAAACGGTGTTTGGACAAAATAATGTTAGGAGAAAAAAGATATCAGAGAATAAATATTGTGATACACAAATATCTCAATGCACAAATATCGTTGACCAGAATATTAGTTTTCAATAATACCAATGTTTTTATTATTATATGGTTAAAAATATTGTTTTTTTAATTATATGAATGTGTTTTAGTGCTATATTATTTTATGTGTTACTATTGATTATGTACATTTTATTATCCTTTTAAATACAGTTTATAATTTTAATTGACTTAGAATTTTGTATTTAATTTTTATAGTCATTTATAGTGTCTTAACATGTTCTTGGGTTTATGGGGTACAGAGTGTGAAGTTGATAAGGTGATAATTAATTATAAATTATTTAATACATTTTATTTAATTATATGACTGATATGTAAATTATGTCATTATTATTATCTTTTATTATATGCTATTTGTGCACTGGTAGGTTTTGTAGGGGTATATGCTGAGATGCTAATTAAGTAATAATGGTAAATTATTAATTGTTAATTAATGAATTAACCAATTTTTAATTAGGTAAAACCTGGAATTCTTATTTATTTTACTGTTATTTTACTTGTGGGATGCTAGGTTTGAAGGGGTACAGGGTGTGAAATTAATTAAGTAATTACTAATTAACTAAATTATTATTTGTAAATGTGTTATTTATTGAATTTTTAATATGCAAATATGGAACATTTATTTTAATTATATTTTAGTTACAGGCTACATGGTTTTCTAAGATGGGAAGTTAATTAAGTAATAATTAATTAAAAATTCCCTATTATTGTTTAATGAATTGTTTAATACATTTTTTATTATGTAAAATAATCAATACTGATTTATTTTACTGATATTATAGTTGTGGGATGCTAGTTTTTTAGGGGTGTAGGGTAAGTAATAATTAACTATTATTTGTAAACTAATCCTTTTATTGAATTTGAATATGTAAATTATGGAGTGCTTATTTATTTTAATTGCATTTTAATTGTGGGCTACAATGTTTGTAAGGGTCTAAGGTGGAAATGTAAAAACCATAATAAGTAATAAACAATTTATGATTGATTTTCAAAGCAATATTTAATATGTTTTATTATTTAAAATATGGAATACATACTTTGACCACCTGGTCTGGATAGCCACGTTGTTTGAACCTGTGCATCATCTTGGTGCTCTCCTCCCTGAAATTTGTCATTGCTACAGTTTCTGCGTGCCCGCAGCAGCTCCCCATACGGTATGCTGTTAGTGAGGGATGGTGGATGGTGACTGCGCGCATGCAGGATGGTATTCCCTGCAGTTTCTTTTTTAAAGAGAGTCGTGGTCAGTTTAATATTGTCTACCGTGACTATAATATCTAGGAAATCACATAATTTGTTGCTGATGAAATGTGTAAAGCTCAAATTCAAATCATTGGTTGATAGTAAATCGATTAATTAAGTTGCCAAGTCATAGCCACCATCCCAGATGATAAAAGATCATCGATGTATCTGAGACATAATGGGATGTGATCTGTGTACTTCTCTAGTGTGTCTGACCATACCACCTGTTCTTCCCACCAGCCCAGGAGAAGGTTTGCCAGGCTGGGGGCAAAACAAGTGCCCATTGCAGTCCCAAATGGTTGGCGATAAAGTGTTTTGTCAAAAAGAAAAATATTTTCTTACAGACAAAAGAGCATCATTTGTTTTAACATCAGGTTGTGATTTAATCTGTCTAATGGTAATCGGTGTAAGTAGTACAGGCACGCTTTTACACCCTTCTCTGGATCTACACAAGTGTAGAGAGAACATATACGTCCACTTCCTGGTAACTTGACAAATGCCTTTGCGGCTGAAACGCGTTGTTACTGAGCAATAAATCTTCACGGTTCCATTTGGTGTGCCGCCTCTTTCCTTTTGTGGTCTGAATCTGTATATAATGTTGGCTTTCACTACCACGGCAGGCACTGTAAGGGCAGGTGAGCGGCATGCAGGGGAAAACTGACTTTTGAAATTTATATATATATGAGCAAGGGCATCCGCCCGAAACGCGTCAGACCGTGGTTTTCTGTTCGCCGATATTGGAGGTGCAGAACCAGTATTTTTGAATATATATATATATATATATATATATATATATATATATATATATATATATTCACTGAAAAACCCATAGGTTTCACAACAGTTGTAGTTAGCTGGAAATTTTACTGACATAAAACCATAGAAATTCCAACGTTATAGTTAGTTGGACTCACTATAACAAGCACGCCTGCAATGCACTGCTGATGACGTCACCTATTACATCACTCATGACATCGTCAGTGACATCACTCATGACATCACTGATGACACCAGCCAGTGAATGTGTGTCTTTATGAAAAATCAATATGTTTTATATATGTATTTGTAAAGGTTGATGGAAGAATAAATGGTTAAATAAGTGTGTAAATGGATGTTTTTTTTAAAAAAAATGATTGGTTAACTGCCTTATTAAGTGTATCTTATTGAATACATATATTAGCGAGTAACTTTTAAATATTGAAATATATGTATCAGTGTTTCACTTTATGGATAAGTGGCTGCATGGGTTGGTGACTGACTCACTGTTTGTATGTGTTTTTAAGACAGCATATGTGCAGGACTGTATGGTGGATGAGTGTGTATATGTGTGTGTTAGTGAGTGAATGACTGTCTCACTATCGTGTTTTTTAGTAACGACATATATTTTAATCTAGTGTATGTGAGTTTTGATGTATATAAGTGAGTATATGTGAGAGTAAGATATTGTAAGAGTTCCTGTTTAAATAAGTATGTGTTTCTATAAGTGATTGTTAAAGAGAGTAAGTATGTGTAAGTTTCCTTAGAAGTAAGGAGGTAGTGTGTATGTAGTTGTATATGCAAATAAATGGATGCTCAATAGTTTATTTGCATGTGTGAGTATGTGTGTGAGTAACCTTTGGATGACTGTCGGTGTATCACAGGATGTATAGATGTATCACTACATATGATGAGTGAGTATATGTATGAGTGACTATATAGAACTGTTGGTGAATGAGTGGATGTGTATATAGATGGTGGAATTACTGAATTGGCTGTTGTAACTGGTATGGGTATCTCCATTTTTTTGAAAATGTTATTTCTATTTTTGAATATGTGTTTCAAGGGTTACATTACACTAAAAGGAGGTCTGTCACTCTGTCACAAGGAGGGTGTCATAAGTGATGTCATGAGTGATGTCACTGACGATGTCATGAGTGATGTAATATGTGACATCATCAGCAGTGCATTGCAGGCGCGCTTGTTATAGTGAGCCCAACTAACTATAACGTTGGAATTTCTATGGTTTTATGTCAGTAAAATTTCCAGCTAACTATAACTGGTGTGAAACCTATGGTTTTTTCAGTGAATTTCATAGGTTTTTAAAATGCTAATTCCTAACTATTTATTGGGCCTCAAACCTATGAAATGTAATATTTTATATAATGAATCCTATATTGTATAATAATATAATACTATTATTTTTTTTGCCCTGGTGCGCTGGAAAGAGCAGTTTTTCGGCGCGCACCGGTGAGCGTCCCATTAGCGCTATTGTCGTGAACGAAAACATCATCGTGACGTATCGCATAGCCGCGTCCTCGTGATACGCACGGCGTAAGCGTACCCGGAAGCACTCGAGCGAATACGATCGCGCAACGTAAGCATCCGACGCGCTTACGCGACGCGCCCCCCCTAACCCTAATAAGAAATATTCATTTGGCAATAACACCATGATTCGGCACATGCAGCGCAAGCATCCCAACAACTATGCTGCCACAGAGGTGAGAGAACTTGCCAGTTACCCTCCCCAATCTTCACCCAGGACCTCCAAAAGAAAGCAACCCACTCCATTGGGACCAGAGACAAGGGAGATGGTCCCAAGCATTCAATCAAAGTTTGGGCAATACAAGATCTCTTGTATTATGGCCGAGATACCCGCCACCCCCTCTCAACACACTCCCCAAGGATGGGAAACCGGAAACAGTTCTGAACTTTTGGACCCTCCCGGCCGTATTTATTAAAATATGAAACAAAATTAAAACATTAAAATAACAGTTTCATATTATGTACAATTTCATTACCACATTGCGATGTTTGGCTAACCTTAACATATTCTCTAATACAAAGGTTCTCCTAGCCGAACTAACATTCTACAAAACATTAACTTGAAATTTTGAAATTGTACATCCTAACGTTTAAGGGCCAACGGCAAGGTCGTAACCGGTGTCAAGATCCCTAAACCAGAAATATCCCCCTCACTTATGAGGGGCGACCGCACAGAGGTGTACCTCAAGTGCAACTACCAATTTCCCTTGACTTGACGGGGGCCCCAATAAACTCGGCGCCACTTAAAGGTCGTCCGAGGACTCGTGTGAGGTATCTAGAAGGTAGCGTAGACCCCCTCCCAAACCCCACACAACTTACCACATCTGCCGTCGCAGATATCCTGGCCCCGGGAAATTCCCCAGGAGGGGGCTGTAGCCCCTCCTACCCAGGAAGGGGCCTTGACCGCCTTTCCTTTCCTTTCGGCGTCCCATCCTTAGAAGGGACCGCCTACCCGTTGAGGGGCCAATGGCCACCTCCCTCGAGCGCTCCCATCCGTAATGGGTGACGCCCACTCATAGGGATCTACCAATTAGTGCTCACCGATCATGACCTTACCGCCCGACCAAAAAATAAATACGACAATTTTAACTAAAATCACTCAATTACCAACAACCATAAACATTTCACGTATGATCACTGATCATTACTAGTGCAGAATTACTTTATTCACAAAACATACTGTAGCTGACCATTCTTTATTGCATACTCAAAATAATACGACAATCACCATCACATGCAAGAAATAGAATCACCACATCAAAACTTTATTCAAAACAACTGGCTGTCCTCAGGGGCTGGTGGGTGGGTCAAAATTGGCTCTTCGTTCCGTCTCGAGCTCACGTGCAGCGAGGGGGTGCAGCTTCAGAGCACAAGAACAAGAGGATGCGTTCTTGGCTTGTTGCTCCTTTTATCCGTCTTAAGGGCGGGCGTAAAACCCGCCCCTGCCTGCCCCTAGGGCGTGGCCGTCCGCGTCAGTGTCTAGGCCAGCCCACTCTAGGGCGGGAAAAAGCGCGCCCCGGCTACGCCGCTTCGGGCATACCAGCCGAGGCTCGCCTCCCGCCCAAAAATGGCTTCCCGGGGGGCTCGTGGTACTCAGCCATACATTCGGGGGGACCGAATAGTCGCCCCTTTCCATATGGCCGAGATACCCGCCACCCCCTCTCAACACACTCCCCAAGGATGGGAAACCGGAAACAGTTCTGAACTTTTGGAAGACGGGAGGGAGTGACCCTCCCGGCCGTATTTATTAAAATATGAAACAAAATTAAAACATTAAAATAACAGTTTCATATTATGTACAATTTCATTACCACATTGCGATGTTTGGCTAACCTTAACATATTCTCTAATACAAAGGTTCTCCTAGCCGAACTAACATTCTACAAAACATTAACTTGAAATTTTGAAATTGTACATCCTAACGTTTAAGGGCCAACGGCAAGGTCGTAACCGGTGTCAAGATCCCTAAACCAGAAATATCCCCCTCACTTATGAGGGGCGACCGCACAGAGGTGTACCTCAAGTGCAACTACCAATTTCCCTTGACTTGACGGGGGCCCCAATAAACTCGGCGCCACTTAAAGGTCGTCCGAGGACTCGTGTGAGGTATCTAGAAGGTAGCGTAGACCCCCTCCCAAACCCCACACAACTTACCACATCTGCCGTCGCAGATATCCTGGCCCCGGGAAATTTCCCAGGAGGGGGCTGTAGCCCCTCCTACCCAGGAAGGGGCCTTGACCGCCTTTCCTTTCCTTTCGGCGTCCCATCCTTAGAAGGGACCGCCTACCCGTTGAGGGGCCAATGGCCACCTCCCTCGAGCGCTCCCATCCGTAATGGGTGACACCCACTCATAGGGATCTACCAATTAGTGCTCACCGATCATGACCTTACCGCCACAGGCCGGATAGTTGACCGGCTATCCGGACCCCCCACACACTCCTACCTAAAGGTCATGTCTTAAAGTCCCCAGCCAAGCTATCAGGTCTCCTATGAGTAACTCGTTGCCCACCCGGGACAAATGAACACCATCACCCGAATACATACTGTCCCCTTTAATACAACCATGCGAAATAGAATGCAGTGTACTTGAACGGAACAATCGACTCACTTTATTATTAATCTTCCTTACTGAATGATTCAGAGCGGCAACTGAAAGAGCCCCCCGCCATACTTTTCGCGGGATCATATGGGACCATGCGATCGTGCACCCTGGAACTCTTCTCGCTAACCAACTTACAGTGGAAAGCATTGCCTCAAGAAGTAGTCGTCTACCAGTGGACACCAAATCGTTGCCCCCAAGATGTACTATGACTATAGCCGGCGGTGACCTCGTCCGCCCTAACAAACCCTCAAAAAATGATTGAAACTGGTCAATACAGAGCCCGCCCTTTCCGTAGAAGGACACACTGTACCCGTATTCCCCAGCCACGTGAATCATGTCACCCGCTTTGAATACGTCCGCGGCCCGCCTCACGTATGAGTGGCCCACGACCCACACCTCCTTTTTCACAGCCGGTGATGTCTGACCGCTGACCCGGTGTTGGGTCGACTGCACAGTCCGCCCCGCCTCGTAGGCTTGCGCAACTGAAAACCAAACAAAAACAAGAAGCGTGAGTACATCATTACAGCTTCACAACATGTGCAACCGCACATACCTTTTATAACAGTTCGAGGACCAACGCCCCACACGTTTAACTTGTTCGACATTCAGACCCCTGGCTGTAGCCTCTGTAGCAGCCCCTATCCGAAAGGAATGGGTCCCAAACTCGCTGGGGTTCAAGCCCGCAGCGGAAATCGACATCGCAAGCACCCGCTGAAACTGAAACCTCGTCAGTGGGGTGGTGTCAGCGTGTCTCAACAAGGTCCCCCCCCATGATGCCACCCTTCGCGCTAAATATTCCTCTACGCAACTTACCGGGCACATGGAGGACCCGGGAATCCTTTGTATGATTATGCAGTCCCCCCTCGCACCCTGGTCGGTCTTGGACCTGACAAACGAGATGGACATTGTCTCCCCTCTGACCTGAACGTGCTCTCGGCACAGTCCCCCCGTCACATCCCGCTTGTTCCTCGCCACTAGTTCGCTTACCCGCATAGCCCCATGGAATGCCAGCGCAAAAGCGGCTCGAAATAACACTGTTTCATACTGGGATGAACACGTTGAAGGGAGTACAGATAATAACAGGGCCAGCCTATCCAGACCTATCGGGCGCCTTTCATCTACTCTGCGACCCTCAAGGCGTTGCCACCCACGTAGCGCTTTTTGTACAACGAAAGACGCTGTCGGTCCTGGATCCCATAAGCCCTTGCCACAAAGGAAATGGCTGCCCGATGCCTCTGGGCAGTAGCCACAGATTTGCCTGCCTGATGTAAAGACAGCAGGAAATTTACTACCCACTCCTCCTGGCCCCAAAGCTCGCCTCCAGCAGTCCCCAAAAAGGCCAAATAGGAACGGAACGCCCCTTCATATGCCTTCCTTGTCCTGGGTGCTAAACTCTCTCCCACGAGGTTTCGTAGTTCGGGGCACCGAGAGACCAGAGAGCTTTGGGGAAGGGTGCCGCCACCGGGTCCGCTGTGGGCAGAAAACCCCAGAAGGCCTGCATACGGAAACGAGAAAGCGCATCAGCCGCTTGGTTCATCACCCCCGGCACATGTCTTGCCTTAAATAGGACATTCAATTGCATACACAACAAGACAATTTCTTTGAGCAGCCTCAGGATCCATTTGCATCGTGCCGCCTGGCTATTGATACACTCAACCACGGTCATGTTATCAGACCAGAATACCACAGAGTGATCTCTGAACCCCTCGGGCCAAGTTTTCAGGGCCACCAGAATGGGGAACAGTTCAAGAAAAGCAATGTTACTCGTCAACCCACCCTCATGCCACCATAACGGCCATTTCTGAGCTGACCATTGTGTGCCAAAGATGGCACCAAAACCAATGCTCCCTGCTGAATCTGTCCACAGCCCCAGCTCCTCGGAGGACACCGCCGGTTTGTTCCAGACAACTCGGCCATTGAAATCCGCCAGAAATGCCAACCAAATGCGCATGTCCTGACGAACCTCGGCCGAGAGCCTTGTGCGATGATGACCCTCCCTCAGGCCGACCATGGCCTGAGCAATCGAGCGGGAAAAGGGGCGGGCCATCGGTATTACTCTCAGGGCAAAATTCAGCTGTCCCACCAATTGTTGTAATTGCTGCAACTTAACCTTAGACTGACTGAGACACGTCTCCAGGGATGCCCTGAACCTTAGCACTTTTTCTCTTGGTAAACGAAAACAACCCTCATCCGAGTCGAGCTCGATCCCCAGAAACTCGAGGCAAGTCGAAGGACCCACCGTCTTACCGGGTGCCAATGGCACACCAAAATCATTCATTAAGACACAAAATTCATTCAAAGCCTGACCACATTCCGGATCCCCGGCTGCCCCTAGAAACAGAAAGTCATCGAGATAATGCATAACCTGATGAAACCCCGTCTTCCTTGTGAAGACCCATTGCAGGAAACAACTGAACTGCTCGAAATAGGAACAAGATATAGAGCACCCCATTGGCATACATCTATCCATGTAATAGTGTCCCTGAAACATGAAACCAAGAAGACGCTGATCGTCTGGATGTACCGGGAGCAACCGGAACGCTGACTCAATATCAGATTTCGCCATCAGCGCACCGGGCCCTAGGCGATTCAATATGGCGACGGCCTCATCGAAAGATGCATACCGTACTGAACACACAGCCGGGTCTATCGCATCGTTTACGGAAAGACCACGTGGGGCCGACAAATTATGTATCAGCCGAAACTCACCCGGGTCCTTCTTGGGGACCACCCCTAGAGGAGAACAAACCAAGTTAGCAACCGGTGGTACGTTAAACGGACCGGCGACTCGACCTCGAGCCACCTCTTTCCCAATCTTCTCCTGTACCACGGTCGTGTGCTGCAAGACTGATATTTGGTTTTTACATTTCGCTAAACCCTGAAACTCCCCCACTGGGATGCGGAAACCATATGAAAACCCGTTCCGCAACACCCCAGCGGAAGCGTGATCCGGGTATTCGCTGAGCCAAGGAATCATTGCCATGGTATCAATCGGAGTAGATAAAGGCGCCCCTCGGACTATTTCAGACCTGTTTGGCGCCTCCTCTAGCCCCGTTATCACCCGTTTTGGCTCTGCACATGGACTCAGGATGGGACGCTTGCCCGCACCCACTACATTCGTGCCTAAATTTGCATGTCCCCTGGGGCCTTGTACATTTTCCCCTGTTAAAATTCCAACAACTCCCCTTTTTACCTGTGGTGCCGTTCGGCCTGGAGTGGTATTCGTTACTTGCGCCTGATCGAAAGGGGGTCCCAGAATATTGGCGGGAGGACTCACCCACACTACTCCCTACCAATGGCAAATTCAACATACCAGTATCCGCCATTTTTGACCATGACACAGAATCGTAACAATCCCAAGTTAAGTTTTTATCATGTTCTTTCGCTTTCCTGAAAATATTATCGTAACAGAACCACTGATTGCCCCCATGTGACACAGAATACCCCATGATCCGTGACTGATAAATCGGCAATTCAGACAGCAATTCGGGCCTACGTTCGCCCAGGATGGATGTAAAAATCCCCCACGCCTTGCCCCAATTGCCAATGTTTTCATTTACCTTGAAGGCGGCCATCTTTGCACGCCAAACACCCGGATGCATGAGCTCCTTTTGGCTCTTAACATATTCCATCTCGTAATGATCGGTAAGCAACGAGAAGATGTTTACATACTCATCTGCCCACATCTTCTCCTTAATAGCTAGAGGGACATGTTGACCCAACTTTTCCCTGCGTGACGGGGCAGACTCATCCCTCGCAATCGGCAATGGCCGCTTACCTGAACCAGAAGCTGTATCTGCGGCTGAGCCTGTCCCAGGTGGCTTTCCTCCTGCAGCGGCCGGCGTGATAACCGGCGACGCTGCCTTCGCCGCCTCCCTTGTTTCCCGCAGTTGCCTCACCAAAAACCGTGCGTCGTCAGCCGTGGTGCCCTCGTTATTTTTACCCAACCACGCTGCTAATTGTGCTGCCAGCTCGGGCGGCATATCCTCCCCGGACACGGGGGTGACCACCACGGGAATCGGATTCCCCTCCGCCGGCACCGGAGTTGGCTCTTGGAGAGGGGCACAGGGAACCAGGATGTCCCCTCCAGCTGCTCCCCTTCTGGGCCTCTTGCCTTTTCCTCCCGGAGCTGCTCCAGCCAACGGACGTTTCGGCCCCTCTTCCCCATCTTTCTCCGCCATTCGTTTCTTTAGGTCGGTCACCTCCTTCATAAGAACACGAAGCATCTGGTCGGTAGTCATTCGCTTTCCAACTTTCTTAGGCATTCTCCAACAGAGTATCTGTAAGACAAACAAGAAAGATTACCACTTTCAAAATTGGCTCTTCGTTCCGTCTCGAGCTCACGTGCAGCGAGGGGGTGCAGCTTCAGAGCACAGGAACAAGAGGATGCGTTCTTGGCTTGTTGCTCCTTTTATCCGTCTTCAGGGCGGGCGTAAAACCCGCCCCTGCCTGCCCCTAGGGCGTGGCCGTCCGCGTCAGTGTCTAGGCCAGCCCACTCTAGGGCGGGAAAAAGCGCGCCCCGGCTACGCCGCTTCGGGCATACCAGCCGAGGCTCGCCTCCCGCCCAAAAATGGCTTCCCGGGGGGCTCGTGGTACTCAGCCATACGTTCGGGGGGACCGAATGGTCGCCCCTTTCCATTTTTGTGGTAAGACCATCACCTATGGTGAGCAAAGCATAACGCTCATCAACCGTGCTGGTGACAACCACAAATGCCCCAAAAATCCATAATTTTTTCCTGATTTTTTTTTGCTTCACTTGAGCCGTTTTCAATTCTCTGTTTTTTGTTTCTCCCCATAAAAAATAACAAAAAACATAAATTAGTTCATAAAAGCCAAAAAAAGTACAAAATGTTCAAAAAAACATTAAAAAAATATAAAACAACAAAAAGAAGAAAAACAGTTCTTTTTAGAACTACCTCCAAATTATAAAAAAAGGCTACATTTTTTTAAAACTCTATCATTCTTTTTTCCCCATGGTACGCTCCCCCCGCGCAAATCAAAAAAAATAAAATAGTTTTTTGCCCCGCGGGGCCTTTTTATAGCCCCATCATCAAACCAAGGGGGTCAGGGGGGGTCTACTCTGCCCCCTTATGGTCATTTCCCCCTTTGTTTTTGCCACCTCTTGTGTCTCGATCCTACCGAGACACAAGATGGCGGCCGCTCCGGACTGTTTGGAATGTTGACAGACACCCGAGAGCTAATCAGCTTTCCGCGTGCGAACTCGCGTAGCGCGCTAGTTAGCGCCCTGGTGCACGTACCGGGGCGCGCTTATAGATATATCTTTTTTTTTTAACCTAAATTACTCAAAATTCACTGAAGCACATATCTTGAGACATAGAAAGGCACATCAGGCTACCAGTCCCTACAATTTTGCCAAGTTTGGTGGAAATCCATTTAGCCGTTCGGGCTAAAATTGAGGTCGACCGCCCTATGTAAATTAACATGGGGAAAACACATTTTGGGACCCCCCCTTTTTCCTCGGCCCCCGCTTGACGAATCCCCCCCAAACTTGCAGGGAAGGACCGGAGCGCCGCGAGGCAAATTTGAGGAAATTTTCAGGCAGATTCCTCAACCGGCACCAAAGTTATTCACAATAGAATGTTGAGATTTTCTTTTGAAAATAATCCTAACTATAACTACCTACTGGCGACCGCCAGTAGGTGATATATATATATATATATATATATATATATATATACATATACATATACATATATATATATATATATATATACATATATATATATATATATATATATATATATATATATAAAATTATTTTTTACATTTATGATGTCAGTTCTATATGTAATGTCAAGTACATTTCCTACTCTTATTTAGACTGCAGTACGAATTGCAAAATTAACATCTCACTCTTCCACACCTTCCCTACTTTTGCACTGTGTCGAGTTGTGAATAGTGAATTGTTTCCCTCCGAAATCAAATGCTTTCCCTGCTTTTGTCCTGTTTGGAGTGGGAATAGTAAATCTAACCCCTCTCAAATCCAAACTTTTTCTTAGATTTGGATAGATTGGAGTTGTATTATTAAATTATACACTTCTATAGTCCAACACTTCCCTACCTTTGCGCTTTTTGGATTTGAGTGGTGCATTTGCCCCTCCGAAATCAAATGCTTTCCTTACTGTTGTGCTGTTTGGAGGTGGAATTGTAAGCAGATTGACATCAGCATTCACTGGCTGTCCCTGATCAGACAGTGACAGGATCCTCATATGGAAGGGTTTGCAATCTGTCAATCTCTGTGTGCAGCAGCAGCAGCATGGGCCAGTGACAGCCACGTTCAGCTTGCATTCCTTTAAAATGTCCCGCCAGTTGGAGCAGTTTAATTCCTCTTTTGGGAAAATTGCTTTCTTCTCAACCGTAGAGGAATGTTTTATGTATCAGACAAGGCTTCACAATGTTAATTATTTACCCGCGTAAAAGATGTAATATGTATTCAGAAAAAGGCAAACATTTGAAATATGTTCACACATTTCTCCTCAGTGGAATAATTAAAATGACAGCTTTAGTCACACAAAAAAGATTCAAGAGCGCATTGTGCAGGGAATTCAGATCTCAAAGAGCAGATTCGACTCTACTTGACTACACACTCCTCTTCTCTCCTTTAAAAATAACTCGCATTGGAAATATTTTAAAAATAAATGACAGTGTGGAAGCTAGTTCATCCCAGTTTGGTGTCCTCCTACATTTGAACACCTGTATATACCTTCAGGGGCAAAACCTGTGAACACGTCTCTGCTTACGGGATCGACCCCAAAGTGCCAAACAGTTAGAAAACAAAGTAGAATCTTCATTTAAATTATGCCTCCCGTCCACAACATTTTAGGATATAAAAGCCCTATTGGTGTTTGTTTGGCTGGGAATGGCACCCTCCATAGGGGCAGATTTATGAGGCTGTTGCGCCTCTTTGCGCCGCAATTGCGTCACTTTTTTTGAATCAACTGCGGCGCAAACAATGCGCCCTATTTACAACGTGACGCATCTAGGAGATGCGTCACGTTTTAAAGCACTGCGCCATAAGGAGGCGTTCCTGCGCAGGAACGCCTCCTGAAAGTGGCTGAATGAAATCTATGAGATTTCACTCAGTCACTTTCAGGGCAATGCTGCGTCAAAACCCTGCGCCTGCTTGAAGCAGGCGTAGGTCTTGACGCAGGATTGTGCAGATGGTGCACCCCCGAGCCTTGCTGGAGCTGTGTCGGGCTTGCGACGCAACTCCAGCGATGCGCCACATTTCCGGCACAGATGCGTGACGCATCTGTGCCGTTTTAGCACCATGGTGCGCCGCATTATAAATGCGGCGCACCATGGGTGGCGGAGCTGTGGCGCACTGTAGCGCACGTTAACTGGCGCATCCCTCGGGATGCGCCAGTTAACATAAATCTGCCCCTTAGTATTTTAAGGGTTTCAAATGCTGCGTCACTTCAGTTCAGTTCAGTTTACATTACATTTTTTCACCGGGATTTTGTTTGCCCTCTTTATAAATTATTCCACATATCTGTCCTTCCTATCTCATACGTATCACCTTATGTGCTTGATTACAGTTATATTGAGAGCAAGCCATTGTATCTAGTCACGAACTGTGCATGGATTTTCAGCACTCCGGCCCAAACCGCATTTTGCTCCTGGAGCGCTCCCTGACGCTGATCGAGAAGGACGTTTTCTTGGCTGTTCTTGTAATCTGGCGCCACCTAGAGGCGGAATTCTGAGTCTGTGATCTCATCTTACCTGCGGAAATCACTGGCCTTGTACTTGGTGCTCTGAAGTGATCATGAGATAGATAGGCTGGGACTATTTGTCTTCATTGTTTTAGATGAGAACAAAAATGGCAAGCACAACATTCACATGTGCCTGTGGACTCGCATCGCGGAATATCTGAATATTGATGTGGTATGAACGGAATCCACAGCTGGACACACAGTCCTGCTGTCCAGGTGACTCTGGAGAACACAGTCGCTGAGGCGGCTTCGCCTCAGTGGGGTAACACAAATTGATGGGGACCCCTTGCGGAATGTCTCCCATATTGAACAAATATTCATTGGCCTTGGGTTGCACCCCGGTAGTCATGACGGGCCCCCTGAAGTGTTGCTGACCCCCCACTCGTTATAGCGGCCTGCAATATCCCCTTGTTTTCCCCACGTCAATAGCAGAGTACGTTCCTACGTAGCTGAAGTTTAACTTTCCAATATCATTCTTACACTCGGGAAATTTTGTTTCAAAATTAGTTATTCTCAAGGGGCTCGAGAGAGAGACATGCATTTTTCAAAGCTTCCGAAAAAAAGCTGCAGGTAAAAGTAACATGTAGAAGCTTTTTCTGGGCTATGAAATAGTAAATCAGCAAAACATTTGTGCAGAAAATGCCATTTAACCACCTTTATTTGGCAGGCAGCATTCTAACTCTTACGTTCCGAATGAAGGCACTCATATCTTAAGTAATACTTTCTTAACGCTCCTCTTTCTCTTATTTAATATATAGAATAGAGCCCAGCTCGGCCCTCACAGGAGGGCAAAGGGCACATCATGCTATAGGCATGGGGCTGTGCTCATGCTGCAACATATATTTATTGATTACAAAGCAAACCCTCCTTTTTTGTTTATTAATGGCGAGGTAACCATTATATGGATTACATACTGTAGCTGACATGTTTTCAATTTCCCCGGAACACATTTTTCAGATTTAGTATCAAGTGCATCGTCACCTATAAAATTGGAAGGAGTGGGGCCCCTATGCAGTTTTTACCATTGGCCCCATACAAACAACTGACAAGCCCGAGAAGATGCTCAAGGGCTTCTAGGAGTGGTGCTGCCAACCTTTTCTACAAGATCCCAAAAATGCAATATTTTAATTCTAGGTGAGTGCTTAAGCAAACAAAGTGATGTTTTGCTTGTAACCCTTACATTTCCTGCACTGTTACTGTAAATGACAGGCACTTGTCTGTAAATCTGTACATAACTCATCAATAGTTTATTCTCCACCCTATTTTTTAAATTTGTTTATGATTCTTGGAATGCTGAGTCATGTTTAATTCCAGGGCTGAGAAGGCAACTGGCTTCTACTTTCATATTATGGCAATGAAAACCGATTTAGAAGGACTTTTTAGTTAGAAGGCCTTTTAAGTCACAATTTCTATATTTTTCCATTGATTATATCACTATTCTACTACCCACATAACAATGTCATAAACGTAATGTTTGCCAAACATTTATATGCATTGTTGAAAACAAACTGTTATACTTGCCCGATTCTGATGTACACCAGTAAATGAACAGTCATTTTTTTAGGGTAGGGGGAGCACAGCTCTGCAACACCGCTTCTCCTACAGCCTACTAAAATGTTTACAACTTTTGATACTTACTCAACACAAACTACTTCTAATAGGTACTTGAGGTCATTGTGTGTCAGAGGGTTTTTACCCGTTGTGGGACTTTGGGGCAATATGTTGATACATAAGTGCCTTGGTTTCATAAGGTGTAGAGGGTGCAAAACCACCTAGCGCCAACACCATTTGTATTGTTTTGCAACACTTTTAGAGCACTTACAACCCCAATGTGGGGCACTTAAGTGACATGTTTTGCACCTAATGTATACCTTTGTTCTGTAAAAGGTTCAGTAACCTTCCGAAAATAGTCTTTGTACCTATTTTGTATGCATATTTATTTATATTTTACGTTTAGTATAGGCACCTTCCACCAGGGCTCATCTTGAGACATGAAACTGTACTAATACAGCGTTTAGCGCTATTTGTGCTTGACTCAAACTAGGCACTAGCTCTAAAACACTCATTTCAGGGTCTGGCCAACAATGCGAGACCTTCTTAATCCCAAAGCTACTATGGCCGGGATGCCTGTCACCCCCTCCCAACACAATCCCCAAGGATGGGAAGACGGACGCAGTTCTGAACTTTTGGAAGGCGGGAGGGAGTTACCCTCCCGGACGTATTTATTAAAATATGAAACAAAATTAAAACATTAAAATAACAGTTTCATATCATGTACAATTTTCATTTATTACATTACGATGCAGACACGTTCATTGGCTAACCTTAACAAATCTCTAATACAAAGGTTTTCCTAGCCGAGTCTAAACATCCTGCAAATGCATACTTTCTAAAAATTGTACATCCTAGCATTACGGGCCAACGGCAAGGTCGCAACCGGTGTCAGATCCCTACTACCAGAACTCCCCCCTCACGGTGTGAGGGGCGGGCGCACAGAGGACTGTACCTCTGTGCCAACTCCAATTTCCCTTGTCTTTGCGGGGGCCCCCTATTTAACTCGACGCCATCTTAGTGGTCGTCCGAGGACTCGTGTGAGGTGTCTAGAAGGTAGCATGGACCCCCCTCCCACCCCACACTGTTCATCACATCCGCCGTCGCGGATATCCTGGCCCCGGGAAATTCCTGTAGGAGGGGCATCTAGCCGCCTCCTCCCCTGGGAGGGGCCTATGACCGCCTTCCCTTAGGCGACCCCATACTTAGTGGGTGCCGCCTCCCCGTGTGAGGGGCCAATGGCCGCCTCCCCCCGGGCGCTCCCATCCATAATGGGTGGCGCCCCCCCTCTAGGGACCTTGAAATTACTGCTCACCGATCATGACCTTACCGCCCGCCAAAAAATAAATATGACGTTTTATTAACCTATTTAAGAAAGAAAATCAACTTCACATTGCGGATTTACCTTCAACTAGACTGTTATACTCCGCTCTACTAAGGAAGAAAATGTTATGAAGCAAATCATTTTATTGCAATACCAACATTGACATTTTTATTAACCACTAAACCAGGAGAGAAAAGACATTATCAAAGCAGATCAATTTCACTGCAGTACTAACGTTTGCCATAAGGGGCTGGTGGGTGGGTCAAAAATTGCTCCTTGTTCCGTCGAGGGCTCACGTGCAACGAGAGGGTGCAGCTTCCAAGCACAGGAACAAGAGGATGCTTCTTCGGATTGCTGCTCCTTTTATTCCTCTTCGGGAGGGCGTGTACCCTCCTCCGGTACGCCTACGGGGCGTGGCCAACGGTGTAGGTGTCTAGGACAACCCTTCTAGGGCGGGAAAAGTCGCGCCCCGGCTACGCCGCTTCGGGCATACCAGCCGAGACACGCCCCCTGCCCAAAATGGCTTCCCGGGGGGATCCGGGCCCCCAACCATACGTTCGGGGGGACCGAGTGGTCGCCCCTTTCCATATGGCCGGGATGCCTGTCACCCCCTCCCAACACAATCCCCAAGGATGGGAAGACGGACGCAGTTCTGAACTTTTGGAAGGCGGGAGGGAGTTACCCTCCCGGCCGTATTTATTAAAATATGAAACAAAATTAAAACATTAAAATAACAGTTTCATATCATGTACAATTTTCATTTATTACATTACGATGCAGACACGTTCATTGGCTAACCTTAACAAATCTCTAATGCAAAGGTTTTCCTAGCCGAGTCTAAACATCCTGCAAATGCATACTTTCTAAAAATTGTACATCCTAGCATTACGGGCCAACGGCAAGGTCGCAACCGGTGTCAGATCCCTACTACCAGAACTCCCCCCTCACGGTGTGAGGGGCGGACGCACAGAGGACTGTACCTCTGTGCCAACTCCAATTTCCCTTGTCTTTGCGGGGGCCCCCCCATTTAACTCGACGCCATCTTAGTGGTCGTCCGAGGACTCGTGTGAGGTGTCTAGAAGGTAGCGTGGACCCCCCTCCCACCCTACACTGTTCATCACATCCGCCGTCGCGGATATCCTGGCCCCGGGAAATTCCTGTAGGAGGGGCATCTAGCCGCCTCCTCCCCTGGGAGGGGCCTATGACCGCCTTCCCTTAGGCGACCCCATACTTAGTGGGTGCCGCCTCCCCGTGTGAGGGGCCAATGGCCGCCTCCCCCCAGGCGCTCCCATCCATATTGGGTGGCGCTCCCCCTCTAGGGACCTTGAAATTACTGCTCACCGATCATGACCTTACCGCCACAGGCCGGATAGTTGACCGGCTATCCGGACCCCCCCCAACTCCTACTAAAGGTCATGCTTTTTACAAACCCTTTAACCATGCTATGAAGTCTCCTATGAGTAAGACATTCCCCTCCCGGGACAAATGGACCCCATCTTCGAGATACATGTGCTCCCCCCGAATACATCCATGTGGAATACAGTGTAACTGCGCCGAGCGAAACAACCTACCAAGCTTGTTATTGACTTTCTTTACTGAATGGTTCAGTGCTGATACCGAGAGCCCCCCCGCCACACCTTCCTGGGAATCATGTGGGACCATGCTATCGTGCACCCCGGGATCCTCCTCGCCAACCAGCTAACAGTAGACAGAACTCGCTCGAGTAGTACTCGCCGCCCGAGTGTCACCAAATCATTGCCTCCCAGGTGTACTTTGATTACAGACGGTGGTGACCTTGTCCGCCCTAGCAGTCCCTCGACAAAACATTGAAACTGGTCAATACAGAGCTCGCCCCTTCCGTGGAAGGTCACCCTGTACCCGTATTCCCCAGCTGCGTGAATCATGTCACCTGCTTTGAATACGTCCCCGGCCCGCCTCACGTATGAGTGGCCCAAGACCCACACCACTCTTTCCACAGCCGGTGATCTCTGACCGCTGGTCCCCAGGTGTCGGGTCAACTGCTCAGTCCGCCCCGCATAGCATGCTCGCGAAACTGTAAACCAAACAGAAGACAAGAAGCGTGAGTGCATGACATTGGCTTCACAACATGTGCAACCGCACATACCTTTTATAACAGTTCGAGGACCATCGTCCCAATTGTTTCACCTCTTCAACACTCTGACCCCTGGCTGTAGCCTCCGTAGCAGCCCCTATCCTAAAGGAATGGGTCCCGAAATCGCACGGGTCCAAGCCCGCCGCTGCGATTGCCATTGTTAGCACCCGCTGAAACTGAAACCTTGTCAGTGGGGTGGCGTCAATGTGTCTCAGCAAGCTTCCCCCCCATACTTCCGCCCTTTGCGCTAAATATTCTTCAACGCACTTCACCGGGCACCCCGGGGACCCTCGCATGCGCTGGACAACAATACTGTCTCCCATAGCACCCTGATCGGTCTTGGACCTGGCTATTGTGACCACCATTGAATCACCCTTGATCAAAATGTGTTCTCGACACAGACCTCCCTCCACATCCTTCTTATTTTTTGCAACCAGCTCACTCACCCGCATAGCCCCATGGAACGCTAATGCGAAAGCGGCCCGGAACAGCACTGCCTCGTACTGGGAGGAACATGTCGCGGGGAGTACCGACATCAGCAGGGACAACCTTTCTAACCCAATCGGGCGTCTTTTGTCTACTCTACGACCCTCCAGGCGTTGCCAACCACGCAGGGCCTTCCTCACCAAAAAGGACGATGTGGGGTCCCTGATGCCATGCGCCTGCGCCATGAATGCAATGGCGGCCCGGTGCCTATTGGCCGTTGCCGCTGATCGGCCTGCCCTGTGTAGTGCTACTAAAAACTTTAGGACATACTCCTCCTGCCCCCATTTGTCCCCTCACGCTGGACCCAAAAATGCACAATAGGAACGAAACGCTCCTTCGTATGCCTTCCATGTTCTGGGGGCTAGGCTTGCTCCCACGAGGTCCTGTAATCCGGGGCACCGAGTAACCAGAGTGCTTCGGGGAATGGTGCCGCCACTAGGTCCGCAGAAGTTAGATAACCCCTGAATGCCTGCATGTGGGAACGAGAAAGTGCATCAGCCGCATGGTTCAGCACACCCGGCACATGCCTCGCCCTAAATTGCACGTTCAGTCTCATGCAAAGTAGTACAATTTCTTTCAGTAATCTCAGTATCCACTTGCAGCGTGCTGCCTGATTATTTATGCATTCGACTACGGTCATGTTGTCGGACCAAAACACCACTGAGCGATCACGAAACTCTTCCGGCCATGTCCTCAGAGCCACAAAGATGGGGAACAACTCAAGAAACCCAATGTTACCTGTGAGCCCACTGGTGTGCCACCATGCCGGCCATGTCTGCGCCGACCATCGATTACCAAAGATGGCGCCTAATCCTACACTCCCTGCCGAGTCGGTCCACAAACCCAGCTCGTCCGAGGACGCTGGTGGCTTTCCCCACACCACTCGACCGTTGAAATCCGCCAGGAATGCCAACCATATGCGCATATCCTGGCGAACCTCTGCAGACAGTCTTGTGCGGTGGTGCCCTTCCTTGAGACCAACCATGGCTTGTGCAATAGAGCGGGAAAAGGGGCGGGCCATTGGTATCACTCTAAGGGCAAAGTTAAGCTGGCCCACTGCTTGCTGTAACTGATGGAGAGTAACTTTCTCTTTGCTAATGCATAGTTCCAAAGAGGCCCTGAATTTCGCTACTTTGTCCCTTGGCAAACGGAAGCATCCCTCCACCGAATCGAGCTCAATTCCAAGAAACTCGAGCGATGTAGAAGGCCCCACCGTCTTCCCCGGTGCCAATGGCACGCCGAACCGCTTCATGAGAGTGCAAAATCCCTGTAACGCCTGCTCACATTCTGTGTCACCGGCTGCCCCCAGGAACAAAAAATCATCTAGGTAGTGCATAACCTGGGTATAGCCCGTAGCTTTAGTGAAAGCCCATTGCAGAAAACAACTGAATTTCTCGAAATAAGCACAAGAGATGGAGCAACCCATTGGCATACATCTATCCATATAGTAGCATCCTTGAAACACAAAACCTAACAGACGCTGATCCCGTGGGTGTACCGGGAGCAACCGGAACGCTGACTCGATATCTGACTTCGCCATCAGCGCCCCGGGCCCCAGGCGATTTAACATGGCAACGGCCTCATCGAAGGATGCGTACCGTACCAAACAAACTCCTGGGTCAATTGCATCATTCACCGAAAAACCCCTAGGAGCCGACAAGTTATGAATCAACCTAAACTCACCTGGGTACTCCCAACGGTGAACAAATGAAATTAGTGACTGGCGGGTGCCTATATGGGCCGGCGACCCGGCCACGGGCAACTTCCTTTGCAATCTTTCTTTCTACTACCCCGGGTTCTGCTGAACGGACAGTTGGTTTTTACACAGTGATTCCCCCCGAAAATCCCCCGCCGGGATGTGGAAACCATACGAGAAGCCGTCCCGCAACACCCCAGCGGAGACATGATCAGGGTATTCGTTTAGCCAGGGGATCATTGCCATGATATCTACGGGGGTTGGTAGTGGTACCCCGTGGTCGATATTAGACCTGTTTGGCACCTCCTCTACCCCCGGTATCACCATTCTTGGCTCTGCACGAACTCTCAGGGTGTGAAGAATGTCCGCACCCTGCACACTCATGCCTAAACTTACATGTCCCTTGTGGCCTCGTGCACTTGCCTCTGTTAAAATTCCAGCAGACCCCTTTTCTACCCCCACTCCCACCACTCCTCGGTTGGTGGTCACCAGCGGGGGCTGCTCCGAAGTGCGCCGCCGATTGATGGCGGGAGGGCGCCGACCCGTTCCCGCCAAGCGAAGACGACTTCGTCGTGCCCGGCAAGAGCTGCTTCTGCCAAGAGATGGAGTCGAGACAGTCCCACGTCAGAGATGAATCGTGCTCCTTGGCCTTACGAAACTTACTATCATAACCCCTCCATTCATCGCCCTCATATGTTTCATAGAAATCCATTATACGTGCCTGATAGCAGGCCAATTCGGTCAAAACCTCGGGCTTACGTTCCCCCATGACTGCAGTAAACATCGCAAAGGCCTTGGCCCAATTTGAGATCGTCTCATCAACCCTGAACCCCGCCATTTTTGCGCGCCACACACTCGGGTGCCACAAATCCTTCTGAGCTTTAACATACTCTATCTCGTGATGGTCAGTCAGGAGAGAAAACATATTCGCATACTTATCAGCCCAAATCATTTCTTTCGTGGCCAGCGGAATATGTTGGACTACTTTTTCCCTTCTTGAGGGTAAAGACCCCTCCTTTGCCATTGGCAATGGCTGCTTACCCGACTCCATAGCTGGTCCAGCTGATTTTCCACCGCCAGCCGTCGGTCCTTCCGAGGGAACCTGTGGGGGGACAAGAGGGAGATTCGCCTTCGCAGCATCTCGCGATTGCCGCAACTGCTTCATTAGCAACTTGGCCTCTTCGGCCGTGTCTCCAGGTGCAGCAGCGCCCCCTGTGTTTTTGCCAAGCCATGCGGCCAACTGGGCGGCCAACTCCGGAGGCATATCCTCCTCGTTGGTGGGCGTAACTACTACCGGAATCGGTTGGCCCGCGTCCGGGATCGGTACCGGGGCCTCAACTGGACTAACCGGGCTTGCCGGGGGTGACTCGGGAACTGGGACCTCCCCCCCTGCCGCCCTATTCCTGGCCCTTTTACCTCTCCCAGCGGGGACGACTCCCGGCAATGCTGGTCCTATGACTTTCTTCGGTCTGCCCGTATTGTTCATTGCCGCCATCTGCTTTTTCATGCTCGCCATATCTTTTATCAGCATGCGGAGCATCTGGTCAGTCCCCGAGTTCTTTCCGGCCTTCTTGCCAGGCATCGTTGTCTGATGTTCGACCCTTGCTGCTCAACGCGGTCCTGGATCCGAAGGTTCGGAATCACTAAAAGAGAAACACAAAAATTACAAGTTCTCAAAAATTGCTCCTTGTTCCGTCGAGGGCTCACGTGCAACGAGAGGGTGCAGCTTCCAAGCACAGGAACAAGAGGATGCTTCTTCGGGTTGCTGCTCCTTTTATTCCTCTTCGGGAGGGCGTGTACCCTCCTCCGGTATGCCTGCGGGGCGTGGCCAACGGTGTAGGTGTCTAGGACAACCCTTCTTGGGCGGGAAAAGGCGCGCACCGGCTACGCCGCTTCGGGCATACCAGCCGAGACACGCCCCCCGCCCAAAATGGCTTCCCGGGGGGATCCGGGCCCCCAACCATACGTTCGGGGGGACCGAGTGGTCGCCCCTTTCCATTTTTACCCTATAATCCGCAGGCCTCACTCTCTGCCTGTTCTCCATTGGTCACTTGCGTAATACTCCCAATCAATCAAGAGGCACCAAACTAATAGGAGCAGACATTTTGTATTGATGAAGGGCAGGTACCGGTATGAGTTCCTCTTCAATCTTGTTAATATTTTGGGGCTCTTTTTATATTGTATATAGTATTTGCCTGATCTCACAAGACAGCAAATCAATATTCGGACAACATTTTTATTATTCCATGAGCAACTCAAACATGAGATGCTGAACACACAATTGCATGGTTTTTGACGTCCATAGTTGGTGAGTACAAGCTTGTCTTTAAACCAAATGCTTACTTTATTCAACAAGTGCAGGGCCCAGAGTTTTTCTGTGGAGCCCGCTGCAATGTGATGGTTGCCGAATACAAAGCCTGGCTAGTCTTGATTCCACCTCATGCTTCTTTCTTCCACCATACTACCTTTCCTGTCTCTATTTCACTTCTGCGTGTTCTTGTTTTATCCCTAATTTTCCCCTTTGCAGTTGTTTCCCTATCTTTCTTGTCCATCCTTTTTCTCACATTTTTGCCCTTGTATCTCTCTCTCTCTCACTCTCTCGCACAACTTTCCAGTCCACAAAAAGAATTGCCGGTGGCCACCTCCTGCAAACATCTGCACGTAGGAAGCACTTGTTACAGCGGTCTGTCAATGCAATATAGTCAGGATGACGCAGCCACCATGTACAGTACATGTTAGTAAATATATAAAATTGTACCTTAATTAAGATAAGGAAACCTCAGTGTAATTGATCAAAAAGGCGTCTCGAAAACGATAACACTATCCTCATCTAAAAGATAAAAAGACAAATAGTCATCAATTCCATATTAAAAACATCTGGAAGCAAAAAAAGTCAAGTCACATACAAAACATAAATAATTGTATGTCTTTCTTATTTTCTTCGAGTAAGGATGGGCAGAACTCGTGGAGTTTCACTCCATGGAATTTTGCGAAGTTATCGAAAAACGCTGTGATATTCTGCAGCGTTCTGCCAAGGGAAGGGAAATATACAGGTCACGCTGCTCACGCTGCAAATGAGTGCGGGTAGCCCGAGCAGCACTGAAAATCAGCGCAAACGGGGCACCATGTATTGCGCAAGAGCACGTCACCATTCGAGTTTATTTTGCTGGGGCTCAAGTAGAAAATCTACCTTAGTGGCAGCAAATCCTGAACATTTGTCGATTGATCTTGTCGGCTCCAGCAAACCGCTGTGAGGCAGCAACCAACTCCATGCAGCGCTTAACAAAAACCCTAGACGATAAATATATGAACAAATGCGGAAAGTGTGTCACGCTTTTGATATCTGTGGCTTTTACTTATACAGGATGGCTATGGCACAGCAGATGACTACCGTAATGAAGTGAAAGCGCCACAGGAGAAACACAATTTGCTTTCCAGCCAGTAAAGATTTTTTAAATTTACTGGAAAAGTCCATGTGTCACCCTCCCTTTCAAGCTAAGAGCTCAAATTAAAAGCAGAAACACAATAATAAAACGGAAATTGAGATCTTTTTCAATTTTTTCTCTTCATACAACCGCCCAGCAGACAGATCATTGAAACTAAGTTATCGACCATGTGTTTTTAGTGTAATGGGTTTCAGTATTATTTTGACTTCTGGCACACGCTCCAGAACAAAAAGGAAAGAAAATTAAAAACTCATCCTTCCCTTGAAACTTATTCTCACACCAGCAAAGCTAAATCGATGCGTTTTCATAATGCTCGGTTCATTTTTTTTAAATGTTATTGGATTCCTGGTTTCTGCCTCAGCCCCATCAACGCATGCCCCTTGGCAGGGAAGGAAGAATGCAGACAGAATAGTATTTCACCTCATAACCACAAGCAGCCAAGCTGTCATTCCACCTCCCTGAACTTCATTTTAAACCATAAAATGGTTTCCAATCACTAATCACGGTGTAACCTTGCCACAGAAGCAGCAATGGGGCAAGGACGTTCAGCACTACAGGCAAAACAGATTTTTACCTTCTGTGCTCTCCATACATTTAATATATATATTTTTTTAAATCTTTTGGTTGAACCATTTGGTGGCGCTCTATGACTGCTGCCTTACTTATTTTTATTGAAATACCAGCTGTGCGCCTAAGCTCACTGTGGGCAACTCCTTTGCAGAAATGTGCTTGGCTGGAGATAGGCACATCTTTTACACGAATGTGCATTTTTTCGTGGAATTGCAGTACTTCCGTAAAATACCTGGGCCCTGACTGCATAGGTGAGAGGACCTACCTACATGACAGAAGGTCACATCACTGATAGTAAGGGGGCACTTGTGGGAAAATGTTACTGGTGGGAGGGGAGCCTGCCCTTACTTGCATTAGGGAGTATTATATGTATCCTCGCTGTCAGCTAATCAAGTGAACCGACAGAATCACCGATTCTGCAAGAATGGACGGCAATGGCCTCTTTCGACGGTCTGGGCCAAAAAATACCAACTTCTTCTGTGAAAAACATGCTTTTCAGTTTGAAAGTGAACTATAAATACTGTCTAAATGCGCAACATAATTCATGAGACATACACCCACATGCATCAAGCGATTTTGGAGTCACAAGCGGTGCGAATCGCAAAATTCGGCCGTTTGCGATTCCAAAATTACTTTATGGCATGCATTAAACAATTGTGTAGAAATCGCAAATTTTTGCGATTTCTAAAAATGCGATTGCATTTAAGGAATTGCATTTTTGCGATTCCTTAAATGCAATGCATGAATGTTTTAAAAAATGCAAATTTGGAGAGGTCTGTATCAAAAACATGCAAATTCGCAAATAGGGGGAGCAAATTAACACGAGGGTGAACCTCGTGTTAATTTGCGAAATCTTTCAAAAATGCACAAAAATGCTTTTTTGAAAGTATCATGTTACACACACACATGTCCTTTGGACATGTGTGTGTGAAACTGTGAAACTTGCACTTACAAAAACATTTCAATGGTGCGGGGGGGGGGTCCTTTGGACCCCCCTCAGCGCCCTTGAAATGCATTAACAAATTGCGATTCGCAAAATGAAAATCGCAAAATGTTAATGCCTTCCCATTGATTCCTATGGGTCTTTTGGCCCATAGGAATCAATGGGAAGGTTTTCCTTAATTGTGCAAAATGTGAAACGCAATTAAGGAAAATTAAAAAATCGCAGAAATATTTGTGAATTATTCATGCATTGCCGTTTGCAATTTCTAAATTGTGATTCCCTAATTTTCACAATTTAGGAATCGCAAACGGGTGCAATGATGCATGTGGGTGTTAGGGCCTGGTTTCAATTTCACTGACCGACCGTCACCCTTCTGGTGGTCCCGATCACCTCATTAGGATGAGACCGAACACTGTTCGGTTGTATTCCTACATTTCACTATGAGAACATGCATTACGGCCGTAGACCAGCAGTAATGCACGCTCCCATAGTGAAATGGGAGGTGTTGTTCATCCCTGCACCCCATGGCAGGCACCGCTATGTGCCTGCCACAAGGAGCAGGGATCAACAGGGGGGGCCGAGGACCAAAGGGGACCCTGCTATGTTTGGGGGCTGTGCTGGGGGCCCCCAAACACACTTTCCGACATGGTTTCCATGTCGGACAGGCTGGCATGGAAACCATGTTGTGCATTGTAATCTCAAGGGCGGAAAGGCCTGCCCTTGAGATTACTGGATGGATTCCGACTGGCCAACGGGCTCTACAAGCCCGTTGGAAGCCAGCCGGAATGACCAGCCAGTTTACTTTCCGATCGCCTATATCTTAATTAGGCAGTCGAAAAGTAAACAGAGGCGCCTATTGTGATGCACATTGTAATCGGCCCCTTAGTGCACATACCCAAAATGGGTCATATTATAACATCTTTTAACAACATTTCATCGGTTTTTCTTTGAATCTAAAATAACCAAAATATGTGCCAAGAACCCTACGCCTCACTAGCTAGTGACTGCAATCTGAGTTCTGAATTCTACCCATGCTTCTGAGAAAGGAAAGCCAGCAGGGCCTGATGGTAAAACAGCAACATTTGTTAATGGAGCCATGCCCTCGCTCGTGGAAAATCTTTTCCTCCCTCGCTTCAACATGATATCCCAAGCATGATAAATGTGTTCCTGTCACCATCACATCTCCTATGGAGAAGCATCAGCAGACCCAAAGTTCCAGGCCAGCGACTGGCCATTCTCTTACTTGCCCCGTTCTTAGAATTCTTTGAAAGGCGACTGATTTGTAAATGCACAGACCAGAATAAGTTCCTTCAAGAGCATTAGACCTGCGAGAGAACGGAACGCTCCATTGACAAGATCAGAGGGCATCTCCTACATCAGCCCTAATTCACTAAACCCACCATCAAACATAGGGCCATATTATCAAGAAAGGGCGCTACATTATCGCCGCTTTTATCAGCAGGAAACTGCCGCTTAACTGCCGATAATGGGCTTGATAATATGCCCTTGTGAATTCCCATAGAAACCCAGGTTCTGGTGTTAACCTGGCGATAATGTAGCGCCCTTTCTTTATGATATGGTCCTCAGTTGCTGAAAAAGCAGATGAGTGCACCCGGGTCACTGCAACAATATGTACCAGTCACTCCTCAAGAGGCTGTAACGGTGACGAAACCAAGCAGTCCAACTGGATCTAACTCTCTGTCCTTCAGTAACCTCAACTGGACTACCCAAAACTCTGAACTGAGAAAAAGGAAATTAGTTTAAATCAAAAAAACACTTCCAAATAGGCTAATGAATCTTCAAACATCACTGTTAGATACATAATTGCTGTAGGGAGTAACGTGGCACACAAGAGTATCGGAGTACCAGAGCATTTTCAGGGACAATATTTAGAATATTTACCTTGGCTGCTATGGCTTTTCCCGTCCTGTGCTGGAAAAGCTTGAAAGGCATTATTTCATGACGAGCTCACCTTGTCATAAGCACAGCTCCAGTGTGCCTTATGACGAGCTGAGCTCGTCATGAGCATGGAAGGGGTGTTAATAAAGATGCTGAAGAGAGTTTGTGACTAGTGGGAAAGGCAACGATCTGACGAGGTATGGATTCAGTTCTTGCTGCACAGAGGAAGGTGGACAGCTGGCATTCAGTGATTGTGATCAGCAAAGAGGTGTTTCATTCATTCCTTCCTGAAATGCAGGAGGGGGCTGTTCCTGTGATGTCAGTGGTGGTTTTGTTTCAGATGCTGGGAGCATGCACCAAGTAAGGGAGACATGGTTCAACCGAGATGGCTTCCTCTGCAGACATGTTTGCTGACTTTTTATTAAAGTCCTTAAAAATTGAGGGGCATATTATCAAGCCTGTGCGCTAAAATTATCGCCGCTTTATCGGCCGAAAACGGCCGATAAAGCGGCGATAATGGGGTTGATAATATGCTCTGTGGAATTCCAATCGAAGCCCATGTTAGATGTCTTCACATCTAACATGTGCTTCGATTGGAATTCCATAGAGCATATTATCAAGCCCATTATCGCCGCTTTATCGGCCGTTTTCGGCCGATAAAGCGGCGATAATTTTAGCGCACAGGCTTGATAATATGCCCCTGAATTTTTATTTCAACTAGACAACGAACACCATTAGTAGAATTGTATGTCAACTGCAATACATAGACCACCCCAGAGTGTTTATCTCAAGTCCTCAGTATATTTAGCAATGGTAACAATCGCTTGGGAGCAACATCTAGGGCCAGATGTAGGTAAGTATATTTTACAGACTCATAAATACCGAATTTTACTGATTCAGTATTTATGAATCGGTAAAATTGAAGGAGGGATATTTAGGTAAAATCGGTAATTGAATTACCGAATCTGTAAAAATCGGTATTTACTGAATCGGTAAATACCAATTCGGTGATGCCCATTAATTCCTAAAGGCCTTGAAGCCCATAGGAATCAATGGGCATTAGCGAATCGGTATTTACTGATTCGGTAAATACCGAATCCTGCAAGGGTGCAGGGGGTGTCATTTGACACCTTCTAGCACCCCAAATACGGCATGTGTGCCATGTGGCACACAGACATGCCCTAAGGGCATGTCTGTCTGTCACATGGCATAGGTGTCATGCACACATGTGCATGCACACCTGGATTCAGTATTTTACCACCCAATTGGACTGGGTGGTAAAATACCGAATCTGTAAGGCCTTTGGGACTCAGAAGAGTCCCACCTACATCTGGCAGTTACCGAATCGGTAAAAATACCGATTCTGTAATTTACTGATTCTGTAAAATTGGCCACCTACATCAAGAATACCCATTTACCGGTCGGTAACGGCCGAAATCGGCTGTTACCGGTCGGAAAATGGCTTCCTACATCTGGCCCCTAGTCTTTGGAGTAGACTAAAGAGATTGCCACGCAGTGCAGTGCAACACAGCAAGCCAACTTGCTACTCTGCACAGTGTGTCAGGGAATGGGCAGGAATGTGCGGTATTTAACCCCTTCACTGTGGGGCTAATTCCCCCGCGGTGCTGGGTGGAGGGGTGCCGCGTGTGGTGCCGCGCTGCTCGTGACGAGCTCAGTTCATCATGCTGCACAGTGGCGCTGTGCTCAAGATGAGCTGAGCTCGTCACGACCATGCCTGTTTCTTCAGAACGCTCAGCACATCAGGGGAATTAGCCCCGCGTGTGAGCTCTGCGACGGTCAGCTCGTCATGAGCACAGCACCAATGTGCCTCATGACGAGCTGAGCTCATCATGAGCACGCAAGGAGTTAAGACAATACAAAGCTTTCCTGCATGTTCTCCAGTGCTAGGGCCCTTTTCGCCGCCTAGCGTCAATGCAGGCACCCTTTACATTGGTGCAATGATGCCTTCACTGCATGCAGGATTGCTTTAGTGCAGGAAGGGGAAAGGGTGGGGAAGTATAATTTATTCAGGGTCCACATTTAGACCAGAAAGCGGTATGCAGATGAATTGCATGGATTCTGGAGAACCATCACCCCATTTACCCTTTTAACATGGGAATCATGCTGTAATGTTATTCAACATGATAAAGATGAACCCCATGCATTCTTAGCCCCATACTGTTTCCCAGACATCAGGGATGGCTTCTGTCAGGCAGGTCATCAAGTACGAATACAAGGGTTGTGAAGTGTCTCAGGGTTTGGAAGAAGAAGGAAACAATTTGTCATAGAGCTCAGTATGTTCACTGCAATATTCGTCAAGTCATTTTAAACTTGGGATCATTTCCCCAGCCTCACCTAGAAGTCACCTGCCTTTTTTCTAACAGATGAGCCAAGGTCATACCTTTCCTGCACGGTGCAGCTATTTTTTTATGTAACCCAAGAGAGCGACTACAGGCTCCAGAATTGTAGTTCCCCTATCATGGCATACGGCGCAGCCATCACCTCCACCCAAAACAACTGCACATCACACAGGAACATGCCAAGTGGAGTAATCCAGCTGCAGGTGTCCGTTGGCAGGTAAAACAGTCACTGTCCCTCAAACCAAATTTGTATAGGATTACCGGGGTGTAATAGGCCCTCTGAAAACACACAGTGTATAATCCGAAACCGGCTGTGAGGTGCGATCCGTCCCGCCCCATGTGCAGTAGAATGTCCACTTCACATTCATAATCTCCTGCCTTACCTCGGTTTCCCACCCCTGCTTTGCTATCACAGGTGCATTAGGAGTTACCTCCTGTACTGCGATATAAAGTATTTGTGATTAGGTGTGTCATGCAGGTAGTGCTCAGTAGACCATCAAATAAAGGTAGGGATGGGAAATCCCAGGATGGCCTGCCTCAACTGGCCCTCAAGCGGTGATATGTGGATCCATGGGAGTCGTTCTCCGTCAGTGATATAAATGTGCCTTGGCGGTATAAATCGCCCCACTGTGACCGGCACTTCAATTAAAAATGGGATCTTACTAGTTGTTTATTGTGGCAAATAAATGACTTCTTTTTCCACTCTTTTACATATCCGCTCCCAAGGCTATTTTTGCAATCATCAGTGGACAACTCCCTGGCAACTGTGGTCAAGGGGATACCTATAAATGAGGGAAGCAGTTTGCGGGCTCTGAGAAATTGCGTTCTTGGTTGGGGGGGAGTGAGCCCTTCTCAAGAAAAAGCCATAATCCTTGCCAGTGTGAAAAACAAAAGTCCTTAAATTAACCTCAGCTTGACCCTCTGGTAACGTGGCACAAAACCAATGAGATTTAATTTAGCGGCAATCTGTAAAGTATTTATGAAGCCAATAAACAGTAATAAAGTTAAAACACAACACAAGAAAAATCCAGCAATACTTTCGAGTAAAACATAATAAATGATTTAACACCAAAAAGATAAAAATTCAACGATAGAAAAAAAGATATGCAATTTTAAATACTTTACACAAGTCTAGCAACAAAAAGCACAAAGCGCCACTCACATTATTCTAATTGTGCGTGACCAGGTGAAAGTCTCAAGTTTAGGCCAACTGTGATGGAGTGCTGGCAGAATAAAGGGACCAGATGAGTCCTGCTGAAAGAGTTACCTTCTGAAGGTTTTGCCGCAGAGAGTTAAATTTACGGTGGAGGTGGTAGCAAGGAGAAGGAAGAGCATTAAAGATGATTGTTGCTGTAGTGAGAAAAGCAAGTCGGGCATCACAGATGGTCATTCCTGTAGAGCAAAGATTCTGTAAGGCGTCTCGGATGGTTGTTAATGGCAATCACTGCAAGCTGTTGATGCTTTTACATAAAGTGCAGATCTCTTTTTTTGCCGTTTGACGAAGGCCGCAAGATCTCAGTATTAACAGACCCATTCACGGCCCTGAAGAGCCCAAAACTTCAGAATATCTCCTACATCAGAGGTGTGCACTCTGATACCAATCAAATGCCCATGGCTTGGGGAGGAGCCTGTTGGTACTCAAGGGCTCACTCTGGCAGAGACCAGCGGGGCTTGACAGGTCCAGTGCAGCAAGTCAATTGGGTAGTTGCAGGCTCTGGAACTTGTTATATCTCTGTACCTCTGAACAGGAAGTCGGTCAGTCAGCTGAACATTGGGTTTACTTCAGGTAGCCTGGGAAGAAGGAATCATGTCCAGTCTTCTTTCTCAGACAGCAGTGCAGGCCTTAGGGAGCAAGGCAGTCCTTCTTCTGGTGATCTGGGGGTCCAATATTTATACCTGGTGCCATTTTTGAAGTGGGGGAAACATCTAGACTTAACCTCTTATCTGGTTCTGGAATTTCCTTCCTTCCTCCCTTCCCTGGTCCCAGGATGTCTGCAGTCACAAAACGTTATTGTGAAGTTCTTTGTGTGTGTGCTGAGGTGGCTCCTTAGAAGTGCAAGTGTGGCAGGTGACAGCTCCGCCTCTCCCATCAGGTCAGGGTGATGCATCCTGCCCATACCTCGGCCCCCTTTATGATACTGTCTGGAAAGAACACAAAATGGACAGCTGTCAACTACACCTAGACGTATGTTCCAGGATACAGGCTGCAGGCACCAAGAGGGCATATGCATCAAACTTCATTTTTGCGATTACCAAATAGCAATTTTTAAGAAATCACTATTTGGTAATAGCAAAATGCAATGCACCATACGAAACAGCAAATACCAATTCAGTATTTGTGATTCCGTAACAATCGAAACACAATAAAGGAATCAATATTTGTTATTGAGACTCCATTCTTTTTTATGGGCCTCAAGACCCATAGGTGGGAATGGTCTTCCGATGCCTAAATTGCGATTACCTAATTGGTAATCACAAATTAGGTAGTGCAAAGGCAAGGGTGTCCGGGGGCCTAAGGCCCGCCTGAGGCACCCCTAACCTAAAAAGGTGTACATGTAAGGCACATTCATGCCCTAGGGGCATGTGTGCGCCACATGGCACTTTGAAAAATGTAGTTTTGTGCATTTTTGAAAGTATGCACATATTAGCATCCTCATTAGAATTTCCTAAATGCATAGTTCGCATTTAGGAAAGACTACTTGCATATACATTAGGGAATCGCAAATTGCGATTCCCCATTTGCATTCACAATTTAGGTAATCACAAGAAATTGCGATTACCTAAATTGTGTATCCCAATAACTTTCATGCATTGCAAAAGGCCACTTTGTGATCGCAAATGGGCGATTTTTGCAAATGGCTCTGTTTGCCATCACAAAATACCTTGATGCATGTGCCCCCAAATGGTTAGGATAAGAAAATGCCAACTTTCTAAGAGTAGCATTGTCAGAATTGTGACTTATATTCTGATGTTGCAGTTAAAGAGGGTTTTAAATTACAATTCCTTGGACACCCAGCATTGTATTTGTACCTGTTACTAAACAAAAGTTATCACTTATTAAATATAATAAGGCAGCTCAATCTCATCCTATGGAAGAGGCAACATTTTTTAAAACAAGGGCATGTAAAACTTAGAAGAACATGGCCAACATTTTAAATATTTCCTCAAAACAGTGTTCAAGCTTACATTTGGATTACATATGTAAGAAGTTCTGTCATCAGCATACAGGAAAATTAAAAGTCTCGAATATTAAAATGCATAGTCGATGTAGTGTTGCCTGAGCTTAGCTGCCAGCATCTCCATAGCTTGGGCAAAAAGGAGGAGTGACAGTGGACAGCTTTGCCTGGTGCCTCTGAATAAATCAAATGGTTCAGATAGTGTCCCATGGGCTGGGCATATAATACACTTTTACAGTTTAGGACTCCTGGGGGATGCCCATCCTGCACAGCAAAATGAATAACTAGTCCCATTCCAAGGAGTCAAATGCCTTAGTGACATCTAAAAGAACTGTGGTGGTTTTGGATCGGGATCTAAATCTTATAGACTAGCAAATAGCGCCCACTGATTGTGAGCAGTTGACCTGACTAGCCTGGTTGTATTAAAAAGGGTTAACAGGAGTATTAGTCTTTTCCCCATCAGTTTGGCCAAAAGTTTGTCTCCACCGTTGATTAGAAAGAGGGGTCTACTTGAGTCACAGTGGTAAGGGATCTTTCCATGATTTGGTAGCGCAATGATCACAGCTTCCCACATGGATTTCAGCAGCAGGCCTATTTGTCTAGCCTCTTCAAATAATGCAATCAAGCGTTGGCCAAGCAGTGCAGCATATCTTTTATAGGATTCTACCGGGAAGCTATTTTTGCCCGGTGCTTTGAGGCTCGAAGTTTACATAAATAGGGAGATGATGTCTTCTTCCGGCTGGAGTGTTCGACCTCAAAGCTGGGGAACAGGGTTTGAGACGCAGCAACGACACTCAAAATTCTGTGATTCTGGGCAAATCACTTATTCTCCCAGAGCCTAATAAAAATGAATTTGTCCTTCTGTAACGAAACTAGTGCTAATGTAAAGCGCTCTGATGCCCGATGTCTCGGGTCTAGTTCGCATTATATAAAACTCTTAAAAAACATTTAAAAAATCCCAATGACTGAGGATTTCCTCTAAGGTAAACAACTGTTCTAGGAAGAGTCTATAGTCAATACTCTGCCATCCAAACACCATGTCTTCTAGGTCTGACATAGTGTCTGTGAGACCAGTATGTTTAGAGGTGTACAGCAACTGGAAAAAAGATTTTGAATACCGCAAGGATTTGTGTGGTGTCATCGCATCGCTTACCTTATGCATTCTCAACGTTGAGTACATTGTTAGCACGAGGGAACTTAATCATAGCTGGCAAAAGAATGATAGATTAAACCCAGATCCTTGTGACTTGGGGTGAATGTTTGCATTGACCATCATTCCGTTCATCATTTGCTTCTTTTGCAAAAGTTCTACCAGGCCGCTCCCTCTCACCATAGTCTCTAGTCATTAGCGTATTTACCTCTAAAGTGGAACTCTCTTGTGGCCACTCCATTATATTCTGTGAGTGTTAATCTGATCTGTACTAGTGTGCTGCAACCATTTCCTTGTGCCTAGTGGTATTCTAGCAGGTTCAGTGCACTTTCTAGACATTTCAGATGATCCTAGAGTGTGCATAGGATGAATCTTGTTTAGAGAGGCAGTTTTTACTGATGGTGACTTTGAACGTCTCCCACATTGTGCCCACTGAGGTAACTGAGCATTCATTGAATTAAAACAATTCTGCCAGGTTGAGCTGCAACTTGTCTGGGAATAATTGATTCAGTGAAGTGCTGAGGAGAGGTGCCAGTTTGACCCAGCCGGTGGCCAGCCTGGGAGCGCACAGTGCTTCAGTACAGGAGAGTGGTCTGAAAGGGTGAGCAATAGGTGTTTGGCCTGTTGCACCCATGTATTCACAGCTGATAGCCAATAGTTTGGTCTCCACCAGCCATCATGTGCCTTCCCTAGCAAGGTGTTGTGAACCCTGCAAAAATCTACCAAGTCATGATAAAGTATTGTGGTCTGCAAGTGTCTTGGGATGACACATCCATAACTGGGAGGGACGTGGGATCTGCCTACGCTTTGTAGCATGACACAGTTAAGCTTTCCACCCAAATGAAAGATTGTGAGTCAATTGAGAAAAATGTCCCCATAAGTGATCAAGGAAGCCAGGATCATCAATAAGCAGTTTGCTATGGCTACTTTTGTAGGCTATGGAGTAGCGACCTTAGTCATCTTCAAGAGACAGCAGGTAGCAGTAGCAGAACCTATTTTAATAAATATTACTACACCCTGATCATTAATGAAAGCAATCTATAGGCATCCCATTTATCTGAAAATGGACAATTTGTGTGCGGGCCAAAGTGTATTTCCTACAGTGCTGCAATGAAACACAGCGATGGTCAAGATATGAGAGAACCTGTCTAGTCTTGGGGCTATTGTTGAGTGCCCTCACATTCAGATCAGCGATGTGAGTATCCCTACTCCATTAGTCCGTGTGAGATTTCAATAAGTAAGTCATAATCCGCATAGGTAGCTCCTGTGATCCGAGGTAAATTAGGACTATTGTATATGTTGTTTATTGCCCTGACAAAAATTAAGTATATGGTATACTTTTATCCCAATGTCATCCCCTCCATGCCCACCGACATTGGTGGCCCAAACCCACCAGGATAAATATCTCACCTACCAAAACCTAGTAACAAAAATAGGAATCCAAGGGGACATCATCTCAACAGTTACATCAGAATTCTTGATTGAGTGTAACCTACAGGGTACATCCATTGAGGCAGCGGGGATCCTCTCAACAAATGCCTAGGGTGTTAAAGGAATCAGAGGTGTACCTTGCCATCCACTCACAGATCAGCTGCTCATGCTTTGGAATATTAGGGAGATCACCAAAACCATTGATTAGTGAGATGCAGATGATTACGATGTCAAACAGTAGCAAGTCAAAAGTGAAACGGTTGTGTTGCATAATGCACTGTCTTTGAGGATTGTATCAGTGACAGTTACTTGGAATGTAGAATGGGTGGAAGAATAGTGTCACGCTGAGCACCGTTGGCTAATATGGCTGGCAGTATTATACTGGTGGGTTCAATCCTGGCCAGCCAGCGGCAATGAGGTCCTGGAAGAAGTGATCGACCGTCCACTTCTTAGGTTGCGGCCCGGGGTTTCATCAAAAATGTTGTACCTTAATGGGGTGTATAAAAAATGTGATGTTTTCCTTAAAAAGTGATCCATTGACAAGCTGGGTATAGTACAGCATACTGGATGGGGTTGCTTGACCGGCATGAACGTACGCTCAGCTTCCTGTACAGCAATGGTGAAGTTCGGAAACAGTGACAAAATTCAAGTTGTTTTACTTTTGAGTCAAGCAAAGTGCAGTGTCCTGATATCTGAAGGTGAAAAGGCAGCTGATGAGAGGTTTGGCACACCGGGTGGTGGCCTGCTGGCAAGTGATCTTGTGCACCCGCTCCACAACTAGCATTCAAGTGGGGAGAGTATGACCATACATGGGTCCCGTGTTTGCTACGCCACCAGTCTCAATCTAACCTGACTGATGAGGGTTGATGCCCTGAAACTGGTCCTAGGATGCTTGCTTTACGGTCCATGGAGGACTTGGCTTGGCAGTTCGGGTGGGACTGTTCCCATGTGGAACACAGTCAAGGCTGATTTGTATATGTTTGGGTATATACAGGAATGGCATGGCAAGCAAAATAATGATGAATTAAACCCTGATCTATGACTTGGGGTGAATATTTGACAATGTTCAGCATTCCATCCATCATCTTTTGGTGTTTCATTTTCACCCTAAGTGGAAACGGTATGCCCAGACGTGCGTCCCATGCTCGCTACGCCACCAGACTGGCTGATTTGGGGTGATATCCGAAAACTGGTCCTATGATGCTTGTTTTTTGGTCCAAGAAGGACCCAGCCTGGCAATTTGGTCTGGACTGTTCCCATAGGGAGCAGGGTCAAGGCTGATTTTTTATATGGCTGTGTTTAAACTGGAATGACATGAAAAGCAAAATAAAATCTGTGACTGATGGTGAATATTTGACAATGTTCAGCATTCCGTCCATCATCTTTTTGTGTTCCATTTTCACCCTAAGTGGGAAGGGTATGCACTAGACGTGGGTCCCGTACCTGCTAGGCCCCCAGTTTCAAGCTAGGCTGGCTGATGAGGGGTGATGTCCTGAAAACGGTCCTAGGATGCTTGTTTCCGGTGCAGAGAGGACCTGGCCTGGCAGTTCGAGTGAGACTGTTCCCATGGGGAGCAGGGTCAAGGCTGATTTGCATATGGCTGGGTCTAAACTGGATTGATGTGGCAAGCAAAATAACAATGGATTAAACCCAAATCTGTGGCTGGAGGTGAATATTTGACAATGTCCAGCATTCCATCAATCATCTTTTTGTGTTGCATTATCACCATGTGATTGCCTGGCCCATTTGCCTCTCTCTTGCTGTGTGATTGGTATGCTCAAGTGCTGTAATTTCCAAGGGTGTAATATGCTTTGTGGTTCAGATGACACCCGAAAGAACTCTTGCCATGTTGAATAGTGCAGCTTCACTGGTGCATATAAAGCCTTGTTTGAAAATGCACAGCGACAGGCAGCAAGAGAATTTCCATGCTGAGTTACACTCCTGAGATGGAGTAGATCCCTGCTGCCTGGTAAAACCCTGGAGGTCAGTGGTATGGCATCACAGTGAAGGTATAAAAGAGTGCTGGATGGCTGAGAGTGTCAGTGCAGAGCGTAGGCTGGGGTGCTGGGTGGGTGTTGAAGGGGTTGGCAGCCATTGTGTGCTTGATCAGGTGAATCTGGACTTAGTGCTCTGAGTTATTTTGCTTGATCTGGATAAGGCTGTCTCAGGGAACTTATATTGTGTAAAGCAGAGTAAATTGGCAAATCTATCTCATAATATTGACAAAACTGCTAAACCTATCAAGTTTTACAGGTCCACACGTAATGTGCTGTTCAAGTCCAGATTTTTTCTTTGAGTCCTGGAACTTGTGGTCTTGCTTATTCCATTATAAAACAGGACTAGAATTCCCAAAATTCAAAGAGAAAACCTGGAACGGCACATCATACATGGACCTAGGAAATGTGGCAGCTATGAACTGCTTTAATCTAGTCTTGCGAAGTGTCAACCATAAAAATTGAAATGTCACACATAAACACCCTAAAAACATGGAAATGTCATACATGAACAAAATGAAAACTTGGCAGCTATGCAGGTCACATGTGAGCGACAGATTCTGATACCAATCCAGACCAGGCCTTGACTAGGCTGTGATTCTCCGATAACCTGTGGGTCACAATGGATGGCAGAGGTTGTTTGTGTCTGCTCCCATGTGGTGTCCAGGTACAAAACTCCATTAGTTACCGATATACTGGTCCTGTAATTACCAGCCATCAGGAAGGTGTGGATTATGGTGGATTATTACCCCTGACCTCTGGAGTCTCAATGAAGTGCAGCCATCTTGCGTGGCAGTTCTCAGGCACCCCCCGGTTTGTTTCTGATGACCTTGTTGGTGATACATCGAACGTAGCCATTCAAAAGTATCTTTCAAAGACCTTATGCAATAGTATGACTGGGGAGCCAAAAGCAGCCCAAGCCGAAATGCTCAAACCAGCCCTCTCCCTTCCTCTCCTGGATCAATATCTCTCTTTTCGTTCATCCATTCTAGTCGTCTGCTTCTTTCCTCTCTCTCGTCTTCTTCTATGATTGCTTTCTCTCAAACGTCCCTCCTCCACTCTCTCTCTCTCTCTCTCTCTCTCTCTTAAAGTCTAACATGCCTGCTGTATTTAATTTTGCTGAGCCAGTGAAAGTGACCAAGGCCCCAGCAAAGACCGTGGCCTTTAAAAACTGGCCTCCAAGGGCTCCAGCTCATAATGGAAGTGCTGGGAGGAAAAAAAGGCCCCTCTGGCCCTTTGTGATAGTTAAAAAGTTTGTACAGTTTCATAGATTAGAGCAGGACCTAGTCAGAGTAGTGTCAGGGTAGAGAGGCAAGCGGGGGGACAACAAAAATAATATGCTGCATCGCCGCACTTCCGATCTTCAGGCTCCGCTGCAGGTAGCACAAGCTCCCAGACTCCCCTGCGGCCAATCTTGATGCTTCATGAGAGAAGCATCAGGACAGCCGCGGCCCGTGGAGGGAGTTGCGGTGAGCAGAAAGGCGGGGCGGGGGAGGGGCAGGGTGGAGGTGCTAAAAACCGGAATATGGATAATTTGAGGTAAGTAAACAATTTAATTAATAAAACGAATTTTGTAGCTACGAAATTCGTTTTATTTATAAAAATATTTACTTACCTCTAATTATCCAGATTCTGGTTTTTAGCACCACCCGCCCCGCCTTTCCGCCCCACCACAACTCCCTCCACGGGCCGCGGCTCCATTAGGATTGCCCTGATAGCCCTTGATTTTTGCTCCCAGGGAGACTGGGAGCCTGTGCCTGCTGTCTCCAATACAGCTCGGGTTCGAGACAGCTTTAGTGCGCATGGCGATTTGGCCGGCCTGAGATGGCTGCCCAAACTGTCATGTGCACGGATACCAGTGTCCACCACTCCCCTTGCGACTACCCCCGTGATGTCTCTGCCCCAAGCCTCGGCAACGAGAGCAAAAATAAAACCATAATAAACATGTTTGATTATCGTTCTATTTCTTTACTTTTTGAGGCTGCTGACAGGGGGGCAATGCTCCTCCGCCATAGTGGACGAGCCGCCGCTGGCAGAACCTTACTCTATGCAAATGTTGAGGTTTTGTCCATAGCAGGTATTGGGTTCTGACGCTATGCCATTAAATGTTTCTGAATCATTTCGTCAAGTTAGTCATAACATTTAACACTATTTAAATTCTATAAACAAATGTAAATTGCAACCTTTTCATCTAGCCCTTCATTTGAAGGATGGAAGCACTTTTTATCTGTGAAATGTTTCTGCTTGCGGTATGCTGATTGAGAATAAAACTCAATGCCAACTAAATGTAGTATAACTAATTTAAATAAGCTGAATATACATGATTTCAGAGTAGAAAGTCAATATGCATTTTAGTGCAGCTTAGAAAAATCCCAATTATGAGCAATACAGCACTGCAATGTCAGCATTCCCTCTCACTATAAAAGATAAACAGGGGGTGTAAGAACAGGTGCAGCCTAATGTTGTAGCAGATAATATAGAAAAATCAACTTCGAAAACTGGCAGGAACCATTGCTTTGGCAATTGCGTAAAGGAGTACAACTAGAGTCACCAGGACATAGCACTAAGAAATGGCCAGCGCTGGGCGTGTCATAGCATTTTTTTCCTTGAGACAACATGGGTGGGAAGTGGAGGGGAGGAAGGAAAACGGAGTGGCTGACATATGGGAGGGGAATAAGCCACGTGGACGGGGGAGTGGCAGTGAGTGGGAGGGACGAAGCCGCACAAACCTGATGCAGTTGAAATTAAAAGGTGTAATATAATCATCCACCAGAAGGGGCAGTAAACAACATTAAATACGTTCCGCACTTCCTCTTTCTAGTGTACATAAGGCAATGCGGATGAGAAGCAGAATGCTTTTAAACCAGTCATTACATTGAATTGAGTAAACTACCATGAACACATCTTGGATGCGACTACGTTTGCAGTTTTGAAGTAACAGCAAGTGAGGTGCGTAGCTCTGACTGAGAAGGTAAATAGCTACCACCTGCACCGTCCCATGCTGTTGTTCATAACCATGCCCCTAACTGTACCTATGATCTTTCACAGATCATGGTTTATGTAGGCACTAACAGCCCTAAAATTGGCATGGTTGCGAGCAATAACCCAGAGTAAAAAATAAAAAACAATACAGGCAAAACAGTAAAAATACTTTTTTTTAAAAAAATCCATCACAGCGTGAGCACCGTCGAGAATGTAGCATCGCGCTACAAATAATCACACACTCTGCTTCTAGTTATTACCGGAGCTTTATTCTCTGCATCCAGCATCAAACCTGTCCCTACTCTATCTGCCCTCATCCTGTCCTGACCCCTCCTCTTCCCCTCAACCCAACTGGCTCCGCCCCCCCAACTACTAGACTGTTAACTTCATTACATCTCCCCTTTTCTTAATAAAACAAACAAACAGTGCTTTCAGTCCATCTGTACAATGAGTCTCTTTGGTGGCTGGATATCACGACGTGGCCGCAACGACATGGTCCCAGTGGACACACTCGACATGGGCTCATTCTGCTGACCTCTACCTTCTGTATCACCAAGGTCGGGTTCTTCAAGTGCAGGAGTGCCAGTCAGGCTCATCTCGGGTCCTTTTGTGTCTCGCGGACACCTCTTGAAGTGGAAGATGTTCCTGGTGATTCGGCGTTGTTCAGATTCCGCCGTCAACATGGTGCCCTTCTGTTGGGTAACTAGCAGTGGCTCGTCACGGAATCGGGAGTCAGTCTTTCTCTGCTGCTCCTGTTTGACGAAGACATGGTCCCCTTCATGCAAGGATGGAGACCTCGCTCTCCTTTTGGCGTCGGCATATGATTTCATTCTGTCCTTGTTGTGCTTGTCAGTCACAGCCATTTCCTGGTGAATGTGACTTGGCGATACCGCTTGCAAGGCACCTTCTCATGTCGGGATGCGATTTCTCATTGGACGCCCTAACATAAGGGTTGCAGGGCATTGTCCGGTGGTTGAGTGGGGAGTCGTTCTGTAGGCTCTGAGAACTTCATTCAGAGCGGCCTGCAGCTCTCTCTTCTCAGCCGTGGCTTGCTGAAATGCCCTCTTGATCGTAGCCATAAATCTTTCAATGGTGCCATTTGCTTGTGGCCAGAGTGGTGTAACCTTTTTGTGCTTGAAGTCCATGTGTTTTGCAAAGGCACTGAATTCATGTCCATTGAATGGGGGCCCATTGTCCGTCTTGACCTCTTTGGGGACACCCCAGGTCGCAAATACCTCATCTAGCACTTTGAGGGTGCAGGAGGCTCTTGTAGATGATATTATTTGTGTGATGGGAAATCGTTAATATTCGTCGATTATGGCAACCACATATTTTCCAGACTGCAGCGGTCCATAAAAGTCCATCGCAATTTCTTGCCACACTCCACTGGGTAGGGTGGTCATTTGTAGTGGTGCCGGTGGATTGCTTTTGCTGGTCAACTGGCAGAGGTGGCAGTCCTTCAGTGTAGACTCTACCATTTGGTCCAGAAAGGGGAACGAGACGCGTTCCCGTAGAGCACGCTTCGTAGATACAACCCCTCTGTGGCCTTCATGGGCTAAATTGATAACTCCCTGCCGTAGTTGACTGGGGATGACAAGACATTGACCTCTCAGGATGACTCCATCGGTGGTGACTGACAGTTCATCGCAGACGTGCCGGAATGCTTGTATCTCTTTCCGGTTTGTAGAGTCCATGTCTTCTTCTTGCGGGTTATATCTCCATCTGTTAGTTTGGATCCGGTGGAGTACCATTTGCAGGATGGTGTCTTGGGCAGTGACCTCCCGAATGACGTCCATGGGAATGGCAGGCGGCAATGCCTGGTCAGCCACAAAGTGGATATACTCCTCAGCAATCGATGGTTTGGATTCTGAAGACGGCTGAGGGTGGCGGGACATGTAGTCAGCCAGGTTCTCCGCCTAACCCGGTTTATGAACAATAGTGAAAGTGTACTCCTGAAGTCTGAGTCCCCATCTCTCTGGGGCATCTTGGATTTCGGGTTGCCGTAGATGGTGACCAACGCCTGATGATCGGTGATCAGGGTAAAGTGTTTGCCATATATGAAGACATGAAAATGTTCGCATGCCCAGACCACAGCAAGACTTTCCTTCTCTGGCTGCGAGTACTTCTTCTCAGGATCAGACAGGCTGCGGCTGGCATAGGCAACGATCCGCCTCTGGTCAGAGTCAATGTCATATTGAACCAAGATGGCTCCCAATCCAACGGGGCTGGCGTCGACGGTGATCTCAGTCTTCCGTTGAGGGTTGAGGTATGAGAGGCTGTCGGCCGACTCCACAGCGCGCTTGATGTCCTTGAACGCTCGCTCACACTCAGGGGTCCAGTCAAACGGTTGACCAAGCTTGGTAAGAATCCGAAGGGGGTGACTGATGGTCGCATAGTCACGGATGTAGCGGGCACAGTAGCTGGCCATCCCTAAGAAGGACCTCAAGTCATTTACATCCTGCAGGCTCTTGGTATTATTCAAGGTCGCGATTTTGTCCGGGTCAGGCTTCATGCCCTCATCTGAGAAAATGTGGCCGAAGAATTTCAAGGTGGCCTGGTGAAACTCGCATTTCTCCTTGTTCAGCGTCAAGTTTGCATCCAACAGGGCATGGCAAATGCGATCAAGAGCGATGTCGTGCTCACGAACATCAGACCCATAGACCAGGATGTCATCGCTGTAGTTTAAGGTGTTGGGGATGTGCTGAATGATTTGACGGATGGCCTCCTGAAAGATTTCTGCGGCGGACGAGACACCAAAACTCAGCCGTTTGTACCTAAAATGTCCTAGGTGAGTTGAAAACGTGGTGATGTAACGAGATTTGGTGTCTAATTCTAGCTGATGATAACCTTTGTTCAGGTCTAGCTTCGAGAAGACCCTTGCACCGTTCAATGCAGCGATCATATCGCTCAGATGCGGTCCAGGGTGTCGCTCCCTTTCAATTGCGGTGTTGGGTAAGCGCATGTCAACGCACAGTCTCACCTTATTGGGAGTCCCTTTTTTTGGTACGATGACTACCGGCGATACCCAAGGGGTCGGGCCATCATGTTTAAGTATTCCACAGTGTAAGTCGAGTTTTTGGAGGACGATGATCTCGAGTCCCGAGATGGGGATCTGCGTTCCCATCGTGACCTGCGTGATTCTCGGCTGGAATGTGATGAGCCTGGGGACCGCGCGGACTCTCCTTGGCCAGCTCCTATGTGGTGCTTTCTTGTGTCCGAGCGGGACGATCTCGCTGTCTCACTTCGCCTTTCCTTGCGATAGTCCCCGCACATTGCTTCGTAGTGGTTGGATCGCCCACATTTCCTGCATCGCTGAGCCATGGCTGGACAGGTGTCTATATGAGGATAGTCATATCCACACCAATAACATCGTTTAGTCCTTTCTGGCTTTCGGTCCCTTCGCCCTGGCTCTCTTCTCCGGTACTCCGGGCGTCGTTGGCGAGATGACGGCCTGGGTCTCCATTGATTCTCCTGCGAATTCTTCCTTCTGCTGCGAGGTTTTTCCTGAACGCGGTGTGCTTGCTCGTGACTGACGCTGTGTCCTGTTTCAATGGTGGCGGCGTGTTCCTCTGCTTGGTCGTATATATGAGTCATTTCTTCAATCTCCTCCAATTCGTGGGGTTTCCTCAGTAACCGTCTCCTGAGTGTTTCTGAGTGACAGCCGGCTATGATTTGCGATTTAATGGCAGCGTCAGGCGAGAAAGTTTCGAATTCACAATGCCTCGACAGCCGTCGTAGCCGGGTGATGAATGCACTCATTGCTTCTTCTTGACGCTCATAATCCACGTTTCTTTTATGGAGGAACTTCTTGTTCAGTGCCTCACGCACTTTATCATAGGTTCCAGTATCTGCAGGCGAAAGGTCCTTGATAATTTTGCTTACTTTCCGGCCTGCTAGGTTGCGGAGGGCAATTAACTTCTCTTTGTCTTCCGTCACTTTGGATCCCTCGATATAATCTTCGAAGTCTTCTAACCATTCCTGCCACTTGGGGCCCATGCTCCCTCCCGTAGTCACGGTCAGAGGTTCCGGAGCTCGTAGGTGTGACCCTCCCGCGACAAGGGGCTTCCGCTGTGGTGAGGTGTCGGGGGTCACCATTGTGTCGCTGTTTCCTTTTCACCCTTTTGTTTGTGCCTGTTTCTTTATTTACTCTCACCAATGCTTGTTTATTTACTCTTGACAACGCTGGTTTATTTCTACTCGCCAATGCTTGTTTATTTGTTCTTGTCAATACTTGTTTGTTTCTTCTCGCCAATGCTTGTTTATTTGCTCTTGTCAATGCTTGTTTATTTCTTCTTGCCAATGCTTGTTTATTTGCTATTGTCAGTGCTTGTTCCTGCTGCTGTATGCCTGACTTCAAAATGGCCGCTCTACAATAATCAAGGGGTCTGTCTTGAAAAGTGCCTGACTCCAAGATAGCCGCCGTCACTGCATGCACACGAGGCTTTCTCTCCTGGCTCACTCGGTCCTCTTTCACTCTGGACTCACTGGCGGGCAGCTCCAGAGGGCAGCACACGTCAGCACCTGCTTCTCCCCAACTGCGGCTACTACCAGGTGAGGTTAGGGTGGGCTCCCGCCTTGTCCTGCAGATTCCCGCGCTTCTTCTTGCGACGGCGTGCCAAGGCTCACGGATCAGGCGTGAGGTCTTCCGACATCGACGGGCACTCGAGCCCGGACTTCAAGGCGCTCGTCGGCGCTTACCAGCGGGCTTTCCGGGACGGCGTCCTCTACGCTGGGACACTTTTCTTCCACTCTTGGGTGCGAGGCAGGGTCAGGGGGGGCTCCTGACTTCTGCGCTTACCAGCCTCACCCAAGGCACACTCTTCTGGCATGAGTCGCGCTCCGGCGCGATCGGCTTGATTCTTTTCGAGCGAGTCAGCGCTCGTTCTTGCTGCCTCTCGCGGCTCCCTCGCGGTCGCTGGGGTCAAGGTCCCTTGCTGCTGGCCTCTGCTTCTTAGGCGGCAGCTCAACTGTACTCGGCAGCGTTTTCCTTGACGTTGCCTGGGACAGGGTGTCTTCGTGGGGTTCTGTGGGCGGTGGGCTTGGTCATCCCACCCTCGTCGCCAGTTGTAGCATCGCGCTACAAATAATCACAGACTCTGCTTCTAGTTATTACCGGAGCTTTATTCTCTGCATCCAGCATCAACCCTGTCCCTACTCTATCTGCCCTCATCCTGTCCTGACCCCTCCTCTTCCCCTCAACCCAACTGGCTCCGCCCCCCAACTACTAGACTGTTAACTTCATTACAGAGAAAACGGGAGACAGTAACACCAAGAAGTTTCTGATGGGACATCCTGAGGACTTACCCAGTCTTACCCAGCCACAGGAAGTGTTGGCTCCTCTTAAAGCATCAAATAAAGATTTTGTATTATGCAAGAAATTACGGGTTTTGAGTCAGTGTGTGCATCTAAACAAATAAACTGATAGCTATAATTTTTTTCAGGGTAGACTTTAGCATTCTAACTATTAATATCAATCATTTAGAGGACGAAGAGGCGAATACATATAAGATGCTGAATTACAAAGGACAACTTAGGCTTAGTGGCATATCTGTTTAAAAGTGTGACATACAGTGGCGGCCGGTAAGTTTTGGAGGGAGGGGGACAGAGGGGACACACTCTCACCACACGCATACATAACACTCAAAGCAATATTTTTGCAAACACGCATGCACACACACAAACACATCCATTCACAACACTCTTCACCAAACATTCATAAATACCTGAACGCCCGCACCAAACAGTTTAAAAGAAAAACAAACACTTACCTGCAGCCAGCTCTGCCTCGGAGGTTCCAGGAGGCTTGGGACGGCTGCCTTCCCTCATTGGCTGAGGGAAAGCAGCAGTCCCAATGTCATCACAGAGTGGAAGGGGTAAGTGAGACTACTGACCCCACCACACCACACTCTGTGATGAAGTATCACTGATTGACACTCGAGCCTGGGCGCTTCAGAGCTTAAAACTGAAGCACACAGGAGCGAGGCAATCAGTGATGCTACCCCTCATCACTGAGGGCAGGGCCTCAGGGACCTTTGCTAAGCCTACAACACCACACCCATAGGAGCTGTGACTTCCTCAGCCCAGCAAAGTTCAGCCCAGGCAGCCAGGAGCCTGCGTTGAATGCACATGTCTGGCTTCTGACTGCTTGAACTGAAAGTGAACAGTGTCTGTCAGGCTGACTTTTGCTCAGCCTGACAGACACTGTTCATGAGGGGCGAAAGGTGGAGGGCGTGTCCCCTCAGTCCCAATGGACCGGCCGCTCCTGGTGACATAATAAAATACTGAGGAAAATATTATCATACATCATATCCTACAGGTTGTATTAAAACAGGTTCATGAAATAAAATGTACTTGTTTGTTTATTCTCGTGGGAACCTCAATCTGCCTCATAGGGCTCCCTGAGTTTGGCTTCACTGCGCTGTTATGTTGACCGCCACTGATGATCGTGACCTGTATTGTGCTGCCTCAGGTCACAAACAAAGTTTATTGAGACAGTTATGTCCACAAAACTCCAATGCTATCAGATATTCACAATACATACACACCTTACTTAAAATACAGGGGAAAGTGTTTTATGAAAATGATTAGACTATACATTTAACAGCATCTGAAAAGTGACCTAGAGCAATAGTCACATCTAAGAAATACTTATCTGACCTTCTGGCAAGCTCGTGTGTGCCCGTCAACGACCCGCCTGCGACCAGCGCCAGAAAGCCTGGATCTCCAACCACCCACCGCTATGACTCAACCACCCTCGACCCCATCTTCGCAGGAGGCAACAGCATCCACTTCAGCCACACCATGCAACCCCCCTGGATAGACCACCACTGCTTACACTTCAATGTGGACAAACTTTCTGCCCCCAAACCCGCACTGCGCCCTCTAAGAAGGAACGGGAGCAAAATCACTATGGAGCAGCTTAACTCTGCCTTCAACCGCGACGCCCCCACCACATCGACCAAAGCAAACCTCACAGCCAAAGAACTCCACAGATGGATCTCCAACTACGCAGATGAGCTCACACCCTTGCACAACTCTTACAGTCAGCACCCCAGGCAGCCCACCTGGTTCACCTCTGACCTCCAAGAATCCAGACGCACCTGCAGACATCTTGCGATGAACTGGAGAAACAGTAAAGAAAAGCATAAAGTAAAATAGTAACATGAGATATAGCTGATTGGCCAACTGTCACTGCATGATGGTATAGTGTTCTGTAAAGAGGTGTGCCATCTTCTTCTTCTGATGGATTAGAGTAAGTTATTCCAGATCCTGCGTGCATCGATGGAAAAGCCCTGCTGCCTTGTTGTTGTTTTTTTGCGCATGTTAGTCGGCAGTCTGATTGTGTGCTGACTGTGGACAACCCAAGACTAACCAAAGACAATGAGTTTGTATGCAAGATAAGTTGGGGACTGGTAATGGATGCTTTGTAAATGAAAAATATCAAATGGAAGGATACAAGTCAGCCAAGCTTAAGCGTTGAGAAGAGGTCATGCTCCAGGAGACGGACAATCACAACATGGATCAAAATGGACAAGGCAAACCATTGAATAAGAAGTAAGTAATAGAGAGAGACAATAAAGTGAACCAATGGTGAGCAACAGAAGCCCACTGATAACTTTTTGGAAGCTCAGATTAAGGTTTTGCAACCAGACACCTTGCACTGTCTGCTAGGCATGGCTCAAAAAATAGAGCACCTGTCCTAATGTATATTTAAAGAATGTAACAAAGTCATAATGATATAAATGTTAGGCAAAGCTACATTTTTAATATCATTTACAAACCTATAACCATTTACGTAGGATATAAGTTTGCTTTAAAAGATCTTTACCTGACATTTAAAAACGATGCATTTATCATTAAAAAATGTAGACTCCCAAAGTACTTCATATGACTTACAGATACAGAATAAAACTGCTTACAGATGTATCTCTCCCAGAGGAAAGTATTTTTGCAAGTCTTTTTTATACTGTGAACACTGATTTCACTGATTGATTACTAAGTAAATAGAAAGTGGCATTTTCCAGTGACTACATTTACAATTTTAAGCCAATCAACTCTCTTTCTATGCATGAAAGCAGAAAGAAAATTCTGCTGCACCAATCTGCCTGTCATTCAAAAAACTGTGAATGCGGAGTGGCATACTGCAGCAGAGGGGGAATGCACAGCATGAAAGTATTCAGCATCCACTGTTTACCAATCAATAGTCACTGAATATATGCAATATTCAACATCTTAGAACCAAGTGTTCAACATCGACTTACAGCAAAAACAGCAGCTACACTGGAGGGAAGGACCATGAGACTAAAAGGCAGACAATGTTAAAATCTGTCTATCCGAGCCTACTATTTGATGGTGATGGCAGCAACACAAGTAAGCATTTCAAGTTCAATAGGGAGGTCGCTGACACAGCTGCCAAGAATATGGTGGCTCGCCCAGGACATCGTGTACAGCTTTTATGGTTTAATAACAAGATGATGGTGTTATGAGAAATGTGTCGGACCAGACCAGAAACTATACCCTAGCCATCAATCAGCCCTCACTTCGGTTGACCACCTAGCCTGGAGGCAAATTCTGGGCAGTGACTGTAAACATTCAGGACAAGCAGTCAAACTTCAGGACAAATATTCAGGACACAGGCTTAATCTTACAGACACATCTGAGGCGGTCACGCAATATTATAAAAGTAACCAAATAGACAGCAGACATAAGTACAATTCAAAGTAGATTTATGTTCTTTGATTTGTATGATTTATAGCAATATTGTGCAATCTTTCATATGTAACTGGACTTATTTAAAGATTAAAAAAACGAACATTGATACACACTAAGGAAACTTTAACATATGGGACTGTCAAAGAATTTTGACCCTGCATCATGAATCTTAGTGACAGAAGGAGGAAAATGTGGCGTAATAGCCAGAGCTGTCAACTAGTTTGGAACTTTGAGTTTGAGTCTCGGCGTTGGTTCAACATCCTGTGATCTGTGCAAATCACTTAATGTCCCTGTGTATACAAAAAATGAACGTGTCCTTGTGTAATGTAACTGGTGCTCATGTAAAGCACTCTAATACCTGCGGGTCGAGTTTGCGTAAAATGAAACTGCAAAAAAAGCAGTAACACTATTAGGTTTTAGCTTTGAGAGTGTACATTTTATCAGCGATTGCAGAACTGAGAAGTCATATACATTTGTTAGGTGGCATCCAGAAATGAATACAAATGTGGGACAGGCTCTAGTTGTCATGCCTTCAGCAGCAGCATCCAACCTATCTCCCTTATCCCCTTCCTATCCCTTATTACAGGTCCAAATCCCTCAACATGCTAGTCCTTTTTTCCCATCCTCTGGCTCTAGCCCCACTTACCTTTCAAGCGTCCATGCCAATATAGATGCTACCCCTCTCATCCCCCATCTGTGAGCTCCTTCATCCCTTCGGGGAGCCAGAACCTCTCCTTCTTGTCCCCCGCTCCAATTCAGTGCACCAGATGCTCTACCATTGCCTCTTGGTGTCAGCCTTATTCTGCATCCCGTCTTAATGCCAGTTCCTCATTCCAACTCATCTGAGTACTAACCTATGTCACACAGTATCTACCAGCTAGGAGAGCCAGCCACTTTCTACCTTCAAGCTCTTCTTAAATCAAGAGAGGGATGAAGAAGCAGATATTCATTCGGCCCCCGTCAGGTATACTAGATATCGAAGGAGAATGAATCACATGTCCTGTGTATTGCCAGGGTCTCGGGTTTTCATCGTTTAAAGACCCTCATTCACATTAAACATACGGTGCGGTGTATCTTGGTTCTCCACCCTGTTGGTTACGTGAAAAGCATCATCATTTGGTCTTTTTCATTCACTTGAGTGTTCGGTTCTCCATGTGATATGCTTTCCTCCACCTTGAAGGAGACCATCTGGTTTTTTCAACAGTTGTGATTGGAAAGTGCAAGGGTGTGTTTGGAGTGTGGGTAAAATTACCTCTGGTCCTTCGTGCAGTCTTTAATTTCACAAGCACGGGGTAAGGTTAAAAGGGTAGTTGGTGCTAGGTGGAAGAGTTACTGTTCCAGAGCCCCTAGTGAAGATCGTGACTGGTTGACATGTTTCAGCCCCATGGTGCCCCTACGGGTCTGTGGGCCTTCTTCAGGACCAAGTTGTAACAGGCTACCTTGCCGTAGCGAGTTGAGAGTCAGTAGCTCACTTACTCTTCTTCATTGATGAGACCACTCGCTCATCTTCTTATGTGAGTTATAGATGCATATTTTGTCTATATTCTCCCTTAGGGAAGGGTGGCGAAGTCCTGTCTGAAACTTGGGCAGACTCCGTCTTCCGTGCCCCGGTATACCGGGGCATGGAAGATGCTTTTCATATAACCAACAGGGCGGAGAACCAATATATACTGCACAGTATGTTTAATGTGAATGAGGGTCTTCCAACGATGAGAACGGGAGACCCAGGCAATACACAGGACATGGGATTCACTCTCCTTTGATACCTTCAAGCTCTGACATTTGTTATAAATAACACACAGTTTGTGTAACTAATAGATGGCTGGTCACCATATCCTCACTGCCAGCCCACACATCAGGAGTTAGACAAATGTATTTCTGTGTTGGTGTCCAAATCACCCCACTACAATGCTTAGTCTTGCAAGGCGTGCTGTACAAGAGCTGCATAATAAACAGCGAAGGCATTGGTAATAAGTGAACTGTTGGACAAGAGACTGTCTCACTTGTTTGAAGTAGCACTCTTCTTCTCACTACAAACAAAATGATGACATGAACTCTAGGCGCACTACACGGGTGAAGGATAATCGTGTCACCGAGAAGCCGAGCCTCATGTCTCCTTCTGATGACTAACAATCCTGGACCCGGCAGATTGGCCCACATAGATCCGGGGGAGGCCCAGCCCCACCTTCAACCACAAGAGAAGTTATGCTTGTGCTCTTTTTTTCAAATGTACTTACTTGATCTGAGTCTAAGCACTAGAATGAAGACTGTTTATTGCCTTATTCGGTCTTTGTAAACTTAATCACTCTATCTGCTGCCTTAGATTGTTAGAGCTCCTACTTTTCGACTCGTCCAGGAGTGGGTGAGGGTTTGGTGGCATGAGACTAATGGGCCACCATGCAGATTGTGGCAGCAGGTTAGGGATGTCAGACTAGGTAGTGAGCTAAGCGGGGTGATGTCGATGCACCATGCTCCAGACGGTAGTTCTAGTCCACACCTGCTGCTTGCGATGCCACGCTGATCCACTAGCATGTCTATTTTAATGGCTGTCAGCATGTGTCCTTCTATCAGCAGACTCTGCTTGTGGGGGGTATGTGTAGAGGTGAGTGGCCCTGGTGGAGCGTGGCACTGAGGGAATTCATGGAGAAGGAGGTTTTTGGGTAGGAGCCAACAAAGAATGCCACACTGGGTGCCAAAAGCACTAAACCCTGCCCTGGCTCCCATGCTTAAACACACTGAATAGTGCACATGGACCGGTAAGGACGCAGCATCTATGCACACGGTGAGGACTGCAGAAGGGGAACAGATGGGCCAAAGCAGCACATTTTAGGGCATCTCTCTGTGAATCAAGTAAGTGTAGAGATACTCCTCTGCAGTGCCACTCACATAATCCCCAAAGCAGATATTGCACCATGAACAGAGGAGAGTTTGCAACATACTTTGTGCAAATGCATTTTGCTGTTCTAGATATATTGACTTTATGACTCTGTGCCCTTGCTGCAGAGAGGGAAAATGTTTTCATTTCATGAACTGTCTTCAAAGCCTCTCACCTTAATTTATTGGATTTAATATGGTCTCGTCGTCCACACAAACCCATCTAAAATAAAAAATGTATGCCTCGTTTAATTTACAAACGTCATCACGAGTTCAAAATATTTATTTACCTTTTGATTTTGAACTGTACAAATGTATTTAAATTTTTTTTTGAATGTATTAAACTTAAATTGTAAAATACACTTAGCAGTTTAAAAACAGATTAATCTAAATTCATAAATCATTCTGGCTCTATCTATTCCAGAGCCAAGGTACTTGTTAAATACAACACTCATTCCGCAGATTACTTACTCTGTAAACTAGACACATGTTGAATATTGTAGAAGATCATTCTCAACCTCGTATTACAGCATTTATTCTAACTTAAATATCAGATCCTTCTATAGGGCCTCCCAAGTCTAGTTTATGAGTGATACAGTGTGCACCACCCGAAAGCTTAAACTCAACCCAGAATAGCACCTATAGAGTCTCTAAGGGCCTGATTACAAATATAGGTGCAATTTATCACACCTGGTAAATGAGGATACCATGGGGTTCGCTATTTCTCAGGGGCAATAAGTAACACCTATTAAGGGTTCTCGGAAAAACCAAACGGATTTCGGGTGTTCAACGCATCAAAATTTGCAGGGTGCCGCAACTACTGTATGCTTTTTTTTGCAAAATGTTGGCAGGTTTAACTTGACAAAATGTAACAAATGTTGAGGTATTTAACACATCCGATAACTAACTCGTAATTTTGACCCATTTGTCAACAGGGGTTTACGTATATGGTTCAGAATTTAATGAGAAACTTGTAATCTGGGCCTAAATAGCCAATGTCAGAGCTCTTGCTATAGATGTGCCAAAGCGAAAGGAGCAAAACTAGAAGGCAAGGAGAACAAGAAATGGTTGAATCATCTTGTGTTGTACCACTGAGTGCCACATGCCTAACAATGCTGCTGCTTGTATTTCAGAGGACATACAAGTGGCTATTCACATATCACTTCTCTACTAATGAGACACACATGCATTTCAAGGACATCTGGAAGATGTGGAATCAGCAGCTACCTGAATGCTGTGTAGACCTACTATCATTCTTTAAAAGTAAGAGTGGTGGTGGGGCTTTCAGTCCAGGACGCGGTGGCTTGGAATGGGTTCTGTGAAATGACTGCTGTATGTGCAGACTTGCTAGTGAACTGGAAAGCTGGGAGAAGTTTGGAACCAATTAAAAAGGGTAACTGGATCTTGTGTTGGCTGGATTCCTAGAGTTGGGACAGTCTTACATCTTTTTCCCCAAATCCATAGGTCAACTTTGGTCCACTTTTTAAGATTTAACAACATGGTAAAGAGGAATCTTCCATTAAAATGTGTAAGATTTAAATCTGAGAACAAAATTAAATGATGTATAAACATTCAATCAAGCAAGACTGATTTGGTACTGTGGCTGTAGGAAGTGAATTTCTCCTGGTATAAGCAATTTGGGATTCTGTCGCCTGCTGCCTGCGTTGTGTAATTCAAATCTAATAGAACTTTTAGGCTGGTCCAATTAAATATTGAGTAGCTTGCTAAAAGTATAAAGGTTGTATGATAACGTTCTTCACCAGTTCAAACTTGGAATTTTTCTACCGCGAGTGCCTACATGAAGGTCAATGAAACCAGTTTTCATTGGTGGGCTGTGGTCATTGCCAACATGCTTTTTTCTTACACCTGCTTAAGCTGATCCCACCGAAAACCAAACTAACTCTCACCTTCAGCATAACCAACCAAGCACAGATCCAAGAGTGAATCGTTGGCATGTCTTTTGGCAGATTCACTCACATTTATCTCTCCATGACCATATGTCCGTTGCATTCTCCTTAGATGGCCACTTCTTCATCAAAACACATATAGTCAAGACCTGCATCCACCAATCATAGTTCAGAATTACTGTTAAAGTCCAGGAGCAGATTTACAAGAAACTGATGCATCTCTGTGTTAGAACAGAGATGCATCAGTTTCCCTGTGCCTGCATGCAAAACCCTTGCACCACTATGGATGTGTTGTATTTACAATACGGCGCACCATGGTGCAAGAACTGAAAGATTCCTCAGAAGTTCTGACGCATCCGTTGGTGCAAAAGTCACGCATTGCTGGAGTTGTGTCGCAAGCACAACGCAACTCCAGCAATGCATGGGGATGCCTATACCTATTGTGCTGCATCCCTCTTTACACCTGCTCCAAGCAGGTATAAGGTTTTGACGCAGTGGTGTCCTAGAAGTGGCGCTGTGAAATATTACAGATTATATATTAAAGATTTATCTGGGTCACTTCTACGGGTCTTTCCTGTGAGGGAACGCCCACCCTGTAATCAAGTATAATGTGGCTCGGGGCTTTACAATGTGATGCAGCTCCCTATATGTGTCACGCTGTAAATGGGCCACAACTTGGAGCATTCCCATAGAAGCCCATGTTAACATCAGAACATGGGCTTCTATGGTAATTAACAAGGGCGTATTATTAAGCCCATTATCTCCGTTTTATCTGCAGTCTCCTGCCGATAAAACGGCGATAATTTTAACACCGGTCCTTGATAATATGCCCATTTGTTTTTTCTGGAACAGGCTTGCCTTTGAAAGTGGGGCATAGATAAAAAAGAAGCTAAAATGCTAACCTTTGTAATGAATGTTCCACAAACCTTAAATTACTAGCATATGGGTAATCCAAAATGAAAAAGTGAAAGACGTTGCTATACCTTAACTACCTAGGCTTTTTATCCTTGTTTTAAATTAGTTGGACATACCTCAGAATACTAGTACCATCATAGCATGGGGGTAAGTAAAGTTGGGGCTTGGCTGGCAGAGATTTTCTTTGACCCTCTATGGGACTAATAAGCTCAGCTTTGGTCATGCGTTACAAAGAGAAGCTGGTGAATAGAAATGCACAAAGTGACAGATAATATAATGTCTCTTATGAAAGGGATTCTGCCCTAGCTTTTGCCAGAAAACATATCTCAGGGACAAAAATCGGTTCACTTTGCTGAAAGTCTTGTGTGGAGTGCTAAAAATAATAATACTTATAAAAATAAATAATTATTATTACTCTTACAAAGACTGATCTTTATAATATGTTGGTTATTTTAGATGTATTTGCTCAGAGTCATTTGCACATGACAGACTGATGTACTCTTTAAATTGCCCTGCTTTACCTACTTCCACCAGAGAATTGACAGCACCTCACGAATTAAAGAATGATTACTAGATTGCTGTTTGAAGATGTTCTATCTGGCTGACAAAAGAGTGGATACATCTTCCCAATCTTTGACTAGATTCTCTGGAATTAGAAAGCTTCTTAAAGGCCAAAGGAAGATAACCTCTTGCTGGCCCCCAAAGTGTATAGAGGACTTGGGGCCAGATGTAGGTAATTCTGGTTTACCGATTCATAAATACCGAATTTTACCGATTCAGTATTTATGAATCGGTAAAATAGAAGGGGGGAGAATTAGGTAGAATCGGTAATTGAATTACCGATTCTGTAAGAATCGTTATTTACCGAATCCCATTGATTCCTATGGGCATTGAAGCCCATAGGAATCAATGGGCATTACCGAATCGGTATTTACCGATTCGGTAAATACCGAATGTTGCAAGGGTGCAGGGGGTGTCACTTTGACACCCTCTAGCACCCCGAATTCAGGCACGTGTGCCATGTGGCAGACAGACAGGCCCTAAGGGCATGTCTGTCTGTCACATGGCATAGGTGTCCATGCACACATGTGCATGCACACCTGGATTCAGTATTTTACCACCCAATTGGATTGGGTGGTAAAATGCCGATTCTGTAAGGCCTGTGGGACTCAGAAGAGTCCCACCTACATTTGCAAGTTACCGAAAAGGTAAAAATACTGATTCGGTATTTTACCGATTCAGTAAATTTACTGATTCTGTAAATTTACCGAATCGGTAAAATAGGGCCCCTACATCACAAATGACCATTTACCGGTCGGTAACGGCCGAAATCGGCCGTTACCGATCGGTAAATGGCCACCTACATCTGGCCCTTGGTTCACAGTGGAACCTGCATTACCTAAGGATCTGTTTTCCTGACTCTGGTAAGGGCAGAGACTTGTGACAGCAGAACCTGTACCTTTCTCCAGCTGGTACTGTTGAACCTCCAGCTCTCTCATGCCTGGAAAGTGTCAAGAGTCATGTGGAAAAATTGAAGTTTTGTTGCTGCAGTGGAACCTAGTAACCAGTGTCAACTAGACATTTTGCTGTGGACCTGAACTAGGTCTTCAACCCATGGTCTTGTGTCAAAAGAACACTTCTTGGATGTTTGGAGAAGTGTAGCACACAAGAAACAAAGTTGTAGATTTTATTTTACAAACGTTGTGGTATAGAAATAATTAATATCTGGAAAGCATTGATAAGAGCCCAAGCCTCTATTTGACAAGATGTGACATTGATGGCTACTTTATAATGTTGTATCCTGCTCTAACCTTTTGACTGTGAAATTCCAGGCTGCAGAAGCACCACAAGAAAGGAGCGCGCTGCCATATGAAGCCCTTCTTGGTTAGCCGTCCTAGCCATGTTATGCTGTAGATTTTTAAATTCTACCATTTTTCTGAAAGCCTGATGATAAGATTTCTAACTGAGACAAACCATCAAGTTGTATCTGACAGGACTCCATGGTTGGTCAAACATGGAAGCTACTTAGATCCTGGTATATATTACCCCATAGTACAATATTACAATTGACTGTCCCAATGTTTGGTTTGCAGCGTTTTATTTTTTTTACAATTATCTCTTATCACTTACTGAATTCTGCTTCCTTTTTGTGTCTTTTTTTAGGAACCTTTAAAAAAGAAAAAATTATAGCAAGAGTTTTTTTAGACAATTTAAGTTTCTCATTGGCAGTGATTTGGTGTTGTTGAATATGTTTGAGCCAGCCAAACAGGGTGAACAAGGAATTTTTCACAGAAACCATTTTACTTATTGACTGCTTAGGCTTTGTGGAGCCAAGTCATGCCCTATATTGCAAATGTGACATCTCCTCCCCCTAGCTCAACAATGTGGATTATTACAGGTGGTGTAACTAAGTCCATGTTCACCCCAAGGAAGTGCGTTTTACAGGCCACTGCTTGAATCATCAAAGAGGACTGAAGAAATATAACTACATCATCCCATATCAATCTAGATTGACTTCATTGAATGCCCAAATGTGAGCAGAATTTTTCAATCAATCCTGGATTTCCTTTGGTTGCCATGGTTATTTTGTCCCAATATTTAAAGGGATGCTGTGTTTTCTTCATGGCATTTAGTTGTTCCTTATGTCCTTTAAAAAAGAACCTAAACATTAAAAAAGAACCTTACAACCAGTGTAAATTTGCAGACCATAGAAAATCCCTTAGACCACCTTTACATTCTGTACACTAAATTCAAAAGATTGAATCCATGCATGCTTCATATTTTATTTTATTCTCCCAGAACCACGCATATTTCTGTCAGATAGTTCGTAAATTGGTTTCTTAGCAGGCAGTCTCTACTTTCATATTTGCAAACTAATCGCGTCCCCTCAGTATACATAGCCCTCCCCAAAAGCTTGAGGGGAAGGAACTCTGTCTTCATCATTTCATGAGCTACACAGAGGAAAACAAGACAACCTCCAGCTACAGTGCCACAGACAGATTTACTGATCAGCAAACTGTTAAGCAGAAGGCGGCCGCCTACTGGAGTGAGAGCCCCTCCAGCCTTGTTCGACGTCACAGTGGGTGCACAAGCGAGGGAAATTAATTGACTCGCTGAGGCAAAACATTCATACCCAGCACAGAAATGCACATCTCACTAGTTTATTTTATATTTCACTATGTCTACTTAAATGATTCAACCATGTGTCATTCAGCAGATGTTGTACAAGGATCTCTGTACTTTCAAAGATTAGCAACACATGCCTCCCTTCTTTATAAGGCTCCCCCATAAGGTGCCAGTTATGAAGAAGTGAGACTGTCTGCATAAAAATGCAGATAAATTGACAGGAGATGGAGGAAAGCAAAAAATAGTACAGAGAGAGGTAGCCATTTCAGCAAGGTGGGGATTGGGCACATAAGGTAGGCTCCTGAAAATGGTACTCTGGTAGTATCTTTGTGAATAGGTCCCATCTAAAAGTGGAAGAAATTGGGACTATTCAAGAAACAATCATATACAAGCACAAAGGACTGTGCTCTCTTTCCCCTTTCACTAATAGGGGATTGGATGTTTCGAGGCCCATTTAAAAACATAAATGCAAACCAGATAATGAGTGTTGCAGTAAATACTAATGCAACACCCTTGAACCCGCCAATTGGTAACTCTGCTAGCAAACCACCTTTGAAGGGTCCTGTGCAAAGTAAGAAATCACAGATAGTAAATGTTGTCGATACTCATTCCCCTGCCCACAAAGCCCCTGGCCCAAAAAAGCCTTCAGCTGACACACTTCCTCTTGCACACACTACTTTGGGTCCAAATAAGTCCCTGGCTGATAGATCCTCTGAAAACAGAACGTATAAACATAACTTCCAAACACCTTATGCTTATGACAACTTTAAGGGAGGATATATAGACCTGCCCCCTGATGCAAGTCCTTTTGTAGTTGTACTTACTGGGGTTCCCGAATTAGACAATCAACCTGAAGAAAATTTTCTGTCCCTAAAAAACAAGGTGATTTACTGGCTAAACTCCAATAAACCTGTTCCGAACCATACGAAAAGTGGAATCCTTATGGTTCGCAGAATCCTTATGGTTCCAGCGCCAAGAAGCCCTCGGGCGTATGTGCGCTTTATAAATTTTTAATAACATAACATAACATAACAGGGTACCTTGGGTCGGTCCCATAGCCAAATCAATTCCGGGTGACTGTATTGTTATCTCATTTGAGGAACCCCATAGTGCCCAACAGATATGTACATGGAAATCATATGCAGGCACTTCATCTATTGAAGCTAGGCCCTTATCTTTCTTCTACCCCCCACCGAGGCGCCCACATCTACGGGGTCAATTGGAATACGGTTAAACATCATTCCGGATATGGCCCCGATTTGGGTAGTCAGGGCATTGGAAATGTGTGGAATGGAATTCCCACTTTCAACAGGTTTAGCAGCCTAGATGGAGTTGACTGACTTGAGACCTTGTTAAATTGTACCTTTAACTAACATGGCACTTACCATTCACCAGGTGATGGGAACATCTTCCCCAGACACGGAAATAGTGAGAAACCAAAGAATGAGGGAGAGGGAGACAAAAACTATTGTAAAGTGAGGGATTCCCAGAATAAGGAATGTATTATAGCAGCGAATCTACCGTGTTCCAGAGCGGAAGAGAGTTGTCTTGGTGATGAAATCAACAATGTATCAGGGGATCTGGTCTCTCAACCTGAGAGCCAAATTGTAGGTGACTTGCTGCTAGATGGTGTGAAACTACCGGTGGAACCAGTATTGGCCATTGATGATTCCACCTGCCCTGGTAGTGGGGCTACTCCACCGTTACTTGTTTTGTCATGGAACATTGCAGGAGTCAACAAAAATTTGAGGGACCCAGATTGGGCTGACTATATTGACTCCAGCGATCTCTGCTTATTGCAAGAGACATGGGCGATGGATATTCCCCACAGGATAGGGTACAAAACCTTTGGCACGGAGGCAGTTCAGTCTAATAGGGGGAGGCCGTCTGGGGGGCTGATCATATGGGTCAAAATTACACTGAAAATCAAGGTTGAATCAATAGATACAGGAAACCCTGACATTTTGGTATTAAAACTTGTAAATCTGAATGGGGTTGAATGTTACATTATTAATGTCTATAACTGACCCCTTGGTCATTCCAAAGTCTCTCCTATTCTCGAAACCTTGGATAGCTTTTTGAAAAGGTGGTTGGTGATGCCCCATTGATTCTGGGTGGCGACTTAAACTGCAATTTTGAACCCGTCTTAGGGCTTACTGATTTCTTTGAGGACGAAGATCAAGCATATAACATTCCTCAGCTTGAGACTTCAAATTGTGTTAAATGTTCGGCTCTGGCTGTCCAACTAATGAGGCTTACTGCAGATCGTGGTCTCAGAGCATGTAACGGCCGTCTCCCCTCTGACTTAACAAAACAGCCAACTTTCACGAAGTCCGAAAGCAACCTGGATTTCATACTTGTTTCATTGAGCATATGGCATTTTATGGTTGATCTTAAGGTGGCAAACAGGGATGAGAGTGACCACTATCCCCTTGAACTTTATATTGATGCACTCATGTTCAGTGATCCCTCTGTTACAACTTCTACTGAGGTTCCCAACTTTAAATTGTGTGATCAGGTACATGTTAACAACAACAGACGTGCATTAAAATGGCCGCACATTCTAGCCCAAGGTAAGGCCTTAGCAATGGCATACTCACTCTTTGACACAATGTTCGGGCCTATAGTTGGTCAACCCTTCTCACCGGATCATTATGATCATTTTATTGCACTACATAAGATATTTTTTGACGAGTTAAAAACCTGTTTGTCCAAAATGCCAAAGAAAAAGCAGCAAAATGTAAGAGTCGGATGTCATGGCAAACTATGGTATGACCATTCATGTAGGTTGGCTAAGAGGGAGCTCCTGTTTGCTATCAAAAACAAATCAAAGGATGATGTTAGACTCGCAAGGGAAGCATACAAACACACCCAAAGGACTTCAAAAAAGCTATGGGAAGAGTCGATCTGAGCGGACATGTTGGTTGCTGCCAAATCTAAGGACAATGTTGGTTTTTGGAGGCTGGTTGCAAATGAGGGCCACGCAGGTAGAGCTGTGAAGGATACTTTTTTAGACGAATTGACTTGGGTGACACACTTCACATCTCTTTATAAGCAATACGATTGTGGTTTTGATGAGACTCCATGGTTGCCTCCACCGATTGAATGTCTTGACTTTACATTAGATGAAACAAAAAGGGCAATCAGTGAATTAAAAAACAGTAATGCTCCTGGCCCCGACAAAATACCGGGTGACTTGTACAAACATGAAACTGAAGTTTGGGCTCCATATATAAACCGTCTGTTCAACGCTCTATCTAATAACTGTCATTTTCCCGATAGCTGGCGCGCAGCAGAAGTTGTTTTAATTTTTAAAAAGGGAAATAGATCTGTGCCATCGAACTATAGACCAATTAGTCTAATGGACACCCTGCAAAAACTCTATGCCAAGCATTTATTATTCCAGATAAATGACTGGCTGGAGGAAAAAACAATACTTACAAAGTTTCAAGCCGGGTTTAGGGGCAAGACCAGCACCATAGACCAGGTCTTCAGATTCTGTTGTATGTATTGGAAATATGTGCACATTAGGAAAGGTCATTTGTACGTAGCTTTCTTAGACTTGAGAGCGGCATTTGACCTTGTCCCCCACAACTTACTCTGGAGATCCCTAAGTGAAGCCGATCTGCCAGGGTGTCTTCTGGTTCAAATAGTCGAGTTGCATGCTAGGAATTATGCCAACATTAGGTGGGGTCCAAATGGTGAACTAACGCCTAATATTCCAATTGAGCGTGGTGTCCGTCAAGGATGCGTCCTGGCCCCCACCCTATTTTCACTATTTGTCAACGATATCCCTGATCATTTGAATGGCTGTACCAATGACTCACCTCAGCTAAATGGAGAAAGGGTGCCTGCGTTGCTTTTCGCGGATGACACCATCTTAATATCCAAAACTAAGAAAGGCCTCCAGGCACTCCTGAACTCCTTTAGTATTTATTGTGAGAAGAAAGGATTAGAGATAAACGTTGACAAAACCAAGTGTATGGCATTGAATCACTGTAAACTGGATAGAGGGACTCTGAATTTGAATGGTCAAATTCTAGAAACTGTTGATAACTTTTCCTACTTGGGGGTTGTACTTGACTCAAATCTGACATGGAAGGCCTAAATTGAGAAAAACAAGGTGTCCTATGCCCATAATGTCAAGCCAGTTATCAGCAAACTTAATGCTAGTACAAGTAAGAGTGTGACTCCTGAGCTTGAACTTTTTAAATTTAAAATCCAATCTGCTGCCCTTTACGGGGCTGAGATATGGGGACCTTGGGCAAGGGATAGCTTCCATGGTCTGGATAATAAATTTATGAGAACAATTGTAAGGGTACCTACTAGTACACCGTTGATCCCTCTTCAACTTGATCTGAATTTCAAAAGAACTGATAATCTTATAACCATTAGACCATTGATGTTCTGGATAAGGATATGGTCTACCCCAGAACTAGCTGACTATAGGAAGGGCCTTCAAGAGATATTGGATTTAGATTCTTTCCATTCTATTTCATGGCTCAGACATATTAAAAAATGGCTCTCAATTCTGGGCTTGCCTCAGTTGTGGGAGAATCCAGATAACTTACCACCATTCGCCAAGTCTATGGTGAAACGAGCCTTCTGGTCCTATACAACTAACAGGTTAGTGAATGAAAATAGAACTGGGTCTTTAACCCAAGAATTCCTAACCTTTAAAGATGAACCTCCCTTTGAAGCTTTTTTAGACGAAATAGAGCCTCCCCTTGCGAAGTCTCTATTTCTGAAATTCTGGTACGGGAATCTCCAATTTAGAACGTTGGTCTAAGAGAAAACTGGAATGTCTAAATGCTACACATGGGAAATGCTCTATGTGTTTAGATTCCTGTACGGAGGATGAGGTCCATATGCTGTTCATCTGTAAAGCATACTTGAAAGCGCAAAAAAGATGGATCAAACCCATGTGCACCCTCCTAGGAACAAGATCTTGTATCACGGCATATAGTGAAGTAGTGTGGCTCACTGGTTAGAGGCGGCAGACCCGAGAGCAGAGGACGGCCCGGGACCAGGGTTCGATTCCCGGCGCGGCAGGTTTCTGGACCAGGGTCAGCGGACTCGATAATTCTCTAGTGCAATCGAAACCTTTTTCCTTGAGAATGAAGGCTCAGTTTCTTCCCCAATTGTCCTCTGTTAGGCGGCAGACCCGAGAGCAGAGGACGGCCCGGGACCAGGGTTCGATTCCCGGCGCGGCAGGTTTCTGGACCAGGGTCAGCGGACTCGATAATTCTCTCGCCTCGGTGCCCACTCTGATCAGCGATCACACTCGGCAACTCTGGGCATTAGCTTGCCTCATCTTCACTAACGGCCCCACCAGACCGCCGGGGATGCCTGGTCTCACCCTGGAGATACCCATTAAGGGACCATCTCTCAGGGAAGCCAGGAAGGGTTTCGCAGCGGTCAAAGCGCCTTGGGACCCTACGGGTAAGTAGTGCGCTATATAAATGCCAATACATACATTATCAAAACCAATACTTTCCAGCCTATTGTATTCAGTATTAGTAGGTTTCTTTATTCTGTGTACGTTGTTCGCAGGAAATTTGGTCAAGTACTCTGAGTAGCAACTTTGTATATGCTTAGACTCCAGTTGCAAAATGAAATGAAGCACTTGGTGTTTTTAATGAGGATGCTGGAAATGAATTTTGTATCTTAAGAGATAATTTCTTTTAAAACTCTTTTTTAAAAAAAACAAGAAAAGATCTGTATGCATATATTGTTATGATCCTATGTTTTATGTATGTATATATGTGTGTCTTTTATGGCCCAAGTGGCCGAAATAAAGAATAAAATAGTGAAAGAGTACGTATAAAAAGTAGTTCTCATGTAAGTTGGTCCCAACATGTGTATTTGTAGAGCACAATGTTTTTCCCTATGAAAGTCTCTTGTTGCTTTTAACAGGTAACTCCAATCTGATGCCAAACTAAACTAGGTCCTCAGAATAATGAAAGACATTTTGGGCTAGATGTAGGTAAATCTTTTTTACCTACTCTAAAATACCGAATTTTACCGATTCAGTATTTTAGAATCGGCAAATTAGATGTAGGTAATAATTCGTTATTTTTTACAGAATCGGTAAGATTCGGTAATTACCGAATCGGTATTTACTGATTCGGTATTTGCCATTTATTCCTATGGGCCTGGAGGCCCATAGGATTGAATGTCAATTACCGAATCGGTAATTACCGATTTGGTAAATACCAAAAAATTCAAGGGTGGCAGGGTGTCACTTTGACACCCTGTTTCACCCCTGATTAGTGCTTGTGTGCCATGTGGGCCCTTAGGGCATGAATGTGTGCCACATGGAACAGGTGTAAATGCACATATTTGCATTTACCTGGGAATTCGTTATTTACCACCAACTGATAGTTGGTGGTAAATAACGAATCCTTAAAGCCTTGTAGCACTGTTTACAGTGCTACCTACATTTCAAAATACAGATTCTGTAATTTTAAAATTACAGATACGGTAAAATTACCGAATCTGTAATTTTTCATGCCCTACATCTGAGTATCCGAATACCGGTAGGTAACGGCCGAATATCGGTATTTTCGGCTGTTACCGACCGGTATTTGGATACCTACATCTGGCCCTAAGAGAGCTGATTGAGATTCAAACTTGTGCCCAGGAGAGAAAAATACAGACTATTGGAGGGTATGCATTATCTACTGAGCCAGGAGACCCAGCTGAAATGAGACACCTACCCAAACTGTTTGAGATGTGTATCAGAAGGCGGAACTTTCATCATTTGGTCTGCACATGCACTTTTCTAGAATGATGCATGTGAAGAACCAAAACTGATAGACTACTTTGAAGGTAACCAAATCATGGAAAACTAATTTTAAAGAAAGACCATTTTAACATAATACAAATAAATTAAAAATGAAAGGAAACACTTTAAAGGAAAGAAAATTTAAAGAAAGCATCCAAAATTAATTCCTTTGGGTGGAGGTTAAGTATAGTGAGGGTTTTTTGGGATGAGTGAAGTTTGAGGGCAATATTTTTTTTTAAATAGTTTTGGGTTCAGAGATGAGGGGAGTTTAGGGGTGGTGAGGGTTTTTAGGGAATGAGGCGCGGTTGGAGTTTAGAGTGGTGAAACGTTTTTAGGTTTTAAAGATGAGTGGAGTTTATGGCTGATGAGTGTTATTAAGGTTCAGTGATGGGTAGAATTTCGGGGTGGTGAAGGGTGTTTAGTGCTCAGGAATTTGTGGAGTTTAGAGTGATGTGGGGGTTTAGGGTTCATGGATGAGTGAAGTTTAGGGGTCGAGAGAACTTATTAGGGTTCAGGAATGGGGAGTGTGTAGGCTTTTTAGGTTTTATGGATTGGTAGAGTTTATAGCTGGAGAGTGTTTATAAGATTCAGTGATGGGTGGAGTTTTGGGGAGGTGAAGAGTTTTTAGGGTTTTAGAATGAGTAATGTTTAAGGTGGTGTGGGGATTTTAGGGTGTCAGGGATAGATAAAGTTTTTATGTAGAAAGGGTTTTAGGCTTCAGAAATGCAGGAGTTTAGGGTGGCTTTAGTGGACATGAATGGGTGGTTTTCATAGTTGGTGAGGGCTTTTAGGGTTCATGGATGAGTGGAGTTAATGAGTAGTGCAGGATTTTAAAGGCCCAGGGATGGATGGGGTTTAGGCATAGAAAAGGGGTTTTAAGGTTCAGTAATGGGTGGAGTTTAAGGGACAACTTCACTGTAAATCTCGAAGGATCCTTATAAGGATGATAGTACATATTTTATTTTGTGCAATGGACTTTAAAATAAGAGATCATGTTTTGTAAGGTGCTACTATTAAGTGATAAAACATATCTAGTAGTCTAGTATGTGCTATATTATCTCACCATTATGATTCTCTTGTAGATGCTATGATAAGGTTTGACATGTTAATAAAGTTAATTATATAAAAATACCTACATGCTGTATTAGAGAGAGGAATAGGCAAATAAGAGCTAAGCAAATTATATTTACTGAAAAGTGAATGAAGTGGATTTTGTTTGCCAATTTGCTTTTAAGTTGATTTTCATGCACCACTATCAATGACTATGCTCCTTCCAAAGAAAATGGCTAAAACATATTCATTTGTTTAAAAAAAATCAATGTGCTACAGAACTGAGTCTGTTCTTAAAAAACACTTTGATCAATGAAACATTAATATTAAAGGGAATCTAAATCTATATGTGTTGCAAAACAATTGTGATTTACAAACCTTCTAAATGCCTGTTGGTTTATGATGTATTGTGGTTTCAAAAGTATTGTCCTACAAAACAATCAGCAAAAACATATTGTGATGACAGGAATATAATGGTACCGCCCCCCTGAGCACCGGGGGATTGAAAGACTTATTTCATTCCTGGTATTACGGGACCCTCTGCTCTTCGTGCTGTTTTGCTGTCCCTGGGCTGCTTTGTGTGTTTTGCTGCACTAACCCCGGATTCCTCCAAACCCCGGATTACAATCAACTCGGGACCCGCTTTGCCACAAAGACTGTGAGATTGGGAAAGGACTCACCAGGGTGCAGAAAGGGCCGAGCAGGGCTGCGAGCGCGCAGGGACTCGATGTTCCAGGAGTCCCTGCCGGCCGATAGAACACACCTGGCCCGCTCTCCCTGCTAGCCCCGCCCCCCAGAGCACCGGGGCATTGAAAGACTCATTTCTATTTCTCCCAATTACTATTTAAGTGGATCACGACTCCGCTGCGCGGGAGCGTCTCGGGAGAAGCCCGGGACAAGGGCGGGACCGTCTGTGGCCGTCCGGGGCCGAAGGAGGCCGGGCCGGGCCCACCTTCTTTCGCTTGCATCTTCCTGATCCTAGCTGGACTGTTACAGGACCCAGTCATGCCATTACCGGCCCCAGGTGAAACTCCTTCAAGGGCAGGGGGCAGCAATACTGGGACTCTGGATAACTACTTTAAATCAGTGAAGGGGGAAAGGAAAGCTCCCTAGAGAAGCGTAGGGTAGAGCGCCGTCGCTCCATTGAAAACATGAAAAATAGACCTCTCAGTGACATAATTACCTACCCCATCTCCCAAGAGGAAATCCCCCGTCATGGTAGTCAGGATTTATCAACCCAAGAGAGTGTCCCTCTACTACTACGGGATATTATCCCTAACCCCGGTACACTCCCTGAACAGACCATGGAGGCCATCCCACCCCCAACTGATAGCAGCATGACTGTTGATCTGGTTACCCAAACACCCCCGGCAGCCAAAACCAAGAAAAATAAGCCTAAGCAAACTGTTGTGGTGGAAGTACATGGCCCTCCACCCAACAAGCGCAGAAGAAAGTTGAGGGGTGGGCAGGGGAAAACTAAAATTCCCCACTCAGACTTTGGGAAATATTACAAGCCGGTACACACCCCAGATAGGCCCAGAGAGAAGGCACCTGCAGCCGTTTCTCCCAAGGGTACTAACATAACCACTGCTGTCGCCAATAGTGACCTAGGGGCTAACCTACCCAATATAGTACCCCCTGCTACATCCCTGGGGAACATAGAATTTCTACTAAGATCACTCTTATTGCCTATTAGTGAGAGTCTAAAAAAAGTAGAGATCAGGCTCACTATCCTTGAAGCTACCTTAACTAGTTTGAATGCCACGGCTAGTAAGCAGACAAAAGCTGCTTGGCCCAATCTTTCTCTAGGGACCCTTACCCACTCACAAAAACCTTCTCTCAATGCAGGACCCACACAGGGTGCCGCCATTGCTACCTCTTTGCAACCACTTATGTCTATCCAAGTCCCAGTTCCATCGAACATTCCTAATATTATGCCTCCCCAGATAGTAGCTCCAGCCTCTCATAGTCCAGTTCCAGGCATAAATCACAGGGCCCTACCAAACGTTTGTATCTCCCCATCTCCATCGGCAAAGCCTGCTCCCAGACCTCGGAGACCAGACTTGCCTCCGGAAGTTAACAGCCTTATGGTGGTACTGGCGGGTGCCCCCCCTCTTGAAATGGGTGAAAATGAAAATTTCCTATCACTCAAGAGGAAAGTCATTAAGTGGCTCAATTGGAACAGACCCTTACCGCCCCACTTCAACAACGAGATCATCATGGTCAGAAGGGTACCATGGCTGGGGAGGACAAAGAAAACAATAATAGGGGATTGTATTATGGTGTCCTTTCGAGACCCTGGCACTGTCTTACATATTTGCGCAGGGTCAAATAGATCACTGGACTCCACCATACAGTCTTTGCCAGTCTCCTTCTTCTTCCCCCCCACCCGTATGCACCACGAGCCAGCACAAGGCAACTGGACAAGAGTAGAACGGAGACACAGATATAAGGAACATGCTGCACGTCCAGTCTACCAACCGCCTGACACTCCCTTCTTTCACTACAATCGTTTTAACTGTTTGGGTGGGTTGGACGGGGTTGATTGACTGCCCTCAAACTCAGCCCCCAACCCTGTGACCCCGGACAATGACCAATGTGATGTAACTGAGCTAGTTGGATCTACTGACGACAACGTCCCCGATGGAGCAAACGTTGGGGCATCTGGGACTGCTCCCCCTGACACTTCCTTCTCTGCAACTTCTACTACTGAGCACTTGAGACTTATCTGGTGGAATGTGGCCGGACTTGCTAACAAGATGATCACTCCAGACTGGATAGCATACATTGAGACTGGGGATGTTTGCATGTTCCAGGAGACCTGGGCAAGGGAGGAACACACGCACCAGGGATACCAGTCATTCTTTATCCCGGCCAGGTGGGAGGGCAAAGGTCGCCCTTCTGGTGGACTAACTACGTGGGTGGCATCCCACTTAGGCTGCGAGGCCCTACGCTTACCGGTGCCATCTGACGATATTCTTGTGGTTCTACTGTCCTGGCCGAATCAAGTAAAACTTGTTCTGATTAACATCTACTCGAGGCCAGTGGGAGTTGCCAGGGAGTCACCCACCATTGATGAACTCTCAGCTTATCTAGCCGAAATACCAGGAGATCTACCCTAAATAGTGGGGGGGGATCTAAATTCTCCTTCTGAGCCGCTACCTGGCCTCCTAGAGGGATTCCCAATGGAAGAAGAGGCCAGGTGGTTAGTACCTTCCGTAGAAGCCCCTCCCCCGAAGGCATGGACCCCCGTAGCATTGCAGATCACAGCCCTCACCCTAAAATTCGGAATTAGAGCCTGTAACGGGCGCACCAATTCAGATGTACCCAGCAGAACTACCTATAATAGAGCAGGAAGAAAATCCCGCTTGGACTATGTCTTGGTACAGATAGCGAACTGGCCCACTATTAAGGATTTTAGGGTTACCGAAAGGCTAGATAGCGATCACAATGCTTTAGAACTTGATCTCATCCATCCTGGCCTTCAAACCCCTGCAACAATGAGTGAGGAAAACAAACCTGAACTTCTACTGGCTAACAATAGAAGAAGAATCAGGTGGGAAAAAATAGCCTCGAGCCAGGAGAAACTCCCGAAGCTTTATGCAGGGTTAATCCCCATTCTAGAGAGTGTAGGAGATTTAGCCATCGAGGTGGGCAATAAAGACACACTGGGCAAATTATACCAGGCACACGAGGACCTCATAAAGGGTGCGGCCCCCATCCTATTCAGTAACGCACAAAACTTGAGGAGGGGGCAGCCACATAAATCCTCGTGGTATAACACAGCCTGTAAAAAGGCAAAGGGAGAACTTCTTAGAAATATTAAGGAGGGCCGTGGTGGAGAGAAGGTAAGAGAAAGCAGACGGGCATATAAAAAACTGGGAGGAGATAAATAATTCCCTTGCAAAAGGAGATCACAGAATGTTCTGGAGAGTAGTGAATGGGGGGTCGGGGAATCTCCACTCAGCCATTGAGCCTAACATCGCAGCAGGGGTATGGCAGGCTCACTTTCAAACCCTTTATAGCTCTGAGTTGGGAGAAACCACGAACGACATTGGTTGTGGCCAGGCGGTATATGAGGGGGAACCAATAACAGTGGGAGAGGTTAGGGCAGCAATAGCAGGTCTGACCTCGGGTAAGGCGCCAGGATTGGACGGCCTACCTGGGGACTTGTTCAAGCAGGAACCCGACGTTTGGGCCCCCCTACCTTGCCGTTCTGTTTAACGGAGTTCTGAGCGGCATGGAAGTTCCGAGTACTTGGCTGGGGGCAGAGGTGGTTCCCATATTTAAGAAGGGCTCGCCCCTGCTCCCAGCGAACTATAGACCAATCAGCTTAATTGATGTACCTCAGAAGCTGCTTGGTAGGGTACTGTTGAATCGACTACAGGACTGGGCAGAAGAAATGGGTGTCCTTAGCCCCTATCAGGCAGGATTCAGAAAGGGAGTTTCAACAGTAGACCAGGTCTTCCGATTGAACATCATCTATTGGAGGGCAGCGATATTCGAAGGCGGCAGCTTATACACAATATTTGTGGATCTGAGGGCCGCCTTCGATCTGGTGCCCAGAGGTAAACTTTGGAGTGTCCTGTCAGAGATGGGTGTACCCGCGGACATCTTGATAATCTTACAGAGATTACATCACAAACAATAACTATGCCCGAGTGAGGTGCGGGAAGTCAGGGGAACTGACGGTTAGATTCCCCGTTGACAGGGGGGTGAGGCAGGGCTGTGTGCTTGCACCGACCCTGTTCTGCCTCTTTGTCAACGGGGTAATCGCCCACCTGAATGCCACTGAACACACTGACGCCCCAAAATTGAACGGTAGCAGGGTGCCTGCAATCATGTTTGCAGACGACACCCTGCTGCTGTCTAAAACCCCAATGGGGATTCAGCGGATTCTCAACTCTTTTGTGGCCTTTTGTACAGATAGGGGCCTAGAAATTAACGCCGCAAAAACTAAATTCATGGTCCTGAATCCAAGTCAAAAACTGCGCCCGAATCCACTCCTGGGAGCGTCACGGCTAGAGAGAGTCTCCACCTTTGAATATCTAGGTGTAACCCTGAACGAGACTATGTCATGGGGGCCACATCAGACTAGGGCCAATCTTAAATTAGTACAGACCACTGGGGGCATCGCGCGGATGATGAAGAGCTCGACATACCGGCCGTTGGGACCGCTCATCCAGATCTATAAGGCACAGGCCAGGGGCGCTACTATGTATGGGGCGGAACTGTGGGGACATACATCAACTTGCAGTCTGTCGGCAACTGAGAACAACTTTATTAGACAGATAGCTGCACTCCCGGCCAGCACTCCGCTCCTTCCCCTGAGGCTGGATCTGGGACTGAGACCAATAGCTGATGAAATAGGTCTCAGACCCATAGTCTTCTGGCGAAGACTATGGAGTAGCGAAGAACTCTCTGCTTATAGGGCGGAACTGAGGGAGCTTCTAACTCATCCTAAAGCGTTACAGATCCCTTGGGTAAAATACATTCAAAAATCTTGTACGATACTGGGGCTTCCCGATCTCTGGTCTGATCCTGCTAACGCCTCATTAAACATCTCACGCAGAACTTTGGTCAATGTCTACCACGACCAGAAACTGTCAACTGCCATGGACTGTCAGCGGGAGGGATCACTAACATCTGTATTTATGCTGAGCAAGGACTCATATAGGTTGGAAAGGGTTCTGGACGCCATGTCCCCCGTGTTGGCCAGGAAGCTGTTTCTCCAATGGAGATACGGAACATTGCCCCTGCGATCTTTTACCAGCTCCTGGACAACCCCGTCCTCCTCTAAGCAGTGTCCGACATGCTCTTATGCTGAGGAAAGTGACCTACATGTGGTCCTGTTTTGCCCAACCTACATGAAAGCTAGGAAATACTGGCTTCTCCCACTTATTAGAAACTTTGGTTGTAGGGAGTATCTCCCGATGTACAGAATTCTAAAAACCGATGTTTCGAGTCTAACCGTGTTTGCACTGGCAAAATTTCTCACTAATGTCTGGCATACCCGCATTCGTATTTTGAAGTCTCAGGCACTGATCTAATTTTAAGTCTCTTCAAACGTAACTTTGGTAGTTTTAATGTTCAGAAATGAATGATTTTATAGTGTATAAATATGTACTGTTTGTTATTGCCGGTGATTTTATCATGGTTGCATATGTTTTATTGCTGTTGTACATCTTTGATGGCCACATGGCCGAAATAAAGATTGAATAAATAAATGGTACAAAATATTGCAGGCAAGGATATTGTTTTTAAGTGTTTGATATAGTATTTTTTTATTATAGATGTATATAATATAGAGATTGTATTACATTGCAATGAATTATGATTTTTTTGTGTCCTGCTTATTAATATGTTAATTTTAGTTGTTTATATTTTTTAGTAGTTGTTTTATTGATGTGATCATATTTTAAAAGTGTTGTTTTTGAGTTTATTATTTTATTTTTATTGACAGAAAGTTTGGTTTATAGTGGATTAAGGCGAGACACCATTGAAACATATATTTTTTATTTTCTTATAAATGTTGAAATTTAGTCAAATGTATTTGGATATTTCAGTATATTATTTTATTTACCTGTGTGAGTAGCTGTGTGGGTGAGTGAGTGGCTGTATTACTGAGTGAGTGGGTGTCTTAGTTGCTGTATGGGTGGGTGAGTGGGTTTGTGAGTGACTATTTGTGAGTGAGTGGGTATCTGAATGGCAGTATGAGTGAGTGACTGGGTGTCTAGGTGTGCTGTATGGGTGAGTGACTGGCTCTTTGGGTGGGAGTTCAGATAAGTGAGTTGGAGTATGAGTGTCTGTATTGAGGAGTATGTGTCTGTTTGAATGGTTGTATGGGTGAGTGAGTGGGTGTGTGAGTACCTGTATGGATATGTGAATCATTATATAAGTGGTTGTGTGGATATGTGCGTGAGTGTGTTATTGGTTAAATGGGTGAGTGAGCTGTGTTACGAGGCTGTATGGGTGAGTGAGTGTGTGTGTTAGAAGCTGTATACGTGAATAAGTAGGTGTGTAGTAGATGTATGGGTGAGTGTGTGACTGTATGGGTGAGTGAGTAGTTGTGTGAGTAGCTGTATGAGTGAGAGAGTGATTGTGTAAGTGGCTGTATGATTGAGTGAGTGGGTGTGTTAGTGGCTCTATGAATGGGTAAGTGGATTTAGGAGTACTTGTATGGGTCTGTGAATAGAATGTTAGTGGGCATACAAGAAGTTGTATGGGATGTGAGTAGGTATGTGAGTGAGTGGTTCTGCAGATATCATCAGTGCTGTCATTTGAGATGTCATCAGTGATGTCACTGACCATGAATGTAATGGATCACTGACATAATATCGAGGGACATAATATCGACTACCAAAAATATCGGCGACAAAATATTGACAGACAGAATATCGACTTTGTATCTACAAACAGGTAAGTACAAAAATATCGAGTAAAAAATATCGTTTACAAAAATATAGTTTGTAAAAATATTGACTTTAATAAAAACAATGTTAAATTAAATTAATATTAAAAATTATTTACTAAAATATACTTAAAATACTTAAATTACCTTATAATAATTAAATAATTATTTAAAGTTATAAAAAAAAATTACAATCATATTTGTTAATACATATATATAGTAAAATAATAAAATAATATAATTAAAAAATATCCAATATTATTACCGTAGGATAGCGGAAGTGTAAAATTACTATTCCCACCCCAGAGAGTGCAACAGTAGATAAGGCGTTGGATAGCGTAGAGGTAAAAATTACTATTCCCACTCCAGAGAGTGCAACAGTAGGGAAAGCGTTGGATAGCGTAGGGGTAAAAATTACTATTCCCACTCCAAAGAGTGCAACAGTAGGGAAAGCGTTGGATAGCGTAGGGGTACAAATTACTATTCCCACTCCAAAGAGTGCAACAGTAGGGAAAGCGTTGGATAGCGTAGGGGTTAAAATTACTATTCCCACTCCAGAAAGTGCAACAGTAGGTAAGGCGTTGGATAGCGTAGAGGTAAAGAGTGCAACAGTAGGGAAAGTAGATACTTCATATATTATTTAAAAAAAATATATATATATATATATATATAATAATATCTATAAAAAATTATTTAAAAGTAATTACCAATTTAATATAATATAAAAATGTATTAATTACAAATACTAATTTAATTTAATCATTACAATTAGTTATCTAGTAATACTAATTAATTACAAATTAACAATTAATTAATTTGTAAATGAAAACTTACTTAACAATTAAGATCTAATAAATACCCAAAAAAATTAACATATGTAATTAGTTATAATTAAATTACTTTCCACCCTATTCCCCTATAAACCCACAACCCACTACAGAAAATAAATTAGTTAAATTAACATAATTATCAATTAATCAATTAAATAAAATTAATTTTCAATTAAATTGTAATTAATTACAAAATAAAAATTAATTAACACTTAATTATAAACAAATACCAATAAATAAATTTACATATTTAATTAATTATAATTAAATTAGAAGAACTTCACCCTATTCCCCTATAAACCCACAACCCGCTACAGAATTAAATTACGCAAAATTTAAATAACATTAAATTCATTAATTAAATTACATTATAACATAAATAAACACTTTTAACACATAAAATACACTATAAAAAATTCGATATCATTAAATGTTCGATATTTTTATTTATTTATTTATTTATTTATTTATTTTTTGTCCTCATTTCACCAAGGTGAGTACAAATGAACACTAGCATCCCCATACCGTCCTGGGCGCCCAGGGGTGAAGTTCTTGCTTTACCTGGGCCGACCAAGCCTGCCCCCTTTGTTCCGAGGTATGGTGTAATCATAGGACAGTTTAAGACATCATATCATATCAGCCTCATTTCTTTTCCCCATTCCATTAAGGGTGCCCAAACAATACTATTTACATTGAGTGCCATGACGGATTCAAATCGTGCTATTCTGAGTGCAGCTTGAAGCCAACTTTCATACAGGGGAGGACTAGTATCCTTCCATACCTTACATATCGCCCTACGTGCAATTATAATACAATTAAAAAATAAAGCCACCTGTTCCACCCTTAGCACACCTATAAGATCAGCGTCTAAACAGAACATCACTCTAACTGTATTTAAGGTAAGCCTTATCTTGAAAATACTCTCCATTGCCTTCTCCACACTTAACCAGTAGGGGCCCAAGATTGGGCAGTCATAAAAGACATGGATGTCATCTGCCTCGATTAAACCACATCTTGGGCACCCCGGGGGCGGGCTAACAAATTTCGCAATTTTTGGGGGCGTGTAATATAGCCTATTGATTACATAAAAATGGTTCTTCTTAAGTGAGGCAGATCTAACATATTTATACAAATATTGGAGAGATGTATCATACAGGGTGACTGAGGCGGCCTCCAAAGATGACAAGCTCCAAACCAGATAGAGTGGCTGGGCATGGGTTTCCTCTGCCTCTAGGGTTTTTTTGTACCAGAAACCCACTTCCTTCTTTTTACACCCAGGAGCTTGAAGGGTGAGCTCAATATCCCAATTACCGCCAATGTTATCCTTCTCAGCAGAATACCATGAGCAAAGTTGAATATATTTAAATTTGGAAAGGGAGTCCCCATCTTAGATCTCAACACCTCCCACGGGAGAACCCCCTCTGATGTTATCAGATCCGACCAGATTGTTATTCCAGCTCTCCTGATGGGAAGGGACAGACCGTCCCTTAGACAGAGTGGCAGTCCCGGCGACTCCCAGATTGGGGCAAAATCAGAGTAGTATTTTATGCTCCATTTTACTTTTGCTCTCCTCCATACTGAAAAGGCGAGTTTTAAAACCTTAAGGCGCACCTTTTTGTAGTATCTGGGTGAGCTGAATTTATACAGGAAACCGGGCCCACCCCCCTCTAGATCTACCATTGTGTTCAGAATCTGTCCCCAATTAGAATTATCGGGACTAGTAAGGAGGCTTCGAATATTTTTTAACTGAAACGCAAAGGCATACCAGAGGACATCTGGGAGCGCAAGACCCCCCTTTAACAATTTCCTCTCCCCCCTCCTGTAATCCACTGTAAAGCCATCTCCCAGTAAGTAAAAGCGAAAGTAAAAGTGAAAGGGAAGGGGGACCCCAGCTCACCAGACGCCTCTCTGGGGGGGCGGAGAGGCAGAAAGAAAGCAAAAAGTGGGGCACCGGTTCCAATCAGAGTCACCCCATCACTGAAATCATATTATAAGGTTCTTTCCTCAGGCTCCTCTGATAGAACCAAAGAGATGGCTGCAAGCAGTGTAACCAGTGCCAAAAATGGTGCTAAGACCTCCGATATAACCGATGTCATGGCTGGAGGCGCTACCCCCGGCGGGGGTCCTGCAAAAATCAGTAACATAGCAGGCACTATAGACAAAGGGCCTCAGCTCAGCCCTATATCCCAGCTTATTTCACCCCAGAGTCAAGACATGATACACCCTTCAATAGAGCTTTCAAACAGCTTTTCGGCGCTGGATATTCAGGATAATATGCAGACGGAACAAGATGTTTCAAAGGATGTCCTAAAGGACAAGGAAGACAAAGAAGATCTGTCTAGCTCTAAAGAGGAAGGTCTCCACTCTACCATCCGAGATATCCCTTTGGACAGTGGTATCTCAATGATGTCGGTTCCAGGAACCTTGGCTGACATTCTAATGGGGTTAAAAGAGGACATAGGGAAGCGGTTCACGATATCAGAGGCTAATCAGACAGCTATCCAGGCATCCTGCGAGGTACTCGCCCGAAAGGTAGAGGAGGTTTCCCTAAGGACTGACGCCCTGGAGGTGGAGATTCCTAAGATCAAAGAAGCTCTGAGTACTTCCTCTGCCACTATGGACAAACTGGTACAACAGAACCGGGAGATGAAAGAGGACCTTGAGAGGCTTGAGAATCACTCAAGAAATAACAACCTAAAATTCTTGAATATTCCCGAGGACTTAGAGGGGAATGATATTAAAGCATTTATTGCTGCAGTATTAAAGATGACTATCCTGAAAGATTCCCCTGACGTAGATTTTGACCTAATAGCGGATATTCAGAGAGTTCATCGCGACCCTTACTGGAGAAATCCTGGGAGGGAGCGCCCCAGAAAAATCTTGGTCAACTTTCTCACTTATGCCGTCAAAGAGCGAATCCTGTCTTTGGCCCTTAAAGCCGGGACTATAAGATCAACATCCTTTTCCAGCCCATTCACTTTTACAATCCGTTCAGATATATCTCATATAACTGCAACAAAGCAATGGGAGATGGGCAAGAGACTGGCAACTTTCAACTCCTTGGGGGCCCGTGCACAATTAAAGTTTCCCGCTCTGCTCCGCGTAATGTGGAATAACCACATGTATAACATACGACACGTGGAGGAGGCGGATAATCTAATTGAGAAAATTCAGGCGGACAAGAAGGGGGGAATGGCGAGGCAATTTAAGCTGGGGTGTGAGACCGCTAGGGGGGAGGTAGTTGCTCTGAGGGATTGGTAGCAACAAGTAGTGCCGCCATCTCGCTCGTCCGATATAAGAATATACTTATGAAGGCCTAGTATATATCATATATTTAACTGTTAGGTGGAACCTGATACAGACTTATGATAGTTTATTTTTTTCCCTTTTCTCCTTTTGAGCTTTATGTTCTTTTCTTAGCACCATTATCACATTAATAAAACAAAAATACACAGAGTGGGGTTGGGGCTCCGTCTAAGAGCGTAATGCTCAAGAAGAAAGGGAGGGCTCCTCAGGGAAGTAGGGGGCCTCAGGGGGTACGAGGCAGAGGGGATGGTGGGAGGGGAGGCACGGGGGGTCGCAAGGGGAAAAAAGTTAAAAATGTAGTCCTCATTTTATATCAGTCAACAAGAGCATCCCTTTTACCAAATGGGCACCCCATAATTTTAGTATGGAGGAGGGGACTGAGGCTATCTGATGTCTAGTAATATGACAGCATTTATATCCTGGAACGTTAATGGGCTTCGGTGTCCTCGGAGGCGTAGGTTGATCTTAAAATACCTGGAACAATCTGCCGCCAGAGTAATCCTCCTTCAGGAAACTCATCTAAGTTCCAGCGAGGGTAAAGAGGTCTTCGGGAAACTTAGATGGGTAGGGGCGTTTTGAAGTTCAGGTCCGACAGTCGCAACTAAGGGGGTGGCAATCCTGATTAAGGCAGGCAGTGGAGGATCCATAAAGTCAATGTTAACTGATCACACAGGAAGATGGGTCTCCGCGCAGGTTGATCTCAATGGCAGTGAACTGACAATTGTGTCTTACTATGGGCCAAATATAGACGACCCCACCTGTCTATTAAAAGTGCAGTCCAACTTGGCGGAAGTTACCTCTCCCATGATTGTAGGGGGGGACTTTAACGTTTTCCTTGACCCGAGACAGGATCGTTCTAACCATAGTCAGTATGTTTCGGCCCCAAGATCACGTTGTGCTATGGTGAACATGATGCACGAGATAGGCCTGATTGATGCATGGAATGCCAAGAAGGGGACAGCCCCGGACTTTACATATTTTAGTAAAAAGCATGGGTATGCTTCTAGATTAGATTACATTCTTCTAGATAGACTAGGTTTGGAGGCCCTGGTTGATATTGAGATTCTCCCAAGCATCTTGTCTGATCACGCCCCTGTTGTGTTTGCTCTTTTGGTGGGCAGGGTCAGGGGCACAACAATCCCCCGGTGGACTTTAAAAAGGGCCGTTCTAAATATTCAAGGCATAGTTTCCGCTGTGGGCACTTCCATTACTAATTTTTTCTCTGATAACATTGGTTCAGCCCCACTTGAATATGTCTGGGATGCATATAAGGCCCACGCTAGAGGCCAATTCCACAGTCTGACTAGCTCATGTAACAGGGAGGAGGTGAAGAAGTTCAAAAAATTGGAAGATAATATTTCATTATTAGAGGCCTCAAGAGTGAACAGCCAGGCAGACAATTTAGTACAGATCTCACTGGAAATAGATCGCCTCCGCTCAGAGTATCGAGGTATGTTAGATCTGAAAATTAAGGCACAGTGGGCCGTTCACTCTATGGAGAACTATGAGTATGGCGAAAGAGCCGGGGCAGTATTGGCCAGTAAGATCAGAGCAGATCGAGTCAGGAACAATATAAATAAACTGATTATTGATGATCAGGGTACCATTTCCTGCTCAGGAAGAGATGGAAAAGCGCTTACTCTCCCTTTTTTCTAAACTATATGAGGAGGAATCCTCTCCCAGCTCTGAAAATACTCTGCGCTGGCTGGAGAATAAGGCTTTGCCGAGTCTGACGGAGGAAGGTCGGGGTATGCTCAATAGCCCTTTCACGGAGGAAGAAATAAGACTTCATATAAAAAAAATAAAAAACAACAAAGCCGCAGGGCCGGATGCCCTTCCTGGTGAAGTGTACAAGGTGTTCCAAGATATTATGGCACCAAGACTTTGTGAACTATTTAACTACGTCTATAGCTCAGAGGAAAGGGCCCCGCCATCTTGGAAGGAGTCCACAATTGTGCTTATATTGAAACCAGGGAAAGATCCTCTTAAAGCAGACTCCTTCAGGCCTATCTCCCTGCTAAACGCAGACTATAAGATCTTTACTGGTATTTTGGCAGGGAGATTGGCTAAGCTGGCCCCTCTACTCATCAATCCAGATCAAAGGGGTTTTATACCTTGTAGATTCATTCAAGAGCTGATCCAGCAATTAATAGGAAGCATAGATCTGTCGGTGGCACGGTCGGAGCCCTTGGCGGTGGCAGCATATGATGCCGCCAAGGCCTTTGACCGTGTTAATTGGGGCTTCCTCTGGGATCTTTTGAGTACCATGGGGTTCGGTACAATCTTTATCCAGGCGATGAGAGGGTGCTATGAGGGGGCTACAGCTGCGATCCTAGTGAATGGGTTTCTGACTACTCGCTTCAGTATAGGGAGGGGAACTAGGCAGGGGTGCCCTCTGTCGCCCCTCCTGTTTGACATCTATATAGAGCCTCTGGCACAGGCATTGAGGATAGATGAACTGATTACACCTTTTACAGTTAAGGAATATAGTTGCCAGCTGGCGTTATATGCAGATGATCTGCTGGTCTACACTAGCAATCCAGCTGAGGTGTTTCCCAGAGTAGAGGAAATTATGAGTGACTATGGTCAGTATTCTGGGTATCTGATTAATGCCTCGAAAACTGAAACAATGAGCTGGGGAGTAGATAATTGGGGTGCTGCGCAAAATACCCAGTTCAGATACTTAGGCATAATAATGTCAGACCTAAACAATTTAGTACAGATAAACGTAAAAAGGGTAGATAAGGACATAGATCATCTCTTTCTGCGGTGGCAGAACCTCCCTCTTACAATCTATGGCCGTGTCAACCTGGTCAAGATGGTTATTTTGCCTAAATTGACGTACCTATTCAATACGATACCCCTGATTTTCTCAGATAAAATCTTGGGGAAAATTCAGGGGAAAATAGGTAGTTTCATATGGGCAAACAAAACGTCCAGAATATCATGGAAAAAACTCAAAAGGAAATTGTTCGATATTTTTATTAACCTATACTATGTTCTTCGATATTTTGACTATCTATATTTTAAAATTCGAAATTACATTACTTACCTTCAAAACGATATTTTTGATGTCTATATTCTGTCCATTCGATATTCTGTCCATCCTATATTTTGTACTCAATATTATGTCCATTCGATATTTTGTAGTCGATATGTTGTCTGTTTACCGAATGTAATATGTGAGGTGCTAAGCACTGCATTGCGGGGCATATATTATAGTTAGCTCAGGTAACTATAACTGCTGAATGTCTATGGTTGTGTATGAGTGAAATCTGAGCCTAACTATAACGTCCCTGTAAACTATTGATTTGATTTTTTTCAGTGAACATCTAAGATATATTTTATTTCCAAACTATTACGTCCCTGTAACCTTTGTTTTTTAAAGTGAATTTCCAAGGTTTTTTAATGCTATTTACTAACTAAAACGTCCCTGTAACCTTTGGTTTTTAAAGTGAATTTCCATGTTTTTTTAATGAGTAGTCACGTTTACCGAGTGGTGGAGAAAGAGGGCGGGCCTCTGACCAGCTCTCACTAATCGTGCTGTGTGGGACTTACTGGAGGTAACAGGAGGGGTTCTTGGCCCCAAGGACCCTCAGCATCCAAAAGGACTCCATGCTCAACCCTTAGTGCATCAGGAAGCATGTTTGTAGAGTGGTGGATAAGGGGGGCAGGCCTCCAAAACCTCTCAGCAATCCCTCTGTGTGGGTCTTACTGGAGGTAACAGAAAGAGTTTCTGGCGCCCAAGGACCCTCAGCATCAAAGGAAACTCAATCCCCCAACCAGTAGTGTGCCAGGAGACACGTTTGCAGAGTGGTTGAAAAAGAGGGTGGGACCTCTGATGCCCTGTCAGCAATCACATAGTAGGACTTACTGTAGGTAACAGGAGGGGTGGTTGGCCCCCAAGTACCCTCAGGAGCCAAGGAGACTTCATCCCCTAACTAGTAGAGCGCCAGAAGGCACATTTTCAGATTGTTAGTGGAAGGGGGCAAGACCAGCTTTTTTTTATTAGGGGAGGGGCCATATTGTCCCCCTTTCTAAGACAGAATTTTGGCCCCGGGTACCCCATTCCCCAAGGCCAGGCCTTTTTGAATTGTGGCTGGGTGTGGCATGGACCCCCTCCCTGGCTGTTTTTGGGGCCAGCATTTTCTTTAATCAGTTGTTTTTTAATATATGGCAGTGGGGCTGAGCAGCCCCACTCCACAGACTGATTTTAGCGCCGAGGCCCCAATTCCCAGTGCCTGGCCTACTTCTAATAGGGAAGAGGTGGCCCCCTCCCTGGACCAGTTCCAGCATAGGGATCCACATTCCTCAGGGCTCGCCCTTTAAAAAAAATGTAAGTAGTAAAGGGGGGAAGGCTCTGTGGGCCCCCTGCTAGGGCTAATTTTGGCCCCAGGGACCCCATCCTCCAAGGCCCAGCTATTTACAGATGGGGGGCCGTGTAGCCCTCGTCCCCTGGCAGAATTTGTCCACAGAGACACCATCTCCTGGGGCTTGCCCACCTTTCTCTGGGAGCCCCCAGGGTGCCCACTTTCCACTGGGATCACGGAGGAGCCTGAAGGCCCCCACAGTCCCTGCCGGCTTCCCGCATCCTGCAGAAGCCAGCACTACTTTGAGACATAGGGAGCTGCTGGAAATGCAGCTCTGTATGTATGAAAGCAATTCTGCTCTGCTTCCATCAAGCAAGAGCATTTTCAGTGCTCTCAATTGCTGTGGCTTGGCATTGCGGTAAAGCTCTTGTCAAGCCAAAATGAACAGCGATGTCCTGTGGAAGGGCACCTCGAGACATAGCAGGAGACAGCCCAGGGGGCTGGCGGTCCCCAGGGTCTTCTATGGCTCCAGGAGGGGGGCCATGCAGCCCCCTCCTTTCTTGTATTAGGCCTTTCCCAGGGGAGGTGGCAGTCCCTGCGGTCGAGAACAGCCCTCCCATTTCCAAACACTGAATTTGGTCCAGAGGAGGTTGTGGTCTCCGGGGACCCAGGGGGTCTTAGAGGTCCGCCATTTCAAAATTAGACAGCCTCAGGGAGGTGATAGTCTACGGGGCAGTGGGGGAGGCTCACTAATATGATAAATAGCCTCGGGGAGGGGGCGGTCTTGGGACACTGGGGGTCCACAAGACCCCCACCTTTGTTTAAAAAATCTATGGCCATAAGCCCACGGGGCCTTGCCCACCCACGGGCTAAACAATAAACAATCATTGGAGCCCATGATTCTCTATTTAAAAATATTTTACTGCAAGTTCACGAATATCGCGGTTTTGCAGTATTTTGTTTAATGCTTTTTTGGTCTGTTGGGCTCCCTCTGGGACGCCAGGCCCAACTTTATAGGGTCAGGGTATTCCAACTCTCCCCCTTTCCTTTCAATTCCAAGATGGCTGCCAACACTTTCTGGTTGAAATGTTGGCAGCCAATCAGAGCTCTGCATTTCCCTGCACGAGCTTGTTCTTTTCTGCAAAGTTGTTGCGGCCACAGACATCACTAAATGAAATTTCTTGGATTTCTCATCAACAACTGAACAGATTTACACCAAATAACAAAAAGCACAATCTTCATAAACCATATATATGTGTGTGCATGCATATATGTGTTAATTTGTGTAAGTTCTAAGTTAAAAGTTGTAATGTACATTGTAAGCATGTTGATTCACTATTCAGTATGACAATATTTTTGCTGTGATATGTTTAACCATTTGCGTGGTGCCATTGGCCGTTGGCAGTCGCGTGCACTCGCTCCCCAGTGCTGCGCACGACCAACAACCGACGCAGCCCCACCCACCCTTTAGAACGCCTGCACCGTGGCGGAAAAACCACTGCGGTTAAGGCATTAATGAAAGAAAAGAAAACAATGGTCCCTAATACATAACATGACATTTTGTTGGATCATTGTTTTCTCTTCTTTAATTGACACCATAGGTCTCTTGTAATCATAGGGTTTTCCTTGGCTTTTAGTGTAGGCAATATGTTTAGCATCAATATTATGTCCTAGAAGCTTCCTGTCCTTCATAGTATGCCAAAATATCAGTCTTGAAGTGTTCAATCCAAAATTGCAGTTCAAACAACTTACTGCAACGCTGCCACTCTTTCCTGAGATCTTACCGACCTCCTGCTGCATTCCTAATGATTATTTACAAGTCACAAAATGTGCAAATAACATAAAATGTGAATGCCTACAAGCAGGTAGGAGCCTGTTATCTAAAACAGATTTAGACCTACACAGTAGCTTTTAGATGCCAGAGCAGCTTTAACAAACTTTCTACTATACCACCATTACTTATTTGGGGTCTGGCTACATCACCAAACCACATTTGCCTGCCTCTACCCTATCGATTGTCCCACTCATTGGAATGTGCTGAACGCATGGAAACCTAAGTTAAATCGAATGGGACGGTCAGGATCTCTGGATACAGCTGATTGATCTTGCAGAAAGACAAATGCACTTTCAGCCATTGGTGTACTATACTCAAATTTAGTATTCCGTCACCTTTACCTTAGTTTCCTACTGCACCTCTTTCTGCCAGCTGTGTTTTTGACACCACACTGACTTATGCATTTTTTTTCTGCTGTAAACACAAGGTTTAAATAAAAAATATGTTCAAGATAAATATTAATATATAAATATTTTCTTTAAATATTGAACTAAATATGTACTTATTGGGAATTCAATACATTAAATGAAAAGCATTTTTCATGAGTTTTAATTAAAAGATAATTTCCCACCTAAAGTAAAAACCACATATTTGCATTAATAATCATTAAAAGTGGTTTATAGAATACTAGCACCCTGTCCCGACGTTGTCCAGGTATGAATTGCTGCCGGCCAGTAGTATATTGTTTTGTAGGATTTCGTTTTGATAGCATTTCTTATCTGTGACAGGCCTGTGAAACGCTCCGATTCACAGTGCACTGCTGATGCACTTAAGAGTGCGCGTTCAGTAGTGTGTGAACTCGAGTTTCCCTACTTTATTTTTCCTTGCAATATTATATAGCGCGAACTCGACAACATGGCATGAGCACAATTTACATTACAGAAGAACACATTCATTTGTGGTAGGCACGGGGAGACAAAGCGATTTGCCTGGATTCACAGGATGTTGAACTGATGCCGAGATTCGAACGTAGCTCCCCAGCTCTAAAGTTCGCAATTCTAGAACTTGTGGCGAAAGGTGTGTCTAAAAGTGTATGTCGGTGCTGGCCATCAATGAGAGAGACCTGTGCATTTTTCAAATGGGTGGTGAAAAAATATTGCTGGAGATGTGGGCCGCCGTGCCACTAATGTACTTACCGGGGGAGGGTAAACACCCATTATTCCGCAACTTTCTTTCCGCATACCATCACTCCGCATACTTTCATTACGAAAGTATCATGACTCCACAATGCCATTATTACGCATGGCATAACATTTTATATGCTTTTACCACGCATACATTTACAACGAAATTCGTTGTAAATGCATGAATGGTAAAAGCATGTTTATTTTTATGTCTGGATAAGGTAAGTATGGGTATAGGGGTATATGTTTTGGGGTGTTTGGGTATTTTAAGGGTTTAGATATAGTTTTGGGTTATGGGGTACAGGGGTTGTATTAGTGTTTAGGGATAGGTATGGGTTTTGGGGTACAGGGGTATTTTTGGGGTTGAGGGTTAGGTTAGGGTTTTGGGGTATAGGGGTATTTTTAGGGTTCAGGGGTAGGTTTGGGTTTGGGGGTACAGGGGTATTTTAAGGGTTCAAGGTTAGGTTTGGGTTTTGGGGTACAGGGGTATTTTTAGGGTTCAGGGCTAGGTTTGGATTTTGGGGTACAGGGGTATTTTAGGGTTCAGGGGTAGGTTTGGGTTTTGGGGTACAGGGTTATTTTTAGGGTTCAGGGCTAGGTTTGGGTTTTGGGGTACAGGGGTATTTTTAGGGTTCAGGGGTAGGTTTGGGTTTTGGGGTACAGGGGTATTTTAAGGGTTCAGGGCTAGGTTTGGGTTTTGGGGTACAGGGGTATTTTAGGGTTCAGCAGTAGATTTGGGTTTTGGGGTACAGTGTTATTTTTAGGGTTCAGGTCTAGGTTTGGGTTTTGGGATACAGGGGTATTTTTAGGCTTTAGGGGTAGGTTTGGGTTTTGAGGTACCTGGGTATTTATAGGGTTCAGGGCTAGGTTCGGGTTTTGGGGTACAGGGGCATTTTTAGGGTTTAGGGATAGGTTTGGGTTTTGGAGTACAGGGTATATTGATAGGGTTAAGATGGGTTAGTGTTTAAGGGTGTTGGGGTATTTTAAGGAGTAAGGGTGGGTTATGATTATGGGGTGCAGGGGTATTTAAAGGGAGCAGGGTGGGATTAGCACACCATATGAGACATGGCATGAAGGGCGAAACGTACCACACGCCCCCAGCATTTGTCACGCCCCCAGCACACGCCCACAGCACAACGCAGACACGCCCACAAGGGACTACTTTGCTGGCACGGTTCTTTTACCTTTTAAATGTATATGGTGGGCATAGCATAGCCTATGTCCTTCTGCTGCAACTGCCCTTTCCAACGCTGTATTGGGTGTTGTAATTGGTGCAGTGGTTCCAGAGATTACCAGCCTCAAAGGTTTGGGCTCTCTCTTTACTATATTAGTATAGATATTAAAGTACCTTAATTATGTTTTAATAAAATGCACTTTATGTTTTAATACAAAAGTCTATTGGAATATTTATAATAAATTAAAAATTATATTTATATACATGTTTAACTATTTTACATTATTTTATTTTATTTAACATTATTTCCAGTGGGGTTTTAATTCAAATTCCTATCTCTATAGTATTCTATAGGAGGGAGTCACACTACCAGGGTTTGGCCATGAGCGATGCAAGACTTACTAATGCTGTTTTTGTAGTAACTTACACTTGTAAGTTAGGCTCCATCATCTTTATCAATGGTGGAGATATGTCAGCCTCAATTTCTGTGTAAGTTTACACTCAGATACTGTGAATAGCCAAAAGTAATCAAGTTACTCAAAAGTGCAAGAGTAAATTACACATGTAAATTTACACACAAGTGTAAGTTACCTCTGTGAATAGACCTATTTAGTATTTAAGAAATCACTTAAAGATTATGTCACTGCAGTCGATCGTATTTGCTTAAGTAATGAAAAATCCTTCGAAAGAGGGTTCAGTTAGAAAAACACATGCGATACCTGCCATGATCAGAAGGTCTGCACGTCACACATTTCAGTCCTGCAAATCAAACTCAGCCTCCCAGTATCCTGAGGTCGTAAATTGAGACCCGTGAAATTCTGCCGTAATATTTTGATCAGTAAAAAATATCACATGTAGAGTATGAAGTGCTGTATGATCAATTATTATTATTGCAGGCTTCTATGTAACTGTACATATCTCTGCGGGAAACAATAGCCCTCTTGGGATACATGCCCCCATACCAAATCTTGGTATGATCCATTCCCTACCCATCCCAGAAGAAAAATGGTCAGAGATGTATTGCATCACATGGCCTTCAATACCAAAGTGGAGGACAGCATGCCAACTGCATAAGTTCCCGCCAAGCCCATGCAGGAGCTCCACCAAAGGCTTCGAACTTTGCTAAGTACCCCCTGCCTGTAACTTTTAAACAAGGTTGTTCATGACACATCCAAAAAGACGCCTTCACTGCAGACATTCAACATATTTTGACATCTTTCTGTCATTAAGAGGAGAATACTCAATAATCTTGTTTAAATGTTACCATGACTAATGTGCTCATTAGGAACGCGCACAATATGGCTCTTGATGATTACTGACGTGTTTGAGGGGTAAGAAACCAATTGGCAGGATGTCCCAGAAATGAGCCAAGTACCACGCAGATCCTGCCTCCGTCTCATTCTGTATTGCTCGCTCCATGCTGGAGTTGAGCAGATTTGATGACTACTTATGATCAAAACTACAAACACACTGTTTTCGTGTCACAGCTTTTTTTTTTTACTCTTCATACCACACTTAATTATTTCTGCACAAACATTTTTCGAATGAAAAGAGATGGAATAGCTTTCTACTCAAATTACAATGTGTCACCTAATTACCACAAAATACCATGCTCAAGCTGCACGCCTCCAACAGCCAAATAGGACCAAAATAAAGTTGGAACACGCATCTAGCTTTTCGGTACTACATTGACAACACTTTTTGTGGAATTATGGTTCTCATTTACAAAAAGATGACGCTGCGGGCGCCACATAACATTTGGCTGCGCCGAGCTGCATCATTTTCAAAGCACACAGATGTGTCGTATTAACAACAATACGATGCATCCATGTGCTTTCCCCTGATCTGGTGGACAATTTGCTGCCATGCGCCAGCACAGGCACCCTTATGTTGTTATTCATTGGTGCCTGCGTTGTGGGAATGATTGTGTTTGTGCAGGAAGGTAAACCTTCCTGCACAAAAACAATCACTGATGGCATTTTCCTCTTTCTATGCGCGCTGCAGGAAAAAATGAGGAAGAAATAAAAGTATTTCTCTTCGCTGCGCAACTCCTATGCCTCTCCTGGGGAGGTGTAGGATTCTAATGTATTCCCAGCTTTACAAAACGTTGTAAATCTGATAATGTGACAGGTTCCATAGATGTTCTATGGAAACCCCCACAGCAACACCTACAGTACGCCCCTTTTGCACAGAGTAATGTGTGAAAGAGGCCCATATTTTTATGGCCATGAAAAGTCATCAGGGTGACTCTAGGTGGCTTTGTGAATATAGGCATGCCCATTGCACTACAGGTGCGTCAAAAACGTGTATAACTTGTCTGTTCTTTCATTAAATGCTAATGAGAGAGCGCAAACTGAACAAAATGCATGAGTGCATCATAAATACAAGTCGGTTGCACAATCATAATAGAAGTGCTTGTAAGTGTTGAAAATACATTCACCTATATTTAGGCTTGTGTAGTTAACATAGAAATGTATATAGAAGTGGGACTGATGCAGAAATGTGTGCAAAATATATAGTCTTATTAGACGTGATTAATCATGATCCATGTTATGTAGCTGCTAACGGAGGAATGTCATGTTGCAAAGCATAGAAGGGAACAGGCCTCATGGCCTGGGCAGAGAGGATTGGAAATGTACACTTATACTTAACATGGATTGCACTAATGTTATTTAGTAATTCTGTTTTTCGATAGATTTATATTCTATAGAAGTGTTTCTCATAATCAAAGAATAAAGTGTTAACATGTTATTTTGATTCACGAAAGGATTTGAAGAAAATAAACCTCCGCGAGAAGGGTTGTAGGCCTGAAGCGATAAAAAGGTTTTCTGATTTGCACGTGCTGGTACAGGCCGAGTTGTGTCGGGAAATAAGTTGCAAACTTCTGTTAGAAGTCTATGAGAATTGGGATTCAAGTTGCGGATGTCTGTCTGCAGGTGCGAGGGGGGTTCCAATTAAGAGTTGGATGAATAGAGCTCTGTTCGAAGAGACTGGTACAGACATGGAGGAGGGTTCAGGAATGTTTGGGGGTATCCGCGTGCTGGAGAAGAAGCCTGAGAAGCAAGGTCAACGCTAAACACGAGGCCCACAGGAAGATCATCATGGAAAAACCCAGAACCGACACCACGTGAGGGGCGTCTCTAGAGGGGCGTTTCAACTGTAATTGTGATTTTGTATTAGGGACAGCACCCCTGGGTGGAGTTAGAGCAGATGCCTGAGGACCTTTCAGAGAGCGGATGGGTAGGCAGAGAGGGGTCATGACTGGAGATCATAGGTTTTCACCTGAAGACTAAGAGTGGGTGAACTTCTTAGGAAGTCATTCACAGCTGACACCTTTGATAGGTTGAGATTTTGTTAAGTAGGGATACCATCCAGTACAGAGTAGGGATAGCCTAATCTGATTCCTTCCTTCCTTTGTAAATGACGGATAGATTACAATTCGTGTCTATTCTTGCAACCCTGGTGATTCTGGAATTAATTTTGGTGTTCTTCTTTGGTCGCCTAAGAGCTTTTAGAGCACACATGTATGTAATAGTGCCTCTATATCTTTTGAATCTCGTTTTGAGATGCCTGTATTTGCAGTTATCATTGACTCTTTAATAAACCTTTGAAACTTAGAAGTAGTATGTGGTTTTTCAGAGTCGAGCCCATTATTAGTTAACTAACCTGGTATTGGATGCACTTTCTTTCCTCAATGACAGGCAATAAAGATTCAGTCGACCTGAACGGGGTTTAGATCTGGAGTAGTAACTAGAGATCAAAAATCCCGCCCTCCCAGTTGGTAGCTATAGAGGATGGTTGCCTTCTTGAGGAAGGTGATCTAGGCCAGGTTAGATTACCCCAAGGCCCCTAGAGATCGATGATCAGAAGAACCGCCCGCCGAAGAGGGTGCTGACGGCGTGAGACAGAAAAGCAGCAGTATCGGTCAAGAGTGAGTATAAAGGGTCATGCGTGTTAGATTGCGGTGTTTTGTGTTGTATCTATGTTGTAATGTCTTGCGGAGTTGAATGCCTGTAGAGTGACTGTGGAACAGGTTGTGAGCGCGCGCAACCGGTGCAAATCTTAAGTTCAGAGGAGAGCTTAAGTGGTTCGGGTGTATCGGACATCCAGAGTAATTGTCAACCAGTGTGAAGGGGGTCATGAGGTACCATTGATCGCCCGCAGGACCATGATAGGGGGAACGTAAGAGTGAGTGTGTGAGTAACGGACGCTGGTCGGAAGTTACTGTGTGTAAGCAACCTATCAGAGAGACGATTGCCTGGAAAGGCATTTCGTCAGTTGTGGTGACAATTACAGAGAAACTGTGGACGCACAGGCAAGAGAAGTGATCGCTTGGTCGGAAGTAATCACCTTTCAGTGTATGAATGGGACGCATGCGTGACCGAGAGACGAGCTGAGAAAGGAGGGGAACTGCTGCGAAGGGGAGACGAGTGACGTCAGAAAGTGCCGCGCTGGGATTGGCCGGTCGGGGTGAGACCGCTCTGTGATAGGCCAGCTAGCAAAGCCGCGCTAGGATTGGCGGATTGTCACCAGGAAGTAAACAGAATAGCGAAGCAGGAAATTGTACATTTGATCATGAAGTGTTTTAAACGGTTAAGAGCGATGTTTAAGAGAGAGAGGCGGAGATCTTATGATGGGGAAGAGGCACCGCCGGAGGGTACGCCGGCTAATTATATGGCGACGAATGTTGGGTTGCATACTATATTGTGGATTTCGAATTGGTGTAAGATTACGGAAGGGAATGAGGAACTGACGTTTCCAAAGTATGGGACGTTTAGATTAGAGGTATTACATCGGTTAAAAGCAGTTATGACCTCAATGAGACCTCTGCCTAGACCGACCCAGTTTGAAGCCCTTAATGCATGGATTAGGGCTGCGCACGATAGAAACCAGAACAGGCGTCAAGAAAGGGTGAAACGATTGGTAAGAGCAGTGCAGGATGCCAAATGGGATGCGGATGCTAAAAGATGGAGAGTGCATAACCTTGAAGTAAACAAACTGTACCCAGTGATAGAGGTGGCGGAAAACAGGAGCCCATTAGAGGAAGATGATGAGAGCGAGACAGAGGACAGCCTGATAAATAGGTTGCTAACAGATAGGCCACCCCCGTACAATAGAGAGACAGAAAAGGCCGAGCCCAGCAGAGAAGGGGGGGCTGGCATAGGGGAGTATAGACCACTTCCTAGCACAGATTGGGATCCCACTGCAAGTAAAGAATTACTTCAACCTAGTCCGGCGCAGAAGGTAGTCGGAAGGTTTGTGGTACAAAAGGTGCCTGAAACGGAGCGTGCCACATCCTATGCACTACCAGACGCCCTGCAAGTACCTGTTACTATAGGCCCTATAGTATCGATTTATGACCCAGAGAGAGCCAGAGGGGAGGAACAGGTACGATTGGACAGGGAAAGAGCAGAAATGGCGAGGAGGAACGATACAATCAATTCCCCAAGACAGCTGCCAGGACCAAGAGATTGGAGTACCCCAGTACATACAGCAGAAGATCCCACAAGAGATCAGGGGGGCCCGAGATGGCCGACGGATCTGAGGGGATCAGAGCCAAAATCCTTCCAGGAGTTAAGAGAGTACATGAAGGAATGGGATGCGGCAGTAGAGGCTCACAAGAGCCTGATAGCAGCGGAAGCTGAAAGGGAAAGCCAAGATAGCCGGATCCGGACTCACTGCGGGGCTGATGAAAGCAGTCCGGAGTGGGACGGGAAGAGTCAGGAAAGTAGAGGAGATACTTGTCGTACCAGGAGTGGAGGTAGACCAGTACTGGAAAACAGGAGCCCAGAGTGTGGGGGGGTGTCCCGTCCCATTCACAGCGAAGGGGATAGGAGAACGCAGGAGTACAGGGACAGCTTTAAGTGCACTCACTATGCGTCTGGCAATAGTGGACAAAATGAGAGTTGCGAGAGGTCTCGCCATGACCCTTGTGACCACGGACATGGACGGAATCCTGGGGACGTGGGGAGCCGAGAAGGAGCTTACCAGATACTGAGTGACACTAGGCAACAAGGGAATAGTGACAGGGTGGAGAACAGCAGAGAGTCCTATCATGGGGCTAAGGAAAACAGGCAGAATGGACAAAATGAAATTGGGGGAAACAGGGCAGTGTTCCACCACCCTCCAAGGGAAGATGGCCGAGCATGGGATTTAGAAAGATGGGAACAAGGGAGGATTCTCCCTAACACCCCTGAGCCTCGGCGTAGGACTCGGAGCTGGGATGGGAGAGATACCAATGAACACCCTAAGAAAGACATACTGCGAGCCGAGATGAAAGCAAAGAGACTTGATGTCACCAGTTTAAGATCAGATCTGGATGACATGGTAGATGGTACTTTGCCTTTGGAGAGGATGGACATGTACGAGCAGGATGAAGTACTGTTCATGGCAAAGGACATCACTCGGAAAGCGAGAGCAGCACATGAGAAATTAGTCGAACTGGCAGGAAAATACATGGTAGACCTGTCAAGGACCAAAGCATTGCAGGGTAACCACAGGCTACATTATTCAGATCAGGACCTAGATGAGAGAAGAACAATAGGATTAAAAACACACATAAGGGAACTGATCACTGGAATAAGGACATGGAGAGCGCTGGATAAATGGGAAGAAAGATGGTCCAAGAAAGGGACTGTCAGGAGAAGCATACTTGGGATGTCCCCAGAGGGAGGGCTGCAGAAGATAGAGGCATACCCTTTGCGTGAGGTTGCAAACGGGAGCTATGTGCATGTGCCCTGGAGTAGGGGGGACTTAGCTGCCTTTACCAATTCTTTCCCTAAATTGAGGGAGAATCCAGTGGAATGGTACAAACAGGTAGAGAGGTTCGTAAAAATCTCCAAAGTACTATGGGTTGACCTGAACACCCTGTTTGACATTGTGGTACCAGGAGACTTGTGGTCAGCATGTAAGGTTAGTGCTGAATGGCCCACATCAGAACCAGAGAGAGATGCACGGACTAATGGACCGTCCGAGACAGTAATGACAAAATATGAGAGAGTGATGACTTGGCTGAAGGAAAATGTGCCAATGCAGGACATAGATTGGGTCAAAATAGATCGAACTAGGCAGGAACCCAAGGAGACAGTTCATGAATATTATGAGAGATTGCTGAAGGCGTTTAAACAATATAGCGGGTTGGATGTAATGGATCCTAAAGACATAGGGCAGTTTGTGTCTAAATTTGTTTTGGGCTTGAGACCGGATATTTGTTTAATGATTCAGCAACACTTGATTTGTTGGCAAAATAAACCTTTGGATGAAATTCTGAGATATGCTAGGTACTGCAGCGATGAGATAGATTCAAAAGCCAAAAAGCTAAAAGAAAAACTGATGGTGGTACAGATGCAGTCAGCTGGTAAGGGTGGACAACAGCAACAGGGAACGGGGACCGTGGGCAGGAGACAGAATAACCAGAACAAAGGTAATGAGGAGAACTCAAGACCTAGGGTAGACATTGCGACATTGAAAAAGACGGCCCGGTGCCATCAATGTAACGAGGTGGGACATTGGAAACGCGAGTGTCCCTACAACGTTGAAATTGGGGAACTAGAGATAGAGGAGGAAGAGGTTCAAAACACTCCAGGAAAAGGGACAACAGCATACCAAGGAAAGGTGGTCAAAGGGGGGACCCCAGCTCCACGAGCCCAGTTCCCTCAACCACCCAGAATAGGGACAGCGGGAAAGTCCTATAGACAGATGCCTCTTTTCGTAGAAGGAGAAGAGTGTTACTACGTTGATCCCTTAACAGGACAAAGAGTGGAGAGAGAAGACTGTACCCTCGGGGCAGTCCTAGAGGTGGACCAAAGGGGACCATACGTTGAGGCTGAAGTGGCAGGGTGTCCCACGACCTTCTTAGTCGACACAGGGGCCACTCGATCCACGATAAGATCAGCCGTAGTTCCAGGTCTGCCAATGTCAGGAGAAACGATTCAAGTGGTGGGGGTCGCAAACAGGAGAATAACAAGCCCATTGACCGAACCAGTGCTAGTGAAAATAGGGAAATACAGCGATGAGCATCAGTTTGTGGTTTGTGATTCTAGCCCTGTATGCTTATTGGGAAGGGATTTATTGTGCAAGTTAAATTGTACCATATACTGCACACCGCAGGGAGTGGAGGTACTTACTAATGATGATGACGCTGACTTTAAGGTCGCAAACTCAAGAACGTGTGTGGAGCTGTATCCCACTTTGACAGTGGATGAGCTCCCATGGGATCTAAGGGAGACCGTGGCACCAGAAGTGTGGGATTTCACTGGGGAAAAGATTGGACTAGTCAAGGGAGTGGACCCAGTGAAAATCATAGTAAAACCGCATGCTGAGTTTCCGAGAACACCCCAATATAAATTGACCCCAGAAACGATTGCAGGTATAAAACCCGTGATCGAGTCCATGATTAAGCAGGGAATACTGAAAGAAATCGTGGGTAGTCCGTGTAACTCCCCGATTATGGGTTTGCAGAAACCAAGTGGGAAATTCAGAATAGTGCAGGACCTTCGAAAAATCAATAACATAGTTGTCTCATGTTGTCCAGTGGTACCGAATCCATCAGTGATATTGTTTCAGATACCGTTCCAAGCCGAATGGTTCACAGTGATAGACCTTTGCCAGGCTTTCTTTTCGATCCCTTTGGACGAGGATAGCCACTTTCTTTTCGCTTTTAAGCTGGAAGGTCGCGTATTAACATGGTGTCGTATCCCACAGGGGTATACAGAGAGCCCATCGATTTTTAACCAGCTTTTGAAGAAAAATCTTGAAAGTCTAGTGCTGCCCCAGAATTCAGTTCTGGTCCAGTACATAGACGACCTACTTGTGGCGTCAGAAACTGAAGAAGCTTGTAGGGAGGACTCCATTGCTTTGCTAAATCACCTAGCTGCAAATGGGCACAAGGTGTCTCCGAGCAAATTGCAGTACTGCCTGACAGAAGTGCAGTACTTGGGGCACAGAATTGAAAAAGAAAAACGGAAGGTGTCACCAGACAGAATTGAGGCGATCATGAAAATGAACGCGCCTAAAACACAGAGAGAGGTCAGGATGTTCCTAGGGATGGTGGGTTATTGCCGACAGTGGATAGCGAACTTTTCACTGAAAGCAAAACCCTTGCAAAAACTGACGCACAAGGAGGTGAGTGATCCGGTACCATGGAACAAAGATTGTTTGATGGCGTTCCTGCAGCTGAGAGAGGACCTGTGTCGTGCTCCTGCTCTGGGAATGCCAGATTACGACAAAACATTCTTGCTTTACTGTTGTGAAAGAGAGGGTTGTGCTTTGTCAGTCCTGGTCCAAATCCATGGGAATGCCCGTAGACCAGTCGCCTATTTTTTGGCTACCTTAGACCCAGTAGCCGCAGCGTTGCCCGGATGTCTCAAATCCGTTGCTGCAACGGGTGTCAGCATTGAGAGGTGTGAAAACATTGTAATGGGACACCAGTTAGAGGTGTATGTGCCACATTCTGTTGAACTGTTGATGACCAGGACCAAAACACAGCATCTGACCAATAGCAGGCTCACGCGCTATGAGCAAGTCATTCTTGCTGCAGAGAACGTGACCCTCAAGAGATGCTCTGTTTTGAACCCTGCTACATTGATGCCACTCCCAGGTGACATTGAGGATGATGAATGTACAGATCACGATTGCCTTGATGTGACTGAACTATGCACCAAACCGAGACCCGACATCGTGGATGAGCCACTGACTGACCCTGATGAAGTTTTCTTTGTCGATGGCTCATGTGTAAGAGACGATGTCGGTCAGTTGCGAGCAGCTTTTGCTGTTTGTACAATTACTGGAGTTGTGGAAGCCGCATGCCTGGAAGGAGTACACTCCGCTCAGGTAGCTGAAATTATTGCATTGACGCGTGCCTGCCTGGCAAGCAACCAAATTCGAGTCACCATATACACCGACAGCCAATATGGTTTCGGGGTAGTTCATGATTACGGGCAATTGTGGTCTCAAAGGGGTTACATGACCTCTTCAGGTTCACCCATTCGAAATGGGGAGTTTGTGCGCTTACTGTTGGAAGCCTTGCAATGTCCGGCAGCTATTGCCGTTGTGAAATGTACAGCACATACCAGAAATACCGACTTTGTGTCACAGGGCAATAGATATGCCGACGAAGTCGCACGTTATTGTGCCGAACAAGGGTACTCCTTCACGGAGGTGGAAGTGGGTGGAGTAAATGTAAGGACTGAATTAGCTATGACATTGGAAACTGTAGACACTTGGGACGAGTTAAAATGTATACAAGAAAATGCACCAGATTTTGAGAAAAGGACATGGGAAACTGCAGGATGTGTGATGGGCGAGACAAACTTTTGGGTCTCAGCAGATGGAAGGGCAGTGTTGCCAAATGAGTTGGTGAGCCCAATGGCAAGACAAATACATGGTCCAGTACACTTAGGGAGAGACGCTATGCTGAGAGTATTCAGACAAACTTGGTACAACCCCAAGTTTAGAGTAGCAGCAGAAGCAGTGTGCCAGTGCTGTGTGACCTGTCAGCAGCTGAACATAGGGAAAAGAACACCAGTTACATTGAGTCACATAGGGAGGTCTGGGGGTCAGTTCAATCGGATGCAACTGGACTTCATTGAAATGCCAAGATGCAACCGCCTTCGATATGTCCTGGTGGTTGTTTGCATATTTTCCAGATGGGTCGAGGCATACCCTACACGCAGGTGTGACACCCTCACAGTAGCCAAGTTATTGCTTAGGGAACTCATCCCGCGCTTCGGGGTACCGGCCTCTTTGGAATCAGATAGGGGAACACATTTCAACAGCGAACTTGTGAAGATGATTTGTGCAGCCCTGAACATAGACCAGAAATTGCATTGTAGCTATCGACCAGAAGCTTCGGGAATTGTGGAGCAGATAAACAGCACCATAAAGTCCCGAATTGCCAAAATGTGTTCATCAACGTCTCTGAGTTGGCCTGATGCTCTGCCATTGGTCCTTATGAGCATCCGTAGTACCCCAGACAGAAGAACAGGACTATCCCCACACGAGGTGTTAATGGGGAGGGCAATGAGATTGCCATCAGTACCAACTGCAGCATTGTTGAATATCACAGATGATATGATCCTGGACTATTGCAAGGGTCTGTCTGATGCCATTCATTCTGTGTCCCTTCAGGTGCAGGCTGCCGAGGTTCCGTCGTGCCAGGACTTGTGTCATGACCTGTGCCCTGGAGACTGGGTGCTGGTCAAAAAGCACGTCAGAAGAAGCTGCCTAGATGTCCGGTGGCGTGGGCCCTACCAGATCATCCTAACATCGAACACTGCTGTGAAAGTGGGAGGACTGCCCAACTGGATCCACGCGTCCCACACGCGGAGAGTTCCAGCACCTCTGGAAGAAACAGCTCCTCTCTCAGATGTAAGTCCAGCTGCGGACAGAGAAGCCATAGAGGGGGCCAGCCAAGCTGTAGAGGCGCCAGAAGAAGCTGGGAGTGTGTCTGACCAGGCTGAGGATGGTCAGCACAATAGTGAAACCGACGACGCTACAGAAGGAGGAAGTAGCTGGGAGTACGAATCAGACGCTGACCAAGCTGAAAGTGAGCACGAGCAAAGCAGAAGGTCAAGGAGCAGGAGGGCAAGGCGTGGAGAGGCCAGCTGGCCTCAAAGAAGAAGGTCAAGCCTGAGGTCAACTCCAGAGAGAACCCTTGCTCCAATATCCGAAGACTCAGACCTGGACGAAGGTGCTCTGGGCCCTGAAGCAGCAGGTCTAAGAAGGTCAAGGAGAGTACGTGTGCCTAACAGAAGATACGCCACTCCTGAGTGGACATACCTGGCGACAAATGTCTTGGGAACGAGTCACAGGGAGAATAAGGGCAGTGATAGTGACCAGCACTGAACCCATCATCACAGTAGAAGTACAGCTGTTGGTGCCTGGAGTCGAAACAGAAGGGTCACTAACGTTCAAAATCCCCAACCCTCCCTACCTAAGCAAGTTAAAGCACATGTTCTTCACCGAATTACAATTCCCCGACTTCGGAACAACGATAACAAGTCATGAAGAGCACATTCTTCGTTTGGAAATATTGAACTACGCTATCCAAGCCGCAGGTTCAAGCCTCATTGTAGATGCTTAAAGACTTTGTAAATAAACGAGAGTAAGAAGATAACCTAGCGCCTAGAGGAAGGAGAGAAACTTAGGGACTTTTCCTTTAAGTTGACGGAGAAGGGCTAGGGTTGTCTGTGTTAAAGTTCAAAAAGACTTTGCAAAAGGAGATTGTCAGCTTCCGATTGTGTGGTTCCAAAGACTGAAGGATAAAGAGAGACTGTAAAGGAACTCAAAGAGAAAGAACTTTGTGTTGAATAGGAGAAAGGAATCATACTGTCTAAAGAACATGGAGGCCGGTAGTCCGAACCGCAGAGCCAAATGTATAATAGGCACACTAATAGTGGGAGTGATACTTCTTATAGCTTTAGTAGTTACTGTATCATATGTGATGGGACACGAGAGTGAGGCAAGGGTACCAGACGAAAAATCTGTAGTGACACCAAACCCCACTGCTGCTGGTAAGAAAGGGGAAACAGCACAGGAGAAAGCGTTATTAGCAGCAGAAACCCGTAGGTTACACATGGATGAGTCCCAGGGCGACTATAGGTCAAATGCTTATGCCAAACTGTTGTATGAATATGTTGATGTCATGGAGGTCAAGGACTGTTATGTATGTATGCAACTGCCTGCGTCTGTAGATGAAGGCATTAGATATCATCACCTCCCACTGACTTATGGCATTACATGTAGCTTATTGCTTAGCATATTTTACGGAAGAGATAGTTTTGAATATTATTTTTCTAATTACGATTCAGTGTTACCAGAAGTCCCAAACTACAAGCAAATGAATAAGTGGGACCATTATAAGAGTGAAGACAGATTGGCAAAGTTCTTCATTCCTTGGGATACTTTAGATACTTCACATGCCCGCAGAAATAACCTGACTTGCAAAGTGTCAGAAGTCGAGAAGAAGTTTATAGGGCAAGTGGATGATCGTTATAGAAGGCAAAAGATTCTGAAAAAATCAGGACAGTGGAAGACAGATTGGACCGAGGAGGAGAAAGCACACAAAAGGAAGGGTAGTAGTGGTCCAATAGCTTTGGATCGAACACAGAAAGGGAAGTTATGCCTTCACAGAAGTCAAACGTACTACGAAAATGTATTCGTAGGGGAGGTCAGTTGTGAACATGCTTTTAGATTAGAGTATTACACAAAGGACTTCTTGAAAGGAATGCAAGTGATTCCAAATGTATATTTTGTATGTGGAAGAAATGCCTACGTGAGACTACCTGATAACTGGTACGGATCATGTTATTTGGCAATTGTCTTCCCCAAAATATACCATGCCCAAGACTTAGAGATCATAGAGGGCAAGGTCTCAGCGAGAGGGAGAAGAGACCTAGGGGATGCGGAAATAGTTGGAGATGTATTTGGAGCTGCATTTCCTCTTTTAGGACTGATACTCAATGATGTCAAGATTAGGAGACTGGCAACAGTCGTAGACAGATTGTCTGCCAGTACTGCTAGCTCCTTAATGCTGGTAGAAGGAGAGATGCAGTCGATAAGGGCCATGGTGCTTCAGAACCGTCTTGCATTAGACGTTCTGCTAGCCAAAGAGGGTGGAGTCTGTAAGGCTTTGAAGGTCCAGGAATGCTGCACTTACATTCCAGACAATTCAAAACCTCTTGAGAAAGTCATTATGAACATAACTAACATTCACAAGGAGATCGAAGACCTAACTAGAGTAAATGTTTGGGAAAAAGTGGGTCATGGAATGGGTGAAGTTGGAGGTTGGTTCGCCAACATAGGGAAGAGCCTTGTATGGTACATACTGAAGCCTATCATCATAATAGTGATCTGTGTGATCATATTGTGGGGATTGGTGAGGTCGTACCAATGGTACAGATCAAATAGGTTGGAGAGATCCAGGAGAGAACAGGAACGGAGATTAGCTGCAATGCAGGACAATCAGTACAGGAGTCTGAGGGCTCTAGAAATGCTGAAACGAGGGGGGATCGCAACTAGTTCAGTTTAAATTTTGATGATGACCCCGAGAGGTCATCAAAGGGGGGAACTGAGAGAGCGCAAACTGAACAAAATGCATGAGTGCATCATAAATACAAGTCGGTTGCACAATCATAATAGAAGTGCTTGTAAGTGTTGAAAATACATTCACCTATATTTAGGCTTGTGTAGTTAACATAGAAATTTATATAGAAGTGGGACTGACGCAGAAATGTGTGTAAAATATATAGTCTTATTAGACGTGATTAATCATGATCCATGTTATGTAGCTGCTAACGGAGGAATGTCATGTTGCAAAGCATAGAAGGGAACAGGCCTCATGGCCTGGGCAGAGAGGATTGGAAATGTACACTTATACTTAACATGGATTGCACTAATGTTATTTAGTAATTCTGTTTTTCGATAGATTTATATTCTATAGAAGTGTTTCTCATAATCAAAGAATAAAGTGTTAACATGTTATTTTGATTCACGAAAGGATTTGAAGAGAATAAACCTCTGCGAGAAGGGTTGTAGGCCTGAAGCGATAAAAAGGTTTTCTGATTTGCACGTGCTGGTACAGGCCGAGTTGTGTCGGGAAATAAGTTGCAAACTTCTGTTAGAAGTCTATGAGAATTGGGATTCAAGTTGCGGATGTCTGTCTGCAGGTGCGAGGGGAGTTCCAATTAAGAGTTGGATGAATAGAGCTCTGTTCGAAGAGACTGGTACAGACATGGAGGAGGGTTCAGGAATGTTTGGGGGTATCCGCGTGCTGGAGAAGAAGCCTGAGAAGCAAGGTCAACGCTAAACACGAGGCCCAAAGGAAGATCATCATGGAAAAACCCAGAACCGACACCACGTGAGGGGCGTCTCTAGAGGGGCGTTTCAACTGTAATTGTGATTTTGTATTAGGGACAGCACCCCTGGGTGGAGTTAGAGCAGATGCCTGAGGACCTTTCAGAGAGCGGATGGGTAGGCAGAGAGGGGTCATGACTGGAGATCATAGGTTTTCACCTGAAGACTAAGAGTGGGTGAACTTCTTAGGAAGTCATTCACAGCTGACACCTTTGATAGGTTGAGATTTTGTTAAGTAGGGATACCATCCAGTACAGAGTAGGGATAGCCTAATCTGATTCCTTCCTTCCTTTGTAAATGACGGATAGATTACAATTCGTGTCTATTCTTGCAACCCTGGTGATTCTGGAATTAATTTTGGTGTTCTTCTTTGGTCGCCTAAGAGCTTTTAGAGCACACATGTATGTAATAGTGCCTCTATATCTTTTGAATCTCGTTTTGAGATGCCTGTATTTGCAGTTATCATTGACTCTTTAATAAACCTTTGAAACTTAGAAGTAGTATGTGGTTTTTCAGAGTCGAGCCCATTATTAGTTAACTAACCTGGTATTGGATGCACTTTCTTTCCTCAATGACAGGCAATAAAGATTCAGTCGACCTGAACGGGGTTTAGATCTGGAGTAGTAACTAGGGATCAAAAATCCCGCCCTCCCACTAAAATACATCGCAAAAGTGACTTGCTGGATATTTAGCGACTTGCATCATAATAAAATAAGCCATATACACCTAGCATTTGTTATAGTTGATTTAAATGGCAAAAATTCCTATTCACAAATAAATCCCCCTTCAAAACTGACGTGAGTCCCATGCTCAATGTGCCACAGGACTCAAACTATTCCTCACTGACAAGACCTAACTAGATTGAAACCCATCTGGGGTTGCTTTTGTTCCCATCTGGAGGGTACCTAGTCTGGCACTTCAATCTGGACTGCTCCTAGTGGAATAGGGTCAAGACTAAATTACATATGAATGGTCCTTGTCCAGAGTGGTGTAGTGGGCAAAAATGATGGGCTGAGATGTGGCCCAGCGATTGCTGATATTAATACAAGCATTCCATTTATAACTTCATTCTTATTACACTGGAAATCACAGCAATGAGCGGAGGATTTTCACCAGTCCACTGGGGGAATTTGATAAGTTTCTTAATATTTCCCTACTTGCGCCTTGTGCCTCTTCTCTTCCTTCTCAAAAATGACTTTGACACTGCTAAGCAAAAGAAGTGGAAGGGTAACAGAGCCTTGGCAGTAGAGATAATGGCATGGTAAAAGAGTGCGATGGAAGGTAGAGACAGAGATGAGGTAGACAGATAATCAAAGTAGGGGGAGGTATAAGGTAAAAAGAAAAATGTGAGGTAGCCAGAAAGCTCGATTGAGAGAGGTACAAACATGAACAAGTAGTGGCAGAAAGATGAAGAGAGATAGGCTCCACTGATATCTGTAACTCTGTGGGGTGGAGAAATACTGCCCCATTTCCTGGGTCACTCTTAATAAGGATCTTCATTTTATTGTCTGGTACCACTGACTATGAAGGATTCTCGGCTCAATTCCCAAAGTATTAGTAAAACTAGACCTATGGATGTACACCTACCTGAGAGTATAGATTTACTACTTTCTAGGATTCACAGAGAACAATTCAAGAATTCCATCCATCACTTTTTTGTAAACGCCAGTGTGACACTCAAGGTGGGATGTGGATGCCTAGGCACATGCAAATCAGTCCTGCCCTGTATACTGTGCCTCTGGAACCAAGCTGTACCTGGCTGGTGAAGTCCTATTAAAGGGGCAATTGCACCTGGTTTGCTTGTGTTCTATTCAAGGTGGACCTGTCTGGCAGTTCGGGCTGGACCGTTCCCATTGGAGCAGCATTAAGACTGATTTGCATATGGATGCGTCCAAATGAAGGTGGAATGGGGGGAAAAAATGGATTGGGATGCAGCCCGAGTGATTGATAGTGGCCGAGATTAATTCCATCTGTCACCTTGTTTTTGATTTCCAAAAATGCCCCCTCCCCCCCATCCCCTACTATCTTTACAGAGTGTTGTTGGATCATATTAGCAAAGGGGCGGCACGGGTTTCTGTCTAGAAAATGGCAGTACTCCAGTTACTAAAGTAGCTAGGACCTTTGCCCCAGTATGATGTGTTCATAATGCAGGTTGGTTTGAGTTTCACCCTCACAAACCATGGTGATTGATGTGGATGACCTTGGTTCAACCTTGTTATGACAGGGCAGTATAATTCCTTTGATCATTGTCTAGCATTGCCTTGTTGTTGTGTGCTTGTTTGCCTCTTGTGAAAGTGACTTTTCTCTGGCCATACTTTTATTTAATCAGAAACTCTTTTGGTTAGAAAAATCATAGCATGGTCCATCGATGCAGCTTTCCAGCTCATTTTGCACAGTGTTTATATGGCTGAGATACCCGCCACCCCCTCTCAACACAATCCCCAAAAGGAAGGGAAACCGGAAACAGTTCTTGAAGTTTTTGGATGTGGGGAGGGAGTGACCCTCCCCCGGCCGTATTTATTAAAACAAAAAATTAAACATTAAACGTTTCATTTTATGTACAATTTCATTATCACATTGCGATGTTTGGCTCACCTTAACATATTCTCTAATACAGAGTTTCTCCTAGCCGAACTAGCATCCAACAAAAACATTCTCTAGAAACACTGAAATTGTACATCCTAACGTTTAAGGGCCAACGGCAAGGTCATAACCGGTGTCAAGATCCCTAACCAGACTTACCCCTCCCACTTGTGAGGGGCGACAGCACAGAGGCTTACCTCAAGTGCAACTACTAACAATTTCCCTTGACTTGACGGGGGCACTTAAGACTCGACGCCATTTAAAGGTCGTTCGAAGACTTGTGTGTGGTATCTAGAAGGTATCGTGGACCTCCCCCCATCCCACACAACTTACCGCATCTGCCGTCGCAGATGACCCTGGCCCCGGGAAATTCCCCAGGAGGGGGCTGTAACCCCTCCTACAACGGAAGGGGCCTTGACCGCCTTTCCTTTACTTCCGGCGACCCGCCCTTAGACGGGACCGCCTCCCCACTGAGGGGCCAATGGCCACCTCTCCCGAGCGCTCCCATCCGTGTTGGGTGACGCCCACTCATAGGGATCTACCAATTAGTGCTCACCGATCATGACCTTACCGCCTACCAAAAAATAAATACGACAATTTTATTCCACCTACAAAAAACATTGGTCGCTACGACCGAAGGAACATGCTAAAAATACAACACTACATCAAATCATTTTAATCGAAACACTACACAATATTCACCATACTTTATTATGATCAACAACAAACTGATACTTTCACAGCCTGTAAACGGAATGGAAAAACGAACTTATAAATTCACTTTATTGCACAACAACTTGCTGTCCTCAGGGGCTGGTGGGTGGGTCAAAATTGGCTCTTCGTTCTGTCCCGAGCTCACGTGTAGCGAGGAGGTGCAGCTTCGGAGCACAAGAACAAGAGGACGTCTTCTGGTCTTGCGTCTCTTTTTATCCGTCTTCAGGGCGGGCGAGAACCCGCCCCTGCCCGCCCCTAGGGCGGGGCTGGCTACGTCGGTGTCTAGGCCAGCCCACTCCAGGGCGGGAAAAAGCGCGCCCCGGCTACGCCGCTTCGGGCATACCAGCCGAGACACGCCTCCCGCCCAAAAATGGCTTCCCGGGGGGATCGAGGCACTCCACCATACGTTCGGGGGGACCGAGTGGTCGCCCCTTTCCATATGGCTGAGATACCCGCCACCCCCTCTCAACACAATCCCCAAAAGGAAGGGAAACCGGAAACAGTTCTTGAAGTTTTTGGATGTGGGGAGGGAGTGACCCTCCCCCGGCCGTATTTATTAAAACAAAAAATTAAACATTAAACGTTTCATTTTATGTACAATTTCATTATCACATTGCGATGTTTGGCTCACCTTAACATATTCTCTAATACAGAGTTTCTCCTAGCCGAACTAGCATCCAACAAAAACATTCTCTAGAAACACTGAAATTGTACATCCTAACGTTTAAGGGCCAACGGCAAGGTCATAACCGGTGTCAAGATCCCTAACCAGACTTACCCCTCCCACTTGTGAGGGGCGACAGCACAGAGGCTTACCTCAAGTGCAACTACTAACAATTTCCCTTGACTTGACGGGGGCACTTAAGACTCGACGCCATTTAAAGGTCGTTCGAAGACTTGTGTGTGGTATCTAGAAGGTATCGTGGACCTCCCCCCATCCCACACAACTTACCGCATCTGCCGTCGCAGATGACCCTGGCCCCGGGAAATTCCCCAGGAGGGGGCTGTAACCCCTCCTACAACGGAAGGGGCCTTGACCGCCTTTCCTTTACTTCCGGCGACCCGCCCTTAGACGGGACCGCCTCCCCACTGAGGGGCCAATGGCCACCTCTCCCGAGCGCTCCCATCCGTGTTGGGTGACGCCCACTCATAGGGATCTACCAATTAGTGCTCACCGATCATGACCTTACCGCCACAGGTCCGGATAGTTGACCGGCTATCCGGACCCCCCACAAAAAACTCCTACCTAAAGGTCATGTCTTAATGATTTTAACCAGGCTAAGAAGTCTCCTATGAGTAACTCATTCCCCACCCTCGACAAATGCACACCATCCCCCAGATACATACTGTCATCATTAATACAACTATGCGAGATCGAATGCAATGTCTTGGAACGGAACAACCTACTCACTTTGTTATTCAGTTTTCTAACAGAATGATTTAAAGCAGGGATCGAGATAGCCCCCCGCCATACTTTTCGTGGGATCATATGAGACCACGCAATTATGCACCCCGGAACTCTCCTTGCTAACCAACTTACCGTGGAAAGCATCGTCTCCAGGAGAAGTCGTCTACCGGTAGTGACCAAATCATTACCCCCTAAATGCACTATGACTATGGACGGCGGTGACCTCATCCGCTCTAACAAACCCTCAAAAAATTCCTGAAACTGGTCAATACAGAGACCGCCCCTTCCGTAGAAGGACACTCTGTACCCGTATTCCCCAGGTACGTGAACCATGTCACCTGCTTTGAATACGTCCGCGGCCCGTCTCACGTATGAGTGGCCCACGACCCACACCTCCTTCCTTACAGCCTGTGATGTGCAACCGCTGGCCTGGTGTTGGGTCGACTGCACAGTCCGCCCTGCCTCGTAGGCTTGCGCAACTGAAAACAAACAAAGACAAGAGGCGTGAGTACATGATTACAGCTTCACAACATGTGCAATCGCACGTACCTCTTATAACAATTGGAGGACCAACGCCCCACACGTTTTACTTGTTCTACATTAAGACCCCTGGCTGTAGCTTCAGTGGCAGCCCCTATCCGAAAGGAATGGGTCCCAAATTCGCCCGGGTCCAAGCCCGTTGCGGCAATGGCCATTGCAAGCACCCGCTGAAACTGAAACCTCGTCAGTGGGGTGGCGTCTGCATGCCTCAACAATGTCCCCCCCCATGATGCCACCCTTCGTGCTAGGTAGTCTTCTAAGCACTGTACCGGACACATGGAGGATCCGGGGGTCCGGCGAATGATCGTGCAGTCCCCCCTCCCGTCTTGGTCGGACTTGGACCTGAGAAAGGAGACAATCATCGCATCGCCCCTGATCCGGACATGTTCCCTGCACAAGCCCCCCGACACATCCTGTTTGTTCTTTGCAACCAGCTCACTAACTCTCATAGCCCCGTGAAATGCCAGCGTAAATGCAGTCCGGAACAAACAGGTCTCGAAAGGGGACGAGCACGTGTTAGGGAGTGAGGCCAGTAACTGGGCCAACCTATCCAGACCTATCGGTCGTCTTACGTCCACTCTGCGACCCTCTAGGCGTTGCCACCCACGCAGCGCTTTTTGTACCGTAAAAGACGCTGTCGGGTCCTGGATGCCGTGGGCCTTGGCAACAAAGGAAATGGCGGCACGATGCCTTTGGGCCGTAGCCACCGATTTCCCAGCCCTACGTAAAGACATCAGAAAAAGTACTACACACTCTTCCTGCCCCCACAGTCCCCCTCTCTCTTCCCCCAAAAAGGCTAAATAGGCCTGAAACGCCCCTTCATATGCCTTCCTTGTCCTGGGTGCTAGACTCTCTCCCACGAGGTGACGAAGTTCGGGGCACCGAGAGACCAGAGAGCTTCGGGGAAGGGTGCCGGCTCTGGGTCCGCTGAAGGAAGGAAACCCGAGAAAGCCTGCATGTGAAAACGAGACAGTGCATCAGCAGCCTGATTCATCACCCCTGGGACATGTTTTGCTCTGAATATCACGTTCAGTTGCATACACAGTAAGACAATTTCTTTGAGCAGCCTCAAAATCAATTTACAACGGGCTGCCTGACTATTGATGCATTCTACCACGGTCATATTGTCGGACCAGAACACGACAGAATGATCTCTGAACCCGTCTGGCCATGTTCTCAGGGCCACCAGAATGGGAAATAGTTCAAGGAAAGCTATATTACCCGTCAGCCCCTTCTCGTGCCACCATAAGGGCCACTTTTGTGCAGACCATTTTGTGCCGAAGATGGCGCCAAAACCTATACTTCCTGCTGAATCTGTCCATAGCCCAAGCTCTTCGGAGGACACGGCTGGCTTGTTCCAGACGACTCGGCCATTGAAGTCCGCCAAAAATGCTAACCAAATCCGCATGTCCTGGCGGACTTCGGCCGATAATCTCGTGCGATGATGCCCCTCTCTTAAGCCAACCATTGATTGGGCAATCGAGCGGGAAAACGGGCGAGCCATTGGGATCACCCTCAAGGCAAAGTTCAACTTTCCCACTAATTGTTGCAACTGGTGCAGTGTAACCTTAGGTGCATTTAAACATACTTGGAGGGCTGTCCTGAATGTCAACACTTTGCTAGCTGGTAAACGGAAACACCCCTCCCTTGAGTCCAACTCGATCCCCAAAAACTCGAGGCAAGTCGTGGGACCCATAGTCTTACCCGTTGCCAATGGCACACCAAAATGACCCATCAACACACAGAATTCATCTAAGGCCTGGGCACATTCGGGACTTCCGGCGGAGCCCAGGAACAAAAAGTCGTCAAGGTAGTGCATTACATTTCGAAAACCCGTTTTCTTAGTAAACACCCATTGCAGGAAAGTACTGAATTGCTCAAAATAAGCACATGATATAGAGCAACCCATTGGCATACACCTATCCATGTAAAATGACCCCTGGAACCCGAATCCCAAAAGACGCTGATCGTCTGGGTGTACCGGGAGCAACCGGAACGCTGACTCGATATCAGATTTCGCCATCAACGTCCCGGGCCCCAGGCGATTCAAGATGGCTACTGCCTCATCAAACGATGCGTATCGCACCGAACAAACTTCCGGATCAATTGCGTTGTTCACCGAAAGACCATGTGGAGCAGACAGATTATGGATCAAACGGAACTCACCTGGGTCCCTCTTGGGGACCACCCCTAACGGAGAACACACAAAATTCGGTACCGGGGGTACACTAAACGGGCCGGCAACCCGACCCCGGCTAACCTCTTTCTGAATTTTCTCATGCACCACAGATGTATGTTGTAACACGGAAAGTTGATTTTTGCACATCCCTACCCCCTGAAAGTCCCCCACCGGGATGCGGAAACCATGTGAAAAACCGTTCCGCAGCACCCCGGCAGAAGTACGATCCGGGTATTCGCTGAGCCAAGGAATCATTGCCAAGGTATCAATCGGGGTTGGTAACGGCGCCCCTCGGCCAAGCTTAGACCTGTTTGGCGCCCCCCTTACCCCCATTCTCACCCGTTCTGGCTCTGCACGATGACTCAGGATGGGACGACCCACACGTACTACATTCGTGCTTGAATTTACACAATCCCGGAGGCCTGGTACATTTCCCTTTGTTAAAATTAAAACAGAAACCCTTTCTCCCTGTATTGCCTGCGGGCCTCGACTGGTCGTCGGTGCTCGCACTTTGACGAAAGGGCGTCCCCACATTTTGGCGGGAGTAATCAATAACATTGCCCCCAACCAATGGCATTCTTAACATTCCCGATTCTTTCATTTTATCCCATGTTATAGAATCGTAACAATCCCAAGACAAACTCTTGTTATGTTCCTTCTCTTTCCTGAACAGGTTGTCATAACAAAACCAATGGTTACCTTGATACGATGTCGAGTACCCCATAATTCGTGATTGATAAACGGGAAACTCAGGAAGCAACTCGGGCCTACGACCCCCCAAAATCGATGTGAAAATACCCCACGCATTACCCCAGTTGCCAATAGTCTCATTCACCTTAAAGGCGGCCATTTTTGCGCGCCAAACACTCGGATGCATTAAGTCCTTCTGACTTTTAACATGCTCCATATCATAATGGTCAACAAGCAAGGAAAAAATATTCACATACTCCCCAGACCAGATCTTTTCCTTTATAGCCAAAGGCACATGTTGTCCCAGTCTCTCTCTACGAGAGGGTGCTGACTCGTCCCTTGCAATCGGCAATGGCCGCTTACCTGAACCGGACGCGACTTCCGCCGCTTGCGGCTTGTCTTTAGCCGCCTCCCTTTTCTCACGAAGTCCTTTTATCAGCGCCTGTGCCTCGGCAGCCGCGGCGCCATCACTACTATCCCCCAACCATGCTGCTAGCTGTGCTGCCAGCTCGGGGGGCATGTCTCCCTTGGGTGTCGGGGTGACGACAACAGGGATTGGATTCCCCTCGATCGGTACTGGGGTCGGCGCCTCGAGCGGGGCAGAGGGAACCGGGACGTCTCCACCGGCTGGAACCCTTCTCGACCTCTTAGGTCTCCCTCCAGCCGGCGCAGGGCCCGTACCCTCCTCCCCGTCCCGTTCTGCCAACCGTTTCTTTATGTCGGACACTTCTTTGCAAAGGGCCCGCACCATCTGGTCGGTCGTCATTCTCTTCGCGCCTTTCTTGGGCATCTCCCCGAGGAAGTATCTAGAAGACAAAGAAAAGGATCAAAACGCTCAAAATTGGCTCTTCGTTCTGTCCCGAGCTCACGTGTAGCGAGGAGGTGCAGCTTCGGAGCACAAGAACAAGAGGACGTCTTCTGGTCTTGCGTCTCTTTTTATCCGTCTTCAGGGCGGGCGAGAACCCGCCCCTGCCCGCCCCTAGGGCGGGGCTGGCTACGTCGGTGTCTAGGCCAGCCCACTCCAGGGCGGGAAAAAGCGCGCCCCGGCTACGCCGCTTCGGGCATACCAGCCGAGACACGCCTCCCGCCCAAAAATGGCTTCCCGGGGGGATCGAGGCACTCCACCATACGTTCGGGGGGACCGAGTGGTCGCCCCTTTCCATTCGATCCCCCTCCATCTTTTCTCTGTTTGTTTACCTACTTCTCTTTTTCACTCTTGTAGCCTCTAAATCCTTCGTCTCTCCCTTCTCTTTCCATCACTCTCACTCTCTCAGGTTCTCCCAGATCCCCTGTAAACTTTAATGAGCTGAATTTGTCTGATTCGAGCTCCGAATCCTCTCTAAGACGCACAGAAAGAACGAAAGCATACTTCAATTTGCAGGATCTTATGGGAAAATATTCATAGGCATGCACCTCCAAGCTGTGAGCGCTAAGACCTTAAACCATCTGCCTGGGGGCGAATATTTGCAGTGAAAAGGCAATCTTTGTAAAAACAGAAAACAGTAAAGACCGTTGTAAAAAAATGTGCTCCTGCGCATCTGGTATTATCTGGGCATCTTCCTCCCTAATCCTTGGTTCAAACACTAATTCAAGCCATCCTTTACTTCTATTGAAGGGCTAATGTCATATATTCAGATGTAAATCAGTGGTCTTGGAATTTAATGGTGCTTTTGACTTCATCCCGTTAACACATTGAGTGGCCAATAAAAAGTTGGTGCAGAAATTGTTAGCAGCATTTAATTTGAAATGCAAAACGCTGTTTATTGAAATAACTCTTCAAACAATAAAGTAAAATACATTGTGTGATACTACTGTCAAGCAATGTTCAATGCACTGCTGACTAATTCAAATACCGCCACCAGCTTTTACATTCAACACTTTGAAAAGGGCTAACACATCTTTATGTGATACAAGCTATGCCGCAAACCGATTCAACCATCACTGACATAAATGTATGTATGTCTTAAAATTACATATGTAGTTTGATTGCAGCCTGTTTTAAGATGATGTGTATTTTTAGTCTTAGTATGTGAGAATAGCATTTCTTTAAAATGTTGGTATTTTTTGTGCATCAATGCTTTCAATGATTTTGTATCCAGTGAGATATTTTATAGTGCATGCTACTACTGTTCAGTTTCCCCAGGTTCACCCCTTATTTGACAAGAAACCATAGACAAAAAGTTAACCCAATGGACATTGTTTCTTCTTTAGACCAAACAAATTAATGTTAGAATTAAACAGGCTTTTTTCTTTGTGTACTTTGTGGTGTGTAAAGACATTCTTCTCTTTGGAAATGTACATCCTCTCAACCCAAAAGGTGCCAAAAATACCAAGCTAGAGTGAGTGATGCATTTACTTCATCATGGCTAACATGCTGCTCTTTTACCTGTTTGGAGAACCCGCTCTCCACCTGGCTTGCTATACCGGTGTGTCGGGACCCGCACATATGAAAGCGTACCATGGAGCCATTGACCCATGGAGCAGTACAAAGTGCAATTTGCACTGAGAAAATAGCACTTTTCCAGTGAAAAATAATTTTTGCTTTGGAAAGTAAATAACCTTGCAAGGGGGTCCCCAACCTTTTCTGTACTGAGAGCTACTTTTGGTCAATAAAAACACATTGAGAACTATTAATAATATTAGTGTTGTATAATCTCAATTTTGGTATATGCATATTAATTCAACGAAGCACTAGCTTGCTAATTTAGTAAGCTGGGCTGCACCACAGGTGAGCTATTCAGAGGTAGCTGGAGAGCTACAGTAGCTCACGAGCCATTAATTGGAGACATTGCATTCACAAGGACAGGTCTAGGGCTCTATGCACATGCTTGATTAGTGCAATGCCATGGTGAAAGAAATATGAACATACCAGTTTTACATAACGTCTGGCTCTCAAGGAAGTGGGTAGACACCTGTTTATAATGCAGGAGACATTCCCACCCCAACATGTCATAAAACCATTGCAATATATTTGTGGACTGAATTTCCATTAAGTTAGGGGGGTGTCGATGGTCTCTCATTTGAACTATTTTTCAGTGGCCACTTTTAAACTAAGTACAAAGCTATGTGCACAAACTGTATTCATGGCAGCATAAACATACACATTTCCTACACTAACACACTGTCATGCCTCAGCGATGTAGGTGAACATTGCACTGAAGTTATTAAGCTTTCCAAGAAGACATATTTCTTACAATTCAGAACACCTTGATGACTTGTCCTTGACCCATCAGTTGAGCTGACTAGTTATACAAAGGTGCATTATCAGTGCTCTAATAAGAATGACACTAGAATCCAGCAAAGAGGTGAAATGCATTCAGTATGTACTTTGCCAGTCTCTAGAGCCCTCTGGATAGCCCCAGTAGGCTTTTTCTTTCACAACGACTGACAACTCAGCCTTATTCATCAGCTGACAGCTCTGATGCTCGCTGGTTCCTCGCTTCCCCCCATATCTCATGGCTCGGCTGCATTTCTCAAGTGTCATGTCATGTTGGTAGCAGTCTGTAACATGCAATTACCATCCTTCCCTGATCCAGGGGTTCATGCAATTCCTACTGCGTCCTCTTTGTGTCAGCGCTAACAGGTCCATCAGCGACAGCATGAGCGAAGCAAGACAAAGGGTGAATTCGCGAAGGCATTCATCAGGTTGAGGTAGTACTACAGGCGTACTCGTTTACATACAGACTTCGCCAACGACCCTTTGTGAATTGGCCCTGAAACACCAACACCCTGGTAGTAAAAGTGCTAAGAAGGCACAGTCCTTTCTATTTGTACTACTTGTATGTGAATTTTCCTAAGATATTTATATTTTATGCCCATTTTAGATGGTTTGGGGCTAAATCACAGAGGCTTGTAAGAGGATATAAAAGAGTGCTACAGGACAAATACTTCTTTACTTACTCCAAAATGCGTTTGTGAATAGACCATGTCACTTTAAGGGTCTGATTTAGAGAAAGGCTGTAATGTGCAAACCTCTGAAAATAAGTGAGAATGTAATTTCTGGCATAAGTACCGTTCTCACTAAAGGATTTACTGCTAGAGTAATTACCACTGACATTCCATATCACTGTGACATCTTTATTAATGTATGTATGTATTGGATTCCCAGTTTCAGACTGCTGTACACTGCATCTAGAAAGTAAATCATATTAAAAACAAACTCATCTATTATTGTTCTGGCACGAAAAGTGAAAATGATAAACAAATGTCGATACCCCTGCTTTGTTAAAGATTACATACACTTTGCCATCCTTTAAATTTGCCTAAACCAGTTTCCTCCTTCATACATGAATGCTTATCTCCAACATGGCGGCGGGCTAGTGCCGCAGAGTAGTTTTTCATCACTGATTTATTATGCAGGTGCACGAGGACGTTGTTGGCGCAGTCTGTTTCTTTTTTTTTAATCGCGTCGAGTGACAGTCCCTCGGCTTCTCTATGATCTTCTCTGGCAGGACTGTCAGCGATTGGACTCGCCTACCTCCGGGATTCCTTAACCTCCGCCAAAGGAGCAGCAGCGAGTGGTGCAGTGCACGCAGAATATATTTAAGAATAACACGAGGCGGTAGTTCAAATGATACAGCTTCTAAATTGTGCCTCTCAGCACCTCCTGAAGCCTGAAGAGAATGATCTGGGGATATAGTTCTGAAAGTGCCCTAGAAAATCACACACCTTTTTTTTAATAAACGGCCTCATTAGTATGCCTTCAGTCAATGGGTGAATCTTAAATCTGTGCCAGAGATTAAAGCGCTCCACAGTGTTTACTGCCAGCCTGAAAATAACAGTAAAGAAGTCATTTACCTAAGCGCTGCACCCCACTAATAATAATTGCATCAATGAAGCTAGATCCTTTTTTCCTAGCGTTTATCTGAAGCCTTTGGGGCTAACTAGCTTTCATCCTCTTTCGTATCACATTTATGGTTGCTTGCCCTCTTTTTTTGTTTTGATGTTGTGAATAATTAAGAGAAAATGCTTTCCAAAACCCATAAGCACGATAGCACAATAAATAAATCAATCTATCTATCTATCTATCTATCTATCTATCTATCTATCTATCTATCTATCTATCTATCTGTCTGTCTGTCTGTCTGTCTGTCTGTCTGTCTGTCTGTCTGTCTGTCTGTCTGTCTATCTATCTATCTATCTATCTATCTATCTATCTATCTATCTATCTATCTATCTATCCATCCATCCATCCATCTATCCATCCATCCGCCCATCCATCCATCCATCCATCCATCTCAAAACCGCAGAAATGTTTAAGACCTCACACAATACATCACTCATGACATGTTCTATGACATCATTTATGGCATCACTGATGACATCTCAAATGACATCATTGATGACATCACAGATTAAATCATCCAATGAGTGTGTACGTTTGTTTTATAGTTACATAGTGGCAGACTGCTACCATATTACTTTTCTACCTAACTTTGTACACCCTGTGTCTAGCTAATGGGCGTATGTGCTTACAAAATGCATGAGTCCAAATGCATCATAGGTGTGTAGCGGTACTGAACACGCTACAAATCTTTGTGGTATGCCCAGACGTGGATCCCGTGCTCACTAAGCCACTAGAGTCAAGCTATCCTGGCTGAAGATGGCTGATAGCCAGAAACCGGTCATAGGAGGCTTGATTCCGGTCCAGGGAAAACATGGCTTGGGAGTTCGGGCTGGACTGTTTTCATGAGGCACAGGGTCAAGACTGATTTGCATATGGCCATGTCTGAACTGAGGTGACTTGGTGAGCAAAATAACGATCGATTAAACCCAGATCTGTGACTGGGGGTGAATGTTTTGCCATTGTGCAACATTCCGTCCAACATCTTGTGTGTTTTGCTGTTCACCCTATGGGGGTAGGGTATGCCCAGACGTGGGTCCCATGCTCACTAAGCCACTGGAGTCAAACTATCCTGGCTGAAGACGGCTGATAGCCAGAAACCGGTCCTAGGATGCTTGATTCCGGTCCAGAGAAGACATGGCTTGGCAGTTTGGGCTGGACTGTGCCCGTGAGGCACAGGGTCAAGACTGATTTGCATATGGCCATGTCTGAACTGGGTTGGCTTGGTGAGCAAGATAACGATGGACTAAACCCAGATTTGTGACTGTGGGAGAATGTTTTGTCATTGTGCAACATTTCGTCCATCATCTTGTGTGTTTTACTTTTAAAAGTTGGCATTTCTGTGTGCTATGTGCCTCCCTGATGTGAATTGCATGTCTGGGTTTTGAGTGACAGGGGCTGGTGAGGTGTGTGTTACTCCAGGAGGGGCAGGGTGACTCAGCGCTAGGCTGAATGGGACATCTACATTTTGAGTATTGGCAGTGGAAGTTCCTTGTTCCTTGAATAGGATGGTAACTACCCTAGTGAATGCTGGCTCCGCCCCCCTGTGGTGTGTCGGATGACGCACCCCCACTGAACAATAGGGAAGAGGAGCCTGGTAAACAGAGTGCTCCAGAACCAGTTGGGACAGGTTTCCCCAAGCCCTGTGCTTTGTAGACAAAGGGGGAAGGTAGTATAAAGATAGGGTCTGTGACCCCTTTAAGTTGTTCCTGTGCTTGTTCTGACGCTGTGGGCTGCTGCTGCTGGGCTCCAGTAGGAACCACCTGAAGGGAATGCCTCCCTGCTGGAGGGCCCTGTGTGCTGGCCTGCCTGAGCTCAGCCCTGCACCCCCGGACCTTTATCCTGAACCTTGCCTTGGACTTAGCGCCTTGTGAGATCTGGATTATTCTAGTGCTGAGTTCCTTGTCCAGCCTTTTTTCTGAAAGAAGGGGAGCATGTGGGCACTGCAGCGCTGAGCTGCTCTTTGACTGGAGGGAATCCCAGCATGGGGATTCCGCCACTTGGCATTGAAACCAAGCGGGAGCCCACCCCCCTGGTTGTGCTAATAATAGCGGGTGCCTACCCCGCTTTATGCTACCTGGATTATGGGTGCCAACCCCGTGCTGTGTGCTTCACAGGAGCAAATTCAAATTGCTGGAAGTCTAAAAATCCCAAGTGGGAGCCCACACAGCATCGGTGCCTCTAGAGCAGGTTCCCACCTTAGGGTGGTGGAAGCCCACCCCGCATATTGCCGGTGAAAGCATGAGCCCACCCTGCATTCCGAGGTTATCGAGATGACCGCTGCCATGTCCTACATATACTGCAATGGGTACCCCGTACTTCTATCTATTTTTTAAAGAAAACTGTTTTGTAGAACTTTTTTAATATGTAATCACTTTTATACTTGTTTATTTGTTTTTTAACTTTGCTTCATGAATTATATTGTGCTTTTATGGTTTTAATTAACCGAATAAAGTTCTTTGACTGACTGACCGCTGCCAGCCCAGGAGAAACAGAAGTCTGCTGACGTCACCACCCCCCGCGCTGGGATTGGCCCCAGCAGTAGTGGTTGCCCGGCAACGCGAGGAAGCTTTCTCGAGATTCACTGCCGCTGCCCAAGCGACTAGGATGCCATTTCCGCCTTTCCCGTGGCAGCAACAGAGGAAGGAGGAGTCCTGAGCCAGCCCGGTGAGGGGGGGTTACCTGAGTGCATCGTTGGTGCTGAGATCGGCACCTGGAGAGACCAGGCGAAGCCTGTGAGAGGTCCCAAGAGCGGGACTTGTCAGGGCACATGTTCGGTGCCTGCAGGTTGATCAGCGAAGCCTGTGGAGCCCTCCTAAGAGCCCCGGTGATTGGGGCTGTGGTGTGAGAGTGGTGGGGGGGGTGTTGGGGCACATTGTTGATGCCAGCCCCCTGTGGTCTCTCTAATGGCACCGTAGTGGCCGTGCTAGATTTACAGCGGCCCCACCTGGCAGTGGGCAGCTGTAACGTGGGGACACATTTGTTTTGGAGTCCCTGTGGGGCTCAAGGGGCACCCTGAGTGCCTGACCTTATTGGTGCAATGCTTACAGCTGCCCGCGAGAGTGCTGGGCAGCTGCAACATTTGGGGGCTTTTTTTCTTGTTGTTGAGAAAAGGTGTGAGAAGCACCCAAGGCCCCAGCACAGTGCACACTTTGTGTATGCTGCCAAAAGCAGCTAGGGGGCCCTTTGAGAGGTCCCCCTTAGTGCCCTGACTTTCTGGACATAGGGCGAGGAGGCCCCAGCGAAAGGCCAGTTGGCCTCGGGGTCAGTTGAGAGTGTTGGTAGGGAACCAGGTCCTAACGTGATGACCAATGCATAAATGTTCATGCCTACAGTGCTTGCATACTGGTTTGGGCTTAGGAGATTTATGCGCAATGTTCTGGCCTAATGGTGATACCTATTGTGAAATGTATTTATGCGTAGGAGGTTAGCGCATACTGTGGTTACGCTGGTAAGGCCTATTGCATAATGTGGTTATACTAATGAGGTTTGGGGCCTAATGTGTTTTATGCCTAATGTGATAATGCTGAGGCCATTATTGGGCCAGTAGTTACTGGTTGTGTTTTATGTTTAGGACCTACTTTCTGATGGTGCTGACCCTGGCCCGATTGGCCTGGTCCTGTATAAAATCACCTGCGAATATTGCTCGTCCCAGTTTGCACAGTGCAAATGTGTGATTATGTTTCTAATGTAGTTATGACAATACAACGGCTATTTTTATATAACTTTGTGCGGAGTTCCTTTTGTGGTCTGCCTAGTGTGTTGCTGCTGTATGTGTGTTGCACAAACGCTTTACACATTGCCTCTGGGATAAGCCTGACTGCTCATGCCAAGCTACTAAGGGGGTGGGCAGGGGTTATCATCAGTGTGTAACTCCCTTGCCCTGACTAGAGTGGTTGTTTCTGCCTGGCTTTGGCGCAAGCCTTAGCCAACCAGAAATTCCATTTATAACAACAGGTGACAGCTTGAAACTTCTGTTCAGCATGTTCCACAGACGTTTATGCACTTCAAACTAAATATTGTAAGCAGCCTTTAGTTATTAGACAGAATTGACAATATCTATATAGCACAGAAGGCTGTTCACATGGATGTCTTTTGAGACTAGTTAGGGGTTGCAGCTGGGACCTTTAACTTTTTTGATAACTGTTGCAAAGAGTGTACACAGTTTTTTGTAGATACCTTTTAATACTCTGTGGTACATTTCTCTCGAGAGAATTTCACTGTCTGCAAACACAGTATACAGTGCCCACTTTTCTACTAAAACAACTTCAGTTATCGATGTAGGTTTGTCACTGTGAGGTGTTTGGTACAGGTAAAAGCTGTCAGTGGTATGGCATTAACTTTGGAACAAATGTTGAGTATCCTAATTAACTTGGCTTTCTCTGAACAGTTGTATACATATTGAACACAATGTGCAATGAGGGGTTCCCATATATCTCTGGTTGATTGTTAATGAGAGCTAGGCCCCTCGTGAAGTGTATGGTTTAGAGTCAATATTGCTCATAACACCTGCTTTGTTACACCTAATAGAAGTATATCTATGATGGCATTAACGATACTTCATATTGTTTTGAGAAATGTTGTACTTGCTTTCAGGCCTCTAATGCCATACTAGTTTATAGAGTATTGTGTACAAAAGAAGCTTGGATTATGTAACCTGTGATGTCATCAGTAATGTCATCAATTTTGTCATTTGAGATGTCATAAATTATGTCATAGAAAACATTGTGAGGGATGTGAAATGTGAGGTCATAAGTAGTGCATGGTGGGGGCACAAGTTATAGTTAGCTAAGCTAACTATAACCACTGCATTTCTGAGTTTTTGTTTTGTTCAAAACATTAATATTATTACTGAGATAGTCACCTAATTATAACGCTACTTCGACGTTTTTTTAAACAACAACAGATCTTTTTGTCAAACCTAACAATAACATTACTTTATGTGTAAGTATATATTTCTATGGTTTTATAATGTAGAGCAATATTCTATAACCAAAGGTAAAGCCAAGCCCTCGCTTCGCATGGCCTGGGTTCAGGTCCTTCCGCCAACCTCCCACACCAGCCAACCCCCACACTGAGCACAGCCTTTGGCCGCGCACAGCAGGAGGTTGGCTACAGGCCCTGTGGCCAACGCACCCGGAGGCAGCCAACCTTATGTGTGTCGGCCCTTTGTCGCAAGTGCATGAGATTGGTCGCAGGGCCTGGGTTGAAGCTTGACCCTGCGTTCAACTATCCATAGGCAGCCACCCGGAGGAAGCCAATCCCACACCCAGCATGGCCTTTACTCGCATGTGGGGTTAGCAGCAGGGCCTGTGTTGCAGCCATGTAGCCCCCCTCCCCAATCCAGAAAAGGCCCTGGTGACTACATCCCCAAGGGCAATATTTTTTTAAAGGGAAGGGAGGCACGTAGCTCCCCTCCCTAAGCCTCATTAGGCCCTCTGGAACCCTATCTCCCAGGACCTTTTTTATGTTAAAGGTGAACTGCATGAGCCCTCTCCTTTGCCTGATAAGGCCATAGGGACCCCATCTCACAGGGCAGTATTTTTTAAAAGGGGAAGGGGCCATGTCGGGCCAGGTGGCGCATGATCTCTGAGCCTTCTTAAACCCTGGAACCCCATCCCCTGGAGCTGTCTATTTTTTTAAAAAGGAAAAAGGTGCTGTATGCCCCTCCTCCCCAGCCTCATTAGGAACTAGGGACACCATCTCCCAAAGCTAAATTTGTTTTAAAAGGGATGGGGACCACATGGCTACGCTCCCCGAGTCTCATTAGGCCCTTGGGATCCCGACCCCCATGGCCCATATTTTATTTTGAAGGGTAGGGGGATCGTATGGTTCACCTCCCTGAGCATCATCAGGCCCTGGGTACCCCATCCCTCAGGGCCTCGTGTATTTTAAACGGTAATGAGGGCCGCATGGCCCCCCTCCTGAGCCTCATTAGGCACCGGGGACCCAATCCCCTGGGTCTTATGTATTTTAAAGGGCAGGGGGCCATGTGCCTTCTCATGTCCCTAAGGCCCCATCCCCAGGGCCTTCTATTTTTTTTATAAAGGTAGAGTAGCCGCTGGTCCCCCTGCCGTAGCCTCAGTAACGCCTGAGGCCCCAAAGGCCTATGTATTTTCACCGAGACATCCCCAGGGTCTTCTGTATTTTAAAGGGGAGGGGTGCTTGTCCTTCGTCTTTGAGTCATTTTGGCCCTGGGGCACCATCCCTGAGGCCCAATCAATTTAATAAGGGGAGAGGGGTGCATCGTCCCCCTTCTCTATGCCTTAAAAAGATACTTGGGACCCCATACCCGGGGCAGTGTTCCTCTTTAAAGGAGAGACCTCTCTCCTGAGCCGTATTAGACCCTGTGGACCAGTTAAAATTCGGCTTCTGGTTGGCAGACGAATGCACCCTGTTCAAGCAGCAACCCCAATCCTAGACAGGATGGGGGGGCACCGAAGCAATATGTTGCAGTTGAATTGTTGGTTTGGAAGCGATGTGTGCAGCACAAGCGTTGCCTTGGCAACAAGCCGTGAAAAGCCAGTGATGTGTCAGAAACTGGAGACAAAGTGTTGCTCAATCGGTGATGTGATGTTTGTGCTCTGGGCCGCAGCAGAGATGCGTTAGTTTTGAGGAAGATGTGCTGATTCTGGTCGGTGCACCATCGTTGATGTGTGGCTTTTGGTAGTTGTAGCACTTTATACCCACTTCCAAGGGCCTAGGACTGGATTGGCGCCACGTGGCAGGGCAAGATTTGCATCAAGCAAAGTCCAGGTGCTACTGCAGGTGAGGAAAAGTCTTTGATGTCCCTGAGACCTAGAATGGGGGCCAGCCAGCATGCCTCTGGAGTCATTCTGGGTTCAAGTGAGCTGGTCCCAGTCCTCTCCTTAGCAGGGCACAGGGTAGCAAGCAGCAGGGCAGTGAAGCAGAGCAAAAATGCAGTTCTTCCAGAGCAGCAGTCCTGCAGAGTGACAGTCCGTGTAGCAGTACAGCAGTCCTTCCTCCTGGCAAAGCTCTTTGTAGGTCCAGTATTGTCTGATTTGGAGCGGGCCGGTGACCCAGAACTTGTATGCTGCTGCGACTTCGAAGTGGAGGTGACTTTAAAGATGGGCTTTGAAGGGCAAATATGTCCTCCCTCCGAGCTCTGGAACTAGACTCAGTACAGGGGGTATGCTTCCCTTCGTATGGGGATACGACACAGCTCATTCATGTGTAAATGCTAACTCCTCCCTCCCATCCTGCCAAGGATGGCTCATCAGGATAGGGATGGCCACTCAGTCACACTTTAGCTTCCTTTTTATGTGGCTCTCTAGAGGGAATGCATAAAGTCCAGCTGTCACCCACTCCAGACATATTGGACACAGGATGCTAGTGCACAGGGAAAGAGCAGAGAAAGGCCATCTTTCTAAAAGAGTAAATAGTTTGGGAAAGCCAATACACCCTTGCAGGCTTGGGAAATAAATAATCAAAGGTAAGGGGTGCCAACAAGGGATTTGGTTTATGAAGACTTTTGTTTTGTTAAGACTTGTTTGAGGGGTAAGTCATATATGAACAAACTCCAAATTGTCTTTAGACAACAACACTAAATGAGAATTGAGAGCACAGAACGCACAGGAAATCCTACTTATATAGAAATATATGTACTTTTATATAGCAGAGATTTAAAAGGACTACATACATATGAAACAAATCAGCAATAAGTCATGAAGAGATGTAAAATCAAATTAATCAAACAGTTCATGACAAACATCAACTCCAAACACAATCATAAAGCGACAGATCTCCTCAAGAGAATACACGTCACTAAATAACAGTACATTTCTCTGGAGTTGACGAAAAGGTCGAAGTTTCAGTCTCTGTGGCGTCAGTCCGTTAGACCATCATCAGGACAGTTGCTTTTTGCAAAAAAAGACTCTTCTGCACTTAGTCAAACCAGCATAAGGCCTAGGCATGGAATATGGAAGCTTGCCTGAACATGAAAATGTGGTCAGGACCGTGATAAAGTCACTGACACAGGGTACAGAAAAAATTGCAGCAGCAATAGCAAAAACTGCATGCCTCGATTTTCCTGCAACTGATGCCTTTTCCAAACACGACGCTGCTTTCTATAAATATCAGAAAAATAACGTATTGAAGAGCGTTTTGCTATTGCTACTGGTTTTCTAAAGTGCAATTTTTTCGGTACTGTATATTAGTGACTTTATCACGTGGACAAGGGTCACCATTTTGATATTTCTTGCCACGATCCCACAGAAGTTCCATGAGATTGTGGTAAAAATTGTTGCAGTGTTTTTATTTTGGCACCAAAAATAAAAAATAAAACGTTGCTGGCAGCCAATTAGAGAGCTCGCTCCCACAGAGTGTGACTCCCACAAGAGTGAAATGGCCCAAGAAAAAAAAGCTTCCTGGGCCAATCAGAATGCTCTAATATATTTTAATTCAGTTTAAGGGACTCTTGCAAGAGTGTCTCAAACCCAACTGTCCAGATATACAACAATATTTTACCCTTAATTTTTCAAAAACTACGGAATGAATCTACACAAAATCCCAAAAAGCACAATCTGTTTACCAAGATGTAGCTTCCTGCTTAACTTAATTTGATGTTATCCATTATTGCAGTTTTTGATGGTCCCTGCTTGCGGGTTCATCCCGAAGCTTTCCATGTAAAAACTAGGCAACAAAGAGCACTTTTTTATTAAAGTTTCATAAATAATTGTCAAATGGTGCCAAAGTTATTAGCAACACTAAAAACGCATTTCCTATAGAAATACTGACCTAACTATAAACACTGAGTGACGACTGCCATGGGGTATTACCCTGTGACTGTCACCACAAGGTAGGTGTAGTTAGGTCTGCGGTTCCAAAGGAATTTTAGGTTTGCTTATATCTGTGAAAAACACACCAGGAGAGACAAGGGACTAAGGGCCCGATGTAGGTAAAAGCGTTTTTCCGATTTCAAAATACCGAGGCGGACCGAATCGGTATCCTGAAATCGGAAAACGAGATGTAGCTAATAAAAAGCGAATTAATACCGATTCGGTCGGCATCGGTAATGTGAATCGGTACGTTCCGAATCGGCACGGACCGATTCGGTAAGTACCGAATCGGCTAACACCGAATCGGATATTACCGATTCGGCTAACACCGAATCGGAAATAGCCGAATCGGCTAACACCGAATCGGAAATAGCCGAATCGGTAAAATCCGATTCGGCAATCAAAGATCCGTAGCTACGAAAACAAATCCATGGCCAAAAAGCCCATAGGAATGCATTGAAGAAACCGATTCGGTAAAATCCGAATCGGATAATACCGAATCGGATTTTACCGAATCGGTAATATCCGATTCGGTAAATGCCGATTCGGCAAAGCCGATTCAGCCAATGAGGTGGCTCCCCCTCCCCCACCCAAACTGGGAGTGGCAACCCTGGCAGGTGCAGCTAATTAAGAAGTTTCTGGAGAGCTAGCCTGAGCTCAACACTCACAGTTAGCAGCAGTGGGAGTAGGAGGGTGTGAACTGTAGTGAAGAACATGGCAAACCAGAGCGAGAGCCAGAAGTCCTCCCAGAAGAGGAAGCCCAAGTTCAGCACCACCGAGCTTCAGGTGTTGGTCGAGGAGGTGGTGAGGGTGCACCGCCAGCTGTTTGGAAAGCTGTCCCTCAATGTGCCAGACAGCACCAAGAGGAGGATCTGGAGCGAAATCGCCCAAAAGGTGAATGCTGTGGGTGTCACCCCCAGGTCCGTGGATGATCTCAAGAAGAGATTCTACGACATCCGCAGCCTCACAAAAAGGAAGATGGCAGAGATCCAGAGGCAGGCTGGAGGCACTGGTGGAGGCAGGAACCCGGCGCCACCCCTCACAGACCTCGAGGAAATGGTCTCTTCCACCATTGAGAGGGAGAGTGTCACTGGAATTGGGACCCTGGACAGCTCTGCCAGAGCTATAGCTACAGGTAAGAAGCATGCGCATCATGACACACCCTACCAGACACCTCCTCATTAGACACAATGCATAGGCAAACACCAGCACAGTACTGTAACCAACATACAAGAGACAAGCATCATGGTACATGTAGTCAGCAGAAGTTAGCAAAATATGCCAGTGCAGAATCACAAGACAGGAAACAGTGTGACACAGTCTAAGGAGATGCAAGGACATGTGGAATGCTTTAATTGTACTGACTGTAATACATCGGCACTCAATTTACAAATGCCTCTTTGTACCTAGGGGCACCATCAGGCGGACAACCATTGTCATCAGAGGCAGCAGCACCATCTGACACTGCACTCGCAGGGCCGAGCACCAGCCAGGCTGCCGAGGAGGAGGAGGACGGAGACACCCTAGGGCTTGGTACGGAGGGAGACCTGGTGATAGACTTCGAAGCACTGCACTCCCCACAAATGGCCAGCACACCCCCCTTGCAGTTCTCCCCTGAGAACTCCCCGACAAGGGACACCCTACCACCTACACCAGCTCCTGCCACAACCATGGCTTTGCCACCAGTACAACCTGTCCTGGGAGCAGGGGCTCAGGGACCGGCCAGCACCACACCACCACCAGTGGCACCCCAGCCCACTCAGCAGGCCGGCAGCAGCAGTGCCCGGCGCCGTGCCATCACCACCACTGCTGCACCAGCACGGGAGGGCAGTGTCTTCCTGGGCCTCGAGGTAAGATGGTCAGGATACAGAGGCAGCAGGCAAAATCCACGATGGCCTGCCAACGCCAGCTCCAGCAGCACAACCTGCAGATGGGAGAAATGGTAAAGGGATTTCAGGCCTTCGTGGAATCCAACAAGGAGGTGGCAGCAGGTTTAGGCAGGCTAACCACTGCCCTAACCCAATCATGTAGCAGACAGGAGGAGCATGAGCTGGTGCGCAGGCGGGATGCCCGGGTGCTGAACCGCGCCATGAGCCGCCTTGCTGCGGCAACGGCACAACTGTGCCAGCGCAGCGCAAACATGGAATCTAGCCTGAGTCAGAATACGGCTGAGCTCACAAGGGGAATGGCCCGGATCACCACTGCTATGGAGGCCATGATAATTTCGAACACAGCCACAAATCCTGCCCTGGACCTGGGGGATGCTGGGGACAGCAGCAGCCGCAGCAGCCCGGCCAGCGCAGCCTCTGAGCCACGTAGGAGCACCAGGCGCTCGGCAGATGCTGCTGGTCATTCAGAGGGGGCTGAGGGACACCCCAGTGGGGCTGGCAAGCGGGCAAAGAAATAGACTTGCAAGGGCGGGTGAGGCAACCTGGACCTTGGACTTTTGTTTTCTTTTACATTACACCATTTTTTTGTTGCACATCAGTGCAGTAACTGTGTTGCAACAGAATTAAAATTTGTTTTTTCCCAACAACCATTTAGCTGTCTTTGCATCTGTACTCACTCAGAAATAGTTTTCAGTAATCTCCTCACGTCTGTATCTGCCATCACTTGGCGTACACGCCCCAGCTGGCTGTGTCAGTGGCACAGCTTCATCGTCGTCATGGTCCTCGTAGTCAGACAACTCCACCTCAGTGCCCTTCTTCACCGCAAGGTTGTGTAACATTGCACATACAGCTATGATCTTGCAGCAGGTGATGGGGGTATACTGCCTTGCACCTCCACTCTTGTGCAGGCATCTGAATCTACTTTTCCAGATGCCAAAGGTCCGTTCGACAACATTTCTTGTGCGTATGTGGGCCCGGTTATACCTCCTTTGGCTGGGTGTGGAGGGGTTGAGGTAGGGGGTGAGTATGAATGAGCGGAGGGCATATGCACTGTCGCCTGGAAGAGAAAGGGGTTACATTACACACATGCATACATGTATTCCACCTAGCTACTATGTGTTATGGGGGTCTGATGATGTGTCTCACCTAGGAGGTATCCTTCACCAAATTCGCCAGCCATCAGCCGTGCATAGATGCCGCTCTGTTGGAAAATATAGGAGTCATGGGTACTCCCTGGAAATTTTGCTACCAGGTCTGTGATGGTGCACTTTGCATTGCAGATCACCTGCACGTTGATGGTGTGTGTAGATTTCCGATTGCGGTATATGTATTCGGTTTCCGCTGGTGGGCAAATCGGAATGTGCGTGCCATCTATGCAACCAATGATTTGGGGAAATTGTGCCATCTGGTAGAAGTCAGCTTTAGTTTGTAGCAGTTCTGCGTGGGTTGCAGGGAAAGAGATGTATTGGTCCATCCTGTGTATCATGGCGTCAAGGAATGTGTGGAAGAACCTTGACAGGCTGCTCTGGCTCACCCCTCCTGCCGCTGCTACTCCACTTTGATAGCTGCCAGACGCTAGCAGGTGTAGGCTGCATAGCACCTGGATGTGCGCAGGGATGGCGTGTGCCCTTGGGGTGTGGTGGTCCAAGAATAGTTTGAGATCCCTGATGAGCTCAAGTATGGTGTCAGAGTCCAGCCTGTATCTCTGTAGGATCTCTGCCTCTGTGAGCATGAACAGGGTTATCCTCTGTCTGTAGACCTGTTCATTTCGTAGCCATTCCCTCTGTCCTTCCTGCTGTAGCCGTAGCCGCCTCGCAATGACATAAAAAGCTGCCATCCTGCAACTTGCAATGCATTTTGGGACTGTTTATATGGGTGGGAGTTGGTTACCACCTGATTGGAATCCATGGTAAATACCGAGTGAATTCTACCGATTCTGAGCCGATTTCGGTGTTTCTGTGCCTCCCTACATCTCCCCATCTGTCGGAATCGGGGAATTTCCCGATCGGCGATTCATACGAATCGGTATGTTTTCCGATTCGGCTCATGTCCGAATCGGTCCATCTACCGAATCGGTACATGGACCGATTCGGTTATTCTCCGATTCGGTGTCACTACCGAATCGGTACATGGACCGATTCGGTTATTCTCCGATTCGGTGTCACTACCGAATCGGTACATGGACCGATTCGGTTATTCTCCGATTCGGTGTCACTACCGAATCGGTACATGGACCGAATCGGTTATTCTCCGATTCGGTGTCACTACCGATTCGGTACATGGACCGATTCGGTGTTTGCATCCGATTTGGTGTGTTGCCGATTCGTTACATATCCGAATATCGGTATGTACGTATCGGATTCTATCCCTTTCGGTACACATTCCGATTCGGTTTTCACTCCGATTATTTATTTTTTTGGTTCCCTACATCTCGATGGCTGTTTACCGATCGGTAAGGGCCAGTAATCGGTATTTTCGGCCGTTACCGATCGGTAACGGCCTACCTACATCGGGCCCTAAGTCTTCTCTGGCTCCCTTACTGTCAATGTAAACTCACTCAACAGAGAAGTACAAAAAAAATGAGCTCCCAACTGTACAATGTCAAAGACAGGCTGAGACTATAGATCATGTAATGATCCACATAGGAACAGTAAAGAACATATCAACTTGAACCTAAGACAGAACAAGGGAAGACAACACATGTCTTAATACTGCCCTCACACAATTTACAGTGTCATGCTTCATCATTGGGCCACATAATACATCCAGGTGCAGACCAACACACTGGATGGAGCGCAATATCTTTGATGAAGAACAGTGGTGAGGGTAGAGAAAGTAAGAAAATGTGATAGTGCACATACAACACGTAGAACTACGTGAGACAACAAACAAAGAAAAAAAAGAAAGAAGGGAGGTCCAATCCCCTCTATAACAGGACCAAACTGTGCTGTATTTAGAATTTAAAACAACCTAGTGGTCAACTTAGGTACTTTTATTCTGTCTGTGGACCCCTGAAAGGATTAAAAATATATGTATCGGGGTATACAGGGAAAGTGACAATCCCTATAGCCCCATTGCAATTACCAACATGTTTCTGCCTAGGTAAAGCCCCCACACGGGTGGCGCTGGCTTTCATCAGGGTGTTGGTCCCCACTTTTCAATCCTTACCCTAATTGGGTGTTTATTACCTTGGTTTTTTTCTCTGTAGGTAATATCTCATACTCTTGGTACTCTCCAGAATTTCTGTGAGGGAACCAACTGTACCCTCACTGTACCCCTGTAACCCACTGTAGGGAAAACATATTTACTCATTTTATGATGTTTCTTTAATTATTTCTATCCTCTATAACATACCTCCTTATATATGTTTTCTAAGGAAGGTCATTTGACTCTTCAAGTGGCAGAAATCATATAGTAATTGGGTCATCTATGCAGTTATTTGCCTGAATCGCAGATGCTTCTGATCAACCACTGAGAGGGGCGGCTGTATTCTCAGTCTTCGCTTTCATCCCGCTCCGCGCTTACCCACCGCTACTCCTTGCAAGGTCCCAACTCGATATTTTTAAATGGGGCCAAGCAACGCAACTAGGGGCGGACAAAGTACAGCCCTCTAGATCGTAGATAAGTGGACATTTTTGTATGTTATCGTCCCCCGACTAGTGATCCTGACTCAATAAATAAAAGCTGCATGTTGTTTCCATGGCCCAGGTTAGTGTAAGGGAAACCGAAGTAAAAATAAACACAGGCACCCAAACCGGGATAAGACGTAAACTTGTGTATAATTCCCTACTGCCTCTGCCAATCTCTCCTTGTAATCAGCCCTCCAGACTTACTAGTCACGAGAAGCACCAGGAATTCTGCCCTCACTTCCAGTCCTCCGACGATGCCGGTAGTGTTTTAGAAACGCCATTATCTAGTAGTAGTTCCTGGTCACATGACCGCTAGCCCGGGCTCTCGGTGGAAGTTTTTTATATATATGCCACTCTTGGAAGCGGGGAAAGACGACTCTTCAAAGGTGTAGTAAGTAAACACAACTTTAATCCTTAGGATTGTTTACTGCGGTCCAAATGTGGTTCATCCCTAGCCAGCCAGACTCCAACTCACTCCCACAGAACCAACTCACAGTAAGCAGAATGTGGAACACACTGAGCACAATGCTCCTCACTCTTCACGCTAAATGAAAGCAGAGCCTATACAACCTGTAAGTATAACAGTCACCATCTCTCACAAGTCATCACAAAACTCTAAAAAAAGTCTCATCTATCCCAGCTCTATACTTTAAAGCTTCAGGGTGATCTGTCAAGTGGGCGCTGAGAAAAGGGCGACCCAAAATGGGTTTTCCTCAAAAATGTTTTCATGAGAAAATTAAACAGTGATACTGCAAAAACTGCTGAATGGGATTGCACTAAGGGCCATATTTATCAAGGGTTGCATCACATTTTGCACCACATTGCATGGTGCATAAGCAACCTAACCCTTAATATGCGATTTTTTAAGCCATGCAAGACACCACTTGAGTGGCCCTGAGAGGCTGGAGTAATGCAACACAGCTCAAAATGCTGCATTGCCTTACTCTGCCCCAGAGAGGTGTTTCATTGGGGGTGTGTGGGTGTTCCAGCCCAAAACCCATGGAGTTTGACGCATTCCCAGATTTACCATTACTGGCAGACCAGGGAATGCGCCAAAATGCTATGCCATCCCAGGGGAGGCGTACCAAGGAGGAATATCTTTATTTATCCTAGTTGTTTTCCTCTTTCTATATGTGCTGTATTATGCAGCACACATAGAAAAGGGAAAATGTCTCAGGGGATAATTTTTGTGCAGGAAGGTGCCCCATTCTGCACAAAACAATCCTCCTTTTGACGCTAGGCATCAAATTGTGCTCCAGCACTGGGAAAAGGCAGGGATGCTCCGTATTGTGATAACTATGACACATTCCTGCCCTTTCCCTGAAATGTAGACCAGAGCAGCACAGCAAGGTGGGGCCCAAAACTATTTTTTTAATGGTTATGCCAATTCACAGTTTAAAAAAACAACCCCCAGGTTGAGCCAGGGCCCAGGGTGCAGCTGATTTGATTTTATAGGGGAGGGGGACTTGCAGCTCCCTCCTCGCGCCTCTGTGATGCCCCATGGACCTCATACCTAAGAACAAATATGTAAATAAATAGGAAAGGGCATGAAGCCCCCTCCCTGTGCCTCCTTGAGGTCCCAAGAACCCATTCCCTGAGAACGCAGCCCACATCCCAGAGCCAATACTGGCCCCAGGGACCTTGACCCTCGGGTCACATCTTACATTTATAGGAGAGGGAGTGTGTGCACCCCTCTACCTAAGCCATTGTCTGGCCCTAGTTGATGGAGTTCTCCATGGAGGCCGGCTAAATGACTACAGCATGAGCAGGGAACTGTTATGTACACCCACCAAACAGGAGCAGAATGCTGCTCCCGCTGGGTAGGAAACATACGTTTCTCTGCTGCACTCTAGCAGGCAGGGACAAATAAAATTGTTCCTGCCCTGTGGAAACAAAAGAAAAGCTGCAACCACGGGGTGGGAGCAATGTTGGATTCTGCTGCACCCAGGATGGGTGCAGCCAGTGGATCCAGGGGGACTGCAAAGACCTTGGGGCATCCTCCACATTCCTATTTTTTTTAAATATGCCAGCTACTGCAGTAGCAGGGAGCAGGTGGGCTCATGGATGACCATGACTCCCCTACAGACATAATGGTGTAAGGTGGGTACCCCGGGTATTCACTGGGTCCCCCAGTTCATTTAAAAAATACTTTAAAAAAATATGTTGCTGGCTCCTGCTCTGCCCATGGTTGTTTGTAGGGAGCCAGGTGGGCTGCAGAGGCCATGGGGCTCTCCTTGCGGCCCATAACAAAATAGAGAAAGTTGAATATCGTGGGTGGGCAATAGAACACCATAATGCCTTGCGAGGGATTCTTATTTGCATTTTGCCGATCCTGGTGGCGCACCTAGAAAGGTCAGCAGCACCATCAAACATTTTTAAAGTGGGGGGCTGTGAGGAATACAGCAACGCCCCAGGGACATTAAAACAGTGTTTGCTGGGTCATTAAATCCCTGACCCCAGAAGAGCTTAGCATATATTTTTTAAAGTGCTTGAAGTTGGAGTTGTATAATTGTCATCTGGAGTGCAGGGCCCCCTTTTGTTGGTTCTAATGATGTACCTTGTAGCTTGAAAAATGTTTTAGAAAACTCAAAAGACGTGTTCATAGTTTTAAAATTAAACTTTTGTAAACTCTTTTTATCCAATCACTGTGTGTATTAAAGAAATATATATTTGATTATAAAAATTGGTGATTTTTTTTACAACAGGTGTGCTTTATATATTTTGAAATCCTGACCCCTTCAATAAGCCAATAGGTCGGCTTTTTATATTTTGGTGTTCTGACCCTTCAACAAAGTCAGTAGATCTGCTTTACTTAAAATGACACCATTTATATGGTAACATCACATTGCCAGCCATATGTGCCTGGTGCCAGCCCAAGTACGCAACCTTCCAACACCATACCGGTGGGTCATCCTCAGTGTGGTCTTTGGCTACCCAGAGGGAGTTGGACACAGATCCTGACCACAGTCAAGGTTCTGTGGCCAACGCCATGCCCAGCACAGGCAAAGGCCATGTGCAGCATGGGATTGGTTGCCCCACGGGCGTCGGATGCAGGGTCAGGGCACAAGCCAGGCCCTGCAACGATTTGCAAGCCATGCAAGGCCAAAGGCCATGCGTGGCATGGGGTTGGTGTTATGTATGGAAAAATACTTTACGTTCAAAAACTCAAGAATTTCACTGAAAAAAACCCAAAGATTAAAGTGACATTTTAGTTAGGGGATGGTGATAATATCTTACTTTGCATTTAAAAAACTTTCGAAATTCATAGAAGAAACCAAATATTAAAGGGACATTATAATTAGGTAAAAATGTCACTTAAGACATTCTGTTTTAAATGCACAAAAAGACTGACATTCCCTGGTTATAGTTATCATAACTCACGCCACAAAGTAACTATATCTCATGCCCTCCTAATTACTTCCCATATTAAATCACTCATGACATTTTCTATGACATCATTGAAAACATCAATGCAACATCTGAAATCACATCACTAATGACAACACTGCATGGTGCAGTGTTGTCTGTCCACAGCTAAGAGCATCCACTTGCCTGTTTCGGTACCCGCATGAAACCAAATTAGCTATCTCAGTTCATGACTTTTGCTTTCTTGCATCCCTTAAAACTTCTAAAATTGTTGTAAGTGAAAAGCCTCTGAGTTGCATCCTATGTAACATGTTTTATAATTCTGACTCATTGAGTTTGACTTTAATATTGCTGAACATTGTTATGACCACATTTTGGCTCAACAAGTTTAACAAACCTTATCTAAATGAGTTAGTTCCTAAGAATTTTAGAATTTACCGCTTGGACTCTTTTTAATATGCAAGGCTGTGGTTTTACTGTTATGTTACGTTCTCACCTTTTAATTGAAATAAGACCTTTTGAAACAGATTAATCTATGAATTCCAGTGCTTTTTCCTGAAAAGAATATTCGATTCCTTACTTCATGCTAATATACTCCCTCCCTAATTCACCTATTATAGTGTTAAACGTATTAATTGAAGACAAAGACAACATACCCTGAATAGTAACAGATGGTCTGATTTAGAGATTAGTAGATGGACCACTCTATCATAAACATGTCGGATATCCTTTCCACTTTCTTACAAGTGCCATAGGATAAACTGTACTTGTAATAAAGTGAACAGGATACCTATCATGTTTGTGGTGAAGTAATCGATCAGCCGAACTCTAAATCAAGCCAAATGTTAGCTTACTGGGAGATCTGAACTTATGGTTCTCCATCTGAAGCTTCTCACCTTTTTAATCTATGGAAACATATTGTCTTAGGCTGGTTACAGAACAACCCAATCATAAAGTTAATTAGATCCTATCTTCTCTACAATAAAGGTAGTTGAAATAAAGAAAACTATCCCATTAATTTGGAGTGACCATTTTGCCATCCCATTTGAAATTCAACTTTCAGAGCACAACAAACAAACATTACATAATGAGTCTTATTACAGCTAAAATGGGATACACTTTACTCCAAAATCCAAACCAAAAAGGTTACTAATATTTTTAAGATACATTATCAATTAAGAAACATAACCTAGGTATACATTGCATTCTTGTAAATTAAAATGTCGAGCTCAGTATTTGCAGCATAAATGGCATCAAATATATAATTTGATTTTCATGATTGAATATATGCCTATTTTTAAGCTCACTATGAACAGCAAATCAAAGTGTTAGAACAGTTTATCATTCTGAGTGCACTGCAAAATGCCCTTGTTAATATTTTAAAAGAGCTCCAATCTCCATTGATGGCTAACTGTGCAGTCACACATTCTTGTATCCTTTTTGTAACATAAAATACAAAGGGTTACCCTACTGAAGGAAAATATTCCTATATCTGTCTCCATCAATCAACATAAGCAGGCAATGGTACAGAATTTGACGGTTGATCAATTTCGACCAATCACTAAATGTTACAATCCTGAAATCCAGGTATGCTATGGGTTTACCTGATGCCATATGTCCTTCTAGTTGTCTAAAACATTGATTACACTAATTATAAATATCTTCTTTCAGATTATTAACAAGTCATTAGAGACATCACTTGTTCCCACTTTTTGGAAGACGGCTGTGGTGAAACCACTCAAAACAATCCTCCTTGGACCCAGAGGTACCATGCAACTACCAGAGCATCTCATTCCTCCTTTTTCTTGATAATATCCTGGCAATACTGTGTTTGTCCAACTATCAAGTTATGTCAAAATGAACTCATTCTTTGTAGCCATCATTGGGTAGAAGCACATTCTACCCAATGATGGCACGCTATTGATCAATCCACATTATTTTCAATGCTTGATGACATAGGTATTTCTGGAACAGTCTTGAAATGGATTATCTAATTTCTATTATAATGCAAACAGATTGTGACAGCTCATTCATTTTGTTTGACGTTAAGGAACCTCAGATCAATCAATCAGTATTTGTAAAGCAAGGCTAAACACCAACAGGGTATCTAGGTGCTTGCAGGTCTCATAGGCCCATTTGAACAGCCAGGTATTGAGGGCGCTTTGGAAAGAGAAGGTGCCGAAAAATCGGGGAAAAAAGCATGGAGAAGGAAGTGAAAACAAGGGAAAGGCAAGGAGAAAGCATTCAAAAAACAGGGGAAAAAGCAAGGAGAAGGCATTCAAAAAACAGGGGAAAAAACAAATATAAGGCAGTTTAAACTAGGGAAAAGCAGGGAGAAGACAGGTGCAAGAGCAATGCAGCAGCACAGGGAGAGCTTGGCCTAGGACGTCCTTGGGGGGTGTCCCAAAAGGATCCATTGTATCACCTATTCTAATGTATAATCTACATATTTCCTTTAGACAAATTGCTCAATGCTTTTGGAACCTTATTTCATATGCATGCTGCAGACACCCAACTTATTTTTAGATTTTTAGATTAACCAATACAACTATGACATTTCAGGGTGAACAATTATACAAAAAACAATCTGGACAAAACTGACCTGCCTATTCCAAACTGCTAGAGTGGTCTGAGACAATGGGCATCTCTCTACAGCTATCTGGTCAGTTTGTAACCTCGGGATCTAGAATGATGCTAACCTGACTTTAAAACCCAGGTCAATATTGACTCTAAAACCTGATTTCGCTGTTTAGAACGAATCTCTAAGGCCTATTTACACATCCAACACATCATGTGACAGATATAAATGCTTTGATCCTGGGTTGGCTGGATTATAGAAATAACATCTATTTAGCCTCTTCAAAACTGCTATTTTACCATCTTCAACTTGTTCAAAAATCTACTACGCAGCTTGTCACTCAGGCTTTAAAATAGTGCTCACATAACTCCCATTTCAATCAATGGGTTTGATGCCTCTAATAGAGTTTTGAGGTCTGTTTATACCCTTTTCCTTAGCATTTCTGGAACTCATGCAGATAAGTAGGCACATTTAGCATTTTCAATTGCAGCTGCATACATTTGTAATTTATTGCACAGGGATTTAGTGTTTACAGTTATGGCTGTAAAAGATTGGGATTTATTCTCTTTAGCATGTTGATCGGAATGAAATCTACTTTATTTAGGAAATATCTGAAAACTTGTTCTATCTGCTTTATAGTCGTGCCTTATTGTAGCAGCCAGTGTTTGCCTAGCTTGTTTCAGCAAAAGTGGATATTTAGGACCAGATGCTCAAAGCTTTTGTACGTTTGCAAATGGTCCAAATCACAGAATCAACCAATTTGCAAATGCAACAAGGCATTTTTTCATGTACAAAGGTCCAATTGAGATTCAGTAACATGTTACCAAATCGGAAATTTGGATTTGCGATTCCGTATTAGAAAGGGGCATGTTTAAGGCGTTCCTTCCTAATAACTAATCGCAATCGTATGTGTGAATGTTTTTGACACCGAAATGCAGTCGCAAAACATTTGCATTTTACCTCCTACTTCCATTAGGTTAACCCGTTTGCAAATAGGAAGGGTCCCCAAGGGACCACTGCCCCTTTATGAATGTTTGTTAAAAGATTTTTTGAGAGTAGGTAGTGGTCCAACAGACCACTGTCTACTCTTAGAATATGAAAACAAAACTTTTCATTCTTCTTTTTGAAATGCATCCCATTTTCCTTTAAGGACAAGATTGCCATATTCAAGAGCAATCACAGACATAGTGGCCTGCTGACTCCCCAGCAGGTCACCAACCCTCTGATTTTGCGAGTCCCAATGGGTCAGAAACTGAGGTTGACCTCATTAATATTCATTAGTTAGGTCTGTTTGCGACCCACTGGGGCTTTGATCTCTGCTTTTAACAACATTCTAGAGGCATCGTTTTCTAATAACCTAGCTAAATAGGATAGTTCTAAAGAATTTCACTCATCCTGTCCCTGAATTAATCTCTTGCCTAGGTTTATGAAATGAGAAGTTTGCTCTAGCTACTATTGGTAAGACTGTAATTCAAGGAATCACACTGTACTGCGAAGTAGACGCCGTACTGGATACTTGTATTAAGGCAAGTGTTTACATTCAAACGTACATATGATTAACTTACGAGTTTAGAACCAGAAAACAAAATGGTGGACTAGGCCACCCGCAGCAAAGTGTATATCTAAGCATCATGTTGGCCAACCTCTGTTTTGTGCCTACTTTGTTAGCTGCAACTACATTTTTATTATACTCATTAAGTGTTCTAAGAGGTGATACATCTTAATTTGGTGAATATGACCATGCTATGATTACAATTTGTCAGCAAACTAGGCAACAGGAACAAACAGGGTGGCGCGAGTCAATTGACTTCCACTAGATAGACCTGGAATAATAAATCAGTGACAGCGCCAGTGTTTGGCCATAATTAATCAAAGACTACTGTTTTAGCAGGGTGGTGGGAACTCTATATGTCCTGCATTAATAGACGTATAATGAATATATGGCATGTGCATTAATCATTTCGCATTGTTGCCGGTGCCCAGCATGATTTTCTTGCTTGTGTATTTCTCTGAATGTTATTTAAAAAATGAGAGTATTTCTCTGAATTAGCATTCTGTATGGAATGCTGGGATTGGATCAGCCAGTGATAGGGCTTACAATGCTCCCAATGTGTTATCACTGCATAGGAACCACTACATTGGAACGGAAGTCTGCCCAAGATATTTCAGACATTATGACTACCAGTTGTCCCTGTGGTTCACCTACTGACCCTTGCCCTGCTCACCTCATTAAATACATTCTCCTACTTATTTCTGAGTCTGTCAAATCTGTATTTACTCTGCTCTCTGGCTATAGGCATTGTTCCATTGGCTGGGGAAAGAGCAATTGTATCTCCACTCCTGAAAAACCCACTTGGGATCCATATGACAAAAACGCATTTTTGGCCTATCTCCATACTGCCCTCCCATTCCAATATCTTAGAAAGAGTTGTGATGGTAAGGATTCGGGGCCTCATTTACGAATTTCTGGCATTGCGGCAGCACCACAAGCCTTCCTGCTGCGCTGCCCTATGTCAAATAAAAGGACAGGACTGAGCTGTATCTATGAGATACGGTGCATGAGCAAATAGCTGCCTAGCACCAAAACAGGCACCCTTGCGCCATGGTGCAAGGCTGCCTGCATTGAAATCAGTTTGTTTTTGTGTGGGAAGGGACACCTTCCTTTACAGAAACAACCAGTATGCCACTCCTGGAGAGGCGTCGGCTTTTGACACTTTCCCAGGTTTATCGCATGTTGTAAATCTGGGAATGTGTCAGATGCCAAGGGAGTTATGTCAGAACACCCACCGTAATGCCCATGGAACTCCTGCCTATGGCTATGTGAGGCAACACAGCGTCTTGCACTGCGTTACCTCACACCATATCTACGAGGCCATGAAAATCTAGGGAGGATTTATGTGGCCTTGTAGATAAGGCTCTGCAGTGTGCGTCGCTGGATCATCATTAAAAGTGACATTTCGGCAGCGCAAGGGGCTTGTAAATGAGTCCCACAGAGTTTTGTGGGTGTAGCAGTTGGCTGCAGATACAGATGGGATCTAAGCCTGAAAAAAGTACAGAACTTGCGGTACTTTAATGCATGCAAGACCGGAAAGCCAGGCCTCCATGTGTCCAGCCACATAGAATGCCCAGTGCAGCCCTGTCCACCCTATAAGCTGACTCATTTGCCTTCTGGATCTCTACAGGAAACAAAGAAAAACGTCTACACCACAACACATGATTGGTAAATGAGACAGCTTTCAGAAATCTTTTAGTATTTTGTAAAAACTGATTCTGAACTCATCATTAAAATGCCATTTGAACCACCTCAGGTAAAAGCAAAGCTTGATGCAAGGCTAGAGATATCATGCCCCTTGTGGCATCCACCAGCAACCACTGGACTCTCCTTGTCCTATAACACATGATTAATATCTAGCTTCAAGATTAAATGAATGGTTATAGTGTTACCACTAGCAACAGTGAGTGAACATTTGTATGCAAACATTGGAATAGATAACACCAAGATAAATAGATTGGAACTAATAATTGCAACATCTCATGTCTGATACCTTGATTAAAAGAGCTGTTTGCGTTCCACAATGGCAAACACTTTGCCATATGTTCTCTTTTTTATGTCACCACCCGCCTGTGTATTTTAAATATGTGCTCTAAAAGAAAGATATTAGTGGCTCTGAAGAGGCAGCTGTAACTTAGCTGCCATATGCTAGAGTATGATTGTCTCAGAGAGATCGCTGATAGCAACACAGTTTTCCTCTCTATTGAGGGTCATAGAAGTCACCGGGTTGTAGAACGCGCTAGGTCATAGAATGCGGGGGGTGGTAGAACGCTAAGTTGCAGCAATAGACTTTATAGTTCACAGCATGTGTTTCTGGTGGAAAGATAACTCTGATAGAAAATTTGTTTTCATTTTCGTAAAATACTATTCATTATCACTCGTGTATGTGTATTGAGCTTAAGGTAGATCATAACACTTAACTTTGAAACTAGATGTGTGTGAAATTTTCATTATGCAACAAATGTTTTCATTATTTCACAAAGGTTCCCATATTTCATGACTGAAATTTTACACCATTAGCGTATTTTCTTCACCAACTGGTACACGCCCAATAATGTTGCAGAAAAAAATTATTTCTCCTCTGTACGCTGGTAACTCTCTTGTGTGACCTTTACATACAAGATAGAACCTCGCTTTCAATTTTCACACAAAATGTAGCAATCTTTTCCTTAAAGAAAAAGTGTTATTTTTCCACTAAGGCGGAGGAGCGTTTCTCCACTACCACGAAGCAGCAAAAGAGAGGGAAAAAAAAAATGATAGTAACTAATGTTATTATCATTTTATTTTGTCCTCCTGCTGCGGCAGCTTGTGTGAAGGGGTGGGGCAGGCTGAAGAGCATGGGCGGAGTGGGGTACAACCCTCCTAAGTGCGCAATGAATGTTTGGTCTGCCCTCTTGAGACACCCAAACAGTCATGCGCACTTTCTCTGTTCTCCATGCAGGCTGCATTACAGCCAATATGGAGGACATGCCCACCCCTACAGCCCCTGGCTGAGTGCCATGTAGCGGCGCTCAGACCAATCACAACACTGATGCGGCAGTGAATTTTCTTTAAGTGATCCCCTACCCCTTTCGCCAACCTGCCCACTGCTGCTTCCCTAAGCCGCTGTAACTGGAAGGGGTCCTTTAGGGATCCTTTTCTATTTGTGAAAGTGTTATCCTAATGGAATTAGGTGGTAAAATGAGAATGTTTTGCAACCGCATTTCGGTGTCAAAACATTCACTCATACCAATGCAATTTGTTATTAGGAAAGGACGTCCTAAACATGCCCCTTCCTAATACCGAATCGCAAACCAAAACTTTCCAGTGCCCTTAATTCTGAAATATTGTCTATGAGCATCAGTAAGCGTGTTATGGTGCACATGAAGTGCAAACCTAGATGTGGTGTGATATAATTCAGTTCAGTGTGTTTGATATTTTCGCATTAAAAGATGGTGGCATGTGGACTACAATATGATACATTATAGAGATATTTTACCTATTTTTCAGCAAATCCTCTGCTAAGCCATATCTATGGGGATTTGTGAATCTATTGTCAATAAATAAATATGATTGAGCAATGGAACACTGCACCCCTTTGTGCATACCAGGACCTTCAGATCCGTCTTTTTGTTTTTTGAGGATTTACGTACTTTATTGCAAGCAAGCCATAAATTAAAAACAAACATTTTTTTTCTATTATAAGAGACAAGATAATCCAACACAACACTCTACAACACACTCATTTACGGACATGTTAATCAGGTGCAATCACATAAATATTAACACTTTACATGTTATAGTGACTCATGATAAGGGTGAAAAGTAGGATAAGAGACTGGAAGGAAAGTTCAAAGCTTTCATTAATAGAAAAATGAAATAATAGATTAGTGTGTTAATGAAAGATGTATGTAAAACATGATTGATGTGCAAAGTTGCCTTTGTCCAATTTGATTGATGAATTCTTCCTTTTATTCTTTTCATACCCACTTTAAATCATATCCCTTTGTAAAGAGTGTGGCTTAAAAGGGTGCAAACGTGATGCCCGTGGTGACTCCAGAGCCTGTAGAGCATATTATTACTGAAGGGGAAATTATTGTAATACTGTGTAAAATATATAATCTCTTATTTCTAATATAAAGTTAGACTGTAACTGCTAATTGGAAAATCAGATGAATTTAGCACAATCGTATTATAGTATTATAGTAAGTGCAGCTCAAGGTTCAACAGTGTCTGTAAAGTGACTGCCACACGTTATATTAACAGGACTGTTCAAGATACCTGTTTTTTTTTTTATAAAATATTTTTTATTTTTTCATTAGAAAGGGCATATTTATACAGTGAACATGGGATAGCTTTGGCATGTTGGGGTCGCTAAAGTGGGTGGGGGTGAAGGGGGTGGTGGGATTTCGATGGGTTTGGTTATGTGGCTGTCTATATCGTTACTCTCAAGTGCACTGTAGATGTGTTTTTCTGTATTGTGGAGGTATCATGCTCGTGACATAATATGTGTTTGATTTGCAGGCTGCTCACTCTGTAATCACTTAGCTAACATGGAATGTCCGGGGTCTTAATTCACCTAAAAATATATGTCAGGTGTTTGTATATTTAGACCACCACAATATCACGATTGCCCTATTGCAGGAAACGCACCTGACCCCACAATCCAATGACCGCGCTGGCTCAAAATGGGCTGGCTATAGACTGGCCTCCTCCTACTCTTCTTACCCACGAGGGATACTGACAATGCTTAGGAAGAATGTCCCGTTTACCATGCTCAAAACTTACACTGACGACACAGGGCGTTTTGTCATGGTGCATGGGTAACTAGCAGGTAGCTTAGTCACCATTGTAAACACATACGGTCCTAACATTGATGACCCTACCCTCTTCAAGCACATCATTTCTACACTGCAGGCCTGGCCTGAAGCTGTGATCCTAAGGGGAGGGGACTTCAACACACATCTAGGTCCCAACAAAGATAAAGCCAGTGGCAGAGGAGGGTAGTCCTCTAGAACAGCCTGGGTCATTAATGATGGTATGGTTGAGCTAGGATTGATGGATGTCTAGGGTTACAGAATTGGGACAGGTGGGAGGGCACAAATGTTTCCACAGTGCATGGTAGCTGATCTTGCTTAGATTATTGGCTACTGAGGGAATCAGTGGTAAGCATGGGCGGAAAATCAGTTTCGCTCGCGGATTTTGCGGATTTTCGGTAAATTCGCAATCCGCGAGATTTGCGAATCTCCCGCAAAATCCGCAAATCCGCGAGCAGCGGATTTTGCTCGCACTGTTCGCGTGAGTTTGAGGCTTCCCAGTACAACTTCACGCCCCGCGAATAAGTGCAAAATTGCAGAAATACGAGCAAAACTGAAACTACTTACCAGGTTCAAAAGTTCAGGCTCATCATTAGTAGCCATTTCCTGTAGTGCTTCCTGAGGGGCCCCTCCAGAGTTCAGTTGCCAGTTGCAACTATTATGTGACCCTGCTCTGAACCTCAGAATAGTTACACATATGCCACAAAGGTCCTGAATTACAGCTAAGGGAGACAAGCAGGAGCCAGGCTGGAAGTTCAAATCCATTAATCAGCCCCATATTCATTATTGTCAGTTGGGGCAGGGCAGGTGTTGTAACTAATTTTGCAACAATGAAAGCACTTAGCAAGTGCAAAAGATCACTAATCAGGAAGCACTAAGGAAGCAGGTGCCAGCTACTAAAAACATATTCTGTGACACATTAATCAGCCCTAAATTAATTCAGGTCACTTGAGGCAGGGAAGGTGTGCTTGAGTTGCCACAATAATGTACACTGACTGGACAACCAGAGGGTGCTGTGATGAAACAGAGGGTGGCATGGGTGGGCCAGAGGGTGGCATGAGTAGTCAGAGAGTGGCAGTGGTGACAGAGAGTGGCAGTGATGAAGAAGAGTGTCCCAAACAGGCTGGACACGTAGAAACAGCAAGTTCGCGAAACTTGCGACCCGACAGGTAAGTTCGCAATTTGCGACATTGTACAAAACCCTCGCGAACTGGCAGAAACCTGCGCAAACACAAAAAAAAAAAATCCGCAAATTTGCGAGAATTCGCGGATTTTGCGGATTGCGAGTTCGCAAATCCGCAAAATTCGCGAACGCAAGATTCGCAAAATTCACCCATGCTTAATCAGTGGGAGGCTTGGTGTCTCGGCTGGAGGGACTGCCCCTCACCCTAGTCGATCACATTCCAGTCTGCATCACACTGCAGTTTCCACACATTACCCACTGTTCATTCCCTTGGTGACTCAGTATGGAGGCCTTGCTAGATTCTCTCTATGTCACGACTATCGAAGACCCCATCACACAATATTTTGCCACAACAAGGGTTCGGTTGAGAGCTTAACACTCTCTGGGAGGCCTTCAAAGCGACTATTCTTGGCGCCTGCATAAGCACAGCTGTCGGTATTTTGACCTACGGGGACAGCTCATTACACTTGAATCCAAACTACTTGAACTCGCCTATGAGTCCTCGCCATGCGTTCGGATGCTGGCTTCGATCAGGAAGATCACACTGGAATACACTGAATTAGCAATGTGGGAGATCAAATACCTTGCTAGAAGACACGTTGCCCATGCATATGAGGAGGGAGGGTGACCGGGACGACACCTGGCACGCAAGATTAAAGATCAGCTGCAACGTCACATTATCACCAAGATCACTGATGATGTTGGCTGTGATCAGTACACCACACTGGGGATTCTTGCACAATTCCGCATGACATACACCGAACTATACACCTCATAAGGAGTGACTGACGATGACAACTTAGATACATATTTTGAAGACATTGCCATCTCCTGGCTATCGGATGGTCAAAGAAAGTTTCTGAGCCAACTGATCACGGACGAAGAGTTTCGCACAGCGATTAAGTCCCTCCCAAACAAAAATCCCCCTGCTCCCAATGGATTCCCTAGTTAATTTTATAAAGAAGTTGCAGAGGAACTTACGCCCCTCCTACTAAAAATGTACGCCGAGGCATATGACTCTGGTAAACAAACTCCCACCCTTCGAGAAGCCCTAATCATTGCACTACTCAATAAAGACAAGCCACCACATAGATGCGACTCGCATAGACCAATGCAGCTAATTAACACAGACGCCAAGATATTGGATATGATTTTAGCAATCCAGGTACAGCCACTTTTGTAGGGTCTGGTCCTACCAGATCAATCTGGCTTTATTCCGACTAGATCCACCTCACACAACCTACGAACTCTTTTCGCCATGTTTCATCTCCTTGACTCGGGTCTGCAGGCGGCGGCCATGAGGTTGGATGACGCCAAGGCATTTGACTCCATAGAGTGGAGTTATCTTTTTAACACCATGCGTCATATGGGCTTTCCCCCTATGTTTATCCAATGGATACGGCTCTTACACACTGCACCGATGGCCCGTGTCAGGCTGGAGGGTAGCAAGTCTGGCCCCATCAATATTAAGAGAGGAACCTGGCAGGGCTGTCTACTCTCGCCCCTTCTTTTTGTGCAGCCTCTTGCCTATATATTTAGGCCGTGACACCGTATCTCGGCCCTGCGGTTTGTGCATCGTCCTGTCAACATTTCCCTTTATTGCGACAACATGTTGCTTTTTATACATGAACTGCACACCTACATTATGCCAATACTCTGTGAATATGTCCGCTTTGGGCTGTTCTCCGGCCTACCGATTAACTGATCCAAATCTGTGGTGGTCCCCCTGACAGAATGCACCCTTCCGTATGAAGCAGACTTCCCGCTAGAATGGGCAACGGATCCCATGTAATATCTCGGGGTGTGGCTACACAGAGATCCACACTTGGTTATATGGGAGAACTATGGCCTTGCTTATGCGAAACTAGAGACAAATGGGTGAAACTACCACTCACTCTGGCCGACGGTATTGCTCTAATTAAAATGGTGGTGCTGCCCCAATTTTTAAATCTATTCAGCAACATACCCATCCCTCTCACAAAACATTTTTTTAAACTAGTGCGATCCCTGCCCCTTATTCTTGTCTGGAGAAGCTAGCAGGCCTGGGTGAGTTGGGAAACACTAATACTGGTTTACAAACATTGTGGATTTAGTATGCCATATTTTTTTTCATATTATCTGTGTGCTCAAGCACGATACGCACACTACTGGCTCAGCACACACAAATTCATCCCACATGTAGCAGTGGAGGATGGGGATGCCCATCCCATCCTGCTGAGGTCTATGCTGACACACTGCAGATGACGGACTCCACGCTCTGAGATCAACACAGTGGATGCAAAAATAGGGGCCTGGCAGGCTTTGGGTCGTATAGCTGGGAAATTGCCGCTGTACTCTCCCCTTTTGCTGCTAGCATATCATTCAAACTTATCAGTGCAACCTGACGCAGGGGCTCTACGTGTTCTGCAGCAAGTGGAATTAGTTAAGATGCAAGACTTGTTTCCAAATGGGGTCTTTCTGACTGACAGCGACTTAAGTTTCATAACGAATAAAACACCTCTATTCATATTTCAATTCCACAGACTCAAAAAGGTGATACAAGCTCATTACCGTGCCTTCCCTGCAGAGCCTCTGAAGTTACAAACCCCACAACCCCTACTGGTTAGCCACACGTGTCACAAACTCCTTACCAAATTATACAGCTCTGCTAGGGAGGAGAAACAAATGGCACATGATAACAGTTTAGGCAAGTGGAATGACCGCTTGATTACGCCGCTTACTCCTAGGGTCTGGGAGTATTGTTGTCAGCTAACGGGGGCCCTCACATCCAACAGTAATCTCCGGATTATTCACTTCAAATACATACACCTAGTGTATTATACCCCCACAAGCTGTTCCAATGTGGGCTCAAAGAGACTGATCTGTTTAAGAGGTGTGGCGTGACTGGTGCTGACTTCTGACATCTTTCTTGGGAATGCAGCAAGGAGGCACTGTTCTGGGAGGGTGTGATTTTCAAAATAATCGGCCTTGATCTACAATGCTCACCACATGTGTGCCTACTGGGTCCTGTACCATCGTTGAATGGTGCTGTGGGTAAATTGCTCATGGCTAAGAGTAGCAGCTGGACTATTCAACAACATGGTGGCTCCGGGATCTGGTGGCCTGCTGCGATAACTTGGTACTCTCTGCGGAGAAACTGCCTACTGCTTCTTAGCTACATGATATCTGGGAACCGTTGCTACAGTACTTGAGATCAGTTGAGCAAACTAAGTCCCCACAGAACTCGGACGTGTGATTAATGCATGATTGAGCGTGTTACCTTATCATATTATTTACAACGCTGATATGCTGTACCTGATTGACATTGATGATTCAGCCATGCATTGTTTGTTTTTTATGCACTTTTGCCATGTCTATTGATGATGGATTGTAAGATGCATATGTTTAATAAAACTTAATAAAAATACTTAGGGTGAACAGAAGAAGAACCAAACATACAATGCTTGCAGACTCTGCGGGAAAGCACAAAAGACCCACCTAACCTAACAATGGGAGAGGGACTTCCTGTATCTGAGGTGCTGTTCAGTACATACACTCTTTTTAGAGTCAAGGGGCAGTGGCACAGTGGCGTAGCTGGGGGGTGGGTGGTCCGCCCCCGGAAGCACAAGATTTGGGGGTGGCAGCATCCCCCGCTTACCTGTGGCCGTGATGTTAGGGATTTGATCCTGTCCCCTTTCCATGACCATGTTTTCCGCATCACATGACTTACCTGCTGAAGGGTTAAATGCTGTGTACGCCCCTGCATTGTTGCTTGGTTTCTTTTCCTTGTTGGGGATTTAGTCCAGGTTCTGGTTCCTGTATCTTCAGTGGATTTTGTACTCCTGTGCTCACGGGCTCGTGAGTGTTGTGCCTGCTTTTTCCTTGTTCCCGTTCCCTGTCCTTTTCTTCACCTTCCCTTCCTGTGTTGTCCTGCCTTCCCTTCCTCTCCCCCTCCGTTGCTGTGAAGGCCAATTTTGTAGCTTTATTTATCTTCCCGCTCTTATTGTGTTCAGGACTTGTGGGGGTGTGGGGGTGTACTGGGGCTCCGGTACCCCTTTGGAAGTTGTTTACAGGACTTTGGTGGACTTGGTTGGAGTCCGCGGTTCGCCCCGGATCGACGAGCTGCTGCGTGTCAGAGCCGCGGGTCCCCATTTCCGCATCTTTTGGATCCTGTTGACATCGTTGTGAGAACTTTGGACCTTTTTCGCGTTCTTGATCCGGACGAAGGTAGCGGCTGCTGTGCTTCGGTTTCGTGAGAACTTTATCTATATTTTAAACATCCCAGTGTTAAAAATGGATACTTAGAGGGTTTATTTTATGTCTATTAGTCGACTTTTTCCCCCGGGAATAGTTGGAGACGGGTTGGGAGCATTTCTTGCTAGTAACACCTATGCTGGATTCGCCTTTGCCCATTGAATAATCTACAACCTGCAAGGATTCTACCTTGGGATACGCTGGCCTCAAGGACTGGTAAGGAAGACATATTTTGTGTTTATTGTGGATACAGCATGGTCATGGTTAAGGGTATAAGGGGTCTTTTAGTATTGAGTGCAGACTGGTAATATTGTGCCTTATCCCTTAGGTGCAGATACATGGTGGCAGTCTATTCTCCCTGGTGGTTCCAACGGAGTGATCAGCCCTTTCCTTGTTTGTTTTTCCCACCCTCTCCCTGTGCTCATCTGCTTGCTCATTGTGTTATTCCCAGTGAGCGGCATAGGGGTACTGGTAGTGGATTAGGCCATACTTCGTTCCTGCAGTGTCACGGGCTCAGAGGCGAATCCCAACAGGTGACATAAGCTGGGATCATCAGCACCTATCCTTTCTTACCTGGGGCCGTCACGAGAGGTCTTCAGCCACCCCCGCTCTTACCTGTGGCTGTCGCGGGGTGGCAAATGTAGGGACCACCAAGGGCAGCTAAAGGTCTTGCTATGCCACTGCAGTGGCAGCTGGTGAAGTGCAGTAGTGTTGAGGAATAAATAAACATCTCAAATTGCGCAGAGTGAACAAGCTTAACTCTTGAAAGTTATTCTTTTTGGGGGGACTTTCCCCTAAAACCAGGGTGGTGCATTTTAAAACCCATTTTGCGAGAGAAAGTGGTGAAAGAGCTGTAAGTTTATTGTACAGACTTCAAGTCTTTTAAACATTCTGTTGGACTTGACCTTTCTGCAAAAAAGAAAGAAACATACATCCGGAAAACTGAAAGAATGAATTGATTTTCCTTAGAACGAAACCCTAATAAACAAGCAATTGGTAGATCCAAATAGATACCAGATTAAGCTTGGGGGTGTGTGGGGGGGGTAGGGGTATGATACTTTCACTGTTTGATTAATTTATTTTTTTGTTACATCACAACTGCCGCCCAATACCTAGTAACACTGGACAGTCCTTGGTCATATGGTAGAATGCACTTACTTGTCTACACCTTTTGGGGCAGAGACGCATCTACTTTACCCATTTTCAATAGTGTTTTAGCTGTGTAATAGCTCCTGTGAAGGATTTTGTGTTGTATGAGAAGGAAGTAGAAGCATATGGCCACCTCACATGAGGAAGCCAAGGCCTCGGGCACTGGTCCTCCTATATACTACCTGGGTCTCTCTTTCAGGCCTCTCTCAGTGCTAATATGTGATGTGTACTACAGGGGTGTAGATTGCTTGCTCTCCTCCCCCCGCCCATGACCACCAATGCCATGTGCCACAGGGAGATAGTGACATCTGAAGAGTCAAAACGGGGTGCGCGGTTTGCCCCTTCCCATAAATAGCTCACTGGTAGCCTCCTGTTGGATGTTTCTCCTGTCTAGCCGGTAGGCCGTCTTTTCTCTTGGAATATTGATGCCAGTTTTAGAGAAAAAATATACACTTTCTTGCACAGCACTTATCCTCATTCCCTCCCCTCGAAAAAACTAAATATCTTGGCTATTTTCCTGGTTCCTTCAAGCCAGAGGAATTTACAGACTTTGGTACTTTTAGAATGCAAATTTGGCATGGATGCCTTTTGCGGAAAACATGTATTCCTGTGGCTGCCTCCAATCCCAGTGGCTCTCCCCTTGCTGGTCTGCCTGACCCGAGCTGCATTTCTTATCCCTTTTTTTTTCACACTTACCTTCTATGCCCCTAGAATATGTGTCTCTGTTATGTAATACCCTATTTACTCATATGACCACGTAATATTGTTTTTTTCTATGTGTTGGTGCCATTCTATGCTCTAGTAACATCTGTGTAACATGCCCTTGTAACTGATGTAATTTGTAACTTGTTTCTCACTTATCCTCATAACCGTCTGTTCATACAGTGGTACCCGAGCAACCTTTGGCCGATGCCCGGTGGAGCTGTCCTATGTAGCTATAGAAGAGTTGGCTCTGGTTCACCCCTCCGTCATCACCTACCCCGCCAGACATCGGACATTGTTCTCCTTGTCTCCCTGTTGTGTTTCTTTTCCCTCTCCTGCCTTCTCCCTCTGTGACTCTGTCTGCCTCCCCTTTTCCAGCCTGACTTTTCTGTGTCCCCTGAAGTATTTTCCCCCTTGCTGCTTTCTTTCTAATGCTACGCTATGCTATTGTCACTCATGTTACTATGTTATACTGTTTCCCTTTCTATGTTAAGCGACGCTCCATCAACTGATGTAACTATGTAACAATGTTCTGAAAGCAATGTCCTACCACATGTAAAATGTAAAGCGCTCTCCTACCTCAGGGTCTAGCCAGCACTATATAAACTTTTCAAATAAAAATAAATGTATGAAGGTGTAAGTGTGAACTACCCCAAACATCTAAAAAGGGCTTAAAAAGAGGGGGAAAAGATTAGCAGCCAAGTGGTTGAGAGTTTTTTAAACATGAATTTATGTAAAATGACCAACCATAACCAAACCTTCACGTTCACTGCCTTTCTTCAGTAATTTTCTGTTTTTTATTCTTAAACTACAGTCAACATATATTAAAGCAAACCCTTTCCTACAGCACAGGACTTCAGCCAACAGCAACCAACCCCCTTGTTTGATTCTACGCAGCATGGTTTATTCTTCCCAGCATGTTTGGTCACAGTGCCTAGCATACAAGCAGGCCCTCCATCCAAACCGCTATGGGGGCCAAACCAGGGCAGACAACTGCCACTACAGATGGCTTTCAAATGTAGGCAGCTTGGTTAATGCTTGCCTGCAGTATCAGATCTATGGCCAGATCCTGCATCTAATGCCCTCACCGGCAACCCCAGCTGTGCCTTGTATTTTGCTGTGCCATGTGGCCTTAACCCAGCCTGCTTCAAATTGCAAATGCAGAGCATTCACTTTTGGGATTGTTAACTAACATATTATATATATCTATAGAAGGTAGAGATTGTTGAAGTTTTCTTAAAGGTGTAGACATAAATGGGCACAGATTGAAGTTAGACTGTTAATGTTTAGTTTACCTTTAATGAATAGATTGTTGACAAAACAATGGGCAATGCTCAATGTCATGGAATTAAGTCATTCTGTAGTTTCGATGTTTGTATTTACCACCCTAGGCACATCATTTGCAAGATTTGTTTCAGCTGCATCGAAATGATATCACTAGAGGGTGCATGTTAGATCTGTCAGCCTTTGGGTGTCTTCCCCCTAAACTTTTGCCTTCACCCCTCTTATTTTTGCTGTTCGCATTTTCGCTGGCCTTAGGACTCTGCAGACTTTACCACTGCTACCCAGTGCTAAGGTGCATGTGCTCGCTGTCTAAGGAAGAACTAGCTTACATCCAATTGGCATATTTTATTTATTTGCAAGTCCCTGGTAAAGTGGCACTAACTGTGCCACCCACATAAGTAGTCCTTTAAACATGTCTGAGGTATGCCATTGCAGCCTGTGCGTGCAGTTTTAAATTGCCATGCAGACCTGGTGAAAGAAAACAATTACTAGGCCCAAACCTTACTTTTAACACATATTAGTCACCCCTCGTGTAGACCCCAGCCAGCCCAGACTGCAGAGTGCAGTGTATTTAAAAAGTTGGACATGTTTTATTTGTTCTGGTAGTAAAAAATTATTATTATCAACTACTACATAGGATAACATTGGAGTTACCTTAGTGCATTTAATAAGCAGTATATTCAAATTGGGAACAGGTACCCGTGTATGTTTGGTCTCTTTGGAATTGTAAAGGAAACTTCTCTCTTATGGTGCAGCAGGGTTTTAAAATACAGTTTTGAAAATGCCGCTTTCAGAAAGTTGCCATTTTCCTGTCTTTGCCATTTAGTGACTGCAGTCTGTCTCTACGGAACATAACTTAGTATAGCTTAAAGTTGGCCTTTATGTATTCCTCCTAGACAGCTACACACAATAGATGGCTTAGGTGTGCCTTTATGGGCCTTCAGTGACAGGATGGGAGGGCAGAGCAGGGCACAGACCATCTTGCACTCCAATAGGCTGTGTCCTGCCTCCACACAAAGGTCTGCATACCCCCTGTTATAAGTCTGGAGCCAGGGCAGGGGAGGCAGGAAACATGTGCACTTCAAAGGGAAACCTGTAGAAGCTTCTCCCACTTCAAAGAAGGCACCTGGTCTAATTATTGATCCTCAAACACCAACATCTTCAGTAAACTTCTGGATCTATGCAGCAGAACTGATGCATCTCCTCTGCTGAGCAATCTTGAGGAGAACTAACACAGCGCCTGCTTTGTGGACTTTCACAAGGCAAGCACTTCACATCACAACCCAAAATCCCATTGGAAAAGATGCTGCACAGCTTATCGCCAACACAGGCCCTCCCATCGCAAGCCACTCATCTGCGGGAACCTTGATAATGATGTCGTACATCACATCTCCAGCTCCCTTTGAGGGGATCCTTTACAATGATGCAGGATCTTGCACCGCAGCCTAGGAAATCCTCGGAACCGATTCATAACCTTAGCTGCATGTCGCATCCTCTAAGGATCTCTTCGCAACCAGGATTGAAGGTACTCTGTTCAGTGGGCCTAACTGGGTCGCTGTAGCCGGCCAATGCCCCATCACGGTCAGCCTGAACCTATGACTTTGTCCCAGTTTAGCATGCCCAAATATCCAAAGTTGGCGCTTTATGGCATTATTTTCACTGATATGTTTACAATTGATAATCTTTGGTTCTACTGATTGGATTTTTGTTGCTTTCATTTTGTTTTATTTATTAAAATCTACTCAATTTTCCTAATTTGTGTATGTGGTACTTTTTGTGTAGTGTTTTCATTTTAATACTGTTTTAAGTGTTGCACAAATGCTTTACACATTGCCTCTAAGTTAAGCCCAACTGCTCTGTGCCAACCTACCAGAGGGATGAACAATGTTTAATTTAGGCTTTTCTTGGAACTCCCCCCACCCCGACAAGGACTGTAATTCTTACTTGAGTAGAATTTTAACTTCCTCAACCAGCAAATCATTTTCTTACAATTTGCTGCATAGTGTTTCATAATTTGCCTTTTCTTACCGCATAATTTGGAGAACACTCCTGCATAATTTGGGCCTCTAGTGGCAGATAATCATAGATGCCCTGAAAATGGCAACGCTCTACAGAGTGGTTTGAGGGCTATTATTAAGAATAGGATGAAAATAAGGGTTACAGAGTCCAGTGAAAGAGTTTCCCTATTACAACTGAATTTTTAAAATAAAAGATCCTCATTATTTAAAGTATGGACTGCAGGAATGCTATCCTAGGAAGAATCCCTTGCTCTCCTATAACACCTGTTATATGACACTGTGTCCTCCATAATTAACACCTAACTCTGAAAAAGTCAGCAACGTTTTACCAACACTAAGACATCAAGAGACAAAAAAACTTTCCTAGACAACTAAGAACCGAACCTGTGTTGGTGCACTTCAAAAAGGCTCTTCAAACTCATCTACTCAAGTTGTAGTTAAAATATTCTCTAAGAAGCTGACACTCTTTTAGATAGGGTTCCCTGATAGGAATGCCCAGTTCTTTCTTCTCCTCCATGTGACTTTCTTCTCTTCAGTCAGAGACGTATTTTTATTTTACATTTAGTTGCCATTTCTTCTATTGTTGTTTTCTGCTTCACTTGATAAATGCCCCTTCTCTCAATTGTAGTTCCTGATTATACACTGTTGTTATGGACCATACTCTGGCTTTAAACAGCATCATACGATGGGCCTGTGCAATGAGACGATGCAAACATTCTGCTTAAATACATGTGTGTATAATGAACACACTTGAAAGAACACTTTGGAATAAATCAGACAAGGAGATGCACAGAGGGTGTAATAATATTCACAACCATTCTTGCGAGGGCAGAATGTGAGTGTCCAGTATGCAAGTCATGGTATGTATATTTTTCAAATTCTCTGGCATGTCATACAGTGAAACAGAGTGTGCACGCACAACATTCTGTGCATGCACACTGGCTAATTACAAGTATGTCCTCCTGTTTTCTGCAAACAGAACAAAGCTCACCCACCTGTGAATCTCTCTCCCCAGCCTGATTGTCAATCCGAAGGGTGTTTTCAGCTTGCACTGGAGCAACTCCATCTGCCATGGTGTGTGCCCTACCCCCCTCGTGAGGTGAAAGGGCAAGGCGTATTAACAACACCAGCCTCCTAGAGCAAATGGGGAAGTGATCTGCATCCTCACCATGTACAAGGGTACCTGGTATGAGTTGCATAACCCTTCCTCATGGGGGAGGAAAAAAATGCCTCTGTCCCCCCTGTACTTTGGCCAACAGTAGGGGTGAATTAGCCATAGACTTTGCTCAAGAAAACAACGTGTGAGTGGTTGCGCCGGCACTCGCTCTGACTCACTCCTTTATTATCTGCAAAATGCTGTGAGCCACGGAGGACCGGGTAACCTGTCACCCGGCCCTGGTTCTTGTTGCCCTATTGGTAACAGAGCAAAGGGGTAGGTGACAGATGACCCCCCCCCCCCCCCATGATCCACTGCTTGGATCTGCACAGGGAGCAGAGGCACAGCTGATGTCGACCCCTGCACCCTGTGCACGTGTTCTTGCCTTTTTTCAAGCTCCCATCTTATCACTGCGTAACCCAGGGGTGTCACCTACCCCTATCCAATCACCCCCAAAACTGAATAAGCAGAGAAGAAACGAATGCACAACACCACTGTCCCTGGGCAAGACAGGAGGCAAAAGCCTCCTGTCTTGTCTCCTGTATCAAGCATCCGAGAACTTTTGTTTCCAAGACATTAAGGCGAAACATTTTGTCATCTCGTTGCTTTTAGATCTCCTAAAATGGTCAGGCGAAAATAAAATTAACCCCCCAAACCAGATATTATTCATCCAGGGTGTGGGAACTGATACTAATCTGCAATGGATGGCATTATTAATGGACAAACAGAAGTGTAAGAAACAGCCACTGTAACTATGTTATGTTGGCTACAAGTCACCATTTGTTTGTGTTAACCTCAACCTGCTATGGCAAAAATTATCATTGTGAAGTATCCCGACCTACTTACTAAAATCATTTCAGTTACTGTATTCAGAAACCTGGGCAAGGGCGAGAATTGGGGATGGTTCTAAGCTTTCTAGGTAAGTACAAATAGATAAAAAATAAATACAGGATCTAAAGCAAGGATGTGTTTTGGCCCAATATCTATTTATTTTGCTTTTGGCCGATCTCTCGATTGAATTTAATGAAATAATTTCCAAAGCACCGAAAATAGGTACTATGCAGATCTCAAATATTTTGTATGCTGACGATATCATCTTGATGAGTCAGACAAAAATAGGCCTGCAATGACTAATCTATAAATATGTATTCATACACCATAATAAATCATATGACATTCAACCTAAAGAAACAAATGGTGATGGAAGTTAGCAGCAGAATAAAAAAAGGAAGAGTTGGTTTCTAGGTGGGAATCAACTGGAAGCAACATCTACTTACAGATACCGGTTGTATTATCCGATGACAGCGCCACATTTCAACAGTATAAAAAAGATCTGAAGAGGAAAGCTACTTCTTTGACCTTAGCCTTTCAGTCACTACAAAGAACTTTAGCTGGACCAAGCTTCACCCCTCTACTGAAAGTCATTTCAGTTAAATTGATGCCAGCATTACATATGGAAGTAACGTTATTCGAGGGAGAGATGCTGTCCTGATTAATACTGTATAGGCAAAAGTGTTTAGATCATTATTTCGTCTTACTCTGAATGCATCTCCAGCTCAGATAAGATTAGAGTTTGGGTTAGTTTATCAATTGCTTGCAAGAAAAGGGGCCTATATAAAAACTTGGTAAAGATTGAAGTCATCTTCTGAAAATCTACTATACCAAGCTTTATGGCAACAATTACACAAAGTAAGGATGCACCCACTTGTAGTTATCTTAATCAATCAATTGAAGACCTATAAATTCAATCTCTATGGAAAAAGCAGTCCTAAAAAAAGTGTTAACATCTCATTAAATTAATGATCCCTACTTAAAGATAAAGAATTGATGGCTAACAGATCTCATGCCTGGGCTCTGATTAATGGATATAAGATATTTAAGCAGCAACTGTATTTTGAGTCATGATGGTCACTGTCCTTAAAAATTGATTTTGTGCCTTACCGGTTTGGTTGCACCCCAGGAAAGTACATTGGAAAAAAGGTGGAATAAGTCAAAGACAGAGATGATCTACAGATAGTGTAAATCAGGAAAAGAAAATATTACACACATTGTATGTCTCTATCCGGCTTTCACAGAAGAATGACAAGCGATGTTGAAAGCTCCATTCAATGAGCGTGGTTTACGTACTTGTAGATAGGAAATAATATTGAGTCAAAATCTATCAGATCCTATGCTGAACTACCGATATGCAAAATCTTCATGATCTGCTGAGAAAAAACCATCAGATGTACTGTAACTAACCCTGGGCATAGTTTGTGTAGTAGCGCTATGCGTAGCTACGCGAAGTGCACTTCGCACTACGCGAGCTACACAAACTGCGTAGTGCACTGTGCAAAATGCTGTTCGCACTGATTGCACAGTGCCGGATGCTTGTCCGCACTGTGCAATCAGTGCAAACCACATCTTGCACAGTGCAAGCAGTCATTTTCTGCCGCTTGAGTAGATTTCCACTCGAGCAGCAGCTTTCTCAATGGTTTCTCATTTACAAACGAGCATACGCGACCGCTCGCAATGAGAAACCTGAAATCCCCGCGGGAGGATTATTTTACACGCTCGCGATCGGCAACTTGATGTTGCTGATCGCGAACGAGGAAAAAGTCTCATCGGGGTGTCATTTTGCTCTCTTGCGGTCTCCAACTTCACGTTGGGAACTGCAAGCAAGCAAAAGATGACCGCTACGTGCAATTTGCATAGTGCGAACTAGCGCAAACTTCGCAAACTACGCAAGCGTAGTGTAGTACTCCATCCAGGGTTAACTGTAACATGGAAAACTGCTCAGCTTGGCATATTTTTGCACACTATGTTTAAATATTGGCTTTTTACCTTTTTATTGTTTTTACTAAACATTTTGTTTTAAATGATGTATTTATATTTCCGTCATGAAATGTGATGGTTTTCAATAACTATGCATGAATAAAATGTACCAGACCTTACAGCAAAGTCCCACTTTATTGAAAAGACTGCAAAAGTGATCTGTAGAATGCCAGCCAGTTAATCCCTGGACAGCAATTGAACTTCCTCAGCAAAAGTGAAAACTGGAATCTTCCTCTGTTTGTCAAACTAAATTCTCCCTCCAACTTATGCTTAACCTTCTGGTAGCTTGCCACAGACCAATCAAGCTTAGCTTAAACGCATTATGTAAGCAGACAAACAGTAATAAAGTAGAAACACAACACAAGAAAAATCTCAAGCCAATTAAGAAATATAGAGTAACTTTTAATAAATAAAATGATACTAGAATGACAAAAAAATCCAATTATTAGAACCAGGGATATATAGTTTCGAGCTTTAGCTGATTATCGCAACCAAAAACACAAATCTCCACTTGAGTTAATCTGGTTGTGCTACACCAGGGAAAAGTCACATATTTAGGCTGACCGCCGTGGTGTTGGGGCCTGATACAGGGACCAGGTTAGTCCAAATGAAACAGTTTGCTTTTTCAAGCCGGATGTGAATAGTGGCAGAAGTCACAAGGAGCAGGGAATGCGTCCTGGGTGGTCGTTGCTGTAATGTCACTGTGTAAAGTCTAATGTAAGTCTTTACCTTCATTGCTTCCACAAAGTATGTTTGTGTTTTCTTACTAGTAGCCCCCATAAGAGGAATGTATAGTGATGTTGGTTTATTTAGTGTTTTTAGGTTTCCAAAACAAGACCCTTCCCTCGTGTAAGCAAGGCAGCCAATGACACCCAAAAACTGTCCAAGGGTCTGTGAGTGTCAGGGCACCAGGTGCTGACTTCAGGTGAGTTCTGTGTCTTCTAATATATTGTGTATGTAAAAGAACCTGCTGCAGCTTCTTTGCTCCCAGCTATTTCCAGGCAGCAATAAAAATGTCAACTAAAACTCTGGTGATCAATGGGTCTGCTGGAGAGAGATCGGAATTTTGTCCTGTGGAAGTTTTGACATCATAAGGTAAAGCAGAGGGTGCCTATAATGTAGTATACTGTATATGGTTCAGTGAGTTTCTGCTTTTGTCACAGAGATCATTTTGTTACTTTCAGCTTATGTTAAAATCCTAATATAGAACAATGACCGATGTACTGTCATGAAAAAGCTGCATGCAGAATGCAAGGTATAGGTTAGAACGTTTTGTTTTCTTACTCAGTCTTTCATTAGCCTAATGTTGCAAAAGTGGTTCATTTGGGTAGAAATCAATTCTTATTAGTAATGGCATCCCTCAACCATGGTGTTACATTTTCAATTCTGAGTTTATGTTTCTCCTGACCAAGAACTCTTAAACTATACTGCCTAGCATTATGGATGACATGTGACTCCCAAAACTCATAAGGAGTTACCCTAATACAAGGAAAAGGTGGCACGGTGTATATATGAAAAACAGAAAAGATCCCTTTTCAACAATTAATTGCATCAATCTAGATAATTTGTTTTACAAACTGGCAAACTGTAGATCAAATTCCGATTATTAGGAAATTATATTTCTAAACTGAACACTAGTATATGAAAATATCAAAATCAACAAACATCATTCTTGCATGAACAGACTCTGAAACCGCAAGCTGCGATACAGACGGTCGCAACAATAACAAGGTCTTTTTTCAGTTAAGACAATATCCAATCAATTGAGATGAATGAATACAAGTTGGTGTCGAGTTTATGAATCTCAGAACAGACAATACAGGTCTTTTCATTATACAAGTGATACCTAGGTGGATAAGCATGAGCCGCCCGAGTCTAAGAGTAAACTTTTGAATCTTCTATAGATGCATCATTATTTCAAATATTAACCAGTAATTACTAATTCTTTCGAGAGAAAAGGGTACATATTGGTCTATGAAATGTCATTTTATATTGAATAATACTTGTCCTGAAGAAGGCGACAAAGAATTAATCTTTCACGGAAACGCCCCGTCAACAGTCTTTCTACAGTTTTGATCAATTTTGAAGCTGTTCTTAACTAAACAATTTTTTATAAAAAAGTGTCCTATTTGATGATTATAATGCTTTTGTGTATTTGAATGTATTTATGAGATTTCTCACTCTAGAGGTTCAAAAGTTTGCACTAGCACTTTAAATATGATGTATTTTTAATTATACTCTGTTTTAAAGTCTTTAAAATTATGTTTTTAATGAACAATTAAATACTTAGATGCAAATAATTTTCATTTGAATATATTTATTGGCTTATAATTAAGAATATCACGCAATTTTGCAACCTTTGATGTTTGTTGACTTTTATATTTTTATATACTACTGTTCAGTTTTGAACTACCATTTCTTAAATATCAGAAGTTGATTTACATTTTGCCAGTTTGTAAAACAAATTATCTAGATCGATCCAATTAATTGGTGAAAAGGGATTTTTTCTGATATGTGGCTCCCTCACCTTGTAGTCTTCTATCTTATGTGACATTTCCTACACACTGATTAACTCATGTATGATTCGTTGTCTCTCTGTAATGTGTGTGTGATGTAAAGTGCTCTGACACCCTACACTGGCATGAGTGGTGCTATGAAACAAAATAAATGCATGTGCGAGAGAGTGGTAATGGAGACTTGAGGAGCACTGTTAAAGGGTTGTACTGCGGGAATCCATAACGAAGGAGGTCATCAGGGGGCACCAACAAACATTGCCACATCGGGTGCCAACAGCACTGAAGCCAGCCCTGATGAGAGCCTATCAATTTATTTGACAATTAATAATAATGACAGGGAATTATTACTGAAAGGGGAGTTATAATATTGTGAGAGGACTAAATGTAGTCAATTTGTGTTGCTAGGTACAATTCCTAACTCAGTTAAGGTAAGCTACCTGCAAAGGGTCCTTGGACGTGCCTCAGGAAAAATTCCCTCTACTGGTCCATAAAAAGTATGAGTTTGGGTCAGAGACAAAGTTTCTCCTAAGGTATCACTTGTGAGACCTGAAAATGTCACATATTAATCACAGCAAACAATGCAATGTAACACATATGCAGACTTATAACTTGGCAGCCCTGTTATATATATTTCTGTAAGCTAAATGTCTTTTTTTTTACAATGACATGTCAAAATAATGATTTTGCGCGCCTAACTGTGCAGGAAGAAAATATCTCGGTAATATATTTCTGAAATAGCCCCTAACATTGATAATAATTCATGTTGTAGGGTCCTATTTGAGTAAAAATAGCATGCAGGCTGATATGTCACACGCTTGGCATTTGACCGGTTTGCTGTACCCTGCTGCAGCGGTCTGCCTAGCCCGACGTGAAATAGTTCTGTGCCTGACGTGTTTTCCTTCCCTGACGCTTGGAATGCCTTGGCAGTAATGTGATTGTTGTCTAATGGCGGAGAAGAGAAATTGCTCCCGCGGGCTTCAGTGAAGGCCGCGGGCAATAAGTGACTGCGACTTTCATAACTAACGACAGAATTGAATGGTATTTCAAGGCCGCCACAGCATGATAATACCAGAAAAAAAGCCTACACGACATGAGCTGTGCCATGCTTATTTTCTGTGAAAAATATATTGTTGCAATTCGTCAGGCAGACTCATCCAGCAACCTTAGCTTAAAGACAGATTGTTTCTTCTCTTTTGTTGTTTCCTTCTCATGTTATTCATGGAGGAGCACATATAGGTTCAAATATTATTTTCTTCTTAGACTTTATGGGGGAGTATTTCTTGTGTAGTTTTTGTTTATAATTGAGTTATAATTGTTGATTGATTTGCTGGCTTAAATAAAATGTTTAATTAAAAAAGATAAGACAATGTAATGCACGTCACCGTTTCATATTGCAGTAAAAAGGAAATCATCAACAAACTAGGGCGGGGTTTTATCAACTTTCCCATGAAACAAAAATCAAAGATGTGTCAACATCACAGAACAAGGGAATACAATTACCATTGGGTGTCAAAATTAGGCACTGGCTGGGCATTTCTACAAAATCTGTTCTTTGGTTACTTTTCCCCCTTGCCCAGTTGTGAGCATGACGGAATAAATATGTTGACTAAGCCCGGTTGAATTCCTCATTCAGCCCCTGGGTCAAACTTGAAAGCTCACGTTTGAGGATTCTAGTGGCTATAGGCAGGGGGAAATGTAAACTTCTAAAACGTACCTTTTCGAAAGTATTTAGTACAAAATTGACTTTACCAATGAATTGGGCTTGTAATGAACTAAAAAGTCCAAGAATGCATTTTATAGCAGTTTCCTTCGTGGATAAATGTATTATTGCATCTCGGTGCGTACACTGGAACAGCCAACACTGCTACAGCGAAAATACATTTTGGAGCCTTGTTACTGTAAGAGCATTTTTAACACTAAACTTTTTCATGTCCTGCTTTTAAATACCATGCACCATACCTTATGGGTCTTCAGGTGTACTGAGGGGTAACTTATAAATATTTAAAGGGAGGATTTAGACCAGTCAATAGAGTTTTTTTGCCAGGTCAAATTTGAAGTTTTAAAACTGCACAGGGATGTTACAGAGATAGCGCTGTGTTGGACTTGGCCCCCTTTGCAGGGCCATTCTCAAACCTTTTTGCCTTCCACCCTCCTGTTTTCTGAACCTGTTTTTGATGGCTTTTAGGACTCTGCACACTTTAAAACTACAAATGCTAAAATGCTTGTGTCCTCTCCATTAAACATGGTAAGTATTGGCTAACACTCAAGTTGCACATTTAATTTACTTGTAAGTCCCTAGTACAGCAATCCTACATGTACTCAGGGCCTATAAATTAAATGCTACTAGTGGACCAGCAGCGCTGACTGTGCAGCCACTTAAGTAGCCTTTTAAACATGTCTCAGGTCTGCCATTGCACCCTGTGCAGGCTGTTTTAAACGCACCTTTTGATTTGGCACAATATTCCTTTTGTCAGACCTAACCTTTCCTTTTTGATACATATAAGTCCCTCCTAGGGTAGGCCCTAAACAGCGCATATGTCTGGGCCCATGATAATTAAAAAGTTGGACATGCATTTTTAACTTTTTCATGGTGTGGTAATGGAAAACTCTTACATTCGTGTTTCACTACTGCAAGACCTACCTCTCCCATTGGATATCATTAGGCTACCTTATTACATTTATTAAGTGATAAGTTTCAGTTAGGAGCTAGTAGGAATGATGAGTTTAACATCTAAAGTATTGTAATTTAAACTCCTCTTTAATGATAAAGTCAGATTTTAAGTCACAATTGTGTGCAGACCAATGATAGCAAGTAACCATTCTTAACCATCTGGTGTCTAAAACCTGTATCTGGATCACATTCCTAGGTGTAGCTGGGAGTTGGACTTTGTGTATTGCTACCCGACAGTGAATAGGTGTTGCCAGGATGGGTCATCTCTGACTTGATAGGGGGCGGAGCTGTCACATACCCCATTTGCAAGTCACAAAGCCTCTGCCTCAACACTCTTACAAGGGTCTGACACTCTTTTATGCCCCCAGACAAGTTTTGGCCAAGGGCAGAGAGGCAGGATATTCCCAGCATCTCTTGGGGGTGGAACACTCCAGAAACATCTCCAACTTCAAAGTTGTAGGACCCTCCAACCCAACGGTTTAGTACAGTTCTGTACTTGTGGACGATTCAGAAGGACTGCAGTGCTGCTCTGCTGCAAAAAAGGCTGCTGCCCTGCTGTCAAATATGCTGCTCTGCTTCCAGCTGCCCTGCTGCCACAGTGAAAAGGAGTGCGCAGTGTAAAGTGACGCATCGCTGTTTTCACGCAGCGATGCGTCACTTTTCATAAATGAGGCCCCAGAAAACTACAGTTGGCAATTTGTGCTTCTAGGCATTATTTTGACTTAAACCTTTTAAATTGTCTATCTCTGGTTCTACTAATTGGATTTTGGGGGTTTTGGTGTCCAGTAATTTATAAAAATATACTCTATTTTTAAATAGGTGTGGCATTTTACTTTAGTTATGTTATCACTTTATTACTGTTTACTGTGCTATATAAATACTTTACACCTAGTTAACCTGACTGCTTTTGTTCCAAGCTACAAGCAAGCTAATTTGGGGTTTGCTTGCGACTTCATGCTTGAGTAGGGTTTCATTCCCATTCAGCCACTAACCCAATGTCCAAAAGCCTGCAATCATGGTTACACTGTTGCTGTAGTGGGTGTGACAATGGGTGCAGTACTTTACTGGTCACATTTAACTTACAGGCGCTGGATACACTTTGCGCCATATTCTAGGGGCTTATAGGTAAATTAAAAATATGCTAATTAGGGGTACAGCTAATTTCACCTTGATTTAGGATGTCAGAGCACATGCACTGGTGCCTGGTTATTAGAGTGCATGTGCATAAAGTAAAAAAACAGCACCATCAGTCCAAAAGAAAACAGGGGATGATCATGCAATAAGGGGTAGATTCCTACAGCTTAAAATGTTGGTCTTGCCCCTCATATGCAAAATGGACGTGAAGAGGCATTTAGTGCAACAAAATAACTCTTAATAGATCAAAAATACCAGCCACTTGCATTCGAGTAATTAGTGTTGTTCCTGTTCTCCTGCAGCAAGATTTTATGTACCTGAACAAAACCTTGATATTGCTACATGGCATAATGGGGTAATCCCAGTGACTGGGCTAAACAGTCATAGCACCACATTCTAAAGTATGTGAGATTATATCAGCATAAAGGAAGTTTTGTGTGGGTTTAGAGTTAGCGGATGATCAACTAAATCACTGTGTAGTTTGTATGTAAATATTTCCATCTTTATTGCTTCCACCTTAAGAGTCATTTTCCAATTTGGAACTGCAACTAAAGACTGTTAGTGATATGTATTGCAATATTTTCTATGTTTCACAGTATCAAGGGAGCCTCTGCTCATCATGAGTGCACAGGTGTGACTGGAGTCCTGAATTAAAGATATTACCAGTGTCGGACTGGTCCATAGAGTAACCAGACAGTGCCTCATGGACTGGTCTGAGTATCAGTGTGTGGGACAGTTTTTTGGCTGTTTGGGAGCGTGTTTTAAATGCCTGCAGCAAGCACAAATATATGCCGTCTCAGCTGCCTTGCAAAACACCTATTCAGTACAAGTTCAGCACTTCCCTGATTTGCAAATATGTGCCACTTTTTAAGCTATTTTATTAGCTAATGTGGGGTACTTTTATTTTGGTGCTTATGTTCTGTCTCAGGCTGATGTTACTGCAAATTGACCTAACTGGTATGATCACGTTTCATTCTATGCAGCACTTGTTACACTGCCCTATATATTTCTACTCTAAAAAGAGATTGGTTAAATGTGCTCTTGTGATCTTCCCAGACAGAGAGAGCTTCATGCTGTGTTTCTCAATATCTGTGTTATATCCTGCATTAACATTTTCTTAGTTACTGATTGTACTGAGTACGTGTAAGATTCTTGGAGCCTATTTTATGAGAGCCCTGCATGACTTTTGCACCACATAAAGTGGTATGTGTGTGACGCAGGGCTCCCATAAAGATTTATGAAGCCCAGTAAAGCCACCCTGCTTGCCTTTGAGTGGCCTCATAAATCATGAGTAAGGCGAAGCAGCACAAATAGCAGTGTCACCTTCCTCTGCGCCAGGGAGGTGTTCCATGGGTGCTGGGTGGGTTTTCCTGCTCAGCACCCTTAGCATTTGACAATGCCCCAGAGTTACAAACTGATGTAAACCTAGGGAAGTGCCAAATTGATATGCCTCCTGAGGTGAGGCCTAACAAGGGGAAATATGTTTATTTATCCTTGTTTTTTCCACTTTCCATTTGTGTTGTACTCTGCAGCACACATGGAAAGAGGGAAACGCCTCTTTTGATTTTTTGGGTGCAGGAAGGTGTTTAATCCTGCCTGTAATGGAGGCACCCTCGCACTATGGTGCAAGGATGCGTACATTGGCACTAGAATGCCGAAATGGCAAAAGAGAAAAAAACAATGTGAAAAAACAAATTTTTCATTTTTTTCCCTCTTTCCATGTGTGCTGCATTCTGCATCACACATAGAAAAGGGGAAAACAACTGTTTGGATTCTTTTTGTGTAGGAAGGTGTCCATTTCTGGTCAAAACCCATCCTGTCTGCACCATGGTGCAAGGTTGCTTACGTTTGCTCTAGGCTGTTGAAACGGCGCTAACGCAGGCAGAAAGGACCGGAAAGCACCATTTTGCTTAAATACAGAGCATTCCTGCTCTTTCACTTTGACATAGGCCAGCACAGGAAGGTGCCTTGCTGCACTGCCCCACGCCAAAAAGCCATAAATGAGACCCCTGGTATTTACACGCACCTTGCACCATTGCATGTTTTGATTTATTGTTCTTATCTATTTGGCACTCCACATTTTAGCATTCCAGATGACCAACTGATCTTAGTCAACTGGTAGCTGGTGCAGACCCACAGCCAGGATTATAGGTAAGGGGCTTGGTTCCCAGGAAGGAAAATATAAAAGTGGTCTCGGAGATTGCGTTGGGGAAAGTGAGAGAAATTTGCGCCGAGAAGTATTGGTAGAATAATTTTGAATGCTAAAAGAAGCAATGTAAAAATATTGTGATTATTCTAATCCAAATAATATTCGATTAAAAGCATTAGACATCTAACCCTTTAAAAAAACATGAGGCCTGGTGCATTAATGAAAACTAGATAGAATTTTACAATGGTGAAAAGAAATTTGTGGCTTATAATATACTTGAGACTATCACACACCAGTACCAATATGAAAACGAATTATAATTGAGTACATTTTTACAGGGTGCAGACTCCATTGCTGGGGACTTGGAATCACGAGAAAAGAGGGGTGTGTAGTTCATGAGGGTGTGAGAATTTAGGGAGTAACTGGGTGCGGGAATAAGACATCCTCATATGAAGCAAGGGATAGGCTTCCTAGCTGATATATATTTCAGAAAGCCAACACAATGCTATATTATTACTTACCCTTAGGGCTATCATACCTTCAGAGGGACACGCAAACACACCTCAGCAGATTTAACATACTTTATATGGACAATTGTACCAAATCTCAGAAGGGATGCTAGGTATTCTATTAACAGATACACCTGATTTCAGCTGGGTTTACAAGCTCAGATTGAAAAGTACTCACAGATATCCCTAAATCTACTACTATGTTTTTACTAGTGAGAGGGAGTGTGGCACAGCGGCCAGTGCAGCTAACTCCGGAGCGTGTGGCTCGCGGTTCAATTGTTGGTGGCAGCTCGGCTCAAACGCATGTGACTCTGGGCAATGGCTCACTTAATCTTTCTGGTGACCCCCAGCGCCTTGAAACCCCTAAGGGGCTGATATGTTTGCGCCTTACAAATAGGAAATATTTATTATAATTGGGAAAGTAACAGCACTTCTCAAGAGGACTTCGGTACAGTTAGTAGACAGAATAAAAACGTCTGAACTAGAATGTATACTTTCCATGGTAGCACTTATTCTTCTCAACAGGACTGTTTATGGAGCAAGGTTTCATACATACCGAAACTTGCTTGTATTCAGCCCTCTCGAAATAACCTCTAACATATTAACCAACATGTTTTGTTTACAAATATTTGCAGTTCACGACATTTCTAGTATCTAGGGGAAGATCTCCTATGTGCTTTTAATAACATTAACTTGAATATCTTAAAATGGCCGCCGCAAATGAGGGAACTGTACTACGCATGCGTCCGCCACATCTACCTGGTGTGATGTATTTCTGCTCTGGAGGGAATTTCTCGCTTCTGCACAATAGTGCCAAAATGGGCGCTTTGAAATCTGACATGGTTAACGCTTATGCTGCAACTTATGCTAAGTTTGTTTGTTCTGCTTAACAATTAATGCAAAAGTTAAAATAAAGTAATGAGGTTAGAGTAGAGATAAGTGGTATACAGTGCATTCATTTATTTTTGTATTCTAATGTGTTTCTCCTTGATTTTGCTGTTAGCTCGTACTTGGGCCTGAATACTGATTCATTCCCCATCTTGGACAAAGATGCACATGCGCACTCAGACTCCGAAATTGATGAAGCATTGGCATTGAATGGCTGCCAACACCCTTCTTACCCGCGATGTTCTTGCGAACCTGCTCTACTGACCTCTAAAGAGGAAGCAAGACTTAAATAAATACAATGTGTATAATATGTATGCCAAATTTGTTGGGCGGAATAAAGTCATGGGAAAAATAAATTATGGGTGGAGACTTAATCAATACCAGTCAATTGAGATGATCTCATCTTAGTATGGTGTGATGACCTCTCCTCGTCTTTCCAACCAAACACTTAAGGAGAACACATAGATTTGCATCATTTAGGGGTGGTACATTGCCCTCGAAATGGTATAACTAAGGTAGGTTTAGATAGAGAAATTGTCTGACTTATCTGAATAGCTGACCTGTCACTGACCCAACGCACTCAATAGGCGATCGAGAGCAGAGGTGCTGGCGGAGCACTCTGTCAGAAGAATCGATGACCCAATCAGGGTACTAGTTGGCTTTTCCTAGAGAGAGGGGTGTGACACTGGCGTTGCACTTAGAGGAGGTCACCTCTCCTGATCTGCACCTATCTTGTCCCGTGGGCACCTAATTAGTTGGGAACCTAGCCTTGGTCTTTTTGTCCCAGCCCATGACCAGGATTGGTCATTGCACCATTCTAGGTAAATATAATCCATGTGGTATGTCCTTGTGCTATTTCCTTTTCTCACCCTTCGCAGGTTCCTATGTCTAAAGGTGTTACTGTGATTTCTTACAAACTTTATGTCCTATTGATTATATTCTTGCTTGTAAAATTCATGGTCACGGTATTGTTGCCTTTTTCATTTTGACTCAGAAAATCTTTCATAGATAAAGCTTATAAAACTTTCCAGAGTCTGTGGGTATTACAGGAAAGGTAAATGTAATTAAATTCTGTCTGTTTAAAAATGAACTCCCTTTCAGATCCCCAGGACTTATAGAAAATGTGACAAGGATTGGTAAGTCATGGTTTACAAAGATGAGTCCTGAAAGGACTCAAAGTACTGATAGGTTGATTAAATTAGTACTAAATTAGTACTTTTATAGTACACAACCATGTTCCTGAAAGCTTTCTGCTTCTAACTTTTCTGCCCTCCATAGCATGATCTTCAAATAATTACCAGGCAGATGTTCGTCGAAGTAATTATCCATTTCCAAGCGTTATAGGCAGGGATAACAGATATTTCTATTGGTAATATGGAGTGGGCAAAGTGTCCTTTCAGGAATAGAGCTGCATCAAGAGGGTAATATTATCTATTTGTCTGCAGATGGCAAGGGACCTCAGGTAGTACTGGCAAGAACTGCAGTGCATACCTTGGATTTTATTATTTCCTCTCACCGTCTCAAATTATCAAATCTTATTTTTATTTTTGTTTAAGAGATTCCTCATCCACTTTTTGAGAACCATTCTATTTCCAAGGAGCGAAGTAGGTTACATTGTATTTCTGCAGGTGTCTCCAGCAGCAATCCTAAAAGTCATTACTCTTAAAAAAATTGATGAAAAGTAGAAGGTTGAAGAGTTATAGTCATATCAATTAATCAATCAATCAATCAGGTGTTTGTTAAGCGCAACTACTCACTCGTAAGGATCTCAAGGTGCTGGCGGAGGGGTGCGGGGGATGCACGATGCTAGGTTCATTTTATGTTCCTTACTAGAGCAGGTACAGTGCATAAATGATAATACTGGGAGCAATGTGTGTATTATATTACAAATGTCTTACAAAACAATAAAGCTGACTTTCAATAACTTTCTTGAGGTTTGTGACTAAGGATCTGATTTATATCCTGGTGGAGACGAAACTCGTTTACAATGCCAACTGAGCTTCCTCCCTGCCAAGACTATAGTCTGCCTGACCAAATTAAATGGTGGCAGACCAAAGTTCACTTACGGCAGAGTCTACTTCATCAAAGTCCTCCGACGGCCCGATGGAGTAATGATCGGCAGAGGTTTGGCTACATATGCGCCAACCTAATTTAGATGGAAGGACATATAGTCATTTTTCAACGTCTGTCATTGGCAGAAAAAACCTGTGAGTAAGGGGCACTGAAAAGTTTTCAATGCCCCCTTTGCCATGGGAGGAAACGTCCATGGCGAGGGTGGCACTGTTTTTTAATTTTCAAAAAGTAAATAAAGAGTTTACCAAAAGGTTCAACAATGAATCAGTGGAAATTCACAAGTTTTCTAATTTGTTGCCATGTTTTGCGATGTGCATTCAATACTCAAGATTTTAACGCTGCTCTTAAACTTCACGTCCCGCATTTCTAGACCAAGACTCGGATGAATTTTGTGTGAGCAAGGTTTCTGGATGGGATTTGAGTTCAAAATAATGGACTCTGAATATATGATAATAAACATAATTTTAATTTGTGGCACCCATAAAAATGTTGAAAAAAAACTAACCGCATTGATGCTTAATTTGGTGCAGCTGTCTCCAGCACATGGTGAGGTGTATTTGTTGCACACCAAGGAGGATACGTGATTTGCGAAGAATGTTTATGGAAAACAACATTTAAATAAAGTAGCAGTGTTGATTTGAAAATGTTGATTCTTCAAAGTATTTATAAACTGAGGGCCTCATTTACAAGCCCTGTTTGCCAATGGAACGTCACTTTTTGTGACATCCTGGTGGCGCACAAGGCTGTGCAATATCTACAAGCCAAGCAAAGCCACACTGCATGGCTTTTCATGTCCTTGTAGATATGGAGTGAGGCAAAGTCGTTGCATTCCCTCACACTACTATGCAGAGTTGTGCCATGGGTTTTACACCAATGCCATTAGACTCATTCCCAGATTTACAAGTTGTACACCTGGGAATGGGTCAAAAGCCTACGCCTCCTAAAGAGAAGGCATAGAGGCACAACAAGAATAGATAACATTACTTCTCCTAGTTGTTTCCTCTTTCTATGTGTGCTGCATTCAGCAGCATACATAGAAAGAGGAAATCACTTCCATTGTTTGTTTGTGCAGGAAGGTGTTCCTTTCTGCACAAAAACAATCACCCTACATTGCAGACACCCTTGCACCATGGTGCAAGGGTGCCTGCGTTGGCACAAAGCAGCCATTTGAGCATCAGCGCAGTAACAGAGGACAGGATTGTGCTGTAACTGATAGATGCGACACATTCCTGCCATTTTCTTTTCTCCTAGGGCAGCGCAGCAGGAAGGCTTGCAGCACTGCCCTATGGCAAAAGTTTATCAATTAGGCCCTGAGTTCTCCAGGCATTTAGTCGTTTGCTTGTATTGACTTTTGATGAGGCTATTTAAAGACATCTTTGGAATAGTCATGACACGATTACCCACCTACATTGTATACTATCTTTGTGGTTCATCAAATCATCTTCTATTCATGTGAATTGCTCTTCATTAATTTTGATTTTGATTTCCTTTTTTTATTTTTGGAAAACTCTTATGATGCGCTTAGTCAACTCTTGTATAAACTAAATTTGTAGGATTAGTGTGAAATTCTGAAAATAAGGTTTTGAATGCAGAAAACACATATATTGGCTCGACACAGCAACGTAACTGTTCTTCAGAGTTTGTCCCCAGTTGCCTTTGTGCCTAAATAAAAACACAAAATGCCTTTGCTCTAAAAATGATCACACAAATATTGACTCATTTCACTAAATGAGTAGATGGAAATCTAAAAGAACATAGGTTTCATGGACTTGCATCACATTACTGAGCTGCAGGAACAACTCTTTTATCACTCAGAAAGTCATCAAATGCATACATAACAGTCTCCTTAATTATTTATGTGTTTTAATTGATTTGTATATTTATGAAGCTAAACTCAGAGACCAACATAGTAGTTCATTAAAAAATTATGGACTACTTAAAAGCTATGTTTTCAGATGTTCTTGAAAAGAGAGAAGATTGAAATAGTTCTGAGCTCTTATGGTAACGAGTTCCGGTCTTTGCAGTAACGACTAATAAAGCACCTATATCGAGGCTTGGTAAAGCTTGGCATCAGTAGTAGATTTGCAGATTGCACTCTCAGAGCTCTTGCAAGGATGTACCGTACAATGGCTTTGCATTTAGTGAGCATGAGAAAAGGTAAGTAAGTGGCTTTAGGGCATAGCACTAGAGCCTTAATAAGGCATACTTCTTTCTGATTAGATGCCAGTGTAAAGAATATAAATGGCCTGATATGTGTGAATTTTTGCCCAACCTACTACAAAGCATGTGGTCCCATTTTGAACATGTTGTGATTTTGCAATATGGTGGGCAAGAAGTCCTAGATATGGAGAGTTGCTGTGGTCTAGTTGGGAGAACACCAATGTGTGGACCATTGCCTTAGCTTTAGAGATACATCACACTGTTCCTTCATTTTGCTTAAGCCCAGAAAGACAAAAAGAAAGGCAGAAGAGGGTGAATGAAGATAGAAGAGAAACATAACAAACCAAACATAACAAGTAGAAATCAGGGATGAGAACCTGCAATAGTGACATGAAGCAACATTTAATATAGGTAGTGGAAGAAAGAGGCCTGAGGTGGAATCAAAACTTGGTAGCCTTGGTACTCAGCAACCCTGGCATTCAGCACTGCTAGTGTCATATTCAAAAGTACTAGTTGTAGGTAGTGGGGAGGTCTCCACAAGGTGAGTTGGGGCATAATGCTAGTAAGGCAGTTTTTTCTTTTTTGGATTGTTGAAATATTGTACGCTTGAGTGTAGGCAATGGAGTAGGTCTCAGCCTTTCTGTTTAATTTAGAACATTTACTGTGTGGGTGGAATGTTCTAACAGCATTATAGCCATTGGGAAGTTCCTTGCTATACTCATGATCCCTTGCCTGTGCCTAAATCCTATAACTAGGGAGAGGGCATTTAACATCCAGCCCAGCCATCAGCAGTGGACTGAAATTATATATTGCACAGTAAACACAAACTGATGATGGTCTTTTCAAACACTCACCCCCAGTCACAGATCTGGGTTGAATCCATCATCGTTCTTCTGCTCACTAAGAGATAATGAGCAAAACAACGGTGGATCATACCCAGATCTGTGACTGGTGGTGAGTGTTTGAAAACTTTCATCTGTCCCTCTATTATTTTATTTTGTGATGTTGCTATGATATATTTCTTGCCTGGCACTTGAGTACGTCATCATCTGTATAGTTCTACTCAAGACAGCATCTTCCCTCAACTATGGGAAAGTGCCAGGCATCACCTACATCACTCACCACACTATTGCAATCATCACTTTCTTTTACCTACCCACCCTCTTCACAAGCACAGCATATAATACCACTTTCATGCCAAGATACTGTGAGGCCTATTTATCAAAATGTCATGCAATGCAGCACAGCAGGACACCTTGATGCACTCACTGCCTTGAGCCACAGGGAGAGTTCAGGAATGTTCCATGGTTACCATTTTATGGCTCCTTCCTGTCATCTCCTTGCTCTGGAGCACTATGTGCTGCCTAGTGCCAATGCAGGCCCCCTTGAAACAGATTGTTTTTGTGCAGAAAGGTGCACCTTCGTGCGCAAAAACAATCCACTGAGGCTGTTTCGTCTTTGTAAGTCTGCTGCAGAATGCAGCATATGTAAACAGAGAATAAATTAAGAGATATAAGATGTGCCTCGCCTGAGAAGGGTTAGTTATTTGATACGTTCCCAGGTCTACCACTCAGTAAATCTGGGAATGTGCAAAATATGGGTGGATGCACGGGAGCACCCAAGCTCCAATTTTGGAATGCCTCCATGGGACAGAGTAACGCAAAGCAGAGACTTGTGCTGCCTTGCATTACTCCAGACTTACCAAGCACCGCAGGGCCACACGAGGTGAGCTTGCTTGGCTTGGTAAATCTCGCCTAGGTTTTCCATCGCCTTGGCGTTACCTTGTGTGGTGCAGGTCAACACAAAACTTTGAAAATTATGTCCCTAGGGTGAACTATTCTTTTGTTATAGGAAATGTATCTTGTCTGCTTTTGTCGGGATGGAAAAGACCCTTACCTGTTAATGGACGTATATCCCTACCCTGAATGCCCCAGATGCAGTGATATCTGGATGCTTGGAAATCATTTTTTGGTCATGGATGAACACGGAACATGCATGAGCACCATGACCTCAGTCTGTCTCATGGATTGCACTCTTGCTAATACCAGGGGCGCAACCAAAGTATCACCCTCATGTGGTGGCAGCATACATGTTTTCAGTAGTAGTGATCAGTAGAGTGAACAGGACGTTTTACCAATGTCACTGGAGTGGTGCTATCAGGCTAAATCATATAAAGTTCAGCTGCAGTGTGCTTAACTCATCATTGTCCTGCATTGGGTTGCATGAAGCGGCAGAAGCGCGCATGATTGGGTGTGCGTGATAGAAACATTTCTGTGCCTGTTAAGAGGTACGCCGACCCAGGACAATTGAACACTCCTGGACTTCTGTCTCAACTCCAGTGGCAGAGGGTAAGACTGAACATTGAGTTGCACAGACCTTGATGGAGAATCCGCTCTGACTGGGGTGCCGAAGGTGCTGGGTCACTTGAAATTTGAATAGCCATAGTTGGACTTCTAAGACTCATATTCTCTAGCGGAGCCTAGCCTGGATATTGCTTTACATAAATGAGAAAAAGCCCTAGTTCATGGCTAGAATAGTGGGATGCTGGTCCTCGTGCAGACAGTGCTAAAATATTTAGTGTGCATCTCATTTCACCTTATGCATGTGTATCAATGCTACTTTATGTAAAAACTAGTATATGGCTCCCCATTCACAAGTTGAGCTTGCTGAACCTACTTTGAGTTAGAAGCCTGTGTACTCCTTGCATCTAACTCCTCCTCTCGAAGTCTTGGATTGCTCGACTCATGCTACCACTGAGAGTCGAGTGCTGAGGGGATACTTGATCCAATTCGTCAGAGCCCATTTTTGGCTGAGCCCCAGGACATAAGAAGTACACAGTCTCAACCTCAACTCCTGATTTCCCTGTGGCCCTCTGAAAGGAGTTTTGAAAACTATGTTGTGACCTATTGAATTGGCTCCCCATCAGAAGATTGGGAGTTGGAAGATACACACTTATGAAATGACAGGAAATGACAGTCATTTGTGGGTAGTCATGGACAATAATGGCTGTCATCGTGTTAATTGAATAAACCAAGGAACATTTGGACTATAGGTTCTGCGATCATTATGTAAAATGGTATTTGTTTGTGTATATATTATTACCGCCTTAAAGGAAAAGCCATTAATCATGAGTTTGTGCGCTATGTTAACATCTAAAAAAGATAACATGAAAATACCTGCAACATATTTAAATGCAAACACTTTATTTAAATCTATGGCAATCCTCATATCCACAGTTAATGCTACAGGAAATTAGATGTTTTCACAAGAGTCTATCCTAACTATAAAAGAGAAATGATGGCCTGTGTTTTTCCCAGTCTTGGACACCTTTGTTTCTGGCAGTGGTATTTTTTGGAACAGATATAAGCCTATTCAGTGAGAGTTCCCTCAGCATGCTAGTCCCTGCCAACTGCAGCATCTGCTCCTTCATTCATATTGCATGAGGATTCAAAAGCAAACCTGAAATGAATCCTGACAGAATCATGAATAAAATGTGCACTTCCACCGAGAATGGAAGCTGCTTGAGCGGGGTTTGGCACGTTCAATGGCGGGGCGCAGGGATCGTGCTGGTGGCAGACCAGGGCACGCATAGTTCATTGCTTCTTCCTCTGGGCTCCACTGATCCCAATCAAAGTTTAGCTACTGAGGAAATTGATATGAGGAGTCTGGAAGAGAATCAAAGAGTGGGCAGAGACATATTTGTCAACCGTAGAACTAGCGAGAGCCACGGCATTGTTGACCCGCATTGCACTACACTGCACTTGGCATATTGCACTGGTGATATGAGCACACAGTCAAATTCCTCTGGCGTCACTCCTCCTTGAGGTCAGATATGAAGCATCTTTAAGGCAATTCCTATCATTCGAAGAGCATTGCCAGTAAATTTAACCTTTATGAGCTCACATAAGTTGGATTGTAGGCATCGCCTCGAACATTTATCCATGGGTGTACACTAGTCTCTTACTCACTTACCTTTCTTCTTTTTTTCAGTACAGTGTTTTGAGTCATGATGCTTGGTTCCACTGATAAGAACACAGAGTACAGAATACTTAATATCTGAAGTAGATTTGCACTTGTGTCACAGACCAACCGTGTAGCAGACATAAACCCAAGCAGTGCCGCCAATGCAATGGCCCAATACACGCCCCATACACAAGCAACAGGTAATGAGTGTTATTTGCCACTGCTTTTTCCTCTAGACAGGGCCTATAGATTTGGTTGATGGCAATGGCATTGTATGACCAGGTGGGTCTGTATCCCGATATGGAAGAAAGGAACAAAGGAGCCCATAAATCTTTAGGAGAAGACCTCAGTGGCATGAGCTCCCAATATGCGAAAAGTTGTTCTTAGCAGTAGGATGTATCATGTATCCATGTATCCATGATTGTGTAGTCGGGCTGGTTTTCTTCCCCAATGCATTGTACCTCTGCATTTTAAGAGAAGCAGCATTGCCATGAAGCAGCAAATCTTGGGGCCTAGTGGGGGTGGCAACCCAGTGATGTCCTGTATTGTGCTGCAAACCTTATTTATTATTTATTTATTTATTAATGCGATTTGTTGAGCGCAAACAATTGCCCAAGGGCGTCTCGGCGCTATGGATGAGAACAGAATAGGAAAAGGGAAATGGATTACTGATTGAAAAGCCATGTTTTTATTTTCTTTCTGAAAATGGTCAGCGTGGGAGCGGACCTGACATCAGGTTCAAGAGAATTCCAGAGTTTTACCCCCAAAAATCCCCCCAAAAATCACGATCCCAAGGCAGGTCAAGATGATATGTAGGAATGTGCTTCAGGGTTTTGACATCATAAACAATGAGTGTCGGGAGATACTAATTTTGACTAATTGCAGTGGTGTGGTAAATAGGCAGTGTATGTGTTTAAAATGTATGAGCCACAACCGATAGGGGATAGCATTTCTAGTTGCTCCCAGCAGAAAGTGAATTTCTCATCCGTTAGGGGAGAATCGAGGTCTGAATTGCAGGTATTCCGGACTTTCAGAATAGAAATAGGAGAGAAATGTTGTGTGTGAGTATAGGGATGAGTAATCAATTTCTGAGGTGAGGTTTTTAGTGCTGGGAGAGTTGATGGCAGGGCAGGAAATGCATTGTGTAGCGTCTGACAAACAGCTCGTAGTTGATAATATCATAGTATATCTAGGAATTTGAGGGTGTGTGAATCTGTACTTACCCATGGATGGATAAATTGATCATCGAGATATAGATCCACAAAAGTTCTGATGCCCCTTGTATTTGAGCTCCTGATAGCACACTTGTTGTGTAACGGAGGGGACGTGGGATTATTAGTGAGAAGGATAGAGGAAGCATATGGAATAGCAAGACCAGCCCATCTTCGAAGCCCATCCCATGCCCACCATACACATTCGGCCTTGGGTGCCTTGTAGGGTAGGAACAGCACTGTCGTAAGTGGCCAAGGGGAGGTCTGGTCACACTCTATGGCTAAGTGTGGCTGGCACGGGGTGGGATGAAACCAGTAGTGTAGAAATTGAGCCTGCGAGCACAGAGCGTAGAGTTGCATATCAGGTGCGCCCAATCCACCCTTGGATAGTGACTACATGAGAAGTTCATAGGAGGCTCATGGCTGATTGCCCACCCATATTAACAATATCAGATTGGTCCTCAGATGCTTAAAAAACTGTGTGGTATGTGGGAGAGGAACGTTCACAAGGAGATAAAGAAACTTAGGAAGTATGATCATTTTTGCAATCGCGATGCGACCTGCTGTAGTCAACGGTAGCTTGGTCCACGCTGGAATGTGGACTTCCAGCCTGTCTTCTCGTAATTGATCTGTCATAACTCCTCTGGATCTCTGCTGAGTCCTATCCCTAAGTATTTGACCGGGTCAGTCACCTATTTCAGCGGGTATTCAGTGAGGAAGGGCAGATTTAGACCAGTTCATATGAATACCAGAGTAGCCCCCGGACCAGACAACCTTCCGTGTAAATAGGTCAGAATTGTCTTGGGATCAAATATGTACATGGTAATGTTGTCTGCGTACATTGATACAATTAAACTGCTGGATGTAAAGCCTATGCCCCTATTACCAAGATGCTGTCGCAGCCTAGCTGCCAGCAGCTACATGGCAATGGCAAACAGCAGTGGTGATAATGGATAACCAGGTCTTGTGCCATCTGCTATTGGGAATGGATGTGATCAGTGGGGAGAGTATATAGAAGCTGTACTTGTTTAATATACTGTGAACTCAGACCCAGGTGCTGAAGTAACGGAAAGAGCTATGTTCACTCTAAAGAGTCAAATGCCTTGGTGGCATCTAAAAGCTCTGCTGCTGCAGTAAGTTGAGGGTGTGCATGATGCATTACCACAAATATAGTGCGGAGATTGTGTGAAGCAGATCAACCGAGAATGAGACCTGATTGGTCTGGTCTCACTATTAGCATCAGCAGTGGTAGGAGTCGATTCGCAAACACTTTGGAGTAAATCTTTTCTACATTTATGAGAGACAGGGGTGAAATATGAGTTGCAGTTCTCGGCTGGCTTGTCTGGCTTTAATAATGTTATGATAACGGCTTCGCGCAGTGAGGAGGGGGACAGATCCCGATGTTACCGAGTCCTGATACATCGTTAGCAGGTGTGGAAACAAGAATGGGGCATACTCCTTATAGAAGGCTGTTGTTAGGCCATCAAGGCCCTGGTGGGCCCATTATCACTTGTGAGATGTCCTCCAGATTTATGGGTGAATTTAGAAATTCCCTGTGGGAATGGTTTAGCAATAATATTTGTATAGTGTTGAAGTATTACTTGAGCCTATCTGTGCCAAGTATCGTGGTGGCAGAATATAGCTAGCTATAGAAAGAAGTAATGACTCCCAATATTTCTGATAGGGAGGAGACGAGCTGGGGATCTGTGTTTCAGAACTCCATCACATTTGAAAAAGCATATGGTTTCCGAAGAAGCCCTGCCTGCATTTTGTCAGGGCGGTCTCCATCACTATAGCACTGTGCCTGAGCCACTTTGCCATGATAGTGTGCCTCCCGCGTTGCCTCCTCCTGATACTCCCACATCTTGTCCCGGATGTTAGCTAGTGCAGCGGGATCCTGGGATTCAAAAAAGTCTATTTCTATTGCACGAATATCTGCTTTCAATGTGTATAACGTCCTGTGGATCACCTGTAAGACTCCAGATTGTTTAGCTATGCATACCCCCCGTATTCCCACCATAGAGACCTGCCACAGTGTGGATGGAGAGCTCTCTGACCCCTTGTTATGTTCAAAATAATCAGGTATGGCAGATCATATTCCTTACTTGAATACTGTGTCATGTATCACATGTCGTGGCTATTGCCGGATGAATGCACGGACAATAGTTTGCGGGATCTGCACTACGATCTTTACAGGGGCATGATCAGATAGAGTGTGTGGCAGATGGATTATTGACTTGGTCCAGGTTAGAGCATCCTTGGATGTCAGCCAACAGTTAATTCTGAACCACGTGTTACCTTGAGATTAATAACATGTGCCCTCATGTGTGTCGCAGTATGTGTGATGCCAAATATATTGTAAGTGATTATCTAGGATGAGTGTGTTAGGGGATTTGGCTGCCTGTGTATGGGGCCACCTGGAGGCACCCAATCGATCCAGGAAATCTTTTAGCGGAACATTGAAATCCCCACCCCATTTTACGGCCAAAGGCCCATAGTCTGTCACCTGCCTCCAGACCCGCAAAAAAATTCAGGATCATTAGTGTTAGGGCAGTAATTAGCTATCAAAATCAGGGATTGCTTATACAGTGTACCTACAGGAATAGCATATCGACCATCTCTGTCATAAGGGTAATGAGATGTTCGCCAGGGTAGGTTTTTCCTCAAAATAATTTGTTACTTCTCTGGCGTAGTTTTAAAAAAGCAAGCAGTGGTTCTGGCCCCACAAGCGTGTGCGGAGCCCCGGCATGGGAACAATGACCAAGTGGGTCTCCTGTAGGAAACATATGTAATGTTATGCCGATTTAGGTAAGCGTGCACCAGCATTTCCTTTTTCAAATCATTTAGGCCAAATATATTCCATGTTAGATAAGGTACACAAGCTATCTTAACTGACTTGGTCTAAGTCTGAGCTACAGATGTCCACCTGGTGTGATGTATGGTGGATGAGATGCAGCTGTAAACACATGATAGAAAAGAGACTCTTGAGATGGAGCAGCTTAGCATGATAGTGGGGTAATATTGTTGTGAATAATCCAACACTTCTCCCACCCACAATTAGTATGCCAAACTAACCCAAAACAAAAAACACCTCTACCCAATCGAGATGTAAGTCTTCCCAATTTGAAAATATAACCCCTCCCCCACCCACACCAACCCCCCCATCAGCTAGTGACATATAACCCACCCTACTACCAGAAGAACCAGAAAGTAAGGCAAAAAAACAACTTGGGAATTATCTCTTGAGTGTTCAGTGGTAGAGGTATAGTGTTTATGCATACTGTAAGACCTCCAGGTGCAGCCAATCATTATCACTTAACTGGGTGCCTGCCAATGAGCGGGTCAAGGTTGGTGGAGACCTTTGAGTCCTGCTGATATGCTTGGTGCATTTTAGAGCCAATTTGGCCTCCATGAAGAAATGCATTTTGCTGCCGTGTTTAGCCAGGTAGAGGAGGGCATACGGCACGCTGGCCTGATGAAAGATTCTCTTGGCGGGAAGAAAGTCTCTGCACTGACACAGTAACATCAGGATAAAAGGAGATATTATTGCCTTGATGTTGTATTGCCCCTGTTCTCTGACCAATTACAGGATCACATCCAAATCTCAATAGTTTAGCAGTCTGGCCACTATAGGCCAGGCCAGGGCCCCAGCGGGTGGCCTGAGGCAGAGAGATTTGTGTGCTATCCCTATAATAAAGAATATGGAAAGGTTGGCTCCATAGATATCGCTAAATAGTGTCTCAATATAGTCTTCTATTATTAAGATGGCTGTGGTTTCAGGAATGCCTGTCATGCGAAGGTTGTCATGTCTAGAACGAGCTTCCAGATCGTTTTTCTTCACCTTTATAATATCCACCAATTTGTCCATCCACAGCAGATGTTCATTGGACTCAGCCTGCAAATCGTCCGCATCAGAGACTCTATTTTCCAGGTGATCAAGCCTCATGTCATGTTTGTCTACATGCTGTTTTACTTACCTTTCTTCTTGCATTGTTTCTTCATAATTGCTGGATGGAAAATTATACTACATGGTAATGGGCATGTACTCCTGCCCTGAGTTCGCAACTGTCCTCTTGTCAGTTTCCCTAATACTAAATGTTGTTGTCGTAGGGAACAGGGACCATGCATTTGTGCCATGACATAGGCCTATCTAACAGATTGACCTCTTTTCGGACCAAGGAGGGTGCACAAAGCGCACCCCCCATAATGGTAGAAGGCTGCTGCCTACACGGAGACTTAAGCAGCATGAGCATGGGGGTGGCAGCATACCATGTAGGGATCAGTAAGAATGAACAGGTCCTTTTTAACCTGTGTCACTGGAATGAGGTCTGCAGGCTCACTCACCGTTTTAGGCCTCACTCTTTGTTTTAAAGTTCTGCTGCTGTGTGGTTAACTCACCCTGTGCCTACATCAGTTAGACTGTGCTGGATGTATGTGTGCCTGCAAAGAGTATAGTACAGGGATACAGAAGTACTGTGCAGTGCATGCATGGTGAGTGCATGTACTGGGTGTATGTATACAAAAGAGAAATATATTGCATGAGAGATGTAGTCCTGTGCAGCGCATGCACAATAAATACATGTGCTCGGTGTATGTGTGCTTGTGAGAAGTATAATACATGAATGGTGTGTGTTGGGTAGTGCACGCATGGTGAGTGTTTGTGCTGGCAATGTGTGTTTTTACAAATTGACCACCATGGCACAATACAGAAAGGGTACAGTACTGAGCACCCTGCACAGAGGACCGTATGTTTGCTGTGTATGTTCACTGTGTGAGAATGTGCCTGCAATGGTAAATTAGATGTAGGATCCTGGGTACCATTTTGGAAAGCCCAGACCTGCCTGATGAGGACATGAGGAGTAGATAATTTGTGTATTCCAGCATTCCTGTGAGCTGACTGGGGTCCACTGGAGGAAGGGAGAGAGAGAGACTCACCCTGCACACTTCAAAAGACTGCTCTTTGATTCAGGGATAGATCACAAGGAAAGGGCCTTGCCACATCTCAGGAAGGAAATGGGCTGATAAAGGAATCATAAAGAGTAAGACTAGAAGCCCGGGATTAACATTTTGATGCACATTTTTCTGTGACTGACATCCAGATGTGAACTTTAGTCACTCCTGTACTGCGGGACTATCTACTTTGGAGTCTCCCTTGTTGTGACAGACACCCTTTCAAGAGGCAGACGAGATAGAAATGTGTACACTTAAAAAAAAGTAGAACCCCAAAATAAAAAATCAAAGACCCAGACCCATTATCACATTTGGTGCCTGGAAATGGACTATAAGAAAGGGACTTTGAGATCCCAAAATTTGGTTTTGCCAAGCAGCCACATGGGCTATGTGAGATGGGGAAGCTCTGCAGGATTTCTCCCTGTGACCAGGACTGGGGTCCAAAACCTGCTAGTCACCAAGCTGGGAAAGTTGATATTACCCAGGAAAACAAGGGCCTCCTGCTCTGGCACCTGTAGCACCAATGCCTGCCTCCTGGACAAAATATGTGTTCCCTGTTAGGAACAGGTGAGCGGTGGAGAAACTGAGATCCAGTGGGGAGCCAATCTGATGGAATTCCGCCCTGAGCGGTGATGAGACTGCTGCTGCAACAATTGGGTTGTTGCCCATGTGCAAATTCCAGTTGGTGACGCTAGTATGCCAGGAGGGTGGCACTATGAAGATAGCCGTGAGCATAGTGCCATGTGGACAAGTGAAGCGATGTGGGGTCTGTGTGTGGCAGCCCTGTTTGTCAGGAGGGGCCTCGTGAAAGTTATATCCAGATCAGAATGGCGGAAGCCTGCACAAAGCTGAGAAGTGACCCTTTATGCCAGGAGGGGCTGCCTTAGTATGGATACTGTATAGCGAGGGCTGGTGCCTTGGCCGGTGGAGGTACAACAATGATGTATGCCATGTAGGGCTGCCAATACTTAAATGATTGCAAGGGTTGGGCTATCGCCGAGATATCTGAGCCAAGGCTTGCGGGTCACCATGAAATAACGAGGATTGAACTGGAACTGCCCCTGTGAAAATGAGGAAGATGCTGTTTGTGCATCACTTCATCGTGGGGACCTCATCCAAAAGCACCGGATTCCAATCCCACCCCCTTATTTGGCAAGCGCAAAACTTACCATGCAAAAGGTGCATCGGCACACATCGAATCGTTGCTGAAGCTGACCACGTATGCTCAGGAGACAGACGTGTGCAGCCAACTCCCCACATAGGACCAGAGTCAGGACATTTGCTGGGACATTGCAAGCCTCCTCACTGCTGGAGCTGGTAAGACTGGTTATGGGCCTATTGGGACCCAGGGGAACTCGCTTCTGAGAGCGCTGTGGCGCTAAGACACTTTTGACCATTTTACGCAGAGTCAGAGTAGACAGTTGATTTGATGCCGAATAGTAAGCAGTCCCTGAATGTGGCCACCAGTGAGTGGGGAATAACCCCAACCTCATTACAAAGAGAGGGTAGGTGACACATTTCCAAGCAAAACACTAGATCCCCAACCTCAAGGAGAAGTTTGTTGTTGTTTACATATGTTTTAATGTTGCTTAGAATGCGTAGTTATAAATAAAATGCTTTTTACTATAAAAATAAGAATTTGTCACTGGACATTGATTTAATTGGCATTGCTGTGCACTCTTTGAGTTATGAGTTGTGTTCACTGACTGGTATTCACACTCCCTCCCTCGCCCCCACCCCCCCTTGGACTACTTGGAGCCTTGGGCTACTTCACAATAGCTACCAATGAGAGTTGAGTGCAGAAGGGGACTCTGGGTCAGTTACTCAGGATCCATAGTGGGTTGAGCCACAGAACCTCAAGAGTAAAAGGCCTCACCCCCCACAGTTGGACCAGGTATCGCCTGCGTGCCTATAACCATCTGAAAGGGTTTCCAACAACAATTATTTAGTGTCTTTGCACCATTCCATCCCAAATATCACATGGTTCCTTTTGGCAATAAACAAAGAAAGTAATTTTCAAATTGCTTGGTAAAAAAAACTCTATCTCCCGACTCTCAGGCTCCCCGTACTCTTCTAGCCAGTATAAGGTTGTACTTTATCCTTCTTTTCCACGGCCTAAATTCATTAATGGTGTATTATGTCTGTGTCTGCTTTTGCTGTCATTATAGTTTCCCAGGCCCCTGTAATCCAGGGCAAACTGATTTAGAAACTCTTAAGCCCTGAATCTTGGCCTCTTCGAGGTTCACAATTTCCCGGAAGTGCAAGGAGGCATGAAACCCCAAACATCAACAGTTTTTTTAGCATTCTGGAGAACAATTGCAAAAGAAGTAGCATGACTGTTGTTTTCGGAAAACTGAAGTATATGTTGAATGTAAACGGCAGTATGGACAGCAACTTTGTTAAAAGTAAATAGAAATAAATACATAACATGTTTGCTAACCTTCTAGTATGGTTTTGAGAGGGAGCACCACTTACAGGAGGCATTTATTTACAATATCAACTCATGAACACAAGCTATTGACCAAAGCTCAGGGCGCCACTATGAGAAAGTAGGCCACATACAGCTGAATCAGCTACAAGCACTTTGATTTTAATGTGTTGGCTTACCACTAACCTCTACAGTAGTGGGCTCACATCTTATTGTGTGCATGTACAATCAGGGCATATAGCATTTTCATTCAAGAACAGTTATATTGCATTCATCTTTGCATGGGTGCAGGAAATCACCACTCAGCAAAGAATTCACACATATACACAGTCGCCCGGTTCAAAACTCTAAAATGTACAGGCACCTGTAACAGCACAACAATACATAATGTTTCTGCTCCCGTTGCCAAAGGCAGCGACACCTCAACCGTTCTTGGTGATGCCTACCTAAAAGCTGCTTTGGGTGATAGCTCAAAAATGGTGCTGTAGAAAATAAATCATACAAGAAGTTGTGTGGGTAATTCTTCTTAGTGATCCATCCTGGACCACATAAGTGTCAAGTAGTAAATCACTGGGGTGGACTAATCTCCATTCTCTGTTCCTCTCTATGTCTTGCCTGAGTGGTCCACTAGCACAGAGAAAGTAATGAAACATGCTTGGCATTCATTGCCCTTCTTCCAATGCCATCCAGCCCGTGGGACCTCAGAGGATTAGATCCTTCCTCCAGGACATCACCTCACTTTATATTTGGGCTCTAGCTGAATGGGCGGATGGTCACCTCCTAACTCGTCTTTGAATTAGAAAGACTGCACCGATTAGTACCCCCTCAAAGTTCACTAGACAGAGATAAACCCAACTGTCTGGAAACTTCTAGTGAATCTATTGATCCATGATAGATCTGACAGCCTTAGTGTGGTTCCCCCAAACTTTTGCCGTACTCTTCCATTTTTGCTAATCTCATTTTTGCTGGCAATTTACCATTACTAACCAGGGCTAAAGTGCATTGGGTCTCTCCTTCAAACTTGGTAAAATCAACTTACTACCGAATAGCACCTTTATTTTTTAAGTCCCTAGTAAAGTGGTACTATATACCCAGGACGTATTAATTAAGTATAAATGAAATGCTACTAGTGGGCCTGCAGTACCTATTGTGCCACCCACTTAAGTATCCCTTTAAACATGTTTCAGACCTGCCATTGCAGCCTGTGTGTGCAGTTTCAAACTATCATGTCGACCTGGCAAAATAAACCTTTTTCCAGGCCTAAATCTTTTTCTTTAATACATATAAATCACCCCTAGGGTAGGCCCTAACTAGCCAATAGGGAAGGATGCAATGTATTTAAAAGGTTGGAGATGTACTATTAACTTTACATGTCCTATTAGTGAAGAACTCCTAATTTTGGTTTTCACTACTGCAAGGCCTACCTCTCCCATAGGATAACATTGGGTTCCCTTATTCCATTTAATAAGTGATAACTTTCAAATGGCAGCAAGTAGGAATTCAACAATCCTTGATTTTGCAGTTGACCCCAGCATTCATCGAGAAACATAGTTAGAAGACCATGGTTTGCATCCTAAACTGCCTCCAAATATGTAACTCCCAGATTTAGGCTTACCCGTAGTGGTGGCAGAACATTCACCGTTACAGCAGCCAAGCTCTGGAACAGCCTACCTCTGGACTTTAGGTTCATTGAGTCTGAGCAAGTCTTCCGACGCAAACTAAAAACCTGGCTGTTTACCAAACGCTGATTAAGAGCTCCTCTGCAGCCCATTGTCTTTTTTCGGAAGGATCTGAACCTGGCAACCCTCTCCTATGATAAACTTGTAATCTTAACGCCGGGACACCCCCGCTGGAGGTAGCCGCGCGCTTTATAAGCTTCTTAAATAATAATAACTTGCTCTATACAATCCTGCACCTGCTGTGCTTCCACAGACACAAATACCTGTAGTAAGGTGCCCCCAAGGAAAAGCTGGTAGACATTCTCTCACTGGAAAAGTAACAGTGTTGTGCTCTGCAATGCAACCAGCTCACAGCTGGTTATTCATGAGGTCAATACAGTGCAGGGTGGGTAAAGGTAAAGGGAGGTAAGTGTAATATTTGGATTCAGCAGTGATTAGAGGTGAAGTGAGGTAATGGATGTTTTAGGGTTTAAAGTTTGGTAGAGATAAAAGGAAGTAAGGGTTATTGCAGGGTTCAAAGGTAAGTAAACAAAAAGGGAGGTAAGGGTGATTTAAGGGTTTAGGGGTAGTAGTGATAAAGGGCAGTATGTGTAATGTTTGGGTTCAGCGGTGGGTAGAAGTAAAGAGAGGTGATGTTGATTTTTATAATAAGGGGTGGGTAAACTTAAAGGAAGGTAAGGGTAATTTTAGAGGTCATGGGCTAGTAGAGATAAAGGGAGGTAAGGGTATTATTAGGGTTTGGGGATGGATAGAGGTAAAGGGCGGTAAGGATAATTTTACAATTTTAGGGGTTAAAGTAAACATAGGTAAGGGTAATTTTAGTTTTAGGTGTTAGTAGAGGTGAAGGTAGGTAAGGGTGATTTTAGGGTTTAAGAGTAGGTATGGAGGAAAGAGAACTAAGGGTAATTTTAAGGTTTAGGGAAGCGAGGAGGTAAAAGAAAATAAGGATAATTTCAGGGTCCAGGGTGGCTAGACATAAAGGGAGGTAAGTGGTATTATTGACTTTATGATTTAGGAGTGGATAGAGGTAAAAAGAGGTAAGGGTAATTTTAGGTTTTAGGGATTGGTAGCGATAAAATAAAGAAAGGGTCAGGTTCTGGGTTGAGGGGTGGGTAGAGGTAAGGGTGATCTCACCAAACAAATTTCAGGATTGTAAATTTATTAAATTGTTTTCAACCTCAAATACCACTGTATATCAGGTGTATCATAAGGGAATATGTGGCTTTATCCAACACTAGACCTCAAGGTATGTTGTGCACTGAAAGGTGCTTGCACAAAGGCAGGAAATGCAAATGGATGTGAAAAACCTGTAATCTGCAGTTGTCTTCATTGGTAGGGGTTTATTGCCAATGTGAGTTTAACAAATATAAGCTGCAGTTTAAAAACAGTTTTCCCATGTGCAGACCTGTTTGGTACCAGGCTGTCATGTTAGAAGTGACACGAGTACCTGCATAAGCCGTGTACGGCTTTAGCATAGAAACATGAGGGCTGAGGGAAAAAAACAAATACTAATGCACAAAGGAGTTTCAACAAGAGGTGAAGAGAAAGCAGAGTGCCAGTTCACACAAGGCAGATGGTGTCTTTTAGACATCCTCGGGGGCCACACATACCCACTGCCACTCTCCCCCAATGCTGGTGCTGCCTTCCTGCTCTGGAGATGAAAGCCTGATGACAGCACACTAATCTCCAAAGAAGCAGAACAGCAGCAGTGTGCTTGACGTGCATCACTTAACTGCAGAATTGGATGAGCTGTCAAAACTGAATGAGCTTAGATGTCATTGGGGTGCCAGCAGGACTCTGCAGTGTGAAACACAGATGAATAAGTAGATTTTATGTGCTGCTGACCATGTCTAGAGAAAAATATTTCCCCCAGCAAGCATATGGTTTAGCATCTCACTTTCTCACAGTATTGATTAGTTGTCTTGCAAGAGCACATCTTCAACATATAAGAATGCAATCACTTTGTATTGCTTTATTTTTTTCAGATAATGCAGATCTGAAAATAAATGGAGTGGATTTCAGGTTTATCACATTACATACTGGCCCTCATAAAAGTTTCTGCTGAAATAGCCGGCAGGTATCTCCCCATGAGTTATAAATTGCTTGGAATTGGGAAAAACTTGGCAGATACAGAATTACTAGGTCTTTTACAGCTGTTTTTCTCCAATTCTCGGGAGTTTAACATAGATATTTACCACCAGTTCTCAACATGTGGCAAATATTGGTGTGGGGACCACGGGTATAGGGTGGTGTATTAGAATAGTGCCCTGGGGGTACAGTGGCTGTCCTTTATCTCCCGCTTTATGCTGAAGAGGGCCATACAGTGGCTAAACTCTGCCCCTGCCTGTGGCACATCCATATTTTTTTCCTGGTGTGGATCAGTACACAGAAAAACTGAGGGGCATATTATCAAGGGGGTTTATCTCCGCTTTTTTGGCTTTAAAAGCCAAGAAAGCCGAGATAAAATTATCTCCCTATTACCTAGCTCTCGCTAACACAAGTTAGCGACAGCTAGTAGGAGATAGCGACCATCTTGGGCCCCACTTTGCATGTCAGTGATATTTATCACTAATGACATGCAAAGTGGGCATGCCAAGATGTTAGCGACTGGAAACAGTCGTTAACAGCGCTATCTCCTTTTACCAACTTTTGGAGATATTCGCGCTAAGCGCGAATATCTCCAAAAGCTAACACCTGCCCTGAGCAGTTCTTATATATGTAAACAACAAGGACCCCCTGATATGGATCGTACTCCTGGGTCAGGGTAAATAATGTCTGTAAAGTAACGCACCCAGGCAGACAAACAAAATATTGGCACACATTAAATGGCAAAAACAAACCAGAAATAATGAAAGGTTAACAACTGTTTTAGCATATACATTGTAACTCGATAAGAGCAAAGCATATGATAAAATCATTAAATCAATAATAGAACTCTGTAAAAACCATTCTGCATTATTTCATATAAATTCATTGATAAAAGAAATGCAAGAATATTCTATAAATCATGGATGGTTTCCTGTCAACGCGTTTCTATCTACTATTTAGTAAAACTTGTCTATATTATTTTACAGCACCATGATGGTAAAGTCCTGATGAAGACACGGTCCTCGTGTCGAAACGCGTTGACAGGAAACCATCCATGATTTATAGAATATTCTCGCATTTCTTTTATCAATGAATTTATATGAAATAATGCAGAATGGTTTTTACAGAGTTCTATTATTGATTTAATGATTTTATCATATGCTTTGTTCTTATCAAATTAAAATGTACTTTATATGCTAAAACAGTTGTTAACCTTTTATTATTTCTGGTTTGTTTTTGCCATTTAATGTGTGCCAATATTTTGTTTGTCTGCCTGGGTGCGTTACTTTACAGACACTGAGCAGTTCTTAGCCATGTTATCCAATGGGAGGTGGATAACATGGCTAAGAGCATTAGCTCGGTAATGCATGAATATCGCGGACTTTTCATTGATATTCATGCATTGCGGCCGATTTTTATTGCATTTGCGATAAACCTTGGTAATACCAAGGTTTATCTGCGATAAAAATCGCCGCAGCTCAGCAGTAACTTTTTGTCTCTAACCAAGCAATAGCGATCATTATCGCTATTGCTTGGTAATATGCCCCTTAGTCTAGTGTGCTCTGACCAAAAAGGTATGGTATGTAAACACCACACAACTCGTAACTGGAGCGGTATCTCCGGGCCTTTCTGGGATGATGCTTTGGGAAATCATAATAAGAGCCATAGTTTATGCCCTGATTGGGGAGCGGAGAGGGTCCGTTAATGAAGGTACAAGTGGATACTATTCTTCACATTAAGACATAAACAAATAAAGATTTTATATATCAATGTGTCCGCCCAGACACCTTTCAAGAGCTCAGTATTTACCATGAAAGACAGTGAGCAACTTACAACATTACCATTAAGTAAAAAAAAACTCCCTACATTTTCTACGTTGGCATAAAGGGGATCTATCAACTCTTACTTCATCTTATCAAGTAAGGATAATTAACAGTGGCTTGTTGTGCTTTTTGGAAGCGATCAAAAGCCTCTGCCTGGAGAACATCTGACGTTTTGAAGCGTATAAGGGTTTCAGAACTACTTACTTTTGTCTAGTTTTAACATGTTTCACAAATATCAATGCTAACATGCATAGGCTTTTAGGGAAACTTTTTACCTCACAGTTAATGTTAACCTATCTTCATCTTGACTTTTTCCCACTCTTCAGCATCTTAAAACAGAAGATTTGGGAAGCATTTGGTTATATCTGGATATGTAAAAAGGACAACCTTTTATATATTCACCAAAAATCAATGTTTAATCAAATTAGGCGAGCCAGTGAATCCATTATTAAAGAATACCATAGACACAGGTCTGCCCAAGAGAAAACTGGATTTCAAACAATGAGATGTAAAAATAATTCATGTTGGTAATAATGACCCAGCATTATTAATATAACAATGCACCTTGTTACCTTGGAAGAATTGTGACCATCACTCACCTATAATGAGATCCTATTTAACTAAATTTATGAAGAACTTAGCGACCTTTCAGAAAGCTTCGAGAGTTGCCCTGCAACCTTCTCCCTTGCTCCAGCCTAATCTCGAATAGACTTACCTGTACCAACCGCAGACCTCCATGTACTCGTATGATGTCTAAAAAGATGCATCAGTCCAACCTCATCCAAGTAACAATTGTACAGCTGCATGTATATCCTCAACCATATTGTCAACCACAACCATAATATCTTTATACTTAGTGAGGTCTAATACCACATTCTTCACTGAAAAAATGAAAATCTTTGGTGGCCAATGTGACTCTATAAATATTCGAATCTTTCTTCTTGAAACTCCTACATTAAAAAAGAGCAGTACATGGAGCAATTCTGAGAGAGTACAATAAGAATCTGGAACTCACACCCACCTGATCTTTGCATCACGGCCTACCTAGCAATTTTAAAAAGGAGCACACAATCCTCCTTTTACATACACATTTTAACTGTATCTGCTAGAGTTCTAGGAACGTATATGCTCTTCTGCTTTGGTTGATTTGATTTTGGCTTTGGCTCGATTTATACCTGCATAACATCAGTATTCCCCATAGTCAATTCCAATGTTTTTGATTGTGACTTTTTTGACCAGTGCTCCAATGCCAGTGGGCCATGTTTGTGCTGTAGAAAAGCGCACAAATAACTAAATAAACAAATAATTAAATAAAAAACACACTGTTTAAGCATACTATGCATAAACAATTGTAGAGCTGAACAAGAGCATTTAGCACAAAATTTGGCAGAAAGTACTTCGGTGACAATTTAGCAGAACATTTAAAATGCCTAAAAATTCACACATTTCTGACATTTCTGGGAATGATACCATGGTAGCTCCTGAAAGGAGATACTCCAGCTGCTAAACAAGGTGCAGTAGAGGATTAACTAAAAAAAATGACTCTTCTTTCTTCCATCTACACTTGTCAGGTGCCTTTGAAGACCTCACCTGCAATACTCTCACCAGTTGTGTTTTAGCAAGACTGGGCAGGTGTGGACAGAGATCACCCCTCAATGACATACAAGGTTATCCGAGTGTGTTAGGGTAGTATGGGGAACAGGCGTGATTGCAGAATGATGGGGTGCTAGATAAAGGGGTTGTGGCATCCCACACTTGACATGGGTACTGAATGGGTAAATAGCCCAATGTGCTTTAAATGTGAGAAGGTTCTTGGTGGACACATTATTCTTGTAAATGGGCCGGAGAGAAGGGAGTCTGTGTGCTAAGGAGAACCTGGAGAGCTAGAAATATGTAGGTTGAAACAGGGTGATGTATGCTATTGACAGATGAAATGTCACAATGCTGCATTTGTGCCTAGGTTTGCCTAACACTAGCAACACATACTGTCTGAAAGGGGATCCTGCACTATTCAAGATGGTGTATGGATCACACTCAATAGTGTTCACTGAGGTGCAAGGGTCTGTATCACACTGAAACACTATTGGTGCCATTACGAGTTGTGGGGAACATTCTGTGTGGTAATACTTCACCCGGAATTAGCTATACAGCTGGGTATAATTAGCTGTTATGATATTATTGGACTTTAATAGATTAGGGGGCAGATGTATCATCCGTTTTTTTTGTCGCAAACGCTGCGATTCGGAAAATAGCAGCGTTTGCGACAAAAAAAACGGGATTTGGAATGTATCATTCAAAAAGCCTCGCAATATTAAGGAATCGCTAATTTAGCGATTCCTTAACATTGCAAGGCTTTTAAGAAATGGCAAATTGCGATTTAATATTTGAAATGTATCAAGCATTTTAGTGTTGCGATTTTTGACTAAGAATTCGCAAATTACCATCAACTTGTAGTTGGTGGTAACTTGCGAATTCTTATCAAAAAGCACTTTTTTTAAATTCTAAAGGTGCCATATGACGCTCATACATGCCCTTGGGGCATGTATGTGCGCCATATGCGTACACATATCAAATTCAGGGGTGCAGCAGGGTGTCCTTAAGACACCCTTGAAATTATTCTCAATTTGCGATTAGCTAATTGCTAATCGCAAATTGAGTATAATTTTACATTCATTCCTATGGGCCTCCTGGCCCATAGAAATGAATGGGAAATTATTCTTTAATTGAGATTAGCAATTTGCTAATCGCAATTAAGGAATTCTAAGGAATCGCTAATAAATAGCGAAATTCTACATACATACCATTTTGCACTTCTCAAATAGCGATTCCTTAACAATCGCTATTTGAGAAGTGCAAAATTGTATCTTGATACATCTGCCCCTGAGTTACTGGTTGAGGGGGTTAATGTCTTCTCAAGCAGCAACCGCAATCCTTGTCAGGGTCAAATGCAAACCCCAAATTAACCTGTGATGAACTGTCTGTTAGCTTGGCACCGAGCAGTCAGGCCTAATTTAGAGGCAATGTGTGAAGTATTTGTGCAACACTTCAAGCAGTATTAAAAATAGAAAAACATCATAAAAGGAATCCCAGTCTAGAGTATAACAATAGAGTGGATTTTAATAAACACAACAAGACCAAAAAGACAACAATCCAATCAGTAGAACTGAAGATATGCAATTTGAAAGATTACATAATAGTGTCAACAGGACCAAAGTGCCAATTACGGCTATCTACTCAAGCGAAACCGGGAGAAAGTCACAAGTTCAGGCAACCACGATGGAATGTGGGACGGATACAGGAACCAGGTTAGTCCCACTGAAAATGTACCTTATCAGTCCAGTGCAAAGAGCCCCATTCACAGGGAGGCGGGGGATGGCCGACGATGTAGCTCAAACAGCAGGCATGGCATCACAGATGGTTGTCGTTGTAGCATGAAGATCCTGTTGTCAGCATGGGCCGTCACACCAGAGCACCCAGTGAGCAATCAATGCTGTAGCATTAAGGGTCAGGCTGACATGACTGTACATTGGCAGGCAGTCCAAGCGACAAGGTTTTGACACCAATGGGCCACACCAAGGGTCCAGGTCTTGGGGGGTCATGAGCTCACTTGAGTTGGATCTGGGTGGTGGTTCAGGTAGCTGGGGACTTGTTATGTCCCTGTGACTCTGAACTGGAGACCAGTAGAGTAGCAATTGGACTCACTCTGGTGGTCCTGGGTTCAGGTGCAGTTTCTGACCTCTGGCTCAAGCAGGAGGGCAGTAGTCCAGCAGGGTAGCAGTTCAGAAGAGTTGCAGTAATTTCAGAAGCACAACAGCAGAGCCTCCACAGGTCCAGAAGTGTACTGAAGAGTTGGTGTCTAAAGTCCAATATTTATACTAGGCGCCTCCTTTGAAGAGGGAGAAGCTTCTACAGGATTCCCTTTTAATTACACAGGTTTCTTGCCTCCCCTGCCCAGGCTCCAGACTAACTACCGGGGTCATGCAGACCTTTTTGTGGAGGCAGGTCTTAGCCTATTCAAGTGTAAGTAGGGCTGTGCCCTGCTCCATCCTGCCATTGATGGCCTATTCAGGTACACCATAACCTTCTAGTGTATGTGGCTGTCTAGAAGGAACACACGCAGCTCAACTGTCACTAAATGGCTAAGGCAGAAAAATGGCAGCTTTCTAAAATTGGCATTTTCTAAATTGTAATTTACAATCTGACTTTACCATAAGAGAGGATTTTTAATTGCAATTCTAAAGACACCAACAATGAACTGGTTACCTGTTCCCATTTGGAAGTTTCAGCCTATTAAATGTAACTTCAATGGTATGTAATATGAAAGGTAGGTCTTGCAGTAGTGAAAAACACATCTAAGAGTTTTTCACTACCAGGACATGTAAACCTAAATCATGTCCAACTTTTAAAATTCAGAGCACCCTACCCTCTGGGCTGGGAGTCCAGGAACCACCTTAGGAGTAACTTACATGTATTAAAAATGCAGGTTTGAGACTGACACAGGGTTTATTATGCCAGTTTAAAACTTCACACACAGACTGCAATGGCAGGTCTGAGACATGTTTAAATGGCTACTTAAGTGGATGGCACAATCACTGTTGCAGGCACTAGTAGCATTTAATTTAAAGGCACTGGGCACATGTAGTACAACTTTGCTAGGGACTCTAAATTAAAAATGCCAATTGGGTATAAGCCAATTCTACTATGTTTAGAAGAGAGAGTGCAAGCACTTTAGCACTGGTTAGCAGTGATAAAGTGCCCAGAGTCCTAATGCCAACACAAAATTAATTCAGCAAAAAAGTGGAGGGTAAAGTTAAATAAATTGGGGGTGACCCTGCCGAGAGGACTATGTACAACATACCAGTACTGGGCTTTGCCTATGGAATGGGGAAAAGGCATGGAAATCAATGTTGGCACAATATAACTTTTCCCTGACACATTCACTATTTTTTCACCGGCAAACATCAAAAGTGCATTTTTTTAACATGTCAGAAACCTGCTTTAGCCAGTAAGCTTTTCCCGTATACCCCAATCAATTGTGACAAGTGCTTTCTTCCGCCTTCCATCTTCGAAGGGCAATTAATGCCGCTCCTTACAGAAGTAAATCTCTGGACATTTTCAGGTTGAGCAAGAGCTGGACAGTGGTCTGAGAATACCCACAATTTGAATACATTCAATCATTAACATTTGTGGGTGTTCACAAACTTTTAGGGCATTCCACCAACTATTTATCAGCGAGAGAAAATGTACCTAAACGGTTATGTATACATGAATAAATCCTGTTGCTAAAGCACAACTGTGAAATACAAGTGATTTACACTCATAAAAATGGCAGTTTGTATGAAGAGTGGGGCTAGCAAATGCAAATACTTTTGGTAATCTAAACTATGAGATACTCACAAAATGTGAATTTGCACATATTAAAAAAAGTTTGTAAAAAAAATAAGTTTCAGGGTCTTCATCAGGAGGCTACTGGAGCTTTTGCTACTCATTGCCCCTGCCGGAGTTGCAAAGGACAGTACTAACACAACTACTAACCATCAAAATTGACAATTCAGAGTATTCCTGGTCCCCAAAGCTATAAGAATTGCTTGGGCAGCAGCTGCTAGTCATTTTTATTTATGTTGAAATAATAAACATCTAAACAATCAACAAACAGTGCCAAGTGGCAGACTGTTAGAAGTGTCTGTGTTGATAATTAGGCGGCTGGAGCCGAGTACAGCAAGCTACCAGCTCAAATTAACCCCTTCCATGCTGGTGACGAACCCCAGCCGTCATGCACTACGGTGCTCGTGTGCTGATGACGGCTGGGGTTCGTCATGGCCCGCCCGTGTTCTGCCGGCGGCCGCACACGGGGAAAATCGCGGCCGCACGGAAGGGGTTAAGAACCTTTGTTATGTTACTGATCAGCAGCACCCAGACACATGTAATAAGCGGTCCGGGATATGGATGCTAGCTGTTGAAAAATAATAATTGCAGTTGTGCTTGTATTCACCAACATTTGTTTAGTAAATTCCCATCTTGGATATGATCTGTGAAGTACTCTTGGCAAGGGCAAGATCTTCTAGGTCAGAATATGTAGTGTGAAACTTTTTAATTAATATAGGAGAGTGGTTTTTCCCATCAGAGAAAAACATTTGTCCATGAACAAAATAGAAAAATGCAACGTTAGCATGTTCAAATGAACCCATTTTACCCAATTACTAATGCATAGGTGCAGAGTGCTATACAACAACATTGACTATTTAATAACATCCTGCAACATTACTGAGTGACGGATACTGACTTCAAAGTCGGTATGCATCGAAAAGCATAGATTTATGTATCTATCTTCAAGTTATATAGATGTAGATTTTAATAGTAAATTTACACCAACTAGTATAAACATATCATGATGAATCAGTGGTGGTAGATATCTTGCACTCAATATTGTTGTAGGATAATATTGTAGCTCTAAATAATGGGACATACACCCAAATACACATTATATACATTGGAACATATTATTAGCATGCCCAGAAATATGTGGCTGTCAAACCTTCTCAGGAGCATTCCTGGGGCCATTTTACAAACAGTGCCATGTGGGCAAAATGGGAGTGTGCACCCAGTTCTGTGCCCAAGTGCACTGTAGTATTACGGAAGAAGGCACAGATACTTGTGCGCCCTCTTCTGTAAAACAAATAGCACCAGTGCATGTAGAGTGCTGGTGCTAGCTTCAGTTGGCGTTCCATAATTAACATGCTGGTGTGGCCACATGCTAATAGGAGAACACTCTGCCTTTGCGCCCATGTCCTATTATGGGTGCAGCTGTAGAGGCTGTCAGGAGGCGCACAGACAGTGTGCCACAAAAAGTTAAACAGTTAATGCCCCCCTGAGTCCTAGAGATGGTGCGCTATTGTTATTGTACAGTGGGGAGTTTCATACAGACTGTTTGTTTTCAGACGTACATTATAACACAAAGAACGCTTAGCATTCATAGAATACACAGCATCAGTAGAGCAAAGGTTGCATTGCAGACCGAGGTAGCTTACTCAGAATCAGCCCAATGCGCTATCTCAGCAGCACCCAAAGGCATCACTGATTCCACTGTAATAAGCTGTCTACCAGACTCATGAATGTATACATAAATACACTCTTAATGAGTCATCTCAGCAGCTTCAAAATATCCATGTTTCCTTTGCGGCCAAATTGTATTAAAGAACTATTGGTGAAACTGAAGTCAGGATTAATGTATTCTGCAGAATTGTCCACTTGTAAATTTACATCCTATAATATTGAAGCTTTCGGTTTGTGTATCAAATTTGAACAGATAGATATATTAACACATTCTTGCTTGTTGTGGATATCGGACTAGCAGAGGCATGGGAAAGCCAGACCCCACCGCCAAAACAAGCAGTTAAGAAAGCTTACTGGGAGTGGGTCCTAGTAGAGGCCACACTTAATTCTAAACGGGGCACAAAGCAGTTCCTAGATCACAAGCCTACTCCTAAATTGGAAGCCTTTCTCAACTATATTGAATCTCCGAGAGAAAGGACATTATATTTGAAGCTGAGGTTTGGAACACTCCCACTCAATGAATTTACAGCAGGGTGGAAACTAGATACTGCGTGCCCTGGCTGTGCAGACCCCATTGAATCTATCTCCCACTTTCTTTTTGCTTGTCCCGCGTACAGACACGCAAGAAGAAAATGGATGTAACCCGTTTGTACCAACTTGGGAGCCAAGAATTATAGGGAGGCGTTGTATATTCTAAAAACTGACACATCCTCCCTTAGCATAATCTGTGGGGCAGCTAAATATCTGGGTTGTGCTTGGTTAACCAGAAGTAAGCTGCTGAGGGATAGTAACATTAATATCTATTAATACAAGCGAGGCCCCCTATGTGCACTGTTGTTTTTACTGTGTAAGAATTGGCCTATGTTTTTACTGCTTTTATGAACTATTTATATTTTTATTTTGTAATTTTTAAAGATGATTGTCTCTTTTGTATTGATTGTATGGCAATATGCTATTGTTTCACTTCAAAAATTGGCATTGTCCTAAAGTGATGAAATTGGGTTGTTCATACTTTTATGATATTTTATATCGAATAAAGTCATACAACAACAACACATTCTTGCATGCATAATAAATGGAGGTTAGAAAACGAAAGCACTGGCATTGAAGGGAACTATCTTGTGTGCGGATGTGCTCAGTGCGAGAGAGCAACATGCAGTCACCCAAAGTGAAACCAATCAGTGCCTTATGTTGGCTGATCTATTGTCCCATGCTTTATGCTGTAGAGGGTGGAAGCAAAATGTGATTGATACAACAACAGACCAATGGATAAAGAGAGGTGGCTGCAAGTCCATTTATGTAAGTATATTATACATATAATTTAGCACAATCAAAAGGTCTTTTCTAATGTAAGACTTGAATATGAAATGTGTTTTACAGATTGTAAACCTTCTGTCTAGAGAGCGGAGAGCTCCTTGTTACCGCAGCAGCAAACAACACCAAAGAAAAAGATGAAAGACGAGCCAAAATCACTGGAATGGAAAATTAGATTTACGTCAAAACAGGCTATTCTCTGGAAAATAGGTTTTCCCTGGAAAGTAAGCATGAATACGCAATTGAATCACAGGATGATAGGAAGAAAGAAAACAAACAACAAAGGAGCCCATGCAATTGCTCAGTGGTGTTAGTGGTAGGAGATGCGTAAACGTCTTTGCAATTTTCTGTTCTGTGTTTCAAGCTGTTTTCTGCTCAGAGTCACCGGCTTCAAAATGAATACAAAAGGTGAACATCTTGACTCATGCACCGTTTTTGTCATGGTAACGTGTATTTTGCTGGGCTGGCCTGGGACCCAAAAGCTGCCCTGAAAACTGTTCATACAGCACAAAGAGTGTAGTGATGAAGCCTTACCCTTCTGCAGGAAAGAAGGTGGGGTCAATTTTCAAATCCTATTTAGGTTTTTGAAATAAATTGGGCCAAATGATCCCCTTTACAGCCCAATTGCCCAAAAATATTTGCAAAACACAAAAATGTGTATACATGTTAGTGAAGAGAAGCTCATTCATTATTGCAAAACAGAGTAGCCTTCTTTTTTCTGTGGCTGATTTTCAAATCTTTGTAGCCCATCCATCCCTGAAGGCAGTTCTACCCTCTTCAGTCTACTGGGGGTTTTCCCCAGGCATATTATGACCTGTTCAGCTCTTATGTTTGCATGGAATTATAACTTAACTTTGTGACAATGCCTTCATACATTAACTACATTTCAGATTACATAATATATTTTGTTTTACTTACCAAGCATTCCTATAATGTAAAGCTTGTGTAGGTCAATTTCCAAATTTGAGGCTTCTTATGCTCCTAAAACAAACAAGCAGAGAACTATTATATTTGAAAATATATTTCTAATACTTTTCTAAAGCCCATCCTCACTTCAAGAGACAGAAATATAATGTACTAAGATGATGTGAGCAATTAACTTGCTCATTCCGTTGATAGGTTAGCAGCACAATTATACAATAGTCACATAAAAATGAGTGTATAATAAAAATATATATATTTTTAAAAATAAAATGAAATAAAAACATTTTCCATGTGCTCAACACTAAAGGAAATCTGAAATTCATTTGATTAATGCCTTTTTGGATAAAGAGATCTGATAGGTCTAGTAGTATTCTGAAGAGGGTGCCAGTGGTGCCACATTTATGCCTGACACTAGCCGTGGTTGGGGAATGAAGTCTGTTACCTTTTTAACCAATAGGGAAAGGTTCCCAGGGGTAGACCCCCTTTTCCAGCAGTTCAAGAGTACCCTACTTCAAACAAGCCCACAGTGCCTCTCTCTGCCCAAATCCAAGATGTTTAAACCCTTCTCTTGTGCAGAACCTGTGTGCCTTCACCAGAGGTGTGGCCAGGGAAATGAGCAACCCTCCCTCTATGGTCACTTCAAACTTGTTCTGGGAGCAACTCCTCTCCCACTGGGATTTGTGCCTACCTGACAGAGGGAACAAGGAAGGAACCTGCTCAGGTTTTAGGTACCATTTGCCTGTGATAGAGTAGGCGTCTTTGAAGTTAATCACGCTCCTGGGCAAAGCCCAAATATTCTGAAAGAGGTAAAGAAACAACTCCCCAAACACAAACTTTGTCCCACTCTGGGAACAGATTTCACTTGTCATCAAGGGGGCTCTACAGCTTCCAGGTGACAGTTAGAAGTTGTGCAAATGGGCCTCCAGGGGCTTTAGGTAGGGAAAAACTAATTTTCTAAAAGTAAATTTTCAAAAATGTTTATTACAAATCTGACTTCACTAGTAAGTTGGGCTTTCAATAAATATTGCAAAAATTCCAAGAATTAAATTTGAAGATGTTTCTTAGCTGGAGATTATATTCTTGAATGTAATTTCTACCCCGGTGCCTTCCTGTGAGACAGTCAATCTTGCTACAGCGAAAGTATCTTCCTGAGCCTTTTCTCTGTAAAGACATGCTTATCATTAAATGTTTACATGTCTTACTTTTAAATATTATGCAGCCTGTCTTCTGGGTAGGTAGGGGTGACTTATTAAAGTTTAAGAGGAAGGTTTAGGTCTGTCAATAGGGGTTATTTTGAAAGGTCAAATTTGCAGATTTAAAACTGCACAGCCAGGCTGCCATGGTAGGTCTGCAGTCATGTTTGTACTGTCACTCCAGTAAATTTGAATTGCACAATGGGTGCTGCAGTCCACTAGTGACTTGTAACTTACCGGCCCTGCAAATATTTTGTACAATTTACCAGGAACTTAGAGGCGGCAGCAGTTCCTCTGTAATGGCGGAGAAGCGTCGGACCACTGCCTCGCTCAGAGCCAGAAAATGAAAAATAAAACGATGTTCTAGCATTGTTTTATTTTTCATTTGCCATTTTGGAGCGAGAGTTGTAGGGAAGGGCAGGGCCGATGCCTAGGAGGGGGGAGGAGGAGTGCTCTGTGCAACCCCTAAATGCGCATATACGTGTGGCCAGCCATCTCAGGCTGGCCAAAATATTAGGTTTCCAGCTCCATTGAACAGCCGGGCTGGAGAAACCCCACAGACTCCCTGGTCTGAGCAGAGCGTTTTTCAAGCCAGCTCAGGCCAATCCCTGCGCTGCTCTGCAACATGGGGATTGGATTGGGGTCCATCCCAGGGGCCTCTGGGACCAAGAATAGAACAGGAGGCGTGACACAACACAGGACGCGACCAGCAGCTTCAGGTAAGTTCTTTTTAAAAATACATATTATTACTAACTCCCTCCCCCGTGGTTCCCTTCTGTTTTGCCTCCAAACGCTCCACCATCATTTTGTTTGTGATGGCCGCCACAGCTTAGAGGTCAGTTAAATGTGCCAATTAGGAGTAGAACCCATTTCAATATCTTTTGGGGCTATAGCACATGGACAGGGACCTGGTAAGCAGAGTCTAAAAGTAAAAAAAAACAGCAGCACCAGTCCAACAAAATGATAGTGATTATGCACATATAGGCATTTTCCTACACTCTTGACAACAGGCTCAATCTTAAGTAACATATTAACATCTTAGCCAGAGTCCATGCTTCTAATTTAGCTAATTTTGGTAAATCAGATAGCCGACATTGAGGTATCAGGTAGTTTATCCCTGAAGTTCTTGAAGCCGATGTTTTCACCAAACTGGATTACTGCACATCATTCTCTACAGAATTACCGGTAGGCCACATGGAATCTTTAGAGCAGAATGAATACAACTGCATGATATGTCCTGGAATCAAGAGGTTCTATCAAATTTCTCCAGTGCTCCTAGCACTCAAATTGCATTCCATTAAATCTAGATCAAAGTTGAAGCTAGCTTGCAATACTTACAAAGAAATGCCCGCAGTGACTCCTAGGTTTCCTGGCTGAAAATCTGTACCTTTCTGGAAGACACTATTTCTCTTGAGACATTTCAGTGTGGTGGCCCCCCTTTCTTGTCCTCACATTCCACCCCACAGACTTTATGATTTGAACTTGTAACTCTGTAGCAATGAAGTTCGGGTAGCTGAAGTGTAGCTTAAGGTGATTTATTTAATCTTGGTTGCAAGTTGGTAATCCATGTACAACAGCCTCACCAGGGGTAGTCTGCCTGCTGCGCAACCCATACTCCACCTGTCACACTACACCTCACAGGCTCTCAAACATTCCATCCATCATCACCACTCCAACATTCCATGCAGCACAGTCATACTGGCTGAGCAGCTAGGGGCAAAGCAACATGGGAGAAGCATAAATCTATACACAAGATAGTACACTCTAGTGTTATCTTATTGACTGTGGTTCATCCTAAGACTACACAAGTAGACTGTATCTCCTCTGTCTTCTGTGACTGCCGGTATCCATATATCGAGTTGGAGTTGTTTAACCTACGTTTATACTCCATTATCTCCATTATCTAGATGTTATTCATCCTTCACTTTTGTTTCATTATGGTGTCTCACACCTATTTCCTTTCCTTGTTATATGTACTATGACTGTTTTTTGTTTTCTTTTTTTATAGTGCCAAAGGTCCACCTTATTGTAGACTATGCAAATTGCACTGAAAAAGTCATACACTTTCCATATAAACACTTCACAGCTATAAAGAGGGATTTTGTTTTAATTATTGCTCACCTGTATAGGCGGACATTAGGCTTTATGCAGATCACCCACACATTACTGGTGCTTTTGAGATGGAATATCTGCCATGCCAGCTGTGCCCACTCTGCCTATTTTAAAATATGCTGTATTTTGTACCGAATTATTTCTCCCAACTCAGAACTTCCATCTATTGCAGAAGCTACCTCGGGAGAAGAATATGAGGGCAGACAGGCAAGACTTGCTGTCACATATGCCATTTTCCCTCAAAACAAGGGTCCAATTATGGAAATAACATACACAATGCACTGAAATATTTCTAGACTTTTCCTGTCTGGCACCACCATGGCTAGCATGACAGATTTGTAAAGGCTGGATATCAGCGGGTATAGTAATGAGCAGACACTGAGTTGAGAATCTGGTCATCAGGAATGTACATTGTAATGCATAAGCATTTCGCCAGCAATGTATTTCTAAATGTTGTATGGTAGTGGAGTATGCAAGAAAGTGGTGTTTGGAGTGATTACAAAAATCTCAACCACAGGTATTATCTTGGGCTGCATCTAAGTCCATCATTCTTTGGCACACTCTACCACCTGAGTTTATACACAGCGATATGCAAATTAGTCTTGACCATGCTCCAATAAGAACAGCCCAGCCCAAACAGCAATGTTCGGTTCTCATTGAACTGGAACACAAGCAACCCACGAACAGTTTCTCCTTGACTCAGGTTCTTAAGTTGTGGGTTGCTTGGTTCTAGTGACAAAGTCAAGACGGGCCCCCCTATTGGACATACCCGTTGCACTTATAGTGCCACACAGAAGAATGCAAGAAAGTGATGGGTGGAATGCTCAAACTAATCGTAGCCCCTGGAAATTACTTGGGGCCATGGTTATTTTGCACCTCAGGCTGGACCGGGATGTGGTCTGGATGATTACCAGTGACTAAGATTAATTTAAGCATTATACCCATTACTAGTTTGTTGATTGCAGTGAGCACTGTGACCACAACAAATAATTATGACTCTACAGCAAATATCTTCGTGCTGGCAATTACTGGCTCTGTGATTCCAAACTGTATTTGTGATTTTCTATAAAATATTACAGGAACTGGTGTGTATTTAGCAAGAAATGTATATATTTTTTACCTTATCATTGAATGTGTTGAATGGCTGTATATAAACTGTAAGATCGAGAATCATCTTACTTATTAAGATCTATTTTCATATCTTAGTTGGAAGTCAATCCCACCTGAAAAGAAATGATGGTGTATTTTCTTTTGAGGTGGCTTCATCCCTCAAACATATTGGACAGAACTCGAGCAAAATGCAGGCCACTACTTATTCCCTTGCAATGATGTGTCAGGTCATTTGAACTACTAAATCGAAATTTGAAGTACGCGAAAGCACCTTTATTACAATTGCAGTTTGTAGTTATTTTGGAATGACCAGATATGTAGCATTGTGGTTGGTTTCATGGACTTGAACCATCATAAGAGTTCCTGAGACACACTCTTCTTATAAATGGCTGGTTACAACACAGGACAGCAAGTTTGCATATATTGCATATCTTCTTCAATTGTAAATAATGACAATTCTGTTAATGTTCATATATATTCTGAATCTGCGAATATATATTGGTTAATTTATTATGGTCTGAATATTTGTTGTAAAAAGGTCACTTATTTTGAATGGAGGCTATGAATGCCTTTTGCAGTTTTTTTACCAGCATTAACACTTGAAAAAAAAACCGAATGTAACAAAGGGCAATTATTTCTAAAACGGTTTCCTTATGAGAGGTAGTTTCCTTCATCCACATTAGAAGGTTTGTTTTTAGAAGTGTGAATTTTGGCTATAATTTACTGGTTATTTGGCAGCATGTATTTGCCTACCTCTGGGTGTGTTCTTTAGGTATTTTGGTGTTTTATGAGTGCTGTGTGTGTATGGTTTTGTGTGTGTGTGTTTTTGAGTGGTTGTGTGTGTGTGTTTCTATCTTCATCTAAATATTTATTCTTAATGTGTTTTACTATGCCACCACCCACCAGATTAAAATGTCTTACCTTTCTGCACTGAGCTAGGTCTACATGTTGTACCTTTATGAGGTATAGCCGGGTCTCCACCATGAACTGACCCCAAGAAGATGCACAGGGATAACAATTGGCAGAGAGTGTGTAACAAGTCAATCTGACACGTTTCAGAAGCAGTGACTAGTGTAAAATGTAAATGATGAAGTAGGAGAAATTTTAGAAAGAGTCACTGTTTCCCTCCACAGAACAAATGCTTCTAATATTCGTAACAATATAATGAATATTTATGACACTGGTTAATGCATTTCTTATAGTGGCAACAACAAATTAACAAAGCACTCTATGGGGCATATTACCAACGAGTAGCGATATTTATCGCTAACTAGGCAACGATTTTTCTATCGCTAAGCATCGCCGGAAATTGTCGCTGAGATAACTTGCTATTAGCAATGTTTATCTCAGAAGTGATAAAAATCCTCACGCTAACTGCCAAATGAGAGATTATCGCTGGAAAACCAACGATAATCTCTCGAAGTTTGGCGTTAGCTTGATGATAGGGGCTCACAAACTTGCCATGATATCCACCTTCCATAGGATATCATGGCTAAATCAGGAAAATACCAGTTGTAAAAAAAACAGCGCTAACCGTGGTTAGCACAGCTTTTTTTTATCACTAACAGGGTTAGCGATATCCTTGATAATAGGAGAAATGTTACTTAACAACATTTCTCCTATTATTTTTCTCTGGAACGCCCCCTTTGCATCTCATTAGAGATGCAAGGGGAAGCGTAGAGAAAAAGGGTGCTAACATGCGAATTTGCGTGTTAGCACCCTGTTGCTGATAGGGAGATAATTTTATCTCCACTTTCTTTGCTTTTAAAGCCAAAAAAGCAGAGAAAAATCCCTTGATAATATGCCTCTATATGCCTTAATGTTCAATTGTTCTAATGTAGACTTATCACTGTTATGATTCTCAAACTTACTATAAAACATCCTTCTCCTTCTATAAAACTTACTATAAAACACCTATCTCTTCTTACAACAATATATTGCATTGTATTATTATATTATATCATCATACTTAAATTAGAAGCCAAAATATATTACTTCTAAATGGGCCAGATGTAATAAATACTGGTCGCTAAATACTGGTCACAATTTACACCCGAATCGACCGATGTGCTCATAGGTCAGTTGACAGAATACCAAATCGTAGTGGGTCACAATATGACATTCTCTGTGAATATTAATGAGGCAGGTTGCAAATTGCGACCCACTATGAGTCGCTGTCATCGCCGGGATGGTGGCCTCCTGGTGTTGAAGACCACCATGTCTGTGGTTGCTTTTAAATAACGCTAAAGTGTGTGTTTTAGATACAGCACTTTTCCTTAAAGAAAAACAGGATGTGTTTGAAAAAAGAAGAAAAGTTTTGGAAACTTTTTTTATGGTGAGTCAGAGGTCTAGGGCATCACTGCCTACTCTTTAAGATATTTTTGTTAACATTCACAAAGGGGAAGGTGTCCCTTGGGGACCCCTTTTTGTTTGTATACTAAAGGTAGTGTTAGCACTACCTTTCAGTTGTCAGTAAAATATTAATGGCTTGAGACTAGATTTCGGATTCAAAATATTAATACATTCCATTCCAAATCACTATTTGGAATGGCCACACTAATAGTGATTTGGTATGTACTCATAAACCCAAGCTGCGATGCAGTGATGTTTACCGAATAGCGGTTTGGTGCATACCAAAAGGTCATTTTGTGGTCGCAAAGGACCAGTTTTTTCAAAATTGTCACTTTACGACTACAAAATGCCTGAGCTCACCTGGCCTAACGTTCCTAAATTCAGAACCTCGTCTGGCCTAAACCAATACTTCACTTGGGCCAACATCACTGGATGGATATCGGTACCCAAAGACGTAAAGAAACCACAGTCCGCACTTTCAGGAAGCACGTCAAAACACCTGTTTTGAAAATTTCTAACATAATCTTCATCTGGAGCTGCCTTTTTTAGCACTTATTGGCAAGTACGTCCGATGACTGTGTTCTTGGTTCTTTGCATAAATGCATGCTCCTATTCTCTATAACCCACATGCATCAAGTATTTTTGGAGTCGCAAACGGTGCGATTCCTTAAAATCGGCCGTTTGCGATTCCAAAAATGCTTTTTTGGATGCATCAAGCAATTTTAGAAATCGCAACATTTTTGCGATTTCTAAAATTGCGATTGCTTTTAAGAAATCGCAAATTTGCGATTTCTTAAAAGCAATGCATGATTACTTTTTAAATTGCGAATTCGCAATTAGAGGGATAAATTTACCGAGTAGTTGAACTACTCGGTAAATTTGCAAAAAGGGTAAATAATGCAGAAAATGCATTTTTAAAACATTCATGTTACGGACACACATGTCCTTAGGACATGTGTGTGTGCAACATGATGCGAAAACAAAATTTCATGGGTGCAGGGGGGGTTCATTTGAACCCACCTCACCACCCTTGAAATGCAATCAGGATTTGCGATTTTCAAATTGCGAATTTGCAATTCCCATTCGTTCCTATGGGCCTTTTGGCCTATAGGAATGAATGGGAATTGCGAATTCGCAGTTTGGAAATCGCATTTTTTATGCGATTCGGTAAAAATAGCGATTTCTACCGAATTGCATAAAAAATGAAAATAATAATCATGCATAGGCTTTTTCGATTTCTAAATTGCGAATCGCTATTTATCGCAATTTAGAAATCGCAAAAGCCGATATTGATGCATGTGGGCCCTAGTCTTTCTGTTTTTTTATGTGCCGCATTCTATTACCTTACAGCTCATGTAGGCTTTATGGGAATAATAGAACAATATTTAAATACAAATATTTAAAACTATTTTCGAAGTATAAAATATTTGGGCATTATCCTATATTTACGATTAGCAATTGATGTTTATGTACTTTATTCCTCAATGTTTGCTGCCTTCATAATATCTTTTTGACAAACCTGCCATTGCAGGCATTACTAGCGGAACAAAAGTGCATTAGATTGATTGGCTCAGAGCAGAGCTCACGCTTCATTGTATTTGCACTGCACAAAGCACATATATTTAACCAACATTTTTATTGAGATACTGCATGGACTGAAGTCCACTACTCTCTGTTTGCAAGCTATACTGTCTGCAAATAATGCACTGACTTGGAGAAACTTTGATTGAAATGCATAGGGTATACTTTAAAAAAAACTAATAACAAAAACAAAAAAGTAATTAAAATCTAGATATACAAAAGCTCCAAATGTTGCATTAAAAGTATAATTTAAACTTCTCTATATTTGATCCCAAATTAAATAAAAAATTCAACATTTATGTTTTTCAGTATGTATACTTGTTTCTGTATTGTTGAGTATAGTTTTGAGTCTCAATTCATAGTTTTTGCTGAGGCGGTGTCTCAGGTTTTAATAATGACTCAGAGAGGCAGGGGCATAGCATCATGGGTTGTGGAAGGTGTTTAGGGCTTGACACCCCTCCCAAATAAATGAATTCATGGCTTGTATTTAGGTCTGGGGCCCTGAGTCGAGTCTGCTATCTCTTTGGCAGTTTTTCTCTAGGCGAGCAAAGATTGAAAGTAAAAAAAGTTATCTTTGATGTACACGAGATAGAGAGAGAGACAGACATACAGGCATACCGACCTGGTAGGTCAGTTTCATAATGTGCAACCTGGAATCAATACCAGCTTCCTAACCTGTCCAAATTGTGTGATCCTAAGTATATATATTTTTTTTGACAGAGCATCCTTTTCCTTTATTATCACATACAAGCACACTTTAAAATTTTGATTTCATGAAGGGTGATGTTTAAGCACCTTTTATATTTATTTTATTAGAATGTAATGTTGCTAAAACTATAATAAGAATTTAGGGCTCATTTAGGGTTTGAATGACTACTGACCTGCAACCTTGTTTACAAATGGCATAGCCAGTGGGGGGGTCAAGCAATTAATGTTTGTTTCTAAAAAACAAACCCTTTTAATAAATGTCTGTTCAAGCAGATATTGTATCATATTTTTACATTATGTTTGTTGCACTATATACAAGGCAAATGTGTTTATGGCTTGGCTCATGCACAGACTGTTAGAGCCAAGCCAGGCTCTTGCTCGGCTCGCCCTATTATTGTGCCTGCGCGCCCACCTCTGTTTGCAACTCGGGCTCAGGACATGGGGCCATCAGTCACTTGATAAAATGATTTGTAAAAGGTGAGGACTAGAATCATGGAGTCCTGTCCACATGCACCGATGTGACAGCTCTACCACCAAAGTGTCTTGGAACAGAGAAGAAGAAGAGTGCCTGTAGTGAAAATACATTTAAAATAAGTGATTCCAGAGCAGGGATCTCTTGGCCATTGTGCTGTATGTGACCTTAGTCATTTCGGGTGTGACACCCTCTCAATTTGTTTGATAGCTGGATCTAGGAGCCCTGAGTCAGTTCTGTTATGTCTATGTTGGTTTTTCTCATTGTTCTCTTTCACTAATAGGTTCTTAACATACTCATTTTTAGATAAGATTCTTAAATATATCTAGCAACCAGTTAACTAAAAATTTTGTAAATCTTCACCCACAGAAGTACTTTGTGAATGTGTGTACATTTATTACTTTTTGAATGTCATAAAAATGGGCAGTATTAGGCTTGGAAAGCGATGACCGTCTCATGTTTCCAAGCAAACTACTGGTAATCACACACACAAAAGGTGTTATGATGAATGTCTAACCAGTGGCAATCGCTGTGTAGCATTTCTAACCCATTGTTTTTCCCCCACCATGCGGCTCTAGACTAAGCCTGGGCGGAGTTTGAAAAATTCTGGCGCACACCATTGAGTTCCACAAGCGGTGGAGTGGGTTACGTTTTACCACTCGTGCTGATTTTTAGCACCAGATGTTTGTCCCTCTGTAAAATCAGCGCAAACTGCATCATGCACAGAGCAAGAGGGCAATGCTTCTTTCTGCTGCTCGAGTAGATGTTCTACTCCTGCGGCGGCTTCCTCAACGTGAATAGAAAGTTTCTCAACACAAGTGGTAGCGACTATCCACAACAACCCGAGCTGAGAAATCTCGCCTGTAGATGATCTGGAGTAAGATTTTCCTTGCTCTCGCTTGCCAACTTACTGTTGGTGCAAGCAAGTGAGGAAGAAACTCTGCGGAGCAAAGTTTTTGGTAACTCTGCATGCTAAGCAGAATGCCACTGTGGGAAAAACTCCCCAAATTTGCATGCCCTAGTCTAGACAGAGGCCCACCTAAGGCAAATCAGTACTGACAAGATTTCGCATGGAAACAGTGCACCTCGAACCTTGGTTATCTCATCCCTTCATCATGCTGCCCACTGCTTTTTTAGTTGAGAAATGTGAGATTCACTCCCTGAATCTACCTGAGTACGCAACCCAAAGTGTTGGTCCTCAAATTCTAGTAATGATTCAGTGAACGTCAACAGACATCAAAAGGTTAAAAAACACTGCTTTAGACTGTACAGACAGGAAACCACAGATACGTGCCTTTGCATTGTGCAGGCACAATTGTTCATCCTATTTTTAAACATTTTGGATATTTACCTAATTTCCCTGCAGTTAGCGTTTTTGAAAATCTGTGCAATTACCCTGGGGTCTGGTAACGCGTCTTTTTTCTTCAATACTAAGAAGTGTTAATCCTTGCTTCATTTTTATATTTGCAAGTATTTTTGAAAACATATTTTTCTTGCCTTAAACCATTAGTGCGCAATGATGCAAGCCTAAGTTCCAGTAAAAGGTAATTTCATGCTTTCTTGCTATTTGCTCATGACAATATTTTAGTTATTTAGCAGTGAGAACTTCTCCTCAAGATCAATTTCATGCTGACACCAATTAGAGTTGTAAAAGGAGAGGTCTATGAGCATGTGCACTACTAGCAGCTTTGCAGGAGTACTAATGCGAATGTTGTGACATTTACAATTTCTCCAACTACAAACTGTGTGCACGACAACTTCTGAATGAGAAAGGCAGCCCTTCTTACATATTTTTTCCACTGGAAAAAAATGTCTCTTGTGGAGAAACCCCTTTTCCTACACCACCACAACCTTCTGGAGGTGTGCCATTCCTCTTTCCTCACTGAAAAGGAGTTGATCCAGCCCTCGGCTGGTGTAAATCATTGCCCATTTCTAAGGCAGCAAAGGGTGGCATATGCGTTTTTGAAGGCAGAACACATCTTGACCTGCCTGGCCTTTGAGTGGGGTTTAGTGACATAAAACTATGCAGTATTAAAAACATTGTACACCTGCAATATATCCTTTTGTGTATAGCTGTCTCGCATAAGTGAAGACATTTTAGATAATAAATGTTGGTTTATGTCTTTACATGGCTTTTTGAATTTGGCTCATTTGTTTCCACTTCCATCAATAAATGAAATGCCCAGAAACATACTAAGCTCTTTAATGAAGAGTTCAGTTTTTGTTACGCCCAGGATAAATATAAGTTACGTTTTTTTTAATTCATTGTATTTATTTTAGGTATTTATAGAGCACACCTTCAAAGGGATATCGCGGCACTGGTTCTTACTTTGCTAGTTACAGTCAAGATCCTAAAGTGTGTACCACCAGGTCTTCCACTTTCCCTGAAATTCTGATAAATCCGTCTCTGTGCATAAGTTCTGGGGAACCTTATTACAGTGGGTTGCTGCTAAAACATGAAAGGTACAGCCACCTCTTCTGGATTTCATGATTCTCCTAGGAGATATTAAAGCCTGGTTAGCTGATCGAAAGTTCTGTACAGGTTTATGTAAATGTACTCTATTCTGTACAATTTCTGAGCCCTCATCATATAGTGCTCTCTGTGCATGGCACATGAGCTTAAACATTGCTCTGTTTCGAACTTATGAGAGGCAGTCAACCAAGTTTCCCTGTATCTCTGTATGCGTGTCATCAACAGAGATAATCGACTGGGTGTCATCAGCGTACATGATCTCAGATCCCATGCTATCATGATACTTGACAAAGGTGCCAAATAAATATTAAACAAAGTGAGGCTCAGAGAAAATCCCTGAGGAACTCCACAATACAAATGTTGAGGGCTAGATCTAAAACTTGGTAGCTTCACTGAGAGAGATCTATTACAAATGACAAGACCACTACAGAGTGGAAGAGTGCAATCCCATTTTTATGCAACCTTTGCAACAAACGTCGGTTGCATACCGTATCGAAAGCAGCCAACATAGCTAGAAAGATTAATGCAACTGCTTGACCTTGATCTAGTAGCAAGCTGACACTATCCACCACCGCCAGTAGAATAGACACTGTACCGTGTCTTTGCTGTGAATCCTGTTTGTGAAGGATCTAACAGATTGTTACTCTTCAAATTTTGGGTTAGTTGCGAATTAACCAGTCTTTCTAGCACCATAGGCAAATGGGAAACTATTGAAATGGGGTGGTAATTAGATAAAGTAAAGCAGGGGCCTTCAAACTGTGGGGAGCGACCCCCAGGGGGGACGTGGAGCGATGCAAAGGGGGTCGCGCCTTCACAGTCATACTTCTGCCCAGGCCCAAGGGCTTCAGCCCCCCTCCTCCCTCGTCGTGCCCAGCTGCTGCTTCAGTGCTACTTGATCTGCTGGGGGCTCGGCTGGGCAGTGTCTGGAGTCATCTCCGGCACCAGCAGGCCTGTGTTTTTCACAGGTCTTTAAAGACCATTTGCATATTTACATGCCTTTGTAAACTGGTTACAGAGGCTTAGTTTTTTTCCTGGTTTCAGTACCCCCTGGACCCCCACTGCACCTGTGCCTTACATTTGTACTTTACAATAACTGCTGTAGTGTGAGAATGCATTTAATGAAAAGGAATATAAAGTAGGGTTGCCAAAATAAAAATGCCTGCCTGTTTTGTTTAAAGAGCCTGCAAAGACCTTCTCTTGACACTAAATAGACTTTTAAATACAAAAGTATGTATGCATTAGTTATGTGACTTTTCTGTCTCTTTGTCTGTCATGGATCATTGAGGCAGCCCTAGTACACAAATAAAAGTGCTTTCTATTTATATTTGCTGTTCGAAGTATGCACATAAGTGCGGAAAATACAGCTTTTGGTGACTGCTTAGTTTTGTACCGACTGGGCCATCAAAATATTCTGCTGGCAACCCTAACAATAGGACTGTAAGTTTGTTGCAGGATCAGCACATTATTTATTTCCTCCACCCTCAATCCCCGATTAATGCTGCAGTAGTTTAACTTAGATCTTAAACCCTACGCCGCCATCAATAACATGCTGAGTTAATTCAAGTGTCTGGGAATGCAACCTGCATTCAGACAACTCGCTCCTCATTCTCGCCATTCACTTTCACGCTCACCCTGCACTCACACTGATCACCATGAACTCACACAATTCATCCTGCACTCACAGTGATCACAATGCACTCAAACTGATCACCATGCACTCACACCATTCACCCGCTCACCCTGCACTCACAGTGATCACTCTGCACTCACAATGCACTTGCGCTGTTCACCCTATACCTCACCCTGGAGTCACATGAGTACACTACTCATCCTGCACTCATGTGACACTTCACTCACCTGACCCACTCACTGCTCAATATGCAACTCACTCAAACAAGCCCATCAGTAATCATACATTCATTCGTCCCATTCTGAACTTGCATCCACACCAAAATTCATATGCCACATCAGTCACACTGCAGTCACTCCTCTTACCCTACTCTCACACTGTTGCATCGCTCACCGTGCACTCGCATGGCACTCTTGTCACCCACACAGTGTGCAGAGGGTTAATGTGCCTGCTACAAAGAACGTGAACCATGCAGATCACAGAACTGAGTGTGAGTAAACTATGAATAGCGCTATAAAAAAATGAAATGTTTGTCAGAAAGGTGCATTGTTGGTGAGTGGCAGCGAAGGAATTCATGGAGAAGGAGGAAACAGGTGGGGCATCAAAAAAGACTGTTGCACCGTGTGCGACCAGTGTTAGGGCCGTCCCTGGCTTGGAATGTTAGTCCCCTCCGAATTTCTGTTCTAGTGACTCCCCTGCTTCTGGCTATTATTATTATTTACATTTGTAAGGCACTACTGTTACCAAAAGATGTCCTGGGGCTAATAATCATCTGCTGCCTGTAGGCAAATGAGAAACACAGAAGGAGAAGGAGAACCAGCCAAATGGGGTAACCTACAGAGCATAGAGAAAGGTTTTTATATCTTCCTAAAGAATAATAGATTCTTGGTGGAGCGAAGCAAAGGAGGGTGCAAGTTCCATAACTGTGCGGCTTGCACCAAAACAGCGAGACAGACAACTCATGCCTTCTTGAATTAGGGAACAATAAGCAGAGTCCGACCTGTATGCTTGGTGAGGAGAGATGAGAGGATGAGAGAGGACAGCAAAGGAGTGAGAGAATTCGATTGAAGAGAACAGGGATGAGGAGAAATGTGAATTGCCAAAGAGAAGCATGGACACGCAAGAAGTGACTGTGAGCCAAAGGTGAGGGCTTCTGTTAGAATAAAGGGGAGATATGAAAGTTGAATGGGGGGACTGGAGGGGTGTAAGATACAAATAGACAAAAATTTGAATGGAGAGACGAGGTGAATGAGAAGTGCTGAGGGGCACAGGAGGTAACCGGACCAGAGAGGCCATGGGATAAAGGTGAGAGACTGTTCAAGATGAGGGCAGTGAAAAGACAAAATGGCAAGAGGTGAATAAAGGTGAAGTGAGAGGTTGAATGGGGAGAGATCATATGTGGTAAAAAGGGGTGAAAGAAAATGGCCTGCAAAGTGAGAGAGGGATCCGGGGTTAGGAGAGGAGAGAGGAATGGAAGGGAGGGGGTGAGAGGAAAGCTGCATGGATAAACTGCTTAGCTCTGCATAAAACTGACAGGTTTTTAGGGACCCCTGCTTCTCCTGGCCAGGGCCAAGTGAGCTTCAAATCTGGTAGCAGGTATTCCTGTGGAGTGGAAGGCCCTTCTCAAAGGTTGACTAGAAATCTTTCTGATGTTAATTGCTGTATTTTGGTTATAAACGGGTACTGATGGGGTGAAATCTTTCCTCAGTGTTACTGTGTGTAAAAAATGTCAACATAAAAAGGCAATGCTATCCCAAAATACTTGACATCACATAACATCACTTACATTTGCTTCCCACACTATTTAGTCAAGCCTGTCGCGTAATTTTGCCCTCACCTGCCTCAATATTCTAGTAGCCCTGCCTACAGGTTTAGAATTTTTTTGTCAGGAGGGGGTCCTTATGCCTCAAAATGTTGACAGGGGGGTCTCGGCATCCAAAAGTTTGAAGACCTCTGAAGTAGAGGCATCCAGCTGTGCTTTCTCTGCCAATGGCACCACCAAAGCCTGCTTCTAGACTACAGGAGTTTATGGCAGTGTAATCTTACATATTTGTCAGCATTTCATTTTACACATGTTATTTGTAATGCTCAATATTACAGCATTATGCTTCGAAAAATAATTGAAATTATGTCAAAAACCAACCACGGGAAAACAGGATCAAAAGTAAATATGCTGAATTTGAATGGCTGTTGTTTATATCATGCATAATTTTGCACTTTCTTGTGCAAAATCCTTCCACTGTACAAATAGTAGAGAAAGTCAAACTGGGATTTCTCTTAATATTGTGTAATTTCCGGTAATATTTTGGCCATTTTGCATAATTTCTACAAGGGAAATTCTGCCAATTTTGCAAAGGGCTACTTTATACTAGCATTTGCTTTGGTGGAGCCATTGATTGGGAGCATTTATGTCACAGATTAATAGTTCATCTAGACTTTAGGGTTTTAGAGATAGTCCTACTAATCCCATTGCTGTCATAATTCCCATCTGAGTTAGTGATAGGCTGGTGCCCATGAGATGAGATCCCATACGACATACCTTTAGATTTAGGGCTATATTCTTTCATACTGTCTTGGAAGAGTTAAATCATCCAAACATTCAGGGATAGCATTTCCAACTCCCTCTTGAAGGTCTAGGGCCATAATGTCCGGTTATCTCTCAAATTGGCACTATTGCTGTCAGGATTCCAGCCGATTGCGCCTGCCGAGAGAGAAGCTGCGAACCTCTGAACAGAAACAACTACCAGTCCCAGAAAGCCAAGCGGGGGAGGCGCGGTTAAAAAGAACAAACGTACGATCCCGCGCATGCGTAATACTGTGTGCTTTGATGGATGTTTGGATTGAGCGTCACAGGAGCCGAAGACGCCGCGATCCTGTGTTTTGAATTATTCCGGATTTCCAGGGAGAGGAGTCACTCAAACGGAACCAGAGGTTTTGGTGCCTAGCTGCGGGCAGGTAGGTAGAGACGAGACGTGGAGCGGAGCGGCTGGTCTCTCTGAGTATTGCACATATTGTTGAAATATCGAAGGAGCGAGTCTGGGGCAATCCGTGAAGGAACGGGTCGCTCTTCTCCGCTTCAAGATTCTATGGTGCTGGGTGCAGTGTAGAGATCCTTGTGGCACCTTATGTGGCGCGGAACAATAGGGCCGGGAATTATTTGGTTTGCTACTCATTAGACAGCGTGTTGATACCCCCGAGAGGAGGAGCACTGTGGCTACACTAATTACTTACCTTGGGACAGCGTGTTGATCCCCCAGAGAGGAGGAGCGCTGAGAGTGCTGATAATAAAGGGCGGAGGTTACAGTGGAAGCCAAGAAGGAATCAAGGTTCGAGACTTCTGACGAAGGCTTCAGGTTATAGTAGGGCATTCTATGAGACTACCTTATGTGAAGCAGAAAAGCAGCTAATATACGGACGGTTTATAGGTGTTGAAGTTGAAACCCTGGGTGTCTGTCTTAAGGAGGCTGTGGTATGCAACCTCAAGGAGGCGAGGTGTATACATAATTTCCAGATTTTGTTTGATGGCAAGAGGATCTGCAATTAAAGGTATCTAGGGTTTAGCGAGACCTATTGATTGAAGCCTTTCCGGTGTATGTGGTATGTTAATGTGTCTGTTTCACAGATCCTTTGTCCCTGCTGTCCCTCCCCGTCCTATATCCCCTACCTGATCTGACCAGAACTCTGTGTATGTCATTCAAGAGTTCGGAACGATCTGGAAGCGGAACCCTTATAGCATCTGCCTGACCCTGAGGAGTTTGTGAACCCTGACAATATATTTGAAGTCATTTAAGTGCTTAGTCAAATATGGTCTATGGTAAGACCAAAGGGACACTTTCCAGCAGTAGATGGCTAGCCACCTTCCCACTTTCAATGGGTGACTGTGGGGGAATTAGCACATTTTTTCTTAAAAAAAACATTTTTGAAACAAAGGATGTCCAAAGAAGCATCTGAATGTTTGTGAACCATGGCAGGAGCAAATCTAACTAATAATGAATCGTGGCACCTTCACTTCATATATTGCGCTACATTTACGTAGATACTCTTCTGTAAAAATATTCTTGGTTCAGTATTTTCATGCTTATGTCTAATGACATAGCAAACATGCTCATTGGGCTCTAATACATGCCTGCGATGCCTGTTGTACCCTGACCTTTGCCTTATAATCTCATTTAGCTTGTGATTTCATTATATTGGGGCAAATTGGGCAGAAATGTTACTAACTGGAGAGACAGCACAGCAAGCATTGATTTCATTGTAGCAGATGATAGAGGTGACAATTGCGATCAAATTCATTTATTTAGGTCTGGGATTCCTTTCCATGTTAAATAGTCACTCTCCACCATTTTTTTATAGCTCTTGAAATATCCAGAGGTTTTTTCCTCTGAGAAAAATCTCAAGATTATCTCTGCAGCGCAGTTCCATTCAAGGCTAAATATTTCCTTCCAAGGGTGACACATCAATGCCCCCTTCCAAATACCAAATCGCATTGGCTTTTGCTCGGAGAACGCCCTAGCCAAAATGGAGTTTGGCACATCTTCCTACACGTCCTCTTTAATTGTCTATGCATTGAGATGTTTCGAAGGTGTAGGAAGAAGGTGAGGGGGCAAGATTAAGTAGTGCCATTAAAAAACATGCACAAAGCAGACAAGAGCACCAGGTGCCGTAAGACAAAAAAACAGACTTTGGTTTGGACTAAAGTCGTAGAGAGAACGCTGCAGGGAGCACCAGTGCCCCTTCGGACACCAGCGTTCTAGGCATGGACCCAGCTCGCACATGATAAGAGCCGGCACTACTGAGTTGGTATAGGGTTGCAATTCCATATTAGGAATCAGTGGGATTTATACATTTGAAAAATGTATGTATGGCCACAAAATACCATGGTAAAATTATAATAAAACCACCGCCCACTCCCTGGACTGTATGGACCTTTTTAAAAGGCCACACCTTCTTAAAAAAGGAGATCAGAGCCTTTTTAGGGAATCATTTTTAAATAGATTGAAGGATGAGAGGGAAGATAGGGCACTGGAGAAACACTCCAACAGATCCTGCTTGCTCCTGAAAACTGTTATAGGCATCGCTGTTAGAAATCCTAGGGCCAAATCATTGCTTACAACATTTTGATTGGGTTCTATCCATACAATGATCTGTTTTCCCCCAAGTTAGTATGATCTGCATGCAGTTTTAACCTGTGCCTGTGATGGTTGCTCAACCCAAACCCTAATACACTTATTCTGTAAATGTTATGATTCTTTGCATAAGAAGTATTTATAACCACTTTTAAAATTGAGGAGTTTTATTCAATTTTGACCTGCCTTCTCACATTTACAGTTATTACCTGATCATGTGGTGATGCTGGTGGTCACCACCTATTTAAAAGGAGCCTTATACAGGAATACAATAATGTGCGCCTAACTTATAACGATTCGAAAGATAGGCTGGCCTGCTTTTCTCAAACTGTACCTAATGTCTATAGAATGCGCAATCTGATCAAAATACGATGGACTGTATATGTTTTTAAGGTATTTATGTGGTTTTTATGTTTCTATCTTTTATGATTATGATGCATAATCGAATAAAGATTTATATTAATTGAATACATTTGAAAGAGCATTTCCAGTTGCAAACTCTGACTCAGAGCGGTTGAGATAATACAAATAGTTTTCATATAATACCCACCTCCCTAAAGTACCTGCTAAAAGGTTTTGGTCAAAACCCCTCTTCTGACTGCAAGGAGTTAAACGTGTTTCATAGAGATCCACCTTCCTCCTAAATATCTTGCCTATCAGAGAGTGTAATCAATAGCCCTACACAATAAGTAGTGTCAGATATGCTTCCTTCCTGTGCACTTTCAACCCACTCAGTCTGTGCTGCCTTTAAAACTCAATAAGGAACACATTAAAGGCATTCATGCCTTCCGGCTGTGTATATGTGCCAGGAAGCACAGCCCTTGGTGTTAATCACAGCTACCTAAGATGCGCTCTTTGCTTTCAGTGACATATCTATAAAAGGCAATCTATAAGTCTTCAATAAGCACTTCATATCTTTCCATTCTATTTTGTTGAAACAATTTAGCTAAAGTACTATAAATTCATGTCCTAGGCGCCCTTGCAGGGTTATCAACAGTTATTCCTCATTTTTACTGCCTTGAAAATAGGAGTTTATCTGGGAACAGAAAGGGAAAGATGTGGAAACATAGATATTGAGAACATGATGTACTGTACTGACGCTATAGCCTGTATTCTGAATGGCCTGGCCTTATTTAAATAGCCACATGGAGGCTTTTACATCTGTAAGTATTTTGTTGTTTCTTCACCATAAGGTAACTGCATAAAAAAACACATGATCCTTGAATAAAAGAAATATGCAGGTTAAAACTCACCAATGGGAAAGGCTCTCTTTTATGTTATAAAACCTCAATTGACAAAGGCAATCTCTGCAGATGTCTCTGTGTACAACCAGAGGGCACCCACAAGTATCTTCGGATGCGTGGGCATGTGATCTTGCGAGCTTCTTTACCAACAAGATCAAGGCGATTCAGGCCTCCTTTGCGGAGAGGCTTGAGGAGGGAAGCGGCCCCCCTGGGGCGGGCTGCGGACCATCGTGCACGCCTGTGGCGCTGTTGTCTGATTTTCCAGCTGTTTCCAGCGATGCGTCCAGGCTGCTGTTGGCCAATCTTAAATCTGGCTCGCCACTCAACCCCTGCCCTGCCAAATTCTTGGCCGGGGTGGCGGCTGTGGTGAACCCGCTGGTCAACCCCATCCTCAATGCCTCCCTTAGGGAGGGGAGGGTCCCTAGCTCTTGGAAAAGAGCGATGGTGATCCCCCTCCTGAAAAAACCGGGTCTTGACGCCGAGGCTCTGGCCAACTATAGGCCAATTTCACTCCTCTCGGCTCTAGCTAAGATCACCAAAAAACACGTCCATGGCGTCCTGTCGAGCTTTTTGGAAGCTAACAATCTGCTCCATCCCTCCCAATCCGGATTCCGTCCTAACCTTAGTACGGAAACGGCTTTGGTGGAGGTCACTGAGATCATCAGGGAGACCTTGGATGTCGGCGGTAGGGCCATGTTGGTCATGTTAGACCTGTCGGCGGCCTTCGACACACTGTCCCCCACGAGGCGCTCTTAGCTAGGCTTCATGACATCGGCCTCAGGGGGACGGTGTTCAAATGGTTCACATCTTTCCTGGAGGGCCGCCGCCAGACGGTCTGGGTTTCCCAGAGCTCTGCCGAGATGCCGCCACTGGTTGTCGGGTTCCACAGAGTTCTGTGTTGAGCCCCACGCTGTTCAACATCTTTATGTCCCCTCTGGCGGCTGCGGTGGAGGCTCACGGGGCCCAGATTGTGTTCTACGCCGACGATACGCAACTCCTCTTCACGTGCGGCAAGGACCAGGAGTTCGATGGAGAGAGTATTCGGGGCTGTTTGAGAATGGTCTTCGACTGGTTCCAGTGGAACAGTTTGAAGGCCAATTAGAGTAAGTCCGAGGTCTTATTCTTCGGGTGTGTCACCGACCCTGAGTGGCGGCACTGGTGGCCGTCCGATATGTGTCCTCCCGCACAATCATCTTTGGTTGCTAAAAATCTGGGAGTCAAGCTGGGCAACCAGCTGTCGCTGAGAACGCATATTCTCGGTCTGGCCGGCACCTGCTATAGAATTTTGAAAATGCTTCGCAAATTCCTGCCCCTACTGTCTGTGGAGCATAGGCGGATTACTGTGCAGGCGCTTATTGGATCAAGGCTAGATTACGCCAATGCCCTCTTTCTTGGCCTTCCTGACTATCTGGTCCAGCGCCTGCAGGTGGCGCAGAACTCCGCCGCCCGGGCGATTTTCGGCCTGCGTAGACGAGCTCGAGCGTCCAGCCTGCTACAGACGCTCCACTGGCTGCCGATCCGGAAGCGGATCCTGTTCAAATCCCTGACGCTGACGCACAAAGCTTTGTTTGGCTCAGGTGCTGGATATTTGAGGCGGAGACTAGCTTTCTATCGTCCTACCCGCTCACTGCGGTCGGAATCCCTTTTCACAGCGGTTGTCCCGCGGGTGAGGAAGGCCCGCGCAGGGGGGCGCGCATTTAGCTGTAAAGCTCCCCAGCTTTGGAACTCGCTTCCACTTACGCTCCGCGGCACCGCCAATCTGCTCCAGTTCAGGAAGAACTTGAAGACTTGGCTTTTTAATCAGTAGGCTTTTTTATGTTTCTCTTGTTTCTGATTCTGTTTTAGCTTTGTTGTGTTATTTTTACTCTGAGCTGCTAGTGGAAAGCGCCGGGACACTCTTGTTGAGTAGCCGTGCGCTATATAAAAGCACTATAACATAACATAACATAACAGGGCCGCTCGAGTTATGTGGCAGGGGAGGACCAAATTATGTGGCAAGGTATATTACGTTTTGTGACAAGAAAATACAAAATATGTCATAGTCATAGTATTACTTCATTATTTTGTCTTTTTTACACATGTGAACGCAGATAGGGCAGAGGTTTCATATCAGTAGTTCACACCCAAACACAGCAAGAAGCAGCAGAAGATTGACCAGCCAACCTCTGTGAAGAGCCTTCCACTGTGCCGCAGCATGCTTCACGGAGTGTTTAGCAACTTTTGATGCGTTGGAGCTAGTAACAAATTTTTTGTTAAAATCTGCAGATTATCCAGCCGATGATGGATTATGAAGAAAATTCATAAATATGTGGAAAACACCACAGCCGCAAAATCACATAATTCTGGGGGCCCTGGGAGTGAGTCGCAGAACTGAATCCTGGTTGGTTCAGGTGGGAACCGTGACTTGTGTAATTATAGTGCCACAACAACCCAGACTGTGACAGAAAGCACTGTGAATAGGTGGGTCATTATTTTGAAGCTGTATTACACATAGTATAAGGTAGTCTGCCACATGATGTAGTGTTTAAGAAAAAACAACTGCTCACAAAATATTTATTTTGCAGCTAGAGCAGTAGATATCTTTTATGTGCAAAATGCTGCAACCACAAGATAACATAATTCCAGTGGCCCTGCCAGAGAGTTAAACAATTGAATCTTGGCTGGCGTAGTGGGGAATAGTGACTTTTGTATTTATAGTGCCATGACGTCCCAGCCAGTGACAAAAGCACCGGGAATAGGGAAGTTATTATTTTAATACTTCATTACATGCAGTGTAGGATAGGTTACCACAAAATGATGTAGAGGTTAACCTAAACCAAGTGCTTGCAATATATATATATTGCACTAGGAAATCAGGTTGTACCAAGTGTAAACATTTTTACAAGTACCCATTTCAAGGACACACTGCAGAGCTCCACTGATAACACCCTTAAAAAGAATACATCTTTGTCACCATGGAACTTCAAATCCCTCCATCAATTAAAGACCATTCTTGCTCCATAGCAGCATTTGCATGTGGTGATTAACCAGTTGCACACATTTATATTTTTTCAGGTACCAGGCACCCTGTTGAGAAGGATACTGTCTTCTTTACTCTCTGTCCCACCCTCGGTCTCACAGCACAGAAGTCATCTTCACTTTCAGGCAGAGGTTATGTCTGCCTTTATAACAGTAAAATAGCATGGGCAGACGTCTCTTCTCCTATAATGCTTCCAAACTTTGGAATACCTTGCCGCTCCATCTGCGTAAAGAATCAGACCACTCCACCTTCCGTAAGAAGCCTAAGACCTGGCTCTTTCCACACTGATTGCCTTAGTCTACTGCGGTACGACCCTAGCGCTGGGATGCCTTCAGGTAACCATGCGCTTTACAAGTGCTGCTTCATTTCATCCCCATCGATGGCACCCAATTCACTCTTTGTTGTTTTTTCAGGTGAGTTGAGGATATGGCAGGGAGGAGGCCTGTAGGCTTTAATTCAGTTACAGAGCGCTGATTCTCCAGACCCTGGAGCCTCAGAGTAATGAGTAGAGGTGGGCGTAATACGCGTAATTCTGTGTAGCGTAATCACATGGAATTACCCAAAAAATCTGCAAGGTTATTCAGAATTACACCAGAAGAGTAATTCTGCATTTAACACTATTTGATGCATAAAAATGCCCCTTTGCTTTTAAAATGGGCGCAGGTATGCATTTTGTGCTGAGAAATAGAGTTAAATGCAAGAGAACACTAACAGCGAGCGTAAGCAGACACTCACACTCGCTAAATGTGCTCTTGCAGTAGGGCTTTTTGCCCAAAATTGGATGAGCAGGCATAATCACATTATTATTGGTAATTCCGTGTCAAAGAGTAACACAGAATTACAACAATAACTGATTACTCCTGTGTAAATGCAATTCCACCCAGGTGTACTATTTACCCAGGAGAAAAAGGAAAGAAGGGAGATCAAAAGATAGTGCCAATCAAATGGCCACTAGAGGGGGTTCTATGTGGGGATTTATTTTTTGGTGCATTTTGATCTTCTTTAAGTTTCTTATTTAGTGTGGATTATGGCCTACAGAGAAAATACCCCTGAAATGATGTCATAAGTCACAACTACTGCACTCAGTCCTGTCTCTCCAATTGCCCCAGTCCTTGGCATAAAGCCTTGGAGGGGAGCCCAAATTCAAAAGATTTTGCATAGATGGGCTTAGAGCAAAAAATGTTGAAGATCTCTGCTTTTGGTCCTGATTTGAGAATGCATGATGTGCAAATTTAGCATACTCCTAACATGTATTTCCATGTCAATTTTGTTAGGAAACACCTTAAGAAATTCTTTCATGGGTACCTTTTATTTACCAAAGTTTCAGACTTGCATACCTCTCTGCAAGAGTGAGCAGGGAGCCTCATGCAATGCCTCTATCTAGGATAAGGTGCTGGTACTAACCTCCTCATTCCCATTACACTAAGGCCTTTGGGGGCTTTATTGCATATCTAGATAGGATGTGCTCTGCCCTGCCACAGAATCGTGCTATAACCAATGTATTTAGCCATTTACCATAATAGTTAAAACATAATAGGACCTATTCAAAAAGGTATTTACGCCATCTAAATACATTTATGGACAAAAATTCCTGGAATTGCTCTTGCATGAAATTTGCAAAGAATTTCCGGTAGGCATAAATGGGTATATTAGAAGTGTGGAGTATTATTCAGTAGTGAATCCCACTCAAGGGGTGGTACGTACGTGTGTCATGGAAGTTTGGGAATGGTCACAAACGTCAGTTTATGGATGTTCCCAGGCTCCAATCCAGCCTCCTCCCGCTCTCAAAATGCTTGGAGATTTAGAGCCTGATTTCGAGTCTGGCGGACGGGTTACTCTGTCACAACGGTGACGGACATTCCATCCCCCGAAATATAAATCCCATAGGCTGTAATGGTATTAATATTTCGGAGGATGGGATACCAATCACAATTGTGACAGAGTAACCTGTCCAGCAGCATCTAGATTAGTCCGTTAGTCTATTCAAGGTTAGGAGAAACTTCCCATCCAGTTGGGGAAGTGTAAGAAATTACCCCCACATTTGTAGGAGGTGTCAGGTAGGGCTTTCTTCATGAAGAAAAACATATCCCTCAGTGGGAAAAAAATTGCATTGGCACAGGAGGCTTTGTTCCCACTGGGCGAATTTCCACACTATGCAGAATTCTGCATGCGGGATCCTACGGAAGATGCTAAATGAAATTCCCAGCAGTATGCCTGGAAGCCTGTATCTAGTTCAGCTTTTCAGGCATATTACTGGGAATGTTGGTGATTAGCAACATGAAGTAAATCTGCACCTTTTCAGAGGTGTACTTTTATAGGTGCAAATTTACAATGTTATGTGTGACTAGGTGAGTTCCCTAACTTTCCTAAACTACCTTACAAAATACGGCTGTGTTCCAGTAGGACATACAAAAAGTAATACAGACTGAATGCTGCATTATACATATTAATTGGCATTATATACCAAATTCAATATAACAAATTGCGTTTTAAACAATTATTGTTTTTCTCACTCTTATTTTTTGATAATCATTTTCTTGCAGATGGTGCAAAACGTATCCTTGAAAAGGTCCAATACTAGGGTTCTCCTGTATGACTGCACACTCTGCATCTTCTCCGCAAACATTTCCTGAAAAAATTCATTGTATCCTCTGCATTCCACCAGGAGGAAACCAACAATCAAAAATAATTCTATTAGGCCCCAGTGGCAAAGTCCTTTTGGGGTATGTAATATAGTACTCCTGCAACACTCTTTTAAGTACTCTTACATGCCAGTGGAAACTTACAAAATGGAAATAAATTAGACTACTCAGGGGAACATTCATATACACCAGTACAAATAGAAAGGACTGTACCCTCTTTGCACTTTTAATATTAGGATGTTTCAGAGCCGATTCGCAAAGGCATGTAATAGAATGTAAAAGACTATGGGCCTGCATACTAGTTTGGTGGACAGGGTTACTCCATCACAAATGTTACAGATATCCCGTATGCTAAATTATAATTCCATAGGATATAATGGAATTGCAATTTGGTGAACGGGATATCCATCCCGTTTGTGAAGGAGTAATCCTGTCCGCTAAACTAGTAATCAGGCCCAATGCCTGTACAACTTCCTGTACTCATAAATGTTTATCCACATTAGTACCATTGTTTGACCTTTTATGGTTAAGTTTCAAAAAATTCAAAAAATTTTAAACATAGAAGAAAAAAAACATCTATTATCTTTTAATAGAACCAGGAACCCCCATGAGTTGAGTGCGAACCCTGCACATGCGCTGTTGTATTGCATCAGAGGCCAACAACAGAGTAGAGGATGATGAGGAAAAGACCTGAAGTCAAGCATACTGCAGTGAGTGCTGTTTGATATTATTGGTTGGTATTCACCTTCACTATTATTACATGTGGTTTTGAAATCCCCCAATTGGCCAGTGATTCACTTTACTGGTTTAATCGGGTAGTCCAACTGATGCATTAAAACCACCTTCCCGTTTTTTTCCTCCTTGGACATCTCAGCACCAAAAAGCAGAAAAACATTTCTTGGTGGGAAAAAAGGTAAAAAAAAATAGGAAACTATAGCAAAGGTTGGTGAGGAAAAATAATTCCTACAATAAACCCATTTCTTAGAGACTGCTTGCTATTCCTAAGTCACCTGTGAGGGTGCTTAATTGTAATTAATGTTAATTGGCACCATATCTTAATTTGTTTTATATAATTAATTTACAAAATGCAGATATGCCCCATTAGTAGAGCAACCAATCAGTCTATAACACTGCACGTTTCTGTACTCTGCAGAAAAAATCATGCAAGTGATTACAGAGTACAGTACTATAATATTCAGAGGTTCTTTCTTTTGATTTTCAGAATAAATCTATCATTTTGAATAGAGTAATTCGTTTTTTTATGTCAGTCAAGTGCCAGAGCTTGGTATGCTCTTTATAGTTTTGAGAATTTCATTATATGCAGACAGGTGGATGCTTCGATTGAAACACACATATTCGTCCACCAAACCAGCTTTTGACTGGTGGCTCCCTTCCAAAATTCCCGGAACAAATCTTTCAATATTTCAAAATACCTAATGAGCATGTCGTGGTAAAGTGGAATTGAGTCTCAACACTGGATTCACCATGCTCTCAACTTGAACCACGAACCTCAAATAAAACCAAAAGCAGCCCCAGACCAAAATAATAACCATTATGTAGCAAATCTGCTTTTTCTGCATGGTCCCGCCACATTTGGTGCCTTTTCCCAGACCCCATTTTTTCTGATTTTGGGACTGTGTACGCTTTACTACTGCTAAACAGTAAAGTGCCCATGCTTCCTCTGTTAAACATGTGCTGTACGTTTGAACTCCCTATTTGGCCTATATAACAGCTCTATATGTCCATCGAAAATGTTGCCTAAAATGACATCTGTGGCATTGAAGGTTAAATATCATAAGTGGGCTGTAGTGTATATTAAGCCACACACATTTCTGCCAGTAACAGCACAGTGATCTGTTTAGGCTGCCATTTGAATGCAATGCAATGACACCTGGCAGGAAAAAGGCCTTTGCCCTATAGGAAAACTATAATTTCATATGTAAATAAGTCACCTATAAAGTGTGCCTTGTTATCCCAAAAGAAAGGGTGCTATTATATACAAAATATGGTACACTAGATTTTGGGGTTAGTGTGCCCTCACAATGAAACAAAGTCCAACCGCTATTTGGCTGTGTAGGTTGGACTAGGCTTTTCCTTAATAGGCTTAGATGGGATTAAAATCTTAAATGTTCACCTCCAGTTAGAAAAGGGATAGGTAATACTTCAAATGTATTTCCTGCTTTGTTTTTAAATCTGACTTAATGGTGAAATCAGATGCTTGATCACTTAAGCTGAAAAGTAACTTTGTAAAAATGTGTATTTTCGGCTACCTTTGCAAAAACTGTCTTAAAATCAGTTCTGCCACTCATCACGGCTCTTGAGCTGGAATATGCATCCTTGCCTGGGAAAGTAAACAACCTTGGTTCAAAGAACAAATGCCTACCTGTGAGCTCAGGAAAGGCCATTTGGTGACTACATATCAGAGATTAGCTACCTTGGAGTGGACAGAGCTAACTTTAGCACTACTTGTTTTGACTTATGAGATGCAAGGGAGGGCGTCTGCCATTCATTCCCATGAATTTCCTAGATTGCCAGCCTCCAATCATATTCGGGGTGTGGAATCGGTATTGCCACCTCCAAAGCCGGAATACATATACTTACCTAGGAAAGTTAACAACTCTGGCTCTGAGGACAATGACTTGCCTCTGAGCCATAAAGGTCAAATGAGGGTTAACGGCTGACCACATAGCAGAGATTCAGCGGTGTAAAGTAACTTGAGGGAGCCACCTTGCAAAGTATTTGTAGGGGTCCTCTCCAGAATCACTCTAAACTCTCAGGCCAGGGTACTGTGCTGAGGGGGCCCCCTGTAACTCAGAGGGCCTCCGCACTGAGGGGGCTACCAAGGCTGAGGAGGAGGCCTTTATTATACCACTGCAAGAGATTAGCCATGGCTGAGTACACAGAAACAGTTTAGACAATAAAGGGTAGCTTTAACACTACCTATTTTGCTTTGGAGAGTTAGGGAAGGACTCGTCTCTTCATTTCCAGGATCCAACAAGACAGTCAGGCTCCATAAACAGAAGGAGGGAGACCTGTTTTTGCCCCTACCAGGTGGGAAGAAAGCTCATCTGAATAAGAGAGTGGTTTGGGAACTGAAAACAGGCTTGCCTGCTGACAGGTGGGTTTCACTATCTTGAAACTGGGGCTCCTGGGTAATTTTATAGTGAGGCAAAAAGGGTGTGCTACAAAAAATGTTTTTGGAGCTGTGTGAAAATAGATAGGATTGGGTGGTCAAATTTCTCTAATCACTGAATAATGCACAGGATAAATCTGACACCCCCATCTTCACAACCTCAGAACATTCCAGCACCTGGGAAGCTCCACCTGAGGAATAAAGCTTCGCCGGTGTTGTCTGGTAGCCCTTCAAAATTTGCTTCAGCATTCTTAGGGTGCTGAAGCAGGACAAGACCACTGTGTTGACTTGGGGGATCATGTCCAGTTTATTGTCTATGATGATTCTGAGGATTCTCAATTGAGAGCAGAGCGTGGAAGTTGGTCCAAGGTCTGTGGGCCACCAAGTGGAATGCCATGGTGGGGGGGATCTTTAAAAATTACCAGCATTTCAGCAAGACCCAAATGTCTTCTTTGTGTTCGAGTCGTGCCCCTTCCAATCACACATCCACGAGCACACAGACACACACATATGCCATGTAAGTGATTGCTAGCTTACTGCAGGTAATGTTCAAAGTTGAGGTATTAGAGGTATCTTCGTACTCTCCATCCCCCTTCCCAAAGAGTTTAGGTGTTGTCTACTACCACGCCTACTAAACGTGGGGCCTGCTTTTACTTGTCATTGCTGCCTCATTTACAAGGGGCTGTCAGGTCAAATGAAGGAACTACTCACTTATAAATATGCCCCTTTTGCAGTGTGTCTTATATCTGTATTTGAAGGGGTGGACCATGTTAGTTTTATCAACAATGCAAGCCAATCAGCCACTCAGCTGGTCACTCTTCAAGCAGGAAGCCCATGTCTCCATTCAAACCTGAACCTGGAACCTGGTTGAATACTCAGCTCTGTGCAGCAACAGGCAACACTTGTGTTTGCACATTTAAAAAGTGAACCTCGAGTAGTGGCATAATATTCCATACTTTGCTTTCTACACCTTAATATTTCTGCAGCTAGCCAGCACTGTAAACATTCTTGCACTGAATATCATGCCCTTCATGCCCTTGTTGCAAGCAGACATCAGATGGGACTATTTAATGAGGTAAGGATTATTTCTCTGTAGTTATTTTCTGTCTCTTTCCTGCTCCAGGTCTGCACAAAGATGCAGGTAGGATTTATGGGATTAAGATACATTCCGTTGAGCAGAAAAAGCATTGTTCTTTCCCTTGCTTATGTTACGTTTGCAACCAGCTCCAAATGCCACAGATTTGTTTCATCTTTTTCAAGGCTTACATGGGCTTAAATCCCCAGCCTAGGGGCCTGACCTTGAATGCAACAGAGCATCTTCCTGTTACTCCCTCTTTTCCAAGTGTCTGAAATATTGAAAGAGTGAGTTTGCTCGCATAACAGTATCCCAGGTATAATAAATATTTAGGGCCAGATTTACAATACTTTTGTGCTGGGTTTGCATCACAAAAGTGATGCAAAATTGCACAAAACGTTTTATTGTTGGTTTTACTTACCAGGGTACAATGTAGGTGGTTCTGTGTTAGAACCCATGCTTTTTGACACAAACCCCTATCTACTAAAAATAGTGGATAGGGTTTTGCACCAAGAAATAACACCACTTTTCAAAATGAGATACACTTTTATTTCTCCTTTTTTTCTGACTTTGCATATGTGTTGCACTGTACAGCAAGCATACACAATAGGAAACATTTCACAGGTTGTCTAGGCATAGTATTTTGTATTGGAAGGGCACCCTTCGAGTACAAAACCTATGCTACCCTCATGCAGAGCCCTTTGCACTGTGGTGCAAAGGTGTTTGCATGGCACTCAGCAGCTATACAGAGGGGAGGAGAGTGCCATATGATTGTAGATTTGGTGCTTTCCTCCTCTCTTCCTGTCACACAGCTCGGCGGAGGATCATTGAGTGATGTGCTGCATTCTTTAGCAGGGTGCAATTCTGGCCCACAGTGTACACATAGCTAATGCCCCACAAATACCCACAACAGGATCTACTCCACCACTATACAATGCAATCCCATCTCTAAACAACACATTAGTCAACTCTAACAATAGTAGGCACTATCCATTATGATTCATCTTAAGCATTACTAAACACAACCTAACCTATTGGAAAGAGAGAGGGTGCACAGACTCTGAAAGTGTAATCTGACCATACATATGATAGAAATGCACTGTACTCATACCTGTGCATAAGGAATATAATTAGTTTCTGCAGAGTATTATTTAGCAGGGTCCAGTTTCATGATTCCAGTTTCCTTCCCAAGCACAATTATTTTCTGTTAACAAGCCCCAAACATATTATTGCTCTTTTTACAATAACTCATGTTTGAGATGCTGTGGCTACCATAGGAACTGGCAAAGCAAGTGGATCACAAATTTGACAAAGATGCAGTACCACAAGGGATTACTAGATGTCACTGTTGGGTCAAATGTAAGTTCTTAAAAAGTACTTCACAAAGCTGCAGTACAGCAAGGCATTAGTAGAAGTCCCTCTTGAGCCAGATGCAGGTTTTGAAAACTATTTCACAAAGCTACAGTAGTTCAAACACATTCAGCGCATATTGCTGTGCTGCATTACTATGCCCTGGGAAGGGGGTCCATGTGGGTGATCGCACGCAACTTCCATGGATTTTGGCATATTCCCATATTTACCATTATCGGTAGACCTTGAAAAACGCCATAATGATATATCTTCCCAAGAGAGGTGTAACGATTAGAAGTATCTTTTTTTCTCCTCGGTTTGGCCTCCTTTCAACAGAAGTAGAAAGAGGAAAAAGCCTCAAAGGATTGTTTTTGTGCAAGAAGGCACCTCTTCAATCCTGCCTGAAACGCAATCATGATGCAAGGGTATCTACGTTGGTGTTAGACAGCCAAAAGCCAGTGCAAGGAGAGAGAAGGAATGTGTCATATAGTGTAAATATAGCGCATTCCTGCCCTGTCCCTTTCACGCAGCGCAGCAAGGTATCTTGCTGCATTGCATTGCATTAAGTGGAACAATGATGAATGTGGCCCTTAGTTTGCTACCCTTCTGATCTGTGATTGATTGCTATATATAAAGCAGTATAGCAACCCCAATCCGAGGGACAGGGAAATGTAACATTACTAAGTAAAAGGAAGAGTATAGCACAATTACAATACAAAAATTCATGTGAAATTAATTCAAAATTGTATTGACATGATATATATGCATACACATTATTATTATATAGGTGCCACTCCATAGTGTCAAATGTAAGTGCCAGAAAAAAGTGTTCATACATAATTGAAAGGAGATCAGAAAAGAATACAATATAATTCAGACAAATTGAAACCACAAACAAGCAGTGTCTGACACGCTTTCTCTTTAGCTTTAATCACTTTCCAACCATAATGTACAGGTACAGTCTTCAAATCTGTACTGCCCAGAGTGGTTAGCCAATCCTACTGTTTTGGATCCTTTTTGGCCACAATAACTTTGGATGTGCAGTTTTTGCAAAGCAATGGGCATGTATTTTTGTGAGTGGTTGTCTGACCGTCTCTAAACCCCTTCCTATGCCTTCTTAAACCTCATCTTACTCCCCCTGTGAACCCCTTCTATTTAGTAGTAAGTATTCCCCATTTTCCTGCCACTCGCCGTGGCCCCTCCCACATTTCCTACTAAATATTAAGGATGGGCGTAAAATCCGTTTCGCGGGCGAATTTGCGGATTTTCCGCGATTTCGCGATCCGCGAATCTCGCGAAATCGCGGTAAAATCCGCGAATCAGCTGTGACAAATTTTCAGCCAAGCAAGGGTTACAGCAGCAGGTGCAAAAGTTGAACCTAATTTCTTTGTAACCTTTTACAAAAGGGTTACAAACAAATTAACTTCAACTTGGACACCTGCTGCTAATTGCTTCCTGGCGCCTCGTTGCCTACTTGCAACTATTCTCTGACCCTGCTCTGACCCTTGAAGCAGGGTCAGAGAATAGTTACAAGTAGGCAACGAGGTACCTGTCCAAGGAATTAAACCTCATCAGGAAGCATTTACAGATATAAAAAAACAGGAAGAAGGGAGAGGATGGCAAATACACCCATTTTGAGTTGTCAGGAGGGGTTAAACTTAAAGAGACCATTACAGCACAATTTTCTTATGCATTTTGCTAAAAATAAAAAGCTGTATGTTCTGTAGGGGCAACTCAGGAATCTGGCCATTCGGAGATCCGGCCTCTCTTTCTTTCTCTCGTTCTCTCTCTCCCTCTCTCTTTCCCTCTCTTTCTCTCTCTATCTATCTATCTATCTATCTATCTATCTATCTATCTATCAATCTATCTATCTATCTATCTATCTATCTATCTATCTATCTATCTATCTATCTATCTATCTATCTATCTATCTATCTATCTATCTCTCCCTCTCCCATAAACAACTGCATGGGTAACTTCGCTATGCAAGTGGCTCGCGAAGATGCAAAAAGCCCCACGAACACGCAAAAAACCCCGCGAACACGCAAAAAAACAAAAATACGCAAATTCGCACAAATTCGCGAATTTTGCAGATAGCGAATTTGCAAATCCGCAAATTCGTGGATCGCGAATTTGCAAAATCGCCCATGCTTACTAAATATTAAATACATGAGTGAGGCTGTCCCCATTAAAAAGATAGGAGAGTTGTAGATTTTCAGTTGTACAATTATGAATTGAATTTTGCAGTAAGTATGTAGTATAACTGTTGAAGAACTTTACCTACTTCAAAATGCAATATATAAATTTGGCCCCAAAGTGCCTTTAGGGTCATTAACCATGGTGGACTACTTTTTGCTGTGAATCACAGTGAACATAGGCAATGGTTGAAATGTATTTATACATTACTTTATCTTATGGAGGGTGGAAAAAATATAATCCATTTATGTAGTGGAACAGACAAATTGATGAACTTGGGTGATTCAAATTGTGGATGTTCAGGGCCTTCGAAAATCTGTATGACAGTGGAGCGCCCAATTATTAGGTGGATTGCCAGGAAGACTATCAAATACACAACTGTAATAGGTAAAAATTAGAGAAGTGCTAAATCTAAAGTATGCAGCAAAATCAGTAAGAAATCGGACATCATTCACAGAGAGAGGCCAGAACAATCCGTCTTAGCCTTAATTTTAAGCGTTTATATACAATTGTCTTGCATAGCATATCACAGGAACTGCAGCGTCAGCATGACATGATCAGTGCTCGAATAAATCACATTTTCACATTTTAAAATGCCACACAACCCTATCACCTTTGCACTAATTTGCTACATAAATGTTGATTCTCACCTTCAACCTTATATCATCCTGAGGGGTTAGAACAAACTAGTTACATAAACAACAGAGAACCATTGTGAATGAGTGCAGTACAGTATGCAGACAGGAAAAACCCAAGCCCACACAAGCTCCCTATCCTCTGCAATGCATGACCTTCAGCCTTGTGCAGCATTGGGTTGGGCACATGATCTGGCCTGAGGAAAGGCCCTGTGCACTACATCCGACAGCGCACAGTCTTCTGCACCCATCCTTACTCAGCGCACAGCTCACTTTGTGATGCAAAATATAAAGGCTGTCAATTAAAGTAAGGCTGACCTACAGACTGTCAAAGGATCAGAACACACAAATATAAAACCTGGGCCTCATCAAATATTTATTCTATAAATGTGTGCATTACAATGTTTAATAAAAGTTATTGTCTTAAATATGTTCAGTAAAACATAAAAAAACAACAATAAGTCTTCCAGTCATTTATTAATATTTTCCTGACCACAAATTACAAACATACTGCCAGATCCATGAAAGCCGAAATACGCGAATTCTAAATTGCGATTAATACCGACTCGCAATTTAGAATTCGCATATTGGTATTCATGTAAAAGTGCGATAATAAATAGCGATTCGCATCCGGCCGCAAAAGCCGATAGCGAGTTTCCGATATCGCAGAAAAATCGCAAAATCCGTCCATTTCTGCGATCTCGCTAATAGCAAGATCGCAAAAACGGGAAGTCGCATTTCGAACACAGTGATGACATCACAACCAGGAAGCAGGCAGTTCCCTCCCCCATTGAAAACACTGAGGTAGACATTGAAGCAGCACCACTCTGAGCTCCTCACAAACCACCTCCAGTCTTGGAATTTAGGATGCTGCAGACTACAGCTATGGCACAGGAAGCAGCAGCAGGGCCCAGTGACACCGGGCGAAAGTGCAAGATAAAGTTCTCGGAGCAGGAGCTGGAGCACCTAATCGATGGAGTCTGCATGACAAACTTTTCGGCAAGGACTCCAGGAGGGTGCCTGAGGCCGAGAAACGGCAACTGTGGCTGCGCATCCGCGCCAGAGTGAACGCAGTAGGAGTCACTCAGAGGTCCATAGACGACCTCAAGAAGAGGTGGTACGACCTCCGAGGTCGTGCCAAGGAGAGGGTGGCTGAGAGGCTGGGTGAGCGCCTTGCAACTAGAGGGGGTGAGCCTACAGTCCCTCCCAACACACCCCTGGAGGATCGTGTGGAGGACACACTGCAGCCTGAGGCATGTGTTGGGGTCATCCGTCTGGACTCATCCCGACCCACCCAAGGCATCCAAGGTAAGTGCCATGCGACTGCGACCCTGTCCCCTAACAATGGCCATGACCCTATAGCCTCCCATAATCAACCCCAGTCATGCAGCCCATGCACATCAGAACATCCCTATTGCATTGTGGGACATGTAGTCTGACCACAATGTACAAAAACTCCCATGCCACCAGACATGTCCCAATGTACGCTTTGCAACAGCCAGTAAGGGAATGGAAGCCAGCATGAATGTAGCAACTGCACATGTCAAAGATACATGTAATTAATCTACGTCCACTTTCCATCACAGGTGGCACAGATAACACCAGCAGTGACAGCGAGAGGCTGAAGATAGATGACGCTCTGGAGGAGCCTGAGGGTGAGGAAGAGGGAACATCCACACAACCACCACCACCTGGCCAAGCTCCAGTGCCACCAAGCGTAGCACCACCTGCAACGCCAGCTACATCAGGCACACCAACATTGCCAGCTGCAAGACCCATTCCAGTGGCACCATCAACATCAGGTGCAGCTAGACCTGCGACACAGCGCACACCCAATGTGCCCAATCTTTTTTAGTGCCCCTGACGAAGGGATATCATCCCGAAATGCATTGGGAGAGAAAAAATATTATTTCATATGATTTATGAACGTGTTATGTGAATCAGATCAATGATTTGAAGTTCAACAATAATTGTACGAACAAGTATTATTTTGAAAAAACTGAAATGAATGAGTTTTGAGAAAATTTGGAAAAACCAAAAGAATAAACTTGATTTGGAAAATACAAACAAAGCTTACTTATTGGATTATAAAGGCAGATGGATTTCAGCCAAAGGTAGTGCGGACAGGGTCTAATGACGACAGTCACTAGTATTATTCCACTTTGTCTTTGCGGGGATTGGCCTCTCCTCCCCTTCCAGCACACCAATTAAAACAAAGATAACTAAATCAAAAAGTTACAACCACGAAAAACAGGAGTGCACCCCACAACCCCACTTCATATCTTTCAGCCAGCACGGCAGGCATGTCAGGGAGCGGCGGCAGAGTACACCACGCACCTGCAGGAGGGTGATGGCTGTGCGTGTGCCAGGGCTCTCTATTGAGCGCTGCATGCTGCGCGTGCACCAATTGCAGGCACGACACCTAGGTGCCATCCACCTGCAGCTTCACAACACAGGCAGGAATGTTGCCAATCTGTCTGATCGCATTGACCGGATGTCACTGCCATGGAGGCAAACACTGCAGCCATGATCAGCCAGCGCAACCTCACCGCCGCCGCCACCGCCAGCTACTCACACGCCTCTCGGCGTACACATGTTCAAATTACGTGATAGGAAATGCCACCTCCCAGCTGTCCCGCCGGTCCCGGGCAATGCAGCTGCAGATGGTACAATGCTGTGAGGATGTGGCACGTGCACTCGAGCAGGTGACCACTGCTGTCCAGGCTCTACAACCAACTAGCCAAACCAATGCCGGAGGGGATGACACAAGCGAGGAGACATCGAGTATCAGCAGCCTGTCTGCGACACATATCGGTGTCCTAAGCCGCAGCAGCAGGCCCAGTGCGGGATCACGTGCCCTGCCGGAGGAGGAGCCTGAGAGGCGTCTGGGAGCTGCGCGCCGGAGGCGCCAATGACATTTCAGTACATGGGCAGGGACATGCTGCTGACATAAGCATGTCCAGTTAGTAATATTGAGCAGTATGGCGCAATACTCCTCATATGTAACTGATACAAATTATTCGTTATTATTGTGCACACAAAAATAATATTTATTCAAGCATTGAACATCGGACTCATGTCATTATTTCAATTGTCATGCATGAGTGAAGTGTTGGGTGAGGGGAGTGGGTGCACTAGAAACAGTTCATTGTGATTTGGTTGCGCCGTCTGTGTCCTTCAGCAGGAATTTCCCCGCGTGCATAACGCGCATGTGCAGGTGGCCGGTGGTCCCCTTCCGACTCACTGCCAGATATCTCAACAGGTATCCGGCGCTTGGTAGCAATGTTGTGTAGTATAGCACACACAGCCACAATGCGGCAGCAGACATCCAGTTCGTATTTCATGGCCCCACCAGTCTTGTGAAGTATGCGGAATCTGCTCTTCAGGAGCCCAAATGTCCTCTTTATGCAATTCCTTGTGCGTTTGTGTGCTACATTGTAACGCTGTTGCTGTGGTGTTGCAGGATTGAGGTATGGATTGTGGAGGTACTCACGGAGAGCGCAGCCACTGTCACCTGAATGAGAGGAGCAGGGGGTGAGTGCCTGTGCTGCGCAACTACATCATCACAGTGTAACATTATGGGGCAAGTGTACTTACCGAGTAGGTGTCCTTCACCAAAGTCTCCCCTGGCCAGTCGTGTGTGGAGGCCGCTGTGCTGGAATATGAAGGATTCATGTTTGCTCCCAGGGTACTGTGCCACTCTGTCCGTAATGTATGTCTTAGCATTGCACACCATCTGGATGTTGAGGGAGTGGTAGGACTTGCGGTTGCGGTACATGTATTCCGTTTGTGCTGGTGGACAGATGTGGATGTGGGTACAGTCAATGCATCCTATCACATGTGGAAATTGCGCAACATTGTAAAATTGTTGCTTGGTCTCATCCAAGTCCTGCTGGCTGGTGGGGAATGAGATGTGGTGGTGTAGCTGGGTCAGCATTGCATCTAGCAAACTCCTGAGGTAGCGGGACATGGTGGGCTGGGATAGCCCCCCATCAACAGCAACTATCCCCTGGGAGCTTCCAGAGGCCAGTAGGTGCAGGCTGCACAATACCCGGACATGTGTGGGCACAGCATTGGTCCGCCTTGTTGGGTGCTGCATCAGGGGGTCCAGGTCCTGGATAAGCTTGATGATCATTGGCCCATTCAGGTGGTACTTGGCGTATATTTGCTCTCTTGTTTGGCCCAGCAGGGTGACCCGCTGGCGGAATATCCTCTCCTGGATCCTACGTCTGTTCCGTGCTGCTCGCTGTAGCCGTCGCCGCCTGACCACCATGTAGAGTCCTGGCATTGTGAGTGTCCTAATGCTGCAGCTGCATCTCCTTAAGTGTGTTTGGTCAGGCCAGCACCTGTTGCTGATTAGGAAACGTTTTTTTTTTTAAAAAAAACAATTCTCCTTACTGGTTACCACCTGGTTTGGGTTCTCCTTAATTTGTGCCTCGCAAATTGCGATTTTCGGGGTATTCGCAAATTGCGATGTTTCTTGAATAGCGATAGCGATTTATTTGCGAGTTCGCAGATTTATTAGCAGAATCTGTGGTTTCTCGCATTTACAGAATCGCTAATGGGCTACTACCAGGATTCTGCAAATTATATTGCGAAATCGCTATTCTATGTTTGCAAACTCGCAAATTTTGTTCTTGAATAGCTTTTCATCAAATTGCGATCGCAATAGCTTTTTCGCAGCTATTGCGATCGCAATTTGCCTTCATGAATCTGGCTGATAGAACCAATCACAAGGGGTCTCTACGCTCCCACTGAAGAAGCATTCAGTCGCAGCTCAAGAGTGCTTTAAAAAACACATGGTGAGACCCCGGGGTCATGGATCCATTGACCTAGTAGACTTACTGTGTTTTTTAATTTTACTGGGGCTGGAGTGCACTCTGCAGTCCACCACTACATTAACAAAATGGCATGAGAGAGAGGAAAAAACATAATATAAAAAAGACTTTGCAAAGCATAATGGGGATCGCCTAGTTGTAGCATTGGATAAAACACATATATATCACATAAAACAGCACCTTCGTCCACCAACCTTTAAACCAATGTTATACTGCACAATCATAGACATGGAGACATTTTTCATCATGTCTTAATTAATTGACCATGCCAAAAACGATTACTTTCAAACAATTTTTTAGGGAAAGCTAAAAACAAAGAAATTAAAAATGGAGAGCTGTCATGTCATTTTGTGAAGGGTTAATGTTTTGGAGTCATTCATTTCATCATTAAAACAGAGAATGTACTAATTATATTTTAAATACAGAACAACAGGGTAGTGAATATTGTGATTGTCCATACATGTTCTGTTCACAAGTGCATGGCCCGAGGAAGTCCCCATGAGAGACTAAAATACCTAGGTATAGGAGTGAACACCCACGCAACATGTTTCAAAAGAGTTTATGTTGATTAACTGTAGCCGGGTTGTTTGAGAGCCATTTTTTTTATCTACATTGATTATTCAAAATCATCCTGTTTATTTGTTATTGATTGGGTATTTTTCTATTCATTGTTTTTATTTATAGGCATGGATTGGATTTAAGATGAATGTGCTGCAAAGTGCATTGAATATTCAATTCTTGTTATTGAAGCATTGATTGTATCTAAGTACCTGATTTCAAACAAGTCATGAATTTATGCATTGTAAATTAATACAGTCATGATGAAAAATGTTTGCACGTCTATGGTTGTGCGGTATAACATTGGTTTGAAGGTCGGCAGATGAATGTGCTATTTTATGTGTTACATTGAGTCCCCCATCTTCATTCTCCTGAATTGGATTAAGTCCTAATTGGTGTTGCTAAATACCCACTTGTGGCACCCACAACCCTGCAAAAGGTTAGAGCTGGCGGGGTGAAGCTCTAAAGGCCCCACAAACCTAGCCGATTCCCCAGCCAGCAACCATTATTTTTGACTTTTAAACGTAGGTGCCACAGTGTCCACTCAGTGCGTCTACACTTTTTTAAAATATTGGAGATGGGGGGAGACCCAAAATACCACTGGCCCATGCTGGCAGCAGCAGGTTCCGGCTCCATTCCTTTACGCCAGCCCAGTCTGCAGCATCTTTTGACCCTGTTCCAGCCCAGGTGAGAGCAAAGTTGTGTTCACTGCCTGAAAAGAATGTGGACAGGGAGTTGAAGTTGTTCCTGCTTGCACTCTTGTTGAGTGCAATTTCCAGGCGGATGAGGTCCCTGGAACACTGCTTTATTCTGACCCTAGGAAGAAGGGGTCCCCAGGGACAGTTAGCAGCTCAGAGAGGCAGTCTGATATCCCCCTGTCCTCTAAATGTCAGGCTTGGCCAAGGGAATGGGGTCCACGAGACCTCTATAAGGCTTGGGGAGAGGGCCACACATCCCTCTCCCCAAAGTTTTGGCATTGGACCCAAGCGATGGGGTCCCCGGTGCCTCTATGGGGCTCGGAGAGGGGATCACTCCATTCCCTAATTCTAATGATTGGACCCAGGGAATGGGGTCCACAGGGCCTCATTTGGGGAGGGTGGACACACTGTCCCTGCCCAATTTAAAGGATTGGGCTTGGGATGACGTCACAGTTTTACATGATGATGTCACAGTTTTACAAGAAGCTTGAGAAAGGGAGCCACATGCCCCTTCTCCTAATTTTGAGGACCGGCAACAGGGGATGGGAACCCCATGGCCTACGAATGGCTCTGGGAACCTTTTACAGTCTTAGGCAGGAGGTACTCAGCCAATTATTGGGGTACTCCTCAATAAGAAAACATCATCTCAATCCTTCATGCCCAGGCTCATCCTGGGTGGCTTTTTAAAAGAAAGAGCCCAAGCTGCCATTTTTCAATAGAATGTTTTACCACACAGCGGCAGTTTGTTCAAACATTTGTGGGAACATATATTAAAAAAATCATATTTGGCGCCATGGCGACTGTCTCCGAATTCTAAAATCTAAAATGGCTGCCATCACATCTGTGCTGCTGTGGTGGCAGCCAATCAGATTTATAAATGCGCACAAATCACCCCGATCTTATCTATAAATCTGTCAGCTCTATAGATCCTTGGAGGCATGAAATATACAAATATTTTGAATCCTAATTTCTCCAAAACTAGTGAATGGATTAACATCAAATAAGAAATGGCACATTTTCTGAACCAAGATCTAGCTCTCCGCCAAATTTGCTGCAGTTCATCTGAGCCATTTTGTGCGGTATTGTTTAGGACACTCCCCTCCTTTTTCCTAGGCCCCACTTAACGGATCACCCTGAATCTTTCCAGGAAGAAGCTCTCGCTGTTCACCGCTAATTAACTCACATATTACATCTATCATGACATCTTCTATGACATCATTGATAACATCACTGTAACATTTGCAAGGTAATTATTGATGAGAAAACTATGCATGTCTGAGGCTATGGTTACCTTAGGGCACAAGTTTAGTTACTTCAGATAACTTCAACTAGTGAATTTCATTTTTTTCTTTGTTTAAAACCTTACGTGGTCCCTGAAATTTCACCTGACTATTAAGTTACTTTAACCTTTGTTTTTTTCAGTGAATATATATAAATATGAATATATGTGATCGTGTGTATTTATATTGTCTATTGTTTTTTAAAAGTACATTCATAAGCGAGAAAGAAAACCTAACCATTCTAATTCCAAACAGGGCCCATTGACAGCTGCACTTTGAAAAAAAAGAGATTTATGCTAAGCACTCTCAGGATATATGTTAGAAAGAGAAGCATTTGAGCTCTGGGGCAAGAGCACCTGTTTTATCTAGAGCTGCAGAGTACTGTTTGGTTAGGAAAAGTTGTTCTGTAAGGTCTAATAATGTTTTAACAGAAAAGGGCAATTTCTGATCAGTACACAGCAGAGCTCGCCCTGAGCAACAGTGGCTCTGACAGAATTTGCAGTTTAATCTCAAGGGCGCCGATGGCTCTCCCTGCCCCTTGCTACTTTGCAGAGCGGTGAAGCAAGCCGTCTGGAAACAGCAGTCTCCCTTAGCAAAAGAAGATTATATTATTCTCTGCCAAACACAAATGCAGTGACATGGATTCAGAATTCTCGACCAAGATTCTATATTCTGATTGGCACTGCTAAGAGAACAGTCTAAGAGAATGCATAAAACAGTAGCCTTGCATGTGTAAGGTAATAACAATTGTTTTAAAAATATATTAAAGATAACAAGAGTTGGCAAATCGAATAGGTCTGGCCTGTGTACTGTATTTGGTTTGTCGATGAGTTTATTAATTCCATCTTGTAATTTTTTTTCTTAAAGAAATAAAAATAAAAAATAATTCAAAAGGGGCCACCGTGTATGTAAATGTGTACACGATGGACTTCTTTGAATTGTTTTTCTCTTGCTTGAAAGGAAAAAGTCATCAAACCCTTGAGGATAGAGGATGTCCTTAGAAGCAGCATAAGATATGAGAGTGCTGGGCCAAAAATAAGAGACAAGAGGTGGGCCACTACATAAAATGCAATGTCTTTGAGATGGAGAATTGGGAGGCGGGGGGGGGGGGGGGCTGAAATTATATACTGAATTATGGATGTCGGGTAATGTGGGTGGAGATAGTGCAGTGGGTGGCAATGGTTTTATTCACTTTAATAAGTGGCCAATATGTATTATGACTGATGAGAACTGTATGCGTATCTGGTTTTGTTTGTTAATACAATGCTAATCAATTACAAAAAAAGAGTTTTCGCACAAGAAAAATCATTTTAAGATGGCTGCTGCATGGATGCAATATGGAGAAGTCAGCCTGCACAAAAGCAAAACTCATATGTATTGCAAGGACATGAAAAAGACAAGAAAGTAATGCCTTAATTATGTCACGGTATCAAAGAGGGGGTTTACCCAAGAGATGTCACTGGGACCTGGGTCATATTGTTACTGAGAGGGAAGGGGTCCCAGTGAGAAATGACTAATTACCACAAATTAAATAATAATAGTAGTGCACTTAATGAGTCTACAATGTTTTATTCACAATGTTGACAAAACCAGGATCTAGTATCCAACATTACTCATTTTGAAAGGTTGAATAGTGCCCCTGGGAGTAAGGGAGAAGTGATAAGGTGAGGATTGTGCAGGTAGGGAGTAGTGACAATAAAATCAGACAAAAATCTGACACATTTATAAATCAATTGAAATGTACAGACGATCATGAATCCAAATGTATCACTTAAACAAACACATGCCCCACATAGTACATTATATGTAACAATTTCAAGTGGGGGACTGGAACACGGAGGACAGTTGTCGACGTTTCCACCGTCTGTGGGTCAAAACGTTGGATTCATGATCGTCTGTACATTTGAATTGATTTATAAATGTGTCAGATTTTTGTCTGATTTTATTGTCACTACTCCCTACCTGCACAATCCTCACCTTATCACTTCTCCCTTACTCCCAGGGGCACTATTCAACCTTTCAAAATGAGTAATGTTGGATACTAGATCCTGGTTTTGTCTACATTGTGAATAAAACATTGTAGACTCATTAAGTGTACTACTATTATTATTTAATTTGTGGTAATTAGTCATTTCTCACTTAATTATGTCACAGCTTATCCAGCACCTCCCTGAGACTTAGACCCTCCTTATGATGGGCTTGGTAAATAGGCCAGATTGCCCATACCCTTGAGCCACTGATGGAGGTACTCGTAACTATGGAGGTAGGGAGAATCTAGGCGAGTATTTATGACAGGAGTTGCGTCACTCTTGCACCATGAGCAACTCAAGTCCAAAATGTGATTCATAAAACCACGCATGGCCTGGAGAGACTTCATAAATAACAAGTAGTGCAATGCAGAGCAAATAGCTGTGTTGCATTACTCTGCCCTAGGAAGTCCCTGGGAAGGCATGCCTGGGTGTTTCAAGGCTATTCCCACACAACTACCAAGGATTTTGATTCCCAGATTCACCATCACTTGTAGACCTTGGAATGCACCAATAAGGTAGACCTTCACAGGGGAGGCGTATCAAGATTAAATATCTTTATTTCCCCACATTACTTCCTCTTTGCACATGGATAGAGGAAAATGCCTCTCAGAATTGTTTTTGTGCAGGACAATGTCACTTCCTGCACAAAAACAATCCTCCTTATAATGCAGGCACTCTTGCACCATGGTGCAAGGGTGCCTGTGTTGGCATTAGGCAGCCAAAGCAGCATCAGGCAAGGGACAGAGGCATGAATACTCTATATTCTTTTAATAACTGTGCATTCCTGCCTTTTCCCTGTCACTTGCTATTCCGCGTGACTTTTTTACAAAATAAAAAGGTCCCCTGGTTCTTTACAAGCCTGATCCTGAGGGTCCATTAAAAAATCAGGAATTACCAGGGAATAGGTAGTTTAGTGTCCAACTCCAACAGTAATAACACATTTTCCTTGCACTATCACACTGATATTTCAGCTGTTTTCAGCCAGTGTTGCAAGTTGTGGAGCACTAACCACCGCTATAGGACATGATATCAGAGAAAGACCATTCTCATGATGATTCTTTTAGCAATAACTAGATAAAGCTGCTGTTCTATTAATACATTGATTGTTTACATTAATGCATCAGTTACTGAAGTAACTTGTGCAAGTCTCATTTTCTGTAATTTGTTACCATTCATTTGATACCATAGTGAATAAAAAATAAATGTGTGTATTTTACGTTGACATAATAGCAGTGAGCAACAGTGATCTTGTGTTCTGTTTAGCATAAAAAAGCTGTCACTCAGAAGATGAAAGAATCTGAAAGAAAATCCATCTGATCAGAAGAGCTGTGACGACAAACTACATCTCTGGAGTGGTTTCTCTCATATCCCTATGCCCTTTCTTACCTCTTCGCGGTCAGCACTGAGTGCAGTCTTGGACAGTTTCTTCGCAGTCTACAGGAAAGGAGCCTGGAGGGTTCCATGTCATTTCTTCAGCAATATTTGGGTCAGTAGGTTAGTGGGGACTTGAATCTGGCAGCTTCTGCACTTTTGACATAACCGCGTTTCTTACTCTATTCCTGCTTTGTGTCCACTCACTTCCGACTGCAGTTACAACTTTGCTGCACATGTGCATAGATACTACTCTACACCTAAAAACTTCTGTTTCCATCTACCTAGAGGTGCAGATGCAGGAGTTAATTTACAGTATGGTGCTCTGGCTTGTAGCCTGCCTGATCATTGGAAGCCTGGGCTTCATCTCATGTGCAGCTGACCAAACACTACACCAAGAGGTTCCCACATCCAGGAGGTGAACTCTATGATGAAGGTGTACCGGTTGATGGGGTAGGTGCATTTTCATCAGGCTTGAATGCTAAGTAGGTTTCCATGTCTTTTCTTACACTTGCCATTCTTATTTTCTATTCCTGAAAAGTCCTGAAAGTGAGAATTTGTTGCTGATAAATAGTGATACATGTCTAAAGTGTAGGGAGAGTTTTTCCTGAGTGTTAGAAGTATTTTAGGATTTAATCTACCATGGATCCATCAAATCTATAGGTAGGAAAGTGCTTTCCCTTCCTGGCCCAATCGTCTTGAATTCCTTTTCCCACTCTGTACTACCTTCCCTCCATCTTTATTAGGTATTCTTTTAGAATTGGGGTTTTCTGTGGCAAAGGAGTGTGCAATGGGTGTAGCTGTGGGCGTTCCCATGCAACACCCATTGCTTTTTGAACCTGCCCCAGATTTACAAGGATCTGTAAATCTAATGCAGCTCCAAAAACTAACGCTTTTGAAAAGGAGGAATGGCACATTAGGGAGAAATACTTTCATTTCCCCGCATTTTTTGCTCTTTCTATGTATGCTGCATTTTGAAACACCCATAGAAGGAGCAAAATGCCATCAATGATTGTTTTTGTGCAGGAAAGCGACCCTTCCTGCACAAACGCAATCATCCCTGCAATGCAGGCACACGTGCAACATGGCGGCAGGGTGCCTGCGCTGGCGCTAGGCACCTTTTTTAGTGTTGGTGCAAGGGAAAACACAGGGGTGCGCCATATTCTTGTAAATACGGTGCGTCCCTGCATTTTTAAAATGGCGTGGCACAGCTAAATTACTTGTCGCGCCGCATTGCATCATTTTGTAGTAAATATGCCCCATAGTTTTTTCAGTGTGTAGAAATGTCATTTGCTATAGCACATATGGAATTGGATAAGGATAGCCTTGTGAAATGCCAAATAAAACAGTCAGAGCCAGTAAAATAAATTGCCTTAAAATAATGAAATGCTCTCGTAGTGTAAAGCATAATACAACAAAATAAAAATTTCTATTTTTTAGAAATTCATAAGTGGAGAACATGTATGTGTTACTTAAAAATTATGAGCAATCAGTCAACTTCTTTATTTTCTTCATTATTTACACTGATACAAAATCTGGTTTGGAAACACATGGGCATATTACCAAGCAAGAGCGATAATTATCGCTCTTGCTTGGTTGGAGACAAAAATTTACCGCTGAGCTGCAGCGATTTTTATCGCAGATAAACCTTGGTATTACCAAGGTTTACCGTAAATGCAATAAAAATCGGCCGCAATGCATGAATATCACTGAAAAGTCAGCGATATTCATGCATTACAGAGCTAATGCTCTTAGCCATGTTATCCACCTCCCATTGGATAACATGGCTAAGAACTGCTCAGGGCAGGTGTTAGCTTTTGGAGATATTCGCGCTTAGCGCGAATATCTCCAAAAGTTGGTAATAGGAGATAGCGATGTTAGCGACTGTTCCCAGTTGCTAACATCTTGGCACGCCCACTTTGCATGTCATTAGTGATAAATATCACTGACATGCAAAGTGGGGCGCAAGATGGTCGCTATCTCCTACTAGCTGTCACTAACTGGTGTTAGCGACAGCTAGGTAATAGGGAGATAATTTTATATAAACCACCTTGATAATATGCCCCCTAGTTTTCTCCATTTAGCTGTAAGCATAAAATTGTGGAAAGGTAAATGCCATCTTTATGCACTAGTCCATAGTGTCAGCATTTGTCCTGATTCTGCTGTGCTCATAATGATGTTAACAACTTACTCTCGGGCATATTATCAAGGGGGTTTATCTCCGCTTTTTTGGCTTTAAAAGCCAAGAAAGCGGAGATAAAATTATCTCCCTATTACCTAGCTGTCGCTAACTGGTGTTAGCGACAGCTAGTAGGAGATAGCGACCATCTTGGCCCCACTTTGCATGTCAGTGATATTTATCACTAATGACATGCAAAGTGGGCGTGCCAAGATGTTAGCGACTGGAAACAGTTGCTAACATCGCTATCTCCTATTACGAACTTTTGGAGATATTCGCGGTAAGCGCGAATATCCCCAAAAGCTAACACCTGCCCTGAGCAGTTCTTAGCCATGTTATCCAATGGAAGGTGGATAACATGGCTAAGAGCATTAGCTCGCTAATGCATGAATATCGCTGACTTTTCAGCGATATTCATGCATTGCGACCGATTTTTATCGCATTTGCGATAAACCTTGGTAATACCAAGGTTAATCTGCGATAAAAATCGCCGCAGCTCGGCGATATTTTTTTCACGCTAACCAAGCAATAGCGATAATTATCGCTATTGCTTGGTAATATGCCCCTTTTTTGTCTATTGTGGTGGCCAGTCAGTCAAAATCTTTATTCAGCTGTGTGCCAGCCATACAGGAAAGCATCATAAGAACGTTTCATAAAGTTTAAAACAAACAATTCATGATGAGTCAGTGGCGATAGCGGTTACAAGTAACCCAATTACAATCTCTTGAAGCAAATTGATCACTGAGTGCTATGATGCCAAAAATAACAGCATGTCAGTCAGATTAATACCAAACACAGAGCAGACATTTATATACATAGACCTTATAAATGTTAACTTCAATTTCCAAAAATAAACAGTATCATATTATATTTCCACATAAAAGAGTCTTTAATCCTAGGCATGGTAATATAATCAATATACAAAGTAATACGTTTCCAAAAATATTCCGATGTTGAACAGCCATGGAAATATACTTGTACACCATTAAGCAAATTAATTAATCATTTAAAAGTTGTAGATGATGTAACGCAGCACAACACTTTCGAATATTTAAAAATCGTAAAAGAGGTTTTAACAAGGCACATCCTAATTTAATATAAAGTTTACAAAAAACCATAAAATGCAAAGTGCTCTGAACTGACTTTGAGTCACATGGACACAGATCCAAGTTATCATCACAGTGCACATCACGTGGGTATGAGACTAATAGGTGAGAAGTACCCATCCTGAATCTTATCAAATAAAACATTTTAGCATGACTGAAATAAAAGGAGAGATAAATCGCAATACCTGGAGTGCAGACTAACAAAGAATGGTCAACAACACTTTTTTCCCCTCTCCAGGTTATCTCAAATCAGATACAAATGGGTTAAACATTCTTTTTTCAGCCTGGCTCTCAATATTTTGGCTATGTTTCCAGGACTTCTGAGGCAGGCTGACAATCACAATTTCTCAAGCTGGTCATTAGTATAAGTGTTCTAAGGCATTTTTTTTAAAACAATCCAATTTTAGACTGAGGGCAGGATTCAAGACTGCTTCTTTTTTTGCCCACATGTTGTGCCATAGCAGTGAAGGAGCTAGTTGTATGCGAAATGACAGCGGGGTCTCTCCCAGTTCAGTATGACAAATGGTGGCAGCAGTACTTTGCCCTCTGTAGGCCCTTAATATTACTAGAGCCCCAAACTCCAGCACCATACAGAGTACCAGTGCACGTGCAAGCCTTATATATATCAATAATTGCATTAATTGGCCTAGAGCCTACATTTTTAGTAAATCTAAAGATAGCCTCCACATTTTGATTGAAGCCCCTATTCTTAACCTCAACTAGATCACACCAGGAACTTGTTTGTTCAAACAAAATCCCTAAATAGGAAAAGGTCTGCACATAAGACCATTTTTCATTTATTATGTAACATGTCTTTAAAATCTTGGGAGATTTATCCACCACCATAGTATGTGATTTTGCTACATTGGTTTTCAGGGCAAGATCATTCATGAAGCTATTAAAACAAGTTAAAAGGCTCTGCAGCCCCACCCTGGTTCTGGACATCAATACACAGTCATCAGCATATAACAGTGCTGGTTTGTGGTGGCATTTACCCCATCCCTGCACAACCACACTTTACTCACACTGTCTGACTTTCAATCCTGTGGACATGACCTTGAGTCATCCTTCTTTCCTGGCATTCAAATTCCATCTGCTATATCCCACATATCCCTTAAAGTTCAAAGGAATGCAACTCCATCCTTCGAAACAAATCGCTGCAGCTCTAACTACCGCCAATTGTTACACATTTCTGTTTATTTACATCATCATCAAAACTGTAGGACTTCTAAAACAAATTCTGTGCTATTGTCTCTTTTAATCCTGCCAGAGATGATGCTACATCACCCCTATATGACCACAAATCATTATATACATGTAAATAGTACATCATGTTTGCAGTGCTTAGTTTGTAAAAGAAGTGCCGGGCCCCAAACATATACTCAGAAGCCTGCGCCCAGCATTATTAAATGTTAGCGCGCTGAGTACCAAGGTGCATAGTTTTAATTCCATCTCGTGCCTCTTTAATCCACTACCAGACGCTCCCTCCCCCTTCATATCACTCCTGCAGTTTCAACCTTCTCCTGTTTGAGTTGTTTTTATGTCTTTCACGTCTTTCTTGTTTCCCATTTACCTATTTTTCCCTATTTTGCGCTGTAAATGTCAGGTGACGGAAAATAGGCGGCAGTCCCCAAAAATGAGTGGTAATCCCCTCCGTGAACCCCAGGCTCAAATTAAACACCGGGGGGCATATTTACATGATCTGGCACATCTATGGAAATAAGCAGGTATGCGTCAGAAAAGATGCGTCAGGCAATCTTCTCCTTCCGCCACCACAGATACGCCGCATTTAAAATGCGGCGCACCATGGTGCAAGGAAGGGAAGATGCGTGACGCATCTTGTGGCGTATGGGCGGCGCATTGCTGGAGTCGTGTCGCAAGCGCGATGCAACTCCTGCAATGCACAGGGGCCACCCATACTCAATGTGGTGCGTCACTCCTTACGCCTGCTTCAAGCAGGCGTAAGGATTTGACGCAGCAGCATCATAAAACTGACTCAGTGAAATCTTGTAGATTTCACTGCATCAGTTTTACGGGGCTTTCCTGTGAGGGAACGCCCACCCTGCGACAGAACGCCCACATGAAACCTGACGCAGGTTTCATGTGGCGCAGGGCTTTACAACGTGACGCATCTGCCTAGATGTGCCACATTGTAAATAAGTCGCAATGTGGCAAATTGTTTATGCCGCCACTGCATCACAAAAAGTGACGCAACGGCAGTGTAAAAGTGTCGCGAGGGGCTTGTAAATCTGCCCCTGAGTCTTGAGTCTGAATTAGATTGGATACGGATGAAGTTTCATTAGACAAGTTTAATTCTGTGCAATCCCGAACATAGGGATTCCAGTATTTAGTGTAACATTTTCTTTTAAAGTCTTTGGCCCTGATTACAAATTTAGGTACAATTTAGGGCTTTAATGAACTAAAATCCACATGATACGGTTAATGCTGTATACTTTTCCCCCTGTTAAATTTCAGGAAGTTTGACATGCCTAAATTTAATGAAGGTTGAGGAATTTAACACATCCAATATTTATCGAATGTGTTAACTGCATTGCTGCAGCGGCTTTTCTCGCTGTGTCGTCAAATTTGAAAAAGCCGCGTTACATGACGAGCTCAGCTCGTCATCAGCACACGACCACCGTGGCTGATGACAAGCTGAGCTCTTCATCCGCAGCGAAGAGGTTAAACACCTGATCAGAATACTAACACTTTTGGGAATATAACAACCAACTCGTAATAAGGCCCTTAGGGCCAGATGTATCAAGATACACTTTTGCGATTCTCAAATAGCGATTTTTAAGGAATCGCTATTTGAGAATAGCAAAATGGGATGTATGTAGAAATTCGCTTTTTTTTTGCGATTTCTTAAAATTCCTTAATTGCGATTAGCAAATTGCTAATCGCAATTAAGGAAGAATTTCCAATTCATTACCATGGGCCAGAAGGCCCATAGGAATGAATGTGAAATTATTCTCAAATTGCGATTCGCAATTTGCTAATCACAAATTGAGAATAATTTCAAGGGTGCAAGGGTGTCTGAAATAAGCATGGGTGCACATGTGGTGCACATACATGCCATAAGGGCATGTATGTGCATCACATGACACTTTGAAAAATGCAGAAATGAGCATTTTTGAAGAAATTCACAAATTACCACCAACTTGAAGTTGGTGGTAATTTGCGATTCCTTAGGGACAATTAGCATTTTTTTTTGCATCATACATTGCATTTAAGGAATCGCAAATTTTGCGATTCCTTACATGCAATCGCAAAATAAGGGATCGCAAATTTGCGATTCCTTATTTTGCACTGAAATTTGCTACATACATAACATTTTGCTCAAATGAGTTTGCAATTCGACGTTTGCGAACCCATTTGAGCTTCATACATCTGGCCCTAGTCTTTTCAATGTAATATGTTTCCCGTGGGCGACTGACTAGAGGAGAAAATATTATGAGAACAGTAAACCTAATGTATGCTGATGCTGTGAAACATTTTCTGCTGGAACAAGCCTCCTGCTGCGATCTAGTACGTGCAATATTGCTCAATTTTAATGCGAGATACCAGCCAAGTGGATTTTGCGTAACATGTTATTTTGTGTTATTTTCTCCAAAATTACACTTACTTTGCTTGGAAAAAATTGTTCCGATTAACCCGCTCCTACCATAGAATAGGATGGAAGTAACTTACCATAGGGCAGAAATAGAACTCATTTGATTTGTGGAGGTAATGAACACGCCGGAGAATGCTGTGCTAGTGGGTACTCCCCTGGGAACTGCACTGCGAGGAATCACTGGGCCTTATTTATGAAGGACTTGCGCCGCCGGTGCGTCACTTTTTCCCATGTTAAAAGTGACGCACCGGCGGCGCAAGTCCTTCATAAATAAGGCCCACTATGCGTAATACAATAAATTACATTTTAAAATATTGAATCCACAGCATCAATTGCCACTATTTCTTCAATATAAGTAAGTGTGGACCTAAAAACTGTACATACATATTTACCTGGATAATGTGGTGGAAGGCAATGTAGTGCATGTAATGCGTTCATATTTTTGTAGGTAGATATTGCTGACCTCACTATCAGTGGCACACAATATCTAGCACTTACTTTACGAAATAAAGGATTTTCTTAAACATCCTGCTTTAAATCTAGCCATTAGTTCCAAATTATTTAAATATCACATAAAATATTTGTAGCACGATAAAGCACAAGTTTCAATGGGCAGGAATAGATGTCAGGTCTATCATCATCAATAGAAATGAAGATTTTCTTGGACACAATCCATCTTCTGTGGACAGATAGTGTTATTGAATGTTATCTGATCCTGACCACTAGAATTACTCTCAATGTGATACCATTGCCGCTTTTCAGTTGTGTCTTGTGTATGATGTGCTGCATTCAAGAGGTTATTGACTGGCGGATGTTTGATTGAAGACCCTTCATTATCACTGTCAGGTTGTAAATTAATAGTGCATTAATACCTGATTGCATTTATGAATGATGGAGGCTTCCAAAAAGGGTTATTTATGATCAATTGAAATAATAATAATAATATTAATAAGGGAATTTTATAAAGCGCCTGGTTACGCTCGGATGGCGTGTCCCCGTGCTATGTTATGCTATGTTATCATGCCACTCAATTGAAATAAAGGACTTTTAGGCATAGTTCTTACAAAGATTGTTGTTAAGTGTCCCTCTTATTCTATAAATCTCAAATTTTTCTATAGCACAAACCAGAGCACCAGCAGAATGTGTTTTGAGAACCTAATTACAGGGTGCATAAACAGCAACATGGGTCAGTATACAAGGAATAGTCTGTGAAAGATACCTCGTTAAGCAGTGGAAGCAGGGTTCGGAGTAGGGAGAGGGTAGGTCAGGTATCTGGAATGGCTCAGCTGTTGCATAGGAGAGATGGGATAGAACAAGGTGTGTTAGGGAACTGTGGGTAGCCGAGTCTGGTCTTAAGATCTACAGTCCATGGCAGGAGACAGAATTTGGGCACTCAGAGTCATGTAACAGACACACACCATGAGTCTTAGTTAGGCTCAACTTCTTAAACTTAAAGGGAGGCCTGTGAACATAGGTCATACTTTTCTTGTCTACCGTGTATTAAGGAAAATTGGGAGAACATTTTTGATTATCTATAATAAAAAGGATTACATTCGGATGAAACTTGTGTATTTTTGGTACGCTACTGGCATCTGCAGTGCGCCTGAGTTTGACGCGTGTTCGCTTCAACTTCTCCAAGTTTCGCAGAGGCCGACGCACCCTCCCGCAGGGGGGGGGAGGCTAGAAGGCCGGAGCCATAACCCACGTGGTGCCCCAACCAGTGGTGAAACTGGTTCCGGGCACCCCAAAGCGCCCGGAGACCAGCGGAAGTGGGCAGCGCACCAGCCTGCCCGGCCGGAAGTAACCTTTGGCCTGGGCGCCCCTAAGAGGTGCCCAATGGCATCCCCCCGCCTCATTCAAATCCCCCAATCGGGGGAGACTCCGAAGCCCCCCTAAGGAGAGCCAGGGGGATTTAAGTTGCCGACTCTCCCAGCTAGGCCACACCTTCTTCGTGGAGCTGGGAGAGCGGCGCGACAAGACGATCTGCAGAATCGACGGCGGAACACTAGGACTTTGAAAGAGAAGAACCGACGCGCCGAAGCCCTCTCCCCGCACCAGCGACCAGCCGCCCCGCGGTGCGCAGCGTGCCACTACGGGGCTGAAGTTGCGACAAAGCTCACCAAAGAAGTTCTACGGCGGAGTCACGCAGCCGAAGCAGAGCCACGCGGTGGGCGGAGCGGAGAAACCGTCGTCGGCTACGCTAGGAGCCATGGCAGAGGGCCAGCCTGGGGAAGTGGCCGAGTTGCTGAAAAGGATCCAGGAAGTCACGGCCATCCATGGGAGCGAGTGGCTCCAGCCTCACATCGTCAGCGAGAAAGAAAACAGACCGGTCAACCAAGCGGAGGAGGGAGCAGGCCCATCGGATCACAAAAGGCGCAAAAAGACACCGATAAGGAAGTCCTCCAGGAAGAACCCCCCGAGGAAGGAGCGCCAAAACCCCCCCCTCCGCGGCGCGACGACGGTGATCAGAGCGGAACATCGGCCAACACGAATGGTGAGCATATCAGCGAGATAGTTAAGGAATGCTTAAAATCACTGGCGCCAGCGCTGCTTAACAATACGGGACAGGGGGGATCAGGCAGGCCCAGGGTGCAGCGCGCAGAGGAGGCGGCAGGCATATCTTGGCAAATGGTCGACCCAGGTTGGGCGCGCCAGGCTAGGGGGCAAGAACACGTGGTTCTGCCGGCACAGGGCGAGCAAATTTCTCCGGTCATGGTTTGGGGTTACGGATCCGCGTCAGCGAGCCCAGCGCTGGGAGGCATAACCTCCGATCCATACGGTAGGCCATCCCCTGGCCCGGCATCTTTGACAACAAAGGCCACAGGCCTAGCATGCCTTATCCCACTTGCTATTAAAGAAAGAATATGGCGGAAGGAATTTATCGATATATTCTCTCTGCTCGAAATTCACCTCGAGGGGCTGGACCTCACCACCTGTGACAAGAAAGAGGAGGATAGGAGAGAGAGGCGCGGAAACAGAAAAGAGCGCAATTTTGAAAATTGGTTGGATGCTTTCAGAATAATGGCCTGCATTATTGTAGAGAAATTCCCCCACTGTGCAGCAGACCTTTGGCTTTATGAGGCTAATATTGACCTTGTGCATAGGCAGTTTCCAGGGGAAGCATGGCTTGAATACGACAAGGGTTTTAGGCTCAAAATGCAGAAGCATCCGGAGATAGAATGGAACGAGGAGGATGTATTTGGTTTCATCCATAAAATGCTCACAGCGAAGGAGGTAAAATCTTGGTCGGGCAAATATGATCAGTCCTTTCGTAGTCCCCACCAGAAGGGCAGGAGCAGAACTTACCAGAAGCAGAGCGCAGGGAGATCCCATTCCCCGAACAAAGCCAAGGCCATTTGTTGGAGATACGACGCAGGGGATTGCTCGTGGGGCTCATCATGTAAATTCCAGCATGCTTGCTCGAGCTGTGGGGGCAAGCACGCGGCGGTAGCGTGCAGGGGAAGCAAGCGCGAATCCAAAGGGGACAAAAAAGAGATAAGCAAAAAGCACTAGCCCAGGCCTAGTAGGCGAGGTGACCTGGTAGACATTCAAGATTGCCAGCTGGCCAGGTCTCCTATCGACAGACAACAGCTGCGCAGGTTGGCGAATAAGTACCCGAACAGGGCGGACGCCAGGGTGCTGGTAGAAGGTTTTGACAAGGGATTTGTCATTCCATTCAAAGGCACCTTACCACTCAAGGGGGCAAGGAACCTAAAATCGGCGATGCAGCACCCACACGTGGTATGCACCAAGCTGGCGAAGGAGAAAGCCCTGGGTAGGATTGAGGGTCCACTACCGAAGGAACTACGCGGAGGCATAGTGGTCTCCCCACTAGGGGTGGTCCCCAAGAAAGAACAGGGTCAGTTTAGATTGATACACCACCTTTCATTCCCCGAAGGGGCATCAGTGAATGATGGAATTTCCCCAGAAGCCTGCTCAGTAGGTTATGCGACAGTTGATGACGCAATAGATTTAGTAAAGGCGGCGGGGAAGGGAGCCCTCATGGCCAAGGCAGACATTGAATCCGCGTTCCGCTTACTGCCCGTCCACCCATCCAGTTTTCACTTGCTTGGTTGTCAGTGGGAGGGTGACCTGTTTGTCGATAAGGCGATGCTCATGGGCTGCGCCATATCGTGCGCATACTTCGAACAATTCGCAACCTTTTTGGAATGGGCCCTTCATGATTACCATCAGGAAGGCGGCAAACTACACTACCTCGACGATTTCCTATTCACGGGTCCAGCGGGATCCCCCACGTGCAGCAACACTCTGGCGGCATTTGAAAGGCTAGCCAGGACCTTAGGGGTCCCCCTGGCAGCAGATAAGACAACAGGCCCTACCACGAGACTAACTTTTCTAGGGATAGAACTGGATTCCGTGGCAGGGACAGCCAGGCTGCCCCCGGAAAAGGTGAAGGAATTCAGGGAGGATGTTGGCAGGTTGCGCAGGCGGAACAAGGCCACCCTCCGGGACATACAAGGGGTGATAGGCAAGCTGAACTTCGCGGCCAGGGTCATACCTGCGGCCAGGGTCTTCTCCAGGCGCCTGACACAGCTAACAGCGGGAGTCACCCACAGACATTACCGCATTCGGTTGAGTTCGGGGGTGAAGCAGGACCTCCAAATGTGGGACGAGTTCCTTCAGGAATTTAACGGGGTACTGATCTGGAGAGAGGGTTGGGTGACAGCCAGGCAGATAGCCCTATTCACAGATGCAGCAGGGAGCCTGGGGTTTGGAGCCATCCTTGGAAATCAATGGTGCGCGAGCCGTTGGCCAGACAAATGGCACGCTCAGGGAGTAACCAGGAACATCACGTTCCTGGAGCTTTTTCCTATAATCGTGGCGTGGACCATCTGGAAGCAAGAGTTGAGGAACATGAAGCTGACACTGTGGTCAGATAACAAGGGGGTGGTGCAAGCCATTAACCGGTGAGCAGCGCGATGCCCAGATACATTGAGGCTAATGAGGCAGTTCATTAAATTGCAGCTGGAAGGGAATCTGGAGCTGAAAGCACGCCACGTCCCAGGGGCAGAGAACATGGCAGCGGACGCATTGTCCCGGTCACAGATGGAGCGATTCAGAGACCTGGTCCCTGGGGCCAACCAAGATATGACCCCTTTCCCAACATACCTGTGGGACCTGGGGGGGTAGACCTATCCAGACTGGTGGGCCATTCCCTAACCCCTGAAGCCACCAGAAGGTACAAGAGATGCGCAAGTACTGTAATGACCGTGGGCGGCATAAGCACACTGGAGGACAAAGTAGGAACACGGACAGCCGTTGAGAAGTTTGTGCAGTGGGCATTCAATGCCAAAAAATCAAGGTCATGGGCACAGGCACACCTGTCAGCCATTGCCCATTTTGCCAGGCTTCATACGGGAGATGACCCCACGGCCTCTCCATATCTCAAGTCAGCCCTGAAGGGGTGGAGGAGAGTAGAAGGGAAAAAGACCCCATTGATTTTGGTAAGCTGGGCCCCCTCCTGAGGGCTTTAGATGGAATCGTCTCAGACAGATACGAGCTCCTACTATTTAGAGCCGCATTCACCACAGCCTTCTTTGGCGCTTTCCGCATAAGCGAGCTAGTGGTGCCCAACAGGATGGACCCGGCACAGCGATTCCTCCAGGCCAGGGACATTAAACCCTTGGCAAGAGCGGTGGAGATTACCTTAAGGCAGTCTAAGACAGACCAGGCACGAAAAGGGGTAACAATTAGGTTGCACTGCATCCCCGAGACAGGGCTATGCGCAGTGTGTTGCCTGTTCAAATACATGACAACCCGCCAAGGGGGCGGCGGCCCTCTGTTCAGGCATCGTGCGGGGAGCAATCTGAGCAGGTTCCAATTCCCGGCTGTGATGCGCCAATGTCTCGGAAAAGCGGGCTTCCACCCAGCAGCCTTCGCCCCTCACTCCTTCAGGATCGGCGCAGCAACCACGGCATCGCAGCATGGCATGCCAGAGGATCGGATACTGGCTGTGGGAAGATGGCGATCCAGGGCCTACAAGTCGTACATACGGCCACACCTGATATAAAAAATAAAAAAAAAGGGGGAAGGAAAGATTCCCCCAAAAAAAAAAAAGTGAGCACGAAAAAGGGAGTCATCTTGGGATGCCGCACGTCAGGGTGCTGTGGCAATGCCCACTTTCCGCCGACACGCCAATACTCCGGTGCGCAGAAGGCTACCGGAGCCCGAATAACTAATTTAAAAAAAAAAAAAAAAGGGAAAGAAAAAGTATGATTAACCGCATCAAGAACGACAGATCCGGGTGCGCAGAGGGCCACCTTAACAGACTCCTTTTTCTGGGCAGGAGGACGCCCGCGGCTCGTTTGGGTGGTGGGACATCCCGACGCGCTGATCATCCACCTCGGCGGCAACGACTTGACGAAGCTGGGGCGCAAAGCATTGGGGCAGGCCATCCAGAAGGATCTCACGACGACAACAACGTGGTTGGGTCCCACGTCGGTGATATGGTCGGAGATGATCAGCAGAAAACATTGGAGAGGCGCTGACTCACACAAAGCGGTGGATAACGCAAGGAGGAAACTGAACATCGCAACGCACAAGTTCTGTGCCACGAACGGCATGGACTCAGTCCGCCACGGCCTCATTCACCCAGGACGTCCAGAGCTGTACGGCCAGGACGGGGTGCACCTCTCCGAAAGAGGAATTCAAGTCTTCTGGGATAACCTGTGGGGTGCACTGGCGATGGCGGGCTGTAAGTAAGTAAAAAAAAAAAAACAGGATGGGGGAGCCGCAGAAAGACGTAAGCCTCCCTGCGGCGTGGCGGAAATCCTACAATGGTTGGTAAGGATACACACCGGCGGGCGGTGTGTAGGAAGAGGGCCACACACTTTTTAAAGCCGCACGGCAGGGTGACGTGGCCGCAGCAAGGAGGGGAGTACCAAGAGGAGACGGCACTCGCGGCCTAGACCCTGCCGGACGGCGGGGCGCAAATGGTAGCGAGCTGGGGACCTAACTCCAGTGAGAAAAAAGCTCCCCTCCACGACACGCAGATGGCGTGGGCAACCAACCAATGGGACAACAAGGATGCACAAGGAACTGGTTGCAAAGTGCCATTTACGAACTGAAGAAAACTGACACCTTTTGCTCACAAGACGGTGTCATGTGTCTATTAATATTCATGTATGATTGATGAGGACAGTTCGTAAATGAAGAAATTGCATAACCAGTATTAGTGTGTAATATTGAAAATTGAATATTGTAATTTTAATATTGCAATTTTAATATTAATAAACTGCGGCCAACAACGACCACTACTTTAACCGGCATTGTTGGCTGTCATGATTGCAGGAAGTACAAGTGGGAAGTAAGGCAGGGGGGTGGAACGACGGGGTGAGTTACGGTTTGGCAAACACGGAATGGGCACATTTGGGGGTTATCGCAGAGGCCGCCGCAACCTCCCGCAGGGTGGGGGAGGCTAGAAGGCCGGCGCCATAACCCACGTGGTGCCCCAACCAGTGGTGAAACTGGTTCCGGGCGCCCCAAAGCGCCCGGAGACCAGCGGAAGCCGGCAGCGCACCAGCCTGCCCGGCCGGAAGTAACCTTTGGCCTGGGCGCCCCTAAGAGGCGCCCAATGGCCCCCCCCGCCTAATTCAAATCCCCCAATCGGGGAAGACACCGAAACCCCCCTAAGGAGAGCCAGGGGGATTTAAGTCGCCGACTCTCCCAGCTAGGCCACAACTTCTTCGTGGAGCTGGGAGAGCGGCGCGACAAGAAGATCTGCAGACCCACCCACCCACACCTAAGGAACAGCGAAGTCGCAGGGCTGGACAAGGGCACGGGTGTATGCGGAAATCCTACAATGGTTGGTAAGGATACACACCGGCGGGCGGTGTGTAGGAAGAGGGCCACACACTTTTTAATGCCGCACGGCAGGGTGACGTGGCCGCAGCAAGGAGGGGAGTACCAAGAGGAGACGGCACTCGCGGCCCAGACCCAGCCGGACGGCAGGGCGCAAATAGTAGCGAGCTGGGGACCTAACTCCCGTGAGAAAAAAGCTCCCCTCCACAAAACGCAGACGGCGTGGGCAACCAACCAATGGGACAACAAGGATGCACAAGGAACTGGTTGCAAAGTGCCATTTACGAACTGAAGAAAACTGACACCTTTTGCTCACAAGACGGTGTCATGTGTCTATTAATATTCATGCATGATTGATGAGGACAGTTCGTAAATGAAGAAATTGCATAACCAGTATTTGTGTGTAATATTGAAAATGGAATATTCTAATTTTAATATTGCAATTTTAACATTAATAAACTGCAGCCAACAACGACCACTACTTTAACCGGCATTGTTGGCTGTCATGATTGCAGGAAGTACAAGTGGGAAGTAAGGCGGGGGGGTGGAACGACGGGGTGAGTTACGATTTGGCAAACACGGAATGGGCACATTCGGGGGTTATATAACCCACGTGGTTTTAGGGCAGACCACGGCCGGGCTAGATGCTAAAACGTTTGAATTTGGCTGAACTTTGAAACACGTAGAACACACGGAGTGCACTTGACTAACTCCTTCATGTTGAACATAGGTCATAGGCCAGACTGCAGGTCTGATGTTCTGGGTTGGACATATCTGGTCACTGCTAATCTTTGGGGCAGATTGTGTTCATTTGTGACATGAAAATAGCAGAACTTATTTTCTGCCAGTGGTTATGAGTGAAGGTTAGTGCCCATCCTGATCTGTCCTCCTACATTGTTCAGCAGTTCACGGCCCTATGCCACCATACAATGTCTCTGAGACTGCCATCCTACCACACCTGTACCTAACCCATTAATCCCAGAATTCAACATTCTCACCCCACACGTCCACTACAGCTTTCAACATGTTCCTTTCTAAACCCTGCTTCTCAGTGCCCTTGGGTGTCAGGGAAATTGAAGCCTCGTTGTGTCTTTTTTGTCTCTGTGCACCTGTGTGTGTGTGTGTGTGTGTTAAAGAGAGAAAGAAAGAGAGTTTGTTGCCCAGAATTAGTATGATTTTGTGGAGCAGCCCAATGCGAAATTATTTTTTGGCGTTCACTAAACAATGCAAAGCCACTTTGCGCTGCTTTGTGTCATTTGCTTTACTTTGCTTTACTTACCCTTGACTTACTTAGCACAAACCCAAATTTGAAAGACCACGTAAACCTGGGTTTGTGCCTAAATGCGGTGCCTACCTGACAGAGGCATCACAAGGTGAAACATCTTTATTTCTTCTTGTTACTGCCTCTTTTGATATGTGCTACCTTCTGCAGCACACATAGAGGGGTATGCCTAAAAAGATTACTGTTGTCCAGAAATAAACACCTCCCTGCACACAAACACTCCCGCCTGTAAGGCAGGCACCTCTGCACTATAGTGCAAGGGTAACTCTGTTGGCGCTAAGAGAGCCGTCGGGGAGAAACGAATAGGTTACAAAGGGGCGAGCCTTCCAGTAGCAAGTTTCGACTGGGAGTGAAAATATGCCTAACCCTTCGAGCCCATGAAACGTGTTGCACCTTGAAGCAACGAACTCTACCTGACGATTTGCAGGAGTCTTATGGACGGGTAAAACCGTGAGTTGGTTTGAGGAGAGTAAAAATTACTTTATCTTCTCTTATGTTTCCTAACGGTGTGGGCAGGCCTTAGTGTGCTTGGACTCCCATAGGATCGGTTATGCCTTTTTTTGTAATCTGGTCCTGAAGAAAGCTGAGCTGACTATAGCACTAACAGCAGAAACATGTTGACCATGCACTTTCCAAAGTCCCTGGATTAAAATTAAAATTCCAGTGACTTCACAGTTTTTAATGTGAACAACTGGCCCTGAATAAAGTTTTTTCGGGCACAGTTGTGATCTTTTACAACACACCTTTTTCACCGATCACTCCCTTCACACATACCAGCTCCGCTGCACTTGCAGGCGTGGTAGCACACAGGTGACCGAACCCCATGATGAAGCATGTCACCTCTAGGGTGAGTGAGGGTTCTTTTAGAAAATGAATAATTTTTTCTATTTTTCACTGCCTCTCTCATTGCTTAATGACCATTCACATTTAGGTAGGTTTCACCTTTTTTCACTGTGATATAAGGGTTGCACTTGTGTCACTTTGGCGCTCTTTTGTTGATAATAGAGCTAGGAGAGAGCAGAAATGATCCATATCTTTGTAAATTTGGAGTCTTTTTTTCTCTCTCCCTTTCACGCAGCACAGCGCTCCTTGCGTAAAATAATAGTAAACGAGCCCCTATGTTTGTGGCTATATGTGCATTCCTCTTGTGTCAGTGTGTGTGAAAGTTAGCACATGTTGATGTCAGAATAAGTGTCCTTATGTATGTGGCAGACTCAGCTGTTGCCCGTGCAGATAAGGGCGGCGGGGCGAGGTGAGGGCTGATTTCGACGGACCAAGACGAGGGAAAATTAAATAAATAAATAATGTTCCCTCTTTATCGTCAGTCGAAATCCCCCCTCACCTGGCCCCACAGCTCTTACCTGCACGAACGGCGGATGGGCAGACTGCACGAAACGGTCAGTGTCCGTGGATATGTGTGAGTATTTGTGTTGTGTGACAATGCATGTGTGTCTTCCTTTATGTGCTTGTATTTGTGTGTTAGGACGTGTGTCAGTCTGTGTCTACGTGTGTCTTTTTTGTACAATTGTTAGCATTTGAGCCTATGTAACTGTCAGTGTGTTAGCGTGCAGATAGGAGTGTGTGTGGTTGCAATTGCACACCTGTGTGGATGTGGGTGAATGCACGCCTGTGAGTGTGTGGTGTCATGATGCGAGTGCATATGTGAAACGATAACAATATAAGGAATGGCGATACCTCGCATGAGAGGGTAGCACGAAGGAAAACGGTGACACCAAAGCAGCGCTGTGAGAGCTTTTATGGGCTTAATCGGGATTCGCCCTCTCTTTCCCCTCCAGAAAACCTGCCTCAATAAGTTTTGAAATGCCATTAAGTCTGCTCAGCACGTTTCCAGCCTCTGGATTTTATTAACTCTCTCTGCCCAGGGGACATTTTGCCAACATAAAACAGTTCAATTATCACTTCTAAAGGAAGTTTCATTTTTGAAAACTGACACAGGTTTGCTACATTTTAAGGGGTCTGGCCACTCGCTCCACATAAGCACAGATATTTGGGAGTTTAATATAGCGCAAACTCGACCCAAAGGCATCAGGGCGCTTTACACGAGCACTAGTCACGTTACACAAGGACACATTCATTTTTTTGGGCACGTGGAGATTGTGATTTGCCCAGGATCACAGGATGGTGAGCGACCCTGTCAAGACTCAAACTCGGTTCCCAAGCTTCGAGAGCAACCGCTGTAGCCGTTAGGCCACATCCTCTCCCGAACCATGGAGCAGTCACAAGTCTAGGCTTTTGGAATTAGTGGTCAATGTATGTAAATATTAGTTATTCATTCGAACATTTGTTGCTCCAGCAGCAATAACTCACAATCACATATATCAGTCAAAACACCTGGCGAAAAAGTAAAGGGTCAATTCTATGAACATAAGAAAACGATTTTACAACCTAGACAGCAAAATAGGGTTCTCTGGACTGATCGCATGGTGCCCGACACCCCCTGTTTACAGAGCAGTATCTAGTTACCCCATCGATTGAATCTCTTGAAGGAAAACATATCGATTCTCTGCTGAAACCCACCGGAGAACGGACAATTACAGACAGGGGGCCTTATTTATGAAGGTCTTGCGCCACTTTTGCGTCACTTTTAAAATGGGAAAAAGTGACGCACCGGTGGCGCAAGGCCTTCATAAATGAGGCCCAGGATTCGGAGCCTGAATGGCTAGGGCAAGCACTTAGACGTCGACTTCCTTGAAAACCCAAGGAAGGGGCGGCAAATGCTGGTGTTCAATCATGGATTGAGTAGGTGCTGAAAACAAGCACACACTTTCGTTTGCATTGCATTTTGGTATGATTATGAATTGATAGAAAAGCTCCGTGGATTATTTTTCCATTGTCCTCACTCCAGGCTGTTCAACTTCACGAAAAGTGAACGCTGTGTATGTTTCCTAATCAGAGGATTTGTTTTTTTTTATTAAATGCTATTGAATATGCATCAAAGTTATTAATATACATACATATTTTGGGATGAGGATGTATTGGGCGTGGATTAATGTAATCTGTGCAGGGTAGGTCAAGGTCACACTTGTAAGTATTCCTTCTATTTTAGCGAAGGTGAAAACCAAGGGGCATATTTACAATTACTGGCGCATCCCTGCAAATTAGCAGGGATGCGCCATTAATTGTGCGCCATGCCTCCGCCACCCATGATGCGCCGCATTTACAATGCGGCGCACCATGGGGCAAAAACGGCACAGATGCTTCATGCATCTGTGCCGTAAAGGTATCGCATTGCAGGAGTTGCGTTGCATGCGTGACGCAGCTCCAGCAATGCTCCGGGGGGCCCATTCTACTAATGCTGCGTCAAGTCTTACGCCTGTTTCAAGCAGGCTCAGGGTTTTGACGTAGCATTGGCCTAAAAGTGACTGAGTGAAATCTTGTAGATTTCACTCAGCCACTTTTAGGAGGCGTTCCTGTGCCGGAACGCCCCCCCCCCTGCACCAGAACGCCTCTTTAAGGCGCTGGACTTTACAACATGACGCATCTCCCTGATGCGTCACGTTGGAAATAGCCCGCACCATGGCGCATCATTTGCGCCGCCGCTGCGTCACAAAAGTGACGCAACGGCGGCACAAAAGAGGCGCAAGGGGCTTGTAAATCTGCCCTCAAATATTTTGGGTAATGGTAGCCAGCCGTGGTCAGTGCAGGTAACATCGGTGGGGCCGCGTGAGGGGGGATTTCGAAGGACGATGCTGAGGGAAAATGTATTAATTATTTAATTTTCCCTCAGCATCGTCCCTCAAATTCCCCACTCATGCTGCCCCACTGCCCCACCGCTGTTACCAGCACGGACCGCGGTTGATGGTAGCTCACTCCCAAAAATCTTTTTAGAGGGAGGGTGCTCCACCTGGGAGTATGCTACACAATGAGGGTGTTGCTGTTCACGCTGTTGGATGATTTCTTGGGCACTGACACAACAACATGTGTATATTTGTAAAGAGCATGTTCACCTGTAGGCATCTTGGTGCTGAATAAATATGGTTATTGTTACCAAACTAATTTGTACTCATTGTATCATTCATTCATTTCATTTATAAACTTTATTCGATTGTTGTAAAAACATCATAAAAGTATACAGATAAAACAAGTCACATATGGTATTACACAGGGGAAGAGCATTTCATAACATTACTTAATAAGTAAAACATAGACTAGCAGCAGTAGTTATGATGAATGTGTTACTAGAAAACCATACTTTTTCTTTCGCTAATCGATTTTAGAATGAAGGTTGCAGTGAAAAAACATAGATCTGGACTGGCAAGTGAAAATAAGAGTTTCATAGCGTTTCTTGTAGTGGACACAGAATATTTCCTAAACAAAGGTTTAAGATAAAAGATACGTAGGGATTTATACAAGGGACAAATTAACAGAAAGTGCAAGGTGCTTTTCTTAGTTAATCCGTCACATGGACAAGGGGTGGCAGAATAGTTTTTCATCGTTGGAAAAGCCACCAAATGATGTACAATACCAAGCCTAAGTCTAGAGAGGACATATTGATGGGACCGTCTACAAATAACTTTAAGGTACATAGGTAGTCCAAGACCTTCCTCTATATTGGAAGAATAAAAGGCGTGGGTTGAATAGTCTCTTGTTTCAACTTTACGCTTGTTAAATTTAGTCCTCAGAAATTCGCCTTTAACCTCCTGTTTGGCTAGAGTAATTACACTTGCAGGATCTTTACATTCATCCATATCGTAAAGTTCACTGTAGGTAGAGATCACGTACTTTAACCAAGGAATATTGTGAACTTTTTCCAAATGCAAACAGTCCTTAATGATTTCCTTAGTAAAGCTTGTTTCATCCTTCTTCCAAATAGATCTCCATACCATCAAAGGTCTCAATCCAATTAGATCGGCTATGTAATCCAACCCTAGTTCTTTGTGGGTAAGGTCGGTAGATGCCGAAGGTGGAAGGCAGAGTAGTCGTTTTAGGAATACATTTTCCAATATTTGCAGGTCCCTTGAAGTCCAATGTCCCCAAACCCCTGAGCCGTATAATGCTATTGAAGCACATCTGTGTCTATAAATATTTAACATGTCTGGTATCCTTCGGCTTCCCAGTTTAGTGGCAAAACGGAAGACACCTAAGGAAGCCTTCTCCATCCTTGCTTTGACATTATTTTGCTCTGGGTTCCAGGACCCTCTATTGTTAAAGGTAATCCCCAGGTAACAGAAATTGTCCACAACCTCAATACGGTTTTCTTTAAAATAGAAAGGTTTAAGATGATTTACCTTCTTGCCGCATGCCATAATAAATGTTTTTGTGTTGTTAATTTTGAGTTTCTTTCCCTGTATGAAATCATAAAAACAGTTCATAAGCCTCTGGAGGCCAATTGGAGTTCTGGAAAGTAGAACAGTGTCATCGGCGTAGAGCAACGCCAGGATAGATTGGCCTCCTGCTTGTGGGGCATCTGCTTAGACATTTTTTAGTTCCTGCTCAATTGAATTAATAAAGAGGGAAAAAAGCAACGGGGCCAGGACACAGCCCTGCCTGATACCTGATTTAACCTTGATCTTTCTGGTATATTCCCCTTCAGGTCCATAGCGGATCTGGGCTGATAAATTGGAGTAAAGTCTTGCTAAGAAGTGGATAATAGCAGAGGGTGCACCCATATCAAGTAGGGTCATCCACAACAGGGATTGGTCCACCAGATCGAAGGCACTAGAAAGGTCCGCAAAACATAGGAACAAAGAACTAGGTTTGGCCTTAGTGTATTTTCCTATTAGGAGATTTAGGTTAATTCAGTGTTCTATAGTGCTGAGACCCTTTCTGAAGCCGTGCTGGGATGGTGCTAGAATGTTATTTACTTCGGCCCATTCTTCCAGACGTATCAATAGGACCCTGCTCATGATTTTGAGTGAGGAATCCAGAAGGGAGATAGGGCGGTAGTTCTTAGCCTCTCCTCTATCTCCCTTCTTATAGATTGGAATAATTATGGATTCACTCCACGTTACCGGGGTATTATATTCGACAGCGGCATTAAATAAATACTTGGGTCAATAATGGGCTCCACAGGGCCAGATCGTATTTATAGAGGTCAATCGGGACCCCATCAGGTCCTGGGGCCTTCCCCCCTTTACTGGAGTTGATTGCCATGATGACTTCATGGAGGGTGATTCTCAATGTCTGAGGTGGTATGAAGGGGTTAGTACAGGTGTTATCTTGGGTCTCCCTAATTGGGTCAAAGATCCCAGTAAAATGTAAAACCCAACTATCTTCACTTACTTTGGCAGTGAGTACTGGGAATTCTTCCTTCTGGAGGAATGGACTATTGATTGTACTCCAGAACAGTTTACTATCCCGGAGGGCTGCGGCTTTATTCAGGTCATCCCAGGCTTGTTCTCTGAGTTCTTGTTTCCTACGCTTTAATTCAGTGTTGTATTTGGCCCTCAGAGTTTTAACCACTTCCCTATCTCTTGGCAGATTAGATAGGGCCTTCTTAAGGGCTTTTAGCGCCATAGTACAAGCTTGGTCAAACCAGCCTAGCGTTTCCCGTTTAGTTGTGACCTTGTTGGTAAGGGATTTCTTGATTATAATACCAAGTTCCTCAAAATCGTTTATGGTACTTTCAGGAGGGGCATCAGTTTCAAGGCAACGGAATATCGCTTTAATACCGGCTGTCACAGCTGTGCGGTGTAATTTCTCAGATTTTTCTACGCACCATTTGATCCGTGTCCCGTTTGGCCTACATGGGATAATGTCACCTACAGCCCTACCGGAGAAGACATTTGGGTTGGGTGCCTTGAGGATGTTGGGGAATGACGGGGTTATCTTTGCTAGATACAGTGGGGGCCAGTTGGGCACTTACTATAGAGGGGACAGGGAGTTGGGTCACATTAGTAGGATAGGGGGCTGGAAGGGTGGGAGCAGTATGAGGGGTGCAAAAACTGTTGGGTTTAGTGAAATTGGCAAGGATAGTAGCTGTGGTCTTCTCGATGTTGGATATTCTAAGATCCAACCTATCTAATTTACCCTCTAATGGAAATACAATTGGTTTGAATAGAGCAGCAATCCTATCCATAGAATCCTCATAACTGGGGGTAGTCACTTCTTGGATGATATTTGACGGTGTCGGATCGCTATGTAATTTAGCTGTTTTAGAGGACCTTCCGGCTTTTTTTATCTTTTTTGTTATATTGTCTTTTCCATTTCCTAATGACACCTTCTCTTTCCCCCGGGTGTTAGGATGGATAGAACTCTCTTCAGTAACAGAGATGATGGAAACATTGTTACTATCAGAATTCTGATTAATTTCAGCTACAGTAACAAATGCATTTGCCACAGTATCAGAGTCAACTCTTGGTGGAGGAACTGCCTCGGGGAGGAGAGGTTGAACATCCACCACAGGGGTAAAGTTATCAATAGTTCTTTCCGGTGTTTTTGCGTTAGCCAGAGTCCCCATGGAAGATCGTTTAAGAGACATAAGTTCTTTCGATAGGCGTTTCTCCAGAGTAGTGATTTCTTTATCGATAATGTTATTAGCCCTAATAAGAAATTTTTCCATACCTCCAGCAGCAGAAAAAGATCCTCCCACTAGCAGGGACTTACTCCGTGTTTCCCGTCCCGCCATGGACCAAGTGGCAACTGGATACAGAAATGTTGGAGGAGTGTGCCGGTCCGGTCACTGCCGGTCACGAACGGGCCCAAACGGGCCCGCTCTTGGCCCGGTCTTCGCCTGTGCGCGTCCGCGGCGTCCCGCGGGCCGGGGATTATGGTTCGGCTAAATAGTACTTGTGGTGAGACCACGCCCCAAAAAGGACACGCAAAGCCCAAGTCCAGCCCCTAATTTCAATGGCCAGGGAGGAGGCGGCGGGAAGAGGACCAGCTGTGGCAGGTTAGCGCACTGCCCGCTGGTCCTCGCAGTCCCGCGGCAAGCCTTGGTCAATTACGGCTTCACTCCTTGGTCCGCTGAGTTCTTCAATGCAGGTGTCGCCCAAGGTCTCCAGCGGCTCCCGCGAAGCGGGGGCCGCGAGGCGTAGGTCCGGTTCTGATGCAGGGAAGGCAGCAGGTAGGCGGAGTGAAAGCGTCCGCTGGATACCCCGTTTCTCCCAAAAGAGACACCCAAAGCCCAAGTCCAGCCCCTAATTTCAATGGCTAGGGAGGAGGCGGCGGGAAGAGGACCAGCTGTGGCAGGTTAGCGCACTGCCCGCTGGTCCTCGCATTCCCACGGCAAGCCTTGGTCAATTACGGCTTCACTCCTTGGTCCGCTGAGTTCTTCAATGCAGGTGTCGCCCAAGGTATCGAGCGGCTCCCGTGAAGCGGGGGCCGCGAGGCGTAGGTCCGGTTCTGATGCAGGGAAGGCAGCAGGAAGGCGGAATGAAAGCGTCCGCTGGATAGCCCGTTTCTCCCAAAAGGGACACGCAAAGCCCAAGTCCAGCCCCTAATTTCAATGGCCAGGGAGGAGGCGGCGGGAAGAGGACCAGCTGTGGCAGGTTAGCGCACTGCCCGCTGGTCCTCGCAGTCCCGCAGCAAGCCTTGGTCAATTACGGCTTCACTCCTTGGTCCGCTGAGTTCTTCAATGCAGGTGTCGCCCAAGGTCTCGAGCGGCTCCCGCGAAGCGGGGGCCGCGAGGCGTAGGTCCGGTTCTGATGCAGGGAAGGCAGCAGGTAGGCGGAGTGAAAGCGTCCGCTGGATAGCACATTTCTCCCAAAAGGGACACCCAAAGCCCAAGTCCAGCCCCTAATTTCAATGGCCAGGGAGGAGGCGGCGGGAAGAGGACCAGCTGTGGCAGGTTAGCGCACTGCCCGCTGGTCCTCGCAGACCCGCGGCAAGCCTTGGTCAATTACGGCTTCACTCCTTGGTCCGCTGAGTTCTTCAATGCAGGTGTCGCCCAAGGTCTCGAGCGGCTCCCGCGAAGCGGGGGCCGCGAGGCGTAGGTCCGGTTCTGATGCAGGGAAGGCAGCAGGTAGGCGGAGTGAAAGCGTCCGCTGGATAGCACATTTCTCCCAAAAGGGACACCCAAAGCCCAAGTCCAGCCCCTAATTTCAATGGCCAGGGAGGAGGCGGCGGGAAGAGGACCAGCTGTGGCAGGTTAGCGCACTGCCCGCTGGTCCTCGCAGACCCGCGGCAAGCCTTGGTCAATTACGGCTTCACTCCTTGGTCCGCTGAGTTCTTCAATGCAGGTGTCGCCCAAGGTCTCGAGAGGCACCCGCGAAGTGGGGGCCGCGAGGCATAGGTCCAGTTCTGATGCAGGGAAGGCAGCAGGTAGGCGGAATGAAAGCGTCCGCTGGATAGCCCGTTTCTCCCAAAAGGGACACTCATTTTATCAATTTTAGATGGTTGAAAGGTTGAGTGCACCCACCAGGATTTGAACTTGTGACCATAAAATCAAACACAGGCCTCTGCAGTAGATGAATTAGTCCACTGAAACACCAGATTAGAAAGGTTTGAGCTGGAGAGCGGCCGGGAAGCATGATACATTCAACTTCATTTATGATTTAACCAGCCTGAGTTTCATTCGCTTTGGGGTTTGTGGAGGCGCATGCTTTTACGAGTTGGTTCTTGAAGTAAGGAACTAGGGTGTTCGATTGCCTGCAAGTAATGGAGCCCACTTTCTCGTACCTGTGCATACTTGTACTGAGGTGTGTTCCACCAGGAAGTGTGGGGCTTGTGGGGAGGGCGCTATGGGCTGCACGCCTCAGTTTGATAGGAAATGTCTTGAGATCACTTCTCAGTGGTTATCAAAGTGGTACGTTTAAACCCAAGTAAACTCCCACGAAGGCTGTGACAAAACCAGAGAATGAACCAAAAAAAGTGCCCCCCTACTGAACAGCTTGTAAGAATCAGTGAAAGCTTCATGTCTAAACACATCAAAATAGACACTCTTTCCTTGAAGATCAACATCTACAGAGAGGTTTTGGAAATGGTATTGATCAGAACTTTGAAGCTGAGGGCAGAAAGTGCATTTCTCGTTTTCAACAAGGCTAGAACAATAATTTAAACAAGTTAAGGAGAAGAGCTTGGTCTCAGGGAGGAAGTTGAGACAGGTGGATGGAGAAGAGACTGAGTCCTAGAAATTCAAAACAACTCTCCACACCCTTCCTGATCAAACAAGTACAGAATGTTTTATGAGCCAGCCTGGACATTATGGTGAAGCACCTGAACCACCATGCAGAGACAAAACCTATGAGCTAGCGGCAAGGGCAAAGGGAGTGGGAAAATATAACAACATATTGCTTTACTTTTTTGTGACTGCAATCAAATAGTGTAAATGGTGAGGCTCTTGCTTCAAGAATTAAAAAGTGTCCCATGAGGGAGAGAGAGAAGTACCCTACTCACTACGTTTCCGTGCCAAATTATAGGTGGTCACCCAACTAAAACATGCTTTTTTTTAGTGACCTGAAAACTGACATTGCAGAACAAATCCTGATACAAGATCTGAGGATGGTAGGGTACTATTTAGGTTTTTGCTAGATTCCTCATTCCACTGGGAACAGGGTCTCTATTTCAATCACCCTCAGAATGGCAACAATATTATTGTGTAATTCTCCTTTCACTGCTCTGGCTAGAATCTTTGCTATCATTGAACTGGATTTACTAGCACATGATGGCTGCGGGCCTTCGGCTATTAATGGTCAAACCCAGTTCATGGACACTGACCCTCAAACATGGTGCAAGATCAGATAACCACAAATGGTACATTTCACATTTAAAGAAGGCCACAGTAAAATGGAACATAAAGTGCATCAGCGGTATGCAAGTTAAATGCTCCACATGGTCCACAGAGAACAACTACACCACCAAAATGGGTGACTTCAAAACCGTGCCTTCAGATCTGAAGCCGTTTACTGCTGTGAGTAAAGCTGCAGCAGTCCCCTATCAAAAGAAACTGTTTTTGTATGTTTATGAACCTAATTTTGACATCAGCTAAGTCACCTATATACAGTGCCTCGAAGCTTGCATGGCCTGGGTACATAAAATGCACAAGTAAGAGATGGCTAACATTTGGTTTAGTATGTCAATGGAGTTGCAGTGCAAATACACTTTTCACTTAGTAGACTGAAGTCGTTTTTTCTATGGGAAATGTCTAATTGTAAATGAAAGTCACATTTATCGGAAGCCCACTTAGCTACAGACTTTATCCACACACTATTATGAAGTTTGTCAATAATATAATGCAATGCATACCATTGTTATTTTTTTACATAGGCATCAAACAATAGTACATTAAGTCTTGCTTCCTCGATCTGAAAGTCTGGACAGTAGTAAAATCAGTTCTGACTTAATAATAATAATAATAACAGGGAATCTTGTAGAGCGTCTGGTTACGCACCACGGCGTGTCCCCGCGCTATGGAAAGTAGAACAGGCGTGTCTCTCACTGTGCTCATTGAGCCAAGTTATTGCACAAACAGATACGTTTTAAGCTTTCCTCTAAACCCGGTCTCCGATGGTTCCATATGGAGCTCTAGGGGCAGCTTATTCCATCTCTTCGCTGCGAGGAGGCGAAAGGACCTTCCCCCTATCTGAGCCTTTTTTGATTTTGGGGACCGTCAGCAGACCAGTGCCAGCAGATCTAAGAGGTCGGGCCGGTCTGTACGGGTGTATTAAGGCTCTGTAGAGGCCTGGGTGCTTTGCCCCCAATAATACGGTGACGCGTACACAGGGCCTTGAATTCAATTCTTCTCCTGACCGGGAGCCAGTGCAGCTCCTCCAATGCGGCCTTCAAGGCAGATCTTTTAGAAAGCCTCAAGACCAGCCGAGCTGCCGCATTTTGCAGCACCTGTAGACGGTCAAGGCTCCTAGCCGTGGCACCCAAATACAGGAGGTTACCATAATCCAGTCGTTAGGTAACAAGGGCGTGCACCAGTGTCCGTGTAGCATCCGTTGGAAGGAGGTCTAAGGTTTTCCGTAGACCCTTAAGGACACCAAAGCACACCCCCACCACCCGGCTAATCGGAGGTGTGAAGGTCAAGTCCGAATTAATCAGCACGCCCAGATTCTTAGCCTGCTGGCAAGGTATGGGAACCGGCCCCAAACAGGAAGGCCACCATGCTGAGGACCATACTGACGGGCCCCCTCCCACCACGAGCACCTCAGTCTTGTTACCATTCAGCCTAAGGCAGTTGTTGGACATCCAGGAGGCAAGCTCCTGCATGCATGCTCTGAAGCTGGATGCCGCAAGATCCGTGCCCGAGACAGGGAAATGACCAGCTGCGTGTCTTCGGCATACAACACAATTTGCATGCCGTGACTCTCAACTATAGTTGCCACCAGGGAGACATACAGATTAAATAGAGTCGGACTAAGGGCCGAGCCCTGGGGCACGCCCTGATCCAGGTTGATCACTCTAGAATAGTAGTTGCCCTGCCTATCCTGGAATCCCCGATTCTTCAGAAAGGACTGGATCTACTTTAAAGCAGCGCCTGGGACTCCACCCTTGTTCAGGCACTGCAGCAAGGTGAAATGCGCTACAGTGTCAAATGCTGCGCTCAGGTCTAGGAGGATGAGGGCCATAGTCTGTCCCTCATCCACCCCCTGTCTGATGGTCTCAACAGCCATCAGCAGAGCTGACTCTGTAGAGTGGCCTGGTCTAAACCCAAACTGAGTCGAGTGGAGCAGAATAGCTTCCTCCACATAGGTCATAAATTGGGAATTGACGGCCTTCTCTGCCACTTTGGCCAGGTAAGGTAGCAGCGATATGGGGCGGAGAGTCTCCAATTTCTCCCAGCTAATGTTTGGCTTTTTCTGAAGAGGTAGTACAACCGCCTGCTTCCACCCTACAGGCACCATGTGCATACTAAAGGATGTGTCTAGCACATGCCTAATATAGGGCTCCATGATGTCTAGGCTTTCCGCTTTCAATTTCGGCGAGGCGGGGTCACTTGGGGACCCCGATTTTATGGACAGCAGATCTGCCGTATTGCCTCGGGGGAGGGGTTATAAAGGGCTCCAGCCTGTGTACTCTCCCATCTACACCCTTAGCCTCTACAAAATCTGACCCCAATTTTTTATCTCCCGAAAAGGAGGAGTATATCATAGCCACTTTCTCAGAGAAGAATCCCGCAATACGATTGCAGGTGTCTTCTGAACTATCATTGAGTATGCCAGAAGGATTAAGCAAGGAGATTTCCCTATAAATCTTAAATAACTCCTCCATGGAGTTTTCTACTTCTCCAATTCTCCCTGCGTAGTAAGATGCCTTGGCCCTTCTGATTAGCCCATGGTAGGCCCTCCGCTTAGCTTTGTATTCCTGCTTATCCTGGTGCCCATCCTCCACTTCCTCTCAAGATGTTTACATTCAGCCTTTGCTCGATGCAGGTCATCGTTATACCATGGGGCCGATTTCTGAGCCCTCCTCCGTGCGTTGTTCAAATATAGCGGGCGGTACTATCCAAGGCATCTCTTATGCGTCTTTCCAGATTACAGGACGCAGATTCGACATCCTTACCTCCCGGCCGCCCTCCTTTGGCCAGGGCAGTGTTGAACTTTGACAGGGAGAAGTCAGCCCATTTGCGTCTCTGGTATTTTAATGTTGGCTGTTCCTGAAATGGGGGTGGGTGACTTTACTTCAACTTCCCGCCAGTTGGCCACTTAACACTTTCTTCTCAAGTAATAGTTGTTAGGTTGGATGACATGTGAAAATACTTTCTGAGGAGTAGAGAAATTACTTGCTCACAGGATAGCAGAGTGTAGTTACATAGACAGCGCCTAATTTTGACCAGTGGTTTCTCGTGTTTGTGACAGTCTGCCACACAGTGGTGCTGTCTGTCAAACTTGGATATGAGCACAACAACAGCAGTTTATAAATGTAATGTACATTAACACTCACTAATATGTGCCACTCAAGCCATTCTTAGAGTTTTGGGGGTCATAAATAGTATGATTTGTTCCTTCTAGGAGTGTAATGGTTAGTAGCTGTGTTGGTCCAGTCATCGGCAGCACTGGCAGGGGCAATAACTGGTGCATGCTGCTGTATCCTCCTGACGAGGGCCCTGGCACTTATTGTTTTACAAATTAACCACTGTAAACAGATGCTACTTAATGCCACTCATCACCAAATCTTAGAGGGGAGTGGACAGAAACAGCAGGTGGGTACACAAGACCAGAATGGAGCCTGGACATTTGGCAGCAAGTGGGTGATGCGCAGAGTCTTAGCATGAGGGAGGCCTGAAAGACCCAATTGAATCGACCGGACAGTGTTACACAGGTACAACTTGCAAGAATACTCTGCCAAAGGCAATTTTGAGTATCAGTCAAGACTTGAGGGTAGGTGATGTTGAAGACTGTGAGGAGGTCCCACAGGGCAATAAGTCTGGGGTCACCATTGTCTTTGTACTAAAGAGTGTCATCACTTAGATGTTTTCTGTTCCTTGCTATAACTTCTTCTACTAGACATGTCTGAAAAATAGGCTACAGTGAACAAAGCAGTGAGCAAAACACATTTTGGTCAATTTGAAGCTGTAATATATATGACAACTATTTAACCTAGAAAGGTCATTTTTCACTTAAATTCAGTGCACCCTCACTAATATATTTTAAGGAGGATAAAGAATTCTTTTGACAAAAACAACATTCATGTGAAATGGAATACATTGTAAAAAGCAAAAAATTCTAAAAATGCTAAATAATTTGTAAAACGTGGGCTTTAATTGGGATTGGTGTGAGTCACCCTGGACCCTTTCAAGTTAACAAAGTTCCTGGACCCACACTAGCTGTTCTTGGTGGGTTGAGAGGAGTCACATTCCCAACCACAGTTTATCTGGTCAAAGGTCAAAGCCTTTACTCCTACCCCAAGAGTAGTTTTGACACCTATGTAATGTGACACACTTACAGCGTTCATCTGCTGGCTAATGCTAATAAGCCTTTTGGAGGTTCAAACAGGTAAAGTGTACCTTTTTTAAAGTCACTTTTCCTACATATTTCTTGAGCAACAACCACAATCCCTGTCAGGGTAAACCACAAAAAGTCACCTGTGCTTAATCCTCTGGTAGGTTGCTTCATAAACAGGCAAGCTTTTATTTGAGGCACTGTTTCAAGTACTCATGCAGCTCTCGACCAGTAATAAAGTGAAAACACAATGCAAGAAAAATCTCACACCAATTTAGGAAAATAGAGAACATTTCAATAAATAAAATGAGACCAAAATGACAAAAAAAAGCAACTAGAAGAGCCACAGATAGACCATTGTCAATGTCTGAGTAAATAAAGCACCAAGAAGTAGAAAACTCTAACTGTGGGTATCTGGTCAGAAGTTCAGGCCACTTATGATGGAGTGCAGGCCGGATACAGGGAGCAGTTTAGTCCCGCTGAAAAAGTTACATTCTCAAAGTCCGGTGTGCAGAGTTCAAAACTTTAGGATTTCACAGGAGGAGCTGAACTGATGCCAGTCAAGGGTACAGGACCTGGGAAAGGATCTCTTGGGGATCAGGAGCCCACTCCAGCAGAGTCCAGCAGGGCGTAGGTTGGTCCAGGCAGGGCCAGTTGCAGCAGGTCAGCTGGGTAGCTGCAGGGAGGCCTATGGTGCTTGTGTTCCTGTAGCTCAGAACAGGGGGTCAGCCAATTGACCCTGGGAGTCACTCAGGCTAGCCTTGGATGAAGGCAGCAGGTCCAGTCGAAAGAAAGAAAGCAGGGCATGGTAGTCCTTTAAAGAGCAAGACAGTCCTCAAGCAGCAGGGCAGTCCTCTAGGGAACAAGGCAGGCCGCAAGCACCAGTGCAGTCCTCTGTGGAATAAGCTAGCCCTTATCCTGTAATGTCCACATGTCCGGGAGTGTACTGGGCAGTTTATCTGTGGGCCCAATCTTTATACATCATACCTGCCTTTGAAGTGGGAGAAACTTCCAGACTACTAGCTGTGGAATGCACTTCCTCCTAATTTGAGAAGCAGCCCTTCTTGAGCTATCTTTAAAAAGTCTTTAAAAACTCATCGTTTTTATCCTAAGGCAGCTGTCATCCCTTTCTCTGCTCCCCTCTCTGGATGTTCCTTTCTGAAAGCACCGGGATGCCTCCTTGGAGGTAGCTGTGCACTCTATAAATGAGATTGTATTGCATTGTATTTTATTCCCCCACATCTGGAAATTTCCTTCATCTCCTGGCCAGGGTCTAAGAGGTCTAGGGTGACAAAAGACTGGTGTCAAGTACTTTGTAAGTGTGCTGAATTAGCCCCTCTGAAATCTATTTCCAACAGGGAACAGCCTTTCCCCTCCAATCCTAGAAGGAAGGCTCATCTTGCCAACCTCTCATCCTTCCTTGTTTCACTGTCTGGTAGTAATACACAAAGTCGACTGCCTCTCTATTCACAGACATGTGACCGAGGACAGGGGCTGCAGACACCAAATGGTTATGACAAGAAATGGGCAACTTTCTAAAAGTGGCATTTTCTGAATTGTGATTTACAATCCAACATTACCATGAAAAATGATTTTAAATTACAATTATTTGAGACCAATCATGCCCTTTCTATTGTTCCCAATTAAACATTATCACGTATTAACTGTAGTAAGGTTATCTTATGGGAGAAATAGACTTCACAGTGAAAAACAACTTTGGAAGTTTTTCACTACCAGGACATATAAAACATGGAAGTACATGTCTAACTTTTTAAATCGACTCCACCCCATCAGATGGACTGTTGCGGCCCTTCCTTAGGGGTAACCTATATGTATTAAAAAAGCTGTTTACGCTTGGCAAAAAGGTTTATATTGCCAGGTCAAATTGGCAGTAGTAAACTGCACCCAGGCTGCACTGTCAGGCCTGAGACATGTTTTAAAGGGCTGTTTAAGTGGGTGGCACAATAAGTGCTGAAGACCCACTAATAGCATTTACTTTGCAGGCACTAGGTACACATTGTACCACATTTCTATGGACTTATAAATATATTAAAGGTGCCAATCGGGAGTAGGCTAATGTTACCATGTTTTAAATAGTGAGCACCTGAACTTTAACATTGGTTAGCAGTGGTAAAGTGCACATAGTCCTAAGCCAATGAAAGCAATGTCATCAAACAGGAGGTAATAAGGCAAAACATTTGGGGGTGACCCTGCAGAGATAATCAAAATGGAGCCTTTCTGTCATTTGAGGGGTTTTTATTCCCACTCGGGTATTTCTTTGGAAAATGGTAGGTTTTCCTTAGATAACCCTCACCCACCAGGGTTTCCCCTTGGGGGCATGCTTCATCACTGGGTTCTTTCTGTTCGGCTGCAGAATTTGTTCCTCTACCAGGTATGATTTAAATATGGGGGAAGCTTAGGTAACCTAAAGGGAACAATGTACCTCAGTTCCACTGGTCAACATGTTGCTAGCCCTACATTAAGGCTATTCTTCAGGACCGAGTAAATGCTCCCTGTTACCACTCCTATACCTTCTCTTAGTCAGGAAATGTTTGTGAGGAAAAACAAATAATTTGATAGATCCATACAGCACCAAATGATGTTTGTATCAGGATAATCTGTTGAAACAATATGAATTGCCTCCAATCGGCATCATGAGACCATACGTGGATGGGATGCCTGTAGTTACACTTTTAGCTACGGCGCCACGGGGGGACACCAACCTCTAAGCATCTAAGCATGGGACAAACCCAATGATGAAGCATGCCCCCAAGGGGAAACCATAGTGGGTGAGGGTTATCTAAGGAAAATCTACAGTTTTCTAAATAAACACCTGAGTGGGAAGAAAAACCCTTCAATTGACATAAGGGCTCCATTTTGATTATATCACATGTACAGGTAGAACGAATCCCCTGGATGTTCCCTTTCTTTTATCTCTCTTTTTTTCTGAAACACTGTAGGTACATACCAACATTAAATTCTTGATTGTACCACCTTTAAATAGTAGGCACCATCTTCTAGTGTGATGGATGAGGTAGATGCAATCAAGGCAGAAGTGAATGTTGTGAGGGAGTCATGCTTTTTTCTCCAGTTTAGCATCCTTAGTTAATTTATTGAAAAAACTCCCAAAGTAGGAGCTTGGGAAAAAGAAAAAACTAATGGCCCTGGCACACAGGGAGTATTTTCTCAGCACATATGTTTTCCTTGCCCAGGTTCCTTGCAATGGTTGACCCAGGTAAGTAAAGTCAATGGTGGCTGCCAGTCCTAAATAAGGCATTCACAATGATGTGGGGGTGTACTGATCTACACCAACTTCAGTTAAATACAATTCAGTTTTAATTCCAACTGCAAACTTCATTTTTTGCAGCAAAGCGGGTTTGAAAAAAATTCCCAAATGTGAAATTAGAACTCAAGTATCATAATTGGCAATACAGTTATAAGATGCTTAAAATTGTTATAATTTATTCAATAACTGGCAATGTGAAAAATAGCTAAGTAGTGTCTGGAGAGGAAATCTAATTATAAAATGTAAATTCAGTCCTTTTTCTTTTTTAACAATAGACTTTGCACCGCAGAGAGTGACTTCTGCTGAGAGACCAATCAGACCAAAGAGTAGGGCATGGCAGGGTGTTTTGGGGAGCTCTGGAAACAGTCAACTATGTATCTCTGCGTCTTTCTGGACTCACGCCTTGCCAAGACTATGTCAGTTCCAACCTGTTCTTATCGTGAACAATGCGGAAATCCTTTGATCTGCAGAAGAAGGAAAAAATGACCTAGAGAAGGTTAATGCATTCAATGGGAGATCTTTGCCTCTATGTTGGAAGGAGATAGTTACCAGTGCTAGTGTAAGCAACTTGACCGGAAGTCAACTCTAAGAGGCTTTAATGAACATGGTTGTGCGTCATATTAGGGACAACTAGTGGAGGAGTATCCCTATGTAGGATCCTGGTGTAAACCTATACAATGGGATAAATGCAACTATTTAGACCAGCACTATTGCTTCTTCTAGCCCATATTTTAAACAATATGTAGGTCATTAGGATGTAGGGCGGATCGCCACCTCCCGCATGGCAGTGGCGATCCACCCTACATCCATCCCCGCCCGCCAGCCATTAACCCCCGTCATATTAGTATGGCGCGGGGGTACCGCGGCGGACGGGAAGACCGTCCACCGCTTTTCTGCCTGGTCAACAAGTCGACCGGTGAAAAAGGGTTTAATATGGTGGCGGTGTCTGCTAGACACCACCATCCATATTAGTATGGGTGCAGAAACATGCCTTTAAGTGGCGGCACAGAAAGGCATGCGGATTCTGCTTTTGGGGGCCCGTTGCGGCCCCCCACGGTATGGGGGGTGGGGGTGCACATGGGGGGTACCTATGGTACCCCCCTGCATTGCATGGACATGGTGGCAGGCACCTCACGGTGCCTGTCACCTTTTGCATGACAATGCACTCAGTGCATTCCCAGCATTGTAACGGGAGGTGCTGTGAGCACCACCTGTCACAATGCTGAGAATGGAGGATGCCACCGCCATGGTGGCCTCCTAATAGTTGGGACGGAGCCACTGCACCACTGGCGGTCGGTCCCAGCCCTGCTAGGGTGGCGGGCTGACATCCTAATGGCCCCCTATGTTCCTTTTTCCTAATGTTCTTGAAAAGTAAAATGTTCAAACTTACTTCTACACATACTTTCTTATACTCCCTGTGTTTAATTTCATTATGAACAGTAAACAGGCTTAGTGCTTCAGAAAGCCAACCATCTGCTGCATTTACAACATTTAATTTCATAGTTCACTCTGAGGAAATGTACTTATAGTTTAAAATATGATCCTGAAGAAGCAATAGATTTCACAATATTTAGCGATATACATGAGGGCCAAAATCTGCTCACTAAATAAAATAATTTTTGGGAAAAAAATATATATATATATTTCTATATATAACATACACACTATAACTCTTGCCCTAAAGTAACGACAACTCTCGCCCTCGTCATACACTGCTAATTACTCCTCATATTTACATCACTTGCGACATGCTCGATGACATCGTTGATAACATCACTGCAATATCAAAAATAACATAATTGATGACAACATTATGAATGGTGAAGGCACAAGTTACAGTTACTTTAGGGCATGAGGTATAGTGCTTGAGATAACTATAACTGTTGAATTTAAGTGGAATTGTTAATTTAAAACGGTATGTTTTAACTGACATTTTCACCTAACATTAACGTCCCTTTAATCTGGTATGTTTCAGTGTCATTTACATATAATGGGCTAATTTCAGTGTTTTTTTGGTTTTAAACAGCGGTGCTTTTTCAGTTTTTTTTCCAGAACGCAGCACACATGCAAAGATAAAGTAACTAGACGTAATACATATCTTTCTCATTTCACCATCCTAGGTAGGCGCACTATTTTGTCTCAAACAGGTCTACAGACTTTAATAAGTCTGAGTTTGCATCAAAACACATGGGGGAATGCCCATGCTCCACCATGTAATGTCTGCCAGACTCAAAGTAACAGTGCTGTGCTATGTGCTGCCTTGTGTTACTCTTTATTAACAATGCCATGCAAATTGTTAGCAAATCTGGGCCTTGTTTGAAAGTTAAACCTTCAACTAGCCCTCATTCCTAGCTCTTTTTGACTGTGGACTTGCAGTTTGGCCTCATCTAAACACTTGACCATGATGAGATCTCCATAGTAGACTTAGGAAATCATTAAGCCTTAGACAAGGAGGCCCCTCCTGTAGAAACCTCTTTTCTGCCTATCTTACAGTGACCTGCCCTACATTGTTTGAGATTCCTGCCGGGTTGCCGCAGATTTTGCGGCAAAAGCATAAAAGGAGCATTTTCAACCAAAATGTCAATGCCATTCAGACAGCCGTGTCATGACAGGTAAGTCTGTATTTGTTTGTTTTGATATAGTAAACATCCAAAGCAGGAGTTTCTTTCTACAAAAGAAAACATATCCATGGTGCGCAGCCTTTTTCTCACTGTGCAAGGTGAATATTATTTATTTTACTGTTCGTAAACAAGAAAAACAGCAGGGGACCCCTGTCTTCTAAATATGACAGGCTCTCAGGTGCTGTGTTACTGGCAGACGGTTGGCAGCTGGGCAGCTGTCAAAAGTGTGTCCAACAGGGGACTCAGCAGAAACTGAGACCTTCCCCCATCTCTAAATATGGCAAATGGAACTAAGAGGATGGGTAGACCAAGGATCAGCAATTTATGGCAAATGTCCTTTTATTGCAAACCTCTAAATGATCCTTGTAATCATGTTCTCAGAGATTTACCTTTGCTAATGATTTCTATATAAATGGTTGTTTCTGTTGCTTCACAAGTAAACTCTTAAACATACCCATACTTCCCATTTTCAATGTTGTGTTTTTTTTCTCAATAAATTGCCAGCCTAAAAGATCTCTAAAGAGTAACCTTTGTACTTACCTAAGCTACAAAAATGAGTCAGAGGACATCCTTAAGCGAAAGACTGATGGATTCAAGAAAACTATAATCTTTGCAATATTTATAAAAATAAAATATTTAATATAAACATGCCCACTATCTGGCATTGGTGATCATAAGCAGATCTCTCCCCAATGATTCTTTTAAGTTGTGGTGGTACGGGAAGGGGGTAACTCCTAAAAATAAAATGGTGGCAGCTACCGCGCCCACATGCTGCCATCCTCACTGCTTCAAGCTGCAAACCTAAATCTACCAGTGTCCTATGAACATGCTTTGGAGGTTGATGAAACAGCTGCAGATTGGGCTTGCAGCCCTTTCATTTACTTCACTATTTTACCACTCACCGCATAGTTATGCAGAGTCAACACCAAAGTGCTCTCCTGAGTTAGTAAGGGACATAGGAGATCTCCTCCAGCAACAGAAGACACACCTTTATTCCACAAACAGTGGCATAGCAAGTGAGTGACACCAAGACTGGCTGTTTTGGTTGGAAACATGCCCCTTCAAACCAAAGATGGACTATGCATACTTTTCCAGCCATATCCCCTTCTTGGGTCCAGTGGCAAGAATCCTTCTATATCTCTTGTGAACACTTATATTGTTACATCCCAGTCACCCTCACATTGCCAAACCGTGTGTTTTTTAGCGTGTGTGTGTGCGTGCACACGTATGCATGTGTTAGACTGTCCATGAGTGAGTATGTGAGATACAATGACCATGAATACGTCTTTGCGTCTTATCTCGCAGTGAGCAGTCAGATAATGATACCTCTTATATGGCATGCACCAGCACCTCTAATTCCTGCCTGTTTTGGCATAAATCTCAAGGCAGCAATAACTAAGACATAGCACCTCGTAGATATGATTAGAAATGGTCAGTTAAATCAATTATTTAATGATGGCAAGATGTAAGACTTGTTACTTTGTGGTAATATTCATTATTTTTTGCATGGTGAAATTAATTCACATCTCTTATTAATATGGTTTAGCTCTAAGTTCTACTTCTTGCCTCAGACAGAAGTTACTTCTTAGGGAGGGAGATACATAAAAGAGAAAAATCTATCTATATATCTCATCAAGGGCTCAATGTTCCAGCAGCTGAAGGCACAGTGAGGGAACAGGGTTAGGTCTTCTGGAGAATGATGAAAGTGTTTGCAGACCCGCGCTGAGCCGGCTCACGGCAGGACACAAGTTTAAGATCAAACTAATGTACTGTGTGAGATAGTTCACTGGTTTCTCAGCAGATGCATCCTGCTTGTAATGTAATATTGAGTGAATTTCCAAGCCTAATCTTTCAGAATGCTAAGATCTCTTGGAAATGGCACCTAATGTCATTTTCGCAGGCTTTCTTTTATGCCCGATGATGCGAAGAGAAATGAGCTGAACCAATTGTGCGGTCAGCATTTGGTGATAGAGAATTTTCTGGGCACATGTCACAAATCTTTAGAACACAAGGCGTTATGATGGAGTGAATTTAACATGTTTCAGCCGCGTGATATTCTATTTGAAAACCCAATGTATCATGGTCTTCTTTATTATAGACGCATCCAGATAAACAGCAAGCCTTCTCAAATGAAATTGCATTTTTGTAATGCACAGTCACCCAGATCTACACAAACAGGCCTGCACAGAATGTTAATTACACTAGAGTAATAGGAGTAATTTTGGTAATGCTGCATTACTCTTTGATGCGGAATTACCAATAGTTACGCAATAGCTCCTACTCGTGTAATTTCCTTGTTTTCCATTTTGGATGTGGGGGTGCATATTGCACTAAGAAAATAACGCGAAATGCCTGGATTAAGTTGAGGAAAATCCTACCCCAACAGCACATTTAGTGCGGAGCCGAGTGCGCTAGCTAATTATGTTCTGCTGCATTTAGCACCCTATTTTAGCTCATAAATGCATCCTTGCATCCATTTTGGACACAGGGAGGCCATTTGTGTGATGGGAAATAGCAGTAATGCAGAATTGCTCTTTTCATGCAATTCTGCGTAATCGGGGCAGAGTTCTTAGGTTATTCTGTGTTATTATGTGGTACAGAACTATTAAGCCCACTCCTATATATCAATAGTCATTGAATGAAAATGCTCACAAAGAAAATGCTGTGCTATTCATGTCTTGGTCCAGCATAGAAAGAATAATTGTGTATAGAATGCTTTAGCCAAATGTGTGTCAAACATACTGCAAATGCAAACGGAGTTTTGAGCTAAATAATGGTATTTATGTATGTAGTATTTCTACAGCACACACCTAGCCAAAAGGCAGTGGAGATCTGTATAGGGTCAAAGGTAAGCATAAAGTCAATCCGTGGGAGGCGAGGTAGCTGGTTTGTGAACAGTTAATGCATTGTGATGTAGAGTTCTTTAGAGAGAAGAGTCTTCAACTTATTCCCAATTTGTAGCAGTGCTGAGATGATCTTGATGGATATGGGGATCCTGTTCCTCATCCTTTGTGCAGAGATGTAAAATGTCTGCTGCCATGTTTTTACTTTTTTACACATCTTCGTCTGTAGTCAGAGGATGTCCTGGCTGCGGCTGTGCCGAGAACCACTAGAGGTTTAGTTTTCCTGCAAGATGCGCAGCGGTGCTGATCGTGATGGCTTTGCAAATGAAAGTGGATCCAGATTATATTTGCGGGATATATATGATAATCTACTGATAGCATTGAACATCACCTGAGGCAGGGTTTTGCCAGGTTTATAGAACTGGGGTTCCAATCTTTCATTTTATTAAGAAGGTCAAACAATATTAAATATCAAAACAAGCTATCCCAATGCATACACATTATAGTCTAAACAAAGACAATGCTTCTTATTGAATATAGCTAAGGGTACTGTCTTTCTTATAGGAAAAAATGTGACTGATCATTGGTTATAAAAACAGACTATAAAGATATGTGGTGTCTAACAGAGATACAGGGAAGGAATTAAAAACAAGAGGGGAGGTGCAAAATATCCATTTGTTTAGGTTATGGTAAACATAAGCCACAGTCTTGATGTGGGTGGCAACTGATATCTGGCAAGGCCAAAAAAAATCAGACCCCTAAAATTCTGTCTTATGTCAGGAATCCCAGGTTCATACTTGGCTGAAGCAGAATAGCTTTCCTTAGATAAATGTATTTGGTCCATGTGCAACAACACACCACATCACAATATACATAGAAATGACTTATAAGTTAGTCAGATAAAAATAAAATGCCAAATGACAAGAAAACAGGATGCATAACAGAAAAGTTTCCATTAAAATCAATGGTTGGATGAAAAACATTTTCTGGTCCATGGGGAGCAGATGGCTTATGATGGAACATGGCTGAATAAAAAAATTGTGGTTGTTGGCGTAAATATTTGTACTTTTGTTTTTTAAACGTTTACTTGATGTAAGATATCTTGAGTCAGGCAAATCTGGGCTACATGAGTTTGGAAGTGTCTTCTCAGCAGTTCTGTAGTGGACTTGAACTTCATGTATAATAGTTCAGAATGGTGAAACACCTTAAGTGCAGACAATCTATCTTTTATTTATAATCATTTCCCATCTTCCAAAGGTGGGGTTCCAACTTATGAAATTTTTTGTAAATTCTGGTTCTTTAAAAAAAATGTTTTTCATTTAAGTTTTGTACATGGATAAACAATAGAACAAACCACCCCAACTGTAAGAGGCATGTGATCAAGCATACATTTACAAATGACCATTCCCCCCATATTAGTCCCTGGATGGGCCGCATCCTGCAGCAGAGCAGTACTTAGTATTTTCTAATCTCTTACAACCTCTCATTGCATTTAGACCCTCTCACCATCTTGTTAAATTCATCTTCTTGACTCTAAAAGTCTCCAAAGACTTTGGACAAGTTCCTCAGACATCTTTGCACAATATCAAATTGCCGGAGAGTTCCAAACAAGTCTGCTTCAGGTCAACACCAAAAAGTCTCACTCAGTTCACCTGTTTTCTGTGTTCTATTTAGGCAGCACCAACGTCTTTGTCCATAGGACCTTCTGCCCTCCACAGACACATGGGCAAATTTCTATAGAAGAATGCATGGTCCAGTATTTTCATCTCAAAATCTTTAATAAAAAATGTCAACACAAAAAAAAGAATGCATGGTCCAATGCCTTATTAGACCTGCCTTTTACAACAGGTTTTTACCCAGATTTCTTGCTTTGTGGCCTTCTGTTTCTGACCTGTTTTTGCTGGTTTTATGACTCTGGGCACTGCACCACTGCTGATCAGTGCTAAAGAGTATATGCTCTCCCTGTAAATTGTATGTATGGATTGGTGTTTCCATGATTGGCATATTTGATTTACTAGTCAGTCCCTAGTACAGTGCACTGTTTGCCCAGGGCCTGTAAATCAAATGCTGCTCGAGAGCCTGCAGCACTGATAGTGCCACCCACAGAAGCAATTGTGAATATGGAAAATCTCCAGGCAACATATTGGTCAATTAAAAATTACTAGACCATAAATTAATGATAGCAATGCTAAACCCAATGCACCAATATTCAATACAAATTAATCCATTTTATTAATACAAAACATTAAAATGAAGGCTCACATTTTGTGAATCGTTAGATAAAAGAAATATACATTAGGTTACAAAACAATATAATACAATATAGACAAAAATTATAATAAGAGACAGTTTTACAGTGTAGTTAATGTAACTGTGGAAACTTCGATATTGCTTTCACACAGTGAAGTATGAATCATCACGAGAATCAATATTACAACAGACTATATATCAAACTATACAAAAATACATATGACTATACATAAAACATGCCAAATAGGAATTATATAGCACAAGAAAAGCAGTTAATTGATAAAATATTACAATGTAGGTTCTAAAGAAAAGCGACGCACTTTTTCAGTGAACTTGGTGCCTTCATCAGGAAACCAACATTGAAGGAAAAAACCTAATGTTTAAAGGTACATTGGGTAACAATATCTCTCAAGTATAGGACAGTATATAACGTGCCCATCACACCACCCGTGAATAGGAACCTCACATGCAAAGATGTGCATAGAAGGGAGAATATTGGTTCTCCAAATGAGAAAAACGTGAAATAGAATCTAAAAACTGAGATATCAGCATCCAGATTAGGCTCTACATATCTTATACATAGTGGGGAATAAAAGAATAATAAGTGCAAAACAAATGTTGTTGATTAGAAGAGAAGAAGAGGAAAATTGAGAAGTTTGATATGCTCTCCAGAACCAAACTATGGCGCCTATTAGGATGGCGGACGGACCTGCGTCCATCCGCCACCCCCGAGGTGGAGGGACCGTCCGCAGGGGCAGCGGTGGTCCCTCCGGTGGAATTAGGATGTGACCGCCACCCTGGCGGTCGCATCCCCTATATTTAACAATGCGGCGGATGCTGCTTAAAGCAACACCCGCCGCAAAGTCAAATATGCATGCTGTGCATTTGCATGCACAAAGCGGCAGGCACCGCACGGTGCCTGCCGCATTGTGCATGCAAATGCAGGGGGTTACCATTGGTACCCCCCATGTGCACCACCCACCCCCGCTTCACCCTGGGGGCCCGTAACGGACCCCCCAAAGAAAAGACGGTATGCCGCCACGGAAAGGCATGTCCTGCAGCTTATCCTAATATGGCTGGCGGTTTCTGATAGACATCGCCACCATATTAGAGCTTTTCTGCCACGGTCAGAAGCCGACTGCGGCGGAAAAGTGGCAGACGGTCTTCCCGTCCGCAGATGACCCCCCAGCCATCCTAATGTGGCGGGGGGTCTTTGAAGGCACTGCAGCGGTGATTCCGCATCCTCCGGGCTGGCGGTGGCTTCCACCGGCTCGGAGGATGCGGAATCACCGCAATCCTAATCGGCCCCTAAATCAGGTATCTTTACGTTTATATGTACTTCAGAAGTAGGCCACTTGGGGCCATCAAGGAATTCAGGATGAATAGATTCTTAAAATAATATAAACAAATTGTCTTTTAGAGTGAAGTATTAAGCTGAAAATACCAATTACAGATTACTAAATTCAAATGAGGGAAAAGGCTTTACCTTGTGAAATGACGATAAATTGATAACTACGTTATAATTTAATCTGATGTGAAGTTGAGGGTGTTGAGGCTAAATAAAACAATGTCTTACGGACAAGAAAATGCAGGATGAAATATCTATACCTTTAATCAGTAGCGGAGGCTACTCACATAATGCAATGCCTGGAAGGAGATAATCCTAGGATAAAGGCACAACCTCGATTTCATTACAAGAACGGAGGCTACATTATGCAATATCTTTTATTGCAGTCTCCAAGCAGCCGCATATGTCACAATAAAAATTTTCCAAAGAGAGCATTGAAACAAGGTAAATGATATGGCATGACAACAATCTGCGTCTTTTAAATGCGGCTCCGAGCAGATAAGTAACTCCTCTACTATCTCTTACCTGATTTTAATATGATGTTTTAAATCACTTATTTCTATGATTCTTTATTAGATTTCATATTTTATGTACCTTTTGCGGGCTAACCCCCGCCTCCCCTTATCATTTTCCCTTACCGATCTCCAATTTATGAAGATCCCCTTTATATTCACTTTATTTGATGTTTTTTTCTAACATGACGCAATTTCTTTCAGGTCCTGACTTTCAGGGGAGTTTATTTTTACACTTACTTTGGGACTCAAACCTCGTGCCTCATTCACAGCTAGACTCCTTCACGGAGAAAAGCGATTCCCCTGATTATCCTCTCCAGACGCACTTGTACGCTAGAGGAACTCTCTGGCCACATTACGCCACAATCCGCTATCGGCCCACCATCGGGAAAGGGACCCTTCATTCCCCGAGACGATCCCTACGTGACTCGGCCTGATTCAGAGAAAAGTACCCTGGCAGCAAGCGTGTCATGCGCTAGGGCTGCCAGGGTCTTTCCTTCACTACCACGTCTGGTCTCGGGCCTGGGAGATTGCTTTGATGCATCCCAATGACAACCAGACTCGCGGTCGACAGTTTACTGCGAAGCTGTTGTCAAAAGGCGATTTCTCACCGTTTTTTCACCGGAGCTCATATTTAACTCCTTTTTTATGCCCATTTAAAAAAAAAAGAGAGAGATTTATGTCCTAAACAAAGAAAATTACAGAGACTCAACCCTATTTATACAATAATAATATATTGATACTAAGAATACTACAATTGACACTAGAATACATAGGGCATATAAACAAGCCCTTTGTCTCTGATTTATATATTTTTTCTTAAAGGCCATTTCGGTATTAAAAAAAAGGTAAGAGATGTGTGACTGACTCTGAGCAAGCCAGTCCATCCTTCCCTACCTTTGATAATGAGAGCTTCAGATTAATGCTCCAAAAGGAAATGAGATTATGTATGTTGGAGACACTTGGCCAGGTCATCCCCAACAAAAGACCACTTCCATCTCAAGGGAATATTTCAAATGGAGCATCTGATGTGAGGGGTAAACAAATTAAGAAGCGTAATAATATTGAAATTTGTACCTCTATGAGCACTGAAGGTCCTAGCACCTCTTCACATGTGGGAGGTTTTAACACCTCAAATTTAATTGGAGGTCCTCGCACCTCAACTTCAAACGGTGTCCTTAGCGACACAACAATGGAAGGTGCCCTTCGCGGCGCGAATAATTCGGATGCCCATAGCGGCACAATATCTAATAGTGCTATAGATAATATCAGACATGATCAATATACTCTCAATGAAGACCTCATAGATGTACCTGACAAGTATATTTTAGATCTAGACGATGATGAGGATGAGTTATTCAACATGGAGGAGGAATTTCTTCCTTCCTCAAAAGACAACATTCTAGACCCCTTGGGGGAAGAAATGTTCTTGCCTTTTAATTTAAAGCATCCTAGATCTTCACCATGGTCACCACAGGACCACGTTTCTAAATGTATAAAGAAATGGCTTTGCAACCAACTGGAAAGAGACACTAGAAATATTCTTAGAGCAGAATGCTCAAGACCCACCATCAAAGACAAGACCTGTCAAACTCCTAATCTTGACCCAGAGCTTATTAAATTTCTATTTAAACTTGGTTGTGATCCGAGAAAAGGGTTAGAGAAATCATTTAAAGGTTGCCAGTACCGTCTTCTGGACGTCCTTGGTCCCCTAACAAGAATCTTTGACTTGGCTGAGGAGAGCCATATCCAGGGGACTCCCCTTAATGTTAACCTTCGAGGAGGCTGGAGTCAAAGGGCAATAATTCTCTTAGGGAACACAAATGCTAGTATTAACGCTGAAAGGCGTAGATTGATCATCTCTAAGATTGACCCCAAACTTTCCGATATGGCCGACAAAGAGCCATCTTCGAACCCAAAAGGTCTTCTTTTCAGAGAAGAATTAATAAAGTCACTTGAGAAATATGTCTCGACCTTTACAGCCCTAGACAAGGCCCAACAACATGAAAAGAGACTTTAATAATAACCTTTTTGGAAGGGCCGGGAGAAGGAGCCTTTCTTCCGGCGATTTAACCAGAGGCCCTATCAACGATATCGCATCTTTTCAGCAGATCCACCTTCTACACCCAGCGTGGAAGAAGAACTCGTGGTTCAAGAGGATCGGGATCCTGGGGAGCATTCAACTCCAATCCAACAAGTAAGTGCTCCTCCTCCCTCCTCTCCTACCCCTTCTATCCCCTTAAAGGTGGGAGGCAGACTCAAGCTTTTTTTTCAAAATTGGAAGTTTATACCTCAAGACCTATGGGTACTGAACACAGTAAAGGGTTTCATGATAGATTTTGTTCAAGTTCCCTTTCAATCTTCCTTCCCAAGAGACATTCCTCTCTCATTAGAGAAACAACAAATAGTGGAAGAGGAAATATCCTCTATGCTCAAGGAGAGTGCCCTAATAGAAGTTCCCTTGGACACTCTACCTTTCATAAGTACATGATTCCTCGTAGAGAAAAAAGGAAAAGGCTGGAGGCTGGTGATAAATTTGAAAAGCCTCAACACATTTCTAGTCTACAGACATTTGAAGATGGAGGGTATCCATCTTCTGAGAGACCTCCTCTTAAAAGAAGACTGGCTGGTCAAACTGGATTTAAAGGACGCGTATTTCACGATTCCTATGGCCGTAATCCATCAACCTCTCCTCCAATTTATATGGAAAAATCACCTTTATCAGTTCCAGGCACTTCCGTTCGGACTTTCATCGGCCCCTTGGTGTTTTACCAAATGATGAGAACGGTCGCCTCTTTTCTGAGAGAAAGAGGTATTTGCCCTATTATTTATCTCAATGACATTCTTATAATGTCTCAAGACCTCCAACAAATCCTCCTAGACCTAGAGACAGTTATGAATCTTCTAGAGGGTTTACGTTTAATTATAAACAAAGAAAAGTCTATTCTGACTCCCTCAAAATCACTAGAGTTCCTCGGTTTCACCCTAGATACCTCCAAGTGTCTCCTCCTCCTTCCACCAAAATATTAAAGATCAAGAAAGTAATAAGACATATTTTGAGACAAACAGACCTTCCACTGAGGGATCTAGCCAAACTCTTGTGTCTTCTTTCTTCTTCTATTCAGGTGATTTTTCCAGGCCCACTGAACTATCAGGCCTTACAAAGGATAAAAAGGCAGGGCTCTGAGACTGGCCTCTGGTACGGATATCGGATTACCCTAGATCAGGAAGCCAAATCAGAACTAGTCTGGTGGTTGGATAACCTAGAAGCCTGGAATGGCAAGGCAATCTTTGGTTCTGAACCAGATTTTGTTCTGGAATCCCTTTCTTCCCTCCATGGTTGGGGGGCATGCCTTTTGGACAATAACACAGGAGGGATTTGGTCTCAGGAAAAATCATCTCACCACATTAACTTCCTGGAACTTACGGATGGCCTTTATGCTCTTATGAGCTTCAAACATTCCCTCCAGCGGAGTTCGGTCATTTTAAAGATGGACAACAATCGTTTGGGTGGTACCAAATCTGCCAATCTTTCCAATCTAGCCAGGAAACTCTGGATGTTCTGTCTAGAACCCAAATTTGCACTCAGAGCAGAATACTTTCCATGGAAATCGAACGTCTTTGCCAATTGGAATTCCTTTATGCGAGCTGTCTCACATAACAACTAGAAAATTATTTCAGCTGGATGCCTTCCTGCAACCTTGGTCAGGAATCAACGCATATGCCTTTCCTCCATTTGCCATGATCCAGAGAGTCTTACAGAAAGTGAGGAAAGAAAGGGTGCTCCCTGTTCCTGATAACTCCGTTTTGGCCATCCCAAGCATGGTTCCTCACCACTCTGGAACTAGCATGCAACATTCCCTTCTTAATCCCTTTCCTAGAGAATCTCCTCACAGACATAAACGGAGATTCCCATCTCCTAACCCAAACGGGGAGTTTGAACCTTCTTGCCTGGAGAGTGTCAGGAGATGTAACGAAATCTCAGGACTTTCATCTTCAGCTGCAACTCTCCTTAGAGAGCCTTGGGCACCAGGTACCCACTACAGATACAGTAACATTTGGAAATCCTGGGTACGTTGGTGCCTGGAAAGGAATTTGGCTCCCTTCAGGCACCTATCATTGATGTGGTAAACTTTCTGGTTGAATTATGTGATAAAGGTTTAAGTTATAGATCTATCAATTGCTATAGATCTGCTATCTCTGCTGGTCATGTACTTGTCAATGGAAAAACTGTGGTTAAAAATGTTATTGTTTTCAGTGTAATGAAGAGTATTCGTTTAAAGAGACCCCCAAAACACAAATATGATATCCTATGGAATGTGAACTTGATTCTGGATCTTTTCAAGTCGTGACCTGATAATCCCCCTTTGAATTGAAAACTCCTCTCCATCAAACTAGCAACTCTTATCTGTATTATTTCTTGTCGTGGAGTCTCTGATGTCAAAGCCCTGGAGATCTCTAATAGGTTTTATAACTTATTTGGTATCAAATTCGAGGTTTATAGAAGAACCAAAACCATGTCTGACTTTATCTTCTATCCTCGTTTCGATCCTTGCCCAAAACTTTGCGTGGTCCAGTGTATGAAAGCATATCATCAAAGAATGTCCAGCTTACGCCCTTTTGATGAAAAACCACTTCTTGTCTCCTTTATCAAACCTCATAGAGCTGTAACTTCTACTTCCATTGCTAAAGTTAAGACAGCCATGAACCTAGCTGGTATTGATTTATCAAACTTTCAAGCTCATTCTATTAGAGGTGCTATGGCCAGTAAATCTCTACGGTCTAGAGGTAAGTTAGATGACATTCTTAAAGCGTTGGAGCCTGCTGTCGTTTTGGACCCCTGGAGGCTGTTTGCCGTTGGGAGCTGGAAAAGTAAACCAACTCCTAGTGGCGTGACCCATCGGCACCCAATGAAATTGTCACAGCGCCTGCCAGCGGCAAAAAAATCGCTACACACCACATCGAGTGCAGCAATCTCCGAAGCTCGAGATCACTGCACCGATTCCGGCACAAGGCCAGCTGTGCAGCTGCAAGAACCTACACATTGTCCCGGATCGTCGCATCGCATAGAGGCGCCAAGTCTGTTGCATCGTTGGAGGACGCAGTAAGAAACCAATGCTTCACTTCCCTTAAAGTAAGAAACCGAAGCATCACCTCCTTTCCGGTAGGGAACCGGTGCATCACCTCCCCTGTGCAGCAGTAAGGAACCAACGCATCACCTTCCCCGGAGCAAGAAACCAACACATCACCTTCCCTGAGTGTAAGGAACCAACGCATCACCTTCCCTGTGACCCTTTTTGTTTATGTGGAGGGATGCATCCAAGGTACTTTGTGTCGCATCTGCAATTTGCTTTGAACTGAACTATTTCTGCCATTTGAAAGTCTTATTTTTATCACTGTATTGTGCATTTTTGTCGTTTTGGCCTTCTTTGGTTTAAATAAAGATGACTTATTTTTCTAAATGTGTAAATGTAAATGTAGTATACGTGTAAAGCGCACAGCTGTCCCAGTAATGGTTCAGAAAAGGGGGTGGTAATGGACAGAGCTTCTGAATTAAGCAGAATACTCTTACCCTTTCAAGAGATCAGGGCTTGATCCATCACCGTTTTTTAGCTCTTTGCACCATCCCAGCTCAGAACCTGGCTACATGCAAATTAGTCTGTCCCTGTCCCATTGCATCATGGGAACAGGGCAAACCAAACTACCAAGCCAATTCTTATACTGGGAAGGCAACAAGCTTCCGGGGACCGGTTTCTGGCATTACAGCCGTCATCGGCCCGGCTTGCTTGAATCCTGATGGTGCAATGAGCAAGGGACTCACATCTGAGTATACCTTCCACGCTTATGGTGGACAAAACGATTCAGAAAAGGGGGTCGTAATGGACAGAGCTTCTGAATTAAGCAAAATACTCTTACCCAGTCAAGAGATCAGGGCTTGATCCATCACCGTTTTTTAGCTCACTGCACCATCCAGCTCAGAACCTGGCTACATGCAAATTATTCTGTCTCTGTCCCATTGCAGGTTCTGAGCTGGGATGGTGCAGTGAGCTAAATAACGGTGATGGATCAAGCCCTGATCTTTGGACTGGGTAAGAGTGGTCTGCTTAATTCAGACACTCTGTTCATCACCACCCCCTTTTCTGAATCGTTTTTGGCCACTATAGGTGTGGCAGGGTATACTCAGACATGAGTCCCTTTCTCACTTCCCATCAGGATTCAAGCAAGCCGGGCCGAAGATGGCTGAAATGCCAGAAACCGGTCCCCGGAAGCTTGTCTCCTTTCCGGTGAAGAATTGGCTTGGTAGCTTGGTCTGCCCTGTTCCTATGATGCACTGGGCCAGGGACAGACTAATTTGCATATAGCCAGGTTCTGAGCTGGGATGGTGCAGTGAGCTAAATAACGGTGATGGATCAAGCCCTGATCTTTGGACTGGGTAAGAGTGGTCTGCTTAATTCAGACACTCTGTTCATCATCACCCTCTTTTCTGAATCGTCCCAGTAATGGGGCATCCCGGCGCTGTATAACGCAGTGGAACCCTTCCTGGCTCTCCCTGCGAGATGCCCCTCCTGGGCTCCCCCAAGGTGAAGCCAGGTATCCCAGGGTTGTAGCAGCCGTTGTGGAGATTAGGCAAGCTATTGCCCAGAGTTGCAGTGTGGGACCCATGATTAGAATAGGCGCCGAGGCAAGAGAATTATCAAGTCCGTGGACATTAAGCCCAAGACCCTGCCGCGTCGGGAATTGAACCCTGGTCCCGGGCGTGATCTCTGCTTCAGGGTCTGTCGCTTCTAACCAGTGAGCCACACTTCTACACTAGGTGTAACTGGTGTAGTGTCCATGTGTAGTGTTTTTACTGTATTACTGTATGTGTTCACAAATGCTTTACACACTGCTTCTGAGATAAGCCTGTCTGCTTGTGCCAAGCTACCAAGGGGGTGAGCAGGAGTAATTTTAGAAGTTTATCCCTCCTTACCCTGACTAAAAGCAAGGGTCCCTATTTGGACAAAGGTCTGCCAACTAGAGACCCTCATTTCTAACAGTGGCGGTCAGCGGAGAGGAGCTGGACTTGCATTTGTGTCTTACATACAGTGATTGGTGTACACTACTAGTAAAGTGTAGACCATTACACAACCACATACAATTTTTCCTGTTTCCCTTTGGAATTTGGTTATCGGAACTCTGGTTAGTTGTTGCACTTGATGGGCCATTTCAAAAATGGAAGTCAAGTTTTGGCACTTGCCCATTTACAAGATGATGAAATTAAAAGTCTATTGCAAGGAGAGGGGCCTACCTGTGAAGAGGAGATCCACAAGGCAGGATCTTGAGGCAGCCCTGCATAGCTATGAGGTGCTACGCTGGGAAGCAGCACTAGCAGATGATTCTGAGGAGGAATCTGAGGGGAAGGATCCCCAGACAGAATACCAAGAGGTCAGTGGCCCTGAGGAGGAAACATTTTGGGATAAATAGTCTTCAGAAGAGAGTAATCAGATTTGTGCTCATGACCGGAGGCTAAGGCAGCTAGACAAGAAGTGCGAAGAGATAGAGCGAGCCTTAGCTGGAAAAGAAATGTGTGTGGCTCAGGAAGTGAGCTTGGCTGTGCTGGAGGCGGAGTCCAGCTCAGATAATGGCAGCAAAAAGGTGTTATCTAGTGCTGAGGAAGAAGTACACACACACAGATATGTGGCGCCTGATTTAAAGGAGGGGGTTGACATACACCAGGGGGTTCAAGTATATAAGGTAGCTCCAGTGGTGCGCAGTGTCCCTGAGGTGGATTGGGGAACTGGCACAGGGGCTCATATTCCTAGTGGTGGGAGGGACACTCCACTGACTCTAGATGAGAGGTGTAAGGAGAGGGTTTCACCCATGGTAGAAGTCCTGGTCTGTGTGTGTGGAGACCACCCAGAAGAGTGTGGGTTGAGTGACCGAGACAGTCAGACAATGTCTTGCTAATCTCAGGAGAGTGATGTGGGGTACTTGTGGGAGGCACTGAATGGTGAGGCAAAAGGTAGCTTGGTTCACATCTGTGTAGGGCAGTGTGATTCAATTGGTGGAGAGCATATTTTAAGTCCCTGTTTCCCAGAGGTATGTCAACACCTGGTGGAGCATGAGTTCTCTGACCCCAGGGAGCTCACACTGGAGGCAGACCTTTTGGTGGATTCTGAAAGGCCTAAAGAAGCATTTGGGGGTGATCCTGAAGGAGGTGGGTCAGGTTTTCCTGAACTAAGTGAGGTAGGGGAGGGTTGTGATGGCCCAGATAGGTCCCAGAGTAGTGGGAGGGGTGTAGGGTCCCATGTCATGTCTCGGAGGCGGAGTGGGAGTTGGAGTGGGCTGTGTCCTGAGGTGCCCGAAACCCAGTCTCAAGGCCTTGTTGGTTCCATGAGGGAACCCCAGAAGGTGGGCCTAGTCTGTACTGGAAGGCCATGGCCTGAGGGGGATCCAAAGGTGTCAGTTGAGTTGTGGGAGACTGCTGTAACTAGCATTCCACCAGCTCTGGTGTCTGACAGCAGCGCTCCATTTGGGGGGGTGTGTGAGTCTCGAGAGAGTGGTGAGGGGGGACGCATTCCCTCTGGAAGGACTACTGGGTCAGGGTTTGCCAGCTCTGAGGTCAGATCCCCAGAGGACTGACCCTGGTGGGGCGACTACTCCAAGGGATTGAAACTGAGCTTGACTCATGTTCTGAAGTCTCAGTAACACAAATACTTGACCACCAGCTCCCCTGAAATTCCTTGCTGGGAGTTCTGACCTGCTAAGAGGTGCCTGCTGTTGTTTTGGACTTCTGGAGGCGCTTGCCACTGGGAGATGGAAAAGTAACGCAACTTTGAGAAGCGTGACACATCCGCACCTGTGTCCGATGCATTGCATAAGAAATAATCGCAGAGCCTGACAGCGGCTCAAGAAATCGCCACACACTGCATCAAGTGCACCGATCTCCGAAGTCCAAGATCACTGCACCGATTCTGACAAAAGGCCTGCTGTGCGGCTGCAAGAACCCACGCATTGTCCCGGATCGTCGCATCTCATCAAGGCGCCAAGTCTGTCGCATCATTGGAGGATGCAATTAGAAACCGACTTACTCTTGCACTACATAGCTACATTGCGTACAGGTTCCAAACTGTAGGTGCCCATATATTGATGATTTGCTTCTGTGTTAAGTATTAGGCAAATAAGGATGTCCTTTTTAATCAGGGCAGATGTGAGTGAGATTATTTAGAGAGCTATATGCATTGCAGAAAGCAAGTACGTCCAGAGACACAAATCAAAAGAATATTGAAAAAAAAGGGTTTCCTCATACCAAGATAAATTGTCATTAAAGAAACTGGATAAAATGAACTTCAAATACATTTTCTGTCAATTTATAGTGTATTTGTTAACCAATTTATATGTGTAATTGCTATATACCTCTAGCATGGATTACTTAAAATATAATTTAACATAGTCATTTTAAATGATAGGTTGTGGGGGCGTGTACAGGATAGCGACAAGGTAGAACACACTGACAAGCAAACCATTATCCTTAAAATTTAACGTCTTGCCTGCCCTCCCTTTCACATAATTTACAAATGGCAACACTAATCAGACTTCTGTAAACTCATGAAAAACTTTCCAGGCCCCCGTTGAGCACCTGTCTCAAGTGACAACTATAAAAATGAAACCCTAAATTGCATACCTGTCCCAACAATGCAGGCCAAACAAGGAATAGAAACTTGGCTAAATGACCCTTCCCCAGAAAGCCAACCCCTGAGGGAAGGGTGTGTGTGTGACAAAGTTTCTGCACTAAGGACTCCCTGCCACCAGTCACCAGGTCACCTGTACCTAAAATAGTGTTACGGAGCCCAAAAACAACTTATAATACAACTATTGGGCTACATGATAGCCCAAAGCACAAAAGCACCAATTGGCAGTCGCTGGACTGCTCCACTCTTCCTGTTGTTGGCTATTCCCCAAACCCCCATTGCAGGCCTAAACCATCTGTCAGCTCAAAGTTTTAATCACAGCAGCAGAGGAGCCCCGCCAATTGGTAGAAACCTACTCTGACACCAATGCATCCACCTTGTGTTGTGCTGGGCGCAGGGCCTTGGGATCCTTGGCGCGAAATTGGCCCAGGAGGGTGGAGTGTGTCTCTCCCACCCCCTTTACTGTAGTGATGGTCCCCACCGTTGAAATAGGCCCAGATAGGGGGGGCTACATGCACCCCTCCCCTTTACTGTAGCTCCAGTCTCAGGGGATGGGGACCTCAGGCTTAAATTGACTGTGTCTTCCCAATTGAATATAGTACCAGGCCCCCAGGGTTGGGGGACTTCTAAAAATATAGGGAGACCAGGCCCCATTCTCTCCCATCCCCAGCAGACTTGCCATCACTATGTGTAGGCGCTGCAAACAATGATGGGTGCTGCGCTGTGGCATGAACCTGTACCGGCCTGGGTGGACCACCTTGCTAATTACTGTTAGTAGCCTGTTCACCAGTATTTCTGCCAGTATCTTAAACTCAGTGGCAATGGGCCTATAGGACATGCAATGGTCAGTTGGTTTTCCAGGTTTGAGAATCACTGATAAAGTGGCACCTTGAAGGTCGTGTGGTAAATCACCAAGGGAAAGGTCTTCAGTTCTGGCAATGGTTATATAAGATATGAGATCTAATGGGCATGGGAAAAATCTCCATGACACTTGAGCAAAAGGGTAGTGATTCTGTAACGTGCTGGAATCCTTGTCTGGAATTACTCCTGTCTGAGTTTTAAGAACTAACCTGCCCCTGCTACCTCAGGGTTCTCAGATTGACCACACTTGGGGACATAGGGTGACAGTCAGAGCTAAAAGCTTAGAAAATGAAGAAAGCAATAAGACATCATGGCATCACAACCCTCCCTGAGATTGTCATGGGGTCAGTGCAACTGGTTAGGGGAACAGAGGCTGGGGAAGTTAATGTCAGTTTGCAGCCGTTTCTTGTTTTCGTTTCTTTCTTTCCTGCTTTTTATTTGACCTGCCAGCCAAGTGGCTTGTGGCGGTGTATGTTCTATTTCTATCACAGCATAAACCAAATAAAACAAAATAAATTGGTTCTACAAAATAGGAAGTAGAATGATCTTCAATGAAATTAAATATGATTAACAAGAAACCAGTGGGGGTATTATTTGTATTAAAGGATTGATAGTCAATTGAAAAAATAAAAATAAAAAACAAAAAGGCAATACCAAGTTAATCACATATCCTAAGTTGAGATGGAGTTTGTCCACGTTGAAGATTAAAAGACACAGAGTAGGAGTGTTGCAAAACATGAGCTTCTAGTCCAGGCAAACAAAAACTACCTGCAACATCTCCCAGGTTATTTCTCTTGTGTCATGTCCTTACTTATTTTTATACTTTGTTTTATATGTCTACGTACAACTGAAAAAGCTAAAGTACAGCTAAAAAAACTGCTTAATAGGAAATAAATTAGGCAATACTCATTGTTTTTCCATATAATAATGTGTACAAGGGTTTTCAATTCACTATATTCTCTTCACTTATTCTGAGCCATATGTCAAGTTTAATATCAGTCACACTGTTAGACACGGGGAAAATTCTCTTATCCTTTTTTGAAGTTTATTTTTGCATATTAATATCTCATTTTTAGATCAGGCTGAGATTAATAACATCACTTTACAAAACACATAAGCAAGTGCGAATAATAGCACATGTACTGTAATGCCTGACGATGTAACAGAAGGTTCAGAAAAGGGGGTGGTGATGAACAGAGTGTCTGAATTAAGCAGACCACTCTTACCCAGTCCAAAGATCAGGGCTTGATCCATCACCGTTATTTAGCTCACTGCACCATCCCAGCTCAGAACCTGGCTATATGCAAATTAGTCTGTCCCTGGCCCAGTGCATCATGGGAACAGGGCTGACCAAACTACCAAGCCAATTCTTCACCAGAAAGGAGACAAGCTTCCGGGGAATATGGTGTAACAGAAGGTGACATTATACAACCAGTGATTGACCAAATTATGTTCTATTATCAATATAGCCAGGGGCTATGTAATAGTATTAATTATTCTAAATATGTTTACTAAGGTTTTAATATAAAAAACTACCTGTCTGTGAGTCTTTCTTTTTACATAGTTTTTATTATTGCCTTTTGTAGGGTAAAAATTGTTAAAAAAAGAGTCAGAGATGTTTATTTATTTTTAAAACCCACGACATGCCTTTGAGTCTTTCTTTTAAAGTTTTTGAGCCCACAAAAAGCTATCATAAAAGTCACCACAAGAGGGTTTTGAACACCAGCTGACGAGCACAGAGCTCCAACTAGGAGTGTGTTTAAAGAATATGGTAAGTTCTCCTGGGGTCATGGATTCAATGTCTCAAGAGACTTAAGTGCTGATTGTGAGTCTGGCGGTCTTTGACTGCCAGACTCGCAGTGGCACAGCAGTGGTGGTCCTGTGGCCGCTCTATTCCAAGGTGGCCATTTATACCATCCACCAATGCGTGGGCTGCGCCAGAGAACCACAATTCCCTGATGGTGGTGCAGCAGACAGGGGTATCCAATATTCAAGGGGGGACCACGGCTGTCCAATGAGCATATATCGAGTTTCCCCTCTGCCAGGCATTTCATAGTGGTCCGTAGGTGATTCTGTCGGGCCTACAACTGGCAGACAGGCTCCTTGAACCTGTCGAAAGCCAGTTGTTCTGACTGGCCTGTTTAAACTCCAACCGCCTCCATTGTATTTAGATGGTCTGACTTTAACCCCTTCGAAGCGGCCGCGATTCCCCTGGTGTGCTGTAAACAGCACGAACAGGGGCGGGCCGTGACGAACCCCAGCCGTCATCAGCACACGAGCACCGTAGTGCATGATGGCTGGGGTTCGTCATGAGCATGGAAGGGGTTAAACCTTTAAAAGGAGGCTTTGCAACCGCCATCTTAATCACATACATCGTGGTTTAGACTGCGTTGTAAATGCTGTTTTCCTAATGCACGATTCAGAAAAGGGGGTGGTGATGAACAGAGTGTCTGAATTAAGCAGACCACTCTTACCCAGTCCAAAGATCAGGGCTTGATCCATCACCGTTTTTTAGCTCACTGCACCATCCCAGCTCAGAACCTGGCTATATGCAAATTAGTCTGTCCCTGGCCCAGTGCATCATGGGAACAGGGCAGCCCAAACTACCAAGCCAATTCTTCACCGGAAAGGAGACAAGCTTCCGGGGATCGGTTTCTGGCATTTCAGCCGTCGTCGGCCCGGCTTGCTTGAATCCTGATGGTGCAGTGAGCAAGGGACTCATGTCTGAGTATACCCTGCCACACCTATAGTGGCCAAAAACGATTCAGAAAAGGGGGTGGTGATGAACAGCGTGGAAGGGTATACTCAGATGTGAGTCCCTTGCTCATTGCACCATCAGGATTCAAGCAAGCCGGGCCGACGACGGCTGAAATGCCAGAAACCGGTCCCCGGAAGCTTGTTTCCTTCCCAGTGTAAGAATTGGCTTGGTAGTTTGGTTTGCCCTGTTCCCATCATGCACTGGGACAGGAACAGACTAATTTGCATATAGCCAGGTTCTGAGCTGGGATGGTGCAGTGAGCTAAAAAACGGTGTTGGATCTAGCCCTGATCTCTTGACTGGGTGAGAGTATTCTGCTTAATTCAGAAACTCTGTCCATCACCACCCCTTGTTGTTAAATATTTTGTCCACCCTAAGCGTGGAAGGGTATACTCAGATGTGAGTCCCTTGCTCATTGCACCATCAGGATTCAAGCAAGCCGGGCCGACGACGGCTGAAATGCCAGAAACCGGTCCCCGGAAGCTTGTTTCCTTCCCAGTGTAATAATTGGCTTGGTAGTTTGGTTTGCCCTGTTCCCATCATGCACTGGGACAGGAACAGACTAATTTGCATATAGCCAGGTTCTGAGCTGGGATGGTGCAGTGAGCTAAAAAACAGTGTTGGATCTAGCCCTGATCTCTTGACTGGGTGAGAGTATTCTGCTTAATTCAGAAACTCTGTCCATCACCGCCCCTTGTTGTTAAATATTTTGTCCACCCTAAGCGTGGGAGGGTATAGTCAGATGTGAGTCCCTTGCTCATTGCACCATCAGGATTCAAGCAAGCCGGGCCGACAACGGCTGAAATGCCAGAAACCGGTCCCCGGAAGCTTGTTTCCTTCCCAGTGTAAGAATTGGCTTGGTAGTTTAGTCTGCCCTGTTCCCATGATGTACTGGGCCAGGGACAGACTAATTTGCATATAGCCAGGTTCTGAGCTGGGATGGTGCAGTGAGCTAAAAAACGGTGTTGGATCTAGCCCTGATCTCTTGACTGGGTGAGAGTATTCTGCTTAATTCAGAAACTCTGTCCATCACCCCCCTTGTTGTTAAATGTTTCCCTAATGCACAACACAGGGCTGGGGAAGTGGTAGGCATGGAATGTTCCCTGAGTGGTCCTTTATCATTAGTTGTAACCTACAACGGAACCTTTCTGATTTGCTGTCAAGCTCTCAACATTTCCTTGAAGCTGCTAATTAATCATTGTTTCCTTTTCTGTCAGAATTAAACAATGAGCTGAAAAAGATGCAGTGCTCTGCAATGTCAATTTTGGGAAGCCCGATTCAGCCCTCCATACATGAAAATTTAAATTAGATAATAGAAAAGAAGTGTGGTATTAAGCTCTATATGGAAGATTGGTATTATTGTCTGAGGATTTTACCGGCTGTTTATGTAATGCTATTAAACATTATTATGCCCACTAGCTCTCATAAAACTGAGCCAAAGGTGGGCACACTTAATAAGAGAAAAGGGCAAATAGCCACAGTTAATGCCTAAAGCATGCTGGCATAAAGAAAACAAATGATATTTGAGTGGTTCAGTGGAACGTGCTATGAAAAGTAAGTGATTACATAATACTCGGCAACCTTATTTTTAAAACACTATAAAAATAGACAATTTGATCGACCTTGAACAGATAAAATGTTAAGTGGGAAATTCAAATCACACACATATCTATGCAGTAGATTCTTTAGTCTGCCCGACTACTTCTTACTTCATACTAACAGTGTAATCCTTTCAACCGTGCTGGACATCAGAATAATTTGATATCAGAAACTGGACGAAATATTCATGCGGTTCAAGCAGGTTTAGGTGTAAAAGCAATCCTGTTACTACTGCAGCAAGGTGGCGGCCATTTTGAGAATGAAGATCACATTTCAGTGTTCCTTGAGCCAGAAGCAATCTGTATATATATTTCATCGTGAAAGCCGAGTAAATTAAATCGAACTGCAAAAGGGTAATTTGTATATGGTGATGTCTGCTCTTCGATTCAGAACAGGCAGTGCCTCAAAGCCGTCATTTTCAGATGCCGAGAGTTATATCAGCTTTCATGTCTTTTCATGTCAGCCTTTGTCTGCGCTTTACTTCCACCTTTGATCTTTGCCTATCCTTGCGTTTCGCCTGCCAGAGAAATCAAAGCTGAATTGATAGCAGAGTGCATCAAAACCGTAGAAATACTGCAAAGTTAACTCGAAACATAAATCACTCCTTGGAAACTGAGAGAATGTACAGTATTAGGAGAAATATTGATTTAACATCATCCACAGGATTTTGCTAGTAAGAACCATCAATAAATCTGCAGTGTCACTGACTCAGGGAAAAAATAAGCCAATGTAAGATTTATCCAGTATGAATGACATCACCCTACTGGTGAGATGTTTTGTTCTACTCACTGTGGACATGATGGGGTAAAACAAGGGAGCATGGCTGTGTGACTGACTGCACATGAACTTGAATCAGGGATGCCCTTAGGAAGTCCCTGCTGTTGCTAGCTTGCCATTTGGTACTCCTAGCACCACCCTTCATAACTTTGGTCACAAGGATTATATAGGAGGCAGAGCAAACAAAAATTAAACATGGCTCTGAACACCTTGTTACCTTTCTGAGACAACCAGTTGGTGGAGCGGGTTTTATATACATCATAATTTAGACTATTTATATGCTAATCTGTGTATTAATGTGTGGTCAAAACACATATAATGAAGCTGCACTTTATATAACAGAGGATAGTCATTTGTCTCGCAGCATATTAAAGTTTAAGAAATTGAGGACCATATGTTTCAAGATTAGTAATTGCGGTTTCCAAATTGCAATTTTTACAAAATCACAATTTGGAAATTGCAATTTCTAATATATGAAAGATTTAATGTTATATTTTCAATTTCTAGAGGGTTGAAAACTAACCTATCTCATGATTATTGATTTGATATTGGTTAATTTGCGACCCACTAGGAATCACTAATTAAAACTTTTATACATTAGGTCAGTATACCACTATGTCTGGGATCGCTTTTTATTAAAGTAAAATGCACCCATTTGGCGTAAAGGAAAATGCTTGTGTGTAAAAAGAAAAGTTTTGTTTTTGTTTAAGAAGATGTACTTTCCGATCACTCCCTCCTATTAAGCAAACTTTTTTTTACATTCACAAAGCAGGAAGGAGTCCTTCCTATTTGCAAAGAGTTACCGCTACATGTAGTCAGTAAATTATTAACGTTTTGCTACTAGAATTTGGTTGCAAAACATTAATACATACCATTACGATTCCGAATTTGGATGGGATACCAAAAACCCAAATTTCGATTCGATAACGTGTTACCAAATCGCAGTTTGTGTTTCATAGACACCAAAATGCTTTTTTGTAATTGTAAACATCCTTATTCTGCGAATTGGGCATTTGCAACTGCAAAAAAGCTTAGTAGTTCTGGCCTATAACTTCTTAAGTTAGTTAGAGTAAGAGTAGGCCCTAAATGACTTTCTGTGTGAATTGCAATGTTCTCTGCATTTTTCTTCCACGTTTTTCTTTTCATTCGAGGACCAAGAACACGTTATAGTTAGAAGTGTAGGTCATCGTTTGTCTTTACTAACGGTCAGATTAGTTATTTAAATCGGAATAAGTTGTTATTCACACCATGCATGGGTATGAGGCGAAGCTTCTTGTACCATGCTGTCCTGACTGATAATACATTCAATGGCATGCAGCTGTGTGCTCCTTTTCCTGATGATGTGAATGAAGGGAGCTTGACTTCTCCAAGAAGACTGCATTGTGATTGATCCTCATGTCATGGGATCTGTGGGAAGGAGTTTCTGGGTGAAACAAAGTATTTAATTGTATATTCTTAGAGTAGTTTTCTGACTTTGTCAGATGCAGGTCTCTCTTACTTTAAGATCCTGTAACTTCTGTTCATGAGGTAGAATCTTGAACAGCTATGTCTTTTTTGTGTTTTGAGAGCCTTGACAGCTTTAGAGCTTCACTGACTGACACCATCCGCTAGAATTTCCCCGTGTTAATTTTGGTGACCCAGTTTAGCACTAGGGAAGATTCTTTAAGGAACAGAGACTATATCTGTTTTTCTTTTAGAATTGTTCAAATGATTCATGTCGGCATTTGCTCATTTATTTCTGTTTGGATTGATTAAAACTTTATTGAATTTTGAAGATTTTCTGACCAATGATGAACGGATTGAATACATTTGGAACTCGACTAATCAGTTATTAAAACCTTAATGGTTTGGAAATATTACCCTCTGTCATCTCTCTGGAGCCAAATGGATTTTACTGTAAATTGAAATGATTTCATTTGCGGTTAGCTCCCAGTTTACACACCTCTGCTAAAAAAACAATGATCCTTTCGAATAATAACACAACTTAGGACCTTTAGCTATGGAAATTTTTGCTCTATTAATGTGATGTCATCCACTGTCAAATGGTTCATGATGTCACTTCTCCCTCTGCCATTTTTGTGAATTGAACACATGGGGCAGCGGAAATGGGTGGATAGTGTCATTGCATATCACCAGGGTTAGCATAGTCTAGTAGTATTCATGGAGGAGTGCTACATGCTTTAATGTTCTATTGTGTACATAGACTCCACTATCAGATCATTAGGAGAAACATACAAAGGACTGCATAACCATTCTGGTTGCCACAAGAATTTTCCATTTAGCTGATTGCCCTTAGAGGTTCCTATTTATGAAGGCTAACAAAAGGATGTCTGAGAGCACACAAACAGTAATGAAAATCAGGGGAGTGAACATTATGCACTCTGGCACTGGGTTACACCTGCTATAAAAATGAGAGCAGCTGTTTTCTCTTTTCCATTAATGAGGTGCCAGTAATAGGGTGGATTCCCTCACCTCAATTGCTCCTGAATAATCTGCATGTCAGATTTTGAAATCCTATGTTTAGGGCGAGTTATGTCCAATGTAAGCAAAGGGCTGGATCCATGACAAATGTTCAGGATATTCTCAGAAGACAAATACATATTGTTAGAACTGGGGGTCTCTAGTTGGCAGAGGTAGACACCACTGTCCAAATAGGGACCCTTGCTTCTAGTCAGGGTAAGGAGGAAACCCTCTGAGATAACCCCTGCTCACCCCCTTGGTAGCTTGGCACGAGCAGTCAAGGCTTATCAAAGGCAATGTGTAAAGGTTTTGTACCAAAAACTCACAGTAACACAGTGAAACACCACAAACTGACTCCACAACAGTTTAGAAAAATAAAGGTATTTAATCTAAACTACACAAGACCAAAATGACAAAAATACAACATACACGGTTCAAGAATATGGTTGCAAAAGAGTTCTTAAGGTTCTTAATGTTAGCGATAAAATTATCCACAGTTGCGTCATGTTTTAGCCACAGTACCTTTGTTAGCGATAAAAAGTTCCAAGCACAGAAGCTGTAGCGGTGAAAAACAAGCGATGCGTTGCTCCTGAGACCCTGAGGAGGCGTTAGCGACAGCCCCGCTGCAGCAGCAGGCGTGTTGCGACAAATCCGGTCTGTATGGGGAGGAAGGCCACTTGTATGGGTTCTGGTGCGTAGGTTCTGTAGGAAGATTTCTCCCGCAAAGGCACGATGCGATGAGTCTCGGGTGTTGCGACAATCTCCGGGTTGACGATGCGCGGTCAAGCGGCGATTTTTCTCTCGCAGCTCCTCGATGCGCTGGCTCTGTGACGATGTTCGCAGCGACGTGATGCGATGATTTCACCCAGCGATGACAGGCTCTGCGACGATGTTCGCAGCGGTGGAAATCTTTCAGCTAACGAAGGGTGCAACGTCTTCAGGCAACGGCGACAGGCGCTGTGACGATCTCGGTCTTCGTAGCGGCGGGAATTTTCTCACTCAGCCGGGATTGCGATAGATTTTCTGTAGCAAGTCTTTAAAAGCTTGATTTCCAGCTCCCCAACACAGGTACAACTTCCAGAGGCACCACACATGGGCCACGCACTCCAGGAAGGACAGAGCTCTCTCAGCAGAGCTCGGGGAAGCTGGGGGTGAAGCCCTTGGTTCCTGGGACTTCAAAACAGGGAGCCAGCTCTTCTCAGGCCCTTGGAGATTCCTTCAAGCAAGGGGACACAGCACAAAGCAAAGTCCTTCCCCTCTCCTTGGCAGCAAAGCAACAGCAGGTCAGTCCAGCAGAGCAACAGCAGGACAGTCTTCTTTCTTCAGTTTCAGCTTTCTCCTTGGCAGAGGTTCCTTCTTGATTCCAGGATGATCTAATTTTCGGAAGTCTGGGGTCCTATACTTATATCCCTAAAAGTCTTTGTTCCCTTTGTGCAGGAGGGCTCTGAGCCCGGTCTGAACCAGTTCTGAGTGCTCCTTGAGCACTTTGTGTTCCTGGCTTCTCCTTTCCTTTCAGAGTGAGAGGCAGGGTCATCAGCCGCCCAGCAGGAGGTGGAGCCAGCATTGTGGAAGGCAGGCACAGACCTATTCAGGCCCTGGTGCTATCTCCTGAAACCACTCAAGTTGCAAATGCAGTCATTCAGCCTAGGGCTGACTCAGCCAGCCTCATGGGGAATCCCCAGCCCCTGTCACTCTCAAACCAGACAGTCAATTCACAAACAGGCCAAGGCACACAGAAAGGTCAGACAAGTGGACAGCAACTTTCTAAAAGTGCTATTCTCAAACACAGGAGTTAAAAACCACCTTTCCTAAAAGATGTGTTATTAAATTCTGAGTTCAGGGATACCAGACTTTTATGTCCTATCTTACGCTTGTGGGAAGATATGCTGGTAGCCACTAAAGCCAGCATCCCCCATGATAGCCTATGGAGCAGGATAGCCTTGCAGCAGTGAAAAACGAAAACTGCTGTGATTAACTACCAGAGAATGTCACCTGCACAAGTACATGCTCTACCTTTCACATACACTGCACCCTGCCCATGGGGTTAGCTTGGGCCTTCCAAAGGGATGACCAATGTGCACAGAAAGGGAAGGGTTCGGCCTGGTCAGTGGGGACACTGACCAGGAGGACATGGCAGTTCACAGACTACACACAGGCACTGCGGTGGCAGGCCTGAGACACCATTTTGGGGCATATCCTGTGGGTGACACAATCAGTGCTGCAGGCCCACTAGTAGCATTTGTCATCACCAGCCCTGGCACACCCAATGCACTTTACTAGGGACTTCTTGGTGATACAAATATGCCAATCATGTATATCCAATCACAATACCAATTTACACAGGGAGCACTTAAACTCTGACACTGATCAGCAGTGGCAGAGTGTCCAAAGCATCTAAACCAGCAAAAACAAAATTCAGCACAGCATCAAAAATACAGGAGGTAGAGGCAAAACGATAGGGGGAAACCACGCCAAGGATGCCAGGTCTAACACATATGATAAATCTTAATGGAAGAAATGTAAATTTCATTTTGGGGGTTATCAAGAAAATCTGTCCTATGGACAGGCTACCTTACAAAGTCAAGACGCTTCATTCTTCTCGAAGTTGATGGAATCATAGTAACCAAGACATACACCTAGAGTTGACTATCTACAACAGTCTCTAAGATCACTCCAGCTAAACAATGGCCTTTAGGGACTACAACATAAAATGTGGGAGCACTAGCATCCCCTTCTTTTTCACTTTTTCCCTCTAAAGAGACTGACTGAGATGCAGGAAAAAGCTGAAAACACACTTCCTATGACAGTCTATATAGCAGTTGACTGATGTTCCCAGTTACAGCTCACTGATCTTGAGCAAGTGATCTTCTGGCCATGCAATGACAACTGCACCAGATCCTATGTAACCCTTCCTTCCGCCATCAACATAAAATGCTTTTATATGGTCTCTGTCAGCGTGATAACAAAACAACAAATGATGGAAAACAAAACAACATCCCTCGCAGATTTGAAGTACATTAGTTCAATTAAAACAAGTATTAGGAAAGCCAATAGGTCTCAACAGTGACATCAATTGGCTTTGCATTGCTTTTTTTGTTAAATAGCTGCTGTCAATGCAGGCACATCCATGCATGTGCATCCATGGCAGCCATCTTTGGCTGGATTTTCAAATGCATTCTAAGATAGCTGCATGGATGAAAGTGTGTCCACGATGGCCATATATAAATGTATTTGTAATGATTTACCAAACCCATTTGAAGATTGACTTTCAGATGCATGTTCATCCATGGGAACAATCTTTGAATACATTTGTGAGAGGAGTCAGTAGGAGACGGGGCAAAAATAGGTTCCAGGGGTGATATGGCATCCTTGACAAATGTGTGACTACAGGGGCTTGTCCCCCTCTCCTCCCATATGGCATAATACTGTTCTCAAGTAGGGCATCAAGACAAAAGTCTCCACAATTAGGCAAGTAGAAGCAATAAGTACATGCTTGTATGTTATGTGTCCCATCTGATTTGACAGGTTGACATGAGATAAATTACAGGGCATCTTGCTAGTCTTGATGAAAGTCCTGGACCCAAGGGGCCTATCACAACAGGGCTTAAGTATGTCAACAATTCAATAGGGCAAAGGACCATTATTTCCTTAGTGTACAACCCTCACAGGTTTTTAGACATAACTACAATATCAAAGGGGCACAAAGGTTGTTCAATGTATTTGTATCTTCTTCCCAGCTGCAGTAATATCCTAAGTGTGTCTTGGAACATGGTTGAGCCCAACCTGGTTTTTAGGGACTAGTATCAGACACAATAATGTAGCCTGCAACTAATAGAGTGGGTGAGGGTTTAACAAAGAAAGCCTGAAGAAGGGTGTACATCTCAGTCAACCCTGAGAGTGATCCTGGATGAGGGACACCCTAGTGTGTTATTGTATTACTTTAGGACAGTGTATACCCTATAAAAAAACACATTTCTTGATGAAGGTCACTCATGGAAGGAGGTACGAAATGGCGATGGGTGGCTTGGTAACAGAGGAGCTGGAGTGATGGGTTTAAAGTCTGAGTGGCATGGGCAGTGGGGAAGCCACTGTTAATGTAGTGCTTAACAGTTACAATTTGATATACTAACCTATTTTTTGTCTAAATTGTGTTCTTCTATATGTTTGTTTTCAATACTTTTGTCTTTACATACAGAGTCGTTATTTGTGTCCTCGATGTTTTTTTGGTGATGTTTTGGTCCCTGATATTTGTGTCAGGGATATTTCATCAGGCAGCCATCCATAGAGTGTGCGGGGAAAGACTTTAAGTCTCAGAATGCAAAACACAATGCCAATTGTTTAATTTTGCGCAATACTGTTCTCTATAGAGCATTTCCTGATTTGCTTGACAAAATCTTGTTCTTATGAGAATTTTTTTTTTGTATTTTTATTGTGTACAATGAATTCCACTGAAGGTGACAGAGTGCTGTATAAGCAGACTAGCAATACATCCATTAAAACAATTTGATATAACAAACAAACAATACGAATGAAGGAAAGTCAAAATGCTGAAATTGGTATTAAGAGAATCATAGAATTGAGAACAAGAAATAAGAGAGCCAAGCTCCAATTACTAGAGAAATAAGTGAGGATCAAATAGAGAGCCAGCCAAAGAAAGCAATTCAGAAGATAGAGAGCCATATGCAAATGGGTAAAGGTAGCAAATGTAAGGGGAAGTCCAGTATTTGCAGCTGAGTAGCTATTGTTTTCATAAAAAAGAGTTGAAAATGATGCACTTTTTCAGGGCTCTTAAAGGTAGGGAACGGGATTTGAGATATAATCTTAGCGATAGAGAATTACAGAGCCAAGGAACATGGCTGGCCCCAAAATGGTCAATTCTTGAAATATTTAGTGAAGAGATTTACAGAGAAGACCAATGTTTAACTAACTCTGATTTCTCAAGGGCATCTCAGCAGACATTCATCCATTAAACATTTAGGTGTGACTAAGAGGATTTGGTGCCTTTAAGAACCATGTCCATATATTTATTTTCCAGTTTACCAATACATCTTGATATTGTTGTTCAGATCATTTGTTCATTAATTTGATGTCACAGGAGAGCTGCCTATCGTGCTGTCATAAAAAACTTCTTGATTTCTAGATTCTCTTGAAGCAGCATCCTCCTTCTCTGCTCAAAGGGCTACTTTCCTTGTGTCATAATGCGGGGCTTATTTTACATCAGTGCCCAGGCCCCAATGCCGGATGTATGTCAGTACAACGCGATCTTTTAGATCGCGGTACTTTACAACGCGTTTATTACAACGCAAGTCGTTACAGCGACTTGCTTTGGAGGGCGCGGATTGAGTAATATTATAATTTTATATTCCAACACCAGTCCATGTAACAGTAGGGAAGGTGTTGAATATAAAGTTACAATATTCCTTAACCAACAGCGCCATCCAGCGCAAGTCGTAGTAACGACTTGCGTTGTAATGGCAGCGTGGTAAAGGTCGTGCGGTGTAAACACCGCGTTGTAAACGACGTTTACCCCAATGCCACGTTTTGTCACTTGCAGGTTCATAAAACTGGGCAGTGTTTGTCCTTGGGCTCTGAATATGACTTCCTGGTTGCCACAGTGAGAATGAGACAGGTGTTTCCATTGACTCCAAGGCCTTCAGCCCTGCTGATTGCTGGAGATAGATCCCTTTGGCCTCCAACATACGAGTTAGTACCTGTAGAGATTTGTTCCCTGGACTAGCCCTTGATGGCAACATAATGATGTTGACTGGCAAAATGAGAAAAGGGATTCTCATTTGTGATCCAATTTACCGTGCCTTGCCTTGCTAGTACCTGCCTTCTAGTTTACTTATTTCTATTTCTTCCTCAACATTTCACAGTCACACTTTTATTCTCCAGGATTCCCTTCATCCTTTATACTTCCTTTTCCCTTCAAATTGATTTTTTTTCCTATTTAGTTCTTTGAACAGTTACATGTTCATTTAGACCCCACCAGGTGGGTGGCTCACCAGCTCATGCGATCAGGAGAATCGATTACTTCATTCCTGTTGTGTAGGACTGCCCACCCTACTAAGAGATCCCATCCTGACTTTCTGGGACTTTGAACGTTTTCACTGCAACCACGGATTCAGTTAACATTGGTCAGCTTTGCTGAGATGTTGTCAGGTCTGTTGCACCGATTCAGCAAAGTTTTTTATTTTCCAGAAACAAGCCTGTTGTTGAATCACAAAACATAATGACCCTGATACATATAGAATTATGTACGTGCCCTCGGGTGCCATTGATTGATTTCTCAACAGCCTATAAAAGTCAGCCAAAGCTTTTCCATGTTGGAGTCAGCTGATGCTCTGCTGGCAGAAGCTTGATGGTTCCACAAGTCTAAATGATGTGAAGAACTGCACCTCGTTGGAAATGAGCACGTGTGTCTACCATTCTCTAAAGCTACTCAGAATGCCCTAGTCTTAAAAAAACATTTTCCTCTTCCCTCTATTGCTTCTATAGTCTATGCTATTTTTAAGGTTTCAGCAAAGTTTCAAGCAACTTCACAATTGATGTTTCAAACTTCAACAGCTTTAAAAACTTGGAACCTGGCGATGTTTAAAAGAATGAGGAGATACAATGAACTCTGTGCTGCAGCTGAAATGTTCTTGCTGCGATACAGTGTCACTGGCACAATGCTTGGCAGCCATTTACCTCTTTTGGAGGAGCACCAGGGTTGTTTAGTGGTCATTTCTTCACTGCTGAAGTATCAGGGAAAACTGCTGAAAGCATGGAAGAAATGACATCGCTGCGGAGTATTAGCAGCCTTGAGAGACAATATGGAAACACAGTATTGCATAGCCAAAGGCTCCTTTCCTGTGTGAGGGACATCTGGCTGAAAATAAGCCTTTGCAATGCAATAGGACTCGCATTGACCTGAGACCTATTGCATTGGAAATGGGAGTGCGGGCGTGGGGGGTGAGCTGAGAAGTCATGGACTGCGGGGTGGCGGAGGAAAGATAGGGAAGAAAATAGTGTTCAGAGTAAAGGGGCCAGTAGCCATGGAAGGACATAAATGACTGACAGGGGCGTCATGAGGAGGGACTAACAAGCCTAAAACCAATCTGAAGGCAGCATTTAGGACCTATGCCAGTGAAAAAGATTGGCGGAGAGTGGGCAGAACTTCCACACCATAATGAATACTGCATGCCTTGCAAAGTTAGCAGCGCATGTGCTGCAAAGCTAGGCTCAAACTAAAAAAGGGTTGGTTAAAGCAAAACTCCACCATGGGTGAAATGGGGGAACTAAGCATCCCTTTGCAAAGTTCCCAGCATCAACCAATTTTTCAAGTGTCATTTCCACTTCCCTTACTGTCCTGAGCTGGGAAATCTGCTGATGGTGGCTGTGATCTATATCAGGTAAGGTGATGTTTACTATGATCTGACAGCCCATAGGCAGATGAACATTCAAATCAGATGTTTCCAATGGTGGAGAAAATTGAGGTTCCATAGTTAAAAACCCTGACGTTCCCTCACTTTTCAGCTAGGTGGGGTGAGTTTGGCATTTTATGATGGCTGCATCAATCAAGACAAACTATACGTGAATCTCTTGTTTTTACTATGGCTTCATAAAGCATAAAGAAAATGGAGAAATCTTTAGAAATTGACAATAACGTTAGTAGATACAAAAAGTAGATTTACCGACTCACAACAAATACAAATTGGCAAACTAAATTTTTCAGGACTAAACCCATGTTGACACATATGCTTAGGTGTTGTTCTAATATCAAAGATTCTATTGTATAACTTTTGCATTTACAGGGAAGATCAAAGCCTTCACTGAATTGACCCCGGTTTTCCAGCCACTTCAGTTGGTCCAAGAATTAGCATTTGAGTGCTGCTGGACATCCGATTTTCAAACGAAGTAGGAACTCTTTGAGCATACCAACTCTCGGTTCACAGGTATGTACTAGTGAGGCAAGTTTATTGCAGTGCCAGCTTGCAGTACAGATAAAGTTATGCAAAGATATGAGGCCTAGACATTGCTTACCAGATCGTCGCTATTGAGATCGAGGGCATAGCTATATCCTTATCCACAGGTCAGAAGGCTGCTTCCAGCACCTTCACTTTTGTTTACGGTGGAAACAAGAGGGCCTGATTCTTAAACAAATTGGCCATCCTGTTCTACATGTTCACTTCTGGGTTTGAAGTAAAATTCTGTCTTCCTTTGTGTTTTTTCAAAGTCGCAGATGATGCTAGTAGTACTCCAGGAAAGTTGTAGTAGTCACAATGTCCTACTATTGGTTCTGCACTTCTTTTTCAAATTCCAAGATACACTCAAAGGCATGACATTTTCATGGGTTTTAATGCACATGGTGTACGTTTATGGAGGTAAAAATACTTCGCACTAGTGTAATTGCCCTTTATCATGTTTTAATTTTGTTCTAGAGAGATAATATATTTCCCTATTGAACATTGCCTTCCACTACACCCCTCCATTTTGTAGCCGTTCCCATTCTCACTTGTTCCATCCCATTCCTGCTATTGGCTGAAGTAAATTTCCAACACTGTCTAGCTTGGAAATGGGCTCTGAAATCAATTTTGAATGGTTCCAAAACCGTACATTTATGACTGGAATGCCCGCACCCAGTCCTGGAAGCATATTTACTCACAAGTCCAAATATGTGTGACTATATCTGTGTTACAGGATAATTGACATTTTGCTATACCGAAACCGGGATTTAGGCATGGAGCACTGGTTAGTTGTGCAATGAAGTTCAATTGCCAGTCAGAATCTTCAAGAGCAGCAAGCAGGATGTAGTGAAGGCTCTGCAAGATAGGCTACATCAAATTCCGGGTCACACTGACAAATTAAGATTGGTGCCCAAAGCTCTGAACAGGACAACCTTTGAAATGGTGGTGGGTGTTGTCGTCTTGCTGATGGGATTAATTTGTCATCTTACACTGTAGATTTTTCCAGTTTTCTAGAGTTCAGAGACCTCCAATGAGGCAAGCTGATGAGCTCAGACTTGGTTTCATGAGGTCAGATACTATCTATGAAAAACATTGCTTATGCTTGGCCATGTGCAGCATGAACCATGATATTTTGTCCGCCAATGTCATACCTTTCTCAGGCAGATTCTGCACCATGTCCCAGTCCTCCGAAGGTCGGAAAAAGTTTAAACTTTCCAGGATGCAAAAAATATTAGTCTTGGTCACTCTCAAAGTTCCTACACATCCAAGAAAAGCTTCCAGGTTACTAGGGCACAGACATCAGCAAGAGCCAGACCAACGAGGGACTGACTTACTGCTGCCTTTCTGCCTCCCTCCTGGTTTCCCAGACATCGTGACTGGGGTGGGACTAACTCCTAAAGCTAACCATGCGACTGAGGGCCTGATGCGACAAAAGTGCTCCACAAGACCTCCAGCGTGGGACACCCCTAGAGGAAGATAGGGCCAAGACTGGGCCCATCTACACCCATCATCACCCACAAGAAGCCAGCTACGCCCACTTTCTTAGCCTGCTATTGGGATATAGGCCTGTGAATGAAAACCACTAGAGGCATCTAATCTACAGACAAGTGAGTGGTCTAAGGCAGTTAACAAGGGTTGCAATGGCCAAAAAGTGACAGGCATGCAAGGGCCACCCAGAGGCAGCTATAATATCTGATTTTATAAAACTTTAGCTTAACTTTACGCTTACAACCTACAAAGATAGACTGTTTTAGCTTGGTAAAGCCTGGCAATTGGAAAATAGAAAACACAAGGGGAGGTTAGCAAAAAAATCTATCAAAGACAATTCCACACTCGAAGCTATAAATGTTCTGATAGAACAGGTAGAATGTATTCTACCCGTCGATCAAGAACCGAATGAGAAACTAGGGGCTAGACTTAAAATAACACATTTTTTCAAGGGGAGAAACAAAAAGAATGTCCCAGCAGCTAGAAATTAGGCCGGATCTGCCCTCTATCTACTACAATAGTGGACAATGGAGTACAAGTCTTCCTATGTCATGAGCCAAAAGAAGTTGGCAACAAGCCTAATATTCCTTCAACCAACTGGCATGCCCCCTTAATGCCCTGAGAGGAGGGACATCTAACTATTGAAGACCAAACCACACCAACTGACAGGATCATAGATATAGATGGCACCCTATTGCACAGATCAGCACCCTGAAAGAAGATTTCAAGACTCTGACTAGCGCAGTACAATCTCTTGAAGCCATAATTAAAAGCTATCTTATGACAACACTAGAGTTATCAAGGGAATGTGAACGTGTGCCAGGAGGGGAAAGAGTAGGCAATTCTAATTCTGACAACTGCAAACTATGCGGGGGTCAATCAAAGATAGAAATAGCGGATAGCGATAAAAAAAAGTTAACTTTGGTTAGCCACCCCTGACCAACAATCCTTAGCCATTTCTTCTCCCCCATGGCCAAGAGGCTTGTAGACCAATACGGGGAGTTATTGAGAAAGTCACTGACCACTATTATCATAGAAATACATTCAAAAACAATGAAAACTCTTTGCCAACCCTCCGTTCGCAAAAACAGCAAGCCACCACTTTAATCAGTACAACTCTCCAACTCAGGGCCCGTTAGTGACTGATCCACTACTTTTTTTCAAAGATCGTCTTTGTGTTCCACCAAATAGTGTGCAGGGTGGAATTATTTATGACAGGTGTTCCTAGATTAGCCCCCAACCAGAAAGAACACCCTGATTCATTAATTAATACGATCACTCATTGGATTCATCACAAACGTAACTGCCTTTCATTCAAACACTCAGAAGTGATTAATGCCTAGCGTATATCTAACAACCGATGCTCTTATGACTCCATTAAATTGACCATAAGAAACCAGGCTATTATTGATGGAAGCTTGTTTTTCCTCCTCAGGGTTCTGCAACACAATTTAAACCATCATTAGGCATTGCCTATTTAGAAGGTTGCCCGCAAACACAAACGCAGAAACACAAGCTTTTATGTGACTTTCCTGGGCATTGGGAAGTGCAGATTTTAGCACAAGCAAGGCCCGTTCAACTCTAACCAGCTCATCCCAAAGAGATTTTGATGAAGTCGAAGATATTATTGGCCCTGAGAAGCAATGCTCCCCTGACCGATGCAATATGGTTGTTAACAAGGAGATCATTTCCTCTCCATTGAAAGAAATGTGTTGGTTGTGTATTCATGTGGATAAACCTAGAAGTTTGGGGAACATTAGTAACCCCCTTTGAAAGAAATTGGTTGACTGTGTATTCATTTTGATAAACCTAGAAGGTTGGGGAACATTAGTAGCCCGCTTCTCACCAAACAGCAAGCAGAGATGGTATGAAGCTGCTCTCATTTCCAATAGGAGGCGTATTTGCCCACTATCCAGGACAACAACAGATTTTTTTATTTATTTTATTGTATTTATTTTTGAAGTTTTTTATAGCGCTGGTTGGACCAAAAGTATCAGAGCGCTTTACATGAGTATAAAATAGTTACAGACACAGGAGCAAAAATCAGCAAACAATCAACAGCAATGAAATATAACAGATTAGAAAAGAGTGACAACTTATAACTATACAAAAACAGGTATAGGATCAGGAGCAATTTCCAATACCAAGAGGAATGATAAGACAAGGGGTTAGGGATAAAGGCCTCCAATATTTGTTAAGGAGGTGCACTTTGAGGTCCTTTTTAAAACTGAGATAAAAAGGGTTGCATCTCAGGTCTTTGGGGAGGGCATTCCAGGTGCTAAGGGCATTGACAGAGAAGGAGCGGGATTGGGTGGTTTTGAAACAGGGGATGGGACAAGGAGGAGAGTGTTTGTACTTCTCAGAGCTCGAGAGCTGCCTGCTATGCAAAGTTTGTTGGCTAGGTAAGGCGGCGTGTTTTGGTGGAGGGCTTTGTGAGTAATGGAAGAATTTTTGTAGGCAGACCTGCCTTCTACAGGGAGCCATGTAAGTGTTTTGAGGACTGGGGAGATGTGGTCAAAATGTTTGGAGTCAGTGATGAGCCTAGCTGCGAGGTTGAGAACAGATTTGAGAGGAGCTAAGTGGATCTTGGGGATTCCAGAGAGGATGTGGTTGCCGTAGTCAATTCTCAAGAGGACCAGGGATTGAACTACTAGTTTAAAATCTTCAGATGAAATAAAGAGCTTGATTTTTTTGACATGGCGGAGAGTGAAGAGGGCTCCTTTTGCTGACGTTTTGATGTGAGAATTGAGATTAAAGTTTATGGAAAGTCCTCTCATGGAATTTAGTTTCTTAAAACTGAAACTTGTGGACCCTGACTGAGATACTTACATAGATGCCCATGATATGTGTGTTTTCCAAGAGGCAAGGTCAACAGAACCTTGTTTTAGATGTGGTTACTCTAGCTTTTATTGTCCTGCCCCGACCAAAGAGAAAGGCAACTGTGTGAGGGGTCTACTAATTTTGTTAATACATTTGCTGGGTTGTAAAATTACTATACTTGATGGAACTACCTCGGAGGTACTTGGTCTGAAATTGTGTAAAGAGAACTTTTGTATCTATCATTTCTATGTTTATAACAAACCCCAGGGCAATCACAAGGTAGCTTTGATACTTACCCTCCTCGAAAACTAGATAGGCTCTTTGCCCTGTGAAGCTCGCATAATAGTGGCAAGCAATTTTAATGTCACTATGGAGCCACTAGATATCTGTATTTCTTCCATAACTGAAGAGGGGGATGCCTCATGGAATATTCTAAGAGTGGGTATCTCCCAAGTTAAAAAATGCTCGACCCTGCATTTACAACTACCAGGCATCACATTAATAAGCGGGCCAAGGGCGTGCCATGGGAGGACAATGTTGGACCACTATGGTGCAATGACCTTTAAATGTGGAAATAGCTCAAGCAGAATAGATTATATATTCATTTCCTTACCTCTTTGGGTTCATATGGGCGACATGACAGTAGTGGGAAGAACAGATAGCAAACACAATTCCCTGATGATGGAACTTACCGGGCTATTTAGTTCCTCTATAGAAGAGAATAAGTCTAGTATACTATGGAATGCAGCACTGACCAACAACAAAACAATGCTGAAATGGGAGTATATCCAGGCTCATCCTGAAATATTAGAACAGATATACTTGAATTTCGGCACTGCTATGGAGTAAATTAACAAACTCCTTGTGGAAGAGGTAGCACCTAGTCAAGGTATAAAAGTTCATGAGGATCTATTTGCACTAATATGGAATTTGACCACTAGAGAAACTAGGAACCTAACCAAAAATCGCAGTAAAAAACACAATTTGTGAAATGCAGAATGTAGGAAAGCAAAAACCTTACTCCTAGGATGCATAACATCAGGAGACCAAAAAAAGGTTTCAAAGGCTGAAGTCAAAAGGGCACAAAATACCTGGGAGACTAAGGTCTGGGCAGAACTAGCACATGCAGCAAAGCATGGGTTCTCAAAAATATTCTGCACTATTTTGGCACATGGTATCCGCTCTGCAGTTAGCCCTGTAGAATTTTATATTGAACTTTGCAAATGGACGAAGCATTTTACTGCTTTATACTCTATAGAAATCAATAGTGGCCAAGCAGCTAATACTGGTTTGAGCCAGCACACCACGGATGCTGGGCATGTAGAGCACCTTGCGATATCCCATATGGACTCTTTCGGGGTACTGAAGCTGATTACAGCTAACAAAGCTCCCGGCCCGGAAAGTATCCACTCTGATCTCTTTGCTACAGAACCTGAAATTTAGGCTACATACCTAAACCTTGTAACAAGGATAACTTTAAAGGTTAGCCCTATACCAGAGTCTTAGCATCGTGCAGAGATAGTACCAATATATAAATAAAAGCAGATAAGATGATCCCGGGAGTTAAAGGCCGATTAGTCTACTCGATGGACTCCAAAAGATTTTCTGTTGACAGCTCCTGGGTAAACTGTCGACTGGGCATTGGCAAATTATATATTCAGTGATTCACAAGCGGGCTTTCGCCCAAAAGTTAGTACTCTTGACCAAATCTTTAGGTTTAACCTGATCTATTGTAAAACCGTTCTGCTGGGTAAAAGGCATCTACACGTTATTTCTGTTGATTTCAAATCGGCATTTGATACTGTCCCGAGCCGTAGATTATGGGAGGTACTAAAAAAACATGGGAGTTCCAACTCCAATCTTAGGAGTCCTAACGAAAATACATGAGACCAATATAGCACAGGTGAGATATGTGAGGAACTGGGAACCAACAGAAGCTTTTCAAAATAGAGAAGGGCGTACGCCATAGTTGCATCCTAGCCCTGACACTCTTCTTTCTGTTTATTAATGATCTGGCAGAATACTTGAACTTTGAAAATAATGACGCCCCCAAGATTAGCCTCCCTAAATGCCCAGTGTTGTTATTTGCAGACAACACACTTCGTATTTCAAAGACCCCAAGAGGCCTACAAGCAATCCTGAAACCATTTCTAGATTTTTGTGCTAACCAGGGTCTAGGATTGAACATAAGCAAGACTAAAGCCATGGCTTTCAATCCTACAAATCCACTAAACCAACTACAATTGTTAATAATGCACTTTTAGAGCTGGGCTCAGATGTTACTTATTTGGGGTTGACTTTGTCACACAAAGAGTCAGGGGCCATCCTAAAGATGACAAATAAGTTTAAATCAATTAGCATAGCCCCTGCGCTTGAGGTATTTTGCCCTGTTTGGCGCAGAGCACTGGGGCCACGAACTGGTCAGTGAGCTAACAATAGTGGAAAATAAATTCCTCAAATACCTAAAACAACTTCCATATTGCTTCCCAACTCTTTCAGTTTTGCAAGACTCAGGTCTCTTCCCAATCTCATTCACTATGCAGGTTCACCCACTATTATTCTGGCATAGATTATGGTCAAGACCAGAGCTGGAGCCCTATAGAGCCCCACTCAGAGAGATTCTAAAAGCAGAAGGCCATCTTAAGATTACATGGCTGATATATGTAAAAAAGATGCTTCTCGCTGATGTTTAGAGAATCTTTGGGTCTCTCATAAAGGCTCCCATCTGACACCAAGGCAAGTAATAAAGGTACGGTGCAGAACATATCTTTGGTGAGAGATAATAAAGAATAGCAAACTAAGGAGCTAAATAGATCAAATCTTGATCATAAGATTGTCCCTGAGTATGAACCCTCCCTTGATGTCATCCAAGGCTCGCTGCTTAGAAAGCTGTATCGCAAGTTCAGATGCAGGATTCTGCCAATGCAAGAGTTTACAGCAAGTTGGGCGGACACCAAGACCACTAACACCAGCTGCCCTGTCTGCGGCATTGCTCCTGAATCATTAAGCTACATATTCTTCTGTGAGGCTTGCAAAGTTTTGAGGAGGACATTGATTATTCCCCTCAGTAGATTACTAGGTATAAGGACTTTGAGCACTGTACTTAGGATACTAAAAACAGTTCTACAGGAGCTGATTATTATCAGTCTATCGAAATACTTGTATGCAGTATTGATAATTAGGAATCAGTGGATAAAGCATAAAGAGATGATCCAGTTCTGAATGCCGGTAGTATATAAGTAGTTGGACTCATATTATTATATATACACTTACCAGGACGTTCTAACCCTAGATCTATACTTCTCTCCAAGGCAGACTCATGATAACGCTGCTTGGAATTTAAATTGGTAGAATTTAATATACAAATTATTATATACAACAAGATACAGACAGAATTGTCTATTTTGAACTTTTAAATGTGGGTGCGAGAATTTATCTGATTGTTTTCAGCTGTACATGCATAATACATTATTTTAACCTTCGCAAATCTTATGGATTTCAATTTGAAAATAGTGATAATAATAATATAGAACATAAATTGTATGGTGAAGAAGAAAAAATGTGGGCTTATGTACAATTTCTAACATATCAATCAGCGTCATTCAAGTGGAGGTGGGTAATTGGACTAGGTGGGTTGCATCACCTAGTCCAATTACCCACCTCCACCTGAAGGAAGCTGATTGATATGTTAGAAATTGTACATAGTCTTTATATTGTTCTAAACCATTTTAACTGCTCTGGCCCTAGAAATCCTAAAGATTAATTGTATTTAGATTTGCCTAATGCATTTAGGGCCTGTCACACCTCCCTGTTCCAAAACTACCACAGCCATAGGCTGGAGTTTGGTAGTGATGTCTGCATAAGTTGCCTGGTGAAACACACCAGGAACAACCTCTCATGAGGCACCAGCTCATCCAGGACCATAGTTGCACTAGCCCCTGTGTCTCTGATAGCCTCAACCTCAGTCCCATTCACTTTAGGCCTTTGCCTCTACTTGTCCATGTTTAGAGGTAAGGCAGCAAGGGTGGCAATATATTCAGCCCACCCATGGGACACTATGGTTGCTTCCACCACCTGATTACCCTTCTCTGGGGCACACTCTCCACCCCTACACTTACACTGGCAATCCCTGTGGATGGCCCCATAGGGGGGAGGTTCTTGGCGCAGACAGGATCTCCCTGATTTTGCCCTTACGGTCAAAGCACCTACCCACCTTTGAGGGATCAAAGAACCTACCATTCTTTGCCTGATATCCCCTCCCTTTAAATTTGGGTTGGCTCAGGGCCCCCCTCCTTGTGCATGTTTTTGTGGGTCTCTGGAGGACTCTCTCTGATTTGAACCTTCTTTTTCCAGGGCTTTCCCCTTGCGAGGGACCTGTCCTCCTTTCTTCTGGTCAACCCCCCAGGTGCTGAATGGAAACCTGGGTTCTCACCCACTCTTCAGATGCTTCTCCTATCTCTCTGGGGTCTGTCATCTAGATACTGGCATAACTTCTATTCCGCACAATGAGTCAAAATATGTTCTTTCAAAAACAAATTATACAATTCCTCACATGTGTCTACTTTGTTTCCAACAATCCAGCCTTTCAGTGCTTTCACTGAAACGTCCACAACGTCTACCCAAGACTTTGAACTCAATTTGTGGGTGCCTCTAAACTTCACCCTGTACTGCTCTGGAGTCAGACCAAATCTGTTGACTAAGCATGCATCCATCTGCTGGTATGATTCTGCATCCTCTCCCTTCAGGGTCAGGAGCCAATCCCTCCCAGTTACTGGAATTAACTCTGACAGGAGTGCACCCCAATACTTAGAATGGACCCTTCTCATTTTAAGAGCCCTCTCAAAGGCTGCAAGCCACTTGTCAATGTCATCCCCCTCGGTGTACTTGGGTACTATACCCTTGGGAAGTTTGTGTTGAAATCCACCACTCCGGGACATTTCAAAATCTTCATTACTTTCATTAACACCATTTCTTTTCAACGCCTCCTTCCTCTGGCATCTCTTCTCAGCCAATTCCAGTTGCCTGGCAAAGTTTTTACATTTGGAATTTAAAACTTTTCTGGAGCATTTCTTACTGGGATCTCTCGAAGATCTCAGCCAGTCTGGATTCGGTGAGGGTTTGCCGGATTGCCTTGCGACTATGCTCCCTGTCAAACTTATGGAAGTCTGATCTCCGGAGCGTTCCAGTGGGACAAACCAAGGATCCGGGCTGACCCGCGGTTGAAGGCAGGTGGCTTGGCTTCCGCGATTATTCATGGTTATCTTTTCTTAGTTGGCACTTGGAAACTTTTACGGGGCTTTTTCTCGCGGGGTCCCTCGATGCTCTCCACCAGGTCTGATTCCGTGAGGGTTTGCGGGTATCGGATTTGAATGATCCCTGTCATGCTCTGGAAGTAGGACCTTCAGGGATTTTCAGCGGGTCAAAGCTGGACTGCAAGTCGACTCGCTGTTGAAGGCATGAGGCTTGGCTGGCCAGATTGAGTCGGTCCCCTTATGGAGCTTTTTTCCAAAGTTGCTCTAAAGTTCTCCAAACTTCTGGAACGTCTTCCTGAAGTTCCCCAATGGGTCCCATTGTGACTCAAACTCACTCCAAGGGTCTGAAAGATCCAAGATGGTCCATGAAAGGTGACTCATTAGTTCTCATGATCCACTTGGACCTAACCCTTATAAATCCACTGGTAGTTCTCTAGGTTGATGATTCTTACTGGTGATGTTCCACGTGAGCTCTGTTAACCTGTAGCTTGCAGGGAGTCCATTCTTTAGTCCTTTTTACAGCAAGGTATTCCACAGGCTGTAGTTTCAGATGGCGCAGAAGGTGCAGTCTTCAGAGTGCAGGCCTTAGGAAATGCACATCAAACTTCCAGCATGGCCTGTCTTGCTTTCTTAAGTTTTAAGCTGCAGATCTGAGGGGCTCTGCCCTTCTCAGATACTTATTCCAATTTCTTGTGGTCAAGCAGAAGGTCACTCCTGTCCAATGGGGTGCAGGGTACCACCCAAAGGTCTGACCACTTCCTGCACTGGCACTATTTTGTTCCAGAGTGCACCAATTCTTCTAAATTCCTAATGGCTGATTATCCAGCAGAGATAAAAGAGCTGGCTAAATACACCCCTGAGATGGCTAATCTGTGGTTATTTTTCCCCTGTGCTGGAAATTGCATTTTGGCCCTATTTATGACGAGCTCAGCTGGTCATCAGCACAGCTCAACTGTGCCTCATGACGAGCTGAGCTCGTCATGAGCATGGAAGGGGTTAATCCTAGCATTTGGCTTAGGGTCAAAAGAGTGAAATTGTAAATGACACTGATGTTTTCCCTTCCCTTGAAGTCCATTGTTTACGACTCCTTCCCCTGCTCTGGCATTCCTGTGCAACAGGACACTGCCCTCCCAGCAGAGCTGGTCAACCCTATGGGCTCTTTATCACCTCTTCAAAGAAGCCTGGCTAATCCACTTAACTTTGACCAATCAGGAAAGACCACTGGAAGGTTGAATCTGGGCTTACAAACACAAAAGTCTTATAACTTCTTGTATGTACCTTTTAGGAGAAATTCAACAATATCATATTGTTGAGTTTATTAATACCATTCCAGGAAGTCAGGAAGTCTTTGAATGGTACTTTTAGCCTTCTCCTATCAAGAGTTATTAGTTAATAAGTTACTGCCATGTTAGCCTATGTGGCATGGAAGTTGCAATGGGGAAAACGATTTGGGCCATTTGTCCAGCACCAGGGATTATAAAAACATACCACCAAAGTCAATTTTGGGCAACACTTTATCACAATGTGGTGAGTGAAATGTGCCATTTCACTTAACCAAGGGCATATAAAACCCATTTTAAAAGGGTCCTTCTGATAAGTACCTGATCCCCACCCCTAGGACGCCTAGGGGAGACCCTGGGGTACCTAATATAACCCAAACATTGTAGGTTAACCATTTTTAAGTATCCCAAACACCAAAGTTGAGTTTGAGCACAATTAACTTTTAAAAGCAGTCCTCCAACACGGGGCTACTTTTAAACTGACCTCAGGCTTCAGCAGTGCACACATGCAAGTGCAGAAAGGGCTGATGGCCTCTAAACTGCGATGTCCTATTATTATATACTAGGGACTGATAGGTTGTTTCAATCCCCCTGCCCTATTGTGCACTAGAGCCTTTGAGGGTAGGTCATGCCAATCACAGGGGTACCCCAACCCATAGTGTACTCTAGTGTATGTATGTGTTTTCACTGTAATCTAAATGTGTCTCTTTCAGCATAGCACTGGCCCTGGGCCTGGTTAGGTAGAGCCCAGGGTCAGTCAGAGTCAGTTACAACCAGTACCAGTCATCAAAAAAGTTGGGGGGTGCCCAGGGCACAGGATGACTTTCTAACACTAAACAAATACGTGTACAAGTGCATTACATTTTTAATAACTATCATTTGTTGAATTTGATAATGCTTTCCCCAGCCACATTTTTATGAGAGTTTTTGTTACATAAAGGATGTCTTTAACAATGGAAAGAATCTTTCAATCAGTGCAGTGAGTAGTACATTTGAATTCAGTGGCATATTAGCTACACATTTTGCATATCTGTTTTGTATACAATATGTGCCTAGACCTTTTGGGGCCTCAATGCACATTTTCTACATAGAATAATTAATGTGAGAAGTATGCTTTCAAACATACAAAATGTTTACTGTGGGGTTGTTTAGCTGCAAAAGACAATTGGTCTAGGGGAGGTTCCTGTGCTTTGTTTTAAAGTCTCATGTGGTTTATAAAGAACCATGCTGCAGTCCAAATGTGGCATTTGACTTTAAAGCATTGTTTTGCACATTATTACTTTGGCTTTTCTGAGAAGGCAAATAGGCCAATCTTGATTATCCAATTACTTATCCATTCCTGACGTAACTGTGAGAACATATGCAATGGGAAGTATTAGGTAACCTCTCAATCTCCACATGTTCAGATGGGCCAGTAAATTAGTCCAAAAAAATGAAATAAGTCTAGAAAGCCCATGTGAAAAGGCACATTTTCCTACGTGGCAAACTACTTTTGTAAACCAGAGTAAAAATATCCACGCTTTGTACATGTCAGTAAGTATGTGACACTACTAAGCCATGTAATACACATATAGGGCTCATTTACAGCATTTTGGCATACGGCAGCGCAGCAACGGACAGGGCAGGAATGCACAGATTATGCAATACAGTGCAAACTAGCGCCAACGGAGGCACCGGTGCACCTTTGGTGCAAGGTTGGACTCTGTTGCATGCAGAACTGTTTTTGTAGTGGAAGGGGTACCTACAATGCATTTTCCCCTTTCCATGGCATAGATACATCAAGGTAAAATCCGCTCGCAAAAGGGCAGATTCTCAGAATCTGCCCCTTTGCGACCAGTATTTTTGCATTTGGGATGCATCATCCCAAATGCAAAAATCGCAAATTAGGAAATCGCAAAATTGTGATTACTTGCATTTAAGGAATCTCAAATTGTGATTCCTTAAATGCAATGCATTCAAGTTTAAAAATAGTGATTTTGCAAATAGGGCTCGCAAATTACCATGAAGTTGAACTTCATGGTAATTTGCAAAAACTTTGAAAAATGCACTAAAGTGCATTTTTTAAAGTGTCATGTTGCGCAAACGCATGCCCTAAGGGCATGTGTGTGTGCAACATATGTGCACAGATCAATTTCAGGGGTGCAACAGGGTGTCCTTTGAACACCCCTGCACCCTTGAAATCGCATTCTCAATTTGCGATTCGCTAATTGCGATTCGAAAATTGAGAATGTCTTCCCATTCATTCCTATGGGCCTCTAGGCCCATAGGAATGAATTGGGAGGTATTCCTTAATTGCGACTCGCAATTTGCGAGTCGCAATAAGGGAATTTTAAGAAATCGCTATTTTTTTAGTGATTTCTCCTTGTTATGCTTCACCTCAGGAGGCGTACGAATTTGACACTTCCTCAGTTTTTCATCACTGTAAATTTGGGGCAATATAAAATTCCATGGGTGTTGCGTGGGAAAACCCACTGCAATGCCCCTGGAACACCTCCCGGGACAATACTAAGGTGACGCATCGATTTGTGCTGCATCACCTTACTCATGATTTATGAGGCCACGCAAAGTCACACAGAGTGGCTTTGCTTGGCTTCATAAATCTTTATGAGCCCTGCGTCACACATCTACCACTTCACGTGGTGAAAAAGTGAAGCAGGGCTCTAATAAATAGGCCCCATAACATTTAACCACCCATGAGATTATGGGTTGATAGAAACATGCTGCTTGTGCGGTGGAAATGTAAATGGTTTGCTTTCCAAGTCCCTACTTGCTTTTTCTAATGGTTACAGACACATATATGCACCTGATATTCCACTCAGTCTCACTATACACTACTTATTATCTCTATTTGGGAAATTCTGCCTTCATGCCAAAAATATATCATCCGGTGGTGCCAGCGTAGGGAGAAAGACGTGCTAGTAAATAACATAAGCCTTTAAACCCCTATTTGTCCTGATGTAACACTGTGTGTCCTTATTTAGAATGATCTAATAGGCTTATGATGTCAAGGCTTTAATCACCTTCTCTGTGCTAAACCCTTCTTTGGATGCGTGAGTTGCTAACCTCTGGCATCTGCAAGGATGAAGAATAAATAAATGAGCAGCCACATAGACACACAGCATTGAAACACACTTTTTCTCACACAGCGGCTTGATGATTGGCCCAAATTTAAATTAAGATAATGGCTTGTAATGAATATTGTGGTGGAAATTACATGCTATAGGAAGACTTGCAAAGAGAAAGCCCAGCTCACCATCCACGTGAGGAACATGTCCTAGGGGCGATGGTCCTGCTGACATGGCAAAATATGGACTTACAGCCTGATTCATCATACTCCCGTTTTGCGAGCCTCTAATAGCGATTCATAGCGAATCGCTATTAAGGACTCGCAAAACGGGATTCATGTAGGAATATGCAAAAAAAAAGCGATTCCTACTAATTCCTTATTTGCGATTAGCAAATTGCTAATCGCAAATAAGGAATAACTCCCCATTCATTCCTATGGGCCAAAAGGCCCATAGGAATGAATGGGGAGTATTCCTTATTTGCGATTAGCAATTAGCTAATCGCAAATAAGATAGCGATTGAAAGGGTGCCAGGGGTGTCCAAAGGACACCCTGTAGCACCCCTTAAATGCTAATATGAACAGGGGTTGCGCACACACATGTCAAAAGGACATGTGTGTGTGCAACATGCAACTCAGAAAAATGCTTTTAAAAGCATTTTTCTGAGTTATCGCTCTTTACCACGAGGTTTGACCTCGCGGTAAATAGCGGCCCGAAATTGCGATTTCGCAATTTTTAAATGGATGATGAATTGCATTTAAGGAATCTCAAATAGAGATCCTTAAATGTAATCCATCGCAAATTTGCGAAAACGCAATTACCGATTTTTGCATTTGGGATGATGAATCCCAAATGCAAAAATCTCACTCGCAAAGGGCCAGATTCTCAGAATTTGTCCCTTTGCGAGCCGAATTCAGCTTCATGAATTAGGCTGTTGGAGTCAAAGCAGGCATTATAAAAAGGATTCACAAAAATTCAAACAAGCTACTCCCAAAGGAGTGCAAGACTCACAGCATGAATACTGCTCATGCTTCCATTATTATTTCAAAAACAGACCTATAGAAACGAGCTGCATGACTAAATGCCACCAAGATGCCCTTGGTAGGTAGTGCAAGCACAGTCATAAAAGTCTTTCAATTTATTTTCACCTTAATCATTAAAGAACTTGGAGCTTCATTTACAGAGAAAAGGCGTAGGACAGAACCGCAAGTCATTTTGCGGCGCTGCCTTACGCCAATTAGAAAAGGGCAGGTATGCACCATATTTACATGATACTGTGCATTCCTGTCCTTTCAGCCAGCGGGGGCACGCAATTTGCAGCTGAGCGCCTGTTGCACCATGGCGCAGGGTGCCTGCGTTGTCGGTATGATTATATTTGTGCAGAAAGGTGCCCCTTCCTCACGAGGCGTAGTCCTCATTCTATATTTCATGCAGAATGCAGCACACGTGCAAAGAGGAAAAAACAAGAAGAATTGTAAACAGTTCTCGTAGTTACGCCTGCTTTGGGAAGGCGTTTGTTTTTGGTGCCGCCCCAGGTTTACATGATGTTGTAAATCTGGGGCAGTGTTGAATTCCATGAGAGTTGAGTGGGAACACCCCAGCAACGGCCCGTGGCACCCCTCCTTGACATAGAGTAAGGCAGGCTCTGCCTTGCCTTACTCCACATCTATGGGGTCAAGCAAAGCCATGCAAGGTGGCATTGTATCGCCTTATACATGTGATTGAGAGGCCTGCCCCACCGGATCGTCATTAAAAGTAACGCTAAGGCGGTGCAGGCCTTTTATAAATGAGGGCCAAAATATGCAAATTATACAGTTTGCCCTTAATATGAAAAGGATCATTGTATTTGTTTCATTAAATAAAGCTGTTGAGTCTTGCTTAAGGTATTTAATGCAATATTGACATATTCATTAATTATTTTTCCTCACTGTCATTAGGCAAAAGATGCATAGGGGTATTAATTAAGGGCAGCTCCCCAGCACACTCATCAAACTCATACATAGCACAAACAGAGAACAATAGAAGTCTTATATTCACCCTAGCTTTGCCATCAGCAGCAGGCAGAGAGCACATCTTCTAGACACATTTAACCAGGTGAACTTATTAGGAAATTGTATTGGCAATAGATTGTTTGAACACACAAAAAAATTACATGGAGAAAATGGCATGGTAATTAATTAAAAAACGTTTACACTAATTTGGGGTGTATTTTACAACATCTAGCCCTATTACAGATATGAGCAATTAGGTAAGTAAATTGAGATGTGGAATTTAGGTCAGACTGAGAGATATCCAAAACAATCTTAGTAATAATTTCTAGGAATGCAAAACTGTGGACACAGCTCCTCTCACAGCAGAGTCACACACACTGAAGGTGTCTATCACTGAGATATTTGCAATAAACACTTTGAGCCTGATTTAGATTTTGATGGAAGTGTTACCTTGTCACAGACGTGACAGATATTCAGTCTGCTTTATTACAAGTCTAGTAGATCCTATTGCAATTGTAATAGGTTGGACGAGATCTGTCATGTTTTTGATGTAGTAACTAGTCCCTTAAGCTTTAAATTAGGTTCTTAGTTTCAGTTTAATTGATCTTTATTTGGATATGCACTATCAATAAAAGCACAAACATTTCTCACATAATTAATCATAAGAGCATTTGCATTAATCCATAATCATACATTTAAAAAGTTTAAAAAGACAGAACCAAATATAAGACAATTCAGTGAAACATCGTGAAATTGTCACACATATGTTCGATAGCAGTTTCATATGAGCAAAGTGCAAATGTTTCAGTAAATAGCAGCAGAAATGGTTATTAAGTCCTTGCAGGCCTGGTTTGTGGACAGGTTGAATAATCTGGTCCCCTTGAGGGCCCCCCGTTCATTGTCTAAACGGGTTTCTGCTCCGTGGTTCACTGGTGCGCTGCTTGCTTCTTGCAGGCAGTGAAAGGTGGCGGAAAGGGCCTGGCGAGCTCAGTACAATCCAGCTGCCAGACTCGAATACAGAACCGTGGTCAAAGCCTACCACCGAGATATTCTCCTTGAGAAGAAGAGCTACTTTGCTAGGAGGATTGAGGATGCGTCAAATTCCTGCAAAGAGATCTTCACGATCGTCAGGGAATTTATTGCCCCACGGTCGAATGCGGCCCAGACTGCCCCCACAGAGACGTGGGCATCGGATCTTGCATGCTTCTTCACTACAAAGATTAAGCTGATACAGGACTCCTTTCCACCGCGGCCGGCTGTTGCCCCCCTTTGTTCTGAGGCTGGTCTAGTTCCATCGGTTCCCCTAGGGCCAGTCTTGTCAGACTTTCCGCCTATTTCAACTGCTTCGTCCCTGACACTTTTGGCCAATCTCAAATCTGGATCGCCGCTCGACCCATGCCCGGCCACATTTTTGGCGAAGATGGCGGCAGTGGTAAATTCGCTGGTCAACCCCCTTCTGAATCTTTCTCTGAGCCAGGGTGTGGTCCCTTCGGCTTGAAAGCAAGCTATGGTCATTCCCCTTATCAAGAAGCCCGGCCTGGCCCCCGAGGTCTTGGCCAATTACAGGCCTATTTCTCTTCTCCCTGCATTGGCTAAGACCCTGGAGAAGCACGTGCATAACGTGTTTTCCAATTTTTTGGAATCACACGATCTGCTTCATTCCACTCAATCGGGCTTTCGTCCCAATCTTAGCACTGAGACGGCGCTGCTGGAGGTGTCTGAGGCCATCAAGGAGACGCTAGACTCGGGTGGTAGAGCCATGCTGATCATGCTCGACTTGTCGGCGGCCTTCGACACCGTCCCCCATGAGGATCTGCTCGTCAGACTTCATGAGATCGGTCTGAGGGGGACGGTGCTCAGCTGGTTTACATCTTTTCTGGCCGGCCGCCGACAGACGGTCTGGGCCTCCTCTAGCTCTGCTGAGATGCCGCCATTGGGAGTCGGAGTCCCGCAGGGCTCTGTATTGAGCCAGACTCTTTTTAACATCTTTATGACCCCTCTGGCGGCTCTGGCCGAGTCCTTCGGGGCCCAGATCGTATACTACGCAGATGACACCCAGCTGCTCTTTACCTGTTGGAAAGGAGAGGATTTTGATGGAGAGAATACCCGTGAGTGCCTTTTGGCTGTTTTTAAATGGCTCCAACTGAACAGCCTCAAGTGCAACTCAGATAAATCGGAGGTGCTCTTCTTCGGTTGTCAATCCGATCCGGACTGGCAGGTATGGTGGCCTGCTGACATGTCTCCTCCGGGGCGGTCGTCTCAGTCAGCTAAGAATCTGGGGGTTAAAATTGACAACGGTCTGACTTTAAGATCTCAGATCCTCGCCCTCACTGGCACCTGCTTTGGTCTCCTCCGCATGCTTTGGAAGTTTTTCCCTTTGCTCTCTGAGGACCACAGGAGGATTACGGTACAGGCCTTGATCGGTTCAAGACTAGACTACTCCAACGTCCTATATCTTGGCCTGCCTGAATATCTCCTGCAACGGATCCAGGTGGTCCAGAACGCGGCAGCACGTGCCATTTTTGGCCTGCATAGGCGAGTCAAAGTCTCTGGCTTGTTGCAGTCGCTTCATTGGCTGCCTATCCGACAGCGGATAGCTTTTAAAGCTTTAACCCTTGCTCACAAGGCCTTTTATGCCACAGGGGCTAAATACCTTCAGAAGAGGCTTGTCTCCTATCGTCCTTCCCGATCTCTGAGGTCAGAGTCGAAGTTCCTTGCCATTGTCCCTCGTGTGAGGAGGGCTCGTATGGGAGGTCGTTCCTTTATGCTCCAGGCCCCTCAGCTTTGGAACTCTCTGCCCCTGACGTTACGTAGCAACTCAAATCTGCTGGCTTTTACGAAGGGCCTGAAAACTTGGCTTTTTGCTTCCTAGATTTCCGTGTTCTGTTGACCCTGTTTTCTTTTAATCTGTTGTGTTGTGTTTGTCTTTTTTTAGGTTGTCAATAAAGCGCCGGGACACTCTTTTGAGTAGCCGAGCGCTATAAAAGACACAAAATAACATAACAAGTCCCATTAAAACCTTCAGCTTCTATTAAAACATACAAAAATAGTTAAACTGCATGAAAACGGTTTAATAAATCATCACATGATTATTACTAATATTACAAATAGCAGCATTGTGTGAGAAAGTGCCAATGTGCAAAGTGCAAATAGGACTGAGGAAATAGCAGCAAGAGAGGACAAACGTATTAAGCTCCATGCATGATACTCTATACATCCGGATATCACTCGTAACACATATTTCCCTATTTAAATATAGAATCAAGAGGTGCACATAGTGCATCCTAGCCCAACATTCAAGAATTCATAGAAGAACGTGAGCGGATAGCCATTTTTAAAAAAGTGCAAACTCGAAATGTTAAATCCTCACCAGTGAGCTGAAGAATAGTTTTATATGCAACCTTAAAATCCGTTATTCTCTTAGCCCTGAAAAATGGCTGCATGCTGTACTTTTGATAAAAAGTGCAGAAGAACAAAAATTGCAACATAGACTGCTTTCCTAGGTTGCCTCAAGGGCAAACCAATTCCTCAATGTTTGGCTGATAACCTAAGGGTAAGCTCAACAAGTATTTTATTGAGCCAGATCTAAGGCGAAAAAGCAGACTTCGCTCCCAACGCTCACAACGAGTAATATCTTTTAAGAGAAAACTAGCTGGCAAACAGGAGGAGGATCCGCCTTCTTCTGTCATTGATGTGTAATGTGCCACGGATGCTTTAGTGTGCTCCTGTGCATATCTTATGGCCCCATAATATTTATATAAGGCTACACAAACAGTCTTTTTATCAATTCCATCTAATTGGTCTGGAAGATATGACCAAGATTAACTCTCATTAGATTTGCCTGTACTTCTGCGAGCCACGGTATGTCTCCTCCCATGTCGCATTTTAAACTATCAACTATGTTGAGGCTGCCGGGTTTTGCCAAACCTTCGGCCAAAACATGGCAGGGCAGGACCTAATATAATCCTCTAAGTAAGATAATTTTAACTCGTAATGGCAGGCAAAAGTAGATGATGAAATTGGTAACCCCAAAATTCTACTGCAAAATCTATTTTCTTCTACCTGGGCGCTTTTCAAGTTTATAAAACCCCAAATTTCAGCCCCGTAAGTAAAGACTGGTACACATTGTGTCCTATAGATTTTAAGTAGGGACAGTACTACCTCAATTCTTTTCGGTTGAGGAAGATTTAAAATCTAATTAACTGCTTTTAAAAATTTGGTCCGACCATATTCCAAATGGGGTACCCAGGCTCCATTATTTGAAAATTGTAAAACCAAATACGGGAAAGTGCGAGTGCGTAACAGGGTATCTGAGCCCGAAGTATTGACATTAAGAGGGCATTTTTTAGGGCCACAGCACATTAAAAAAAATTCTTAAAATTTGTGCAAAGATTCAGGCCGTTCATAAAAACAATAAAAACCCTAACTAGTGTGCACAGAGCATTGGGTGTGCGTCTCATTAAAACAGCATCATCTGCATACAATAGGGCAGGCAGTTTGTTACCGTTGATTATTGGAACATCTGTGGTTAGGTTACCAACACATTATGTGACTCATTAACATATAAAATGAACAAAAGTGGGGCTAAAACTTACCCTTGTCTGACCCCTCTTCCGACCACTATGTCCCCTGAGACTGCCCCATCCGTGCTTATTCTCACCGAGCTCTTAAATCCCTGTGTAAATACGCTAAAAATGCACAATGTCCTTGTCCAGCCCGTAGTCTAAAAGCCTTTGCCAAAGCCGAGATCTGTTAACAAAATGTAATGCGGAGGTGAGATCCATAAATGCTAGGTAAAGGGAACAGTGTCGTGCGATGGTATATTTTCTTATGATTAAATTAAGATTAAGACACTGTTCCACTGTTCCAAGATGACTTCGGAAACCCAACTTACATCTATTTAATATGTTTTCCTCCTCCGCCCAAGTTCTGATATTGTTAAATAAGACCCTCCCCAATATATTGAGTGTGTTGTCAATTAGAGAGATTGGTCTATAACAATTCGGGTTGGATCTATCACCCTTTTTGAAATTGGGAACAATTACAGATGTAGACCATGTATTGGGGATTTTGGTTGTTGTCAAATTATTAAAAACATTGAGTAGCAAAGGGGCCCAAAACTCTGGCCTAGATTTTATACGGTCAATTGGAAGCCCGTCCGGGCCCAGGGCTTTGTTGCCCAGGCTTTGATTAATTGCATCCTCAACTACCGATAAAGATATTTGGATTTGAGCAGCAGCTAGGTTATCAGGGGTATCTTCGCACTGAGGTGTGACAGCACATATTTTTGAAAAGTGGGCTACCCATGCTTCACTCGTTATATTGCAGCTTAACAGAGTGAGTGTATTGTCCAACGATCTCAGTGACTTGGCTCCTGTCCAGAAACCATTTGTATTATTAATCTTTGCAGCATATGCCAGATTGCTCCAGTGCTCTTTTAAACTTAGTCAGTGTTGGGTAATATATTCAATGTTATACCATTTCTTTATCATTAGTAAGTCTTAGGCCAGTTTTTTCCTGGAAGAATTTCCATGTGATGTATTTTCTTTTTGCAGAAATCAGAATGCCTGAAAATCATCTGCTACTCCAAGAAAGACTATTATATGTTGATCTCCCTGATGTCATCCATTACAATAGTTTAGAATGTAAAAGGAAATGGGAATGGGGATTGGTGTCATCAGGCAGTGTCCGTTGGCACTACTTATGGAATCTATGTTGCCCAGGCTCAACAATAGGGGATGTATGAAATGGAGAAAGAACTTATGAGTGGGTCCCAGCTGATATATCACATCTCAATCGTCCAACCTTTTCTATGACATAGGGCCTGATAACGATGGCGGTGGGGCCACCACTGTCAGCCTGTCGGTGGTGGTACCACCACCATCGCTTACTGCTTTACCACCCGCCTCATTATGTTGGAGGGTGTTTTTTTGTGGTTGAAGAGACTGACCGCTCCGCAATCCCTAGAATGGTGGCGTTGCCTGCCAGGCACCGTCGTAGGGATTATGATGTTCCTTCCCACCAGACGTTTCATGGCGGTTTACCCGCCATGAAAAGGCTGGCGGAAAGGGACATTGGGGGCCTGTAGCAGGTCCTCCATCACCCCTAGCCCTCAGCTTTGGGTTTTGATTTCCCTGCACCATGTGGCAGGCACTGCATGCTTCCTGCCCCATAGTGCAGGTATATGTCAGATGTGTATTTTTTGTACTGCAGCCCGCAGCACCCGCCGCAATATAAAACATACACATTGCGACAGTCTTTAAGGCGGTCGTTTTGTAATACCTAGGGTGGGACCGCCGACAGCAAGTCGGGCAGTCCCATCCCCGATATGATTATGGTCAGATGAAAGTCCGAACGCCATCATAAACAGGCCCATACACTAGGATTTGGGGACCATAATGTAGTTTAGCAGAATACACATTACATGAATCACTTATGATTTCAAATTATACCGCAGGTAAGCTTAAAGGGCTGATTATCAAAGCTATGGAGAGAAAAGAAAGTAACTTTTAGCAAGTGCACTTGTTCAGGAATCTTCACACTGTCAATTGTACACATGTATAATTACTCATCCAATACAGGAAACAACCTTTACAATGCAGTCATTACAACACAACATCCTTTACATCGCATGCCATTACAACGGAGCCATTACATTGCATGTCACTACAACGCATGTCATTACAAAACATGTCACTACAACGCATACCATTGCAACGCATACCATTACAACACATAGTTTTTACCCTTACACTATCTAACACTTACCCTACTGTTGCACTCACTGGAGTGGGAATAGTAATGTTCACTCCTACACTATCCAACACTTACATTTAAATGTAATGTAATGGTATGCTTTGTAATGGCATGTGTTGTAATGGTATAACGCGATGTAATGAAATGTGTTGTAAATGTAGTTTCTAAAAATGCGTTGTGATGGCATGCCTTGTAAAGTCATGCATTGTAATGGATGATGTGATGTAAAAACTGCGTTGTAAAGGCATGCGTTGTAAATGTTTGAGTTGTAACGTCATACATTGATCCAATACTCAAATAAACAAAATAATTCCAGGAGCGGTTTCCATGGACTGCTCCGAGAAACTTTATGAATTTCAGAAAGTTGGGAATAAGCCTTTAGCAACACATTTTCATCTAACATTTGTGGGGAAGGCCCAATGTGGGATATGAAGGAGGACGAGCTGTGCATGAGGGTGATTTACCTACTTGACTACTAAAACCTGACACAGACATACATGCAACAGACACTTACAATTTAGAAGGAAATGTATTCTAACTCACAGCCTTTCAGCAAATTGATATGGATACTAGTGAAAAGGCATGAACTTGAAACACCCAGAACAGAAAAGATAACCACCATTTGAGGACTATTACTCTAAGGCTTATGGTAATTTCTCTCTGTGCCAAGATTCTAAGGGCATGTTGACAAATCAAAAATAATTTTGAGTAAATTAAAGAATCAGCAAGAGTTAGAGTTCAAAGAGATTCTCACAAAATATGCATGGTGCATCATCAAAGTATTCTCACTGCTCTAAGACACTTGCCATTTAGGATTACAGACAATCAAAATCTACAGACCAATTAAATATGCTGTCTCAGTTTTGTGAATATCTTTAAGCATTCCTTCTTTTAACTGAATTAAGCAATGTCCTACTCTTCAAGTAAAAGAATCAAACATGCCACGGATTGGTGACATCTCATTACCTGTCCTGATGTCCTCAAACAACTCGAATGATCCTGCCCTGCTTCCTTTGAAGAAAATTGAGTAGAAATCCAGTTGAATAGTACTGCAAAGTCTCCATCAATTTGGGAAAGTTCAAGACCACAGGTTGAAGGATGCAATGCCACAACAGTAAGTCCAGAGATTTCTACCTGGATAAGCAATCACTGAAACAGAAGAACAAATTGAACTATTAACATTTAGTCCTCACCAGAATTTAAATAAACACATTAAAAGAGTAACATTGAAAGCAGAAATTACAACTTGTGGATGAATAAGATTTATAAAAGATGTGTTTGTAAGCACTGTGTGTTAAGGGGCAGGACATGTGGCATGACAACAATAAAAAAGAAGCTGCTGGAAACTGGGTGGCCACTGAATGCCACCCTGGAAAGTGATTGCAGCTATATGCATGTGTACACCATTGTTGGAAAGCTAGACTTAAATATCCTAATTATGAGGACGATGACCCTTGCATAGCACTTCGATAGAAAGCCTCCCTTTGTGGGGTTAAAATCACTTAAGTGATCAAGGTGACAAGGAAAATACCAGATTAATGGATACTAGGCAGTACTCTAGACAACTGCTCCAGACCCCCAAAGGTGTTAAGAAAGTCACAGTGATAGATGTGTCCAGCCTGAATATACCATTGGGCCACCTTTCAGCAATTATATACTTAAACTATAGGAATAGCCTGACAAACAGTCACTATTAATATTCAGAAAAAGGAGAATGGTTTCACTCGCAAGCACCAGGCAAATTAAAATGCCTTCCCTGAACAGAAGTGTTCCAGTGGATGTTCTATGTTAGTGATATACAGACAGGCTAACACATTTTGAAGATAGGCTCATCTTTGCAATGCAAGGTTGAACATCTACAAGAATAATGATAAAATATTTAAAAGAATGCAAAAAATATTCTCCTGTGTGAGTGGTGATCAGGATAAATATGAAACTTGTGTTTGCTTGTTTTCTGCTTACTGACAAGAGGGGTTTGGAGATGTTTATTGTGGTACAACAAAAAAAAACAACATCATCACTGGAAGTAGAATCTGATGTTTCTCCTAGGCAACCAGTTTCCCAAGACAAGCTTCTGCTTATCTGCTGACCGATTAGTCAACCTACTCTAATGAAAAAGCAGAATAGTGGGGCAATACTGTAGCAAAGTGGATTGATAAACTATAGTTTTCAGAGGCCTGTTGGACAATCTCAACAAAGGGCAACAAATTGGATGGAACTGGCCAAGCTAGGGATTTAACCAAATTAGTTATTGATTTATTTTGTAATTATGATTCAATTTTATATAGTGGAAATGTTACCTCGAGGGATTAGAGCACTTTATACACACAAAGTGAAGAGTTTACACACAAAATTGGGAGGGTAGTAAAAAAAAGAACAAAACAATCAATTGAAAGTCAATGCGGGGACGTACATACAGTAAAATGGAATTAAATCATATCAAATTTGTTGAGTAGAAGAAAGCAGTCAGGAGATGTCAATGTAGAATAACGTATACATTAAAAGAATACAATTATGTACACTATGTCCTGGGGTAGAAAGAGATGGGAGAAGGAAAGTCATAGGTGAACATTACAGCCAGACAAAGTTGGGGAGATGAAGAATAAGAGGCTGAGTTAAATTCCAGTAAGAGAAGTGTGTGACGTAGGGCATTCTTTCTTGAAAGAAGGTGGTTCTAAGAGAAGTATAGCAGAAAGGGCTAGAGGGGGTTCACAGAGGAGTTTAGGGAGAGACATGCACCCAATTCACAAAGGCGTAAACACATTGCTATTCATAAAATGCACTTCTAAAGTTCCTACAACCAAAAAGGGACCCTAAACAGTAGTAAATTACTACAGCTCCGGGCTTTGGTAAGTCAAGAACCACTGATACTGCAACAGCCTCCCATACAAAATAAAGGCAGTTGAGAATTAAAATAAAACTGTATAGAAAATAAAGTTAAATTAAATTTCATTCATTAAAATAGATAAAATATAAATATATCTAATGTAAACAATTCTAAATATAAAACATTCATTATTTAATTGCAAAAATTAAAACAACCTATTTGGAATGTATAAATGATTTGTTGCAGTGTGATTCAATCTATTTCCAAAATTCTTTAGCAAAAGTTCCTTTTAAAGTGTATATTTAAAGATTGGTGAACTAACATTGCGTATAAATAACAGACAATGTTTTTCAGATTTTGCAGAATTTATTCAAACTGAAACACAGCTAAAGAATTCTAAGACTGTCTAAGTGGAATATTTTATAATAGAACTACCTCTTCCTCCTTCAGAATCACAGTCACTAATATTCAGGTGACATAAAAAAAGATACATTGGCTTCCTTCTAAAGTTCACAAGAACCTAAAAGCAAATTTGCAGAACTGAATCAAATCCTGACTGGTGTATGGATCAATACAACACTAGAAGATTCAGGTCCTGATATGAAATTCAATTTGCAAGCCAATTTTTACCTGATTCCTACATTCTTCATTGAATGACAGTATGCTGAACACATTATTAGACCTGCCAGTGTATAAATGATTAATACTTCCGGAACATGTGTAAGCCACAGTGTTCTTTCTACATTGCGCTATACTATAATACCAGGGATTGGAAGGGTTCGATGCAATATAATTTACAAGAACGGATTACATTTGAAAACATTGATTGGGAAGGGTTAGCAATTCAGTAACCATTGAATTTCTATAGCACTATACAGTATATAATACAGTTGAGAAACTACCCATTCCTATGAGGTGCAGAAAGCTGCAAGGTCTATTCACAGAACTCTGGCTTCCAGCTTGGGGCTTACTGTCCATAACAGAATTGTTCCTTAGAGTATGAAAAGCCTAAATACAGCAAAAACATCAACTTAAGGTGTATATATTATTATATATTAATATGCATACTGTACATGTATATATTTCAGTATATCCTGAATAACATATATAGTCACTAAAAACCCCAAACATTAAAGTATTTCTATATAGAGGTGAAATGTTCAGTAACAATGTAATGGTTTAAACTCTAAAAAACATAGAAATTCAGCTATAGAAAGAGGTAAGCACGTTACCCATACCTCTTTGAAAGCGATGACTATGAATGGAGAATTATTTATTGCTGTGTGTATGTGTGTATGCTTAGTTACATTTTGCTTTCAGGTGTTGTTATTTCTTAGTATTAATATTGTAAGGTCATACCCATTGCGTTTATTGCAATAGTTTTGGGTTGCATGGATGTTGTGCGAGTTATGGAATGCGGTTCTAACCTTAACATGCGAATTTCAGTGGTTTTATAGGTTTAATTAGTAATCAAAGCTACACTTTAAAAATTATAGACAATGTCATCAGTGGTGTCATATCTGATATCAACAATTGTGTAATTTGCAAGGTCATTAGTGATGGCGATAATTATGTCATTTAACATGTCAGGAGTGATATTATATGTAAGGTCATAAGCAGTCCAAGAAGGGGGCGTGAGTTATAATTAGTTTACCACACTATACCTGATGAATTCAATGGATTTTAGATTTGATTTAGTTTTGTAACCATAATTGCAATTTAACATTATTTTTGTGAATTTCTAAAACGTATGTTACGGTCTTAAAGCCAGGGTCGGGCCTGCCCTCAATCCCCCCCATTGGTCACAGGGGCTGTCTTGTGGCTCCCTCTGTGCCCACACCCAGGAGGACTGCCAACTCCAGTTGCCCTTGGCTTTTGACCATGCGTAGCAGGGGTTTTTGCCACAGAAGCTTGTATTCTGTGGGCCCTGCAACCAACATGTCCGTGGACTGCCAATCGCCACAGGCACTCAACCCACATTTGCTTTTCCTTTATTACAATTATTTTGGGTACTACAGTACTCTGGAGATGCCCGCCATGCAAGCTATCACCTCATGGTACAAAAGTACCATGCAAGCTTCCTTGGGGGAAGATTGCTCGTTACCGCCGTATCATTGAGGCGGGAGCTTGTGCAGTGGCTCCTACAGGCGTACTGCAATAGCAGAGACCCCCTCCAAAAAAATGTTTTATTTAAATCTCTGGACTAGTCAGCCTGGGTCAACCTCCAACAAGTTTCTTTGGCTCAGAGACACACCACCCTGCCCAGAGTTCCCAAGTCTTGAAATAGAAGCTGCAATATTTTCTTATGAGTTGAGGCCAGTCAAACAGATCGCACAGCACTCAAACTGTTCTTGTGGTACCGAAATGGCTGATGGACAATCAGAAGGACCTATCCTTTTTATTTTCAGGTATACAGGACTCCCACAAGACCAACCGTCCAGATAAACCTAAACTTTTTACCCCTTCAAGCCCAACCTGAGCAGCTCTTTAAAAACGAATTTCTAAAAAAAAGATGACCGGACTAAAAGCACACTTTCTGAGAAAAGTTTCTGTCAAATTTGGTATAATTCCTTTCAGCAATTTTTTCTGTATCAGAGACGAGATTTTTTTGTAGGAATTAACATGGTAAATCGATGTTTGGGGACCTCTTTTTCTTTGGTGCCGGCTTCATGGATCGGCGCAAACTTTCCATGAAGGAGTTAAGGTTGATGAACATTTTATTTTTTAAGTTTCGTGAAGATTTGCAAACAGCACTGAAGTAATTATGGGAACAAAAAAATGCTCCTCCTGTGAAAATTGTTACCAAACTATAACATCATAGTGGAATTAACATGAGGGATTTTCATGGAAAATAAATACCAGTAGCAAATTCTGTACCCAGAGTGATCTAAACAGATTATTAATTCATTCCAACTCCAACTTGCTTCTTCATTTCATTTGTTGACTAAGTGCAAAAGGTTATACAGATGTAGATGAATACCATTTTTTTTTAAATGTTGATTTATTGTGCTAAATGTGCATTCCTTTAAGCACGTATTTTAATTTTTAGTTTGCATTATAAAACACAAGCCTCATTTTATTGCTGTGAGGCAAGTTTTAGAGTAGTAAAATGCAGGACACCTAAGCATTTACCATAATGCCTATTTTACAAAGTAATGCTTTAGGGATATCGTTCATATTCACTTGTTCCCAAAAAACAAGTCTATGCCTCTTTGTCTCCTTGCATCCCTACTCATTTTACTGAATAAATTATTGTACTGATGCTTTGTGACTTTTTTTTTTAAAACACAAAGGACTTCTTGAAATGTCAATTTCTGCTCTTGACAATGTTTTGAGAACAACTTACTAACATATATTTAACATGTAGATGCACGTCCCAAACCCTTTGCTGTCCAGCTTTTCCAACATGTTCCTGCTCTGAATACAATATATACAGTAGTAGTGTGTGTACACTGCAGGTCGATCATGTCATCACATAACCTTAATTATGTTTAGTTTCTCTTTTATTACCAGATCATTTGATCAATGTTGGGCAGTTTATTTTTGCTTAGAAACCTTCAGCAATCAGAATAAAAGATTTTACTTTATAAGTCTCAGTTGAGAACAACTCACTTTGGGCCATATGTAGGTAGCCCAATTGCGATCGCAAATCCATAAATTCGCAGAATTTCAGCGTTTGCGATCACAATTTGGGCAGGGTGCTTTGTAGAACACAAAAACCCACACGCAAAATAAGGAATCGCTAAATTTGTGATTCCTTATTTTGAAAATGCATTTAAGGAATCCCAAATTGCAGTTCCTTAAATGCAATGTAGGAAGCACCCAAGTTGTGCGATTTCTTTGAAAAATACACTTTTTAGCATTTTTCAAAATGCCATGTGGCGCACATACATGCCCTTAGCGCACGTATGTGCGCCACATTATTTATTATTTATTTAGAAGTTTTCTATAGCGCTAACAAGACCCGAGGGTAGCAGAGCGCTTTACAGTAAAAGGAATGACAAGGTGAAACAACAAGACACGTAACAAATAAAGGCGATCCCCAAAAGACAGTATTGGAGGAGGAAAAGTTCATAACAGTAGGGCTTTTGGTAGAAGGATACAGAGAGAGCACATATTTCTTGGGTGATCCTGGTCATCTAGGACCTAGGGAACGGATGAGGAACAAGGATTTGAGTTGGTTCTTGAATTCCGTATAGGATGGTATAGTTCTGATATGCGGGGGGATAGAGTTCCATATTTTGGGGGCATTTCCAGTGAAGGAGCAGTCCGCAGTTTTCTTCTTTCTGGTTTTTGGTAGGATGAGCAACAGGGAGTTGGAGCTTCTCAAATATCTACTTTGGCCTGCTTTTGTGAGCTTGTTTGCCAAGTATTCTGGTTTTCCGGTGTGGAGGGCCTTGTGGGTTAGGCAGGCCGTTCTGAAGGTGCTACGCATTTCCACCGGGAGCCATTCAAGTTCTTTGAGTGCTGGGGAGATGTGGTCAAATTTTTTGCATCCTGTGATCATTCTTGCTGCCGCATGTAGTGTTGTTTTTAATGGAGCCAGGTGCGATTTGGGGATACCTGTAAGGATTGAGTTCCCATAGTCCAGTCTAGATAGAACTAGAGATTGTGTGGCTAGTTTAAGGTCCTTGTTTGGAATGAAAGGTTTGATTTTGTTCAGCAGTCTGAGGTTGAAGAAAGCACTTTTTGCCGAGTTCTTAATGTGGTTTGTCAAAGTTAGTTTGGGGTCTAGGGTGAAACCCAGAGATTTGACGGAATCAGTTGGCGTGAGAGAACCTTTGAGCGCATCGATCGACTTCAGCCACTCAGTGATTTGAGGATTGTCTTCTTTGTTTGAGATGAGAAGAGTTTCGGTCTTGTCAGGATTAAGTTTCAGGTGGTTTTTTGTCAGCCAATCTTGAACATCGTTTAAGACAGCATTTAGTCTGTGGACACATGTTTACTTCAGGGGTGCAAAAGGGTGTCCTAGTGACACCCTTGCAATTTGTGATTCTCTAATTGAGAATCACAAATTGAGAATGTCTTCCCATTCATTCCTATGGGCCTTCTAGCCCATAGGAATGAAAGGGAAGGTATTCCTTATTTGCGAATCTCAGTTTGCGATTCGCAAATAAGGAATAGGTGGGATTCGCAAAATATTTTGCTAATCCTACCTACATTGCGTTTTGCGATTCTCTAATTGCGATTCACTAAAAATCGCAATTTGGGAATCGCAAAGCACATATTACCTACATATGGCCCTCTAGGTTTCTTAGTTATCCTTTAAATCTTGCAACAAGAGCTTGGAAGAGTTTTGATAAAGTGGGAGAATAGGACAGGGTGCAATCTCCATTGATGGTGGTGTCCGAGCTGTAAAATTAATTTATCCAAATGAAAGACTTACAACCTTGTGTGAAATTCTGAACTGGTACACGGATTCTGCACAGCCAGGCCAGTTTCATTCTTTGTTCTCTAGTCTCTAATTTTTGGGGACTATTTGTGTTTAAATAGGAACATATCTACGATGGGACTTACGTTTTGCATGATACAATTTACAAATAAATACCATACAACCGTGAGCCCTACTTAAAATGTTACTGTTTTTTCATCTGCATGCTTTCTGTTTCAATCTTTAAATGTTTTTTCTCTCTTATGTATGGTAAATACCAATATAATAACCGAAAACTGCTGTGCAAATTGTAAGAATGCAATGGAGGAGAATATTGTGTTTATCAATCGAATTGTCTAACTTTGATCTTATTAGCGATATAAATATCTTTCAGTGAGGTCAGGCCTGCAATGCCCATAGGGCTCAAAGGGCTTCAGCCCCGAACGACCCCCCCCTTGTAGTGTTTGTCCGCCCCGGCTGAGACGGCTTCCCGGGGACACACAGACAGTTTTTGAGCTGCTGCGTGCTGGCTGGTCTGGAGACCATCTTATTGCAGCCGCACCCAAGTACTTCACAGGTCTTTGAAAGACCATTTACTTGTTAACGAGACTTTGTTGCTTTTTCACCCCTTCTTAGATCCCCGGCATCTCCACTCTGCCTATTGCTAGAAGAATTACCCCCCTCCCCGGAAATGATTTGTTTTCCCCTCTCCCGAAATTTGGCGCTGATTGAGTGAGGTACCCTTTTTTGGGAACATTTGTTTCTGTGGTCCAACCTCAAGGTATCAAAGACCCACCCCACTTCAGCCAACACTGGGAGACCTGAGTAATTGTAACTGATTGTAGGCATTTACTTTTAATGTACGGTTATTATATTCCTTTATTTTACGTCATTCTTTTCTTTATAGCGCGGATACTGGAAGGAGGCTGTTTCGAAGCACGTGACGTGGCCACATGGTGAAAGGGAGCGTTCCAGTGGGTTCTGTCGGTGTGATCATTGCTCAGGCACTAGGGACAGGCAGACAACCGCAGCTTCAAGGACACTCAGCTTTGATGCAGTCAAACGTCCTATCGGATTTATTTTTCTAACATACTCTCTTATTATTAAAGATATCACTGGCTCCCCTACCCATCTAAAGCAGGACTCTTTTATCAGACTGGTTTGGTTTGTTTGTATTGTGCACAATGAATGAGAAAATGCAGCGACTTTTCTTCATAGGAAAGAGAGCCGAGGAGAGTGAAAGGCTCGGATTTCTGCAAGAGGAGCCCTCGCAGGACTGCTGATGGCAACAGACTTGAGAGAGATTTTCCGGCTTAAAATAGCCGCCCGCGTGCGTGAGTGCGTGCGCTCGCGGCCCGGCCCTGGCAGAGCGCGCGCCGGCTCCTCGGCTCATTCCGTCTCATCCATTATTCAGGAGGGTAATCACGGATCTATAAACACGGCCAGCCAGAGAGTGTTGGAACGCGAGGCAGCCTGGAAGAGAACCAAAGCGCAGTTCACTGCTCGTTTGTTTCAGAGAATTTGCTGGAAACCAACAATATTTGCCTTCCCTTCCCTTTTAGGCTCTTCAAGGAATTAACATTTAAACGGATGCGACTGGAAGGGAATAAAGAGCAGCTGAGAGAGACTGGCGCGTGCAGCCTCCCCAGCCTCTGCACCCTCTCTTGTTTGTCCGCGTGACTGCAGGTGTCAACTTCCGCTCGGCCTGTGGCCTAGCCATGGCGTTGTGGGACTGATACAAGCAAGGAAACGGGGCCCAACTCTGGTATTATTACAGTAAACAACATCCACTGATTGTAATGATGTGGAATCATGGCCAGCCTTTGGCAGGGGCTTGCTGTGCCCATGCCCAGGGCACCATCTTTCACAGGGGCGGACGAAATAACATGTGAACACACAACGGGCCCACTTGTGCCTCATTTTACGCATCAAGTGCACTGAGGGAGAAAATGTCCACTACAATGGAGGGAAATCCACTAGGCACGTGGTTACCCAAATACTGTTAGGCTCTAGGCTTCAAAGAACAGACGAGGTAGATAGAGACAATCTAATTTGCACAAACGTGGGTCTTCAGACCTTTGCTAAAAATGAGATGGTATGTAGTAAGAGCCAGCCAGCTAGTTGCAAATGGTTTCCAGCTGTGAAAGAAAACACACTCTGACATACATGCCTAATGTCAAAAAAATTGCAAGCAACAAAAATATTCTAACTGCAAATTCACAAAGCAACAGACCAGTGCTTCTCCATTTGAGCTGTTGGAGCATACAATGCAAAGTTTACTTTATTTTTTCACTTTCTTTTATAGATTTTTCTGTAATACAGCAAGCAGAGGATACATCACATGATCAAAGAGAAAGTCAAGATTGCCGCTAGTAAGAAAGTGCCAAGCTCTTTTCCTGGAAGGAATGCGAGAACACACCAGGACACAGCTACAGTGAGGAGTGGTAGAAACCAGACTTCGCCTAATTTGTGGTTTCTCACTTGTCTGTTCCAAATGTAAAAATAGGCTTTGCTTGCTTGAAAAGCCAGGCTAAATGTGTAAGGCAGGACACCGAAATGCAATATGGAAGTCATTTTAAAATCTGTTTTAATTTGCAATAATAAAGGTTTTGGAATTATTTTAAGCAGGTGTAGAAAACTGTCTCTCATATGTTATTATAAGCAGAAATAAATACGCTATCACAGTGCCTTCAGCTGCCAGTACATGGGTTACTTTGACATATGATGGATGCTATTTTCAGGTAGGCTTGCTGGCGTAGAACTTGTCAACAGAAGTAGCATGAGCAGGTTAATTAGAATTAATTATTATTAATTGCTGTTCAGGGAGGAGAAAAGAAACAAGAAGGCAGCAGATGCTGTTTCCATAAGGCAAAGGGGAATCGTCAGGGGGATGAGATTTAGAAGAGATGCTGAAAATAGGTAAATAAAAAAATAACATTGAACTAAACAGAGAAACATGGAATGAAAGACAGCAGAGTATTCCCATTTACAGAAAACCACGTGAAGTAAAGCATCTACTGAAAAAAATACAAACAATGTGAAAAGGAGAAGCAAAGCCGGAGACCAAATATAAGATCAAGCACATCAGAACTACTACTGCGTTTGCATTTATTGAACAATGTGTCGCCATTCTAAAAGAAGCGCTGTACATTGTGTCAGACGGCAAATAATAGCATTTATAGCTGGTGTGACTACACAAGGAACAGAGTAATGTGATGGTTTAAGTAATGAGACTCAGACAAAGTGAGTAGATGACCTTTCAAAAATGGTAACATATTTAGGAACACGCTATCTGCTTGTCTTGCCTCCTGGAGCAGGACTCACCTGGCAGTGCAGGAGAAACTGTTCCACGAGGAGTAGAGTTAGTCCTGGCATACTTGGTGTGGTCTTCCCCTAACTTTTTGTATTTCTGCTGACTCCGTTTTTGCTGGCCTTAGTTGGGACTCTGCAGACGATATCACTGCTAAACAGTGCTAAGGTGCTTGTGCTTTCTCATTAAAACATGCTGAATTGCCTTATACACAATTGGCATATTTAATTTACTTTGAGCCCTATAAAGGTTACACTACCTGTGCTTAGGGCCTGTAAATTAAATGCTACTAGTGCATTATGCACATGACAGTTTACCCCCTGATCAGTTTTCTACTGTTAATTGTCCTTTTCAAGTTCCTCTGTCAAATAATTGTTTGGCCTTGAGTGACCTGCAGATGGTTGAGTGACTGTACTCCTCACTCAATCTGTCTCGATAGTATCCCACCTCTTTTCTGCCATAGTCCTGAGTCTCTAGCTGAACCTACTGTTTCTGCCCCCTTAAATACACCCCCGGCAGTTAGAGTGGGCCAGTCAATACCACTCAGTGCGTTTGACACAGCCTTCTCATCAATAAATTCCGGTTATGAGGGATATGTAATTTCACCTCATGGAATATTTCTGGGGTCTCAAACAAATCAACAGCTCCAGACTGGCTCAGTATAACTGCAACCTTGCAAATAATTTGTCTCCAGGAAACCTGGCCTGTTGAACCAACTCCCGTTGAAGGCTTCTTTTTGTTTACCGCTGCTATACTGTCTCCGCCAGGCAGCGCTAAAGGCGGCCTGCAGATTCTAATTTCTAATGTGTTGTCTGTTATTATTAGAAGGTCTGTAACTGCCACCCTATATTATTATATAAACCGAATTGGTTTTTAACACACCACAGTCTCACTTTTCCAGACATTTTCTGCAGGTTTGATGTGAAAATTGCGAGGGTGTGATAATGATAACACAACTCAAAACACCGATCCCTGTGTAAATGTGTTTGCAAAGGGATTGCAATATAGCCCTGAACTTGTAATGAGAGCCCTTGTGTCAGCACGATAATAATACGATATTTGAATAAAACACTCTAGAAAATGCGATAGAAATGTGATCAACACCCATAGCCATGCCACTGCCACCTCAAAAAACTTTCAAAGCACGCGGTTTCCTGTTCACTATTTCTCTAAGGTCCAGAATCTGAGTTTGTTAGAATCAAGGTTGAATTTGATACTCCTCATATCTAACAAATCTACATAGTTTTTTATTTATTGGATGCACAAAATAAGAGCGATCATTTGCTTTTGGGGAATTCCATGCAGATTCTAGTGTTTACCGCACTAAAATCCACATGGTATGGTAAATACAGTATACTTTTACACTGTTAAATTCCAGAAGATGTTACCTGCTGAAATATAATGAAGAGTTAGACATTTTGGGGCAGATTTACAGTAACTGGCGCATCCCCAGGGATGCGCCAGTTATTGTGTCACAGCTCCACCACCCATGGTGCGCCGCATTTACAGTGCGGCGCACCTTGGGGCAAAAACGGGACAGATGCATGGCGCATCTGTGCCGTAAAGGCGGCGCATTGCTGGAGTTGCGACGCATCTCCAGCAATGCTCTGGGGGGCCCTATCTGTCCAATGCTGCGTCAAGCCTTACGCCTGCTTCAAGCAGGCACTGGGTTTTGACGCAGCATTGGCCTAAAAGTGCCTGCGTGAAATTTTGTAGATTTCATGCAGGCACTTTTGCGAGGCGCACCTCCCCCGGAACGCCCACCCTGCGCCGGAACGCCCACATGTGGCGCAGGGCTTTACAGCGTGACGCATCTGCCTAGATGCGTCACGTTGTAAATGGGTCGCAGGGATGTGCCACGTTTACGCCGCCGTTGCGTGACGCAACGGCGGCTTAAACGTGGCGCAAGTCCGACATAAATCTGCCCCTTAATGCACCCAGTGATTACTTGGTGTTCTAAATAACACCCACTTTGTAATTGCGACCGCTTAAAATCAGGGCCTAGAGACTGTTATAACTTGTTTTTGTTTGTCACATCGGGATTGTCTATCACCAGGGTAGCGCAGTCACTGACTGAAGTTAAAAAATACATAAAAGTAAAGCAGCAGATCTGTGAAGAATAAAGTGGAAGGAAGGAGGGGTGAGCAGAGACTGAGACCTCCATGTTACAGTTGTATTCTTATAGCTGGATTTATACAATAATGTATTCTGGTAGCAATGAATTAATTTTTCATTATAATACTGTGCAGGAGACCCTACTGTTATTTTCTTTTACGCCTCTAAAATCACTTCAAAGCTTCATTCTCTATTCTGTTTCCATGGTTAATGTTTGATTTGTTTAAATGTATTCTTTGTAATGTCTATTCCACTCTGTTTCTCTGCATGGAGAGACACGCTAAACAATATTTATGCATGTTACTCTGTTATGCACCTATAGTATACGGCAATATACTTGACTCAGTTTATTTTGCTGGTCCCGACACAAGCCCTGGCGTCGGTGGCAGCATTGATTCTGTGGCTCTTTTTACATTTTTTTAACAAGACTTTATATTGGCAATTGCAATAAAAACACATACAAAACAAAATTGCGCCCTGTTAATTTCCTTGACATTGTGTCGATCACAGCATCAAACCTTTCCATCCACCTACCCCCCTCTCCCAACACAGTCAACAGCAATGCTCAGCTTTACTTCCTTAGACGGCCTCTCACCAAAGTTGATGGTGGCTAGGCCATCACATATGTTACCCCGTTAGCTATTCCAATGTATCCAGACTTTAGCCCAGTTCTGGGGGCGTCCCTGACCTTCATAAATCGCCCTCTCGTCAACATACAGCAGTCCATATCACGTTTCCAGTCTTCCAGCTACGGCCTGCATGATCTTGCCCCTCCATCCTAGGGCTCGCGTGGCTGTGCGCCAGGAGTCAACCACAATTGCTGTTGGTCCATGAATGTTAGTGTGCCTTGGATTACCATGCAGGCCCCTAAGATATCCCCACCCCCCGGCTGCATCACCACCTATCCATCTGGAAGGCTGGTTCCTACGGGGAGTGGAAAACCCATCCATTGATGGTGGTCAATTGTGCCACCCAATAGTATTTTTGGATTTTGGGTAGGGCTGTCCCCCCATCACACCATCCCCTCGTTGTGCTATCCGTGCAAGGCCCCCATCCCAAAGCCCTGATCTCACCCTCTATTTCCTTAAAATACTGGGTATGTACAGGATACAGAGTGCTTTTCAGGACATCAAGGAAACGGGATAGGGACGTCATTTTAAAAAGAGTGGCTCTGTCTAAAAGCGATATTTGCAGGGACCTTCAATGCTGGACATATCACTTTAACTTCTCTAGTGGTGCCAAAAGGTTGCTAATGAAGAATACATCTGGGTCCATAGTTAGATAAAGCCCCAAATAGTGATGCTATCTCCGCCTCACAGTATCAGGGAAGTATTGGCAGCTATCTCTGTATAATATATATTTGGGATTTTCGCTAGTTAACGGTATAGCCTGAGTAACGGCCACAGATAGGAATAATCAGCCTTAACCTGTTCGGAGTATTTCCAGGATCTCTCACATAAAGCAGGACATCGTCCGCATATAATGATATTTTATCCTTCCATTTGTCAGTCCACTGCAGGCACTGGACCCATAGATCCTGCTTGTTCCAGGCTGCCAACTGCCCCCAGGGCTATTGCAAAGATGAATGGTGACAAGGGGCAGCCCTACTTAGTATCTCATTGTGCCAACATTCGCTGGATCTCCCTCCATCCACCCTAACCTGTGCCAGCAGATCAGCACACAAACGTAGCACCCAGTGTATAAAGCACGGGCCAAAGACCAATCTGTCCATCACCTCAAATATATATGCCCACTACACTGAATCATACGTCATTCGGGCATCTAATGAGAACACTAGTGTGTTCTCCTGCAGGTTGGGAGACTGACTCCGCAAACCATGATGGTGACTCAGGTTAACGGTGGTGCTTTGATTGAGTATGAAGCCTGATGGGCCACTTCCGTAATCACCTTGGTAAGTTGGGTGGCCAAACCATTGGCCAAGATCTTAGCCTCAGCATTGAGGAGTGATATGGGCCTGTCGGAGGTGTATTCATCAGGCTGCATCCCCTCTTCATGGAGGATCACTATAGTGGCCAACCTCTGGTCTTTAGACAACGAGCCTTGCTGCTGGTTCTTCTTAAACATCTGGCCAGATGCCTTCATTAATAGCTTCAGCAGATGAAGGGCCAGTTTCCCGGCCATCAGTTTATAAAGCTCAATTGGCACCCCGTTAGGGCACATCGCTTTGCCTGAAGAGAGATTATTTTTTTCCCTCTTGATTTATTCTTCTGTTATCTCTTCTTCAAGGAGAACATGGTCTGAGTTAGAGAGACTCAGCAGATGAATGTCAGTCCTGGGATTCTTCTGGTGTGGTTGTCACAGCTGGGCAGTATAGTTGGGTGTAATATGTGTCGAACGCATTCGCCATGCCTTGTCTATCTCTCACTAATATACCCCCCTTTGTCTTCACTTCCAACACCCAATGACCAGCCTGTTCCCTCCTGTCTAACCAGTCCAACAGCTTGCCCGCCTTATACAAGTGGTGTTGCGTGGCCCTATGGCTCATCCATGCGGCATCATTTGCCATAACCCTGTATTCTTTTTGTTTCAGTAAGAGAGTATGCTTGGCATCAATACTGTCTCGCGTGTTGGAATTTCCTGCTCCAGCAATTCAAGCCTGTCCCCCCAAGAGGGAGAGCACTTGACCTCTAATTACCATCTTGTATGTTTCCCAGAGGACCTGAGAAGAGTCAACCGATGTCTAATTCTCAGCAAAATAATGCTCTGTTGCATCTATTAGTCCCCCTCTGATATTGGGTAATTTAAGGTGCCAGGGTTTAAGTCATAGGACATGCTTTTTGGGGCTACTAGACCAAACACCGCCCACGTGGGGGAGTGTTCTGGGATGCCTCTTACCCTGTGTCAGAACTCTGAGAAGTGATGAAGTTGATATGTATGAGTGAGAAGATAGTCAATGCAGGAAAGACTGCCATGTGCCCCCAAGTGAAATGTGAAATGCCGTTCTCTGGGATTATGGGGTGGCGATATGGCAGTCAACCCAAGGGATGGAAGGAAATCTGACATAGGGCGGCGGAAAGGACTCATCTTTTTTGGGGCCCAACGATCCAATTCCTCACACATCGTCAGATTCAAGTCTCCTCATGAGTAACTTTCCATCTGGCAGCGGAGTAGTAGGGCATTCAAGTCAGGGAGTGTAATGTCTTGGAGGTGTGGAGGGACGTTAACCGAGCATACATTGATCGTCACTTCTTACAAACTCCCTATCTTCAATGGGTATCTGGCCAGACCTGACCAATGGTTAGTGGACTGACTTCCTTATTAAAATCCCCACACCTCTTGAGCCTATTGTATAACCTTCATGGACCATCAGTTTGAATTGTAACCTCATCTGTCCAGAGCCCGGTACTTGTTACCTTTCAGGTGGGTCGTTTGTGGAATGACCACATCAGATGCCTATCTTTTGAGGTATTGCAAAATGACTTCCAGTTTATTTTTGTCACCAAGACCATTTACATTCCAGGATAACCGCTTCATAGCCATGCAACGGATATCAGGCAGGTCCGTATGGAATGCGCCCACTCATATACGCGGACAGCACTGTAATGAGGTGCAGCTGATAATCAGCAGGTCAATTGATAGCTCATTGCAGACCTCATGACCCAAGCCTTCCTCCACCCTCCAATTCACCCCGACTACCCTACAATAATAATAATAATAATAAAGGGGTTTATAGAGCGCCTGGTGACGCCTCCCGGCGTATCCCCGCGCTGTGGAGAAGGGTCAGAGAGCAGTAGGAGGGGGAGGGCCTAAAGGGCAAAAAGGTAGGTTTTTAACATTTTTCTGAAGATGACTTCATTGCTCGCTAGCCTAATATTGGTGGGAAGGGAGTTCCATTTGCAGGCTGCCAGAGAACGGAAAGCGCGACCTCCCATTCTAGATTTCTTTATATGGGGGTCTTTAGAAGGCCCGTTCCCATCGAGCGAAGGGCTCTGTTCGGCTCGTAAGGAACGGCTAGGTCAGACAAGTAGGACAGTGCTTTATGAGTGATGATTCTATAGCACACGAGGAGTGCTTTGAATAGAATTCTCTTCTTTATAGGCAGCCAGTGAAGGGTTGCCAGGGTAGGTTTGGAAGCTACTCTTCTGGGAAGTCTCAACACTAGCCGTGCTGCAGAGTTTTGAAGCACCTGTAGTCTCCTGACATTCTTTTCCGAGGTTCCCAGCAGAAGCACGTTGCCATAGTCCATACGGGAGGATACTAGGGCCTGAGTCATGGTACGCCTGGCCTCCAAGGGGAGGAGGTCTAGGGTGCGGTTGAGAGATTTCATGACGCCAAAGCACTTTCCTACGATTTTATTTACATGGCTGTCAAATGAAAGTTTAGTGTCCACCCAGAAACCTAGGTTCTTTGCTTCCCTGCCAGGAGTGGGTAACGGTCCCAGACAAGGTGGCCACCAGTCTTTGGTCCAGCTATTGTCCTTACCTCCTATTATTAATACCTCCGTTTTCGAGCCGTTAAGTTTGAGGCAGTGTTGGGTCATCCACTCTGCAAGATTGGTCATACAGGTTTTGAAATTTTCAGCGGCCAGGGAGGGATCTTGGGACAGGGAGATCAGCAATTGCGTATCGTCGGCGTAAGAGACTAGCTCTACGCCGTACGATTGGACCACCCCTGCCAGCGGGGCCATATATAGATTGAACAGGGTGGGACTCAGGGCAGAGCCCTGAGGTACCCCCTGCTCAAGAGCTATGCTGTCAGAGAGAAAGTTACCTCTCTGAACCTGAAAGCACCGGTTGGTTAGAAAAGCTTTCAGCCAACCCAGTGCCTCCCTGGTGACCCCCACTTTGTTTAGACACTGTAGCAAGATGGAGTGTGCTACAGTGTCAAACGCGGCACTTAGGTCAAGCATAATGAGTGCCATGGTCTTACCCTCATCTGCTCCTTCCCGTAAGGTTTTGGTCGCTCTCAAGAGTGCTGTCTCAGTAGAGTAGCCCGACCTACGTGCACAGATTGGAGATAACCAGCCCTCCTCCTAAATGCTAGGCAATGAACAACGGAAGTCACACTCAGTCAGGGTCCCAGGCAAGAAGGTGAGCTAGGTAGATGGATTAATTAGGAAACAGTCGTCAAATAGGGGTTTGTCTGCCACTTGGGAAGTTCATCCACAGGATGTGGAGCAGAAGCAGGCTGATGGCAAAAGTTGGTCACTCAAGGAGGTTCCACAAGGAACTTCTGGCACCAGTCCAGTTCTGCAAAGCACAAGAACAAGTCATGCAGTCTCTTAACCCACTTCCTTCAGCTCAATCAATCACTCTCACTTCCCAAGCCTGAACCAGCCAACCCAATGTTGTCGGCCTGGTTGAGGAGAGGGCAGTTGGTCCGCCTCACTGAGGGCCAAAAAGGGAGCAATCGATGAATGGGGAATGATACAAGGGGAGCCTTACTGAAGAAAGAGGTGCCCCATCAGGTACATGTCAATCAAAGTCGAACCCAAACAATATGAGCATGTCAGGTGCGCGTGATACCAGTCCACCAGACAATTTCAGTTTCCTAGTGTTGCACTCTCAGTACCCCCTTGGAAAGGAGACATAATGCCTTGTGTGTGTTGATGCATGTAGCACCAGACCGTTATTGTCGCAGTCACAAATTCCATACCTCCCTGGAAATGAGGCCCAACGTTTGGTGCATGGTGATAAGGGTCGCACCAGACAACCCTGGTCACACACAGCAAAGAGTCACAAAGTCCATATCTCCCTGGAAATGAGGCACAATGCCTGCTAAGCATTGATACTGGTCTCACCAGGCAATCTCGGTCTCACACACAGGTGCAAGTTTAGCAATGTCACACGAGGTAGGTTGAGGCAGTACTACGGTTACGCACTCAACTCCGAGGGTCACAACCTGTGAATCAGACACTGCATGCAATGAGCATGTAGTCTGTGTGTTGCACGAAAGAGATGAGGCACGCTCGACCAAGTGGGCCATGCTGGATCCCGCAACAAGTGAATCTGCTCATAATCAACAAGACGCTTATGTGTGTCGAGGTCCCAACAATGCAGGGCCACATGCCTTAGATGCGGCCAAGACTTCTGGGGATCTGTACAAGGCAATCCAGTATCCAGGCACAAATCTTAGTTCTATGCTCACATTGGGCTACCAGTTCGGATCCAGCAGACGATATGGGCACTTAAGAGGGCACTGCTCTCTAGGTGTTCCAAATAGACAGTGTGAGTTCCTCGTAGGAGAGCTTTGATGTCCCTGAGACCTCCAGAAGAACATTGGGCAAGGCAACAAGCCCTTGGAGACTTCAGGGTAGCACACAGCAGCAAGTAGTCAGCCCAGGCCAGCCACTTTTCAGGAAGGACGCATGGTCCCTTTCAATAGCAGATTCCTCGTCTAGTGTGCACCACACAGCTCTAGGTTCTCAGGTCCCACATTTCCAAAAGTGTATATCTTCCCTGCTGAAGTATGGCACCAGTAGTTATACTGTAGTGTGCTTTTGAAGTGGGGGTGGTTCAGAGAGTCTCCCTTTAAACCACAGATGTCTCCACTAAATTTCAGTGCTGTATGCCATGAGGCCTCGGAATGCTAATCTTAATCTTTATGGGTGCCATGATCTGGCTCCCAGAAGTCAAGTTTCAAAACCTCTTCCTCCAATCTATCCAGTCAGACTCTCAAAGGACAGGGATCTGTTGTTTCAGTTGAATGCCCTATGTTTTATAGATGTCGCTAGGGAATGCCCAGATGCGGTCCCCACGCCTCCAGTATGGGTTGTAGGCAACTAAAATGCTCACAAAGAGTTTCAGAGCAGAGAAATTCCCACTTTCTAGAAGTGTTGGGTAATGTTGCCATCAAGGGATATATTTAAAGGTGTGTTTAAGTAAAATGAGCAGCTATTCATGACATCCACAAACAATAAAATACACAATGGTCTATTTAAATAAAAAAAAAACAATACATCAATACAACTGGATGTATTCCTTAATTGAATTTATGTTGGATTAAAAAAATTAAGATTACATAAGCAGTTCCAAAGTAACGGTACTTCAAAGGTATTGATAACAGCCCTAATAGGTTCTTAACATTGACATTTCACTAGTCATCAATACACAAAAGCCCATTTTCCACAAGTCAACAAGGTGGAGACGGGGTAAACATAGGAACAAAGACTCCCAGGTTCAGTCTTAACAGGGAATAAAAGGTAAATGGGTTAGGTCACAAAACAATTTGCACCCACTACAAGCATGTGTGTGAGTTGTAATGGCACAGGCGGTCGACCACGAAGCTGGGGATCCAGGTTCCAGTCTTGTTAGTGACGCTCAACACCCTGTGATACTGGTCAAATCATTTAAATCTTGTTGTCCCTAACAAAAATTAATGTGTCCATCTGTAACACAACTGGTGCTCATGTAAAGCACACTAATACCTTCGGGTCTAGTTAAAACTAATCTAAAAAAAAAAAGAAAACCTTCACGTCATTTTCTACAACAATTCTGACATTTTAATATTCACCAGCATGTATACCAACTTCAAAATATCGACCTACAACATATGTTCAAGGTACATAGATTCGAAGCTAATAATATTATATTTGTATTTCATAATATATATAACAAAGATGTGTTGGCTGTCAATGTTGTGTAGCTAATATTTGTGCAGGTCTATGTTTTTGGCCTCCATGTTTGAACTTGCAACCTTCCATGTCATGCTGCTACTTTCAGAGATGTCATCAGTACCAGGTTTCCATTATATGTAATAGACTCTGGGGGATATTTGCAAAAAAATGTCGGATTGTGGTGTAATTCCAATGTTGGTAACGCCGCGCTCTGACATTTTTTAAATGCAGGGATTCACTATATTTACAAAAATATGGTGCACCCCTGCATTTCCCCTAGCGTTGGCGCTACAAAAAGCTGCCTAGCACCAGCACAGGCACCCTTGTGCCATGTATCAAGGGCACCTGCGCTGCAGGGGCAATAGTTTATATGCAGGAAGAGACACCTTCCGGCACATAAATAATCTTTAAAGAGTGCAGAGTGCAGCATACATAGAAATAGCAAAATACGAGAAATGTATAACTTCTCCTCGTATCACCATCCTAAGTCCAGGTTTTTTCAGTTCATCTTTTTTGGTGCTGCCCCATCCTTGTAAATATAGGGCAGCGTGAAAAAGTAATGGGTGTTGCAGTGGAAATCCCACAGCAACACCCTATGCCGGCCCCTTCCCAGCAGCGGACTGCTGCAGTAAGGGGCATATTTACAAGGTGGCACAATAACTACCCACGTGAACATCAAACTGTATGAGCAACAGCGTCACATTGACTATTTTTATTGTTGATTAGTTTGCTTAATCTGATGTTGACATTCAATCAGGAATCTTTCTGAGGATTGCTTAATCCACTTTTACCAATGATACCTAATGTGTGCATAACAAACATGAAAATGAAAGCATTATTAGGATAGGATTTGTCCACTGACAATCCAATGTGTAAAAGCATTGGCAAAGCAAACAGGTAAGAAAACACATGGAGGAAGCCAGCAGGAATAAACAGAGATGGCTGTAGTGAAAAAGTAGTTCCTCATGCGTTTCATCCAAGCACTCAAGTGAAGGTGGTGCCCAAGGCAATGGCTTAAAAATGTCAAGGGAAGAAATCCAATGCTTGAAAGGGGTGGGCAAGTATCCCATTCTTCGTATATTGTCTGTGCTGTCCACAAACCCAGACCTACAAGGACATGATTCACTTAGGCATGCAGAGTATTCACAGACATGCAGTTATTTTGTCCACATATGCTTGCAATGATTTCATGTGAAGGAACAGGGATGACACCCACGCATGCTTTCTGTCATGAGAGTTTTGTATGGTGTTCACACATATTACTTTTACAAACAGCTCACTGACACACTGCCAAATTATGCACACTGCAGAGGACAGTGCTTCCTAATCACACAAGCACTTTATTGTGTCTGAAGAGTAGGCCTTTGCTTTCTAGTCCACTATCCAGGCCCTCTCATAAAAGGTGGGAAGGGTGTGTTTGCACATGTATATTAGAGTGATTTCTATGTCAGATTGAGTACCAATGATTACAGATTAACCCCCAAAAGAATCGACATCGTTTTGAGTAATGACATATAAGGGACCATGGAGCAGAATAAAAGTGGTGACCTTCTGCACCAATGAAGCACCAACATATTTATTTTAGAAGTTATAGTTTGTTTTCATAGGCCCACGTCCAAACAAATGAGGAATAACCAGTGCCGGACTGGGAACCACAACAGGCTCTGGCAAAGTGTTCGGGTGCTGCAAAAACGGCCCTGTAGCAAAAACGGCCCCCAGTGGCCCAAAACCAGCCCCCACCCGTGCGGCACACCGAGGGATTGCCCGGTGCCCGCTATGGCCAGTCCGGCCCTGGGAATAACACAGGCTCAGAGGAAATCTATATTTGCAGACTCTCTAAGCGGTGGTCCACTTTTTTCACCCTGCTGCTCCCATTGGCACAGGGGTTTCCCACAGAACTATAAATATGATCTCCACATTTGTAGTTCAGAAATATGCACAGTTTCAGCATCAACTACCTTGATCTGCCCTCTGAAGAGGTTCAGTGAGACGGAAATTTGCCAGGGGCTGCGTTTAGCCTTCAGAGAAAATCATCCTTCCATGGCAGACTACAATGTATTTTCTGATGACGGAATTACAGGTATGAAACTGGGATTTTGATTCAGCTACTCGAGGGAAATCTATTTTTTCAATAATAATTTTAAACAGAATAAGTCTTCTATCACAGCATTACTTCCCTGTGATGTGAGGAGGGTGAATACAACACTAACCGGAGAGGCCTCCACTGGGCCCCTGAATTCTGGCAGAAGGGCCGGGATTTTTGTGACATTTGAGGATGAACTGAGAATTAACTGGACAGTGTCATCAGATGCGCTGCCATGGCAACGCTGCTGTCCCTTTAAAGAGAGATTGAGCACACTTGCGACGGCACTAAAACCTCTAGGAGCCACTACAAACTGTGTTGTGTTGGAAGGGGCCCTGGGCTCAAATGTAGTGCACAAATGAATGCACAAACATGCAATAGGAATTGGATCAGCAGCTGACAAGAGGGAGTAAACACATACAGGAGTTTGAGTATCTATGTCAGCAGTGAACGTTCACTGAAGTGCTTGCAGTAGTGCTTTATGGTCCTAGGGGCTTATTTATGAGAGCCTGCATCACTTTTGCACCTCGTAAATTGGTACAGGGTTCTCAATCCGATTTATGAAGGCCTGCAAAGCCACCCTGTGTACCCTTGAGTGGCCTCATAAATATTAAGGGCCTGATTCACAGAACTAACTTAAGACAAAATTCTAAACATGCTACCATTTTGGTATTCACAGAAGGCAATTACTCATCAATGAGTAAGTGCTTTCTGTGAATACCTAAATGAGTGAGTGCCTTCTGTGAATACCTAAATGAGTGAGTGCCTTCTATGAATACCAAATTGAGTAAATGGTAGTAAGTTTGGGATTTTGACTTAGGTTAGTTCTGTGAATCGGGCCCTAAGTATGGCAACGCAGCGCAAATTGCTGGTTTGTCTTTCTCTGCCCCCGGGAGGCATGTCATGGGTGTTGCGGTGGGTTTTCCCACACAACACCCATGGATTTTGACGCTGCCCCAGATTTACAAAATCATTTAAACCTAGGGAAGCGCCAAATCTGTACGCCTTCCGAGGTGTGGCATAAGAGGAGTAAGATGTTTATTTCTCCTCTTTTATTCCTCTTTCTAAGTTTGCTGCATTCTGCAGCACAAACAGAAAGATGGTTTTTGTGCGGGAATGTGTCCTTTCCTAGACAAAAACGGCGCCAGTGCAAGGAGTAAGGACAGGAATGCACTGTTTTAAATAAATATGGTGCATTCCTGCCCCTTCACTTTAGCATAGGGCAGCAAAGCAAGTTGCCGGCTGTGCGGCCTACGCCAAAATGCCATAAATGAGGGCCCTAGTGTTTTGGCTAACGAGTAACCTTGAGGCATATTGTCAAGGGGGTTTCTCTCCGCTTTTTTGGCTTTAAAAGCCAAGAAAGCGGAGATAAAATTATCTCCCTATTACCTAGCTGTCGCTAACACCAGTTAGCGACAGCTAGTAGGAGATAGCGACCATCTTGGGCCCCGCTTTGCATGTCAGTGATATTTATCACTAATGACATGCAAAGTGGGCGTGCCAAGATGTTAGCGACTGGAAACAGTCCCTAACATCGCTATCTCCTATTACCAACTTTTGGAGATATTCGCGCTAAGCGCAAATATCTCCAAATGCTAACACCTGCCCTGAGCAGTTCTTAGCCATGTTATCCAATGGGAGGTGGATAACATGGCTAAGAGCATTAGCTCGGTAATGCAGGAATATCGCAGACTTTTCAGCGATATTCATGCATTTCGGCAGATTTTTATCGCTTAGGAGATAAACCTTGATAATAGCAAGGTTCCTAAGCGATAAAAATCGCCGCAGCTTGGCGATAAAAATATTGCTGCTAAGCCAACAATGCGATAATTATCGCTAGTTGTTGGTAATATGCCCCCTTGTTGGCAATGGCATCAGTAAAGGGAAGGTAGGCTTTGGCAATGGTAGCTATGACCAACCCATAATACCGAGTGGTAATTTCACTGTGGTAAATACTGATAGATACCGCCTGGTTGAATATTTATTGGGTGAAAAAATACTTCTCTGTTCTGAATTTCAGACTAATATAGCATGATTTCACCTTTCCGGGGTGAGAAAAGCCAGAAAGTCCACAGTTTGTCTCAGCGTTTACATGGTAAATCATGTGGGCACATATGATCACAGTGTGGTATTAACATACCTCTTGTATTACCTGTTTAAGCTTACTTTTTTACGATGACCACACAGGTCTAAATGTGGTGAAGTTTTCAATGAGCTACTGCAAAACCTAGCTGCTGCAACCACATTATTAAAGTCTTAAAGTGGTGGGCATAGGTAGCTAAAGGGTTTTTAAATGTTGCTTCCTCACCGAGTAGCAAGGCAGGGGGGCATGCAAGGGCACTGTTAAAGTGTTTCCATCACTCCAGCCCTGGGTATATGCCAGGATGCATTTGTTACCCCATCTGGTCCTTGTTCATCACAGGTTCGGAAGGTGTCACTGTTTTTATGTTAAACACCGGCGGCGTGGCCACCAACAGGGAGGGTACATAGGGTACAGAACGAAGTGGTGATTGAAGTGGGATTCAGAAGGTCAAAGGAATTGTGAGTGAGGGACTTCTACAATTGGCCTCCGATGGCCAAGGCAGTATAACAAGTATGCATTAAAGGTTAATTGAGGAGATGAATTTTCAGTTTTTTTTAGAAGCAGATGGGGAAGTCTACTCGAATCTGAATGATAGTGACGTTCCAAATCCTTGGTGCATCACAAAAGATAGATTTTTCTAGCACATTTTTGTCTACAGCTTGGTGAAGCTGGCACTGCAGGTTTTTAAAGTCCCTTGGAGATTTGTTTGCTACATGCTAAGAAAAGTGGTGTGTGCACTTTTACCACCTTGAAGACGGTGCAGCATTATTTTATGGAAATGTCAGTGGTTAGGGGTAACTTGTAGGGTTCTATAAAGGTGAGGATGATCCTGTGAAACTTCCTTCGGAGCAAAAGGGAACTCTGGGGATCCAGGCAGCAGAGCTCTACCTCTTTCTAGATGTGACAGAACTAGTGCTTGAATATTAGTTCTGAAATTAGATTGGCTTTCACCTTCATCACATTCCGAATTTGACACTAGTCTAAAGGTCTAAACACATGGATTTGGCCCAATCGTCAATTTGTGGAGTGAAACTTTCAAAATTCATTGCAATGTCCTCTTTGCTCTTTCCCTTCCCTGCGGTCTGTTGTGATGAGCACAAAGTCTTATACTCTGTTGCAGATTTACTTAGTGCTGTAAGGCGAGTTGCTGCACTGCATTGTGCGAATGAGACAGAGATGAAAAGTGCCATATCCTTTAAGATATTGCGCTCTTCCGCTCTTTGCATGAACTGGAGCACTTGAGGCTGCCTCTTCCCAATGTAGGCATCCTTGCACCATGTGCAGGATTATTTTTGTGCAGGGATTCCTTTCCCAACAAGAACAATCTTCTGAGGTGTATTCTGACTCTTTCTGTGTGTGGAACAGACTGCAGCTCCCTTGTAAAGAGGAACAAACTAGGAGAAATAAAGACATTTCTCCTTGGTGCGCCTCGCTTTGGATGGTGTAGCATTTTGCTGCATTCCCCGGTCTGCTAGCTTTAGAAAAACTGGGAATGCATCAGAATCCATGGGTGGATGCATAGGAATGTCCATTCTCCACCCTTGTAATGCCTTCCTAAAACAAGGTAGCGCAAGGTAGCACTATGCGCTGCATTGGGTTACTTTGTATTTACTAACTAACGCAAATTGATGCAAAATGACTCTGCATGACTGAATAAATTCCAAGAATGGTCTTGCGTCATGGCTGTCCCGGCACATTACCATAGTAAATCTGTTCCGCTGTCTTTAAACAGTTTATAACTTGCAGGCTGAGACTAAAACAAGTTCTAGCTTTGGCTGGTAAATATCAGTCTCACACAAAAGGTTCAAGTATAGCTGTGCCTCGCCTGCATACTGGCACATTATGATGACAGAAAGATTATCAGGGATTCCACATGGAACTTAAAGGCAATTGTTTAGAAGATGGATATATGGTAAAGCCGCAGGTCAAGAAGATTTGTTCAGACCTGGAGGATCTCATATGGATCAGGTGAGTTGTGTTCCTCAGGGAGGCTGAAAACCACAATAGGTCAATGCCGTGATGATCTATAGTGTCAAAGGTCTTTAAGAGCTTGAACAGGATAAACAGACATGGCTCACCTTTATCACTGATCCTGTGTGCTTAGTCTACCAATTGATTGGTCACACGTTTAAAAATATTTTTAAGTTGGGGAAGTTGTAAATTTTTTTAATGAAACTAGATGGCAACAGTTTCGCGATGATGTTTCCCAGACTTTGTAGGTATTTAGCTGGTAGTTTGTGAGGTGATTAGATTTCAAGATTAGTTTCTTCGTTAGTGACAGGATCTAGTTGGTCTTTAGGGTGTCTGGGAAAATCCCTATGGTGTGGTGTGCAGTCTCCATACAGGAATTAGTCCAATGGCCAGATGTATCAAAGGGTTTTACCCATTCTCGGTCTATGGGAAAATGTGTTCATACATGCTTTACCAGATATATATTCGACTACTGACACAGGAATGATGTCACCTTCATATGAAGACATCTTCAATGAAGCATGGTGTCTTAAAGGATAAGGGTGAGGATAGAGAACCCTAAGATGATTGTTATGTACTCTGCTGTCTACCACTTGTTCTCATGTGTGACAACGGTTCTTGAATGAGCCCCTACACTGACATAAGGGAGAGTGAAACAGCAAGAAGGGTTCCAGGAACCCACACTTGCCTCTAAGACAGCTCATCCACCTGTCTGTGGAAAGCTGAGGGATTGGTTCTGGATTCTAACAGCTGTCAGTAGCCTCTGCTGGGTGCTGGCCTTCATGAAAGCATTATACTTGGCATGGGAGGCAGACCCCAAGGACAAAAGTAAGTTATGCCCCCTAATCCTGTTGGTCATGGTGGGGTTGCTCAGGTGTTGGGTGACCTCTGTGGGTCAGCTGGGTGTCACAGTAGCAAAGTTAGGGGTAGAGGAGGTGGGCACCTCACTTCCAAAACTCAAAAGGGAGAAAGAAAACAGCTGAGTTGAAGGTTAAGTTTAAAATGAGACTCTTGACCTTAGCAGGAGGATGTAAGGCAGAGTAGGCCCAGCAATTGTATAGCCTTATTTCTGCACTGTCTTCTCCTCACCTGAGAGACCAGGGAAACTCTCCCTGGGTTAGGCTGAGTCTTCTGGGCTGTTAACTTGTGGAGGTGGGCATTGTGTGAGAAATCAGGACCAGTTTGAAATGTCCCCCGCATTCTGCCCACATTTTCACTACTATATGCTGGTTTCTGCCTCTGATTGTGCCATGGGCTCTGCTAACCAGATCCAGGGTCTGTGCTCTGATTAGAAGTACATAGTTAGGTTTATTTATAATTGCCAATTACAGACCCCTGTAAGTCCTTATTATATAATACGGCAAGGGGTAGTCAAACTACCCAGCAGATGTCCTGCACTGGAGTGTGCACTACTGTGCGGCCTGCTGTGCTTTTATTTTAAAAGCCAGGCCTGCCTTGAAGGCTGCTTTTAAAGTTTAATTATATGCACATTCGATTTTATAGGCACTTCCAAAGTAGTATTCTACCTAATTTATATATATGTCACCCCTAAGGTTCCCCTGGGTGCCCCAAGAGCAACTATAAGCAGGGACATTCTAAAATATGTTTTATATGCCCTGGTGAGGAAAAAAACTGCCCATTTCATTTTTCCCCATTGTAGATAATTAGCTCCATAGGCTAACATTGGAATCTTTTATTTAAGTTTAAATATGGATATGAAGGAGCTAAAAATATCATTCAAAGACTTGAAATGATAGTCTTGATAAATCTAACAACTTGCCATAATTAGAGTTATAGTAACTACCACAGAATATCATTTATTAAACTTTCTTTTCTGTAAGCCAAAATCCTGCCTTCCAGCTGCCATCTCCTGATTGGCTAGCTTATGACAGGCCGCGCCAAGCTGTCTTAACGAAATGTGAAGAGGCCTGATAGAGAGACAAAAGGATTTCCTGTAGAAGGAGAACTGAAACTGCAGAGTCAGAAGGCAAGATGGGGGTGGATTAGTCAAACTGGTCTTCAAAGGGAGATTGACACTTTAAGCCAGCACAGACATCCCTGTAATTGGGATTAGTGAGAGGGATGGAAGTAGTGTAAGAGAATCTTAGCAACACCAGTGGGTTTGCTTGGCCTGATTTAACTTTCAAGGAGAGAATTTCTCCATGTTGGATTTTTAAAGAATACTGCTTTCTGGGACAAGAATATGCCATACTTTGAAGGTAGTGGTCATACACCTGCATGACAACCTGCATCCCATTGGTCAGGGGTGCCCCCCTGCTTGATGCCCAGGAATAGAGCATAAATATGGAATGGTTGCCAGAGCTACTCGGGACTTCCCTGTTGGAACCCTGGTCTGCACCCCAACGTATTGCACTCAGAGAGGCTGTATCTGCTGCACACTTGGAACTACAGCCCTAAGGACTGTGCTTTGCTTCGTGAAGGATTAAGGAGTAGACTCCCTGCAAGCTACAGGTTAACAGAGCCCACTTGCATCATCTGCACCCAGAAGTCCCCATCCTGGAGCATGTACAGTGGACTTTTAAAAATTGGGCCAGATGCATTGTGGGAATTTTAGTCACAACATCTCAAGAAACATCTCAGAGATTCTAGACCCTTGGATTGGTGTTGTGGATACTTTGAACACTCAAGGAGACCTTCTGGAAGAACATCCAGAAGTTTGGTCAAGTTTAGGAATTGTTTGGTAAAAAGCTCCATAAGGTGACCGACTCGACGTCACAAGTCAAGCCAGCTACCTTCAACCGCGACCTGGCCTGGTTTTCAGGTTTGTCCCGCTTAAAGCTCCCGAGCTGCAGACTTCCAGGATTCGACCAGGGCCTTGCAGAAAAAAAGCCAAAGTGGATTGGGCCTAAAGAGGACCCTCACTCGACCTGCAGAGAAAAGCTGACTTAGCACAAAGGTAAAATTTTGACTGAGGCATCCCATTTAGTGTATCTGACCAGGGCTCAATCGCGATCAGCCTCAAACTTTGACGCTGTCCCAGTAAAGCACAACCAGATGTCCCAAGTTGGAGCTATATGTTTTTAAGCACTAGAAAGTTGTTTATTCTTTCAAAATGCATATCTTTGGTTCCTTACATTAGATTGTTGTGGTTTTGGTGGCTATTTGTTCATAAAATATAAGCGATTTTTATAAATTGGAGTTGAATTTCTATTGTGTGCTGTATCTTAATTAATGTATTGGATTTTTCAAATATTTTACACACCTGTCTCCTGCCTACTTGTTGCCAGCTACCAAGGTTTGAGCAAGGGAATCATTTATTGAGACCTTGACTGACCCTTTTTATTATGTTTTTGGCCTTATTACTAGTGGCCAGTCACTACTTTTCACTACGAATAATTCACTCTCCAACAAACAGCTCATGTTAGGAGATGCAGGACAACAGTTCATCCTTCAGTTCTGTTTGGGTTTGTTCGATACTGCTATCATCTCTTCTCAGGACGTCAAGGTGTTGGATAAGTGCCAGGTCCCTGTAATTAACAAGGCATCAAGGCTATCAGTGACAATAAGGTCTCCTATGATAGTGAATTGATATGTGTGAAGTGCAATGTGATGTCAAGGTTTTAGGGTTGACTGCATGAGGTTGGTGTGATCATATTTCGGGCTGAAATCAGTGAGGCTTCTGGTCCTATTATCCTGCCAGGTATTAAGAGGTTCAAATAGGGTCTTCAGATCTGCCAACTCACACAGTGAAACCGTGTGTCACACAATATCGGGTCCCATCACACGGTCACCCGGTGAGGAACAGATATCTCACTGTGTGTACACAGTTATCTGGAGACCCCCTCCAGAGAGGAAGTTTTCAGCAAATTGTTTGGATGTTCTGCACAGCCAATGTCCCTTACAAGGTGTGAAACCTCCCCGGGACTTCGGCGCTGCCTCTTAACCTTTGTTTTTGGTAATGGCGGAGTGGAGGGGGAACCAGTGGTGGGGATGAGGGTTGAGAAGCATGTGAATTTAAAAGTGCCTTGGTCTGTGCATGGCACTAAGCACCATCCCCTTCAAGGCTCTGACACCTCCTCTCATGGTCAAAACATTTAACAAGTTGGCAGGTCTGTTTGTCCTTGCCTTCATCTGTCTATAGCTGAGGATGACGCTCCCTTGACAGCACTCATAGCTGAGGACATCTGTGGATGAGATTTCACTGAGATAACAGGTCAAAGTAAAGGCTTAACTCCAATGTGGCTGGGGCTTCCTGTTGGTTCGTTATTAAGTGACATCACCTCTGTGGGCAAGCATTATTTTTGAGGTCATTGAGAAGTGCATTGTGAGGCATTATGACTGTGCAGATACAGATACATTTTTCGAATTTCATTGGTTCATGAGTGTTGTGTCATAATCATAATACCTCCTCAAAGAATTGTCAAACCTGCATGTCTCAAGTATCAGCCCCATCCATAATTTTCTTCATGAAGTACACCAATAGTAATATATTAGCTATCAAATTCAATTGAAGACTTAACTTAAAAGAGTCCCGTCTTATTTATGGAGTTGTCCATCATTGTTTTGCATTCCATTTCCTATTCATATCTGTCACATCAGCTTCTTAAACATTTCTGATCGTTAGGAAAGAGAATGACGCTGATGTGCCCGCGACCTTTCCTCTGGCATTGACGCAACCCTGGCCTCCTGGGGATGGGCGGTGAGCAAGCCTGCGGCGCAGCTCAGTGGCTATTGACATTGAGAGATGTAGGCGCAGAGAGACCCAGGCGGCTTGTCTAGTCAAGCATACCAACAAAAAACAATGATGGATTTAGATCTCAGAATATTAAGACAGATGCACTCAGCTGAAGTCTTCAGCCTTGACAATGCTTAAAGGTTCAGGTTAAAATAATTTCTTGTCATTTTAAAATGTATGGACAGTGAAAGATGATAGTCCACCTTTGAGAGTTCTAGTCCACAAATCCTTGTGCTTCTGCAATGTTTTCCTACTTTTCTGAAATTGTATGCTTCTTTATATTTCAAATAAATGATAACTGCATTATTAACCAGGTCACAAATACAAGTAAAGCATAGGAGTAGACTACTGTCGTGAACAGGTGAGTAAATTACTCATTGCCCCTCCTTATGAGGGGCATGACTTGAAGGGGATAATTATTACACCATTTAACATCAGCTGCGACAGGGATTGGAGTTTAAAAGATGCAATAATTATCGCCTATTATAAGTTGTGCCAAATAAAACAGGGCATAGTGTGGATTTTTCCGCTTTGCACATGTTTACACCAGTTTTATGATGCACACGCAACGTAAAGGGGCCGATTCCGATGTTGGACGGACCTGAGTCCATCAGACATCGGTCAGGACCTACTGTTGTCCGTCACGGCCCTGCAAGTACGATACAACCGAACCATGTTCTGTCGCTATCGTATCCTACACAATGGGAGCATGCATTCCGGGCGAAATACATGCCCGCATTGTGCAATGGAGGTGTCCAGTCCATCCCTGCACCCTGTGGCCGGCACCCGTGGGCGCCTGCCATCGGGTGCAAGGATATACACAGCCCCAGGCCTCGCACCCATGGTGGCCCTACTGGGGGCACCCAAAGACAGTTTCTGACTGCCTTTTCATGCTGGAAAGACCAGCACAAAAAGGCAGTGAGAAACTGACATTGTACTCCATCGGTCATAAAGAGGCGGCCTGAAGGAATTCCGGACGGTGGACGGACTCTCCGAGCCTGTCGTCAGCCATCTGGAAATCCGAGTCAGATTCCTTTCTGACCGAGCCCATCGGAATAGCTCGGTTGGAAAGGAATCTGACCGGCACATTCTGTTGCGTGTGGAAGGGCTCCGAACATCGTTCGGAGCCCTTCCGACCTGAATCGACCCCAAAATGTTTGTCAATCTGGCTCTCAGTATCAGAAAATATCTAAATACTAACACAAATTTGAACAGTCTCAAAAATTCACTCAAGTTGCAGTAAACTATGGAAAAATACATCCACTGGTGTACTGCATGCAACCAAGACCACGCATTCTGACAGTCAGACCACTTTCTGTACTGAAATATGTAATACCATAGAAACAGGTATTCAAAAGTTTTTCTGAAAAAACTAACCAACTAACAGTTAATGTAGTGGAATCTAATCATTCTAAATCATCTCAATGGTGTGTACCACACAAACCTAAATGGCAGCTACTTGTAATACAATGTTAAATGTTTTGAGTTAGGGTGTGCCTACGGCACCGGCTGAAGAGGAGGAGTGTGGCTCACCGGTTAGAGGCGGCAGACCCAGAAGCAGAGGTTGGCCCGGGACCAGGGTTCAATTCCCGACGCGGCAGGGTACGGAACCAATGTCAGCGGGCTCGATAAATCTCGCCTCGGTGCCTCTCTAACCATGGGTGCAACTCTGGGCAATAGCTTGCTTAATCTCCACACCGGCCCCCTCGCTGCCGGGGATGCCTGGCTTCACCTTGGGGATGCCCAGTAGGGACCATCTCACAGGGAAAGCCAGGACGGGTTCCCCAGTGGCACACAGCGCCAAGAAACCCTGGGGTGAACGTGCGCTCTACAAATTCATACTAACATAACATAACATAACAAGATGGCGGCTAACATTTGAGCACTGGAACCAACATGGAGCTTTTTGCTTTTGAGGCCTCTCCTACTCTGCACCTACCTATTCCGGATTTTGTCCTTGACTCCATATCATCGGTGGTGTGTCCACATGCCATTTTTGCACCATGCAGGTGCGGTCTGTAACCCGTGTGCCGCAGCAGTGATTCTCCTCAGCTAGAAGCGAGCAGCCGCCATTGTAGGTTGGGTCGCTTGCAATAAAGTTTTTCTTTTTTTTTCCCACTTTTTAATATATTTTAAAACTCCTTCACTTTGACTGATTTATACATCACTGGACCAGTGTTTATGGGATTAACATCTTTGATCTGGCTAATGCAGCAGTGATTTGGCTTCTTCTGGCTGTTTGATGTTTCCTCATTGAAGGAGTTTCTCCCTATCATGTCCACCTACAAGTGACTTTGCAAATTTGAAACCTGGGTCTGCTTTTTTGATGTTCCTATTGCTGGAAGTCTGCTATGGTCCTTCTCTATGATGCCTTGTAGCTCTTGACAAATGTATCAGCATTGAGGTTACTTGTTTCATATACCTCCTTTTTTTGGATATCTCCTTGTAGTCTGCTCTTCACTGATCAATTTAAGCTGACAGTCTTCCCTCTGGTGTATGGGCTGGATTCATTGCCCTCAAATCCTTACGCGATGTCCAACTCATTATAGCTAGATGTCCAGCGATTTACATACATCCTCCAAGCCGTATTCTTCAGGTACAAATCCAAAGAGAGTGAAGAACGACCTTTCTTCTCCTATTTTATCTTTCCTGAATCCTGTCTTAGATACTATCTTGGATGAGGTACATGGGCTTCAACCATTTATGTACAGAACTAATGATAAATTACAACAAATTGAGAATCAATGGATTATTATAGAGGGGAAGACGTCAGCGTTAGAACAATGTGTGGGGGATCTTTAAAGATATTACTACCAAGATACCTAAGTTAGAACAAGAAATTCAAAAGCTTCAACTGCACACCAAAGACCTCAAAAATCAAAATAGATGGAACAATCTTCGCCTTTATGGTCTTCATGAGAACATGAAGGGCTCTGACCTTCTGACATTCTGACCTTGTTGAATAAAATTCTCCCGGACCGCCTGGGTCTTCAATCTACAATGCCTCTCATAATTCAACGTGCACATCATTTGGGCCGTCATAAACCTCATTCAGCTCGACCACGTGGCATCATAGTGCTCTTTTTGGAATTCACAGACCTGATGCAGGTCCTGAAGGCTGTTAAAGTTAAACATCATCTTATTTGGTCTGGCCATAATCTTTTTATTTCACAGGATGTTTCCAATGCAACCAATGCCAGTCAAAATGAATTCCTAGCTCGTCGTACCTAGATGAGACACTACATCCATGCCTTTGTAAGATCACCCACGAAGGCACCTCACGTTCTTTTGATGACTCCGCTAAACTGAAAATGTTTCTGAGTGGTATAACAAACACAAAATGGAGACTAATGCATAATATTTTCTAATATATTTGAATTCTCTCAGAGATTATTTTGGTTTCTGCTCCAATTATTTATTTCTTTATGACTATGACTAATCTCATTTTTCTTTTGCTCTCTTGTATTTTTTATTTCGTTTTCTGTCTATGGTCCTAATATTCTTATTTTTTCACATAATAGGTCTTACTTTACTTATTAGACACAATGTTTCCATTTAGTCTGAGGCTACTTGTTATACAATTGTTTTGTTTTCTTCTCGGTTGATGTTCTTATTCTCGGTGTAAACTTGCCCTTTGCTTACCTGTTAACCATATCAATTCAGATCTGGATTTTTATCCTTGGGCTGTCTTTCAATTCTCTTCTTATTTCTTTCACCTTACCCAGTTCTCTCTCGTATTTGACTTTTTTCTTTCTTATCCCGCCCTCTCACTATTCTTTTTTTACATGAGTGTTTTCTTTACTTGTTTTTTTTATTCCTTTCATAAATATCCCCTTATATTATTTCATGGTTGGTAAATGGTGTCTTTTCTTTTGGTCTTGCAGCCCATTGTGCCTGTTCCTGTATATTTTACCTTACCCCGCATTATGTTTAATGTTGTCTTGTGGAATGTCCTTGGTCTGGGTCATCCCGTAAAGCATCAAAAGGTACTATCTCATCTATTTAAACTTAAAACACATGTTGCTTTTTTACAGGAAACGGATTGTAATGATGCTGTATCACTTAAACGTAAGCGCCAATGATTTAATCAAGTTATTTTTTGTGCTGCTGTTAATTGTAAAGGTGCTGTTGCCATTCTATATTTCAAAAGCAAATCACCTTTCTCAATATTTATAGCCCTGTTAAATCTGACCCTGAATTTTGGCACAATATTAAATTGAAACTTTCCTCTATCTCTAATCTTAATAGCATTGTTGCATGTGATTTTAAAAATTGGTTAGACCAGTTCACTGATAGAAAGTTTAAGTGTAAGTTTGCAGGAGAAATATGGCCTCCCTGATTCCTGCCTCCTACAATATCATTAACTAATTATTGTACTTTAATCCTTTTTATCAAACAATAACTTTATATCTGATGTTACTCCATTTACCACTATGACACCGTTATATAATATTGCTAATTATTCCACCCCCTGTGCTTAATTCATATATAAATCTCTGTCTTCCCCTATCACTATGAGGAATAAATCCTCTATTGAACTTTTATTGAAGAAAGATCTATCTCAATCATTATATATCCATTAATGGGATCTTTTGTGGTGTATCATTTTTAGAACCTCTAAAGCTGCCAATATTACACAATCTTTATTTTTTGTATACAATAGAGCTGTTATTACCCCTTCTTTCCTTCATAAAATAGACTCCTCTATCTCTGCCTTACGCTGGTAATTCTTCTACTCTGATGGTACTTCGACTCACCTACTTTGTTATTGTCCTAAAGTCAATGTATTTTGGAAAGCCACATGGTCAAAATGTTTATTGATTTTCTCATGTAATATACCAATATCTATCCAAAATATTTTTTGGGGTACTTTATCTGGTGATTTTGATTCATCTGTCTTCAAAACCTGTGTTACTTGACCTTTTTATTGCTCTTGCTGTCAAAGTTATACTAACTTATTGTGAAGATAATTAAAAATTATTTATTCTGGTTTGGTGGAACCTTATTTGTGATGAACATAGAATATCTACTGTTTCATCTTCTTCATTATCTCAAAAAATGAAATCTGATTTACTTTGGTTACCTTTTACCATTTTCCTATATTCACACTCATCACAATTCTAAAACTCATGGTTATCCTTTTTATTTCTTATCTTTCTCTCTCTCTCCTTTGTTTCGTCTTTCTACTCTCTCCTTTTCTCTCTCTTACTTTTTGTAAAAAAGTCATAAAAAATAAATAATCATTATTGTTTCATTCCATTTAACACTAGATTTGTATTCTATATTTCCATGTTGAACAAATGAATAAGCAGGGCTTATAAAGCACACAGCTACTCCCTCAGGAGTGTCCAGGTGCTGGAGGTTCACACATGGCTGCACCCAATGGACAACTTAACTCTTAAAAATCCATGTTTTCAGCTGCTTCTTAAAAGTTGTCAAATCAGTGATCGCTCGCAGTGCAGCCGGAAGTTTATTCCATATTTGAGCACCAAGGAAACTGAAAGATATACCGCCCCTATGTGTCAAGCAGGCCTTGGGGATGCAAGCGAAAGCAGAGGGAGATGATCTTAGCGATCTGATAGGTGCATGGCGACAGATGCGCCTTCTGAGGTATCCAGCGCCCTTACCATGGAGGGCTTTAAAAAATATGACCTTGGCTTTGAATTTTATCCGCTCCTTCATGGAAGCCAGTCTACGGCCATGAGATGAGGGGCCATATGAGACCTGGGTTTCAGTCTAAAAATCGCCATAGCAGCTGAGTTTTGCACCACCAGAAGGCGTTGAAGGACGAAGTCCAGTAGCCCAAGCAAAGGACGTTGGTGTAATCTAATCTAGACATGACCAACGCCTGAACCACAATCTTCCTGGAGTCTGGCGGAAGGAGGGGAAGGAATTTTTTCAGCATATGGAGTAGGCCAAAACAGATTCCCACCATGGCCTGAATTTTATAATTTATAGAGAATCAATGTAGAATCAATGTAGATTCCCAGGTTTTTAACTGTGGTTTGGGCAACGCTTGGGGGAGTGGGGGGAATACCTCTGAGCATCATAGGCTCCAATTGAACACAGAAGGCAGTCAAAAGAAAACAATTTCTGTTTTATAAGTGTTGACTTGAGCTGGTTAACCTCCATTTAAAGACCTTTGTGAAGCAGAATCTGATAGCCTCCCCATCAAAGTCTGTGCCTTTGTCACACGAGAACAACAGCTGAGTATCGTCAGCGTACAAAATTATCTTAGCGCCATTTGCTTCCACCACGGGGGCAAGGGGCCACATGTATAAATTAAAAATAGTTGGGCTCAAAATAGAGCCCTGAGGGACACCTACCTCCATGATGGGCTTGGGGGCTGTGAGAGGTGGAGTCCATAGTTTCGATTTTCTATCCTTCCGATTGTATGTTATCCAGGCTAGTGCCTGACCACTGATGCCCATGTGCCTCAATCTATCGAAGAGCATCACATGTGGCACCATGTTGAATGCCGCTGACAGATCGAGTAGTATGTGATTCGCGCTGCCCCGGATCAAGCTTGTCATTAAGATGCTCTGTCACCTCTAACAGAGCCGTTTCAGTGCTGTATTAGCTCTAAAGCCGGATTGAATGGGGTGCAAAAGATTATGACTTTCAGCATAATCAGTGATCCCTCTATTCACATGTTTTCAAACACTTTGGAGAACGCCGAGGAGGGAGCTAGGCCTACAGTCCTTAGGAATATACTGGTCCGCATTTGGTTTTTTAGCAGTGGCAGGATTTCTGCCTGCTTCCAGGGGATGGCACAATGCCATTGGAAAGAGAGGAATTCAGTACCTTATTAACCAATTTATAGTGGATGCTAGGGCCGGAAATAATGTAGATGGGCATGCATCTGATGATGAGCCCGACTTGAGGCCCTTAAGGTATGCAAAGTGAATCTTGAGATTCTATAGCGGGGAAGTGTAACAAGGATGGCAGTTGTGAAAATGCTGAGGGAGACCGGGCCCTGCTTATTCCATCGGAAATGTGAGGAGAAGGCTTGTCACTCTCAGTCTCCTCAAGAAAGACTGGTGGATATTCATAATCTTATTATGAAAGGAGTGGGCCACCTGTCTGGTCCATTCAGCCTTGTACGGGACTTCCGTATTGGCCAACTTAGGTGCCTTAAAGGACTTTACAATGGTGACAATTTCCTTGACTTTGTTATTAGTGGATGCAATCTTGGTCTGCAAATAGTTTGTCTTGGCCTCTTTCACCATCTGATAATGATTTTTTAAAGACGCCTTATAGATGATTTTATCCTCAGAAAGATAATGACTGTGCCACCTTCTTTCAAGGTCTTTACATTTGCTTTTGCCTGCTCGTACGAATTCGTTGAACCAAATGGCAGAGCAACAGCTCCTCCTCGAAGTTTGTGAGGTCAAAGGGGTGACCGCATCTATGTTAATCCTGGGCCATTATTCTAAAGCACAGGCATCCACTTCAGGATTGCCTGAAAAGGAAGTAACAGAAGAATCCAACGCCCCCTGAAGAGATGACCGGGATATTTTATGTAGAGCTCAATAATTATGCTTATTTGCATTCATCTTAGGTGGAATATGCTTCCCTATGTCAGATATCCTAAAGTTGAGAAGGTTATGGGGATTAGAGGGTCAGTTTTAAAAGCAGTACTACAGAAAATGTTATCTAAAATATGTCCCAAATTAAATGTAGGAGCAGAGATAAACGGAGTAAGGAATGTTCTTACGGGATTCCTCGTTCATTAACTTTGTACTCTGTTTAACTTGTTATATTTTGCTTAAATACTGTACTGTTTACTATCTTTTACCTTTTAATATAAAGTACTAAAAATCTGAATTATTCTAAATCCACAAAGGAGTCTTTAATCCAATTATACAGATTATTCAAAATCACAAAAGTTAAGGATGTTTTCGAACATAAATGACTTCATGTTCTTTAGCCCTTTCATGGCCCGCAGATTTTAGGCTCCTACAACTCTGTTATGTTGTGTATAAAACACATTATCACCCGCAAGGGTATCCTAGTGCTGAGCAGGTGTGTGTGGCTAGCCTTTGCCTATTGTAGGTTGGTTCATTAAAAAACCAGGTCTTCAGCTTTTTGCAGAATTCAAAAAAACAGGAGGAGGGTCTGATGAGGAGTAGGAGGCCATTATTAGCTTTAGGAGTGTATGTTCTCCTGATCTGGTTCTGTTTATGAGTTGGATGTGTGAGAGTAGGGATCTTAGGGAGAGGAAGTGTCTGGGTGGTTGGTGGAAAGAGATGCAGCTGTTCAGGTTAGAGGGGCCTGAGTTGTCTAGTGCCTTGTGTGTGTGTGTGGAGTTTGAATTGAGAATATTTGTGCACTGGGAGTCAGTGGAGTTTCTTGAAGGGTGGTGTGATGTGAGTTCTGAGTGGGAGGTTGAAGATGAGTCTATTCGCCAAGTTCTAAATGGTCTTCTACTGAGTTGCTTGATAATCTTGGTGTAGAGGGTGTTCCCATAGTCCAACTTGCTAGTGACTAGGGTGTGAGTGACAGTTCTTTCCCAGTATATTATTCACTAGCAAAAATAACAAGATGCTGGACCAAGTGCGTAAACCTTTCAACCAATCACCCCTAGTCAAGATACCTGTGGTTAATCCATTGCTCTCTTGCTCACTATGCCATCCCAGTTTGGATTTAGCCGTATACATATCAGTCTTAACCCTGCTCCTCATGGAACAGTCCAGCCTGAACTGCAAGGCCAGGCCCCGCATGGATCAAAAACAAGCTTCCAGGGACCAGTCACTTGCAGCTCAGTATCTGGAGTTAAACACCGAGGTAGACTTTATTATTAATGGGTAATTTCTTCCCCAGTATCTGTTTAGCGGGACGAACTGTAATTTACATGACTCGCTGATCATTCCAATATAGTGGTAGCTGTAAACACAAAGACAGTAAAAGAGCACTTGATTCCTGGTGAAGGCTCAATAGATCTATAAATCTCTTCCAATTTCTACTGTACTTATTTTCATAACATAATTTGACATAAATTGGCAATCTAAAAATTATATTCAAATTAGAAAAACATATGTCCATGTAAATATGATTTCCATTTAACCCTGACTCATTGATCTTCATGGAAAAAATAAATGTGTCCTTCATAAGGTATCGCTTTGTTCGTCCTGAGTAGGAAGGGTATGCCCAGACGTGGGTCCCTTGCTCACTCTGCCACAGGATTCAAGATAGCCTGGCTGATGAGGGTTATGAACCCGAAACCGGTCCCAGGATTGTTCCCATGAGGCACAGGGTCAGACTGGTTTGCATATGGCCATGTCTGAACTGGGGTGGTGGAGTGAGCTAAAGAATGATGATGGATTAAACCCAGATCAGTTGACTGGGGGTGAGTGTTTGATTTGCTCAAACGCTCCGTCACCCATCTTCTTTGGTATTGCTTTGTTCGCCCTGAGTTGGCAGGGTATGCCCAGACATAGGTCCCTTGCTCACTCTGCCACTGGATTCAAGATAGCCTGGCTGATGAGGGTTATGAACCCGAAACCGGTCACAGGATGCTTGTTTCCGGTCCAGGGAAGACATGGCTTGGCAGTTCGGGCTGGAATGTTCCCATGAGGCACAGGGTAAGACTTATTTGCATATGGCCATGTCTCAACTGGGGTGGTGGAGTAAGCTAAAGAATGATGATGGATTAAACCCAATCAGTTGACTGGGGGTGAGTGTTTGATTTGCTCAAACGCTCCGTCTATCATCCCCTTTGGTATCGCCCCCTTTATAAGGAGAGCTTGACTAATATTTTCATGTTGTTTAGTCATAACAATTTGATACAGCAACAACAGTTGTACATCATCTGTGATATGATTGTACTCACAGTATGGTGTCACACAAGAAACAATCTGTTTATGGTTCCTAAATGAATAGTTGCATTCAACAGTGTGCTACAAACATGCCTAGTCTTGTGGCACACATATGACAGAGCATAATGAATACATATAATAAAAATAACATACTATACAGCTAGTACATCTACAGTCCCTGTCCTTTTGTTCTGTCCATAATTCTACGAGTTAGGAAGTGTTGAGCTGCAAAGTCTTTTTCTTTAGAATGCAAACATTGGCTTGACAATACATTCACAGTCCGCTATTCAGAATATTGTAATTATTTCTCTATAGTTGGAAAACCTTGTTGTTTTTCATTGGACAATATGTTGCCACAGAAACAATCCTTTCTTCTTTTGTGACAAAGGGGTCTTCCTGTGCATATACTTCAGAATCTAACTCATTTGCTGCTTTTTTTTCTGCAAGATGAATGTATGTATCTCGTAAGTAAATACTGTTGTGAAAATATTTTGTAAACATAATTGCTCATGAGGCAGATTCTCTTCTCAGCCTTTCAGATGAGCCCTAGTGGAATGCCTGATTCACAAAGAATATAAGGACATATTATCAAGGCAAGCGATAAAATTATCGCCGCTTTAGCGGCAGAAAACTGCAGCTAAAGCGGCGATAACGGGCTTGATAATATGCTCTATGGAATTCCAATTGAAACCCATGTTAGATGTGAAGGACATCTAACATGGACTTCAATTGGAATTCCATAGAGCATATTATCAAGCCCATTATCGCCGTTTTAGCTGCAGTTCTCTGCTGCTAAAGCAGTGATAATTTTATCGCCAGTCTTGATAATATGCCCCATAGAAAATATTCAAAATCAAATTTACATCTAAATTTACATGCAAGAGTAGATGTACTACTTTCTGGGATTCACAAACATTCCCAGGATTCCACATGGAAAGCCACACCAGGCACAGGTTTCCACAGGCCGTCCAGGCAAGGTTGGGTGACATGAAAAGATCTCCACACAGTTTGAATAGAATCCCCTGTGCAAACACACATTTTTTGTCAACTAAGAAAATATTTGTAGGGGAAGAGGAGAACCCCCTTCCACTACCCCCAGCAAATGTCATTTTCCACCCTGGAGAGGGTATTAAGCCAGCATTTCATACCAACACTTGGGTGGTGTAAAACTTGTACATTTTCCAGCATGAAAGAGGAATGAAAAGAGTTTATGAATCTCAACAAACAGACATTTGAAGCTAATCCCAAAATCCCACGCCACTCGCACTTTGGAATGTCTGCTTTCCCCATGACTTAAGTATAATTTTCAGGTGCAGAGAACCTTTCTGAACATCAGAGTTTAAGATATTGTTAAATCTTTAGTAGCCAATTGAAAATCTGCCTCCTGGAATCACAACCGCTGGCATTCAATTAATTTACAAATCGTCTGTGATAACAGGACACACATCATTTCCAGATGCAACTCATGACAGTTTTGTTTTAATTTGGGTACTTCGAGGTGAAGGGTTTTGTTGCTGATGCAGAAAAGTTTGAAAGTACATCTATCCTCAGGTGGGGCCCAATGCAGTGAGATAAGGCTTGGGGAGGTATGTTCATATTTCCTGGTTCTCTAGACCAATCTGGCTTCAGCATGATATTCTGATCTTTAATGGAGTGAGATAGTGCCTTGGTATTAAAGTCAGTAGGGAGTTTTCATAAACTAATCTAGATAATTCAAGAGACAGTACCACTTATATGAGTTCTTCATTAGAGAAGGTTCTTTTTTGGAGAGAAATGGTTTGATTCCTCTAAGTTGTCTAATTTGGCTTTGTAAACCTTTGGCTAGTGAGTTTTAAATGGGTTTAATGTTGAGGTCCTTTTTAAGCATGAATCCTATGTAGTTGGCACAGTTGCTGATAATTAATTGAAAATCTCTGGTGTTCAATGCATTTAGCCATCATCAGGGACGGACTGGCTACCGGGCAGTTTAAAATGCTGCCGAGCTGCTGGAACATTTTACTGCAGTGGGGGCTGATTTCGTACACGGACACCTGCGTGTACTTCGAAATAATGAAAACAAAACGAATTTCGTTTAGTACATGCAGGTCCCCATCAACGAAATCAGCCCCCAGCTCAGCAGCATTCCAAACTGCCCAGTAGCCAGTCCGGCCCTGGCCATCATTTCACTGGGATTGTACGTATGGAATGAAGTCAAGAAACAAACTATTTTTGAAGAGTTTAATTTGAGATGGTGAATAGTCATCCAAAATGAACCTTTACAAGGTATGAGGTCTTAGTCCTTTGCTAAGTCCCTTGCAAGCCCCTTATTTTCAAATAGGGATCTGAGAGCTGAGGAGATTGAGTTGCCATTTAGTATGTGGGAACATTATTGCACTGATTTTGATTATGCATATAGACCTTAATCCTGGGTTCTGTCAATCCCAGGGCCTCCTGCCATGATAGGCCAAAGTGACCAGGGTGCAGACATAAGGAACTGTCAGGTCCACTCCATATTTCACACAATATCCTGAGCAATGAGGCTTTCAAAGGTCAACTGATAGCTATGCATCACTGATCATAACTGTATTTTGATAACTAATCAGTTTTTGATACACATGCATGTGACAGTACTACCTAATGCAGTAAGATGACATTGATAATGCCTTAATTATCTAATGTCTGTATTAGTCTTGCATCCTTGTAACCAATTCACCTATACCTGCTTCATCACACAGACCACACTTCCTGCTTAAGAAGGTTTGACAAACTCTCAACTTGGTGGTCAGAGTCTAACGTACTAGTTATTTACATGAACATGGAACTGCTTCTTGAGAGTCAGACATCCACATATATTACAATCAACTGTATACAAGGAGTAACAGAAGCTTGATCCACTGCATATTCCAAACTAGGTCACACTTCAAGATTTTTTGGACGTCCTCTTTTGTATAATTTGAATAAACTCAGCAATGTCCAAGAAGAAGGTAGAGGCAGCCCCTAAAATCCCAGTTTTGGCAAAGCACTCACCTCTCTCTGCAAGGCTGGTGCAGGGGCATAAGCTACTTTGGGACATGAATTAACAAACAGGGATGAGATGTGACCATGTGGCTAGAGCTGCAAACTATGGTACTGGGGAACCAGGTGTGAATCCTGACCTTGATTCAACATTCTGTGATTTGGGGCACATCAGGTAACGTCTCTTTGCCTAAAGATGTGTAATGTCTAGTTCTCATGTAAAACCAAATGATGCCCTTAGGCAAACTTTGTGCTATATTAAATTGCAAAAAATGTAATATTGGTGAAGCCAATTGATCTAGCATTCGCTTCCAGCCTTTTGGCTTTGTCATTGCTTGTTTTGTCATAATTTTTGCAAAACTGTATTTTTGGAAACGCAACTGGATTCTCTTTGTGCTAAATAAAAAATTGATTAAGAGTGAATATATTTTTGGGTCTCAAAACGCCCACATTGTCACAGAAGTCCTTAGTAATGAGTGGAACAATTGTGTGTGAGTGTGTACTGTTGTGAATTGGCAGAATGTTGTCCCCCAGAGTGAGATTAGTCAATGACTCAAGTGGACTGACCCTCTGCCCAATGGTCTATGCAGTATTTGGTGGAAGAAAATATGAATTACATAATAAGAGACCAACTGATAAAGAGGCCTGGCAAGAGTGCCTATAAGCAAGAATATTAAACATACAATTTTAATATAATGAAAAGGTCTTGTCTAACAACAGACATGAAAATGCCTATGTCTAGTGATATGCTCTGTCACAATAGTGACAGTTATACAATGTGCCTTGTGTACAACACTCCAGTTTTTGGAGCTACGTTTGCGCTTCATAAGTTATACAAGTTGTAAAGTGCACATGAATAAAGTAAAAGTTGAAACCTTGCTGTGATCGTGCAGCGCATAGATCATGCATTAGGGAAGGGAAACATTCTGGGCACGGATCCTGAGATGATGAGGGTCTTATTGGTGACTATGCCCCTAGAGGAATGCATCATGTAAGGCCTTTTAATCCAAAGTGAGTCAATGGTATGTTAATGTTCAAAATACGCATGTCCTCACCGTCTTTCCGTCTTTCTGCACCATGCCCGCAAGAAGCTGGAGCTGGCCTTTGTGCAAAACATTAATATGGTCAGAAATGTCCCTCTAGCAGCCTCCCGGGACTCTGTGTTTAGTCCTACAGTGCCTCGGAAAATGAATGACAGATTCCTTCTTCTCTCTATGGCCAGGTATAACTTCTTTACAGCCTCTTGATGGGTGTAAACTCTGCACCTAGGCTTAGCACCAGCCTCTGTCACCACCACTAGGTATGTGTAATCATGCGCACTTGGATAGCTTAGTGAGAGCCAAGAGATAGAATGGGGCAAGTGTGGCACTTGATTTTTTGATGGCATTCGATATATCACATTTTCAGATTTGGAAGGGCTGTATATAAATTCATCAGAGGTATTATAACTTCTTGTGCAAAATGGTATCAATGAAATACTATGGGCAACTATGCATAGCACACTGCATGGTGCAATGGCCCTATTGCAGCACTTCCTACAACTGTTTTATTTTCAATTTGTTCTATGTTAGAAAGAAAAAAGTACAAACATACAAAAACAATTAGGATACATTGTCCACGGATGTAGAGCTGTAGCAGATATCCAAAGAAAGCCTAAGCCAAATGATATGCTACAAGATAGTCATAAAAAAATTCCCTCTAACACCTAAGTGCTATTAGCGGATGGTGGTAGGAGGCTCTGTGTTAGCTTTTGTACTTTCATTTACTGTTGTTTAAATATGTATGAATCAATATGCGGTGCCTGGCCATATCTCTACAGCAATTAATCATATGCCAAACCAGACGCACTCTCAAATATATTGGCTCAGTACCTGATCCATTCATAGATGCAGCAGGATAAAGCATGCATGCTTCTGACAGTTGCAGCCTGCAGTGCAGGTCTTCTGGCATCCTCAGAGGACAGGGATAGGCGTGCAAAACATGGTGAAGTTGCTAGATTTAAAAAAAAACCTCAAATAACTCTTAAAGTATAAAATCTGAATTTACATAACACACACAGCTCTCTAAGGAGCTTCCAAACTCTGCAGAGCATTTATAACAGACCTGTAATGACGTATAATATTTGGAGCTCAATGCAATATGCTTCATTTTCAAGGCAATTGGTTTTTATCCTTATGTATGTGCATTTCCACAACGGATGCTCAAATGTGGAAAGTTGTGTCTTACTGTGGTGGTCACAATTCGCATATCATTTAGGATGCCTGTGTGTGCATTATGGTTTTGGTGTTGAGTCATTCATAACTTTAGATAGATGCATTACAAATCGCGATATGGGGTGGTTCACAGCGCTAAACCATGTTTCATTGCCTTTGTATGTGCCACATGCCAATCAATATGGTCAAGTGTCCAGTTCAGTGCTTATTTTCTGTCATACACACTGTGAGGTTACATGGCCACATTGTGATTTATTGTATTAGTTGTGGACTACCTTTGTAGTCACATACCGCATATTATTTCCATGATTGTTGTTGATTCCAGTGTGCCTATAGTGAGCAGTGGCTGCTGATGAAGGTTGGTTACCTGTCTGGTCCTTCTGCATGCACTCAAAAATGGGGTGGTGGCATGTTTCTTGCAGTTGCTGCACTAAGGGTAGTTGGTCGAACTCATGCTGATTTATTTTAGCAAGCTGGGGACCATGAGATTATATTTTCTGTCCTTTTGAATTTTGTGACTTGGTGCATATTCACTCACTGTAGCAGGAGTGTTTCCGTATTGACCAATATCATTGTATATGAATGTGTACAGTTTATCCATTGTGTGTTAGTTGTGTATGCCCCTTCTGTGACCCTTTATCTGACATTCTTCATGTGTCTTTCGTGATGGAGGGACGTTGTTCTGACTTGAGCTTTGCATGTGTTATGTGTTGGGGTTTGAGCTGGTTCTTGTTTTGGGGAGTTTATTGATTTGTTTACAGGTAGCATGGAAGGTGGGGTTGTCTTCCTTAGCCCTTTGATGATAGTGTCTTGCTTGGTGGTGATATGGTCCTTTCAGGAGTATGATGTATGTAGATTGTTTGTGCTAGGGATACTATTTGATAAAAAAGGATCAGATATGGATGGGTGGAGGTGTTGTCATCATAGCTACTGGTGAGCTGTATGGTGGAAAAGTTAGTAAGTAAATAAGGGCCTAGTTACAAACCTGGCAGCTAGACCGTCTTGCCGTAGTGTTGGTCAAGCCAGCGGCATTCCAAATACCATATTATGACATGACCGCCGCGACCGCCTCGGTCTGACAGCTGAGGCATGCTCAGGCTCACTATGTGAGCCTGAAGGCTATGCCGGTGGGTGCACTGCCTGCAATGTCATGCACGCACTGTTGCCATGCACCATGCTGTGCATGACACACAGTGCATGCATGATAGTGTATGCAGAAGGGGATACAACATGTGTCCCCATGCATTGATTCCCCTGGATGAAATCCCCAAAGTTTTGGTCTTAAGTTTGACTGAGACCATGACTTTTGGTCTCAGTTAAACTTAAGACCAAAACTTAAGTTTAATTGAAACAAATGTCTAACTTTACTACTCATAAATGCCCTTTGTGAATATTGAAAGTCATAAAGTTGGACTTTTGTCTCAGTTTATCTTTGTGAATCGGGCCCCTAATTTTTCCTCCTCAAGGGGCTCGTGGTGATGCCTAAAGTGTTGGTCCACTTCTCTTGAAACGATTCTCCCGGAGCTTGAAAAAAGACAGTCTACAGATGACACAGTCTTTGCTCCCTCTCAGATAGTGGAGCATGATGTCCAGGCATATGTCAGACACTTCTCCCTAACAGGTCATCACAGGCAAACTTGGTATTGTGTGTGACACTGTTTGTAAATTAAATGAATAGAGGAAAGCAGGGTCTCAGATCCAAGACATATAGTTCTTTAATTTCTCACTGCACAAGTGACATCACCATCAATGGTGCCAAAATAGGAGTTTGAGAAATGCTGTTCTGCTGACAAATTCTCATTACCATACTGTGAAATGGTAAGATGTCTTCAAACAAAAGACAACTTTTCATAGACTCCACAATTGATTACAAGCCTGTGGTACCTAAACACAAAGGCCAACAGTACATTTTCCAACATGTGTTTGAAAGAATGCAAGGCGCCACCCCCCTTCGGGGAATGGAGTCGTTAGTGGCAGCCAAAGGGCCGACCCAGAGTAGGTTCACTTCCGAGTCAGCCGACCCGGAAGTGGATATGGTGCAAGGACCAATAGGAACGGGGGCGGCGGAGCGCCCCGGAAGTAGTCGTAGGGCGCGAGGTATAAAAGCCCGCGACCATCTTAGAGGCCCCCTCTTTGTCCGCTGACCGCCCAGGAGTCGGACGTCGCCTAGAGAAGACATCGCGGGACCTTCGTGTGGGAGTGAACAGCGAGGGTCAATCCGACTCGTGATCTAGGTTAGCGGGCCGTGCAGTGTGTTGTAAGATTGAGTTTAAAGTTGAGGGAGCGTTATGCATGCATATCTCTTTGTTCATACGTTTTGTTGAGGGAGGATCGGGTTCCAGCGGTAATTTTAAATGCTTTTGAGGTCGCCCCCCTGGTTGTCTTCATATCCAGGGGGGGTGAGCGCTGGCGCATTTAGCACAACCTGATTCCCCGGGAACAAGCCCAAGCCGCGGCACGGCTTGCTTAAATGCATGTAATATCAGTTAAAGGTTTTTAACGTTTGTTTCTTTAAGTGCAGGATGCCGCCGAAGAGGGCACCGAAGGGCAAAGAACCCGCAGCCAAAAATGATGAATACCTCGCTTTTACGGAGCTGCTGGAGTTCACAAGAGAAAAAGGCGTGGATTGGGTACTAAAGAACATGAGAGAAGGAGCTAGAGCAGATGCGAATTCTCAGGAAGAAAGGGGGAGAGGCAGGAGAGCGAAGCGTACCCAAGAAAAGCTTAGAGGTGCGACAAAAGGCAAACGGTCTAGGCCGGCAGACCCCCAACCAGCATCACCAGGTGAGGAGGAGGTGCTAGAGACATTTGACTCGAATTCAGGCGCAGATAAAGACAAAGACGATACTGAAGGGCAGCACGTGGTGACTAGGCCCACGCAAATAGGAGGGCTCCCCGTCACTCCTGTGGGGGGGTCCTGTTCGCAGGGTATGTTACCGCCAGTTGTGGTGCAACCGGGTAGCGGAGTGTCTCAAGTGTGGGTGCAACCCGGAGGGGTCGCGCAGTTACCAGGGATGCAATTATATGGGTCGCATGGGCAAGCGATAGGTAACGGCCTCATAAGCTCGATGCTTCCTGCCATGTCCTACCCGACAAATGGGGCCCCCGTAATGATGAATGCTTACTCGAATTTAGGGTGTCCAACACAGGGCCCAATGGCTAGCACCGTGGTTGATGGGACTGGGTCTCCTAATAGCCAGATACAAGGGGTGGCTGGGGGACAACCAACAGGTCACCCACTGTTAGCATTCAGCCCGTTAATGTTTGGTTCATCCTCAATGACCCTATCGCCATCCACAGGGATCACCTGGCACGTGCCAGCAGATATGAAAGAAAAGATACTCAGAGGTGAATATGTGGAGGTGTTCGACCTCCTTAATGCAGGGGTAGCGGCGGGAAAACCCAAAAGTGGGAAAGAGGGTGAATATAATCAAAAGAAGTTGTGGGTGGAGTGGTCCATGAAAAATTGGATCACGGGATTTGCTATTTATGCCGCAGTTATATTGGAAAAGTATCCTGTGCTGGGCCCTCAAATGATGAGCTATGTATCCCTGATTCATGGTGCGGCAGCTGAGTTTCCAGGCCAGGGGTGGTTAAAGTATGATAAAATGTTTAGACAGATGAAGGCTGTCCACCCAGGTATATCATGGGACCAGCGGGAGATCAATCTATGGCACACAGTGTTCTATTCCTCCCCCTCAGCGTCTAACACTGCTCCCCCTGCTCAGAATCAGTCCTTTCGGAGTGACAAAGGCGTCGGAGAGAAAAAACAGGCCTGCTGGCAGTTTAACAGAAATGAGTGTACCAGGGGGGTCTCGTGCAGGTTCAAACACTGCTGTTCGTATTGCGGTGGAACCTCCCATCCTGAAATCAGATGTTTTAAGAAAACTGGAAATCCCAAAGAACAGTCCAGCCATGTCACCCCAAAGGGAAAGCCACCTAAAACTTCCGACAAGGCTACCAACTCCCATTAAACGGCATGTCCTGACACACCTCCTCAGTAAGTATGACAACCTCGAGGAGGCTCAATTCCTGCTTCATGGTTTTACGTTTGGCTTCCGTATCCCGTCTTCAGCCCCCCCTTCCAATGTCCCGCCCCGTAATCAAAGCTCAGTGTTGCGAAATATGGAGGCAGCGCGAGACAAAATCATGAAGGAAGTATCCCTGGGACGGGTCGGGGGCCCTTTCAAAGATCCACCTACCCATAATCTGGTTTGCTCGCCATTGGGATTAGTTCCAAAAAAAGAAGAAGGTAAATTCCGTCTGATTCATAATCTATCAAGCCCCCCGGGGTTATCTGTCAATGATAAGCTAGACCCAGACCTGTGCACGGTGCGGTATACCAAGTTTGACACGGCCATTGAAAAATTGCAGGCACTGGGAGAAGGAGCATTAATGGCTAAAGCTGATATTGAGTCGGCTTTTAGGTTACTGCCTGTTCACCCAGAAGATACCAGGTTCTTGGGTTTCACTTTTGATGGTAACTACTTCGTAGACTTATGCATGCCTATGGGGTGTTCTATTGCCTGTGCAGTTTTCGAGACGTTTGCGAGGTTCTTGGAATGGGCGGTGGAGCAGTTCCTGACCTCAGACAAATCGCATGCAGTAGTCCACTACTTGGATGATTTTCTATTCATGGGTCCCGAGGGTTCCCAGTCTTGCAGGAAGGCCCTTCTGGGCTTCCAGCATTTGGCTGGGGCGCTGGGGGTGCCATTGGCGGCGGAAAAAAACGAAGGCCCGACTACATGTTTGACCTTTTTGGGCATAGAAATTGATACTACGACAGGTGTGTGCAGGTTGCCAAAGACTAAAGTAGATACCTTCAAGGCCGCAATTGATAGCTGCCTAGGAGCAAGGAAGGTAACCTTACACCAGTTACAAGTTCTTTTGGGTCAACTGAACTTTGCCCTGTGGGTCATACCAATGGGCAGAGCTTTCTCCAGGAGTATAGCGAGGGCAATGTCCGGGCTGCGGGCAAAGCACCACAGGGTGAGGCTTTCAGCCGAGGTGAGAGAGGACCTACTGATTTGGAAATGTTTTTTGCAGGATTTCAATGGCACAGTGTTGTGGCGGGCAGCCAGCACCTCAAATGCTGACCTTGAGCTATTCACTGATGCTGCAGGGAGTATTGGCTTCGGGGCGATCTTGGGCCCAAAATGGTGCATGCAGCATTGGGCAGACGAATGGATAGAGCGAGGTCTGACCCATAACATTTCTTTTCTAGAGTTGTTCCCCATAGTGGTAGCTTTGCACTTGTGGGGGGGATATGCTCGCAAACAGGCGCATTGTATTCTGGTCGGAGAGCATGTTAGTAGTCATGGTGATTAATAACCAGAGAGCAACCTGCCCTTGGGTGCTCAGGCTGTTGAAAGAGTTAGTATTGCAGTGCCTGAGCCACAATGTCCAATTCACTGCTAGACATGTTCCAGGTGTAGAGAACAAAGCGGCTGATGCATTGTCTCGTTTTAAGTTGACAGAATTCCGGGAGCATTGGCCGCAAGCAGAGACGACAATGACAGCCTTCCCAGCGGAGCTATGGAAGTTTGGTGCCCCACGGCTGCCGAGTTGATATCTGCATCCTTGGCCCCCAAGACTAAGAGTATGTATCAAAAGTCCTGGGAGTGTTATGCGGCATACTTGAGGGGAGCGGGCCTAGTGGACGCCTTTGTGCCCCAGAGCGTGTTAGGTTTCATAGTACAACAAAAAGAGAAGGGGAAATCAGTGGCATTCATGAAAAGACAGTTGTCGGCATTGGCATTCTATGCAGGTCTACAGGGAGTTTCTGACCCGACAAAGGATCAGAGGGTAAGAAGAGCAATGAGAGGTTGGGAACGCTTGACACCAGGGGAAAAAGATTCCAGAAGACCCATAGACGTAGGGAAGTTGGTAAAAATCTTGGAGGCACTGCTGTTCGTTTGTTTTTCCGCCTATGAGACGCAATTATTCCGGGTGGCCTATGCCTTAGCCTTTTTCGGAGCATTGCGGATCTCTGAATTACTCCCAGCGTCCAAGACAGATAGTGAGGGGGCCTAAGGTGCTCGGACATAATTGAGTCCGAAGGTGTCCTGAGACTTAGAGTTCGTAGATCAAAGACGGACCCGTTGAGTAAAGGGACTTGGTTACAATTGGGTAGAGTAGAGGGGGAGCCTTTCTGTCCAGTTAACCTACTGAGGGGATTCATCCAAGTCAGGCCTCTGGGAGCGGAGGATAGACTGTTAATTCACGAGAGTGGTCTACCCCTTACCAGGTTTCAGTTCACCCGAGTAGTTAAAATGACCCTGGCAAGGATCGGAGTTGATCCTACCGACTTTACATCCCATTCGTTCCGAATTGGAGCAGCGACAACAGCTGCTGGCTTAGGCCTGCCCGAACAGGCAATCAAGAGATTAGGTCGCTGGAAATCAGCATGTTATGAACGTTATGTCCGCCCGCAATTAGTCTAGCAAATCTGTAACACTAATTTTACATCCCCTTCGGCTTAGATTCATTCTCACCGTATCTCTTAATGTTTACTATAGGTACCTCCCCTAAGAGAATCCAAATATGTTGGTGTGGCCAGTCCTTCATTCGCAGGGCGGGGGCGCACTTCGAAAAGACGCTCAAAGACAGGGTGACCATGATGCAAGGTTGTGATCATCATTGGGTAGGCATAGGCGGGCAGCGCCTAGCGGACGTCCCGAGCGATGTTAAGGCGGCTTTGGCCAGAGGCATGCCTTATCCGGATGTATTCGTGTTGCACTGCGGAGGCAACGATATGATTCTGGGCGGAAGGAGAGGAGTGAAGGAGTCCCTGTTCTCTACTCTAGCAGCGGTCAAAAGCATTTTTTCGGAAGCCATAGTAATGTGGTCAGAAGTCATCCCGAGGCTCGTTTGGGCGCGGGCGCACTTATGAAAGCAGTGAACAAATCTATTAAAAGGTTGAACCAGTCGGTGGCGGAAATCCTCCAAAAATCTAGTATTAGAACTATTCGACACAAGTTGATACAAGCTACCAGGCCGGAGTTATACGCGGAGGATGGAGTGCACCTTTCTGAGGCGGGCACTGAGATATTTATAGAAACAGTCCTAGGGGCCATCTCCGAAGCTCTCGAGCGCGGGGGGGAGGTCGAGTCCGCCAGTAAGCGCCTCGCCCTGTGGCGGGGTTCCGGACAATAATACCACGGGAACTTCTTGTCTAGTGACAGTTTTTACCTCTGAACAGGTTTTCTAAATCATTCTGGACTCTGGGCTGGCGGGAGAGTTGGGGCTGACCTGCTGGTGGCCTTGGCTCTTCAGCCCTACCCCGGAGGCCGCTGGTTGCCCAAGTGGGGGCACAATACTCACCTGCGGCTCTGTTGACCGGAAGGGGGTTAACGTAAAGAGAGCAGGTGATCTGGGTTGCGGCCTGCTGGCGCAACCCTGAAGTCAAATCTAAGGCCCATTGGAGAATGGGCGGTAAATGAGTGTATATTGTATATAAGTGCAAGTTTATTCTTAAATACTGTGATGGAATATTTTACTAATAAATAAAGAAATGGGTGGGTCAATGAAGTAATTGACCTGTGAACTTAATTTTAATAAACAAGCACACTGCAGAAAATCAAGCATGACTCCCGAGTTTGATGTTGAATTGGGGCCTCGTAAAGCATGCAGTGGGGAGGGGGGAGAATGCACTTTGTATGCCATCTATGCAAGGCGCCACCCTCCTTCGGGAATGGCGTCGTTAGTGGCAGCCAAAGGGCCGACCCAGAGTAGGTTCACTTCCGAGTCAGCCGACCCGGAAGTGGATATGGTGCAAGGACCAATAGGAACGGGGGCGGCGGAGCGCCCCGGAAGTAGTCGTAGGGCGTGAGGTATAAAAGCCCGCGACCATCTTAGAGGCCCCCTCTTTGTCCGCTGACCGCCCAGGAGTCGGACGTCGCCTAGAGAAGACACCCACCCACCCATCCCTATAATAAGGATTTCAGGTAGGGCAGTAGCGGGGTTCCGGACAAGAATACCACGGGAACTTCTTGTCTAGTGACAGTTTTTACCTCTGAACAGGTTTTCTAAATCATTCTGGACTCTGGGCTGGCGGGAGAGTTGGGGCTGACCTGCTGGTGGCCTTGGCTCTTCAGCCCTACCCCGGAGGCCGCTGGTTGCCCAAGTGGGGGCACATTACTCACCTGCGGCTCTGTTGACCGGAAGGGGGTTAACGTAAAGAGAGCAGGTGATCTGGGTTGCGGCCTGCTGGCGCAACCCTGAAGTCAAATCTAAGGCCCATTGGAGAATGGGCGGTAAATGAGTCTATATTGTATATAAGTGCAAGTTTATTCTTAAATACTGTGATGGAATATTTTACTAATAAATAAAGAAATGGGTGGGTCAATGAAGTAATTGACCTGTGAACTTAATTTTAATAAACAAGCACACTGCAGAAAATCAAGCATGACTCCCGAGTTTGATGTTGAATTGGGGCCTCGTAAAGCATGCAGTGGGGAGGGGGGAGAATGCACTTTGTATGCCATCTATAAGAATCTGAAACATCTGAAGTTTTTCAATTGGACGAAGAAAACATACATTTTACAGTTCAGATTCGGAATGATGTGATCATGCTGTGCATGAGGATGAACTGGTATTTGTGAAGGACAGTAATACAATATCAAAATATTTGCCGCAGTACAATGAGGTCGAAGGTCTTGATTTGGAATTCAAAGACTCAAGATCTGAGTTCAGCACTATCTTAATTCACCAAAGTGAACAAGCTCTGGCAAAGCCACAAGGTCTCAGCTCTAAAGGACGAGCTATTCGTTTTGCCAATGCTTTTTGCAAACTACATGCAGGTACATGTTTCAAGGTTCATGCTTTCATAGAAAATCCACTCCATGTTGGTTGCCAATGTGCACGTATATGTGTGACATATGTGCTGTCAAGTGCATTAGCGTGTACTGTAATGCCTGGCAGGTATTTAACATTTACCATTCCAACATGGCACTGTGCCATGTTAAAATGCCAACTAAAATGTTTTTTAAAAAAATGAAATAGAAGTGCTAGCAAAGCACAACAATCAGTGCAAGCAGCACAGCAGCACTTTGGTTTCATTTAAGTAAAAATTCTACTGCAGGAACATGGGAAGAAGTCAAAAGAACTGAACGCGAGCGTCACACTTGAATGCGTCTTAATGCCAAAATAGACACAAGGACGCACTTTGTGAATATTCCAAAGCCCACATTTCATGTAATGATGTGTATTTTCACATCATTTGTTGGGCTTTTCATATAATTTTCGCAATGGAAATTACACAAATTTCACTCAGTTTACTAACAACTGGGTGCATATAAAGGTATCAGCTGAGTACCTTCCAGCCATGTCATCACATTCAGTGACAGGAAGTTTACAGCAAATCATACACATTTGGTACTTGAAGAAAGCAGAAAGTATTATTTTTAAGATCAGCATGATGCATCTACGAAGATGGCGGTCATTCTAGCCCTTAATGCAAGATAATGTATGCAATTATCTGTGATACTTCTTCACCAATTGAGAGGAAGACATTTCTTCCTCTCAAATGGTGAAGAATGATCTCAAGTTGTTTCTTGTTTTGTGGCACACACCTCCCCTGGGATAAATATTATATTTGTTTTAGACATATCTGGAATAAAATATATTATAATTAATACATATATAACCAATATAAAAACAGAATGCATAATACATATTTTGCTTACCCATTGTGGAAGGATATAGTTAATATATTCTTCATTTTCAAAATGCACTACTACCAATCACATATTAAATTTCCAATGGATATAATGATTTGTACTGAAATAACATGCTTTGTATGTATCATTTTAATATTCTAAGAATCAGTGGCTACTCTGCTGATAAGCAAGGGGTCTGTGGGTATTCACAAAGATTGCACATGTCTACTGTCAACCTGGAAACATATACAAATATACTTCTAAAGAAGGTGGGCATAATTGTGCCACCAGGCTGGAGAAAGGCATGCAAAGCCGCCTTATGTCAATGAGGTGTATCTGGAGATTTTCCTTTAGCTGAAAAAAAAATTCCAGGTGGAGAAAAAAGTTAAATGTATTAATGGAAGTCTTACATGCAATTCACCTGTAGTGTGTCTACAAACAATAATCAATCAACAAAAGAAAATGTTGATAAGCATGAAGAGCAAGCTTCTAAATCAATGTTATATATATGTGATGTGTTTAGATTTTCATTCAGGCTCGTGGGGATTTTTAGGAATCTCCTAAAAGTCAAAAAAATTGACAAACTACAGATGTTTAACAATCAAAATTGATCTTTGTGGACTGAGTGCAGAACAAGTCTTGTGGGAAAGTATTAGGATGAACAAAGTACCATTAAAATACATTTGTTGATGTTTGAAGTGGAAAAGGTGAGGTTAAAAGAGGCTGGGTATGTAGGGTTTCCCTGTTTATAAACCACATTAAAGGAGCTAATGACACTTTTCCCTCCTTATATCCCTCATTTAAAAACTATAAGACCTAAACATCCAATCAAAGGATATCTTTTACAAGAGCTTCATTTTCTTTTGTTCTCTTGAAGTGTTCACATACAACTATGCAGAGGACTCTGAATCCTCTGCATTAACATTTCATTATAGAAGATTTCTGTTGTCCAGAGGCCACATTGTAATATGTGTTCAATTTCATTGAGGGAGGGTAGATTTAGCATTGCAATTTGATCATCCTTTCTCCACTCAGAAAGAGGACACCCGGTCTTGTCCCAGAGGCCATCTCATTTGGGACCGAGGACAAGCTGTATGGTAGTGATTTAATATAACTCACCTGCTGCCTATAGAAATAGGTCAAATTAAATGTGGGAACAATTTGTTTTTAGTTCTGCTACACAAGCAAAGCAAGTGATTGTATCAAGTGCTATAACTCAAAATGTTCTTTATTTTGAAAAATGTCATTAAACTAATTAAGATAACCAAGGGCCTGATATATCAAAGGTTTTTTTCCATTCTGTGTCTATAGAGAAATATAAATGAGGACGCTGAATATGTTATGCAAATTTCACCACATAATAATAATATAGAAACACGCTAAATATTAAACACGAAATTGCATAATAAGTTAAACGTTAGGAAATGTGCCTTTAGTGAACGTACAAACATGAAAAATTTAGTTCATTTTATGCATAAATTTTTCATTTCTATCGTTCTCCACTTGCTAGGCAGCGGTATTGCTTTATTCTGCTCTGTCTCTTTAAGAACATAAATGCTTTTAATAAAATACAGCTATAAGGCTAGAATCGAACTCTAGGGCCTGACATTTTGTGAAAATGTGCTGTTTCATGAAAATGTATTCCTTCTTTCCTCATAAAGTATGACTTCCCTGTACTTAGATTGTTTTTTTTGCCACATATGCATAATGAACAAGTGTATTAATGGTAACAAGATGCTTGCTGTAGGTTACATTTTGTTATCTAACCAGGGCATACTTATTTTTATGTGATGAGACCCCAGACAGCTAACAGAGTAGGCTAGGAAAAGGTTCTCATGAGAACCTTCATTGAAGTAACTTTTTGTAATACGCTGTAGTCATTTCTAACTGACTTCATGCTGGCATGCACGTTTACCGTGGAAAACAAGGGTGAAGACAACAGACCATCGGAAGACCTCTCACCATTGGGCGATGATGATGACATTCACCTTTGCATCACGTTTAGTTGCTTTCAATATAGTATGTGTTCCTAGCTAGAGAGGACCATAAGCTACTGCTTACAGTGATTTATTTACTTCCTTATGCCTTGTGAGGAGATTTTTCTGTTTTATGCTGATCACAGCTAATGCTGTGATACCTTCCTTCTCACCTTTTAGACAGTTGTTATTGCAACTGTCCGGAGAACACAGCTGAATCTCCAGATCTACCCTTTATAGTGAGTTTATCCTTTCTCTCAGTTATCTAACTCGGCCTCGAAATCTACTTGCGGTTTTCCAGAACGTGCTCTTTATGCGTTCTTGTTACGCTAGGATATGATAGACCCTTAGTAAACATAGGGACAATACTCTGAATGGAACATGCTGTTTTTACTTTTCTATGCTTATTCTAACCAACCTAATTTCTTACTATTTCTGTAATCGATTTGCCACTAATATGAATACAAAAGAACAAAAATTCCGAAACTTCATCATTCCTCTCTTTATTGGCTGAACATCAGATATAGTTAAAAGCAAGTTTTAAGATGCCATTATTTGTGGAAATCTTTTACCCAAGGATCAAGATTTCCAGCACTCAGAAAAAAAACATGCAGAAGCACTCAAGATACTCTTAGAAAGGACAACTTATTGTTCTTTTTGCACCAGTAGGTCACTTCTTAATGTGCGCCTTACATCATGTTATGCATATGCCAGCCCTGAAAGCATTCCTTGTGGATAGGTGAATGTCACACACTTTCAAAATTGCAAATTATTGTATAGCTATTGATCACCCCAGCTAGTGGCGTAACGTAAAATAATGGGCAGAGTGTAAGGATGGGCCTATGAGTCTCCTATAACCTACAGATGTTTATTGACCTTGCGCTGAATTCGCCCCCAGAATGACTGAGGGGCCTCTGATGACTGGGGGCCCCTGCATTGCAGGTGCTGAAGGGGTCTACATTATTCCCCTGATCCCAGCCCACAACTAAAGCTGCCTTCTACATCTGACCATAGTCACTAATAAACCAACCTACCTTTTGATTAAAAAAAACTTCTGCTGTGGGTTGATCTAAACACCTTTTGGTTTCTTTGCACATGTTCACCTCAGGCTTAAACTATTTGGTGTTGGTGTAATTGATACTAAATAATAACTGCACCCATGGGAACTATTTGCCAATGTCTCCAAATGTTGCCACTTCCTGGTTTAAATGAGATAATCAGCGTGATGTTTACGATTAACTTCTTTTATTTGTCAGTAACTCCAAGAGAGCTTCCTGGGGTGACCTGAGCTCTTTTAATTCACTTGCTGATATTGTGCCAATAGATCACTCACAGCATGGGTACTTGCAAACATTTTTCCAGGTACTTGCAAACATTTTTCCAGGGGCCAAAACGTTTGGTCTGTGGTGTGACGAGAGTCGCATTGATGCCAGCAGGGTCACAATCAGGGTGTGGGAGGTGTAAAGTGGGTTAGGGAAAGTGACTCATGTACATCTAGTGGTTGAATTGCACCTGGGATCAATCCCAGCTTTCCCACTTGACCAAATTGTGTGATCCTAGGCAATCGTTTTATTTTACTCCCCCCATTTTTCTTCATTTTCACATATAAAAAGACCTGGAAATACATGACTTCAGGATGTGTGTTGAACAAAACCTTCTTGTGTTTGATTTAATAAACTATAATGTTGCCCATGTATATTGGCAACCCTGGACAGAGGGTGCACATTTTGCCATTGTTGTCAGGGTGACAAGAGGCATGAATGTTTCTAAATTCATGTTTCAAAACTGTCACTTTAAAAAAGAAAATCACAGTAACATTTTAATCTGATGTACTTAGGCAAATCGCTTTTGCATGTTAACGAAATACTTTTTTGAAATTTGAAGGGACTTTTACACTTTGTTGCAAGATGTCTTTAAAAATGAAGGTGTTCCTAAAGTCAAGTGGTACAGGACGCATTCTGGGCTTCCTTTCTTCACTTCAGTTTGTCTGTAAATAAATGCTTGCCATTTATTTGATATATTTATGAATATTAGTACTTTGTAAAGTGAACAGAAGCCTGGGCAGGGCCGGACTGGGAACACCGCTCCCGCTTTTGTTACAAGGGGCCGATATTTCAGCACTGCTGCAAAACCGGCCTCCAGTGACAAAAGCGCCCCCACGACCACAAAACTGGCACCCGCCCGTCTGGCCTACCGGGAAACCGCCCGGTGCCTGCTGCGACTAGTGCGGCCCTGAGCCCAAGCCTGCTGTTCAACCACGGTAGCATACGGGCCCGGGGCCGTACTTTCAGTAACGATGTAACTCTTACAGCAATTGAGTGCTGTAGAAAAACAAAATAGCATATCGTAGAATTGATGAATACAGCAGGTTTCTATGAAAATCCTTCACCTATTAACAGAGATAATTATACAATTTTTCTACATAAACATATGACTACAAATCTCTTTTTAAGTGAACGTTTGTCCACTCATCAATAAACAGATTATCTGTAAGCAGCTATGGAGCAGAGAGGCATGGCCCTCTGTCACAGGCTCTGGGACTAGCAATTGATAAAAAGCGACCATACCGTGCCTTTCAACAGTGACTAATTCATGTCATTAATGCCTTGGCACATACAGCCGCAATTACTCACTGCATTAATGCAGAATGGATTAGGACTCGAGGCATGTGAGAAATCCAGTGACTGTACACTGTGCAGTCAGGCCAACATGTGCCAGAAACTGGCACTGGACTTCATTGATCCCTTTAGAATGATGTATTTTAAAGCAGGGCTTCCAAAATAAATAATACCTGGTTGTGTACTACTTTTCATATTCAGCCTTGAGTATTGTTCAAAACAAGAAACTCTGTTCTAAAAAAATCTGCAAATAAATAATTATATGGGTCATGCTACCATGGAAATATCAACAGCTGGTTGATGACCATGGCAGCAAAATGGACACTATTAATAATGTTAAAAATTTAAATATTATAAATAGGTTGTAGTACCGGAATTTACAGTGCTTAAGCATTATTGCCTGCATCAGTGGGCAAAAACGGCTATTAACTATCCTCCCTACACGTTTGGAGAGGGTAATTGAAAACTGTTATTGCCCTCATGGAAAGGAAAGAAAATTATTAGCAACCTCCATCCCCAGAAGTGAATTTACTTCACTTGTGTTTGCAGATAGAAATGTAATAAAAGGAGGAACAATCAATGAAAACTTCAAGTAGAGTTTATGAGGTCCATGTCACAACTGACTATCATCTAATGAAGTCTCTGCGGTCCGATGCTGACATGGCCAGTATTCATTGGTGAAACAATAACTAAAGGAGCAGATTACAACACATCTTCCCTTTGTAAAGCAAGAAAACAAAGGAACAAGAACTTGAGGAAAGCAATTAAACATAGAGAAGAGAAAATAAAAAGCATCAAATAAATATGAACAAACAACTCTACTTCGCGCTAAATAAAAGGAAAAAACAGCAATGAAAATATAAGATAACATTCCTATTTGACAACATAATCTTGAAGGTGTGAAGGTGGCCTTCTGGACCTAACAGGACGTCCAGAAAGATCAGATTGAAACTCACCAATACTACTCTGAAAGTGTCAGTCCATAGATGGCTGGGAGTGTCTGGCTTGGGGTAAGCAAACACAAATATCCCTACTCTCACATTTTCAAAGACGAGACATGCTCCAGATACCACCCCCAGAAAGCATGGCAACATTTGTCGTGACTTTGATAATACGTTTGGGACCAAAATACTTGCTTTCACCTTTGGGAGACCACACACTTTTTCTTACAAAGACGAGATCACCCACCTTCCAGTCAGGCCTGCACACATACATTTTGACATCAAATCTTTGTTTGTAGCTATCCTGATACCTTCTGACACTCAAGTCATCTACAGTCTTGTTTCTGTCATTAACACTTAGCCTTACAGGGTTGAGTTTAGAACCGGCTGTCCTGCCCCTAAGCTTCCTGAAGGGAGAGCAGCCCGTAATGCTGTTGGGAGTATTTCTGTGAGCCCGTAATGCTGCTGGGAGTATTTCTGTGAGCCCAAATTTTATCTCTAGAACATCTTTGAGGTGGCAACCAGAATTAACAGCAGACTGACCACACGCCCTCACTAGCCTGTTCATACTCTCCACCAAGCCATTTGCCTGTGGTGAGTAAAGAGCCGTGCGGTGGTGGGTGATGGAAAGATCTTTCAAGACTTCAGTCATCTCTTGTGGGATACATTGCACACCACTGTCAAAAACCAAGATATCAGGTACTCCTTCAGAAGTAAAACTATCTTTCAAGAACTCAATAATGTGTTTGCTAACAACAGAACTCAAACAACATGCAGAAATCCATTTAGAAGTATAGTCAACAAGGACCACAAGAAACCTTTCTGAAGGGGCAAGCACTTCAAAGGGTCCAACAATATCAATGGCTAATTTGGACCAAGGGCGTTCAGGAATGGCCACCGGAGAAAGCGGGGAAGTGCTGACCTTCCTGGTCTTATCATTGGCGGCACAAACGGTACAGTCCCTGACAGCCTCTTCAACTTGCTTGTCAACCTCTGGCCACCAGTAGGATTCCCTTACCCTATTCTTGGTCAAACTACACCCCAAATGGCCTTTGTGCACTAGATTAATGATTTGTTCACTGAGAGAGTCAGGAGGAAGTAATCTATCCCCTCTGAAAACCTCATCATCAATAATGTTACATTCCTCACGAACATTCGAAAATGGTTTGGCAATACTGGGAACATCAGAGAGAGAAGGCCAACCCTTAACATCTAACTCCATAAGTGCATCCCCTAGAATCATCACAAGCAGCACTGGCCTTCCATTCCTGTTTGTTGAGGGCACATTCCTTGACCCGTGACACAGCATGGTGAGGAGAAAATGGTGTATCTTTTTCAAGAGGCATCCTGGATAGAAAATCTGCAGGAACATTCCTGAGCCCAGGCAGATATTCATTTTTATTTTGTTTATTTATTTTGGAGTTTTATATAGCGCTAGCCAGACCCAAAGGTATTAGAGCACTTTACAACATTTGTCGAATAACAGTTGAGTAAAGAGAGAGTGGAACAGTGAACCCAGTGTTCAAAGATGGGTCATTAATCGGTATAAGTCACGTAGCAATCGAATGCAGAGTAGTAGTGGCGGTTGTAATAGTCAGGGAGAGTCATGTGGGGGCACGAGTAAGATGCTGTAAGGGGTTGTTCTTATCATAGTAAGTGGATCCTCAGTTGATTGCGGATCAGTAATTGTAGGACATTTGTCATTTTGTGAGAGCTCAATTGAGGAAGAGCACTTTGAGCTGGCTTTTGAATTCTTTGAAGGAAGGGTTCATCCTGACATGTATAGGGTCGGCATTCCACATTCTTGGTGCATTTCCAGAGAAAGACAGAGATAAGGTATTTTGTTTACGGGTTTTTAGGGGGATGAGTAGCATAGTGTTGGTGCTCGTGAGATTTCTTGTCTGTTTCGCTTTGTTGAGTTTGGCTGCTACATAGGTGTGTTTGCCAGTGTGCAGATCTTTGTGGGTGAGACAGGCAGTTCTGAAGTTAGCACACAATTCTATTGGGAGCCAGTTGAGCTCTTTGCGAGAGGGGGAGATGTGTTCATATTTCTTCACTCCCGTCACCATTCTGGCTGCTGCATTTAGGGTAGATCTAAGAGGAGCAAGGTGTAGCTTAGCCTTACCTGTGAGGGTGGCGTTACCGTAGTCTAATCTGGATAGCATGAGGGATTGCGTGACTTGCTTAAGGTCTTTTGAAGGGATGAAGGGGTTGATTTTGTTTAGTAGTTTTAAGTTGAAGAAGGCAAATCTTGTGTTGTTCTTGATATGTTTGACCATGTCAAGGTTTGGGTCTACAGTTATTCCCAGTGACTTCACGGAGTCTGCCGGGATGAGAGTGCAGTTGAAAGCATCACTAGACTTTCACCATTCCGTGATTCGGGGGGTCTGCTCTTTGTTGACTATGAGGAAGGTTTCAGTTTTGTCTTGGTTAAATTTCAGAATATTTTGGGACAGCCATTTTTGGACTTCTATTAGGGTATCATTGAGTCTTTGCATGTTCGCTATGGTGGAGGTTTCGAGGGAGATCTGGGTGTCGTCAGCGTAGCGGTGGAAGAGTATGTTGGCTTTTTAGAGGATGATGGTGAGTGGCTCCATGTAAATGTTGAACAGTGCGGGTGAGAAAACTGAACTTTGGGGAACGCCTCTGGGTATAGGGTGTAGGTCGGACATGAAGTTTCTAATTTTTATTCTTTGAGAGCGGTTTTGCAGGAGGGAGGTGAACCATTGTAAGACCACTCCTTCTGCTCCTACCCTTTCTCGGAGTACGTTAATAAGTAGTTTGTGGTCAACCGTGTCAAAGGCTGCCGAAAGGTCCAGGAGTATGAGTAGACAGCAGCGGTCCATAACCACTGATTTGTGGATATCATCAATGACATTCAAGATGGCAGTCTGTTCTGCATCCTTTTCTAAAGTCCGATTGGTGAGGGTCAAGGAGATTGCTGTCGTCCATGTGATGGGTGAGTTGACGGAGAACACATTTTTCTAGTAGTTTTGCTAGGAATGGGAGATTGGAGACAGGCCTGAAGTTGTTGAGGTCGTTAGGGTCAGCGCCTGCTTTTTTCAATGATGGTGTTACCTGATCAATTTTGAGGCAGTCAGGCATGATTCCTGTTTCAGGGAGCTATTTGTAATTAGGGGTGGGCGGAAGTTGCATAAGGAACTTACGCGGAGAGGCATGGAGATTAAACCAATCTCTGTGCCTCTCCGCATATGTCCGTTACATGACACCCGCCCGCCGCCCGCCGCCCGCCTGCCTCCTGCCCACAATATTAAATGATATTAAGCCTAAAATAAGCTTTAAATAAGAATTTACCTTATCGCTGGGTCATTTTCCTTGTCCAGCTAGCCGTCTTCTTGGAACTACACATGCGTGAGAGCCTGCGCATGCGCATTCCAGGCGAGGAAACGGCTAACTGGACAAGGAAGATGACACCGATAAGGTAAGTTCCCATTTAAATCTTATTTTAGGCTTAAAGTCATTTAATATTGCGGGCGGCCAGCTTCCATTACACCCCCGAGTGTGCAGAGATTTGCCTCGTTTCTCCGCCTTCATGGAAGGTTTTTTTTTCTGTTTCAGGGGGCTATTTGGTCAAGCAAGGCGCTTAGAGCCGCATTGTACTGTGAGGTGAGTTCTGTTGTGGACCTGTCGCCTGTGGTGGAGGGGGAAGTGTACTTATCCTTTCTTCTATTTCTTCGAGGGATATCTGTCTCAGGTTTCTCATCCAGTGAAAGTGATCATTTGTGCTAGGCGGTTAATGTGTCTCATGATTGATATGAAAGATAAGGAGATGGTGGTCTGACCAGTCATCAGGGAGGGTACAGTCTATGGTGATTGCATCTTCGTGAACTATGATGGCATCCAGGATTGAGCTTTTGTTGTGTGTTTGTTCGGTGCAGTGTTGGGTCACATTATTATTGTGGAGGAACTCATTTAAAGTTTGTATCAGAGGGTTGTTTACCTTGTTCCAGTGAAGGTTTAGGTCTCCTAGAATTATGTTGTTCGTGTCTGATAGTGAACAGTATGTGATCAGGCCTGCCAGATGTTCTCCAAATGCGGAAGTGTTGCCTGGTAGCTGGTAGAGGAGGTGACAGTGAAGTATTTTGTTGTCTGAAGTCTTAATGGTGGCAGTTAGGTATTCCAATGTATTGCATTTGAGGGAGTCCGTTTCTGTTATAGAGATGTTCCTTTTATGTATGATTGCGGTCCCCCCACTTCACTGTGTTTTTCTGTCCTTGTTGATGATTGAGAACCCTGGTGGTACTAGCATATTGAAGATGGGCAGTAAGGATTCGTTCAACCAGGTTTCTGTGATGAGGGTGATGAACGTGATGTCTATGCTGTGCGTTAGGATGGTTTCTGCCAGTTCGGTTGCGTGTTTGTTCGCCGATCTGCAGTTTATGAGCATGCAGTTAGTCACCCTCTTGTAGTTAAGCTTCTCATTTGGGGGGAACCATAGGAATATTGTCGAGGTGAGCAGGAGGTCTCACTGCTCTTGGTTCAGTATGTTCTCTACCAAATCCAGTGATTACTTGGATCACAGCCATTGGAATATTGATGAGGTCAGCTGGAGGTCTCACTGTTCTTGGTGGGGTATGTTCTCTACCAAATCCATTGATTACTTGTATCACAGAGCTGAGGGCAACAGTTGGAGCTGCTTTATAGGATTCAGCTAGGTTCCTTGCCTCTTGCATGGACATTACAGCGCTAGTCTTTTTAGGTCTATGTGGGTGGAATCTAAGTGGGGGTTGTCTTCCATCTGAGTCATTGTGCCTTGTGGTGGTATGTGTGTTTGTTGGGAGTGTCTGTGTGTGGGGGGTGGTCGTTGGGTGGTGGAAGTGGTACGAGTAGATAATATTTTATTAATGCCCTGTATAACTATTTCTAGCTGGTATTCCAATCGTGCCAATCTTTGGCTGTACTCATGGAAGAAGGAGTGGGGGGGTTTGGGCTCGGTGTGTTCAGAGTCTGGTCTTCTTTGGATGTGGGGTGCTTGGTTTTGTTCGGCGATGGGGAGAGCTTATCTGTGTGGGCGATGCTCCCAGAGCTTCTAGTAACTGTGATTTATGTGTAAAATCGTGGGCGTGGGTTGTGAAAGGTTGTTTAGGGAATTCTGTGGTGATTTTACTGGTTTTAGTGGGTGGGAGGGCTTTTGTCTGCAGAACGGTTTCGTTGGTTGCAGATTGGGGGTATAGAGAGAGGGAGAGACTGGAGAAGGGCTGTGATTATCATCTTAAATGAGCCTTGTGTTTGGCGTATCTAATAGGGATGAGTTGTGTGAATTGGGGGGTAGTTGGAGGGGATGGTGAGGGTGGGGCGAGATAGGATGGAGTGTTGGGTTTGAATCAGGGGATTGTTTTGATAATGTTCCAGGGACGGTTGGCTCAAGGATAGGGTTAATTTCGAGTGAGAGTGGGATAGGTGAGTAAAGGTGATGCGTAGCGTGGAGAAGAGAGAGTCAAATGCATCCAGGTTGTCATTGTTGGCTGGGATCAGGACTGTTCCATTTCTGTAAATGGTCGCAAAGGTGTTGCTGTTGCATGTGTGGAGGTTAGGAATTAGGAACGTTAGTTTGCAGCTGAGAGGGGTGCTAATAGTTTTAGAGATGTGGAGGTGGGATCTGAGAATGGAATCCCATCCCGCCGGATTCTGGGTGTGGAAAATAAGGTCCATTTTCTGCATGCCTTTTGCAGAGCAGTGGTATATGTCTGCAATTAGTGTTTCTTGGTGCTGTCTTATCAACCTGTGTTTAAAATTTCATTTTGCTTTAGGTGAGAGGTTGGGGGGTAGATGACAGAAAATGAGTTCCATTCATGGGGTTTTAAGCCATTTGCTGAGTTGGTTTGTAGGGGGTTAGACTGTCCTGTGCTCTATTTGATGATTCTATGATGGGCTAGGAGTCGGGGATGGAAGGCATGATCTGAAACGGAGGTTAATATTTGGGAGATATTAGTGGATGCCTGCATCGAGTTCTTCCAGCTGTGTTAGTCTAAAAAGTGTGCTGCATTAGGTGGCAGACTCTTTCTAGACAGCGTTCAGACCGTACCTCGTTACTTGTGTTCAATTTGTCAGGGTTGTCATGTGGTTAGTTGAACCTCTCCATTTGTGACCTTGTTGGTCGCTAGCTTAGTTTAAGGTACTGAGAATTTACCTGCTTGCAGGACCGCAATGCTACATTTTGCTTAAGAACTATGCTATATTGTTTGTTATCATGGAATTTAGGACATGTTTTTTCTATCTGTGTCACAGTGACCCGTCCTGGAGCCTGAGGTAGCTGATGGCTGTTTTAGGTTGATTGGCTGGGGTGCCCCTCTTTGGAGAAATAATTTTTTTCATCAGTGTGCCTGGATTCGGGGAGCTACCATTTTGTAGTCAGGCATCCGGGATTATTTGTATTGGAACTAGGGGCAAACGTTATTTTGATTGACTCACTGCCTATTGGAGTATGATGGGGTTTAGATTTAGCCACTTCTTGCATTTGGTGGATCGGGCTTCAATTTTACTGCTCGGCCGCAGAACATGGTCACCGGTGTGCCTGGTCCTGGGTGGACGCCATTTTTGGGTCAGGCTACTAGTTGAATTTGTGGGTCTTAGAGGTTAGACTCTACGTTCATTTAGTTGTGGTTGTAGATATTTATTATTTTTTCAAATCTCTATTTGCATGCACGGTGACTGCTGTTGGCGCTGGATACTTTCTGGACCATGGATGACTTTATTGCCAGTGTACCTGGCTCCGTATTGCCGCCATTTTGGAGTCAGGCCTCCCGGATGTTTCAATTATAGTTCTTAGATTTGTGGCATAACCGTCATTTACCTGGGTTAGTTGGTTCTAGAGCTCATGGTGACCGCTGTTTGTGCTGGTTGCAGGTCTTAACTATGAGGCTCAATCATCGATTGGCTTGAATAAATGACTTCCTGTGTTTGCAAGTCATGTCCCAGAATACCGCCATTTTAGGGTCAGGCACCCTGTAGCGATTCACCGGGGCCTCCTCGCCATCTCCCACGGGCCGCGCGCCATGTGTGCAAGCCCCTCCCTGGGGATCCAGCACATCAAACCCGTTCCACTTGCCTCCCCAGCACTCACAGGTGAAATTGTGGCGCACCCGTCAAGGGCAGGAGACCAGAGGTCCGCACAGCAGGGTCCCGAACCTCGGCAGCTCCCTCCCCAGAGCAGGAATCCTCCGAAGTTTGGTGATTAAGTAATCCTCCCCGCAGCTGCCTTGTCGCCTCATCGCCTGTGTTGGTGGCACTATCTGGGAGGGGGCACTCAGCAGACTGTCCTGATGGCCGCCATGCTCCCCATCGCGGATCTCTTCATGGAAGCCAGATGCTCTTCAGGGGTCTTGTGGATCTCTTCATGGACACCAGATGCTCTACAGGGGTCCCGTAGGGCCTGACTCCGGCTCTGGACCGACAATGGTGCAATACGCAGGTGGCTCAGGACCAGTGGCAGTGTAATTCGCTGCTCGTACCTCCGGGGTGCCTCTTATCAACCTGGGGAAAACGAGGTGCGGATCTTCGGGCACTACGGTCCTGTGTAGTGCATACACCATTCAGGCTGAGACAGTCTTTCTGGATTCTTGATTCCGACTTCATGGCTTCCGTAAGGCCAGTAAGTCCCATTTGTAATTCAGTATTATTCCATTGTTCTCCACAAGTAAAACCTGAAATGGTTGATAGCCCAAGAGCAAGCCAACGCTTTGCTTTCAGTCACTGACTAATGCTCCTCAGCTTCCTTCAGAGAACATGAAGCAAAACCAATGACTTTCTCAGTGATATCCACCATTTGGGATAGAACAGCACCCAAACCACGTAAACTGGCATCAGTGGTGAGGATGGTTTTCTTCCGTTCATCAAAATGACCTAGGGAGGGCATGCTGGCAATTTCCCCCTTGACAATTTTGAAAGCAATTTCACACTCCTTTGACCACTCAAAATCAACCCCCTTTTAAGTAAAAATATTAAAGGTTGTACAACACAAGTAAAACTGTAAGTACATTTATGAGCAAAACTCAGAAAATCCAAAAAAAGATCTAACTTGATCTTTGTTAGAAGGAGCAGGAGCCTGTAGGATTGCTTCAGCAAGGTCAATTTTAGGACTGATGCCCTCACTCGAAATAGAGTGTCCCAGATACGATAGAGAATTGACCATGAATTTGTGTTAAACCTCGTTCCTTGAGTCTAGACAATACTTTAAAAAGTATTTCATATTGCTTGTCTCTATCCCTCCCAAAAACAGAATGTCATCTTGGAAGAATAGAACAGAATTTATGCCTGAAAGAACATCCTTCATGATTCTCTGAAAGCATGCAGCAGCACTCACTATCCCAAAGGCATTCTAACAAACCTATAATCACCCAACGGTGTTACAAAGGGGGTTAGAGCCTTAGAATACTCATGCAGCATGACTTGATGATAGGCTGATGATAGGTCCATTAGGTCCATTACGCTGAAAAGACATGTGCTAACCTAACTTGATCAGAGCTTCGTTTATGTTAGGTAGGGGTTGCCTATCAACCCAGATGCAGTTGTTGAGACTCCTCAAGTCCACACACATGCACATTTTAGTACCTTTATCGTTGGGGACTAAAACGATGGGGGCGAAACACTCTGAGAATTCGATCTCCTTGATGACACCTAAATTAAGTAATCTGTTTAGTTTCTTTTGTAGTGGCTTAACCATAAAATTCGATACTTTCCTGACTTTGTGTACAACTGGAGTTGCATTGTCTTTAAGAATAATCTTATGTTTGAAGCCATTGAGAAGACCTAGATTCTCACTGAAAACTTCAGGATATGTTTCAGTAATATCTGGAAGATCACTGTGGGAAGACAACAACATCACTTGGTTGGACGCATTAGGATTTAGAATAATTCCTAAATCACGTTGGTGACGCCAACCTAACAGGTTGTCACCACGCTTAGCAACATAAACTTTGCCAAAAGTCTCCCTATCTTTGAATAAAATGGTTTGAACAGAAAAACCAACAAGGTCAATACTCTTGCCACCATAACCCACTGGGTTAATGTCAGGAGGGAAGAGTTTGACATTTTTATAGGCAGATGACGCATTCCAAAATTTTTCGCTAATTAAAGTATACGTAGAGCCAGAATCTGCAGGTACAGGTACTAAAGCACTCCCACACTTCGGCATGGAAATATTGTCAGAGTCAACACCTTTGATGTAGTGAATTCTTTGTGACAACATTTCATCATCTTCAACCTTATTAACTTTCCCAAACATACACATTCTGGCATGGTGACCTTTTTTCCCGCATTTATAGCAATTAGAGCTTCTGGCAAAATAGTTTGGATAATTGGGACCATAGTTGATACTTCCACATCTCAGGCATTTTGTCTTACCATCTTTGTTCCAACTTGAAACTAATTTCGGTTTGATGTTTTTAATGATACCCTTATCAATCTTTACAAAGTGTTTAGACACAGCAGCAGTTGCAGTTTCTCCATAAGAATTATTAGAATCTCCACTAAGTGAGTTAGTGCTGTTATCTGTGTTTGTGTTAGGACTTCGAATCTCTTTCAGCCAGTGAGAGGTATGCTCTATGCTTTCTACAATGGTGATTGCATCCTTGAGATTGGGATTCTTAGCAAGCAGTTTCTCTTGGAATTTTGGGTCATTAGTGCAACGCACTAGTTGGTCATAAATGAGAGAATCAGTCAACTGTTCAAAATCACAAGTCTGAGCAAGTGACTTTAGTGCAGCCACATAGTTGCCAACTCTTTCCCCTTTGGCTTGAGTGTGCATGAAAACGTGTGACGTTCCATTACAACATTAAGACATGGCCCAAAGTGTGTTTGTAAAAGCATAACACCCATTTCATAAACGTCACTAGGCTCTCCTGCTTCCGTGCCAATTGGTATGGGATCAAGACTATCATAGATATTCTTGCCATCAGTGACAAGGTTGTGGAGTAACACAGCTTGTTTCCTTGCAGCTGAAAATCTTTCCCCATCAATGTCTATGAGGTAGGACTCAAATAAGGGTGTCCATTTTTCCCATGGTAAAACAGTCTCACCACGTTCACATAAAAATTGAGGAGGCTGCCTCATACCACTGGAGGTCGACATCCTGAAAGAAACAGAACGTCACAAACTAATAAAATTGGCTAAAGTAATAACCTAAAATAATAATTTAAAGTAACACGTTAAAACAATAAGTTAAACCAAACTGTCAAGATAAGTGATGAAACATTCCAAAATCCTTGTATGAAAGACAAAATTGAATGAAAAATAACAAAGTAATTAAAGAAAAGCTGGTGCTGCGTTGATATTTGCAATGAAAGCCGGAGTAATTAGGGAAAAACCGGGAAAGTCTATGTAACGCTGTAGTTTTAATGCAGAAAACACAATAATGACAACTAGGAACGTTAATCAGCGTGAATTGATGTGCAAAATTGGTGATCTGGGGAATCTTTGTGTGAACGGCAATTCACGCTCAATTAAATTGAATTTTTTTTCCAAGCGTGACTAAAAGTAAAGCGCTGTCACGTGAAATCTTGAAGTTTATAGCCCTACTGATCTACACAAACTCAAATGCGGGCAATCAGCTGATGCGTGTGGGAATCCGTGTGTGTGCCAGTTTACGCACTAGTCTTTCTCTGAAGTTGCCGTTCTGTGGCATTGCCGTCGTCACATAAAACGCTAAAACCCAGATGTGTCAGAAGGAGTGAGAGAGAGACAATCAGGCTCACGAGCTGAAACAATGATGAAGCTTCACGCGGTGAGAGTTTATTTTCAAAATAGTGCTCCAGCGCATAACAGCTTCTACGATGAACTCCAAAAATGCGCTACTTCTTAACAAAATGTGAACTTCCTCAAGACAAAACGTCAATGTCCAAACATCGGTAGAGCAGGGCACCATTCCCAAACACACAACTTCAAAGTGAGCAGTATGAACAGTAAATCATGACACACCTTATGGTAGAAGATCTACAAAATGTCTTTCTGCTCAGAAAAAGTCATGTGGGGTTCATGGGTGAGTGTACGTTGTACATCAGCTCCTCGCCAGTAATAAAACGAGGTACAATCCGTGGAAACGTCAAGTAGAGTTTATTGTACACCCGCCAGGAGGTCCATGTCAGCAGCCGGACGCTACAACTGATGCTGACATGGTCAGTATTCTATTGTTGAAACAATATTTAAAGGAGCAGACTACAACAAAATTTTACTTCTTCAGCTCCACAGTAGCATAGCTCTTGTCCTCTTTCATCAAGCTGTTCTCTCAGTTCTCTGTGTTAGCCCCTCTTCTTTTCTGATCTCTCAGTTCACTCTGTTAACCCCTCTCCTTACTTGGTATCTCAGTACACTCTGTTAACAACTCTCCTTATCTGGTATCTCAGTTCACTCTTTTAACCCCTCTTCTTACCTGGTATCTCAGTTCGCTCTGCTAGCTCCTCTCCATACCCAGTATCTCAGTTTACTCTGCTAGCGCCTTTCATTACCCAGTCTTTCAGTCTGCTTGCTAGCCACTCTCATTACCCGGTATCTCAGTACGCTATGATAGCCCCTTTAATTACCCAGTCTTTCGGTCTGCTCTGCTAGCCCCTCTTATCCGGTGTCTCAGTCCACTCTGCTAGCCCCCTCTTCTTATGCGGTCTCTCAGTCCGCTCTGCTAGCCCCCTTCTTATCCGGTCTCTCAGTCCGCTCTCCTAGCCCCTCTTCCTATCAAGTCTCTCAGTCTGCTCTGCTAGCCCCTCTTCTTATCCGGTCTCTCAGTCCGCTCTTCTAATATTCGTATTCTTTTAGCAAAATGATGAAAAAAGGATAAGAACAATTCTAAAAACAATAACAATATTACTTCTTGCAATGAAATAAATGCAACATATACTACAACTATTAATTATACTTATTATTGTTGTTGGCACTAATACATGAGGGCTAAAGTAGGTAATTATCGTATGACAATAGAGCACACAAAAATTCTGCTACTTATTGGAAAAGAAAGAACAGTTTTCCAAAATACAGTCCATAGATGCATAGATGATTCTTTTGTTTTCCACCTCTCCAAATCTTGGCGATAGTCTTGAACACACAAAAGCAGCCAACATGTCTTTCATCTATCCAGAATCCAGAATATATGTTAGAAGCCATGATAAGCTGTACCACAAGTAAATAATCGGCAAAACAATCAGCTTTGAGGATACATATGGCTCGTTATACTTATTCGAAGGACTGCTTTGTTCTCTGGTACCAATTCCTTTGAATGCTTGTTTTAGTGCCTGAGAAGCACGTTTGCATTGGGATCAATTCTGGACTTGTGATTCCATTTGGACTGAAACATGCTTTCTCATATTGCCAGCGTTGAAAAAGTCTGGATAGATGAAATATGTGTCGGCTACTTGGTGGGTTTTCAAGATTAGCTCCCAGATTTGAAGTGGTGGAAAACAAAAGAATAAACTAAGGATACATGGACAGTCCTTTGGAAACCTTTTCTTTCTTTTCCAATAAAAAAGATAATTTTATAGTGCTCCAATGCCATATAATAATCACAATGTGTTGGATTGGGATCTCCAATCAAATGGACACCTGAATGGTAGCAGGGTGTGCAACATTGTTTGAGCACCTTTAAACAGTATCTACAAGTTAAATACTCTTTGGATTCAAGTTATACACAATACATACCGTTATTTGATGTATGCTTTTGTATACCACAGCTACCATTGTATCTGGTGTTTTTGATCTTGAGGACTACACTGCTACTGGATTTCCAAAATGCAGTCTTACATTTTAGAGTGCTCCCGATGCATTTGCACGTGAAAAACAAAATTGGACATCTGCAGTCGACAGATTCAAAGATCTTGGTTGTGTACCTGCTCACCCACTCTCATAAAACCTCTGAGCCCAGTAAGTAAAAACAAATTTACATTTACACCCTTACCATGTACAGGTATGCACAGGTATAAAAATATACGACTTTTGAAAATTTACAAGCATTTCCATTAGAAAGCTTGGAACGTTGCGTCAGGTGTTCTGCTGAGAATGCTATGTGTTACCAAAGGGGATGATGGACAGAGCATTTGAGCAAATCAAACACTCACCCCAAGTCAACTGTTCTGGGTTTAATTCATCATCATTCTTTAGCTCACTCCACCACCCCAGTTCAGACATGGCCATATGCAAATCAGTCTGACCCTGTGCCTCATGGGAACAGTCCAGCCTGAACTGCCAAGCCATGTCTTCCCTGGACCGGAAACAAGCATCCTGGGGCCGGTTTTGGGTTCATAACCCTCATCAACCAGGCAAACTTGAATCCAGTGGCAGAGTGAGCAAGGGACCCACGTCTGGGCATACCATGCCAACTTAGGGCGAACAAAGCGATACCAAAGGGTATGATGGACGGAGCGTTTCAGTAAATCAAACACTCACCCCCAGTCAACTGATCTGGGTTTAATCCATCATCATTCTTTAGCTCACTCCACCACCCCAGTTCAGACATGGCCATATGTAAATCAGTCTGACCCTTTGCCTCATGGGAACAGTCCAGCCTGAACTACCAAGACATGTCTTCCCTGGACCGGAAAAAAGCATCCTGGGGCCGGTTTCGGGTTCATAACCCTCATCAGCCAGGCTATCTTGAATCTAGTTTAGAGTGAGCAAGGGACCCACGTCTGGGCATACCTTGCCAACTTAGAGCGAACAAAGCGATACCAAAGGGGATGATCGACGGAGCGTTACTCAGTACTACAGCGTTGTCTGTTGAAACCAGGTGCACACGTCTCCGAGTGGAGCAAAAAGGTGCCCCATCTCTCTCCCAATCAAATGCTCGATAGACTACAGCACCAGCGGTCGATCAGGTATGGTCCGCTTGGGTCTCAATGGGGTTGCCGGACTCACGATCGCTGGTCAAAGCAGGAAATGCACAGGCTTTGAGCAGAGCAGAAAGGCTCCCAATCTGTCTCCCAGCCAACTGCTTGGTACATCACAGCACAAGTGAGGGAAGAAGCAAAGTCTGCTTGGGTAAAAATGTAGCTGACGGACTTATGATGGCAGAAATCCATGGCAAGGCAGGGGAAAGCAAGTCTTTGATGGCCCTGAGACTTCAAGAACAGAGGGCAAACCAACACGCCTTAGGAAAAGGCCTCAGGTCAGTACAGAATAGAGGTAGAAGCCAGCAGGCCAGCATAACAAGGCAGGTAAAAAAGTGTCAGTACCTTCTGCAGCTCATCAAGCAGTAGGTCAGCACAGCGGAGCAGTTAGCACAGTTGGCAGTCCCTCCTGGCAGCACAGTAGTCTGTATGGCAATACATGGATGTAGTTTCGGTGATGTCTGGTTACAAGACTAAAAGTGTCTAATTTGAAGGGGTCAGAGCCTCAGTACTTTACCGAAAAGTGCCCTTGATGTATGGGGCGACCCTGGCAGCAAAGCAGAGTGACTTCAAATGAGCCCTTTGAAGTGCACAAGGATCCTTTCCAACCCAGTCCTATCTGCTATGCTACTTGTGGGGGGTAATCAATCCTTTGTGTGTGGACAAGACACGACCTAATGAAGTGTAAGTGCCTGCCCCTCCGAGTCCTCTCTGCACAAAAGGACCCAACAGAAGAAACAGATGAATGCAGATGCAGTTGAGTGTTTTGTGTTGCGGCTGTCTAGCAGGAATGTATTAATGTAGGTGTCACCCAGTCCACTCCAAACATGTATTGGAAACAGGCTGTCAGGAACATAGAGCAGTAAGTGCTAAGAAATTATAACTTTCTAAAAGTGGCACTCCTAAATCAGTAAGGGGAAGTCCAACTTGACCAGTATAGAGGATTTATCATTCCCAATCCAAAGATATAAAACATGAAAAAGCTATTCCTCTCTGATCTGGTATTTCCACAGTAGTGAAAAAACAAATGTAGCTGTTTGTCACTACTAGGACATACAATACATAACAGTACATGTCCTACGTTTCCCTTGCATAGCACCCTGCCCATAGGGCTACCCTAGGGATGACATATATAATAAAAGGGGAGTTTAAGGCTTGGTGCATTGTTTTAAATGCCAAGAAGAAGTGGCAATAAACTGCACACACAGGCACTAGAGTGGCAGGTCTGAGACAGGTTTGAAAGGATACTTCTATGGGTTGCACAATCACTTATTCTGCCCACCAGCAGCATATACCTTACAGGCCCTGGTTATATGGAATATTATGTTACAAGGGACTTATAAGTAAGTAAAATATGTCAATCAGGTGTACCAACATATTTAGGGAAGAAGCTCATGCGGTTCAGAACTGATTAGCAGGGGTAAAGTGCTCAGAGTCCTATGGCCAACAAAAAGGTACAGCAAAACGTGGAGGTAAAAAGCAAACTATTCGAGAAAGACCACCCTAAGGAGGCCAGGTCAACCGTCTAACACGTGACATGTGTAATCCAGCATTTAGAGCATTTTCTTAGTGCAAAATGCACTCTTGCATCCAAAATGGATCAGTGGAGACATTATGTGCTAACTAAATAGCACTAAATGCTACAGGACACAAACAACAGTAGCCTGCAGCCTGTAGACACTTGCTCTCTATTAGTTTGAAGTTCCTTTGCTCCTGCTGTTTGCCCACAATTACTATTAATTACTCAAGATAGCATAATCACATAATTTTGGGAATAACGCATCACAAGAATTATGTGTAATTATTGAAACTACTCCGTTTCCTGCATGAATACAATGTTTTCCAGTCTTAAAAGGCACATAGGCATGCCAAGAAGTATTCTTCTAACAATACTTGACAGGCATAGGTGGAGCCATTTTTACCAATAAAATTAGTCTCACACAGCCATAAATGTGTTTGCTTTCTGCTAGCTTTGGACTAATCTCCAGGGGCCTCTAACCATTTTAATCAATCGTGGTCATATTAAAATATTACAAAATCAGTATTTAGAAGACCACTACCATTTGTAATTTGATGCTAAAACTTTGGGACCATGATGGAAGAAACTGAGACATAGATGTCAGCACTATCTACAATCAATCTGCGAGAGAAACACTGATGAGCAAGCATGATACTTGCTAATAAATCTAGTGAGGGGTGATGTACATGAACTCTAAGAGACATTTAGTCCTGAGCATAAACAACTGATTGAAGGTATCATTAAAAGCTTAAATTACCAATTGTATATGCAAAGAAATATTGATTTGGATATAGCATAACATGAAGAAAAAGAATCAATAGAAAACTTTCGACAGCATTGCAGAAATAGGTAGCTCACTGTGAATTCCACAAGTTTTAAGGATGAAGTTACAGTAACTTTGAAGGGTTACAGAAGGGTGTCCTCAACTGCTTTCAGAACCAGACGTTTCAAAAGTCATTAGATATAAATTCCATTTCACAGTTGGCAAGGGTAAAATTAAGAACAGAAGCTCATTAATTCGGTATGAAGGTCGGAAGAAACAAGATACTAGAACAAATATATCAAAAAAGTAAAAAAGATAAAAAGGCCCAAGAGTGAACAACAAAAATGTGAAACAAACTTAACTGGGCTACAAATGTGGATTAGCATTCCCACAGTCAGGACATTTTCCAGCATTAGGACAAAATGTTGCAAATGTGGGAAAAATATTCACTAGACAATTGTGTGCAGGTCAGGATCAAACTTTGGAAGGAAAAGCGAAAATCTGAAGTTTGGAAAAAAATATTAAATAAATATGTAGTATGTATGACAAATGGAAACTTGCGACAAATGAGCTGAGGATATTTAATCAGAAAGAAAATGCATCAGAAATAAATAGCCCTGAACGTTTGTACATGATGAATAAAAAGTAAGAATCACAATAAATATGTGAAAATAAACAAATTAAGCTACTGGACAGAAGTAAAGTTTTAAAAAACATCTTTGGTGGAATCGAACTTAGGACAACACACCACCACATATGTGTTGGATAGTGGAGCTCAAATGAGCATATGAAAGTACAAAAAGATGAGCAAGAAGCCAACACTTCAGCCATCAAAGTGAATATTTTCCGAGTGGATGAACATGACCCGGTCATTACTACGGATACAGTTCAAGATTTCAAGAAACAATCACCTGTGGCAATAAATAGTTTTTATTAAAAGTTGAAATAACAGCCCCAAGTCTCTTGAGAAATATAACAGCAGTGTATGGGTCCAGTGTGAATGACATTCAAAATAACAAAGAAATAGTAGGTATTGAATAGATTTACACAGTTGTTTACAGGCCTAGGAAAACTAAAAAAACTTCCAACTAACATTACAATAAGTGGGGAAGTTCATTCAGTGGCAAGAAACTACAGCAGAGTACCTATACATCTACAAAAACATACAAGCGGAACTCCACAGTTTTCTTCAACAAGACTGTAGTGATATAACTTTAACATCATCTATGATGCAATGTTTTTCATTCTTATAATGTGAAAGAGTATATTTGCAAGGGGAAGGAGGCTACCAGACCCTCACTTTTTGTGGCGTACTCGTAGCACTATGCCCGTCTCCATATTTAAAAGTTGCGTAAAGCCACTTTTTGTGCTTTAACGCCACCTTGTAAATACGACCCCTTTACATGCTTCACTTTGCTTGAAAGGGGCATGCAATGGGTGTTGCTCTTGCCATTCCACCGCAACACCCATTTAATTTTGACACTGCCCCCGCTTTATAAGGATATGCAAATCTGAAGAAGCGCCACAAGCTAACGCCATGCAATAGCAGGCATTACAACTGCAAAACACTGAGGGCAAGGAAGGGCGGAGTCTTGTTCACTACAAAGACCTTTCCTTGAAGTCTTTCTACTTCAAAGGCTAAAATGGGTATAAGAGCTGGACCTCTGACACCAAATATTCAAATCACTTCTGGACTGAGGCCATTCTGCCAGGAGGGACTTCCACTTTGCTGCTTGCTCGCTGTGTTGGCCTTCTGCCTGCTGTTTCTTGCCTGGGAGTGAGAGTACTGGACTTTACTCTCTACATCCTGCATCTCTAAGGGTTCTTCAAGAGCTTCTATAGGGTTGACTCCTGCTTCTAAAGTCTCAGGGATATCAAAGACTGCACCTACATCTTGCTATTAGAACCTGGGCTCCTCTGCTGTGAGTCCTGATCTGCCAAGTGGTGTAAAACCAGTCCTGGACCCTCTGAAGTGAGTGTTTTGTGCTGCAACCCAAGAAACCAATGCATCAACACCGAAGCGTCATTTGGAATGGGTGCATTCCCTGTGAAATCGATTCGATGCTGCTGCAAGCGCTGAAGCTTTGGAGAACACTCACAGAGTCAATGACGTAACAACCTCTACTTACAACCCAGCCCGACTTTGCCGACACATCGCTTCGGAATCACCACTGCTGCATGAGTCTGTGTTGCCCCATTCCCCGATGTATTCTCAGCCCAGGGTTGCTTCCAACCAACATTTAGACATCAACTCATTAGAACTAACACACAGTGCTCTTGACAGCGACACATCAATGACTTTGCCCGACTTCGGAACCAATGCATCCCATGCGATAGGGACCCATTGCTTTTATTTTTCAGCATATCATCCCCGAGCATTGCCGTATCCAAATACTTTACACATTGCCTCTTTTGTTTAGCCTGACTGCTCTGTGCCAAGCTACCAGTGGGTTAGCACAGGTAAACTTTTAGTGTCTACTACACTTACCCTGAAAGGGATTATGGCTCCTTCTTAGACTGGGTAAATAACTCCGTCAACCAGAAACCCAATTTCTAACTGCAAGGCTAACTGGGTCCCTATAGCAGGCCTGCCTTCCATCATTGTTGGCCTGAACTTGTGACTTCATCCAGTTCTGGCTTGACCAGATATCCACTGTTGGAACTTTGTGTTTTTTTACACTATTTTGACAAAATTCCTTACAATTGTATATTTCAGATGTTACTGATTGTCTATAAGTCATTTTGGTCATATTTTATTTATTTAAGAAACTTGGTGTAAGATTTTTTTGTGTAGTGTTTTTCACTTGATTACAGTTTGAAGTGTTGCATAAATAGTTTACACACTGCCTCTAAGTTAATCCTGACTGCTCTGTGCCAATTTACTAGAGGGTTGAGCACAGGTTAGTTTAGCGTTGGCATGTGCCTCACCCCGACAATGATTGTGGTTGCTGCTTGACCAGGGCTCCCACCCTGGTCAATCAATCAACCAATGTTTTACAATAATGCACTGATGGACAAATGCACACGATTGGCTAAAGCAAGACACACCTTAAATGCCAACAAGTATGAAGGTGATATAATTTTTGAGAAACATTTTTCCAGTTAAGGATGCAACCAAATCCAATGAAAGTCATCACTATTTGCAAAACAGAAACATATACAGATTTGTCAGAAGTCTGCTTGTTCTCATGGATGGCAATTTACTGTTAACATTATGAACCACACATTGCCTCAATAAGTTCACCAATAAGATAATATGAAGGATCGCAGAATGCAAAGAAAATGCATTATTAATTGTGTAGGATGGGAGTCCTACCCAAGTAATAAGTCACAAAATTGTGGAAAACTTCATGAGTAATGTAAGCATGGATTCAACCCCTGGTAGTTATGGAACAGAGCAGACAAGTCAAACTTAAGAAAATGTGCCAAGTATTTAGCAACACTGGGGCAGATGTTTCAAAATACCTATTTGCGATTCTCAAATAGCGATTTTTTGAGTATCGCTATTTGAGATTTGCAAAATGGTATGTATATAAAAATTAGCTATTTTTTAGCGATTTCGTAAAATTCCTTAATTGCTATTAGCAAATTGCTAATCGCAATTAAGGAATAATTCCCCTTCATTTCTATGGGCCAGGAGGGCCGTAGGAAGGAAAGAGAAGTTATTCTCAATTTGCGATTCGCAATTTGCTAATCGCAAATTGAGAATCATTTCAAGGGTGCAATGGTGTCTTAAGGACACCCTGCTGCACCCCTGAAATTTACATGTGTGCGCATATGGTGCACATACGTATGAGCGCCACATGGCACCTTTACAAAAGCCAAAAAGCGCATTTGAAAAATAATTTGCAAATTTCCACCAAATACAAGTTGGTGGTAATTTGCAATTTCTTAGTGTAAATTCGCAAAACCTAATTGCTTCTTACATAGCATTTAAGGAATCGCACTTTGAGATTCCTTAAATGCTTACGCAATATTAAGGAATCGCAAAATTTGCGATTCCTTAATATTGCGATGTGTTTTAAATGATACATTGCATTTTCCGATTTTTTTGTCGCAAACGCTGCTTTTTACCGAATCGCAACGTTTGCGACAAAAAAATTGTTTGATACATCTGCCCCACTAAGACTAAAACAGTCAAAAGCCCACAACCATATTCTAAAAATTAGGAAAAATGAATAACAATCCAAGATAGGGGTAAAAAGCACCAAGAAAAAGTAAAGCACCAATCATCTTCTAATTTCGCCACTTTTCTTTCTAAGGAAGTAATTCAACTTGCCATGCACCAGCTCTAATATTCTCTGCAATTTTTGGAACTACTACAGTCCATTAAATCCGTCTCTCCACTCGTTCCTCTCCACCTGATAGACTTTGCACTTTAAGTCCTCACCATCTGTGTTTTCTGGTTAAACTACTGAACTCCTCTCTATGCAAGGATTACAAACCCAGAGCATGGTAGCACGCCATGGTGCTCCCCATTGCTAAAAAAAAAAAATCTAGATCCATCCAACTGGTTCCATTTTAGGAACATTTCATTACTGCCCCTCCTCTCTGAGACACTGAAGAAGCACATCAATATGCCCTGCATCCCTCCCAGTCAGGATTCAGACAAGTGCATAGCACTGAATCAGCCTTTTTGGAAGTTACAGAACATCTCAGTCAGCTTCTGGACATGGTAGGCACAGCGGCATTGATCCAATTGGATCTCAGTGTGTCTTTTGACACTGCGTCTCATGACACTCTTGGCAAAAGGCTGCCACAAATGGGTCTCCAGGGCATTTCACTGTCCTGGCTTTCCTCTTTCTTGATGGATCGCAAGTTTCAGGTCTTCTCAACAAATGTGGAGTCTAGCGCGCATTCACTTACTTCTGCAGTCCTGCAAGGAACTTCCCTCAGCCCCATGCATGTTAATATTTATGCCAGCCTTTTGATGACCTCATGGAAAGCTATGGCCTCACTCTATTTTCATATGCGGACAACAACCATATAATTATTTTTTCTGCTGTCCGAGCGAGATTAGGACCTGGAAGATCTTAATTCCTGCCTCGGCCTTGCCTGCTCTTGAGTGAACTCAAACTCTTTCAAATTGAATGGTGACAAGACAGAGGTTATGATACAGGGCAGGAATCCTCAGCTTTGCGGACCTCAACCTTAGTCTGCCTCTTTGATACATTTCCAGATTTTCCAACACTGTAAGAATTGTACACCTCCCTACCAGAGGCGCAACAAGAAGAAATATTTTAATTTCTCCTCAATGTATTCTCTTTCTAAGTGTGCTGTTTATTGCAGCACATTTGGAAAGAGGAATATGCCTCTGAGGATTGTGTTTGTGCAGGAAGGTGCACAAAAACAATCCTGGCTACAACGCAGGCATGCTTGTACAGTGGTGCAAGGCTGCCTGCCTTCACGCTAAGCAGCAGTTTGTGCATCTGCGGAGGCAGAAATCAGGAGTGCACTGTATAATGTTAAATACTTGGCACTTCTGCAAGCTCCTTTTTACCTGAGATCAGTAAGGTGGCTGGCTGCAGTGCTGTCCGTGAAATGTTGATAAATATGGGCCCTGGTGTTCTTATGCCTGGATAGGTCATCCAAGATTGATACTACCACTAATTCGGTACTCCAGTCAGGGCAAAACCCTGCCTGGAAATGGTCAAGAATGTTGGTAAACTCTACAAAGTTCAACAGCTGAAGAAAACTAGTCTCCTGAGGTAGATAGAGGAGTATAAAAAGGTGAAAACTTTTTTAGGTCAAAGGGATCCAGCAAGGGATTTTGGAGAAGCGGATAAACTTCCTCAATATCCCCAGATTGCGGTATTTTACCAGTCTACCCTACTAGTGACCCTCAGGCCTCTCATGCCTCTGCCTGCAGAGAGATTCCTCCCCCTGTGTAAAAGCAAGTGTGTCACTCTTCAGTACTCCATTAACCCAGTACACTCACAAGCTCACCCCTGCAATTGACACACAATTTAATTTTTTAAGATAGCACGCGGTCCTTGTTTGCGGCAGACACACACGACCATGCCGACTGTGACCGTGCACCATATTTCTGTAATATTGCCATTGAAACTGAACTTATTTTCGGGTAGATGGATCAATATATCCCACTTGCTTCCATGAGCCAAGCAGTGTCTTGAACTTTGCCATATGTTTCATTTTCAGTCAATGGCGCATAGTCAAAGCTCGAGAAATGTGGCCATGTCTCTGCAAATTCTGTCTGCCGAGTTCTGAACAAAACTGGTCATTTTCTTGAGGTGCCTCATCTGTGCATTCTGTTTATGATTGACTCTATATGTCTGAAATACAGACATCACAAAGCTACTGCTTATCAAAATCAAATGGCCATCAAAAAAACGTTTTTTTTGTGAGAACCTGTGTTCATTCCCAATATAAAGAGGTGTGGTGCAGCGGCCAGGGCGACTGACTCTGGAACCCGTAAGCTCATGGGTCGAACCCCGGTGTCTGCGGCAGATATTCCCACCACTTTGTGACTCTGAGCAATAACTTGCTAATCTTCCCGACGACCCCCAGTTCCTTGACACCTTCGGGTAATTGTTTGTGCTTTACAAATACTGGATATTTACATTTAAATAATCATTTCAACTCTCACAACCCCTGAGAGTGCAAAGCTTGCACACAGGTAAACTGCAATAGCATGCTTTACAAGTGTTCATAAATTGTATTTTAAACTGCAGATGCATTCTTAAACCTATATTTACGAGTTGCTTACAGAACTAGGTCACCCTTGATGGATGGATATGAAACTCAAGTTAATTTAAGGACTCGTGGGAGAAAGTGTTGCTCATTTCAGTGAAACTCTACGATCATTTATTTTGAGAAACAGCAATCCCACAATCTGCACAACATATCAAATTATCACAATAGTTGCAGAATTAAATTAGAGAAAATAAGTAATATATTTAGATAAAAAATGTTATGTTAAAAAATGGCAGATTCATTTAAAAGAATAGTAAAGGAATAAGTAATGAAATAGTCTACATTTTGTACGACTGCAATACACACAATCATGTCACAGTGATCAGTGAGCATGTGTGCAGTAGCTCATATCTTAAAAGTGCAATTTTTTGTGGGGGATGGGAATCATATGATCTGGGGTTCAAAGCACTCGACATTACTAGAAATAGGCAGGCAATAAGAACTGTCTTGGCAAGACTCAACACCATGTAGTTTACTGTGGCAAGGCAGGCACAAGAAAAGTATATGAGAAGTTTGGACAACTGGCTACTTCAAAAGAGTCAGAGGGAGTGCCACAGGACAAGGGTGCCATTTATTTTTCTTCAACCAGTCTTTCAGATCAACGGCAATGGAGCCTTCCCAGCACTGACAGCACACCAGAGGAAAGTTGAGAGTTTATCAGCATTGAACGTTGTCTTTGTGAGCCTATAACTGTAGTTCTAGCCCACGAATGGAGCATATTAATTGGCTGGCTGTTAGACCTGGCACCATTGGCGTGGGTCTCCCTTCCATTTTTTGCTGTTGCCTCTTATGTTTTTGCTGGTTTTAGATGATTTTGGGCACTGTGCCACTGCTGTTCAGTGCCACAGTGGAAGTGCTCCCCATGGTAAATTGATATATGAATTAGGGACACCATGATTGGCTTGTTTGGTTTACGGTCAGACCGTAGTACAGTGCACTGCATGTGCCCAACGCTTGTAAATTAAATGCTGCTGGTGGGCTTGCAGCACTGATTGTGCCACCCACCGGATCAACTTGTAAAGTGTGTCTCAGGCCTGCCATTGCAGAGCCTGTGTGCAGTCAGGTACTGCCATGTTGACTGGACAAGTGCACCCACTTGCCAATCCCTAAAGCTTCCCTTTTATATATATTAGTCACCCCTAAGCTAGGCCCAAGAGCAGGGATCATTGTAGGCAAAAGGGAGGACATGCCCTGATGTGTGTGGCATGTCCTAATAGTGAATTAGAGCCATTTTCGTTTTTCACTATTGCAAGGCTATCTGTTTGATTATAACATCTTATAATCCTAACTGATTCAAGGAACTAGGTTGAAATTTGAGTTTAGTATGCCTGAACTCAGAATGATAAAATACATCTTTTAGTAAAGTTGGTTTTAATATTCTGTGTTTGAAAATACCACTTTTAGAAAGTAGGTATTTTTTTGCCTAGCTATCCAAGCCTGCCTCTGCTAGGTTGTGTATTTCTTGTCTGGAGTTTGAGTGACAGGGGCTGGGGGATTCTAGGAGACGGGGTGAGTCAGCACAGGGCTGAATAGAGAGATCTACATGTAGATGGGAGTGAGGAGTTGCACCTGGGACCTAAATAGGGCTGTGCCTTCCCTTCACAAGGCTGGCTCCACCTCCTGTGGTGCGTCTGATGGCCCTGGCGTACACTGTAAGAGGAAAGAATGAGTCTTGTCAACAAAGTGCTCCAGGACTGACCAGAACAGGTTTGGATTAGGCAAAGGCATCTCTGCCTTCAAAGAACAAAGGATTTTGGTGTATAAAAGAGGGGATCCAGTTACCAGAACTTGAGATCACTTCTGGAAATCAAGACAAAGCTTTGCTGAGGAGAAGAACCGGGAAACTGAAGGAGGAGACTATCCCTATGTTGCGTGTTTTCGGGGTTGGCCAGCCGTGGTTGTTTCATTGCCAAAGAAAGAAGAAGAGGGACTGAGTGGGCTTTTATCATCTTGAAGAAGATCTCCAAGGGCTTGAACTTGAGCTTGCCTCCTGCCTGAAGTCTCAGGGATACAAGACTTCACCCCTCCTGCTTGCCTGTATCTAGAACTGCGGTTTCAGATGCTGCAGAAGGAAATTGCAACACCAACACCGGCGAGCTACGCCATCTTCTGCACTGAAGTCGTGAGCGCTGCTCCAGCTTGCACTGTAGACCCGACGCCGGCCGCCGTGCCACACTGACGCCAGCGAGCGACGCCGTAACCTGCCTGAAGACGTGAGCCCTGCTCCGACTTGGTCCCGACTCCTGCTGCTGTGCCGCATCGACTCCGAGGTTGACACGAAATCGCAGAGCTGATCCTGGACAAGAGTGATCAAGAATCCATCGACAGCACAACATCATAAGGAACTGTGTTTTCGGCACCATCGTGATGTCACCTCCCCGACGTAGTGAGGGACCGTCGTCTCACCTCTCCTGCACTGCTGTAAGGAACCAAGTCTACACCTCCCCTATGGTCGTAAGGAACCGATGTCGGGCAGCGCTAACGAAGCCGCACCTCCCCGATGCCGTGAGCTGTCATTGTTTTTCATCGCTTTTCCAAGGTACTGTTGTTTGGGGGTATGTTTAATTCCGGACCTGACGCTGCGCACCTCATGGTCATCACCGTGCTTTGGGATTCCTTCTGTCACGACGTTGTGAGAACTCACGTTGGAGTTATTTGTTGCTAGAGACTGATTTTAAATGAACAACTTATTTTAAGCATATCTTGAGAACAGTATTGTGGATTTTTTTGTGATTTGGTCTTGTGTTAAGTCTATATATAAATACTTATTTTTATAATACAACCTGTGTGGTGTCCATCTGTAATGTTGTCACTGTATTACTGTATGTGTTCACAAATGCTTTACACACTGCCTCTGAGATAAGCCTGTCTGCTCGTGCCAAGCTACCAAGGGGGTGAGCAGGGGTTATTTTAGGAGTGTAATCCCTTACCCTGACTAGACGCAAGGGTTCCTATTTGGTCAATGGTACCGACCTCTGCCAGCTAGAGACCCCCAAATCTAACACTGGCCAGCTCCCAACAGTCCGTAAGGGGGTGTGATACAAGTTAGACATTCCAAACGGAACATGTCAAACTATAAAATTAATATATTGTGTAAGCAGCAGGCTGATGACCCCATATAGAAGTGAGCTTGCACACAACTAATGCTGATTATTTATATCATTGATAACCCTTGGAAAATATGTATTTCAAAAGGTACATTTTTAGTTATTATCACTGATGAATGCAAATAATTGTTACAAATGCATCAAAATCATGCTGCTACTAATGATGGAGATAACAATAGTAATAATGATAAATAGAATACTGGTAATCCTTGAAAGGCTTATTTTACTGCATGCAGTGTATCTGTTGCATTAGTAATTTACAATTTACACATCCTAATCTCAATAAATGATTCACAGATATCAACACGTGCCCAGAAGGCAGCTGCCCTCTTCTTCTAAGTAGCCTTTAGCTGAACAGAGAATTTATGTATTGGATGGCAGTCAAATCGGAAGTACCTTTTCACTCAGCAGAAAGGGGTTTGTCAGAAAAGTATTTGAAACGTTGTGAATTTTATGTTAAACTGAAACTTTAGGCATATGCATTTGAAACAGTGCAGATGAGAATTTTTCAATTTCAAATTCGAGTTAATTCAAGGGTTACAACATCAAAAAACATATAAACTTCATTAACAACCATGTTTGAAGTATTGCTTATAAAACTGACTAATGTGCTTAACCAATGGGACTTCTACAAGGCCACATATCAACTTCCAAGAAACAACATCCTAGGCCTAATGCCCCATAAACATAGACGTCATTTAGTGAAACACCAGTGGACTCAATAATGACCCCGCCTCTCACTTCCCAGACACTGCCTTTGCAACCCTCAGCATTGGTGCTGGTTAAGTCAATGCAAATATTAGTCGGTAAATCGTGCCCTGATGAGTACTGTTTACCTTTTACACCTCCTACTGCAACCTGAGACATTACACTCTTAGTTCACAAAAACCAATATATTCATAAGTGCAATGTGACACCCAGCGGATCCTCTCCCTCACCAAGGAACTGAAGACCGCAAAAAACAATCTCCACGAATGATTGAAAACCATCGCCGAATGGATGAGGACCAGCTGACTGAAGCTGAACTCGGACAAGACGGAGGTCCTTATCAACTCCCTCAGCCTGGGACGACTCCTGGTGGCCGTCCACGCTAGGAACAGCACCTACTCCCACCAAGCACGCATGCAACCTAGGAATCATCCTCCACTCCTCCCTCACCATGTCAAAACAGGTCAACGCCATCTCCTCCTCCTGCTACAACACCCTTCGCATGCTCCGCAAGATCTACAAGTGGATCCCCACCGGAAAAAGAAGAACTGTGACCCAGGCCCTCGTTAGCAGCAGGCTGAACTACAGCAACGCACTCTATGCAGGCGGCATCCCGGCCAAACACCTGCAACGACTGCAACAAATTCAAAACGCCTCCGCCCGACTGATCCTCGACATCCCTGGACGCAACCACATCACCCCCCATCTGCGAGATCTTCACTGGCTCCCCGTCGAGAAGAGGATCACGTTCAAGCTCCTCACCCACGCACACAAGGCCCTCCACAACACTGGACGAGCCTATCTCAACGACCGACTCAGCTTCTACACCCCCACCCGCCAGCTCCGCTTTGCCTACCTTGCCCTCGCTGCAGTCCCCACATCCAACGTGTGACCTCTGGTGACAGATCATTCTCCTTCCTAGCCGACAAGACCTGGAACACCCTCCCCACCCACCTACGGCAGACAATAGACCTCCTCACCTTCAGATGACTCCTCAAGACCTGGCTCTTCGAGCAGTAGCAGCCCCCCCCCATTCCTACAGCGCCTTGAGACCCTTGCAGGTAAGTAGCGTGCTTTATAACCCTTTCGATGCTGATGACGAGCTCAGCTCGTCATCACTCACGGGTGTCGTGTGCTGATGACGAGCTGAGCTCGTCATGGTGCCACTAAAATGGCAATTGCCAGCACAGGAGGGGGAAAACGCCTAGCAGCCAAGGTGTTAAGTATATTGATTGATTGATTGCACTATTATGAAATAATTTAACAATTATTCATAATTTAAACATGATGCTGATTTTCTTTAGTGTAAACACTTAAAATTATGTTTTTGAATAAAAAATTCACCTCTGTGTTTTACATGGGTGAAAATGCCCTACAAGTAATCATAATGGACATTTATTCATTGTATTAAGAATTAAGATAAGTCAATAACACAATTCAAATGTAAAATATGGTCTACATAAATTAATACAAGTGGACAAACTGCTATTCATTTGTGTGAGCGTCCCTGTAATGATTAAGTAAAATGTATTCTTTTAGTATGAGGAATACACTAAATTAAATCATAAGAATCTGTATAAGTAATAATTTGGGCTCCAAATGTCTCCTCTTCAAACAATTATAGGATGTTTCCAGCAATATAAAAGAGAAATGTGTAATGCTCCTATCATGTCAGCACCCTTTTGTACAAACAGGTGGTACATAAAATATTTATCTATGGTTGTAGCTGTGTGATATCATTAGGATCAAGGTCATTGGACACTACTTCCTGGGAGGATTCAGGGTCAAACATGTCACTTCATATAATGTAATTGGGTAAAAGTGGCAGGGGATATGTGATGTCACTTCCACTACACCTGGCGCTTTAGTGAATCAAAGTTGCATGACTAAAAAGCATATCCTTTCACGGGCTCCTTCGTTATATCACATATTGCAGAGTATGTTTTACAACTGTATTAATTTTGTAATGCAGTTACATCAGCTTTATAGAGCAAAACACCAGAGTGAGACATACACAAACTAATAGCAGAGTTTGCTTCACCAAATAACTATAAATCACTCAGAAAATCAAGCCAGCCTTCACAAAACAAGGAGTTCCAGCATATGATACCTGCATATCCCTACAAACTCCTTTGAAAACCCAGTATTTCAGCATATTTGAGGGTGACTTAGATACTTGGCAATTGAAAACATTTTGTGTTCTGTAAATGTGTTCTGTAAATCCACACATATAACATGTGAAATGACAGTGAAGAAAAAGAGAACATATGTCAAGTCGTTATCTTGTACTATCATATAAAATGCCTCTTATAATACCAATCGCATATTAATCAAACCATTATATTCAACCTTGAAATATTTTTTAGCAGTTAGTTGGCCCATTTTTACCACTTTCTAGGTCATTTTGACACTTGTGTGAGTAATTAAGTGTATCCTAATGAAGAAAATGTCCTCTGTTGTACTTTACAATGTTTGCTATCACAAGGATTAATAAAGGATTAATAAAAATAAACCATGCCAATTGATGAATTCTGGAAAATAATGCTTCTAATAAAGATGAAATAAAATAAAACTTGAACAATGCCTCAAATAAGGATCAAAGCTTGTGTGTAAGAATAGAAACATAGTGTCTTATACCAAGCAAATATCAAAGGAATGAATATAGATAATTTCGAATATAACTTTGTATTTGCACAGTACATTATTATGTATGTTGGTATCATTTAAATAACTAGTATTATATTGCCACTTTTATATATAAATCAATTGAACAAAGAAAAAATATGATATTTTAACAACTCGTCTATTTTAACTTTCGTTTTAACCTGCATTTTTAACCTGTATTTGCTGCTTTGTATTGTACTGCTTGTGCTTTTATGGTCATGTTTTTATGCACCAAATAAAGCTTCATGAAATGAAATGAACTAGTATTAATATGAATGCTGACGGAATAATAACAATAACATTATTTTTATTAGCAGTATTAGTAGTAGTCCAATTTTTTTTGTCAATCATAAACATTGTTTATTTAGACCTTTGGCCCTTAAACATATCGAAACATTCTGATCTTACATAAAAATAATCTTATTAAATATAAAATGACATAAAATCCTAATTCCTTCACAACCTCATATTCATACCTCATTACCTTTCATCACAAAAGATAATAGTTAAAATGTCCGTTTCTATAGACTTTTGAAAACTGTTTTGACTTCTAGCATAGATTACCAATTTTACATGCTATGTCTGGAGAGTGCATTTTTTTAGCTAACAAATCGGCTGCTTGCACACAATTTTATATACCATATTAAAAAAAATTGGATGTAAAAACCATTTCTGTGCATCAAAGACGTTTAAGAAATCTAATAGTATGTGCAAAATATCCCAGTATATGTTCAGATTGCAGGTACATTTCCTTTCAGGATCCATCACAGCCCCTTGTATCCCTTCGTTCTCATACCAAGGATTAATTCCTATTTGTACCCTTAACATTTCATCTCTAAGCCATCGATTAGGTAGTATATCTATGTATGGGAACTATTGATCGGCTTGCCATGCATTAATCATAAAGCGCCCACATTCTTTCCCACCAAATACTGTTGATCCTGATATCAAGATATTCTTTTCCTATTATCTTAAATTCCCATTTTGCGATATCAATTTGTAGATTATGAGGACACAATTTAACTTGCATTTCCCTGAAGACCGTGGCTAATGTTTACCTAACTCCCGATGCCCATTTCAATTCACTCTGCAAAATTCAATTTTTACACCTTTGTGATATTTTAATTTCATGCTCCTTCCTGTACCCCAGGCGTTGCCAGAATCTTATTAGTGCCACACGTACCATTATCTCCCAAGATATCATGCCAGTTTCTATTCGTACTGCCTCAATCATAGAAGATCCGGGTAGGGACAGTAGATTTTTTTTACACATTTTCCCTCTTCGGCAACCCACCCCTTTTTGCTACTTACGTATAACAATTTGGCTCAGTATTGGAATTGAGGTTGTATCATGGACATATAAGCTTTCAAAACAGGTCTATCTGACATCTCTATAGTTTAGCGAGCAAAGTAAGTGCTCGGATTCTTAGTGCATTCAAATGGGTATTTCATTTTAAAGATTTCTCAAACCACATTCCACGGTATTAGTACTCCTTTACTATTTCCAACTTTGTGGAGCAAAGGTAATAACTAAATGTTTTCCTTTTCTTACCAAAAATCAAACCCCAGTTTTTTTTCCAAATTGACCACAAGGTTTTGCGTGGCTACAATATTCGTTAAATTTATCCAACTTCCTTTGCAGACATATCGCTATTTGATCTAAAATTATCAGATCATCTGCATAAAGTAAGCAAGCAATGTGTTTCCAATGAAATATGTAGGTCAGCTATAAACAAGGAGAAAATCAAGCGAGCCAAAATGCACCCTTGTCTAAACCTGTTTTTGAATGGGATCTTATTTGACAATGTACAGTCTTTGTCCAGGATGACATGTGCCAGTTGTAGCTACAAAGCCCTTGAATTATAGTCAGGAGGCCCTTGTGAATGTCCAGACTGATTAACATTTCCCACAACTGATTTCTGTCTACTAGATCAAATGCTGCCCTGAAGTTGATGAAGCAACTGAACAGTCTCCCCCCCCCCTGCTCCACCGACTTCCGAGCGACCAAACGGAGAAACAGTGATCAATAAAAGTGCCCCTCCTTAAAGCCCCCTTGTTCAGGAGGCACTATATGATTTTTTTCTACCCATTCTTTTTCAGTTTTCTTAGGATTATTTTTGCAAAAACCTTCTCTCCCACATCCAGTAGATTAATTGACCCATAATCTTTAAGTATCTTTATATCTTCCAGTGTATTGATGGGTGTAATATTTGCTCCTTTCCATTTTTCTGGGATCTGTCCTGAGTCGAAAGTGCTGGAAAACATTTTGGCAAAGAGATCCACCCGTGGACCCATCTTCAGGGTCCACAAAAGGCAACTGGTGTATCGTGGGAGCGTGCCTTTGATGAATGTTTGACTATAAGTCACCGCCCCCCCAGGGATCTATGTTGTGAGGTATTTATTACTTCACATGTTATCGGCTTTCGGAAATCCTGAAGGCACGAACAGATACCCGTGAGGTGGTTCGGTTCATTTCCCTCACAGGTCAGGGTGCGCCTTAGCGTGCGAACATCGCTGTGGTGTGCTGGTCCTGATGAATGCTGCGCCAATAGCATTTTGAAGCAGAAACATGTTGACCAATTTTTGCACTTTTTATAATGGGATGTATCTGGTCAATTTAGTCAGACATTAAACATCCAACACACTTGCTTTTATTGATACCTGGTTTTCCACCATTACATGTTTTGGGGGGCATTAAACCAAGGTACCTTTTACTTCACTTTTTTCACCATTGCACTCATGCCACACAAAAAAACATGCTCCGCTGTAGCCAGGTGTCGTAGCACACCAGAGAGGCATTCAGCCTCTCTGGTGGGAACCCAATGATGAAGCATGTCACCAACTAGGTTGGTGAGTGAGGGTTCTTTTAAACAAGAGTGACTCCTCTTACTGGCTCTCTCTTTCTCTGATTGGCTTCACTCTTTCACTGTTTTCTTAATGAATTCCCCCATCAGTCTGACCTGGTCTCTATGATCACTGCCAGGAGATTATTGGGGCCAGCTGCTCTAGTCAGGGTTAGGTGTGCTATAATACCCCTAACGTTACATGCCGAGAAGCGAGATCTAATGTCTTCCTCTAACTTATTCCACAGTATATCTTTCTTGTTTGCTTGATCCAGCCCTTCCTCGTATATCACTCCCAAATATCCCTCCGAACCGCCTTCTCTCACCACTTAAGTCATGGTCCTCTGTGAGAACACTCTTTTGTTATACGATCATACCAGTCCACAACAGGAGTAAAATAGAGACACTGTAAGGTTAAAATGTTTATTTTAACGACGTGATCTCAAGCGCAGTATTTTAATAAACATCAGCATACATATGGATAATAATAATACGGACAGCATGGTTACAATTCCATAAAATAAAAAAGGAGGAATCATGTTACAATGATAGTGCAAACATGTGATAAAAAGTGCCCATTTAAAGCACCCTCCCTTTCTAGGAACTATGGGGCATATTACCAAGCAATAGCGATAATTATCGCTATTGCTTGGTTAGAGACAAAAATTTACCGCAGCGCTGCGGCGATTTTTACCGCAAATGAACCTTGGTATTACCAAGGTTTAACGCAAATGCGGTAAAAATCGCCGCAAAGCATGAATATCGCTGAAAAGTCAGCGATATTCATGCATTAGCGAGCTAATGCTCTTAGCCATGTTATCCACCTCCCATTGGATAACATGGCTAAGAACTGCTCAGGGCAGGTGTTAGCTTTTGGAGATATTCCCGCTTAGCGCGAATATCTCCAAAAGTTGGTAATAGGAGATAGTGATGTTAGCGACTATTTTCAGTCTCTAACATCTTGGCACGCCCACTTTGCATCTCATTAGTGATAAATATCACTGACATGCAAAGTGGGGCCCAAGATGGTCGCTATCTCCTACTAGCTGTCGCTAACTGGTGTTAGCGGCAGCTAGGTAAAAGGGAGATAATTTTATCTCCGCTTTCTTGGCTTTTAAAGCCAAAAAAGCGGAGATAAACCCCCTTGATAATATGCCCCTCAGTCTTATAAAACAATAGGAGGTCTCTGGAGTTTTCTTAGGTGGACCCCATATACCTGTCCGCTCAGTAAGTGTAAATTACATCAGTACCGGTTAGTCTCTCTGCATGCCTGGAATCTTCCAAGTGTGTGCAATTCTGGCAAGTGTGCTATGATAAAGGCGCCAGAATCCTTTCTCGGCTTGCAGCTGCCAAATTGTTGTGTCTAGAATGTGTTACACGGACACGCCAATAAACAGGCTTGCACGTTATGATAACCTTGGTGGCTTAGCACTCGTTGTACAGACTGGGGACACGATGTATGTCTAGAGATGTCGAAAAACAAACCTTTTCTCATGTTCAGAGCTTCAGGAAAGCCAACTCAGCAAAAACAGCCAAACAGGGTCGTGTGCAGAAGCAGCAAAAGGAAAAATGGCATTAAAACTTCGAACAAGCCATGCTAACTTAACATACACTCAGAAAGAGGCCCATAAACCATAAGACACTTAAGCTTATCTATTCTGCACCAGGGTGTGCTATTTGCAGGCACACACACTGCCAGCACTCGCATTCACCATCGGCGCACTGCTCTTCATGTATTGTACTGCAGGCAAGCACACGTACACCCAGAAAATGCTATCATTGCACATGCACTGCACAGCACAGCACTACATCTTTCAACTTCTGTATTCCTCGCAGGCATACATTCACTCAGCACATGCAAAAATCTTACATGTACTACACAGTACTGGTCTATCCCAGTACTGTACCCTTCCCAGGCACACGTACATCCAGTGCAGTCACTACTCCTACACTGCGCAGCACTCCACATCTACCTGATGTAGGCCAAGGGTAAGTTAAGCACACAGCAGAACTTTTAAAAAGGATAAGTGAGCCTGTAGGCCTCACTTTAGTGACACAGGTTAAAAGGTCTTGTTCACTACTACTGATCACAAAATGATATGCTGCCACCACTACACTCGTGCTGTTTAACTCCTGGTGAAGGTAGTAGCCTTTCACCACCATGAGGATAGCACTTTGTGCATCCCTTCTGGTCCGACAAGACTGCAATCTGTAAGACTGGCCTGTCACTGGGCAAACAAATGATCTGTGTCCGCCGGTGATAAAAAAATATCAGCATTAAGGATCTGGACAACATTTCAGCTGGGCAATCTGGGTAGGGGTGCATGTATTTAACCATGCAGAGGACTTTTACGTCCCAAGATACTCTTACCTCAAATTGTGCCACTATTTCCATATTGGACTTTCACAGAGACAACCATCACAAAATTGAGGGGGAATCTATAAATCTAAAGTGGGTGAATAATCACCAATAATGCATGGTGGAAATTACCTCTACACTTTATCAGACCTAATGGCAGAGTTAGAGGAGTTTCTTTCAGCAGGATTTTTGTCACATTCAGAACACAAGAGGGGGCTGATGCACTACAATAAACATGGATGATAAATCAGTCCCTTTCTGTCAGTTTTAGCAATATGGTTCTCCTCAAAGTCCGTTACCATTTATCCATTGTGGGATTGGCCGTGCAGACTTTGTGTGTGCTTCAGGAGGGTGTTTTAAAAGCTTTTTGCAGATGCTTCTATTATAATATATGCTCTTGATAAGAGTGAGGTGTTGCTAATGTATAGTCAAATAGATTAGTCTCTGAAATTCTAATTATTAGAGTGTGACATTAAAGTAAAAACTAATGGTTCATGAGACCAAGGGTATATTGAGGGGAAAAGTATTAGCAATCTCCTGCTCGACACGAAATTCTCTGGGCAAGGACAAAAAAGACATGCTCTTAGATTCGCCACAAAATGAATTAGCCTGTGTAGTCTGTGCCTGCTAATATCCCTTTAGGAAATGCTTTATTGGTAATTCTGTTTACAATATCTATATTAGAGAGCTTCCGAACAAAACAAAAGCATAAGGAAATGCTTTAAATAACGGACAATAGTATTAATGTCTAAAGTTTAAAATATACTGTAAGCACAATTCCATCTACGCTGATATTATAATAATAAAAAAATAAAATATTACATTCTGTCAGCTAAAAGGTGTAAGATCATAGGGTAGAAAAGGTTGGAACGGGAAGTGAGGTTCTGCTGGGAATACTGCTGACTCCAGTGTGCATTTGACTGCAAATGCACAGCTATAACTCAATTTCCTCATATTTTATTATACTTAGGTCAGCACAAACAAAAAGGCTCTTAGAAGAAAAAATTTAGAGTTCCCAGGACAACGTTCTGCCTTCAAGAGCATTCTGTATGGTCCGGCACACATACATTTGCATTCAATTGATGCAGTTTATAGCACCCTGCAGTTACCAGGTGTGCTAGCAAACGTTCCATTCGTTCAAACTGCCGAAAGTTACCCAGGAGAAAATGGCCAGTTTTCAAAGTGACAAGTTTTGATGTTTTGTTGTAAACACAAAAAGCTGCATATTATTCCCACAAAAATATGCGATAGCGATCACATTCTATAAAATCGGTGTCGGATTTGATCCTTGCAATAATTATTGGATCAAAACACGGGTCCACGCGCAAAGAGATCCCGTGTTTTTGTTTTTGTTTATTTAGTTAGTACTTTACATATTGTGCAGAGCTGGTTACTGAAAAAAACTGTAACTGTATTTTTTTATAGCTTGAAAAATCAGGTTTGAGTGCTTCTGTGCAAGCCAGATAATGGGAAGCCGAGTGCAACTCCATTGCTATAGAGTTCCAGATCCAACATGTCTTAAGTAAGAGACGAGATGCTGCATTTTGAGCAAATTGAAGGTGATGAATATGAACACAGCCGTAAATCTATCTCATGAGCAGAGTCAAGGCAAATTCCTGAGGGTTTGGAGAAAAGTGGAATAAGTATGCTCAAGTAGGCAAGACAGAATCTGCTACAGACCCTTCAGATAAACAAATACAGAGGCCGAAACGTTATCACATTGCTGAACTCCAAAATTACTTACCGCCTGTGTAGCAGTGGACATCGGGTCACCAGATTGAAGACCAGGTCAAAAGTCGGGCTGGACTGCACTAAAACATAAGCATCGTCCTTATTTATATTTAGAGAGTTAATCTGCAACCACTCAGACACTGCTACAAGATAGCTAGGGGCATTGCTAGGCGCCATGTCGGCATTACCTTCCAGCGTGGCAATAGACTGGGGATCATTCCACTATGGCCTGCCAAGGAAAAAGATATGCAATTCAATCCCCTTCCTCTACACTGCCCACACAGCCTCGCTTCTGAGGCTGCATTACACATAGCATCAAATGCTGCTGAAAGATCAAGAAAGAACAGGCAACCGTGGCTCTCTGATCCACATTCACACAAAATTCATTTTGAGCAGCGAGCACTGCTGTTTTTGTTCCATAATGTGGTCTACAGGCCACCTGAACAGAATCAAGCAGAGATAGTGATGATGAAAGAATATAGTTGAGCATTAATCTCTTTCCTCTGCCATGGCAGTGAAAAGAAATGGAAATAGATGTATAACTTCTTACCACAGAGGTATCTATGGAAAGCTTCTTTAATAATGAATCACACAGGTCTTGTTCCATTCAAGGGGAGCTGAAACAGTTTCAAAGAATGAATTCACAAGATCGCATAACACAGGGTCATAGCAGGAGTCAATAAACGCTAGATGTCAATTAAAGAGCCAGACAAGACTACTTTCATCAGCTGTATTGTGTTGTCTAGCGCCAAAGGAGGTAACTCAGGGAATGTACTCTTTTCATCTAATGTCCCTGATAAGGCATTCACGTTATCCTCAAGAAGTCTTCTGAAGCTCCTAGAATCAGTGCAGATTCAATCATATAAAAGGTTTATGGTGTCCACAAAGAAGGTGGACAGGGCCTCACACAGAGCTAGGTAGACCAATGGTAGTCTATATTCTGCGTATTATAATGTATTGTGGGATGAAATTGAAAATACACCATTCTGGTACCATGCCCTGCAAAGGTAAACAGAGTTTACCCCGAAACTATCTCCCTGCATGGAATCACAACGCGGTCGTTACCATGACCCCGTTGTGATTCCGCATACCATTACCCCGCAAGTTGGAACAATGACTTGCGGAGGAGGGGGTGGGGGGTGTTGGATTTAAAATCCAACACCTTCCCTAGTGTCTGCACTGACTGGAGTTGGAATAGTAAATTATACTATTCCAACATCCAGCGCCCCCCTCCGCAAGTCATTGTTCCGACTTGCGGAGCGTGGTATGCAGAATCACAACGCGGTCGTGGTAATGAACCCGTTGTGATTCACTGCGGGAAGAAAGACTGCGTGGTAAAGAGGCATATTCCCTGCAAATGGTGGCAAAGCTGAATAATTATCTTAATTGAATTTCTGCCAATTGTTTTGACAAATAAGCAGAAATCCTGCCTGTGGTAGTAATTGTAAAGCACCTCAATTTTGAGTGGATTTTCCACTACCTTCAATGCAAGGTTCGTAGTGCTAAAAAATGCAGACTAATTTCCAAATCACAATAACATTCTATATTTACTGGTGAGAAAGAAAAAGATAATTTTCAATCTTCAAAAACTATTTTTCAGGTGGATAATTCTAGTAGTACCTTTTCACTAACCTTAAAGTAACATTCATAGATTTCAATGTACAGACTATGGGTTTATTGTGAAGACCAAGAAAATATTACATTTGCAAAGCTTACTCCTTTGTACTTTGGTGTCTCTTCCGTTATCATTCTTTTCTTGTATTGTTCATACCTTACTATTTTACTCTCTTTCGCATATTCTATATTTCTCACTATCTCAGTTTCTCCTTTTCTCTACTTTCCATCTTTTGTTTTATTCCTTTTTTATCTTTTACACACCCTTCCTCTCTTTGTTCCTCTCTATCTTCCTTTCTTTCTATTTCTGTCTCTCAATTTACAATAGCCCTTTATCCCTTTTTACTCTCATTCATGTTCGCAGTTATCTATCTATCTATCTATCTATCTATCTATCTATCTATCTATCTATCTATCTATCTATCTCTCTCTTTGTCTGTCTATCTGTCTACCTATATATATTCAAGGAAAAAACCATTCCAATGTACAACTTGCGGCTTCGGTCTGCAATTCTTGACTCCACTATATGAGACACCATGCCACTACACTGTATAACACTTTACTACACTGAAGATATGCTACTACACTCTGCCCTACTTCACTCAATTTGAATCTACAATACTCCAGTCTATAACAATAGTCTTTACAACACGTTTCTCTAGTTTACTGTACAATACACCTCGTAATACCTCTCCACTTGTGACACAACAAATGTTAAGGATAATTATAGTATAAATATCTTTTGTATTCTAAATACACAAACATTAAAAATTGTAAAGTTATTCAATGTATAATGAATACACCACCTTCAAATTACTATATGTTGCACATCTCCGAACACAGTCTTCTCCCCTCACTCACCACACTCATGCCTTTTCCATGCACTGTTATTGTTAGTGTTGTGTTGTTGGTGAGCTGGAAAGAGTGTGTAGCAAGGTCCACTACCTATAATAATTTTAGGGTGGTAGATACATTGAAAATGAAAGTAATACCAATAAATGCATTTTTTTAAGTTTCTGTAGTTTAAAATTGGTTTGTATAAGGAAAATATGTTTTCCTAACTATAACTAAGCTTTAAACTTTGTTTTTTTTTTCAATTTTTAAGAAAAACCTGTTGTAAATCATAGTGTCTAGTCCTGGAAGTGGAGAGTTGTTATGTGGTGCACCGTACAGAACAGTAGAGGAGAGTGCTGTAACGTCTATTGTCATAGATTCGGGTATTGTAGAATATAATTGAGTGAAGTAGAGTAGAGTGTGGTAGTGTATCGTCAAGTGTTATATAGTGTTACATAATGTAGTGGCATGGAATCTCATATAATGGAGTCCAGTATCATAGACTGGAGCAGCGAGTTGTACAATGGAATGGCATGTTTTACAGTAGAGAAGTTGTACAGTAGAGAAGGGTGTCGAAGACTGTCAGATTTGAGTAGAGGGTTTTAGCGTGGAGTAGGGCGAAGTAAAGTATTACAGAGTGGAGTATCATCAAGTGTAGTGTCATAGACTTTGAAGAAAGAGAGTGTCATAAAGTGGAGTGCCATGTCATATAGTAGAGTGGTATATCGAAGAGAGAAGTTGAGTGGCGTGTCGTTGAGTGTCATACAGTTTAGTACAGTGGTGTAGAGCGGATGGGCATAGAGTGGAGTAGATTGTCATAGAATGGCATAAAATGCAGCACAGTGTTGCAGAGTGAATTTGCAGACAGTGGAGTAGAATGTCGGACAGTGGATCAACGTAGAATAGAATAAAGTACAGTGACATGGAGTTGGATAATGGTGGAACATTATGAAGTGGAGTGGAGTACACTGGGGTGAGGTTGTGTGGAGTGGAAAATTAGTGTCATAGAGTAGAGTGGTGTGACATAGTTGTGTGCAGTGCAGTAGAGTAGAGCGGCATAGCATATAGTCTAGTAAATTGTCATAAACTGGAGTACCATGTTGTACAGTAGAGTGTAGTGGGGTGTCATACAGTATTGGAAAGTGATGTAGACTACTTTAGAGTAGATTGGCATACAGTCTAGTTGATCTTTGTAGAGTGGAGTGGTACACAGTACAGTATGATTGTATAGTAGAGTGAGGGAAAGTCTCGCACATTGGAGTAGAGTCGAGTGGTGTAAGGTAGTGTGGAGTAAAATACAATAGAGTGTATTGGTGTGTCGTAGAGTAGAGTGTACTAGCATATCACAGGTAGTAAACTGTTATAAATTGGAGTGGAGTTTCAGACAGTAGAGTGGAGTGCTGTGTCGTATAGAAAAGTGTTGTATAGTGGATTAGAATGTTGTAAATTGGAGTGCACGGGCATAGAGTGGAGTATAGAAGTATGGGATAGTTATCCTATGGGAGCGATAGGCCTTGCCATAGTGAAAAAATAATTTGAGAGTTTTTCATCACCAGGACAAGTAAAACCTAAAAGTACATGTCCTGCCTTTTAAATATATTGCATCCTGCCCTCTGAGTTGTCTTGGGCCTACATGAGAAGTGACCTATTTGTATAAAAAGGGAAGATTTGAACCTGGATAAAGGTTTAGCTTGCCAGGTCGGCATGGCAGTGTAACCTGCACACACAGGCTCTACAATGGCAATGGTAGAGGGCTACTAAGGTGGGTGGCCCGATAAGTGATGCAGCCCACTAGTTGAATTTAATCTATAGGCCCTAGGCACATGTAGTGCACTTCAATATGGACTTATAAGTAGATTACCTCAATTGGGTATCAACCAATATTATCATGTTTTAGTGAGGGAGTACATGTACTTTAGCTCTGGTTTACCTTGTAAAGTGCTCAGAGACCTAAGGCCTGCAAAAACAAGGTCAGAAAAAGTGATGGAGAAAGGAAAAATGTTAGGGGAATGGCCATCCTAAGACTGTCAGGTCTAATAAGAGTAGACTGGAGTGGCATTAAGTGGAGTTGCGTAGAGTGTAATAAGGTATTGTGAAATAGTGTACAGTGGAGTGGACTAAAGTGTAATAGCATATAGAGTAGTTGCGTACAGTGTAGTGGCAAACATTGAAGGGATTTAGACTGGAATGGTATATCGTGGGATGGGGTGGAGTATAATAGCATACAAAGTGGTGTACAGTGGATTGGGATAGAGTGGAATACCATATAGTAGAGGGGAAAATATTGAATATGTGTACAGTGAAATAGCATAGAATGGAGTGGCGTATAGTGGAATACAGTAGAGTGGAGTACAGTGGAGTGGCGTAGATTAGAATAGCTTAGAGTGTAGTAGTGTACAGTGGAGTGGTGTAGACTGGAGTAGTGTACAGTGGAGTGGGGTAGAGTGAAATATCATATAGCAGAGTGGCATAGAGTGGAGTGGTACATTAGTGCAGAATGGAATGGTGTAGAGTGGAGTGGTGTACACTGGAATGGTGTAGAGTGGAGTAGCATATTGTGGAGTGGCATGCAGTGGAATAGAGTAGGGAGGAATGGTGTACAGTAGAGTGGTGAGGACTGGAATAGTTTATAGTGGAGTAGCGTACAATGCAGTGGCCTACAGTTAAGTAGTGTAGACTGGAGTGGCGTACAGTGAAGTAGCGTAGAATGCAATAGCATATCCTGGAGTAGGGGAAACGGAGTGGCATACAGTGAAGTGGCATGTACAGAAGAGGTGTAGAGTGGAGTTGCATACAGTGTAATAGCGGAGAGTGGACTGGCATAGAGTGGAGTTGTGTACAAAGATGGAAGTTGCATACAGTGTACAAGCATAGAATGGAGTGGCGTACAGTGGAATAGAGTAGAGAGGAGTACAGTGGAGTAGCACAGAATAGAAGATCGTAGAGTGGTGTAGCGTACAGTGGAGTGGTTTAGACTGGAGTAGTGTACAGTGGAGTGGGGTCGAGTGAAAATGCATGTAGTGGAGTGGCGTAGAGTACAGTGATGTCCAATGGACTTGTGTAGAATAGAGTGGCCTAGAGTGGTGTGGTGCACACTGGAGTTGCGTAGAGTGGAGTAGTGCATAGTGGAGTGGCATACAGTGGCAAATATTAGAGAAGAGTGGTGTACAATTGAGTGTTGAGGGCTGAAATAGCAAATAGTGCAGTGGCATACAGTACAGTAACTTACAGTGAAGTGGCAAGACTGGAGTGGCTTACACTAGAATTGGGTAGAGTGTAATAGCATATAGTGGAGTAGACTGGAATAGAATAGTGTAGAGTTGAGTGACATAGAGGGGAATATTGTACAGTGGAGTGGCGTAGAGGAGTATTGTACAGTGGAGTGGCTTAGAGTGGCTTAGAGTATAATGGAGTAGCATACAGTGGAGTGGCGTATAATGGAATGGTGTACATTGGAGTGGTGTAGACTGGAGTGGCGGGACAGAGTGTAATAGCATACAGTGGAGTACCGTACAATGGAGTAGGGTCCGATCGCATAGCATAGAATAAAGTGGAGTAGAGTAGAGTGCCATACACTGGAGTGGTGTAGAGTGGAGTAGCATGCAGTGGAGTGGAGTGGCATTCAATGGAATAGCATACAGTAGAGTGTTGTAGAGTGGAGTGGTATACAGTAGAATAGAGTAGTGTGGAGTAACAAACAGTAGAATGGTGTAAAATAGGAAATAGTGGACTTGCCTCCAGTGGAGTGGAGTGGAGTACAGTGTAGTGGCGTACAGAGGAGTTGCGTACACTGTAATAGTATAGAGTGGAGTGGTGTGGAATGAAGTCTGGTACTGTGGAAAGGCGTAGAGTTGAGCGGCATAGAATGGAATAGCATATAGTGGAGTGGTTACAGTGGCGTGGGATACAGATTTATGTGAAATCTTGCATCAATGTAGATTATATTGTGCAGAGTAACGCAAAACAGCGAATTGGTCTACCTTACGTTTCTCCAGATGTACCAATCAATGCAGGGCCACACATGGTGGCCTTGTGTTTCTTTGAAAATCTGACTTAAGCATGCCCATGTGACACCATAAGTGACACAAGGGTACTGCAATCCAATATTACAGCTACACCTTAAATATATTTTGGGCCATGATATATGGTGATAACTTTGCAGTATACCATGGTACATGGCGATTACAAGCCTTTATATAATTGTATAATTGCAGGGTTTTTTCAGACTGAAAAGGTAGCCATATTGTTTTACTACATTGTGGCTGTGTTCAGTGTTAGGGTCTTAGATATAGATAAGTAGAAGGTCCCTACCTATTACCACTTTAAAGTGGGAACTGGTAGGCACATTTATTTTTATTTTTTTATATATGTTCAAATAAGATTACAGCCATGTACCACGGTAGTTTCACAAAACTTTGTGAAATTCCACGAAAGCACCATGGTGACAGTTATCACTAAGTTTAAATGCCTTTTAACTACAAAATACTTACCCTACTCCACTACAGTGCCCAAAAGGCATCATCCCTGCAACATAATATAGAATCCTGCGAAATTTCATGCAAATCCATACAGTCATTTATGTGCTACGTCAAGTAAAATAGTGTATGGAAAATGCATTGGTGGACAACAGCGTTTTGGCACCACCTTTTATCTTTGCACCCCTCAATGATTCAACACAAAAATTCACATCATTTCAAAATGAAGAAAATTCTATAGGTCTGGAAAGTTTCTTGGTGATTCATCAAACGAGTGGAAAGTTATTAGTGAGGTAACATTCAGGGAATTCCTATCTTTGGGATTTCTCACTATAACTACAGAGTGGCAATCAGATTTAATGTGATTTCTTTTGTTTTATCTATTGTGTTTGTTGTGCATGTTTTTATTGGTTTACATAATCATGTGACCATTCATGTGTTTTTTTGTTGTTGATGTAGTAATTCTGAAACTTTTCATATGTAGTCTAATTTATTTGTTGGGCTTCCTTTCTACTTTTATTAGGATTGTGCTTAATATGAAGCCCAAAGTGAATGAAAGGAAATCATTGTTATTTGTTTTTTTTCCCAGTGACAAATTATCATTTCCTCCAAATAGTAGTTTGTGTGCAATTTCTCATTTTGTTGCACAGGTGTACATAAGGAGGATGGTTTTTCTTTGGCTTGTTGAGTACAGTTTTATTTTGTGAGCCAGAGAGAATGAAAAGAAACGTTGTGTAGATTAAGATGTATTCTATTTGGTATGTATTTGTTTATAGGTTTCCATTAGCATCTGAAATTTCAGACCTTTTCAGGTCTTTCAGTTGTTCATGCAGTATATCTGAAGCTTTAGATATACAGCATAGTTTATTCTTTGGATTTCCTTGCCGCTTTTAGTAGTATTGTATCTGCACCCCCATTATGTAATACTGTCAAATTTAATAAAGTTCCAGCTGATGGTTTTTGTGCTTTGGAACTACAAAAGTCTATGAAAAATGCATTGGATTTGAAGCCTGTTTTGGGACCCCACTCACTTTCTTCTTTCCACTCCCTTGACCAAACACTGAAAAAGATTCAGTCCTCCCAAAACAAAATGGGGCCAGCTGGTGTGTAAAATGTCATAAACTACCACCACTATGTATCCGGGGCTTGTAGGGGGAGTGAATGGGTTTGAAAGTGGCTGTGAGAGTGCGTGAGTGGGTGTGTGAGTAGTTGTATGGGTGTGGCAGTAGGTCTGTTCAGATGCTGTATGGGTGAGTGAGTTACGGTCTGAGTGACTGTATGCTGGTGTCTAAGTGTCCGAGTAGCTGTGTCAGTGACTGGGCCACAACTGAACTGTCCCTGCCCCTTTATCCATCAGGAACCCACATTTTTTCACAAAATATCTACTCAAGTGGAGTACTTTCTTGTGGTTAATTAGTAACTCGTACCCCATTGGGTAAATGTCCAGTGCGGATTCTACACTACATGTTTGTAATGGACCATGAGGAAATGTCTTCAGTGACCTTGTGTCCATTTCGGCAATGGGATTCGTTCTTCTGCATCTTTATCCATAAATTTAAGATAACATGAATCTTCCTATGGAGAGGACAACAAGACTAAAAAGAGGTAAACCTCCACCAAACAAGGGTACTTCCTCTTAGCTATATGCAGTAAGTGCTTCTTTGGTGGTGAAATCCTCATATTCCTTGGCATGAAGAACACATGATCAAACTTACAAGAAACACACTGGGATCCTTTTGGTGAGCTGTCCATTATCAGGGCAAAAGATAGAAAGACTTTCACATACTACTTAGGTGGGAGGTGGCCCACCCAATTATTAGAAGGGGTCCACCTTGGGCTGAATTCGATCCTGAAGACATCATTCCTTTTTGCCCGACCTTGACATGCTGGATTCTGTTGAGCCCACCCAAGGACCCAGTCAGCAGATTTGGGGACCACATGGGGAGCCGAATGCCGTGGTGGTCCCTGTGGTCCCTGCTGGCTTCTCACATCCAGGGCGAGGCGGCATTGCTCTCACACACAGGGAGCTGAAAAAATGCAGCTTCCTGTGTGCAAGAGCAATTGTTTCAACTGTTTCCTGGCCAGCTTGACAGCAGGCATGGAAACAGACAAAAAAATCAGCTCTCAGTAAGTGGGAGTGGTTTGACAGCTCCTGCTTGCTAGGAGCGCAGTTAGTGTTTGCTCTGACAAGCTGGCAAAGCTCCCGCCAAGTCAGAACAAACAGCTATGTCCTGGGGTGGGCACCCAATGACATAGGAAGGAGGCCCTGGAGGATGGCAGTCCCCAGGGTCATATATGAATCCAGGAGGGGGGCATATGGCAAGCCCCAGGGAGGTGGTGGTCGCTCGGCCATACATGGCTTGGTATGCGGGCCCCCTCCAAGTTTACATTTTGTATTTTGCCCCAGGGAGGTGGCAGTCACTGGAGCCTAGTGGATCCAAGCAGCCTCCTGACATATTATTCAATGTTTTTCAATGGAGGTGGTGGTACGCGAGGGATAACAAAGTCCAACATTGGGGCCTTCGTGGCCCCCCTCCATTATCAGTAAAAACCCCGGGGAAGTGGCGGTCCTCAGAGCTCTTAGGAAAAGGGGGGTCCACGTGGCACTCCTCCAATGTTAACATAAAGCCCCAGGGAGGTGGTGATCACCGGGGCTGAAAACAGGCCTTGGAGGAGGGGCCAGTGCGCCCCCTCCTTTTATTTTCAAATGCCCACGTGCCCCCGGGACCTAGCCTACCCAGGGGCTATAATGTGAACAAGCACAAGAGACTGCAATTGTTTTTTTTTTACTTTTTTGCAATGCACTGCAGTTCTGATGTGATTTCTCAGCAAATCTTTTTGAAAAAATTGCTATTTTGCACTCTGGGAACCCATGACCAGAGCAATGAGGTAAGGCTATTCCTACCCTGTCTCCTTTTCTTTTTTTAATATTTTTTTCTGGGACTTAACTGACACAAAGCTTTTTTTTTTGACACACAGTATCTGGGAAATCGTTGGCTAAAGTTTTTTGTATTGGCCTTTTCGTCCTCACTTGCTGCTTGCATTTATGTTGTTTTTAAAAGTACGATGTATAAGTCGATTTGTGACACTGTTTTTATTATGTCTATTATTTACAGATCCACCACCAAGTGAGTTTTGAACAATGAGTTGGAACATGTTTTTAAGACCATGATCAGCAGCAGACCTTAGAGAATAGACTTCAGTTAAATCCTGGTTGCTACTCTCTACTATTTTTGTCACTACTTATCCCCCTTTTGATAAAAGTCCCTCAATTAGTAGGATGTCCATTATGTATGCCTACTTGGGCTTGATGGATTGTGTATTTTTACACCTGATTACGCCCCTGGGCACTGGCGCAAAATTTTCGCTTTCGTAACCTGGCTGCATTGAGCTTTTAATAAGAGTGCGTAACTGCATTATTAATAATGTGTGAAACCACAGTTATTTATGGGGTAAAACCACTGTGTGTTTCTAGCATGTAATACTTATCCTTTTACACATTCAAGATTTCTATTTTGAATAAATCAGCAGTGAGAGAGATGGGGGAACAATAAAGTTTTCATAAGTGAATTGTAACCACCGGACATAATCAAAAATATTTTGTTTCACTGCTCTGGTCTGCATATGTTTTATTTAAAATATTGACGACCACATTTAAGCCTGACTTTGTTAACATAATATGATGTAATATTGTGAAGTTATAAGATAGGAGAATATTTATTTTCGCGGGTGGTGAAGTCTGTCTTCACGTTTTTCACTTTGTCACAAGTCACATGATGTTTACTTAAACACTTTTTTGACACAACCTAAGCACTCGTGAGCAAGGAAACAAGCTCTCCGAAACGCGTAGAGTCTTATCTTTGCCATAAAATAAAATCCGTTTGAAAGCATTTGTGGTGCCGTGGACCGTTGTTATTTGGAATGATCACGATGGAATTGTGGCTGTTTTGGCCTCGCTAACCTGCCACGGCCCGCCGTCACTAAGTGGCTTGAGTTGAAGCGAACTTTGTTTGATGGATATATATGTATAGCTTTAAATCCGGAAAACACATCCCTAAACATAAGACTCATAAACTTCATTCTGCAAGCATACCGTAATTTCAATCAAAAGAGGCCCTGCTAAATTGCCCCTCCCCCTTTCCAACTCTTAGGGAGGTTAAAATAAAACGATCAGTAGCCTCAGTAATGTCGGCTGCTTCCTAAAATCAGGATACCATCGATGCCGAGTATAATATAAAAGGGTGGAAGAGATGACTTTTTTCCCTATACATCATGCTTCAAGCTACTCTATTTTATTTAAAGAGGCTTAAGAGAAGACAATTTCCGTTTTTATAATGACTGTTAACTGACCATGTTTTTATTCATCAATGATTTTTTTATCTTATTTATTGATACACAATGTGAATTTTATAACCTTCTTTTAAAGATATATGTGTTATATCTAAATAAAGATAATTGAAATGTATATATATATATTCCACCAAAGAGTTCGCTTCAACTCGAGCCGCTTCCGACGGCGGGCTGTGGCGGGTCAGTGACGCCCAATATTCCACCCTATTGAGGGATTGCCTATTGAATAAATTTCTTCTTGAAAGCAGTTGAGGTGCCGTGGTATGTTGTTCTGTGGAGGTAACAGGAATACGACAGACTTGGTGGAATATATATATATATATATATATATATATATATATATATATATATATATATATATATATATATATATATATATATATATATATATATATATATATATATATATACATATATATATATATACATATATATATATATATATATATATATATATATATACAAACACATACACTCACACACACAGATTGCCTGATCAACAGGGCACATGCGGTGTGGTGTAGTGTACAGGCAAACCATAACAGTATCCACAGTTAAGCTTTGAAAACAGTCCTGACACCCACTTTCCCAGTGCAGTATAATTTTTTTTAATGACCAAACCAATATGGACATGCACTTATTCATTCGAGCTCCATTGCCAGGAATTGTGCAAAGTGAAATATTCAGAGGGTATCCTTATTTTTCATAACCAAGTGCATATAAGTAGAATAAATATATAAATAAATATATAAATGAGAAATAGTGATGGGCACCTACCCTGCCCCTGGCTATATGAACTTATTCATGCCGTACAAGAGGAGGTGAAGGTGAACAAGTCTGAACAATTTACAGAGAATATTGTGATTAGATTGAGATACAATGGTTATCTCTTCCTATTGCCACATGGAGATGAGCTCTCTTTAAGATCCTTTAGACAGATTTGAATGAGAATAATCTTAACCTAACTGTGACGGCACATATGAGCTGAAATGCCATACAGTAAGTAGAGTAGACATTAAATTCTAGGTTATTATCAACAAAATTTGACTTCCCTTTACCACCCACAGACTACATGTACGCAGTGGACAAACATGCAGCACCAGAAGAAACCCAAAAAGGTTTAATGCTTCAATTTTTCAAAGAAAGGGTACTCAATCCAAAGATTGAAGACATCACATAGGAAATCGTTCTTTTCAGATTAAGAGAAGAAAAAAGAAACATCTAAAATGATTACTAGACTAATTATACTGTCCAAAACTGAATCAGAGTCAGTCAGTAAAGAAGACTTTCTGTACGCATTGGTCTATTCTAAAAAGTGATGCTGGTATAACAGTTATCTTGTTAATCATCTAAAAGTACCTCTCACAAAGCAAATCTCTGCATAACTATTTGGTACATAGCTATGTAACTAAAGAGGAAAGAAATATGTGGCTGGAGGGGATGGCAGGCGATTATATTTTCTCCAGATCACAAAGGAATGTGAGACTGCTACTACAATGGCCGAAGAAGAATTGCAGAGAATATAAACTGTAATTCTGATTATGTGGTTTTATAGAAAGATTTATGGTGGTAGTACTAGTTTTCTAGTGAAAAAGAACTTTTGAAAAAATTAAGAGCAATCTAAAAGCAAGTGGGTGTCCCGATACTTGTGCAGAATTTCTCAACGGCAAGCTTGATTACTGTGTTATTTTAGCGTTGATCACATAATACATCATCCCAGAGGAGGTGATAGGTTGCTACAATTACTCTGGTTAAAATCACAATATACTATATATGGTTAGACAAAACATCTGAAGGATCTAGACATGGAAGGAGTTAATAATTCATCATTACTCCCATTATTATTTGTCATTTAAAGTATAATATGATTGCCTGTTCTGAACACTAACAGTATTTCTCTCTAATCTTGCTAATGAGTTTTCTTCAATAGTAATGCTAACCATAATTCTACATTTTATGACACACTGAGGTAAAAACATTTTCTTTGTTTTATTGTTCGTATTACAGAAATACTGAAATTAGATTGAATTTGTTACGCTGATGGATTTCATCAGGATTTAATTCAGACTCGACATTGCCCACTTGGGCTTTATGGTGGAAACGACAATGTTCATCAAGTTGAGTTTACCGAGGTCAGGACATGCCTATACATAAGAATGAAGGTTTTAAAAAGGTTTGACATTTCTTTGTGATGCATCATAAATCTAGAAGAATGTAAATAATATAAAAACAGCTCTTAAGCATCATCTTTTTAAAACATCAAAGACTTCTATAACAAATTTCTGATTTTCAAATGCGACAGACTCTGCTACACACAACCAGTGAAGAAAGCAGGGCTTAATTTGTGCCGGTGCTTTCCGGTGCTTAGCACCGGCACTTATTTCACAGGGCCGGGTCTACCCTCCACATGGGTCTTTCTGGTGAATGCTGTAAAATATTTAAAAATGGATGACTAATGACGCACATTCCGGCTCTCTGGAGAGGGACTATCCGACTCCGAGAGCACACACGGAGCAAGCAGTACCTGCCCATGCTCCTGCCTAAGGCTGCTGATGGAACATCGTTTTCCCTGGTTTTAATTTAGTTGCTCCTGCTTTAAAAGCTGCGTTGTCTCCAAGACAGACTGAGCCTTCCAGAACAGGCACCTTCCCCCACTCTCTACTTTCCGCCCGACTCTCCGCTTCCTGCCCGATCTGGCTAGATTTGCTTGCAGCTCTGCAAGTACTGCTACAATGTATGTATCCAAGTTGTAGAGGGCAGGCATGTGGCGCCAAAATTAAACTGACATGACTGCAGTAGGTGCCCAGTGGTGAAGTTAATTGACTTCCTGCCGCCCGCGCTTCTTTCTGTGAAGCTCCGGCTCCTCCTAACCTCGCCGTTCTCACCACAGCAGGGAGGCATGATGATGAGGTGATACTCGCTCTTGTGCATTTGTGCTTTTGTTTTTATGGAGAGAGTATCTTCAAATCTAATCACGGGCATCAACGCAGGCCCGGCTTCCTAATTTGACCAAGAGCTGAAACGGCAGATAGAGGAGGTCTGCTCCCACTCCTAGGCGCGAGACCCCGGGGAGTTCGGGGCAGTGTAATTTATTCAAACAGGGTATCACTGAGAGCCAGGGAGACGCCCGTATGAACTGCCAACCATGTGCTCACTTGAGTTCCTAACGGAGGTCTGGTCACGGGAGTTCTGATTCCACACAGGTATGTGTAGGAATAACTTCATTTATTTTGAGCTGGGCAGGAACACCCGATATTTAAAGTGGTGATTGTGCTAACAGCGTTGCTCATCTAACTCTTTCTGTGGCGCATAATGCAGTCTAATTTTTTTAACGTGTGTATTGGCTCTCCTTACCCATGCCGGAGTCTCATCTGTTTTGCTGAATATCCACGAATCCATCATGTGTTTTTATGCCCTGATAGAGCTGAGCTTCTGGAAGGGCAGTAGTGTTAAGTATATGAATTCATTTTTTGCAGGCCCAAATCACTACTTCCAAGAATATCTGCTACATAATGAAATCATTAAAATACGTTTCGAAACTCTGAAAGGAAACCCACCGTTCCGTTTTTTAAGTATATGCATTCATGTTTTGCTTAGCCCTGAGCACTTATTTCCAAGATTTTTAAGATCGTTTTAAAGTTTGTTGTCCTCAAATGGGTGTAATTTCTTATAATTATAAAGTGTCCTCCTCTTCATTGCTGCATTTTGCTTGCGTGGAAGAGTCACTCATATTTACAGTGAAATTATTAAATTGTCACACATAGCAATCTGAAACCGTGACAGCTATGATAATGCAGAGGCTCCTGGCCCTCTCCTTCCCGAACTCTCTTTGCCACTTTCTTCTGAATAGCAGACACACTTTTGCGATGGAAGGAGACTGGCCTTCATGGTTTCTTTCACTTGCAAATGACTCAGTCTGTCACTAATCCCTGCAGAGTCACTCAGGCGAAGAAACCCCTCCCTGCCGCGCGCTGATGTGTAAACAAACATACTCACCGGACTTCAGTGTAGCGCTGCCCTGCTCGCTCCTGAATTCGCTCCAGCCAAAGCTCCTACCGCTGGGTTTTTATTTGAAACAAGGCCACAGTAAAGGACTTCCAAACATTCTACTGTTAGTGCATTTTAAATGAAACTGCTAGTTTTGAAACTAACTGGCATGAAAACATGTTTTAAAAAATATTATTTTAAGCTGTGCCAATTAATTGTAGTTTGCACTCGCCACAGGCAGCACAGTGATAGACCCGCTCATAAGTTTCAATCACAAAGAACTTTGTCTAGCAGCAAATGTATTCAGTCACAGGAGTCTGTCATAGGCAGACACCCAGTCACACAGTCTCAGAAGGCTGCAGAGTAGGAAAATGAACAACGCAGGAACAGACACAATTACTGTTGTGACAGCCCACACCACGTGATCCAATCACCAGGGCACTTTAGCTGAAAGTGATCAGCTTTATTTAATAAAAACCCCATGCCAAAATAACGACAGCAGCTGTTTTCTCTTTGGTACATAGCTGCTTGTCTCCTTGAAGTCACTGTGTATTGATTGGCGTTTGACAACGTCATTTTATATCTTGAAAAAAATCATCACTTTTGAGAAAGTCTATGAATCTCTTGTGTGGGTGTTAGTATGCGGAAGATCACATGACTGTGTCATCCAATTAGGTGGTGCAGTCTCACATTTTCTAACCTATCTCAACCTGGTGGTTGTTTGTGCTTTAGGACATTGAGGTTGATTGACAGATGCATGCTATATGCCCCCCTTTGCCATTTAAACTGCTCCAAATTACGGATTGCCACCTCTGAGTTCAGCAGGACACGAGGAACGCACACGTAGTTGTTGGCCAGGTAGAGTGAATCATTTCTCAAGCTTTTATTTTCTTCACCCGAAATTAGACTTACCACACGACAAACATTAAATCCAAGTCAACATTGCAAATTGTCACTTGTGCTTTACTTCATCACCTGAAAGGTTCATGCTTAAGCTTTTTACCAATCAAATTCATTTTATTCCCAGACCACGCTGCTGTGCAAACAAAGATACTTTCCGGACTTTTGTATAGCTCCGTCGTGTTTCTTCTGGGTCTTTGAGTACATACTGTATCTACATTTAGGTTCGCCAGTATAAATATTTTCTGTCGCCCCTCGTTTCTAATGCCTCTCAATCTGTGACAGTTGTAATGATAGGCTTTTATTATTAATATTGGAATCAGAACTTATTGAACTACATGCATAGTTTGGAGGCTTCCAGTTTATGCAAGCTGTTCCTGTTAAAACAAATGTAATACTCCCCCGGGAGTTATAGTGATGCTGCTGCCGGCCACATACCTCTCCATTGCTGATGCGTGTGTGCCGGTTGTCACAGTGTAACACACATGGCTGCCAATCTCCCTAGTGTCTTTACAAATACCACACTGATCCTGGCAATACCATCTTTCTCAGCTCCCTATTTCCCGTCTGTGCTCACCCAGTGATCACACCTACGGGTCACCTCTCTGTAAATACCCACACCCACAGTTTTCTTATGGGCTCCCACGATTGTGTGGATAAGAAAAACATAGCAAAAGACAGGCACGTCAATAACGAATGCTCATAGAACATTTCCTAATGTTTGGACGATAGAAAATACCCCCTGAAAATATACCCAAATGACATGCACTGTACTATAATACACAGATGTTGCAATACACTGTGATAAAATCTAATATTCTAGAAGCGATGCTCTCACCACTATCTATTACCACGCCACATAATTCCACCACACAAATTACACTACACACCACAAAACTAACAATTCCAATTAAATCACATAGTTCCACTACATACAACATACATCCTCAACACTAAAAACAAAAGAAATATGTAAAAAACAATGCCATTTACAATGCCAATAGCCTTAACCTTCACAAAGGCGAGACCAATTGCATTGCAAAAGCGTGTTTTTTTCTTTTTCTCTATTTTTATTTACCTTAAAATTAAAATCCCAACCATGTCTGCAAAATATTGCCCACAAGAGCACAACAACTGTGTTTAATAAGTCAGAATACAATAAAATAGCCTGAATTGTATCACTTTTAGGGGTGAGATGGTAAGTAGTTGTGTTGGAACGGTCATTGGCAGCGCTGGCAGGGGCAATGTGTGGTGCAGGCTTTCGAGATCTCCCGAAAAGGGCCCTGGCACTTATGTTTACAAATTAAGCACTGGGGTGGAGCAACTAGCGTAAGTGGGTGGAGCCATTGGTTAAAGTGGGTGGAGCCAAGGGAAGTGGGTTTGAGCACCTGCACTTCATATTTTACAAATTAAGCACTGGAAGAAAGCATGTGTAAAACAAACTAAGGCCGGCTTACATTTTCTAAAACCCATGAGCCATATGATCGGTAATAAAAGCGTTTTAGAGAAAACTTTATAAAACTTACACGAAAAATAAAAATGAGGTAAACTCGTTGGTAAACTTTAATCACAAGGACATGTACCGATGGATACAGTAATAAATTGATTCAAACGAAATCTTAGTTGCCAATAAATACAGCTCCTTCGATGTTCACAGGCAGTTTAAACAAAAAGTTAACAGACTGAGCAAAGTGCTGTTGTTTCTTCAACAAACATGGATCCAGCAAACGCTGCTCAGTAACTGGTATGCCTTTTCAAGCTCACGACCCTTGATGGTGAAGTCAATCAATTATAACTTTATTCAATACTTTTCAGTTACATAAAAGTATACAGCAAAAGGCTAAAAACAGTTTGAAATTATAAAATGACTCTTCATATATACAGTGCAATTGTTAACTGTCAAAGGATTAAGCAATCAAAAATCAAGCCAATTTCATGCCCTCAAGTGAAATGAAATGAATGAAATGAAATTTGATTTGTAGAGCGCATGGCTGCCCGAAAGCGTCCCAGCGCTTGCTTAGGGAACCCGTCCTGGTATTCCCCTGCGAGATAACCCATTACTGGGCATCCCAAGGTGAAAGCCAGGCATCCCGCTGCGAGGGGCCGTTGTGGAGATTAAGCAAGCTATTGCCCAGAGTTACAGAGTGGGACTCCATGATTGGAATAGGCACCGAGGCAAGAATTGTCAGGATCGGGGAAATTTGAGCCCAAGACCCACCAAGGCGGGGAATTGAACCCTGGTCCGGGCCAGACCTCTGCATCAGGGTCTGCCGCTCCAACCACTTGAGCCACACTTCTCCACCCTTCTCCCTAAAGAGTCATGTGACTCTTTAGGGAGAGTCAAGTGACTCTTTAGGGAGACATCTACTATCCTATAGGGTTGACCCCGCATGCTTTACCTTATTTTTAATACCTGCCACATATAAGAGGACATTGCACAGCATAAAGTGGGGTGTGTAAATGTTGTAAAAATAAGAGTGCTGGCCTACATTGTTAAAATGAAGTGTTTTAAAAACAGATAAAATATCTCTCTTCCTGGAAGTTTTGTAAAATTTACCAAAAAATATAATGTGCAAATTGGTAACGTGGAATAACAGTTGTCTGGAAATCCTACCAACAACGGTAGCATATTTGCCCTGAATCGGGTCAGGATGAACCTCTGCTGGTCATTACTAACTTGGGTCAAATATGGTTTCAAACCTTCCTGGAGGGTCATTCTATTGTAGTCCGCTACGGATGGTACTGCATTATTTTGGGCACGCTGTTTTAGCTGTTCTTTACCTATTAATTTGCTGGATTGGTAAAATGGTTCACTAAACTAATCGCCTCGCATGTGGATTGGACATATCTCAGCCAAGGAATTTCCTTTGCATGGTCTAAGTTCATTGTATCACTGCATATTATTTAAACTAGATTCCTCATGCGACCAGATTGAATGTCAAAGCACTATAGGGATATCTAAAGTCTATCAGAGAGGTATGTGATTCCCAGTTTGATATGGGCTACATAGTTCGACGAGCTGGAGGTGAGGACTTCAGCATCCTTATTCTTTTCCCTCTGGCCCGGGTTGGGCCCTTGTGTCGCACTGTAAATCACAGATTCTTGATATGGAAATCACTTTCTTTCATAAATACATTCTTTAAAAACAGTCTTATACAGGTCAAACAGCTAGGACCGTCTGCTCATCCAAAGACAAGAACCCTCTACATTGCACTATTTTTGTCCCCAAAAACTCTGCTTTGGAGGAATGAGCCGACCAATTCCTCATACCCTCATTATTACTAATGCAAAAGGCTAATATGTGAAGGAGGAAGGAATGGTGTAAAATAAAAACTAGACATTTTATTTTCATATATAATTGCAAATGTTTTTCTATTATGTCCCACGGTTTCTAAATTATTGCAAAACCCACAAATTATCATGCATTTAACAGTAAGATCGTCTGTAGGATTAAATATGAAATAGTGATGAAACCATCACCTTTTGGCAATATTGTTGGGGTGTATTGCAAATATGGTCCATATTTAGTAGCATATTGTGATCTTAAAATCCACATTCCAATTCGAATAGTCAAGACTTGTTGAATGTTATCCACTATTCTAACAAGAGTGCAATATCAACCACTAAGGCAAATTGTCAACCACTGTAAACAAAGGTTGTGGCAGGATGGGGGCAGTGCAGGCAAGACCAATTTGCACAAGATAACATGTTTGCAAGCTTTCACCCAGTGAAAGGAGCAACAAGCCCTTTCTCCATGGTGAGGAATTGACAGCAACATAAGTACATTTAAAGGTGTGGTCTGAAAATATGGCTGTGGAGAAGTTAAGTAAATTGTGAAAAATACACATTTGTATACCTGACTCTGCAAATCTATAAACGCATTTAGGAGTATGGGAAGTAGTACTACTATTTTAAATACTCTTACCTGCCATTGAGATTCAATCCATAAACATCACTTTTTCTCTTAGCATATATGCTATTAGGGTATAGTCCTTTCTGTTTGTAGTAATGGTATATTAGTGTTCCTTGAAAGTTGTCAAAACATTTCCATTTAAGATGTTTTGGGGCCAATTCACAAAGGAATGAAGGAGCGCGTAAAAGAGTACTAGAGGAGTAGTGCTTCATGTACTCCAAAACACTTTTGTGCATTGGCCCCCTTTAGCACTCTTAGAAATCTACATCCATGAGAGATTTCCTTCAATACTCCTGGAATAGTTTGTGAATGCAATATGTCAAACTCTATCTCACATATAAGCGTACATATATAAAGGTAGAAATCTGACTTTTTAAAACTGCATTTAAAGGAAGCAAACATTCATGCCCTGATCTGGGTACAGAAATCATCGAATACATTATTTAGGTGTGACTATGAATAGTTAACACTGTAATACACCTAATTACAATGTGAGGCGGACGTGTTGCGGAAAGGAACCGCTCTTAGGTCAGTGGTTCCGACTGCAGTATTATGATGCGACTACCCATAGGGTAGTCACAAACATCCATTTGTCAGTGGAAGCTTGTAGGGAGGATGGAAAAGGGCCGCAGCTCAAACTTTCATTGACAAATAAACGAATACACCACACGGTGCAGAGACTTTAAAGGGTGGCACCATATGTGCCCCCCTAGGCGCCGTTGCGGAGGGCCAGGGGGAAGAGGGCCCTGCTAAAGGCCCCCAAATACACTTTCTGACAGCCTTTTCATGTCAGAAAGGGCAACATTTAATGGCTGTCGGAAAGTGCCATTATAATCCCAATGGAGGATCCGAGCCTGGCTCCGACGTCATTAGGAGATTATGGTATCTTCCGACCCGGAAGAGCCACGGATGGTCCCTCAGACCAATGCCTCCACCCGCTGCATCTTAATGCAGTGGGTGGAAGGAAGGGATGAATGTTGATCGGTTATGATCCTTCTGATATCATAATCAGCCCCTTTATTTTAAATTAACTCACTGCCATGATCCATATTGTATATACAATATGAAGCAATCCCACACTGACGTTACCATAGTATATAAAAAATTGAGGATTGTGTTGTGACTACTATACTTCAAACTTAGATATAAAATTAACTCATAAAGGCACCTTCTCATAACATGGATATGCAATAGTTACTTTTTTCAACTCATGATCGTGACCTATCACTGACTCGATACCCCTCCCTCTACCTTTTATCTAGCTCTGTTTGTTCAACCCATGCCACAGAAATAGTGTGACAATATCAGTCTAAAGTGCAATTACCACTAACACTCTCATCACGAGGGACTAACCTCAATTGGTTAATGTTTCTAGTGCCGCAAGCAATGAAAATCTGTGAGTTCCTCAACAAATTCTTCAACAAAGTCTATACAGAAAAAATACATTTTAAGAAGACAATTGACAGCCACTTCCAATCACCAAATGTAACCTAATTCCATTCCGGAAGGAAAGGATGGAGAGGGAAAGAACCAGCTTCCTGGCTCCGGCTTGAAATTCACCATTCATGGCTAATGCCACATGGTATGTGTGCCGTCCTGTGATATTTGCCCTCCTCCCCTCTAAGGTATGAAGATTTGGTGATGCTTTAACAGATGCCAGAAGGGAGAGCCTGTGGTGAAGAATTGCCACCCAAGAAGCACTAAATTAACACAGTATTGGTGGCCTTTGACCAGGACATAGCTCAGCTCAGAATGCCTACTCAATCCTCATGGAATTAGAATGAAAAAAAGTCTAGAAAATATAATGATAAATTACCCTCAATAGGGAAGACATTGGCACGTGCCCCGTAGAATTGAGTAGGATCATTATAATGCCTGATGATAATTTTATTTGTAGCTTACATTCACTGGTCTATAGCACCTAGATGCTGTTTAATCAATGATATGCACTCTGTAATAATATAAAAACAATAAGCAAAATAAAAAAGTGAATGCGTTTTTGTACATTTATAGTGGATAAAGGAGAAGCAGAGAGATCACTCTGTAAAAGGAGGGAATACCCTAAGGCTGGAAGGGATATAGGAGTGCCAGATTATCTAGGCCTCACACACCGCTAAAGGTGTGGACAATGTATTTCAATGCAATCAAACAAAATATGATTTATTGCTGCAACAAATAATGCTGCTTGGTACTCCAACAGACCCTGAAATGTCTAAAAGGAGTTTGTGCACAAATGTACTTAATGCTTTGCAATTTTGTTTGAAAAATTGATGAATAAACTGAACGGAAAGCTTGTTACTTTGCTGAGATGCTTGCTCTGTGGAATATTGAATTGCTATAACATAATCATTGGCTTTTTTCTGCTCTGAGTCCAGCTCTGGCCACATTCCAAGCACTGGAAGAGATGAGTTTAATGACCAAAGCGAAGAGAGAATCGGTTTGCAGCCAGCTTCTTTTACAGTCTAAAAACTGCAGTTTGATGGGTTCACTGTCCTGGTGCCAATGTCTTGATTACATTTTTAGCGCATTTAGCACAATATCATGTGCCTGTTCAGAACAAGTATAGCTAATAATTTGCAGGGAATTAAATTGGCACAGAGAGCAAATAGAAGAGAAGACAGACATGTTGTTCACACTAGAAAAGATGCAGCATAACAGCACAAGAATAATTTTCCTAGGATATAAGCTCCACTCTGTAGTTATGGGAAGCAGGTTTCAATTAAACATTACAAGCTCTTAGAGGAAACATTTGTCTATCTATCTATCTATCTATCTATCTATCTATCTATCTATCTATCTATCTATCTATCTATCTATCTATCTATCTATCTATGTATCTGTCGGTCTGTCTGTCTGTCTGTCTGTCTGTAGTCCTTCCATCTGTAGTCTGTCCATCTGTCTCTCTATCTATCTATTGGACTTGGCCATCTCTGCAGGGTCAGCACAAACTATTTGCCTTAACCCTTCCTGTATTTTGAAATCATTTTTGTTGGCTTCTAGAACTCTGTGCACTTTACCACTACTAACCAGTGCTGTGCTCAAGCCTTTATCTATGGTGAAATTGGCACATTTAATTTACCTATAGGCCTCTAACAAAATACTAAACCATATACACAACATGGCCTGTAATTGTAACATTTCTAGTGGACCTGCAGCCTTTATTATGCCACCTACTTAAGTACCCCTTAAAAACATGTCCCAGGCCTACCATTACAGCCTGTGTGTGCAGTTTCAAACTGCCATTCTGACTTGGTAGAATAAACCTTTTGCCAGGTCTAAACCTTCAATTTTTAATACATATACGTTTTCCATATGTTAGGCACTAAAAATGTACTTTCAATTTTGACATGTCCCGGTAGAGAAAAACTCAGAATTTTATTTTTCACCATTGCAAGACCTACCTCTTCCATAGGATAGCATTGGTTTTCCTTATTACATTCAATAAGTGATACCTTTTGTTTGGGACCAGGTAGGAATGCCTTGTTTGGTATCAGGGGAATTGCAATGTAAAACCATCTTTAATTGTAAAGTCGGATTTAGAGTCACCGTTGTAAAAATCCCACTTTTAGAAAGTTGGCATTTTATTGTGCTAAACATTTGGTGCTTCCTGCCTGTATCCTGGGTCACATGACTAGGTACAGATATCCTTTATGTATTCCTCCCAGACAATATCACAATAGAGGGTCAGGGTGTTGGCAGAATGGGTCATCCCAAGTGTGGCTCAATGATTAGAGCGGCAGACCCTGATGCAGAGGTCTAGCCCGGGACCAGTGTTCAATTCCCTGCCTCTGCGGGTCTTGGGCTCAAAATTCCATGGACCTGATCATTTTCGCCACGGTGCCTATTCCAATCATGGAGTCCCACCCTGCAACTATGGGCAAAAACTTGCTTAAACTCCACAACGGCCCCCACAACGCTAAGGATGCCTGGCCTCCACCTTGGGGGTGCCCAGGAGTGGATGCCTCAAATGGAAAGCCAGGATGGGTTCCTAGCGGTATTTGTACAAGCTCCTTGAGACCCTTGCGGGTGAGTAGTGCGCTATACAAGTATCAATTTACATCCTGACTTTATGTGGGGGGCGGAGCTGTCACCTACCACACTTGCAGGCACTGGCCCAGCTCAGACAAAAATTTCTTCACATTAACATATTGTACCCCTTACAAAAATTGTTCCAGGGCTGGAAGGCAGATAATTCCAGACACTTCTGTGTAGGGAAAACCTCAAAAGCTTCTCCCACTTTAAAATGTGAAACAGGTATAACATGTAGACTCTCAGACCCACTCTTCTGTAAATTCCCAGACCTGTGGGTACTACAAAAAAAGGACGCCCTGCTGCTTGAGGCCTGACCTGCTTGCTGAGAAGAAAGACTGCTCCTGCTCCCTTCATCACAGGCTGAAGTGACTCCAAGGGTCAGCTGACTGGCCTCCTGTTCTAAGCTACACAAGCTCCAGAGGACTCTCAGTAACTGACCAGCTGACCAGCTGCAACTGGACCTGCAACTGAACTTGGAACTGGTCATGTCTGAGCCCTGCTGGCATCTGCCGGAGTGAGTTCCTGATCCCCCAAGACGTGACTTCTGAGCCTGGACACTTTGAATGGATTCCGTTGAACTCCTCCCTCAAGAAAAGGAGACATCCTGAAGTGTTTGCCTATTCACAACTGCAAACTGGCCTGTTCATGGTAAGATCTTGCTGCCAACGTGAAGCTCTGGTGAACTTGTGTCTTTGTGCTACGGTGACCACTAGCGATTACCGCAATGTGAGATCTGCAGGTGTCGCTACAGCATTTACAGCCCGCAGTAACCGTCAACATGAAGCTCAGTACCAAATGATGTCCTCATGGCTGACTGCAAGAAACCGAGCGCCCTGATTTTGCTGGACTTATCAGCGGCGTTCGATACTGTCAGCCATGCCTTGCTTTTGGAAAGACTGAAGGACTTTGGGATTAAGGGCCTGGCCTTTTAATGGTTGCAATCATTCCTTACAGGAAGGACCCAAAAGATACAACTGGGGGACGAAACATCTGAGATAGGGATTTTAGAGTGCGGGGTGCCACAGGGGTCCGCCCTGTCCCCGCTTCTATTTAATCTCTACCTGCAACCATTGATTGCTTCTCTGGCCACCATGGGCTGCAAAGTCTTTAACTACGCGGACGACACGCAATTGCTGTTAAGTGTCGATGACACCATGGCCGCACAACTCCAAGCTCAGAACATCTTGCGGTTCACAGTGCAATGGATGACGGATAACCTGCTAAAAATTAACCCTGACAAGACTGAGGTACTAGTGATTCCATCCACTACCTCACCTTGGTGTGATCTTTATTGGCCCACAGAGTTAGGCCCTGCTCCAAAACCAAGCCCGTTTGTAAAGAGCTTGGGGATCAAGCTGGATGATGATCTGTCAATGGCCCCCCAGATCTCTGCGGTTGTGGGAAGTTGCACAAACATCATTCGGCAACTGCGGAAGTTAACTCCTGTCCTCTCACAGTCCATGATGCGATCAATAGTAGCGGCCACCATCATCTCCAGAATTGATTATGGTAATGCCCTTTATCTTGGCTTACCTAAAACTCTGACCAGTAGACTTCAGGTCATAATAAATGACGCTGCACGGTTGATCTTCAGGCTACCGAGGAGATCTAAAGCCACTCCCCTACTACAAAGTTTGCATTGGCTCCCCATTAAAGAAAGAGTGGAATTTAAGAACGTATGCACGGCCCATAGGGCAATCTATGGCAAGGCCCCAGCCTACATCAAAGATCGTCTGCAGCTTTATTGCCCTATGAGAACACTTCGATCTTCAGACTCCCAACTACTGGTCTGTCCTCGCTACAGGTTAGTGACTAAGGGAGGGAGAGCCTTTTCAGTGCTAGTTCCTCAGTTATGGAACATGCTGCCGGAGGTGCTGCGCCGGGAAGGGAATCTATTACGATTCAGGAAGAGCCATTACTGTTCAGCAAAAGCATGAGCACAGTATAATCTAGCTATGATCTCAGTTTCCATCTTGCTAAGTTATTGTCTGTTACCATCTTTCCAGACGCTTAGCGACCTGCAGGTGATTAGGCGCGATATAAAACCTCACTAACAATAACAATAACAATTTTCGCATTGAGGAAAGCATTCAATCATGAACCTTGCCAATTCAAAGAATAAACACAATGGTGTAGATTTTTTTGTTGTTGTTTGTAATTCATTAGGCATTACATGTATACAGACGTATCATGAAATTTTGAGAAAAAATATTTGTGTTTATATTATTATTAGTTTTTTGAATTTCTTTTGTAATATTATTAATATATATATATATATATATATATATATATATATATATATATATATATATATATATATATATATATATATATATATATATATTATATTATTACTGTTTTTCCTAGTATTATCTGTATGTGTTTTTTTACATTTAGAAATGAGTCTGTCTTTCAAAGTAAAATACATGCATGAAATGTATTTTCAAGTCTTTCCACCATGTTTATGGATTTGTATGTTTCGTTTACTATGGTAAATAATGCACCGTTCAACACTAAGTTTATGCTTTGACAAAGACCCTAGTGGTCAAATTGCATCAGCTCTAATAAACTTATGAGGGCGCCCTTGCAAGCGCTGTGGCGGGAGCATATATATTTACAGTTAGAATGATCCAGATCAATCTTAAATCTCAGTTAGGTCAACCTCACGGGAGAGGAAAGTGTCTGTCTAAATTTGGAATTGTATTACTGCCCTGCTAATAAATACAAGTATGCTCACAGCAGAATAGATGTGTACAACTATATCAGGAAATTGAAACTGACCAAACTCCACCTTATGAAAACAAAGAACCAGTTACGGCAAGTGAATATAGGCGAGATGACTAACACAAACTTTACAGTGGCTGATCAAGAAATATTGGAAGACCTATGGTCCCTTTAGGAGGAAAATAACATTACTTCCAATGTACCTGAAAGTCAGAGTATATTAGAAATCCTGCAATCTCTAGACAATGAAAGTAATTCAATCTCCACTACACTGGATAATCTGGGTATGACTAATACGGACTGGAATAGTATGAAAATAAAAGCAGGGGGGATGACTCACTTCAGACCTAAGTCTGAATATTTTCTGCAAATACCAAAGGACACTCTAGACATTTTTTAGGACAGAGTGATAAAAGACTTATGACTTTTGTGACATACAATGACAAGTGACCCAAAGAAAAAGAATGAACTTACTTGTAGAGATAAAAAAGGATTGAATACTCTAAAAAGGATTACAAACTGCACAGATGTAGTAATAAAACCCTCATATGAGGGAGGAATTATAGTTCTATGGATTTTACAACTCTGTAAAACTGAGGCATTTCAGCAATTGAATAACCCACAATGCTACAAACGAATTGCAATGAATGAATTTTTGGGTGTCACCGAACAATTCAACGAGCAATTGAAATCATGAAGAGAGCAAGAACTAATCAGTTGGGATGAATATAGATTCCCAAAGAAAGATCATCCAGTGATACCTGTATTCTACATGATACCTAAGATTCATGAAGACCCCCACAATTCTCCAAGCAGGCCAATTATAGCTGCACAAAACAGCATTTTTGGGAACGTTTCAAAGTATATAGACTTTTTTTAAATCTGATTGTCACTACCTTACCATCATACATAAAAGATTCTGCTGACTTTCTTAGACGGATATGATGTGAAATGGTAATCAAATTTGTTAATGATGACACTTGATGTGTCCACATTGTATACGAGTATTAGACACCATGATGGACTTAAGGCCAGCCAGCCCTTCTTAAGAATGAGACCTAAAGGCTTTGCATTGCATAACTGGATGTTGCTGGAAATGATGAATTGGTGCCTAACTAGGAATATCTTCATGTTTGACAACAAACAAGGGCAAGGGACTGCCATGGGCACCTGCCGTGCCCCCAGCTATGCCAATTTGCATATGGGCTAGTGGGAGGAGCAAGTGCTCGGGGGCACATACATGGGACAGTGGACGACCCAGATTGTATTGTGGTTCAAGTATATAGACAATGTATTTGTGCTGTGGCACAGAGACAGAGGCAAGAAGATTTATATGTAATCTCAATGCTAATGATTTGAATTTGAAATTCACAGGAAAAATTTGTACAACCACCATTGAATTTTTAGATATTCTGGTCTGAGTGCGGGAAGAGAAGCTAGAGACCACAGTCTTTAGAAAGCCCACAGCAGGTATTACCATCCTGCATGCTCAGAGTTCACATCCAGTGCCCCTCATTAGGAGTATACCTTTTGGGGAGTTTTATTGGGCAAGAAGAGCATGCAGCACAATAGAGGAGTTCGCCAAGATAGAAAAGGAAATGACAAATTGTTAATCCAGATGGGATACCCAAAATCTGTCTTGGAAAGGGCCTCCAAAAAAGTAAGGGCCCTTAAAAGCGAAGATGTCTTCTTTGAACCCTCAAACACTGAAATAAGGAAGCTATCCCAAAAGAAAGGGCTGCACAGGTTTATAACTACAACCGAGTACACACTAAAGTTAGAACCATTTTGAACAAATACTGGCACCTGGTGAAACAGGACACAGTCTTGGGTACTGTAGTGAACAAAAGACCTCAGATAACCTACAGGAAATCAAGGCAAGAGGAGTTGGCCTAACGGCTAGGGCGGTCAACCTTGAATTGGGGGAACCATGTTCGAGTATCGGCAATGATGCTGAAAATCCTGTGATGCCGGACAAATCACTTAATCTCCCTGTGCCTAACAAAATGAATGTTTCCTCATGTAACGCAACTGGTGCTATGTTAAGCGCTCTAATACCAGAAACCGGGTAAAGTATGCGCTATATAAAACGTTGCAAAAAAAAAAAAGTCCATGAGGGACTATTTGGTAAAAGTGATTTCACAAATAGGGTTGCGTGTAGAACATGGCGCAACACACATGAAGTGTTTTAAAAGTGTTCTACGTGTACCGCCAACAGAAATGGTGAAAATTTTACATCATTTGGTTACGCCTTTTAAAAAAAGTATAACGATCAGATGTAATTTAACCTGTAAGTCTAATTTTGTGGTGTACACTCTGAAATGCCCGTGTGAGTATCTTGAGAGTACCACTTTACCAGCACACAAAAGAATTTTGCAGCACATTCGCGCAATATCAAATAGAGACCTGAGCTATCCAATCGCCAGGCATTTTGAGAAGTGTCATGAAAGTAATCATGTGTACTTGAAATGCAGATGCATTGCAGAAACCCCAAAGGAAAAAAGAGGAGGTGATAGAGAGATGGAACTAAGAACATTATAAACCTATTCCACTGGAATTGGACAGCAGAGAACCCAAAGGTTTTAGCATCAATGAAGAACTATACACATATTTAGGTTAGGATACTACTTTTCTATATTTAACTCCGTGTGAACACTCTAATTTTTGATGAGACTGTTTTTTTTTAGAAAAGCACTGAGACACTTTAGGACAGAATTCACTAAGCACATAATTTGTTTAGACTGAGCCTAGTGCCCCCCAAGTTTGGTTGAGGACTCTAGGGGACAGTGAAATTGATAGTATAAATACAAGCACTTTATTGTTTAGGGCACTGGCAAGGGGATGAGATACGACAGCACCGTACTCTTCAATAGAAATGGGATGCCAAGATGGTATCTATCAGGGCACTTGCCGATTGTCATGGATTTTTTATGAAGTTTTAATGGAATTTGTAATGAAAGTTTAATGGTTTGACTTATGTTATAATTAAGGGAGAGATATATACTATAATGTGAAAGCACCTTTAGCAAGTGTGAAACCATGTAAGGCAGTATTTGAAGACTGCATGATTTGCACATTTAAAGACATTTAAAGGGGCAAGAGATCTGCAGAAAAAAGCAACAGAATTGCTGAAAGACACAAGTGAGGTGCAGAAAGAGGCAAGAGATCTGCAGAAAGAAGAAATAGAAGTGCAGAACGAAGCAACAGAGGTGCAGAAAGAGGCAAGAGGGGTGCGGAAAGAAGAGAGAGAAATACAGAGAGTCAACAGAGGTGCAGAAAGACACCTCTGTGCCACTTCTTTTTTGTCTCACTGAGTTAATAGTTGAGCTTCAATGGAAATGAGGAAGACTAAACCTGAGGTTACCACTCCACAACACAGTCCTCCATACCACATAATTACAATCCATAACACATAATCCCACTCTACATAATTCCTGTACACTAAATACCACATACTTTCTATCCACATAATTTCACTGCACAACATATCACATAATTCCACTACACACAACGTACATCCACTCCCAAAAATATTAGTAAAAAACTTTTACATTTATAACGCCAATAGCTCTAACTTTCCCAAATGCAAAACCTATTACATTACAAACACTTCTTGAACTAGTAGTCGCTTTTGCAGAGTGGTGGAGAAAGTGTGCAGGGCGTCTGACCAGCACACAGGAATTCCACTGCATAGGATTTACAGGAGTTACCTGAAGGGCTCTTTGGCCCACAAACTCCCTCAGGAGTAGAGTGGACTTCATCTCCATCCCTGAGTCTGCCAGGAGGCACGTTTGCAGAGTGGTGGAGAAAGGGGGCATGGCCGCCAAAGATGTCTTAGCAATCCTACTGTGTGGGACTTACTGGAGGTAACAAGAGGGGTACTCTGCCTCCAAGGACAACCTTGGGGGCCAACTACCCCTCCTATTACCTTCAGTAAGTACCACACAGCAGGATTGCTAAGTTCTCATAACAGGCCATGCCCCCTTTGCCCACCACTCTTGGATGGGGATTGAAGTCCCCTCCACTGACGGGATTCCTTTGTGGCCAACTAGCCTACCTCTTACCTCCAGTAAGCCCCACACAGTGGGATTGCTGAGAGGTAAACACAGACCCGCCCCCTTTTTACATCACTCTGCAAAAGCGACTCCTGGCTCACTGCTGCTCGGGGGATGAAGTCCACTTGAGTCCTGAGGTCCAAGAGGCGTTTTTGCAGAGTGGTTTAAAAGGGGCGTGGCCTCGGACCACCTCTCTGCAATCCAGCTGTGTGGTGCCCATTGGAGGTAAAGGAAGACGTTTGACACATTTTGTGCACATGTAAACGCTTAGACAGGGAAAAAAGACAGGCAGTTAAGGCCTGCTTTGATGGAGAGGACATCCGTCTGGCCTGCTGTCTAGTTTGCTTCCTGGATGTGGCGGGCAAAAAACTAAAGGAGGCAGAAAAGGAACATAACATCACTACAAAGGACAGTAACCTATAAACTCTTGTGCACTTTTTACACATATTTTAAAAGCATTTTTAACTGGAAAGTGCTAATTGATCATTTTAGTATTTTAATCTGATGGCCAAAAGTGCAAAGTCCATTCGCCCACTGTAAATTTGACTTAAAACAAATTACGCTCAAGGGAAGAACAATGCCACCAGAGACTGTGCTTATAGGTACACAGAACTGCTATAAGAGACTTGATCTGATAGATCCGGAGTGAAGAAAATTTACAGATGGCCTCAGTATCTTATGTGAATGAGATAATGGCAGTAGTCTGTTTTATTCCGTTATATACATATTGTTTGTTTTATTTTCAATTATCCTTTTTTTATGTAAATGTTTTTATTAACTAAGCATATAATAAATATTACCTTACCTTACCTTACTGGAGGTACATGGTGGGCTAGTTGGCCCCCGGGACCCTCAGTATTCTAGGGGGCTTAACTCCCCAAGTTAGAATGCACCAGGCGCCGCGTTAGCAGTGTCATGCAGGAAGTGGGCGGGCCTCCGGCGAATTGCCAGTTTCTTTATTATAAATGTGTTATTTTATGCGTGAGGGGCCACATGGATCCCCTTCTTTGGGCCGCTTTTGGCCCCGGGGACCCCATCCCCCGTGTCCTGGCACCCTTGTTGTTGTTTTTTTTTTATGTTGGTGAGGGGGGCCACGTGCCCCGCCTCCAGAGGCCAATTATGCCCCAGGGACCCCATCCCCCAGGGCTGTCTTTTTAATTTTGATTAAAGGACCCCATCCCCCAGGGCCTGCCCTTAGCGTTGTGCCGACTTTGGGGGGAGCATTGGGGGACCCCAATGCCCCCACCGTCCCAGCCAGCCCCTCGCCTCCTGCCGGAGCCGGCATTGCTTTTGCACAAGAGGAGCTGCTGACATGCAGCTCTCCTTGTGCAAAAGCAATTCTGCTTTGCTTTTTGGAGGCTCGCTTCCAAAAAGCAAAGCAGGGTTTTTTATGGCTGGGTGGAAGCTGTGCTCCAGCTCTGCCATAGCAAACAGCAATGTCCCTGGGGTGGGCACCCTGGGACATTGCAGGGACTGGCCCTGGGGGGTGGCGGTCCCCAGGGCCATACAGGGCTCCACTAGGGGGGCCGTGCGGCCCCCCCTTGAAAATGTAAACAGCCCGGGGGGAAATGATGGTCGCTGGGGCTCCGCAACGGACCCGTATATACATATTCAATGCCCCGGGGAGGTGGTGGTCTCCGGATCAGTGTGGGGTTGGCTCGAGCCCCTCACACTAACCAATAGTTATAGACCCCGAGAGATGGCAGTTCCCGGGGCATGGGGGGCTCGCGAGGCCCCCCACCCAATATTATTAAAGCCCCAGGAAGGTGGCATTCCTCGGGGCGTGGGGGGGCCCACACCATAATTTACAATTGCACCCAGGACTTGGCCCACCCGGGGGCTTTTTAACAAACAAAGTGGAGGAGACCGCGCCTCATTTTTTAAAAATAATTTTGGCTGGATTCACGCACCCAGCATGAAATTGGCCAAAATTATTTATAAAATGCTTTTTTGGGGCCCGGGGGACCTTGTGGGGCCCCCTGAGCAGGCTTAGGGGGCTGGGAGTTTCTACCCCACCCCATTTTCTATGTGTTTACTTTTTCTCCCCGGGTCACAAAAGATCCATATTTTGCGATTCCTTACATGCAATCGCAAAATAAGGAATCGCAAATTTGCGATTCCTTATTTTGCACTGAAATTTGCTACATACATACCATTTTGCTCAAATGAGTTTGCAAACGCGAATTTCGGCGTTTGCGAACCCATTTGAGCTTCATACATCTGGCCCTATATATGAGAGTGAGAGATTGGAAGAGTTCCTGTATAAATAAGTATGTGTTTCCCTAAGTGATTGTTTAAGAGAGTAAGTATGTGTACGTTTCTGTAGAAGTAAGTGTAGTGGTGTGTGTATAGCTGTATATGCAAGTAAATGGATGTTTAATAGTTTATTTGCATGTGTATGTGTGTGAGTAACTACCTATGAGTGTAGGTGTGTAACAGGATGTATAGGTGTATGAGTACATATGATGAGTGAGTAAATGTAAATGTAATTTGCCGCTCTTTCACAAGGATGATGTCATCAGTGATGTCATCAGTGATGTCATTTTAGATGTCATCAGTGATGTCATGAGTGATGTCACTGACCATGTCATGAGTGATGTAATATGTGACGTCAGCAGTGGATTGCGGTTTCGCGAGTTATAGTTAGCTGAACTAACTATAACGGGGGAATTTCAATGGTTTTGTATAAGTGAAATGTCCAGCTAACTATAACATGTGTGAAACCTATGGTTTTTTTCAGTGAATTTCTAAGGTTTTTTGAATGCAAATTCCTAACTATAGAGTGTGTGAAACCTATGGTATTTTCAGTGAATTTCAAAGGTTTTTTAAATGCTAAATCCTAACTATAACGTGCCTAAAACCTATGTTTTTTTTGTGAATTTCAAAGGTTTTTTAAATGCTAAATCCTAAGTATAACGTGCCTAATACCTATGATTTTTTCAGTGATTGTAAAGGTTTTTAAATGCTAATATTTAACTATATCAGGCCTGGAACCTATGGTTTTTTCAGTGAATTTCAAAGGTTTTGTAAATTACAATTTTTAAATGTATTAATTGTTATATTTATTTGTTTTGATACTGATTTACTGCTTTTTTTAACACTATTTACTTTTAGATATTTTATTTTTTAAATTACATTATAATTACATTATCCATTACATTACAAAATATACTTTCTCAGAATGAATTACATTAGTTTAAATAATTTGCAAATAAACAATAGACTTTTAAGTACAGTAGTTTCAGTTGTTGCAATGCACAACACAATTTCAGAAACAATGCAACATTGAGCTTAATGTGAATTTCTAGTCAAATGCAATTAGTTACTTTTTGGATTACTTTTCTAACCATCGGACTGGGACTTCTCCTGTAAAGAGTTGAGTAAAAGCGTTTTGGTTACAGTAGTGATTTTTAAGGAATATTATTGTATTTTAAAAGTTGACACTTCAAAACTTTTTCACATGGAATCACCAATGTTATCCTATGGGAGGAAATTCACTTATCAGGTAAGCAGTGTTAACGTTACTTTTTCCTACACAGTGGTGGATCCTTGATCCAGCATGGGTGCATCTCCTGTAACCAGTCGAAAGAATGCGTTTAAGTCATACAGGCAATTTTAAGGATTAGTTTGTGAAAATAGACACTTAGAAACTTTTCTGCTAAAAACCAGACAATGGATTCCTAGGGAAGGAAATACAAGTTACTGGTAAGTATGCTTAGAATTACTTTTCAGGGTCAGTGCTGGGCTTGGCTAAAAGATGCAGCATTGAGGTCACTCCTGATAACAGGTGAGTAAATCGGAATTCCTAGTTCGACTGATTTTAGAGGAATCGTTTACTCAATAGTGATGGAAGGGAGGGTGGGGCCTGAGGTGACATGTGTGCAAATAAGCCCTGTGGCACGTTTTAAGTTAGGGAATTAATGCCTCTTCAATCATGAGGTCCCCTGTGGGCCAACTAGCCCACCAGGTACCTCCTGTATGCACCAGGGAGCTGCATTGCAGAGAGCTGTTCACAGGCCACTCTGCAACGCAGCTCCGTGGCGCTTACTGGAGGTACCTGGTGGGCTAGTTGGCCCCTAGGGGACCTCTGGATTGAAGAGGAATTAATTCCCCACATATCACCTCAAGCCCCGCCCCCTACCTTCACGACTGTGCAAATGCGCCCTGTAGCGCGTTCTAAGTTGGGGGATTAAGTCCCTTTGCATACTGGGGGTCCCTGGGGGCCAACTAGCCCACCAGGAACCTCCAGTATGCGCCAGGGGGCTGAGTTGCAGAGAGGTGTAAAAAGGGGCATGGCCTCATTACATCTCTCCGCAACGCAGCCCCCTGGTGCATTTCCAGAGTGGGAACTAAATCCCCTTGAATACTGGGGGTCCCTGGGGGCCAAGTAGCCCACCAGGAGCCTCCAGTATGCTCCAGGGGGCTGCTTTGAGGAGAGGTGTAAAAAGGTGCTCCCCGCATCCTGCGCGAGCCGGCATTGCTTTTCTACATGGGGAGCAACTAACAGGCTGCTCCCCATGTAGAAAAGCAATCAGCTTTGGTTTGTAGAAGAGAGAGCATGTTTCCTGCTCTCTCTTCCAAAAACCAAAGCAGTTTGCTATGGTAGAGCAGCTCCAGCCCTACCATAGCAATCTACAGTGTCCCGGGGGTAGGCACACCGGAACACTGCAGGAGCCAGCCCTGAGGAGTGGCGGTCCCCAGGGCCGCCACAAGGCTCCAGGAAGGGGGGCGCACAGCTTCCCTCTTAACATTTAAAAGCCTGGGGGTGGTGGACCCCGGGGCTGGGGGGTCTGTCACGGACCCCCCTATTGTGAATATTAGAGCCCCGAGAAGGTGGAAGTCCCCGGAGCTGCGGGGGGTCTGTGAGCCCCCACATACATAATTTTAAAGCCCTGGGGGGTGGCAGTCCCAGGGGCTCAGGGGCCCCTCTGGGACCCCATTATTATAATAAAAAAGAAGCCCCGGGGGTGGCGGTCCCCGGGGCTGCTGGGGGGCCGTGAGCCCCCTGCATACATAATGAGAAAGCACCGGGGGTGGCAGTCCCCGGGGCTGAGGAGCCCTCTGGGCCCCCCATTATCATAAAACACATTGCCCCCGGACTTGGCCCCCCCATGGGCTAATTATATTTAAAGAGCATTTTTTTTTTTGGTTCGTCAGGATACGCATATCCTACGCGTATCCAGCAATTTTTGAAAATTTTTCTTGTTTTTCGTGTTTCTTTTTCTGTTTTCTTGTGCCTCGGATCTATCGAGGCACAAGATGGCTGCCAACACTTCCTGGTTTGGAGTGTTGACAGCCATTTAGCATAAAGCTCGTGCTCTGGAGGATACGCGTACCCTACTTCATCCATAGATATATGTAAGATTTTACTTTTGATTTTCTCAGGAACTACTGTACGGATTTACACCATTTTACAAAAAAGAGTGATCTGCAAACAAAACTCCACCTTTTTGTCAAATTTGGTGTAATTCCGTACAGTAGTTAACTTAAAGGTCCCTATGGAAAATTGCATGGGGAAACACGTTTAGGGACCCCCTTTTTTTTGCCCCCCGTTTGACGAATCACCCTAAAACTTTCAGGATAGGATTGGAGCAGAGAGCCCCATCTTCTTGGAGAATTTCGCGAAGATTTGTCAACCGGCGCCAAAGTTAATCCAAATAGAATGTTGCGGATTTGCTATGGAAACTAGGTCCTAACTATAACTACCTACTGGTGACCGCCAGTAGGTAATATTCATAGTAATAAATGTAAAATATGAATACTATTGATATAATGTCAAATAAATACTTGTATGAATTTTGTTATATTATGTATATACAGTGCTTTAAGTTGGAAAAAAATAGTTCAGGTACTCATTTGAATGGGGTGAGTGGGCGGGGCTAGGTGCGGGGCTACGAACAAGAAATGCTGATACCTATTGACTTTAATACTAGTTGCAGCACATACCAAAACACAGGTCAAAAGTGTTTCTATAAATAAAACAGGTTAATTCATTGCACAACAACGACAGCCAAACGCGGTGATGTTTCAACATTTCCTTCTTATATAATATTTGCTGCTTCCAAACTGTTATTTGCTGTTGCTTGGCACAACACAATATATTCTGGAGCTTGCGCGTGCAGACACACACAGAAAAAATCAAGCAGACGTGCACACACAAAGCATTCCACACATTTCCTTTAATGTACTTCCCAACAGTGTATCGAAGCTCTCTCCTTTCTCTCGCTTTTTTCCTCACACAAAAAAAGCACTGGCAAACAGACAAACATAAGCCACTCACGCAAAAGAATTAAAGGATTAAAGCCATTTTAACCTTGTCACCTTCCTTTGCTTTCTTAATTGCGCTGTCACCTCGCTGCCTCGATCCTGTGTTTGCAACCCAGCAGGATGGTGAACACCGGACATTATGCAAATGAGCCCCCGCTTAATAGTTCAGCGGGGGCTTAGCTCACCAGTCACGGCTACAGAAGTGCTTGGCTGTCAGAGACAGGTCATCAGGACAAGCAGCCAATGTGCCTACCGTTTATGAGTACTGGTACTCTCCTCTGCAGTGGAGAAGTGCCGGTACTCAGAGTGCTAAAAATAAGAAGTGCTGGTACTCAGTACCAGTGAGTACCGGCCCATTTAAAGCACTGTATATATATATATATATATATATATATATATATATATATATATATATATATATATATATATATATATATATATATATATATATATATATATATATATATATATATATATATATATATATATATATATATATATAAAAAAATCTAATATTATTCTATTATTATGAAAAATATTGGCATCTAAGAGTATTAAGTATACTATTCCCACTCTAGTTTCTGCAACAGTAGGGACTTCGGAGGGGTTACATTTAATATTCCTCCTCCAGTCACCACAACAATAAGGAAAGTGTTGAACTTCATTGGAGTTAGATTTACTTTTCCTACTCTAGTCAGTGAAACAGTGGGGAAAGCGTTGGACTTCGGAGGGGTGAAGTTGACTATTCCAACTCCACACAACACCACAGTAGGGAAAGTGTTTGACTTCAATAGAGGTAGATTTATTATTCCTATTCTAGTCAGTGCAACCGTGGGGAATGTGTTGGACCTTGGAGGGGTAAAATGCACTATTTTCACTCCATTGTGTGCAACAGTAGGGAAAGTGTTGGATTTTAGAGGAGTGAAATTTACTATTCACACTCCAAACAACTTAACAGTAGTGAAAGTGTTGGACTTTGAAAGGGGTGCAATTTACTAATTCCACTTCACTCAATGCAACAGTAGGAAATCCTTAGATATCACAGATTTAAAATTCATGATTCACACTCCGAACAGCGCAACAGTAGGGAAAGTGTTATCTGTGGAAAGGTTAATTTTACTATCCTGACCTAACCTGACCTTGTCAGAGCTGGTTGCTCCACCCGCCGCGTGGCTCCTCCCGAGTGCGCCGGTCCCCCCTACCCCCGCCGCCTGATCGCCGCTGCCTGTGCAGATTAGGTGCCTTGGGTTTGATTCCTGCCTCTTGTTGCCTTTTTGTGCCGATACTTGTCTTTTCTTCCTCACTGTTTTGCCCCTGTTTACACCTGCTTTTGTGATTGTCTGCCGCTTCTCCCCACTTGTTACCCCGATTGTCTGCCGCCTTATCCCGCTGGTTACCCCGCTCCCTGCCGCTGCCCCCCACGGCCCGCCCCGTTTTACTTTCTGTACCTTCTCCCCTTCCCATACGCTACCCCGCTCCGCCTCCCAGCTGCGCCTCCCGCCCACTGGCTGTTTAGGTGGTGGACAGGCGACGGGGAGCTGTGACCTAACCTGACCTTGTCAGAGCCGGTCGCTCCACCCGTCGCGTGGCTCCTCCCGAGTGCACCGGTCCCCCCTACCCACGCCGCCTGATCGCTGCTGCCCGTGCAGATTAGGTGCCTTGGGTTTGATTCCTGCCTCTTGTTGCCTTTTTGTGCCGATACTTGTCTTTTCTTCCTCACTGTTTTGCCCCTGTTTACTCCTGCCTTTGTGATTGTCTGCCGCCTCTCCCCGCTTGTTACCCCGATTGTCTGCTGCCTCTTCCCGCTGGTTACCCCGCTCCCCGCTCCCTGCCGCTGCCCCCCGCGGCCCCACCCCCGTTTTACTTTCTGTGCCAACTCCCCTTCCCATTCGCCACCCCGCTCCCGCCTCCCAGCTGCGCCTCCCGCCCTCCTCCCTCCCACTCTCCATTTATGGCAGAGTCCGCACGTACGCGCAGCGGTCACGTGCAGCGGGTGCGCCGATTGTGGGCCAAAGGCGCGCTAAAGGCAAGCCCGTCTGCGCCCGTCCTCGCCTGGACCGCGCCCAGCGCCAGAAGCCCTGGACCTCAACTACGCCAGCCCACCCGACGGACCTACGACGCCGCCACCCTCCACGGACTCAACACCGGCGGGAACACCGCCTGCTACCTGGCCACCCCGAAATGCACCCACGGACCCTTCACTTGCCAGGAGTGCAAATTCACCTGCATTCATCCCCAACCTAAGCCTGCCACCAGCAAGAATCACCTCAAGAGCATCCTGCTCCACACCCGCTCCGTCCACAGGCACACAGTCAAACTCTGGAACCTCCTGGACGCAACAGCACCGGACGTCGCCTTCCTCACGGAAACTTGGATGAACGCCTCCTCAGCCCCCAACATCACCATAGCCATCCCGGACGGCTACAAGATCACCCAGAGGGACCGCTCCAACCAAACCGGAGGAGGCATCGCCATCGTGCACAGAAACACCATCTGCATCACGACCAACTCGGAAGATACCCTCACAGCCGCCGAACACCTGCACTTCCAGATATACACACAGACCCCAGAACCACCCTCAGAGGCACCCTAATCTACAAACCCCCGGGACCATGCACTCAATTCAGCGAAGCCATCGCAGACTTCGTTAGCCCGCATGCCCTCGCCTCCCCAGACTACATCCTCCTAGGAGACCTCAACTTCCACCTGGAGAACAACAACAACAGCAACACCAACACCCTGCTGGACAACCTCGCCAACCTCGGACTCAAGAAACTAGTGAACATCCCCACCCACTACGCCGGCCACACGCTTGACCCCGTCTTCTCCTCCAGCAAGCACATCTCCTTCAGCCACTCCACCGGACTCCACTGGACAGACCACAGCTGCGTCCACTTCTCTCAAGAAAACCACAACCCACCACCATCCGCAACAAGACCCCGCAGAAGCTGGAGCAAGATCACCGCTGACCAGCTCACCACCTCCCTCAGCCAGAACCCTCCCACCACTGAAGAAACCACCCAGCGGACCCCACAGCAAGAAACCTCATAAACTCAAAGAAAACCTGCCGAACGCTGGAGAAAACCTGGCGCCAGAACCAGACAACAGAGAACATGACAGCCCTCAAGAACGCCACCCGCAAGCACCACCAACTGATCAGCACCACCAAGAGAACTACCTACAAACAGCGCCTGGACAACAACACCCACAACAGCAAGGAGCTCTTCAGCATCGTCAAAGAGCTCTCCAACCCCAGCGCCTGCAACAACAACATCACACCCTCCCAAGACCTCTGCGACTCCCTTGCCGCGTTCTTTCACAGCAAGATCGCCGACATACACAACAGCTTCGGCGCACAGACCGACCACCCAACCACCGAACCAGCGCACCCAACCGCCACCCTCTGCACCTGGAACCCGGTCAGCACCAAAGACACCGCCCGCTCTATGAGCACCATCCACTCCGGATCCCCTACCGGCCCATGCCCACACCACATCTTTTACAATGCTGACTCCATCATCGCACCCCAACTCTGCGACGTCATCAACAGCTCCTTCGCATCAGACACCTTCCCAGAGAGCTGGAAGCATGCCGAACTCAGCGCCCTCCTGAAAAAACCCACCGCGAACCCCACGGATCTCAAGAATTTTTGACCCATCTTACTCCTCCGTTTCCTGCCAAGGTCATCGAGAAGACGGTCAACAAGCAACTCTCCACCTTCCTCGAAACACGCGGATCCCTCAACCCGTCACATTCCGGCTTCCGAGCTAACCACAGCACTGAGACCGCCCTCATCGCAGCCACAGACGACATCAGATCTATGCTCGACAACTGACCTTTCCAATGCTGTATTGGGTGTTGTGATTGGTGCTGTGGTTCCTGAGATTACCCGCCTCAAAGATTTGGGCTCTCTCTTTATTATATTAGTATAGATATAGATAAATCAGTGTTCCATTTTATAAATAATAAAAAATCAATTAAGTAATTAATTATTAATAAACTGTTATTGAATTATTACATCATTAAATTCCTACACCCCCACAAACCTAACCACCCACAAATAACATATAACAAAAATAAATCAGTATTCCATAAATTACATAATAAATAATCACATGTTTAAATAAAATGTATGAAATATTTCTTAATTAATTATTACCTAATAAACGTCCCACCCTACCCCCTAAAAACACAACAACCCACTACAACACTATAAATGATCTTAAAAATTATTAAATCATTCTAAATCACTCAAAATTACAAGCTATATTTAAAAAACAATTAATAACATTTATATAACTAATAGCAACACATAAAATTAATATATAAAATAACTAAAAAAAACACTCATTTTGACCAGTATATCTTTGAACATTATATTAACAACATTAATATTATTTACAACAGTGTTACTTACCTAAAAAAAACTATATTCCTGTCAATGATAGTTGTGGGTTGCAATATTTCTAAATCTGTATTTTGTCCACATACCAAATGATAACAAAATGGAAAATATGTGTAATATTTGCCAGCTGATCCAGAGAGAATCTGCCATTCACAGCCCTGAGTTGCAGGCAGAAAAGCGCATGCAATATCAGTTTGCGCTCGTAGTTATTTCTAGATTTATGAGACACATGGGAAGCGTTCAAGTACTGTTATGTTTACTGTATTTGAATAGCGCATTATTGCACTGAGGCATCTAAGCACTGTAATGTATCAACTGTGAGTGTCAGCCAAGGGCTTTCATAAGAGTTACTAGAATTTGAATAATCAGGTCTTTACAGCCCTCCTGAAATAAAGGAGACTAGATTCATTTTCTATGCAGAGAGGAAGTGCATTTCATATTTTGGATGGTTCCATCAAAATGCTCTTTCCACCCCATCTTACCTTTTTGAATCTAGGTTGTACCAATGGGCTAGCAGTGGCTGAACGAAGCTTTCTAGCAGGAACATACCATTTAAAACTTTGATTCAAGAAGTCAGGATAAAGATTTATTCTTTGCTTAATAGGAAGCCCAAGCAGATTTTTCAGGTTTTGGGCAACTGAACAGAACTTAGGAATCTTCATTAAAAGTCTAGCCACTGCGCTTTGGAGGACCTGAAGTTTGTTTAGGTTATACTAAAGGGTGGTCAGAAGCACACTGTTGCGATAATTTATTTTAGACAGGATTAGTGAGGTAAATAATGTTTTTGTAGGTTGGCAGGTATGAAAGCCAGAACTTTTAAAAGTATTCTAAGGGTTTTAAATGTGGAGGAAGTAAGTTTATTTACATGATCTGTAAATTCAAGTTTGGTGTTAATAATCACACTCATATTTCACGCCTTTTCCACTGGAAGGATAATTGGGCCTATAGTGGTTGTCCAGGTTGGCAGACACCAAAAATGTGATTTTGGTCCAAACAGTAGGACACCTGTTTTTTTTGGGTTCAGTTTGAGGCAATTTTAATCCATCCAATTCTGGACAGTTGCCATGCAGTTCTGAAATCTGTTTCCAGTATTATCATTATTTTTCCCTATGGAGACAACAATTTGGGTATTGTCAGCATAAGATGTGAGTGAAAATCCCAAATTTCTTATCAGATCTGCTAAAGGGGAAACAAATGTTAAAAGGAGTGGGGCTCAATGAAGATCCATGTGAGGGAATTGAAAAATCAACACAATTTAAATCTCTAGTAAGGACAATTGGAATGTCAGTGTATCTTTAAAGCAGGTTATAGAGTAATGCAATCAGTTTATGCCGCAAGCCTCATTTTAGGTGCGATAAAAACAACAAAAAGTTGTCATTATCAGAGTTTAGAATAGTGCGCCTTGAGGACCCAACAATTACATAAAAAACAACACATCCATCATAAAAAAGTTCAGAAAGATGCCAAGTTTCCTGTAAAAATTCTGGGTCAAAAGTCTTTAAAAAAGCATCAATGCCAATTGTGTGCTGCAATCCGCTATATTCCAAGAAAACAAGATCAATTTGATGGAAATGCAAGGATTACATGTTGATGTTGTTGCTCTATCCCAGAATATCTATGGATTTCCCACATGATGAACTTCAACTTATACTGCTTACTCAGTAATCCATTATCTAGAATAATCAGTTTCCCTTCTGGGATGATGAATATCTTTAGCTTTCATCAGTGGATGGTTCAAGTGAATTTCGGCCATTGAAGGTGCAGAATCCTAATGAATTGGTGTGCTTTTCATGAGGAGGATGACTAAATGCTACATCCTTTTATGGTCATAGGCAGGAAAGGTTGGGTGCTTCATATGTAGGTTAATTTCTATTTACATAAATCAAAAATGGGATAAAAGTTGGTGAACTTGAAGAGTAGCCCTGGGTTGAATAAATTTGACCTTTACACATTAATTTCGCAGGACTATTTTTGATTCCAAAAATGCAATCCTTTTAGATTAGCTTGTATTAATAATAATAATTAGTTCTGGTGTATTATTTTAGTACTTTTGGGATGCTTCCAGATTAAGATTGTCATAGGCGGTTTATAACTGTTAATTGGAGTAAATATTAATTTATTAAAGTTGCTGATAGGGTTAACTGTGTTATAAAGCTTGAAGATGTGCAGGCTTGTACCCAAGATTCTTCAGAATGTGGGAGTGTACAGCTGGCTGGGTTTGAATTTAGATTATCTCCACACATAAATTCTAGGAGCTGGCGCATCTTCCTGTATAATGGTAGGAGTCAAGTTAGCGTAATAAATTAGGGCTTCACTGTACAGGATAGTTAGATCAGTAAGTGGTGTTTCTCTTTGGAAGTTAGTGGCATTGCCTGTGGGTTCACCCGATTGAGGGGCATATTCACAAGGAAATGACAAAGCATGGACCTGTGCCAAATTTGCCAGCGCCGCCCTCTGCCATTTAAAAAACAAAAGGGATGCCCTGTATTTACAACAATTCTGCACTCCCCTTTGCTTTCCCTAGCTCTGATGCTACAAATAGCCACCTAGTGCTAACGCAGGCACACTTGCACCATAGTGGAAGGATGCCTCCGTTGCAGGCAATGATTGTTTATGTTCAGGAACGTGTCCCTTCCTGCACAGAAACAATCAATGATGGCGATTTGTTACTTCTTTGTGTGCTGCATTATGCAGCACACATAGAAGTAGCAAATCATCATCATTATTTATTGATTGTTTATGTGCAGGAAGGTACACCATCCTGCACATAAACAATAACCCTCAGGGTAGTTCACGTAGTATCGCTATGCGTAGCTACGCGAAGTGTGTAGTGCACTGTGCAAGATGCTGTTCGAACTGATTGCACAGTGCCGGATGCTGTGCAATCAGTGCAAACCGCATCTTGCACAGTGCAAGCAGTCGTTTTCTGCCGCTCTAGTAGATTTGTTCTCGAGCAGCAGCTTTCTCAACGCGGACCGGTAGTCTCTCATTGTGAGCGGTCGCGAGCATACGCGAGCACTCTCAATGAGAAACCTGACCTCCCCGCATAGAAAATCTCACCAGGAGGTTTATTTTCCACGCTCGCGATCGGCAACTTGATGTTGTTGATCGCGAACGAGGAAAAAGTATTTATCCTCGTTGCCCCAGTCTAACGCCTGCTATTGCATGGTGTTAGTTTTTGGCATTGCCTCAGATTTCACATACTTGTAAATCTGGGGCAGTGTCAAAAAGCAATGAGTGTTGCAGTGGAATGTCCATTACACCTCCCTTTCATGCACAGTGATGCGTGTAAAGGGGCCATTTTTGCAAGGTTGCGTTAAGCCACTCAAAGTGGCTTAACTCTGCTTTATAAATATGGAAAAGGGCATAGCGCCACCAGAATATCGTTAAAAGTGACGTTCTGGTGGTGCTATAACCTTGTAAATATACTGTTGAATATTTAGTCTCCTGAGATAACCAGGGACAGTGCTGACTTTGCTGACAGGTTTATGGTTTAGGGTAAGGTTTTTGTTCGTTTGCTTTCTTTCTTGGTTGCCTATTTTCTTTCTGTCCTCCTTTGCTGCTGGTTTCAGGTTTGGAGATCTATTGGTTTCCAAGTTCAACTCAACCAGTTCAACTGTTCTCGAAGTATGTTGGGGGTCATGACGAAGGACAGGCTTTCAACCCCGAGTAGGTCCACCCAGTCTTTCATCCTTCTCTATTTGATACAATGTCGGTACAATGAGCACATTCAGATGGGTAACAATAAACACCTGTTATCTGCCATTAGGGCCAAGAGACATCCTCTGAGCTGAAGTGCATTTGGCACATAACCATATTATTTTACACTATTTTAAATGGGATAATGTGCTACACAGTTCCACATAGGTAGGAAAGCCTGCCTGAATGGTAATCATTTCTGCCTGAATATGTTTTGGGTAGAGGCATGGCCAGATGATGGTGGCACTGTGTGGCATAATGCTAGGTCTATCCCATGCCAAGTGGCTGTGCCAGGTGAGACTGTGTTCTGTATGACTCCAGCCTAACCCCTCCACTCTTACTTTGCTTTTAAAAACAGGGGCTTATTATTTAGGGGGGAACTCATAATGTGACATTGTAGATGGGAACAGTGATAACGTGGGATATTTTACACCTTGAGCTTCGAGTTGCATCATAGTCAACTACAAGGTGTGTATGTCCAAAAAGCATTCTCGCACTTCAACTATAATCCTGTAAGTGAATAGCAAGAAAATCAACATGTAACAGGAGAATAGTCTTAAGTTCACTCACAAAATTGTTCTATTTGTGATTCTGGTGCACAGTGGAACATATAACTATTTGAGGTCAACAGCATCTCTCTAAACTACTCCTTGATACTTCAGTTCAAGATGTTGAAACAAAATAAGATTCATTCGCTTCCCTAATGAGAGCTGCTCCAGCAGTGCCTCTATGTACACAGAAGTGGCCTCTGCTTACCTCTAGGGGCTTTTGAAATAGATCTGATTGCCACCAACCTTTTGTATGCTGCCAACAGTGACCTTAAGATGGCATGTGTTCTGCTTTGCCACTCTGAGAAAGAAATATTACTATCAATGCATATCATCAGTGCCTGCAAGAGCAATCCCAATGGGCCTTTCCTGTGGTAACATGTTTTCAGTCTTTCTACAGTGCAAGAAATGTCTGATTATTTCCACTTTTCCAATGCTATTTCATTTCTGCTGACAAATGCCATGTCTTAATTAATAGGTGCCTAAGGAGGCAGGAGGAATGACTAACAAGTGAGAGGAATTAATTTTCCTGAAACGGGTAAGAAAAACAAAAACATGTTTCCAATAAGGGAACCAAATGGAGGGGTGAGACTTGAATTGGAAGCTCGCCACAAGAGCGAGGACACATTGTTTGTGATCACTGTCTTCTGTGAATAGTGACCGTATTATTTAATCATATCATTTGTGTCCAGCTGTGCTCCATGAGACAGGCATAATGGTCATTATCTTTGATGCCTGCTCCACAGTCTACAATTATCTAGCAGGACAGTCGGCCATTAGCAGCAGAAAGATTGCTAGATAAACTGACAGCACAAGAACAAGAATCCATGTGAGTGGAATCCTTGACTAGAGTTAAAGAATAATATATGTATCCCTCTGTCCATAAATACAACCTGTCTATCTGGGTACATATGTGCTTGTAAATATATATGTATTCAGTGAAAAAAGCAAAGGTTAAAGTAACGTTATAGTTAGGTGAATTTGTTAGTGACAACATTAACATTGTGAACTGAAAAACACAGAAATGTACAAGTTATAGTTAGCAGAGCTAACTATAACTTGCGCTTCCGCTATACACTACTTATGACCTAACATATGAAATCACTCAAGACGTGTTCTATGACATCATTTGACATCACTTATGACATCTTAAATGGTAGCAATGATGACATCACTGATTACATCATCCAATGAGTTTGCTTGTTTCTTTTATAGTTTAGATTGTGGAGTTTAACAACCGTATTACTTTCCCCTTTCATTTTGTTCAGTTTGGGTCCAGCTAATGGGTGTAAGTATTTGAGATGTCATAAGTGATTTCATCATTTATGTCAGTGACCATGTCATGAGTGATGTAATATGTGCATTTACAGAAGGAATTAATCCCAATAGAAAAGACCTTGATTACACTCTACATCATTTTTAAATGTATCCTCAATAATGTATTTGTTTTGGCATATCTTACTTTTTTAGCACTTCTGATACAACTTATATGTAATTGCTTATGTATAATCACTTTGCCACTGGATTCAAGCCAGCCTGGCTGATGACGGCTGCCTAGCTAGAAACTGGCCCCAGGATGCATGTTTCCTGTCCATGGAAGACATGGCTTGGCAGTTCGGGCTGGACTGTTCCCATGAGGCACTGGGTCAGACTGATTTGCATATGGCCATTCCTAAACTGGGGTGGTAGAGTGAGTTAAAGAATGATGGTGGATTAAATCCAGATCAGTTGACTGGGGGTGAGTTTTTGATTTGCTCAAGCGCTCCGTCCATCATCCCCTTTGCTATCGCTTTGTTCGCCCTAAATTGGCAGGGTATGCCCAGACGTGGGTCCCTTGCTCACTTTGACATTGGATTCAGGATAGCCTGGCTGTTGAGGGTTATGAACCTGAAACCGGTCCCAGGATGCTTGTTTCCGGTCCAGGGAAGACATGGCTTGGCAGTTCGGGCTGGACTGTTCCCATGAGGCACAGAGTCAGACTGATTTGCATATGGCCATGCCTAAACTGGGGTGGTGGAGTGAGCTAAAGAATGATGGTGGATTAAACCCAGATCAGTTGACTGGGGGTGAGTGTTTGATTTCCTCAAGCGCTCCGTCCCTCATCCCCTTTGCTATCGCTTTGTTCGCCCTAAGTTGGCAGGGTATGCCCAGACATGGGTCCCTTGCTCACTTTGCCATTGGATTCAGGATAGCCTGGCTGATGAGGGTTATGAACACGAAACCGTCCCTGGATGCTTGTTTCCGGTCCAGGGAAGACATGGCTTGGCAGTTTGGGCTGGACTGTTCCCATGAGGCACAGGGTCAGACTGATTTGCATATGGCCATGCCTAAACTGGGGTGGTGGAGTGAGCCAAAGAATCATGGTGGATTAAACCCAGATCAGTTGACTGGGGGTGAGTGTTTGATTTGCTCAAGCGCTCCCTCCATCATCCCCTTTGGTATTGCTTTGTTCGCCCTAAGTTGGCAGGGTATGCCCAGATGTGGGTCCCTTGATGACTTTGCCACTGGATTCAGAATAGCCTGGCTGATGAGGGTTATGTACCTGAAACCGGTCCCAGGATGCTTGTTTCCGGTCCAGGGAAGGCATGGCTTGGCAGTTCGGGCTGGACTGTTCCCATGAGGCACAGGGTCAGACTGATTTGCATATGACCATCTCTGAACTGGGGTGGTAGAGTGAGCTAAAGAATGATGATGTATTAAACCCAGAACAGTTGACTGGGGGTGAGTGCTTGCAATGTTCAACACTCCGTCCATCATACCCTTTGATTTTTCTATGTATAATCATCGCCACATAAAACACAAAGTCCTTCTGTAAATACACAGAAATACTAGTGGAACCTCTTGTACTGTATGGTGTTCTCTCCTGCCCCTTTGGTCCTATGCCTGTATAAAGATTTTTTTGGTGGGTCACATGTGTTCTTTAGGAAGTGTGAGATTGTAAGCAATATATTGCAAGGAGGGAAAGTAATAGTTAGCTTAAGTTACTGTAACTGCTGATTGTCTATGGTTTTGTGTGTGTAAAATCTGAACCAAATTATAACGTCTCTGTAACTGTTGGTTTTTACAAACTAGTCTTTCTATAAATGCAATACACAATTGTGTTTTTTAAATAAGTGTATCACTGCCTGTGTATGGGTGCGTGAATGGCTCTGTGAGTGATTGTGTGAGTAACTTATCTTTCCAGCTCTCTGACATTTTCTCAACCAACCTTTAATTTGTTTGTGGCTCTGATTGCTCTTCCGGGTACTTCACACCCTGGTGATTCGTTTCTAAATGCTGTTATCTTTTTTTCTCTTCAACCAGCCCTTCTAGATCCTGTATTACAAGGCAGTAAAAAACTAACTGCTACACTGTGCTTTTTCTTACTTTACCTTACCGTACCCTTTTCTTACCTTTTGTCGTTATTTCTTGTTATTTGCAACAAACCCTCTTGAACTGTTGCACAATGAAAGGGCCTGATTTAGAGTTTGGCAGATGGGTTACTCTATTGCAAATGTGTTCCTTAGGACAAGTGCTCCATGATATAACATGTGTCTCTTATTACAAATCTCATAAGATGTAATACACTTGTAAGAAGGAGGATGGAACATCCGCCACAGGTGTGATGGAGTAACCTGTCCAAAATGTCTACATCAGGCCCAGAGGGTCTAATTGGTTCTCATTCATTTTTCAATTATTCTTGACATTTGTACTGCTTACTTTTATGTTCATCATTTTGATTAACATAACTGTGTGCCTACAATACAAAATAAACATGTTTTATTGATTTGACCTTTATGTTTTCATAAAGGATCCTTAACTTTGTCACCATGATACCTGAAAAATACTATACAAAATAAACATGTTTTATTCATTTGACCTTTATTTCTTCATAAACAATCTTAAACTTCGTTACCGTAACACCTGAAAATATGCATAAATTATAGTGAAGTTTATTGCTGTCATTGCAAATCTCATTAAAATATTGATAGGTGAAAGACAAACTATCCAATTCCTGCTGAAAATAAATACAGACACTTACATAGCGAAATTGTTATTCTGAAAGAGAATAGATATGTTTATCTATCAGATGCCCTTAGCTCACTAATGATGTGGTGCTACAGTCCTACATTTTTGTTCACTAATCCTATACATTATTGGGGTTGTAGTCCAGGTTTGCTTCAGTAGATCCATTTGAAGTAACACACCTAAAATAAGGATTTGTAAAATAAATCATCAGGGGTGGGGCATTAAATTCTTGGCACATACTATGCATCAGTCCAGAGGGCCAGGGCAATGCCACATTTCTCTATAACAACTGAATATGTACTTATGTTTTATTAATTCTAATGTTTAATGAATTCTTATTCTTGTGTGTTTATCCTGAAAGTATGGGCTGGGTCAGGCCCTCTTGAGTCCTTTGTGCAGTGGGAGGGACTGCCTCCATTAAGATTGGTTGATTCAGTGGACATATTAATGAAGTGTTTTGAGTGCATTACAGCATGGCTACTGTAGAGCTAATAATCAGAAACTCCAGATGAACAGAGAATGTTAATGTTAATGTTACCAGATTTCTAAAGCGCATAGCTGCCCGTGAGCGTCCCAGCGCTGAACCATTACAGATGGAATGAAGAGGGGGGGAAGCTCACGGGAACAGCCATGTCTTCAGAGATTTTCGAAATGCCAGCAGGTTGGGTTGTGCACGAAGGTCAGAGGGAAGGGAATTCCACAATTTGGACGCGTTGTACGAAAAACAACGACCTCCTGATCGTGCTCTATTGATCTTGGGTACTCGAGTGAGGTGGGCATTAGAACATCGGAGGGGTCTGGAGTGGTATACGGAGTGACCAGATCTTTAAGTATAGGGGGGGCTTTTCCGTTAAGAATTTTGTGTGTAAGGCAGAGCGCCTTGAACTGCACTCTTTCTATGACGGGTAGCCAGTGCAGCTCTCGGATAGCTGGTTTGGCCGAGCAGCGGGTCTTAGTATTGGTCAAGATCCTGGCGGCGGCGTTTTGTACTACCTGTAATTTAGTTGTAACTTTCTGTGGTACGCCCAGGTACAGTGCGTTGCCGTAATCCAACCTTGACAAAATAAGGCCTTGGATCAGAAGTTTCCTTGATTGAAAAGGGAGCAGTGGTAGGATTTTTCGGATAGAGCGCAGGAGACCGAAACAAACTCCAGCCGTTTTCCTTGCTTGGGTTTGCATGGTGAGGTTTTTATCTAGCCATAGACCGAGGCTTTTAATCTCGGGCTTGGGAGTTGGAGGTTTACCCATGCAGGGGGGCCAAAGAGAGTCCGGGTGGAAATGGGCCTGATTCCCCATCACCTAGATCTCCGTCTTGTCGCTGTTAAGCTTCAAGTGAGATCTGTCCATCCAGCTGACTATGTCTCTCAGGCAGGAGTAGAGGTCTATGGTGGGATTTTCCTGCTGGGTGAGAGAGACCACCAGCTGCGTGTCATCTGCGTACGTCAGGAGTTTTATCCCATGTGGGGTCACTATCTTTTCCAGGGGGGACATATATACGTTGAAGAGCGTGGGGCTCAAAGAAGAGCCCTGAGGCACTCCACAACATATAGGGGTCTCTTTAGATGTATAATTGCCCTCTATAACCTGGAATGAGCGGTCCTGAAGAAACGATTTCAGCCAAGACAGGGCAGTGCCTGTGATCCCAAGATCGCTAAGTCACTGGACTAGGATATGGTGGTTGACCGTGTCGAAGGCCGCGCTCAGGAATAGGCAGTGTCCACCTTCCTGACTCCTCCAGCAAAGATATCACTGTCATAAAAAACAGATTCTTTTTTTTAGCCCCTTCGCTGCGGCGGCAATTCCGCCGCAGCGCTAGGGGGAGGGGGGGCCGAGCGGCGCTCACATGCTTGTGACGGAACAGCTCCATCACAAGCCTCGGTTGAGCTGTGCTCATGACGGAGCGGTTCCGTCATGGCCCCGCCTGCTCAATGGAACTTCCAGCGCAGGCGTGGAATTCGCGCCGCGCAGGCGCGCCGAGCGGGCCATGACGGAACCACTCCGTCATGAGCATAGCTCAACCGATGCTCGTGACGGAGCGGTTCCATCACGAGCATGGAAGGAGTTAATTGTCGGCTCAAAAGCCCAGCCTGCCTAACCTTAACTCTCATACTCTCTTTGAGTTGGCGGCAACTAATTTAAAAAAGCAATAATTTCTTCTTACTTCACATCACATCTTCTATGTGACCCTCTCTTCACGACCCGCTCTGCCTACCTCTACAGCTCTATGGACATGCCCCCTACCTCTACAGCTCTATGGACATGCCCCCTACCTCTACAACTCTATGGACATGCCCCCTACCTCTACATCTCTATGGACATGCCCCCTACCTCTACAACTCTATGGACATGCACCCTACCTCTACATCTCTATGGACATGCCCCCTACCTCTACAGCTCTGTGGATATGCCCCCTACCTCTACACCTCTATGGACATGCCCCCTACCTCTACTGCTCTCTGGACATGCCCCCTACCTCTCCAGCTCGGAGGACATGCCCTTTCCAGCTCTATAAACAAGCCCCCTACCTCTACAGCTCTATGGACATGCCCCCTACCTCTAATGTAACTATTTCTTCAAAGCCTCTCTCTAAATACACCTCTCCACCACATCTCTCTCTAATTGTCTTCCACTACCTCACCTCTCTCTCTACTTCTCTGAGCCTACCTCTACATATATTTCTCTTGAACACCAATATTTCCCCAACTCTCTACCTCATGCCTTAATTTGTACCTCACAGCTCAGCCTCCCCTTTACCTCTCTTTTTGTGCCATATATCTTCATCCCCTCAGGTCTCTCTTTAACTGGCGTTTCTAGCTCTCTTTATCTTGTTACACCTCACATCTCTCTACCTCTCCCTCACCTGTCTTTCTACCTCAGTATTGAATAAACTGCCTCTCTCTCTGCTTTATTTGTCGCTCTACCTCTTATCTCTCTCACTCCCTACTCACTCTCTAACCCACCCCTCTCAATTATACTGCCTGATATCTCGTTTTACTTTATGTATTCTCTACCTCGCCTCTCAACCTTCCCTATCATTCTATTTCTACGCCTTTTACCTCAACCACACCCTCCTTCTTATCTTCATCATGTTGCACTACCTTATTTTCTCTACCTCTATCACTTCTCTCTGTCATTATATGCTCTCTCTCTTTCTTTCTCACTTCTATCTGAACACCTTCTCTATTTCAACTCACCCTGTCCACCTCGCTCTCTTTATGCATCTTTCCAAATCACCTATATGTACATCTCTACCCCACAATACTATGCCTCTCTTTCTCTCTTTCTCCATAGCTACATAACATATTTCTTAACCTCAGCTGTCTCTCTGTTTTATCTCGTTTCTCTCAGCACCTCATCTCCCTTTCTGTTTTCACTCCTTCCTCCCTCCTTTCCGTCTTCATCACTACTCTTTGCCACTAATGGCTGGTGTCATGGAAATGTAGGGGGAGCGCAGAGGTGGAGGGGCAGCTTCGGGGGCAGTGCGAGGGGAAGCTGAAACTATAAAAAAAACGTACCTGCCGGTCACCTGCTCGCCGGTCTTCTCCTCTTCAGGCTGAAGCTCCCAGCTCTTCCCCTGAGGCCAATCCTGAGGCTGCTCTCACCTGGAGAGCAGCGTAGGGATTGAGCAGAGTGCACTGGTTTTGTGCTCCATCTGGAGATGGGAGCCTGTGCCTGCTGGTTTCTCCACCCAGGAACACAGCTGGGTTGCAGAAATGTCAGTGCGCATGACAGTTTGGCCTCCCTAAGATGGCTGGCCAAACTGTCATGCGCACTGACAGCAGTAACCACCACTCCTCCTCCCCTTGCTGCAGTGCTGTGACCCCACACCGAGGACTAGGCCGCATGACTAAAAATAAAATGATCTGCATTTAGATCCTTTTATTTTTCATTTGCCCCTGCGGGTAGTTGGGGCGACGCTCCTCCGCCGCTGCCGTTGCTCTTTCTATGCCTTGTCTCAGGTTGCTTCTTTTGTACATTACACTCCCTCACCTTTCCACCGTCTACTTCAACTTTTCTCAAACTCATTCAAACAACATAATTTCAGCCTTTCTTCATCTCTGTTTATTTAAGAGAGAAGTAACACCACCAACTATGCAACCTGCCCAGCCTCCAACTGCCCCCACTAGAAGACTCCTCAAGCTGGAGATATAAACATTCCTGTCATGAGCTGTGCATGTACCATTAAAGGAGCTGTGCACATCAAACGACAACACCATGCATAATGAATGGTGCTCATGAAACCAATGAAAATCGGAGCACTGCACAACCTCACCACGGGTATCTAGCTCTATAGAAAGAATGCGACTAGAACACCCAGAAAAGTTCTTTAGGCCTCGCAAGATGCAAGGAAAGCCCAATATCACCCATATATTGCGATACAATACTAGTTAGCATACAGATGCTGGTAATCGTAAGCGTTCGGCGGTGTAGCGTGCCCCTGTTTCTCAAAAGCATACCTTGCAATTCATTATTTGTTTGGCATCACAAGGGCTTGAATTAGCTGAAAAAGGGTAAAATAAAGTCAAAGTTGGCCCAAACAGGGGATCCCTGACCATGTTTTGCGTAGGGCCCCCAAATTCCTCAAGATGATATACTCATGAAGGGCTCAATCCATAGGTCACCAGGATTTTTCACCAGGTCAATTTACAGTGAGGCGTGTTTTTTTTCAAACCCCATCCTCACATTTTCCTCCAAGTGGTGCAAATATCATGCCACTGGCTGAACTGAAATTTGCATCTATAGTCACTCCCTAATCACAGCTTTGTAAAGCTTGCTTCACACATAAGATCACATATTACTACGAAATAAATCCAAACTTTTGTTTCACCCAATAAACTCCTTCAGCACTGGTGCAGTTCTTTTACTTTTTACCCTTAGGATGAACTAACTAGGAGTCTACTCAAAGAAATAAACTAAACATTGAAATATGCCAATTATTTCCAATTACGTGTACAAGAAACAGGGGATGGTCCCAAAAACAAGCACAACACGTGCAACCAATCCTTAACTTTAAGGGACTAAACTTAAGAGAAGTGGTACAACTTTTCAACATTGACATCAATGTTTCACCTTTACAATGTCAGTCAATGGTGCACACAGCATTGCTGTTTGCTGAAGTGAAGTGATCTTTAAATAAGAGTGAAAGCAAGACACAGCAAGAGGGACTTCCTTCGACTTGTGGCACAATTTAAGAACCCACTTATTCACGGACTGTATAAAACATGACAAATGATTTCACTCCAGACATACATAATGTAAACAATACCAGAAGGGGCCGCCAGCATGCATTTTGAATGGTACAGAATGGAGGAAAAACATCCCCTGTAGCTGGAAACATTTCGTATACACAGTATTAGCATAATAATCTATATATTAATGACCCTTTATTTCCCAAGTGCTCATGGGTGGTTTGCAGCATCAAATATCTGTGTCATTCATTATTTTATATTTTGTAACGAGCAAGATTAGAGATTTGTTTCTGCCACCTATCAGCTCCACCCACCATTGAACACATGCAGCAAAACAGAACTCACACAAACATACACTTGAAATTGGTATGTTGCAAATTAGCCCAGGTGAACCCACCCAGACAGTTTAAGTAATCCAGCCCGGGATTTGGTGAAGACATTAGTTAGCCGAAGTCTCCAACATGGCTTCTCCGTGTGTAGAGGTAAGACTTGCATGGAACGTACTTTGGCTCACATTTTTTTTACATATGTTGCTAAATTAAATCCACTCAATAATATTACACATCATAAATTCTGCTTTGTAGAAAGTCGACGTGTAAAATTGTTATTAAAAAAGTCCTTGTTTTTCCCAGCATATAGAAAAGAAGAGAATATTTATGTATTTATTTATTGGTTTTATAGCGCCTGAATCACCCCCGAAGGGGTATCTCTGCGCTTTTGGGCGAAGCTGCTGGCGGGCTGAGGAAGATGTTAAAACAGGGAGGGCTCGAGAAGTTTCCTAAATCGCAGATGATCAGGGCATTGCCTCAGGTGTATGGGGGAAAAGAGTAAACTTTCTATTAGTTCATTAAATGTAATACGGTTTTCAATTGTCGACTAATCCGCTTTGAAATGCCAGATTATTCACTGTTCTATAATTCAGAAGACAAAAGTGGTCTCTATAATTTGATACTTAACAACTAATATAGTATTTCACCTACTATATACATTCTGACGCCGGCATTCCCTTTGCCTCACATTTAGAACATGTGTGCTTTTTTGGCTTCATCCGTAGTCTGAGGCATGCTTAAGGAATCTCAGTCAGGTGCATTCTTTACAAATTAAATTCATTTTTATTTTGCAATGCAGCCTTTTTGGGTTTTGTCTGATCTCAGACATCATCCTAAGAGCACAGAACACTTGGTACAATTGCTTCTGAGGCAGTAATGGCCGCTTAGAGAAGGGCCGGCCAATCCCACAGTTATAAGCATGACTCATATATAAAAGGATGCTGTGCTCGCTGCCAGAGTGCTTGTGGGAGGCCCGTATCTCACACATGAAAGTAGATTCATAGCTGGAGTTTGGTGGACACGATCCAGCCCAACATTTCAGCCTTTTCTGAAACAGAGAAATCATACCTCAGATGTTGATAGTTATGTTTTAAGTTACGTGATATTTAGAAGTGTGTGCTTTAGCCAGCCACAGTGAAATAAGGATGTATTCACACCAGTGGTTCATTTGTTGAAAAAAAAATGCTAGGGCTCTCGTCAGGAGGCAGACTGCACCAGCCCATTTCTCCTGTTAGCGCCGCCTAAAACAGAACCAACTACTAACCATGAAAGTTGGGCGAGAATGTGGCATAATGGCCAGCGCTGCCGACTTCGAAACTGGGAAAGTAAACTAAATTAGCAAATGTACATGGTCAAAGCTTACCATCCTCTGCTGGCCAGCACACAAGATTCCTTCACAAAGGACAAATGTGGCTGAGAAACTGTGAGGGCACAACTGCTTCTCCGACAAACCCATAAATGTGTTTCTGTCAACTCTGCTTTGCTCCACATGGAGTGCAGATCAGGAGCTGCCATTCTTTCGCAAGACCCTGGCAGTGGTTTTAAAGGAAAGGGATGTCCGGGGGCTGGAGCTCGGGGGCATGCGGGAGCTCTGACTCCCGTACTTCCGCAATGTTTGATGTTAGAAACGGGACCCTGGCTGGCCAAGACTCGCGTCGAGGTCAGTCAGGGATCACCATTCCTAAGGTCAGGGCAAGGGAGTTACACGCCAAGATAACCCCAGCTCACCCTCTAGGTAACGTGGCGCGAGCAGCAAGGCTAAACTTGGAGGCGATATGAGTTAAGTATTTGCGCATGCACCCCAGCAACAACACCCAAGGCCCACCACAAAGGAAACTCCACACAAGGTTATATAAAAAATAGCCTTTGTATTACAATAAACACATTAGATAAAAACACACACTTTACAATGTGCCAGGGGCACGGGCAGAATTTACAGGGGATATTTACAAGACAGGGCCACCTGGACCACTGTCAGGAATCAGAAGTAACACTTTTAGAAATAGCACTTAGAATGTAAATTACTGTAGTACAAAAATAGCACACAACCAGTAATCACTGGTAACCAGGACCTCACTAGCACCACCTGTACTAGGGAGAAAACAACCACCTAAGCATCACAATACCTGTAGGGGTGTAAGAACATAACACATGATGCAATGCCTAACATTCATTCAGAGGTGTAAGGAGGGAAACACATGATGCATCAACAATACATTCAGAGGTGCATAACAAAAACAATTGCGCCAAACTCACAAGTCACCACCTGTGACTGTCCCTGTGTCCCAATGTCAGGGCCTAAACGTGGCAGTTGCCCACAAAGTGCTGGGCAACTGGTGCAGGGAAAGTTAGGGCAACGTTGGAGCCTCTCGGGCTCAAGAACCACCACTGTGGCACTGATGAGCCTCTCTGGGCTCTAAAACAACGAACTGGCACCCTGAGCCTCTCAGGGCTCGCAAAGCAGCTGTGGGCGCAAGAACCTCTCTGGGCTCTGAAATGAAGGTGGCACTCCTGGAGCCTCTCTGGGCTCCAAATAACTGGGACGCCTGAGCCTCTTGTGGGCAGGAAACAAAAATGCCCTCTGGGCCTCCCAGGGCTCGTCCCCACTTTGCCCCCTGATGGAGCCTCTCAAGCTCGGGTGATATGCCCCCGCGATCTAGGGGCCCCGCTCTGGGAACTCTGTTTGGCAGGAGGGCCCCTCGGGCTTCTACACACCCTGGACCACGCACTGGGGGGGGTGCGGGCACCGGCAATGTGCCCCGACGCCTCCCCCTCCTCCCGAACCCTCGCGCCTCCCACTCACCGGGTCTCTGCAGGAAGGTGCTGGGGCTCTCTCCACACCGGGGAGCTCCACTCTGCTCCCGGTCGTGCTGCAGCAGCTCTTGGGCTCTCCCTTGGTCCCGGGAGCCCCGAGTAGACAGGCGCCGCTCTCCCTCTTCGTGCACCGGATCCCGGGGTCGGCTCCTGGCAGCTTCCCGCTTCCTCCTTCCTGTCCCGGGCCGGCAGCCAATCAGAGCGCGGCCCGGGGAAGGTCACGTGATGTCCCGCAGTCCCGCCCCCGGCCTGCCTGACTTCCTGGTCGCGGCCGGGCGGCAACAGCGGGGACAATCTAGCGGGCAATGCCGGGTGGGCACCGGCGCCTTTAAAGGGACAATAAACGAGGTGGGCACTCGTAGATTCAAATAAAGGGGCACAGCCCAAAAAGGCAATAACCACAGCCACAGGTGCGGCGAGGGCAGCCGCGAACCGGCGGCAACACGCAGGGTGGCCCCTGCTTTCCCCACGCAAAATACGGGGCGGGGAAGCGCGATCGACAAATGAACAGGCAATTGCCGGGTGGGCACCGGCCTCCAGCAGACCACGCGCTTCCAAGCGCCAGGGGCCTCAATAAAGCGCTCCCAGCGCTATAATCAAAGGAAAAGCGCTCTCAAGCGCTAGAGGGCACTCAGTTCAGCAACAAAGTCCCTGTAGGCAGGCAGGGGGGCAAGGCTGGGCCCAGAGCCAGCACACTGGGTCTCCAGGCAGGGAGACACTCCAAGTGGCGGTCCTCTGGCCCAGCGGCAGCAGCAACAGCCCCCTCAGGATCCTGGAAGAGAACAACTTCTGCGGGGACACAGCCCCATTTTTATACACCAAATCCTTTGTTCTGGCACAGGGTGGGGGCAGACCCAGTCGCAACTGGTCCTTGAGTACCCTTGATGGCCCAACCACCCCTTTCTTTTACTGGCAGGGCTAGGGACATCAGTCACACCACAGGGGGGCGGAGCCAGCATTGTGTGGGGAAAGCCCACTCATCCAGGACACAGGTACACTCCTCCCACACATCACTCATGCTAATCTCCCACTCACCACCTAGCAGACCCATCCAGCCTTCCTGGAGCCAGGCTCACCAGCCTGCTCCAGCCAATCACACGCCAGGCATATTTTACACTAATATGCCAACTCCTGGAAATGGCATTTCTACATATGACACACTCATGCAACATACACCATTGCGAAGCATTCACTCTCACGAGTTCGCACATATCAGATTCGAACCTGTACACCCCACGCATCAGGAACTACCAGGGACACATACATTCCCCATGCATTCCTATGGGAGGGCAGGCCTATTTCATCACATGCACTCAGAGTGCGCACGCACTTTCCACTGGGACACAGTGAAAGTGCGCAGAACCCAAAAATCACCATCACCAGGTCACCATTACAAGCAAAAAGTCTAGGGGTGAACCTGCCATAAGGGCCAAGTCCAACACAACCCCCTTCCAGCCAAAACGCAGGGGAGAACAATCACCACCGTGATGGACTTCCCTGCTTGGGGCGATAGAACACGGACGCGGGCCCGCAACTGCAGGGACACCCTCCTGTTCTACGCCATGGTGAACCCATGGGATTCCTTCTAAAACCACTATCTGGACCAACAGGGCTACCCCACTGGTACTCCCAAGCTGTCCGCGGCCAGGACCAGGCCCTGGGCCACCCAGGTGCCACCGGTCCTTGCCAATTCGCAGAGCGGGGGGTAGTAACCCCTGGCACATAGTAGCCATTCTCCACTCTCCCTGTCTGCAAGACAGGACTAGACTGCCACTGGTTCTCCAGCCTAGGGCCTACAACCTCAGGCGGACCAGGAGTCTCAGGGAAGGCTCTCCTCCCCCTACCTCTTCTTCTAGGGTTCCTCCTCCTCCTGCGAGGGGTACCCTTACAACGCCACTCCAACCCAGGGTTTAACCCCTCAGGTTGCACCGGGGTCAGAGGTGGGCTCTCCCACCCTCTGCACCCCCTTCCAGAGGTCTGCCCTCTCCCAACTGGAGAAGTTCCTCTGGAAGAAGAACCGGTCAGGACACTAGTTACAGTCATCCCACCCTTCAGGTCAGGCTGAACCTGAACCTGGCCTCCCAACCTCCGGTCTAAAACCTTTGGTGGAATAATTGCCTGTCACTCCAGGACTTCTGGGGACTCACACGCAATCCCCCTGAGGCTGACACATGACCCATGTGTCGTGTGACTGTCTGCCTGGCGCAGATCTCCCGCCTCCTGTCCACCTGACAGTGCGCAAAGATCCCCCAGCACAGAAGTGGAGCCACCCGGGTCCCCCCAAGAAGATCTAGCCCAACTGGCTAGTCCCTGGTCCACTGGTGCATCCACTGGGAAACTCATCCCCCAATCACTCCTCACTTCGGACTTCTGTGCACTCCCTCCTGGAGTAGCACTGCCGGACACTGGAACCCCTGGAGCTCTAGTTACAGACGCTCCAGGTTCCCTAGACACTAGGAGATCCTCCTCAAGTGTACTAACAGGACAGCCTAGGTCCCCAACCTGGTGTTCCCTCAAGAAACCACCCAGGTTCTGAGACAGGGCTTCGGGCCTCTGGGGGCTCTCAGCCACCCACTGACTCCTGCTCCACTGAGCCAGGTAGTCAGCCCCTCCACCTTTCTCACTATACTGGGACCTAGCTGGGCTACACTGAGCCTCTTCCACCACGCTGGGCTGGAAGATACCTATACCACTACTGTTGGACTCACTCACTAGGGACTCTAGAGAACCTCTGGCCCTCTCCCAGCGGTCTGCTTCCTCTGCAAGATCGTATGGTTCAGACAATCCACACCCTACTAGGTGTTGGCGCAATCCTGGATAAACAACACTGAGCAACTGCTCTCTGAGAAACATATCAACCAATATGTCCCAATCACATTTCATGGGGTCCCGTACCCAATCACACAGGGCTCCACAACAGTCATCAACAAAATCTTCCCAAGACTGATGAGACGGTTTCCTAAGGTTCCTAAACCTCAACCTATTCTCCTCCTCTGGGGAAACAGGAACCATACTCGGGGAACTGGGAGTGGGATTTCCTACACTGAAATCTATATAGCTGCCACCACTGGACTCAACCCTCCCCGGGGAATCCAGACAATCAACACTGCGCGCAGGGGATAGTCTACACTCCAGAGCTCCTCTGCCTCTGGTGGAGGCCCTCTCAGCCTCCTCTATCCTTTCCTGTGCTAAGACCCTCTCAGTCTCTAGCTGTTGCTTCTTAACCTCCAGCTGTTGCTTTCTAATGCCCAGCTGTGCCATAGCCTGGGCATGCTCTAACTTGAGCTTCTCTAAAGCCAGCTGGTGTTCCCTTTCTCTCCTCCTATCTTCCAGCTCCTCTGGGGACAGGGAAAGGGATGAGGCGCTGCCTCCTACGCTGGACCCAGCAAGGGACTCCCTATCTATGGGGTCCTCACTATCTGCTGGCGTCCCTGTGCTATCATTTTCTTCCTCCTCCTCTGAATCTTCAGGGCTCCCCACAGACCCAACACCCTCATGGCGTGAGACCCGGGCCCTTTCCTCACTGCGCTCAAGATCCCACTGACCCTTTTGCCATAGGATCAGGCTGCTCCTAAGTTCGGACTGAGTGTCTGACTCATCCACCCCTATGTCTCTCTCTTCACAGAACCTTACCAACTCTCCCATACTGTATCCAAACAGATCACAGAAATCAAAAGCAGGCTCCATTCTGGCGGACGTTCTGGAGAAAAGATTACACAGGGAACCTAGGGGCCTGAGCTAACACAGGAGTACACAATTCACAAAGGATTCAGCAAGCTCTCTACCCCAGAGAACTCACACTCACTTGCCTAGTGCCACACACCATTCATTCACACACAACCCCCCCCTCGGACTGGTAAGGCAGTTTCTACCACCCCTGATTCCTCAACCTGACCACACATGACACAGGTACCAAACTCTGGGCGCGGGGCAGGGGAACAAATGTACTGGACACAATTGCACAATGATACCTTTTGGAGAAGAAAATAATGGAACTTCAAAAACAATAATCCCCTAAAATGTGGTCATCTAAAATGCAGAGTTCTGTGGTGTGGCCTGCCGCCACTGTGGTACAACGCAAACACAAATCCTCATCCTCACCGCTGCGTCCAATGTTAGAAACGGGACCCTGGCTGGCCAAGACTCGCGTCGAGGTCAGTCAGGGATCACCATTCCTAAGGTCAGGGCAAGGGAGTTACACGCCAAGATAACCCCAGCTCACCCTCTAGGTAACGTGGCGCGAGCAGCAAGGCTAAACTTGGAGGCGATATGAGTTAAGCATTTGCGCATGCACCCCAGCAACAACACCCAAGGCCCACCACAAAGGAAACTCCACACAAGGTTATATAAAAAATAGCCTTTGTATTACAATAAACACATTAGATAAAAACACACACTTTACAATGTGCCTGGGGCACGGGCAGAATTTACAGGGGATATTTACAAGACAGGGCCACCTGGACCACTGTCAGGAATCAGAAGTAACACTTTTAGAAATAGCACTTAGAATGTAAATTACTGTAGTACAAAAATAGCACACAACCAGTAATCACTGGTAACCAGGACCTCACTAGCACCACCTGTACTAGGGAGAAAATAACCACCTAAGCATCACAATACCTGTAGGGGTGTAAGAACATAACACATGATGCAATGCCTAACATTCATTCAGAGGTGTAAGGAGGGAAAACACATGATGCATCAACAATACATTCAGAGGTGCATAACAATAACAATTGCGCCAAACTCACAAGTCACCACCTGTGACTGTCCCTGTGTCCCAATGTCAGGGCCTAAACGTGGCAGTTGCCCACAAAGTGCTGGGCAACTGGTGCAGGGAAAGTTAGGGCAACGTTGGAGCCTCTCGGGCTCAAGAACCACCACTGTGGCACTGATGAGCCTCTCTGGGCTCTAAAACAACGAACTGGCACCCTGAGCCTCTCAGAGCTCGCAAAGCAGCTGTGGGCGCAAGAACCTCTCTGGGCTCTGAAATGAAGGTGGCACTCCTGGAGCCTCTCTGGGCTCCAAATAACTGGGACGCCTGAGCCTCTTGTGGGCAGGAAACAAAAATGCCCTCTGGGCCTCCCAGGGCTCGTCCCCACTTTGCCCCCTGATGGAGCCTCTCAAGCTCGGGTGATATGCCCCCGCGATCTAGGGGCCCCGCTCTGGGAACTCTGTTTGGCAGGAGGGCCCCTCGGGCTTCTACACACCCTGGACCACGCACTGGGGGGGGGTGCGGGCACCGGCAATGTGCCCCGACGCCTCCCCCTCCTCCCGAACCCTCGCGCCTCCCACTCACCGGGTCTCTGCAGGAAGGTGCTGGGGCTCTCTCCACACCGGGGAGCTCCACTCTGCTCCCGGTCGTGCTGCAGCGGCTCTTGGGCTCTCCCTTGGTCCCGGGAGCCCCGAGTAGACAGGCGCCGCTCTCCCTCTTCGTGCACCGGATCCCGGGGTCGGCTCCCGGCAGCTTCCGGCTTCCTCCTTCCTGTCCCGGGCCGGCAGCCAATCAGAGCGCGGCCCGGGGAAGGTCACGTGATGTCCCGCAGGCCCGCCCCCGGCCTGCCTGACTTCCTGGTCGCGGCCGGGCGGCAACAGCGGGGACAATCTAGCGGGCAATGCCGGGTGGGCACCGGCGCCTTTAAAGGGACAATAAACGAGGTGGGCACTCGTAGATTCAAATAAAGGGGCACAGCCCAAAAAGGCAATAACCACAGCCACAGGTGCGGCGAGGGCAGCCGCGAACCGGCGGCAACACGCAGGGCGGCCCCTGCTTTCCCCACGCAAAATGCGGGGCGGGGAAGCGCGATCGACAAATGAACAGGCAATTGCCGGGTGGGCACCGGCCTCCAGCAGACCACGCGCTCCCAAGCGCCAGGGGCCTCAATAACGCGCTCCCAGCGCTATAAGCAAAGGAAAAGCGCTCTCAAGCGCTAGAGGGCACTCAGTTCAGTCACAAAGTCCCTGTAGGCAGGCAGGGGGGCAAGGCTGGGCCCAGAGCCAGCACACTGGGTCTCCAGGCAGGGAGACTCTCCAAGTGGCGGTCCTCTGGGCCAGCGGCAGCAGCAACAGCCCCCTCAGGATCCTGGAAGAGAACAACTTCTGTGGGGACACAGCCCCATTTTTATACACCAAATCCTTTGTTCTGGCACAGGGTGGGGCAGACCCAGTCGCAGCTGGTCCTTGAGTACCCTTGATGGCCCAACCACCCCTTTCTTTCACTGGCAGGGCTAGGGAAATGAGTCACACCACAGTGGGGCGGAGCCAGCATTGTGTGGGGAAAACCCAGCCCATCCAGGACACAGGTACACTCCTCCCACACATCACTCATGCTAATCTCCCACTCACCACCGGGCAGACCCATCCAGCCTTCCTGGAGCCAGGCTCACCAGCCTGCTCCAGCCAATCACACGCCAGGCATATTTTACACTAATATGCCAACTCCGGGAAATGGCATTTCTACATATGACACACTCATGCAACATACACCATTGCGAAGCATTCACTCTCACGAGTTCACACATATCAGATTCGAACCTGTACACCCCACGCATCAGGAACTACCAGGGACACATACATTCCCCATGCATTCCTATGGGAGGGCAGGCCTATCTCATCACATGCACTCAGAGTGCGCACGCACTTTCCACTGGGACACAGTGAAAGTGCGCAGAACCCAAAAATCACCATCACCAGGTCACCATTACAAGCAAAAAGTCTAGGGGTGAACCTGCCATAAGGGCCAAGTCCAACATTTGACCTTTGCTGTAAGGGCCGAGGGAGAGTTGCATTACGGCAAGTCACATTTGCAGGTCAGAAAACACATCACACTGTCGTAAAAGTTCAAGTGCAAAATGTGGAAGCAGTTTAGGGACTGACAGAGCGACACCCATCAATGGCAAACAAGAGGTTTCTTTAGGAAGAAAACATTAATTCTCTAGAACTTCAGAACAAGGCTGAATCCTAGGAGCTACGATGGAACTTAGCTGTTTGTGGAGGAACATTGGGTGGGCTGTTGCAGGACTCACTACAACATCCGGCAGTGTCATAATCCTGACTAGATGAATGGGACTAGTATGGATCTTGTGCAACTGGCACAACAGTTGCCTTCTTGTGGTGGGAAATGTCTCATAAGAGACTGGACGCCAGATTTACGATTCTTTCTGCAATGTAAGGCTGCAAGGGAACTGACTCTGCTGCATACCCTGAAAGCGGTACAAAAGGTGGTGGTGATAAACGGAGCATCTGAATCAATCAAACACTCACACCCAGTCAAAAGTTCTGGGTTTAATCCATCACGGTTCTTTAGCCCACTCTGCCACCCCAGTTCAGACATGGCTATATGCAAATCCGTCTGACCCTGTGCCTCATGGGAACAGTCAAGCCCGAACTGCCAAGCCATGTCTTCCCTGGACCGGAAACAAGCTTCCGAGTACCGGTTTCTGACATTCCAGTCGTCTTCAGCCCGGCTTGCTTGAATCCAGTGGCAAAGTGAGCAAGGGACTCCCTTCTGAGCATACCCTGCCACACTTATGGCGGCCAAAAGCGGTACAAAAGGGGGTGGTGATGGACGGAGCATCTGAATCAATCAAACACTCACACCCAGTCAAAATATCTGGGTTTAATCCATCACCGTTCTTTAGCCCACTCTGCCACCCCAGTTCAGACATGGCTATATGTAAATCAGTCTGACCCTGTGCCTCATGGGAACAGTCCAGCCCGAACTGCCAAGCTATGTCTTCCCTGGACCGGAAACAAGCTTCCAAGGACCGGTTTCTGACATTCCAGTCGTCTTCAGCCCGGCTTGCTTGAATCCAGTGGCAAAGTGGACTTGGTCATTAATAGTGCCAAATCGCATACCATGTCAGTGGGTTGTCCCAAAAGCAAAGAAAAAACGTTCTTCTGTGGCAGTGAAGTTATCTCCGGTGTAAAGGTTTTCACCTACTTAGGTGTAGTGTTTGACCAAAGGGGAACCTGGGGACCGCAGCTAACCTCCAAGGCAAATGCGGTTAGAAGTTCTGCTTCCGCAGTCTTGGGGTTCGCAAAAAGACTTGGGGGGGAAACCCACAGAGGCTATTCTGGCCATTTACAAAGCCAAATCAGTTTCTATAGCACGATATGGGGCAGCAATTTGGGGATACACAAAAACAGACTGCATCCAAGTGGAAGAAAATTAATTCCTACGATCATTGTTTGGTTTGCCCCATCAAACAGCGACTTATCCCCTACACCTTGAATTAGGGGTGGGATTTATCACTGATATGCTAAAAGTAGCACCCATTATGTTATGGATAAAACTCTGGTTAAACCAGAACCTTAGTCTGAACCATAAAATCATTAAAGACTGTATGAAACTAGATCACGTGAGGGATATCCAGTGGTTGTCATATGTAGAGAATGTGGCTGCAAAGCTAGGACGCCCTGAGATTTTTGGAAGACCAGAATCCCTATGTAAAGAAGATCTAGTATGGGTGAAGACCAATTTCATCAGGCACTGTGTCACGGAGCGAGAGGCGGAGGAACTGGGCAAACTCTCAGTGAGGAGTTATGTAATGATAACTACAACTCCTGAGATGGCGCCCTATTTGTCAGTGGTAACAAACTTTTTCCATAGATGGTTACTGACAAAATTCCGTTTCAATCAAATACATACGGTCTTATGGGATATGAAAATTTGGTGTAAGTTAGAGGATTCTACCCCATGTAAATGTGATGATAAGTCTGTTCAGGATACTGCACATTTTCTATTTTTTTGCCCTTGGTATTCTGAACCCCGGAAGCGATATGTCAAACCTTTGCTGAAAGAGATGAGTTTTTCTCAGTATAAACCTGCACTGCTATTTTTGTTAATGTTGGAAACCCCTGTCATTATGTATTATATTGCTAGTTTTTTGACAGCTGCTGTAAGAATTAGGAGATTAAGATTGGACTTTTAATGCTGTAAAACATTCTTTTTAAAACTGTATTTTGTACATGAATTATCGATTGTGGGGTTTTGTATGGAAAGGGAACCGTGCAATAGTTTTCCTCAATTTCAATTCAAAATAGTCTTTATTCGATATGTTTCAATCATAAAAGACAATTTACAGTTTAAAAAAAAGAAATTGTTGTTTTTAGAACCCCACTCCCTGCCCCACAATGAAACAAAATCCACATTGAATTAATTTAGTCCAAAAGTTAAAAAGAAAAATGAATAAATACAACCCTTAAACATCATATTAACATTTTTACATATTAACAGTTAAAAATTATTAAAAAGAAGCAAAATTTCAAACACTCACACCCAGTCAAAATATCTGGGTTTAATCCATCACAGTTTTTTAGCCCACTCTGCCACCCCAGTTCGGACATGGCTATATGCAAATCAGTCTGACCCTGTGCCTCATGGGAACAGTCCAGCCCGAACTGCCAAGCCATGTTTTCCTGGACAGGAAACAAGCTTCTGAGAACCGGTTTCTGGCATTCCAGCCGTCTTCAGCCCGGCTTGCTTGAATCCAGTGGCAAAGTGAGCAAGGGACTCATGTCTGAGCATACCCTGCCACACTTATGGCAGCCAAAAGCGGTACGAAAGGGGGTGGTAATGGACGGAGCATCTGAATCAATTAAACACTCACACCCAGTCAAAAGATCTGGGTTTAATCCATCACCGTTCTTTAGCCCACTCTGCCACCCCAGTTCAGACATGGCTATATGCAAATTAGTCTGACCAACAAATGCACCATATCTACTAAGATATGGTGCATGCCTCCACTCTCCCAGTGCTGGTGCACTTATCTCACCCTAGCACCAATACACGCACTCTTGCGCCACAACGTAAGTGTGCCTGCATTGAGGTTAGGACTGTTTTTGTGTAGGAACTGAAACTTTCCTACTCAAAACAGTCATCAGAGGTGCATTCCTCCAGATGATGTAAGAAGGAGCAATGAAGGTATTTCTCCTCGTTCGGCTTCTCTTAGATAGGCACACCATTTTGGTGCAAACTCAAGTTTAAAGACTTTAGTAAATCTGGATATGGGTCAAAAGCAATAAGTGAATGAATGGAAACAACCATGCTCCACCAACGGGATGCATCCCCGACGCACAGTAACACAAGGCAGCTCTATGTGTTGTATTGCGTTGCATTGGTTTTTTACTACTCCACCAGACAAATCTGGCTTTGCGTGGCTTAGTAATTCCTGAAAAGTTTGCATTAAGGCGCATCATAAAAGGGGCACGACCCAGTGATAAAATATTACTAATTTTGGGCCTGACTTCTTAGGGTCTGATTCACAACGATGACTTACACTTTTAGAGTCACTTACATTTTTGAGGAAGTGTATTACTTTTGGCTATTCACAAAAAAAAAACAACAGTTAGTCCAGTACCACTCATGGCGCAGCAACACCCTTCCATAAACAATATAAAAAAATAGTACATAACTATAATTTAACAATAATGTTTAATAAAATATAGCTATATTAAAATTCAATGTCATCAATCCTCTACATCCCTCTAAATAATTATAAAGAATTACAACTTTTTTTTCTTTGAGTGAGAAATTTAAACTTCAGAAATATAATAGTCATGTGATATAATATTTTTCCATTAATTAATATATTTATTTCAAAGTTAAGTTATTAGTGCTGTAGCTTTTCAAATATTGTGTTCTATATTTAACTAACTAAATATATAAAATGAATTTCATATTTTAGTTAAATTTATTTTTCAAATGTTCCCTCTAGTATAGGATGCCTCCACAGTCGGGGCGGAGATCCCCACATAGTAAAGTAAATGAAATAGTGGTGCAATTTGCATCCCACATTTAACCCTGTTTCGAGTATGAAGGGGTGTGGTTACCCAAATCTAATTAGTGGCCATTTCATCTTCAGGTTCTCAAAAGTACTAGATCCAATGTTAAAAAATAAAACTACTGCACACCTACCTTTCGATATAGTGGCTGCTCAGTAGCTTTCCTTCTGTCCAATGTGCTTTAGCGCCTTTGAAAATATCCCCAAATAAGTTACATTCAATCCACTTAAGGTAGAAACTCTACCCGTTAACTGCACTTATAGAGAATAACAATCATCTGGTCACAGTTGAGAGGAAAGTCTGTTTCCAAGTGCCCCATCGCTCCAAAACCTGAAATGAAAAGAGCGATAAATTCTAAAAAGATGTCTTACATATTTTTCTATATAAATTTAACAAATTAAGCAAAGCTTAGCACATGGAGGTAAACATTAGAAGAATGTTAGAATATCTTGGCACTGCAATCTTCAATTTTTCAAACAACACAAATTCTTCATAGTTCATTCAAATATAAAAACTACTGTTTAAAATAAGTGGATCTGCAGTTTAATAACTTTGCACTAATGTAAAAATGTCAAGTTAAAAATGAGACATAATGTTTAATAGCATGATAGCAAATGCTTATAATGTGACATCCTGACTTAATTTTGAAACATAACACAATCCAAAGGTATACCAATTAAAACACAAATTACATTTAAATACATCTAATGTCAAGGTAATATAAACATGGGATTCCCAAAGGTTGACTTATGCTCCCAACTGTTACTGAAGTTTTATATATAAAAACATAACTTTTATACAAAAATGATCTACATAATATGAATGTTCAACATTCTGAGTGATGAACATGTCTCCCCTCCTCTGAGGGGGTGCCATGGTAATGACAACTCCAAAAACATTTGGACAATTCCAAATCCAGATTGGCTGGGTGAGGTCATTAGTTCTGAAGACTCCTTACAATGTTTTATACTACTCCAATGAACCTAATGCCGCACCTCTAGGCAACAAAGGGAATATTTTCCTGTACTGGCTAACAATTAGTAGCCCCATCATAGGCTGCTGTTGGGGACATAAAGCCTGCGTGAAATTCTGAATATAGAGCCCAATGCTCATATTATGTGCAGCTCCCCAGGAGCCGCCCCCCCCCCCCTTCTCTTGAAATATTCTTCCCCTTGATCATGTGCCCTGGGTGAAGCTAAATGATGTATTTATGGTTTGTATTTAATAAATGTCTGGCATTCTTCCAGAAATGCGATTTCTCTCTAAATCTAAGAGCTGGAGAATATGGTAATTCATATTTTGAGTGATAGCTTTAGAAGTGAAAAGTATTATTGAAAATCTAATGACAGATTCAGGTTCATTCAATGAATGAAAACTCATGACATAAAGTGATTTCCACTTCCCACTAGAAGCACTATATAAACAATTGTAAGCTACCATTTCAGTTATGCATTCAGGAGTGAAGAATTACAACTAAATATCCCACACTGGTGCCTCACTCTGTGACTCTTCTCTTTTTTCTCTACCACATATTAACTCATTCATGACCAGGTCCCAGCTTATGTATCCATAATGTGCTATCTTTTTCTCCAGCATAAGCTGCCTTGTCTGCCTAGCCTGCCAGTCTGTCTTGTAGTACATTGCATATGTCTCTGGGGCTTGATTAGCAGGCCCCAGAGACCACAGAGTGAAGATAAAAAGGAAACAAAGAAAAACCCCAGGGTTCACGAGTTCAACACTATGATTAGTGTGGCTCACTGGTTAGAGCAGGCAGACCCTGAAGCAGAGGTCAGACCCGGGACCAGGGTTCAATTCCCGACGCGGCAGGGTGTTGAGCTCAAATGTCCACGGACTCGATAATTCTCGCTTCGGTGCCTGACCTAATCATGGGTTCACACTCTGCAACCCTGGGCATTAAGCTTGCTTAATCTCCACAACGGCCCCCCCGCGGCGGGATGCCTGGCTTTCACCTTGGGGATGCCCTGTAAGGGCTATCTCACAGGGAAAAACCAGGACGGGTTCCCAAGGCAAGCGTGGAGATACCCCTTCGGGGGTCGATTCTGGCGCTATATAAGAAATATAATAATAATAATAATATAATAGTGCATAACACAGAGAGAATTCCTCTCACTACCTGTACTGGCAATTTCCTTCGAACCAATCACCTTCCTTACACCTAAAACTCTGACTCCTCTCGCTGTATATAGAAGTGTACACCTAAAAGATCCTGACAGCCACCATACCAGCTGCAGCCCAGGAAGCAAATTATAGGGCTGCATGGAATTGCAAGTTCCATCCCAAAATAGGGTTTGTGGCCCCATTCCCACTAAATTCCCACAACAGTGCTCGGAACCAACTGAAAGTAGTACTCAATACACATTGCTTGTTTTTCAAGACGGAGCAAGTGGCCTGTAAAATACCACTATTGAAAATGTGCCCTTTCTGCAGCGTCACCGCAATTGTTGTACCCATTTTTGCTGGCCATGGGTTTCTGTGAACTTTACCTCTGCTAATCAGCGGTAAAGTACTTGTGCCCTCCCTTTTAAACATGTCAACATTGGTATACATCTGAATAAGTACCTTTGATTAACTTTTAAATCCTTAGTATTCGGTACTTCGTGCAGGGGTACTAGGGCTGGTCTATTAAATGCTACTTGTGGGATGTAGCTCTAACTGTACCACCCACTACATTAGCACTGTAAATATATCTCCAGGCCTGCCTTTGCGACCTAAACATGCAGTTTAAAAAACCGTTTCAATCAAACAAACCAAACTTTTTGCCAGGCCATTTTAATACTAATAAGTCTCCCTTAAGTTAAGCCCTAAATGCCCATAGGGGTGGCTACATGATATTGTTAAATTACGATCTGTTTATTTAATCTTTTACAGGTCCTGACAGTGGAAAACCTCCAAAGTCATTTTTCACTATGGTATGGCAAGGCTGGCTTTCCCATAGGCTAATACTGGTTTACACTATTACATTTAACAAGTTCTAAATTCTCTTTAGAAGTAGCTAGAAAATAACTCAAGGACTCATTTTAACAGTAATTTAAAATACAACTTAATGGTCAAGTCAGATTTTACATTACTATTTTGAAAATGGTACTTTTAGAAAGTTCTTACTTTCCAGTCAAAAATCAAAAGGCTTTCCTGCTAGTGTCCAGTTGTCCCTTGGCCACGATGGATTCCCTGTGGTGAGATGTATAATGCTTCCAGACAGTGGACTTGGGGCTTTGTGTGAGGGAAGGGAGATTCCTTCCTTGAAAGGTTGGCCTGGGGGCTGTGCCCAGCCCCTTCCGGAACTTCACAAGGCTGAATACCTGGTCACAGGCAGGTAAAGCTCACACTTCGGCCTGCCTCCCCTTTGTCTTCCTTTTCAAGCTGGAACCTACCCAGAGGGAGGGAAGGAATTGACCAGAGCTGGTTTAGTGGGCGGACAAAGGAATTCCCTCCACCACAATCTAGCACTGAGTCTAAAAGTGGCAGACCCATAACCACTCATCAGAACACCCCTGGACCTGTGAAGAATCAGAAGAACTGCCCTGCTGTCTGAAGCACCTGAAGGAATTCTAGACCTGCTAGCTTTCAACCCAGGACCCCATAAGTGACTGCAGCGGTCAGCTGGCTCACCTCCTATTTGAGCGCAGGGAAAAAACAACTGCTCAGCTAACCAGTACCAATTGAACCTCCTGTCCCCAAACTGCAAGAAGTGGGACTTAGAAACTTTTTGCCACATTTCTGACTGGAGAACGGATGGAGGCTGGGCTCACCGTTGAAGCTGTAATGATCAATGTTGAGTCGCTGATCAACCTCAGCTTGGTGGATTGCCTCCCTGAAGGAAATATGACTTCCAGAAAGTTTTCTATGTCCGAATGGACTTTATCAATACCAGTGCAATCAGTGTTGAGGCCTTCCCAGGCATGGACTTCAGATTTTGTCCACTCTGAGCATTCTTGCCTTTGTCGATGACTGCACCGGGATCCTACTCTTCAGCAACTCACCATCATAGAGGCCTGCTTCAGATTCATTCTGCAGCTTGCCCTGCTGATGGTTCATCAACAACCACTTTTCCTGCAAAATGTTCTTTCTCAAAATGTAAAGTTTACAGTTCCCACCATGATCAGCCTGGTCCCTGTAAACAACCCGTGCTCCATTGAGGTCAGCCTTAAAAATGTACTTTAACTAGATATGTGACAAGTTAACTACGGTTTCTGCTGTGTGCTGTTTGGTGCTATTTTCTTATTCAAAATGTAAGCATTCATATCTCTATTACAGTTATTGAATGTTTGTTGTTTTGTTGTCATTTTATTGGTTAAAACATTCTCTATTCTAAATGTACTTAGGATTTTTCTTGTGTTGTATTTCCACTTTACTACTGATGGAGTGCTGCATAAATACTTTCCACATTGCCTCTAAGTACAAGCTGACTACTTTGTGCCATGCTACTGGAGTGCTAAGCACAGGCAGACAAGGAATATGATTATAATTTTAGGTGAGGCTTCCCTTCCTTCAATTTACTGTCCAATGTCTTACAGCCGCATAGGTACATGGACAAGCATATGTGAGTTTAATGTTTTATTTGTGTGTGACCTAAACAGGAGTCCACTGAACCTATCCGTAATTGCAAAACCAAAAGATCTGGGGAGAAGCAAAGAAACATAAGCTGTTATCTATTTCAGTAGTAACAAACTAAGCAGCTTGAACTAGGTCCATTCATTGTTCAGTGGGCCCTGAAGATCTCATTTCATGCCTTGAACCCCAGAAGCAGCTGCAGCTTAGATCCCTGTCGGTGGGAGGCTCGGGAGAGGATAGGAAAGAGTTGCCGGAAGCTGAAGCTGGTAACTGCCTGCCAACAGGACTTAGGTTGAAATGGGGCTTTACACATTCGAGCACTTGATATACTGGCATGTCAGGGTGTTGTACATATCTTTTCAATGTGGGTTGTGGCATCATAATGGTGCTGTATAGACTTTGGCAAATTACATATATCCGTTTCAAGTATGCTTTACACACTGATACAATCACGTATTGCTTTTACATTAATTGAATGAGTTGCAAAATGTTCAAAGGGAAATAGTCTATAATCCTGTGTAATGTGCGAACTGTTGGCGTACATGCTGGCCAAACAAGCCCATTAACTAAGGCAATGTTATCTGAAGCATTAAGAGATGGGTTTAAGTGCCTTGGAATATAGTTTAAGGTCAATTGTTCTGCATTGATTAGGTAAAAACAATCTTTTGCCTGGGTGTCTTTTCTTTTAGGTATATCATGCACAGATGCAGAAGGGTTGTAAGGCCTATGCTAACTGCCTGGCATACATTTGATAGCCCAGCATGTTGACCTGCCATATTCACCATCATATTATTTGCAGTACAAACGTTTTTATGGAATCATAGCTGGCAAACGCACAGATGGGTGCATCATATCTGGCACAAAAGTGAAAAGAGAAGGTTCATGTCTTGGCATAACACTTTATATGAACATTTACTCAGTGGAGAGCACCTTACAAGTGAGAGGCAGCCTTTTTGTATGGCACACGTGTTTGCCTGCTTTTTATTGTCTTATTGTTTTCACCTGGCATACACTGTCTTATTAGGAACATACACTCATTTCTGCTTTCTAGAAAAATTGCCCCTATTTACTCTGACATGCCCGAAGTTGTATTCAAGGGGCACACTTATGAAGAGGTCATGAAGTGTAGCACTACAAGCCACCTTGCTGCTCTCTGTTACAGGACAAGGACAGGCAAAGGCGCTGACTGCCTGAGTTCCTCGTTCATTCTTGCTTTTTTCCCTAACACTGTCCCAGTTTCAGCAGCTTTCGAAGAGCCCTTAACCTCGAATGACCCCACAGTGCAAATGTCATTGTCTCTATAGACTTCCTTGCTGCATACTAGGTTTGATGTGACCTTCATTTGCTTTCCCAATGTTGTAGTTTAAATAGTTGAACCCTCCCTCACGCCTGGCCAAGCAGCAGTTAGTAGTTTGGAGAGCAGTGACTGCATCCAGAAGTGATGCTTCCTCTTCTTCAAGTGAAGGTTAAACCGACTGGTCTGCAGCAGATGAAGCCCCTTCATGACATTGACTGATCGCTCTGACCTTCATTGACCCTGTTCTTTGGGTTGAATAATCGTGAAGATCTCTATGAGTGAGACGAAGCATGGATGCTGTCCTGAAAGAAGCAAAAAGGACAGCCCTGCCACCTGCTGTTATTCTCTGTTCCATCCTCGGGCTCCAGGTCATATCTGAGTGACAAAAGCAAGGATTTTCGTTTAAGGCATCCTCTGGAGAATACACCTGCCAGGTGGCATGCAAACTACCCGAGCTGTGCATTCTGGGAGGATGGCAAGAGCTGACCTTCCTATAGTCACCTGAGAAGGCAAGCTACCTCAAAATTGTTGGATTGACATATGAGCTCTTCAGATGTAATGCCACCTGGCTGAAGGCTGCCCAGCTCCACAGGCAAATATAAGTTCGAGCATCCCTTCCACTAAGGTCAGACCCACATGGACTGAGGCCTGCATGGACACTTGAGTAGCAAAGCTTGTTACTCATGGTTCTGACTAAAGTTCAAGATCTGCTAAATTCCTGCTCCCATTCCGTTCCACTGACCTTGCCTGCATGGAAGCCTCCAGTTGACTCAAGTATTCAGCGAAGGGACACTGAGCAGGAAGAAGTCCTCTTTAGCCCTCACCAAAGATTATACGTTTTGCAGGAAACTGTCATTTACAAGTGCAGGTTTCATGAGTTAGCGCACTTCGGCCATGAGCCAACACTAGTGTTATTGTCACCTTTTTTTGTGATCTCAACATGCCTTTTCCTTCTATCCGCTAGGTTCAAGCTGGCATGGTATGAGCGTAAGACTATCATCAACTTAAAAGGCCTGGTGCTAGATGTCCACCAGTCTGCTCGGACTCTGATGCCATCGTCTTTCAGTCATTAGAACTTCCATATCCATGTTTCAAAGCAACAGCGGGCACTAACACTACATGGTAGATAATGATAACTGTGAACACTCTTCACCGTGACACTTCATTCTGTAGAGATAGTTTTTTTTTAATGTTGTATACTTTCTGGTGTCTGGGCTCGATCTACAGCAGATATCTTGAAGGAAATGAGGTTGCCTTAACAAATAATATTTTTTTAAGAGTTAGTAGTGTTTCCCTGGACCACAGCCCACTCCTGAGCAAGATTTTTCATTTATTGACAAAGAGGTAGAAGTCCCTATGTGACCCCTTCCCCTTGCAAATGGGTTACCACTTCATTTAAGGACTTTGTAACGTTTCAACGGTTGCCACCTAAATTGAGGGCATAGAACATTGATACATAGGATTGCGAGTCAGAAATGGGTTGCGTTGCCTCAAACATGTCGCTTCCAAATTGTGATTTGTAATGCATATTGATTTTGTTTGGTACACAAAATGGGTTTAGTATATTTCGAAAAGACATTCAGCAGTCACAAACGCTTAGATTTCACTAATCACACAACTTGCAACTACAAAATGGCTTTGCGCAGGATCAGTGTTTGAACTGTATTCATAATTCTAGCCAGAGAATTGTGATCCTCCATATTCTCTTTGTTGATCAACAGCACAGAGTCTGCAAACAGTCAGTGCTACGGAATGTAATAAATTGGGTTATTGGTTGAGGGGGGTGAAAGCCCCTCTCATGCAACAGCTACAGTCCATGTCTGAGTGGACCACAAATGTCACTAAATTAATCTGTGCTTAACACTCTGATAATTTGGCACAAAGCCAGTCAGACTTAACCTAAAGGTAAAGTGTAAAGTATTTATGCCACACAGACATAGTAATAAAGTGAAAATACAACACAAGAAAAAGTCCCTAAACCAATTTAAAAAATAGATTTAATTCAAATACATAAAATTGTACTGGAATGAGAAGTATCCAATAAGTAGAACTGGAGATATTGAATTTTAAGGTGTTAAGTGAAATAGCACCAGGACACAAAAATCTTTCCTCGTGGTTATCTGTTCATGCAGGCCAAGGGAAAGTCACAAGGTAAGGCAGACCACTTTGGAGCGTGGACCGGATACAGGTACCAGGTTAGTCTCACTGAAAAGTGATTTATTAAAATCCTGGTGTGAAGAATCTTGTTTGTGCTGGAGGAGGATACAAAAAGGAGGTTATCGGCTCTAAGAGCAGGTTGGGCATCACAGACAGTCATTGCTGCAGCGTGAAGAGCCGGTAGTCGCTGAAGCCTCACGTTGGTTGATCATTATGGATGGTTGCCGTTGGCATGAAGGGCAGGTCTTGCGGTACCGATTATTATGGATGGTTGCCTTTGGCGTGAAGAGTGCAGCAGAGTTTTGCCTCAAACGTGGACGTTCTCAAATGTGAAGCACCAAAATTTCAGGATTTGCACCTTTTTCTTGTGGGGGAGCTCTCAATTATGCCAGCTAAGGGTCTAGGACTTGAGGGCATCTCTTGGGGAGCAAGACTCCAGCAGAAGCCAGCAGCAGAGCTCAGGTAGGTCTGGGCAGGTCCCCTGCCAGCTGGCCGGCTGGGCAGTTGCAGGGAGGCCTCTGGAAGCTTGTTTTGTCCCTGTAGTTCATACAGGGCCTGGAATCAAAGCAATCAGGTCCAACCTTCCTTCTTCGGGCAGCAAGGCTGTCCTTCTGAATCTTCCACACATTCAGGAGTATTCTGCTGGTTGGTTCTGAAGGTTCTGTTTTATACCTCGTGCCATCATCTGAGTGGGGAATTCCTTGACCTACCCCTAACTATCCCCAAAACTGGTTCTGGTCAGACTCCAAACTGTCTAGAGTAACAAAAGGCAGATCAGGCTTGGTTTCAGCCTCAGGTTCCTTTTGTGTGCTGTAGGCAAAGCCCTTTAAATTGTTTAAAAACCTACTTTAGTGGGTGGCTTAACAAGTGCTGCAGCCTACTGGTAAAATTTTTCAGCACAGAAAAGGCACTCATTAAAACAACCACAAGAGGGCCTTGCAGTCCCGCTGAAGAGAATATGACTTGTTGTCCTGCATGCTTTTTTTACGCAGGCCATTACAACGTGGTCATTACAACGGCATTGTTGCAATAACGCATGCCATTACTCCGCAAGTCGGAACAACGACTTGCTCGGGGGGGTGGTGCTGGATGTTGGAATAGTATGATTTACTATTCCAACCCCAGTCTGTGCAACAGTAGGGAAGGTGTTGGATTTTAAATCCAACACCTTCTGACCCCTAGAGAAAGTTGCTGTTCCGCGGAGTAATAGCATGCGTTCTAACAACGCGGTCATTGTAATGACCGCATTATAATGGCATGTGGTGTTCCGGTTTCGGGGTAAACAATGTTTACCACTGAAGAGCATATAGCTCTAGCTAGGAGTGCTTTAAAATAATATGGTAAGTTATCAGGGGGTCATGGATGTAATGACCCAGGAGACGTACTGATTTTTTTAATGTTGCTGGGAGGGTTAGACTCCCTGCAGCCCTAAAAACATTAAAAAAGAATTTGCAGTGCCCTTCCTGATTCTAGGAGCACCATTAAGCTAAACAACATATAACATACAAAAACCCTTGCAGGGCATTATAGAGCGCTCCTTCAAAGGAGCAATGAATGATAGACAAGCTGCTCTTGCTGTTCACTTATTCTTCCTATTGGTGTCCTGATGCTAACCTGGGACACCGTTTCGATATTTATTGGGGAGGGGCATGCTGCCCACCCTCCCCGAGCCTTTGCAGGCCCTGAGGACCCCATCCCTTCTGGCTGTATTTTTTTTATTAAGGGGAGGGGGGACACATCGAAAAAAAGAAAAAACTAGGAGAAATTACGAATGCCTCCTAGTATTGCCATTTTATGACCAGGTATTACCCGGTCTTGTTTTTTGTCGCTGCCAAAAGATTGCACATCTGGGCAGCGTCAAAAAGCAATAATGGGTGTTGCGGTGAAATGCCCACAGCAACACCCATTGCTCGCCCTTCTGCCACAGCGGACTGAGGCAAAAAAGGGCATATTTACAAGGTGGTGTTAGGTGACTTTGTGCACCTTGTAAAGATGGTGGCATTAGGGGCTTGTAAATAAGCCCCTAAGTGAGAGAGAGTGAGCCAAAGTGTGAGTGTGTGAATCAGAAGGAGTGAGAATGAGTGGAACAGAGTGAGACTGACAATGAGTCGGTCTGAGAGGGTTAGAGTGAGAATCAGTGAGACTGACTGAGCTAGGGAGACTTAGTTAGAGTTAGTAAAAGTGAGTGCAGGAAAGAATGTATGAGAATGAGTGAGAAATTAAGACTTGAGTGCCAGTGAGTCTGAGCAAACTTCCAAACTCTCCACATAAATGATCCAGTCTCACTCACTAGAAATACAGCCAATGATTATGCCCCACAACATTCAATGTTCATCAGCCACCACTGTGCTGTACCATTACTCAGAGTTCACATCTCTTAGCTCGGCATTATAAAATCTTCCTTCAGAATCAAGGAGGCTTGGGACGCTGACAGTCTATCATAACGGGGTTATTCACTAGATATTGTTAGGTGGTCTCTGTGACTGTAAGAAGTCATAAAAAAACATGACACAACGTGTTAAGTTCCTCAGCTAGTAATTTACAGCTGTCTGCCAAGGGGGTGGGGGTGGGGGTTAGAAAATGGCTCCTCAATGGAGAGCTTTTCATTTTCAATGATTTGGGGGTAATGCATTTGTTTGGTTGATTCAGCTTTGATTGCATAACCATATTCTGAGGTGAAATGTATATATTTCCTGAACTCAGTGAGACATTAACGAATTTTAAAATTGGGTTAAGATAAATGCAAAATGCCAACGTGCCCTTCAAAGATGAGAAATGTATGCATACTTGTTTAATCTCAGTCTGTCATTAGGAACTTCAAGTTCCTAACTGGGTTCTACTGAACTAACAAGTAAGGAACATGGTTGAAGAATCTCATCCTATCAATTTTTAATTTGATGAGCACCCCCTCTTCACCCCTCATTTGCAGTTCATGACAGAAAATAATTTTGATCCTACTCCCAGTGTGAAACCACATTAAAGTATGAACATAACACAGTAACATTCTCAAAATAGCAAGCAAAAATACAGAAGTGGCTACAAGAAGAATTAAGAGAACTGGAGAAATGAATTCTTAAATTTTAAGCAAAAGGTACCACAGAAAGACAAACCCCCATAAACTGCGTCATTTCCGGCCAACTGCAATGCAGCGGAGATCAGGTCAAACATTGTGCCTTCGCACTTTGTTACTTTTTCGTTTCCCCACTTTGCTATTCGGGGTAAGGCTAGATGCAGAATCTGGTGGGGGTCCTACAAATCAGGATACGCAGCTGTCAAGCTCCTGCAGACAGTCAGTTTTTACATCAAAAGCTCAAAGCAGGATGAATTTCCATTTCATAGCTTTCAAGGGTGCTTCGTCAACAAGTTGAATGTATCATCACGTACTAGTCCCAAGTTGTGTGTTCGGACATTAGAAGTTATTTCGAGTTTGGCAGCGCCCCAGCTCAGTGAAAAGTCTGGCCTCCGCTCCCCCGGTGGTTGATCCCTTGCTACATTCAGAGGCCCGTTTGCCTGGTGAAAGAGCTTCTCTAACCTGCTGTTATGGCAGAGATTGCTTTCGCGACTGCTCATACAGAGTCAGTCGCCATGTGTTTTTCAGCCTGCTCTGTGTTTGTTTACTTTCAAGACTGAAACCAAAAAGTGGGGCTTGTTAATGAAAAACAAAAACTATGACCGTGACATGCACAGAGATTTCTCCTTCTGTGTGCGGTCCAGTAATTGATTTTGCAGAGGTGAGCCCCGTAGGGGCTCAGGAGCCGGCGCCATAACCGGCAGCGAGCCCCCACCAAAGCAGACAAAATGGGGGCCGGAAGTGGCGATCGGGGAGAAGGCGGCGGGAATACGGGGTCTCCCTAGATATGCGAGGGAGCCCCCATTTGGCGCCCAGCCCGCCCCCCCTCACCTGGTTTCCGGCCGCACCGCGGCCAATGGGGGGGGCAGGCGTTGTTTGAAACCCCAAATGAGGGGGGTGTCTCGTGGCCAAGCAAGGCCTTGGGGGGGCATATAAGTGCTGCTCCCTCAGGGATGTCCAGGAGCGGGGGAGCAGCACGGTGAAAGAATCTTGACCCACCCACCCACACCTTAGGAACAGCATTGTCGCAGGGCTGTGATAGGGAAAGGGCGTGGCGAAGGGCTACGCTGAGAACGGTTGGTACGGAGGCACACCGGAGGGCGGTGCGCCAGAATAGGTCCACTCACCTTCTGATGCCGCACGGCTGGGTGAGATGGCCTAAGGACAGCGGCTCTGGGATGCCTCACGGCTGGGCGACATGGCGATGAAGGGAAGGGGGAATATGCAGAGACGGCGCACGCAGCCCAGCCCCCGCCGGATGGCAGGGCACAACAGGTCGGAAAGTATGCGAGGCAGCCTAACTCGGGGACAATGGATATCCCCTTCCCGCGCAGAGGAAGCGCAAAGAAATCCAACCAACAGAAAAACCGCCCCAGAAGGGGCAAGAGACAATGGCAAGCAATGTATAATGACATAACATGCAAATGCAAGTGATACCTGATGCAAGTGATACCTGTCTTTCCTTGTAACCCTAATAAACTGCGGCCAATAAATGACCACCACAGAGAAAAGGTGTAGTGGCATTCTTGGCGGGAGGGGGAGACAAGAAAAAGGTACTTAGGGATCACTGCGGGAGTGGGGCAGAGTGGGCAGGTTATTCCTTCTGGTTCCAAGCAGGAAAAAACAATCACGGTTGCCACGCCCTAAGCAGGGTGTGTAGACAGTCACTATGGCATGGCCTCCCTGTGGGAGATCTGTCACGTACTTCCCCAGCGATTTCCTCACTTCTCAATGGACAGAGCAGATGCCCTGCTTCTACCAACCTCTTCCATTTATTAATTTGAGCCGGTGCCTTCCGTCTGCCACATGGTGGCACTGTCACTTAAATTTAGAGATGAGCACAACAGCTGTTTATGAATTTAATACACAAAAAAAATGTCTAATACCTACCAGTCTGGCCATTTTTATGGCTTTGGGGGCTTGGAATAGCCACACTTTTAAAAGTGTGATGATTAGTCGTGTATTGATACTGTCACTGGCAGCTCTGGCTGGGGCAACTAGTGGTGCAAGCTGTAGTGACCTCATGACGAGTGCCCTGCACTTATTTTGTTTACAAATTAAGCACATGACCTCTTTTGCCCTTTTGCACCTTGTTGTCACCTATAAATTGGATTCCTGCTCATCCATCTTTGCCAGAATGGAGTCCACTGTCCCAGTGACAGACTGGGTCACAATAAGAAAGTCAGAAGTGACCTACAAAAGGATTAATAAATGACCGACACCTCCAGATAGTTTAATTCGCTCTGGGCTTTATAACTTTCCGGTGAAAGTGCAAAAACATAGGCATATACATTATCCAAGGCTAACTACCATTAACCTGGGGCTCCACGACCTCATGCCCTCTGTCGACTAACCAATAAAAAATCGGGTAATATTTTCAATTACTACAAAAAAAATGCCACAGAAAATGAACAGAGGCCCAAACACTATCTCTGAAAGTCATATCTTTAAAACTGCGTGGACTAAAAGATGAGCTATCTGACAGAATCAGGAAAAATCCGCATTCAGGCTGAATGCCTCAGCACTTCTGCAGTGTTCCGGAACAAACGAGAACATGTCAAAGCCTCTGCCACGGTCCGCGCATTTCTGTTTTTCAGCTTGCTTTCACTCGTTAAATACGTGACATAAGCTCTTGTCTTACAAAAGTCATTTAATTAGGTTGTGAAATATAATCTTTTCAACACTGCATACATTCCTGATCTTAAAAGATTTTAGAAACTGGTTGAATAGTTTTTAAGGCAGCTAAACAGCATTCGATGTTGTTGTTTTAATTATGTTAATACTGAAAATCAAAAATGATCTTTTGAGTTTATTAATTATACTGTATTTGTATCCTTTACTACTTGCGTTTTTTACTTTAGACCCTATTGTAATTGTCCTGTAATGTTCCAGGATCCATGTAGTCTACAACTCAAATATTTGAGTTTAGGTTGAATATGTACTGAAAATAGATGGAACATGCCTGCCTCTTCACACACGCACGCACACACACACGCACGCACAGACACACGGATAGCTCCTCCACTGGCAGAGGAGCGTTGCACTCCCTGCAAGCAGCAGCAGCTGCAAAATTATAAAAATAAAGCATGTATAAAGCATGTCTATTATTGTTTTACTTTTCCCGATACCGTGGAGTATAGGGGGCGGGGCCATGGGGATGACAGGCAGGAGGGGAAACCTTCACCACTGAAGCTGTCTGCAGGCCGAGCTGCGTTGCCAGGTCGGAGACAGCAGGCACAGGCTCCCAGTCTCTCTGGAAGGGCAAATCGAGGGCGCTCAGGCCAATCTTGACACTGCTCTCATACTGTGAGAGCAGCATCTCGATTGGCCGCAAGGCAGTCTGGGAGCGAGTGCCTGCAGTGAAGCCAGAAGAGCAACAATACAGCAGGATTTCGGCAAGTATTTTTTTTAATGTGTTTTTTGTTCCCCCCCCCTCCTCCCGCCACTTTGCTCCAACAACAGTTGCGACTGCACACACCTACATTTATGGCAATTACAACAAATATGTGGACCTGTATTCGTCCATTGAGCAATGAGCCTGATTTGTTAAATATTTTGACATCTAAGTGTGCCATTGCTAGGAGCAAAAAGTTGAATTAGAATTTGAAAAATAAAAATACAACCGTACCAAATTAGGATTTGTCAGTTCAAGAAACTGAAACTCACTCACTCCTACAGAAAACCCTCCCTACTTGCCCTTTTGCGCCTAAGAAATTTTGCAGCAGGGGAGGGAATGGACAAGGGAAAGAGCGGCACAGGGGGTGGGCCTTGACAGTTCATGGGCACGTCAAAACAATGTTGAAGTTTGTGAATATTACCAAACATTTTCCACTCCTTTCTCCAAATTTGGAAAAGCCACGAAAACTAGGTGCTTCACAAAGCAAATTAATATGCTTCCAAGGTTTGAACATGAAAAGGATCACCTCAAGTTTTAATGGGGACCTACAGAAAGGACTCTCACCAAACACATTACCTCTTTGTTTGCAACCAAATTACATGTTTCAGAAATATCTACAATTCACTTCTTGGTGCAGATTCACCGCCAGGTGAACAATCTGCAGTGGTAAATGTAACGCTTTAGTTCTTGTGTGAATCTACAGCTTTTGCTGATTTACATGGGTAATACATGGGATTTATATGACTTACTTAAAAGCTAGTAATCTATTTCTAACGTCAAAGTAAAATGCCAAAGATTAGAATAGTAAGATTAAATGTGCTTAAAGTCAAATATGATCTTGAAATTATGCACATCACGTTATTACTAAAATAATTCACCTACGGCTGGTAATAACTATACTACTCAAATAAAAACTGAAACAACTACATTTAGTTCAAGGAAGTACATGTTTTGTATGATTGATTATGTGGTAGAATAATTTCCAGATCAGGGTGGAAAGAGAAACAAAGTATAATGTACACTAGTTCAGCTTCGATAACACTCTAAATTTAGCAACTAACATATATAAAAACAGACACAGTCTGTTGGAAAAGTCTTTTTATCCACTCCGCTCAATAGAAGGTTTGGTTGTGCTTAAGGTCCACATTGCTGAATGGTGCTGATGGATACAAGCATCAACAAGCACAAACCACGACAGTTGAGACATGTCCGGCCCATACACAAAAGAACTTTCGAGCATGTAAAATATACTATACTACAGAATCTTTTATATCCTCTTACGTGCCTTTGTGAATTGTCTCCAAAACATCTACAATGGAAATAAAAATAGAATATTCAAGGAAAAGCTGATATATGATTGAGACAAATGTAAAGGACTGTGCTCTCTTTGTACTTTTACTAAGAGGGAGTTGAATGTTTCAGGACCACTTTACAATGGCATACAGGTGCACGTAGAAGAGTACTCTTGTAGTAATACTTCCGTATTCATAAAGGATTTTTAAATCTGCCTAAAACATCTTAAGTCCAGAGGTATGCTAAGGTTTACTAACAGCAATGTCACCGGTCAGTGGAGGGACCGCATCCACTGATAATCAATCAATCAATCAATCAATCATCGCATTTATATAGCGCACTACTTACCCAGAGGGTCTCAAGGCGCTGGGGGAGGGGGATCTGCTACTGCTCGAACAACCAGGGCTTGAGTTGCTTCCTGAAGGCGAGGTGGTCCTGGGTCAGGCGGAGGTGGGTGGGGAGGGAGTTCCATGTCTTGGCGGCGAGGTAGGAGAAGGACCGTCCCCCTGTGGTGGCTCTACGGATGCGGGGGATGGCAGCGAGGGCGTAGCTGGTCGATCGAAGCTGGCGTTTGGGAGCGTAGAAGTTGAGGCGGCTGTTGAGGTATCCTGGGCCTTGGCTGTGTAGGGCTTTGTGTGCGTGGGTGAGGAGACGGAAGGTGATTCTCTTGTTGACCGGAAGCCAATGCAGATCTCTCAGGTGTCCGGAGATGTGGCTGCGACGGGGGATGTCCAGGATGAGTCGTGCTGAGGCGTTCTGGAACCGCTGGAGTCTCTTCTGGAGTTTGGCGGTGGTTCCGGCGTAGAGGGTGTTGCCGTAGTCCAGTCAATATAGACTCAATCAGTACTATATTGGTGAAAACGTACCCAGCCGGGCAGAGGTTTTCAAAGTTTATATTTCAATCAAGGAAAATGTCAAACATATTAACACCTTCAACAAATCACGTAGGTGGGGCACAAGCCTGTACCCAACCACGAACATACATAGACAACAACATACACAAAGGGCTTGCAAGGCAAAACAAACAGTCCCTGTAAAATTCCAATTGTGAACAGAGAATTACTTGTGGGTACCATTACATAATTATACATTGATAGTTCCAAACGTATATGGTACACAGTGGGTCGACGACGTTTCCGACCCCCTTGCTAAATAATGGGGTCCATCATCAGGACAAAGCAATGGTTGCCTTTTTTAGTTTTAAGCCTCTTTAGCCAGAACAATACTGGGCAGGCTCAACTAAGAGCTGGAGGTTCGTTATATAGTTAGAATCCGGGGTGTGGGGTTCTTCGGGGGTTAATTACACGTATCAAGGGTCCAGGGGCGGAGGAGGATCGTTCCGCTTGTACCTTGTGAGCCGGAAATTGCCGGGAGCGCCGGATCGCGCTGGGGTCCTGGAACCAGGGGGGAGCCGGATCAGTCGGCAATGCTTGACTTCCTGGTCATGGAGAGGGAGGAGTCCAGGATGAAGCCCAGGTTGCGTGCGTGGTCTGTTGGTTTGGGTGCGCTGCCTAGGGCGGGGGGCCACCAGGAGTCGTCCCAAGCGGCGGGGGAGGACCCCAGGATGAGGACTTCCGTCTTATCTGAGTTCAGTTTCAGGCGGCTGTTCTTCATCCATTCCGCTACCTCTTTCATCCCTTCATGAAGGTTGGCTCTGGCGGTGGCGGGGTTGTTGGTGAGGGAGAGGATCAGCTGGGTGTCGTCGGCGTAGGAGATGATGTTGAGGTTGTGCTGGCGTGCGATGTCTGCGAGGGGGCTCATGTAGATGTTGAAGAGGGTTGGACTGAGCGAGGAGCCTTGAGGGACGCCGCAGATGACTTCAGTGGCTTCAGATCTGAACGGAGGGAGGCGGACTCTCTTTGTCCTTCCGGCGAGGAAGGAGATGATCCACTCCAGTGCCTTCTCCTGGACTCCGACGTTGCTGAGGCGTTGTACTAGGGTACGATGGCAGACAGTGTTGAAGGCCGCGGAGAGGTCCAGGAGGATGAGGGCCGCTGTTTCTCCGTTGTCGAGCAGCGCTCGGATGTCATCGGTGACTGCGATCAGGGCGGTCTCGGTGCTGTGGTTGGCCCGGAAGCCAGACTGCGAGGGGTCGAGGGATCCGTTCGTCTCGAGGAAGGCGGCCAGCTGCTTGTTGACGGTCTTCTCGATGACTTTTGCAGGAAACGGGAGCAGCGAGATGGGGCGGTAGTTCTTGAGGTCGGTGGGGTCGGCTGATGGCTTCTTTAGTAGAGCGCTGAGTTCGGCGTGCTTCCAGCTCTCCGGGAAGGTAGCGGTGTCGAAGGAGGTGTTGATGATGTCCCACAGGTGGGGTGCGATGATAGCGTCGGCCTTGTTGAAGACGTGGTGAGGGCAGGGGTCGGTCGGCAATCCGGAGTGGATGGAGTTCATCGTGAGGACGGTGTCTTCGGTGCTGATTGGAGTCCAGGCGCGGAGGGTGGTGGTGGGGGGCGGTGGTTCGGTCGTGGTGTTCGTCGGTTGAAGCTGTTGTGTATGTCCGCGATCTTGTTGTGGAAGTGGGAGGCGAGGGAGTTGCAGAGGTCTTGCGAAGGGGTGATGTCGTTGTTTCCGGCGTTGGGGTTGGAGAGCTCTTTCACGATGTTGAAGAGTTCCTTGCTGTTGTGTGCGTTGTTGTCCAGTCGTTCCTTGAATGCTGTTCTCTTGGTGGCGTGAATCAGTTGATGGTGCTTTCGGGTGGCGAGCTTGAGGGTGGTCATGTTGTCCGGTGTTGGGTGTTTTCTCTAGGCTTTCTCGAGGGCTCGGTAGTTCTTCTTGGAGCTCTTGAGTTCGTCGGTGAACCATGGGGCCTTCTTGCTGCTGGGTCGGCTGGGTGGGGTCCTCAGTGGGGCGAGGTCGTCTGCGCAGCTGTTGATCCACTTCGTGAGGTTGTCGGCGGCCTGACTGGGGTTCGCTGAGCTGGCGGGAGGGTGCTGGCTCAGGGATGTGGCGAGTTGGTCGGCCGTGATCTTGTTCCAGCTTCTTCGTGCAACCTGTTGCTGGTGGTGGTGGATTGTGGTCCTTCTGAAGCTGAAGTGGACGCAGCTGTGGTCCGTCCAGTGGAGTCCGGTGGCGTGGCTGAAGACGATGTCCTTGCTGGATGAGAAGACGGCGTCGAGTGTGTGTCCGGTGAGGTGGGTGGGGGTGGTCACCAGCTGCTTGAGTCCGAGGTTGGCGAGGTTGTCAAGCAGGGAGATGGTGTTGCGGTCGTTGTTGTTCTCCAGGTGGAAGTTGAAGTCCCCGAGGAGGATGAAGTCGGCGATGTCTTCGCTGAATTGAGTGCGTGGTCCCGGGGGACGGTAGATCAGGGTGCCTCTGAGGGTGGTCTTGGGGTTGGTGTGTATCTGGAAGTGCAGGTGTTAGGCGGTTGTCAGGGTGTCGTCGGTGTTGGTCGTGATGCGGATGGTGTCTCTGTGGATGATGGCGATGCCTCCTCCCGTCTGTTTGTCTCGGTCTCTTCGGGTGATCTTGTAGCCCTCTGGGATGGCGATGGCGATGTCGGGCGCTGAGGAGTCGTTCATCCAGGTTTCCGTGAGGAAGGCAACGTCAGGAGCTTTGGTGTCGAGGAGGTTCCAGAGTTGAACGGCGTGTCTGTGGACGGAGCGGGTGTTGAGCAGGATGCACTTGAGGTGGTTGCTCTATCAAAAAAAAAAAAGGAAAAGAAAAAAAAGAACAATATATTCTTTTTAAACATAAAATGGTAAGGGAGGATAAAGGAAGGTTTTTTACTTGCACGCATATTATGGCTTCTGTCAAAAAAAGGAACTGAGGAGTATTTGTTGATGCGGCTGAAGCATCGTTCAATTTTTCCAGCCATTATTACTGGCTGGGAAAATCAGGGAAGGGTCGTGTATATCCAGGAAAAAAAGATTTAGAAAAGTCTACCCATTCTAAATCAGATGAAGCAAAATTTAACATGGGTTATTTCCGCTCCCCCTGACTGAAAATCAGGGCCACAGTGCTAAAAAGCCCAACCTATATATGCCACGCCTTCTGATGCTAATGTCACCCAGCAGTGCAGTGGTAGTAGTTGATTCTGAGCCAACAACAAATTTGTCTTTGGAAACAAAGTGTTCGCCTGAGTTCATAATAAGGGAACAAGGTTGGGTCTGCCTACTTTTGTTGGATACTTAATTATTGCCCAATCAATTACAACACCACTGATGGCCAGACACATGTTGAACTAAAAAGATCCAAAAGTGTGTTTGCTGGCTGCATAACACAAAGGTTAAATAGAGAAAATTGAGGCCCTGGTATGAAAATGTGCCTAATTATTTTTATTGATTAGTGTTAGCAGTCTTGCAATTTGTTAAATTAAGAGCCTAGCAACTATATTGTTGCACCTTTTAGCTGTCTTGAGAAAAATGGGTAGGCTCAGTGTTGAAAATATTTATTCTACACCTGGGTAAAATTTGGTCTCTAGGAATATTGGTAAATGACTATTTTAAACTGAATAATAAATTAAGGGTAAATCACTACTTTATTTTATTTTATTTTGGGGGACAAATCTGAATACTCTAAGATCTGGGCTCCTTTCATAGCGATTTTGTCTTTTGAATTCCGGCAACTAACTTGTCCTGCCTTTCTATGTCTCCTGAAACGGATCCCTGAGGGCCCGAAAGCGGAGCAGGGCAACCGCCCCTAACACATTCACCCGTTTTCCAAAGGGAAATGATATCCTTCTTGACAGTACATGTGTGTATACCTTAGCTTGTGGGTGGCTCACCATGAGGGAGGGCGGGTGGGGGAGGGGTCACTGTTTAGATGTTTTGACTCTTGGTTCGTTCTCTTCTCTTCCCTTTCCTTTTATCTTTTTTCATTGTTTTTATCCCTTAAAGGCAGGCATACTTGTTATATGAGCAAAGTGAACTGCACTAATGGCAATATTGCATGAGCATGTAGGGTGCCCTGGCCCGGGCATTGGTTTTATCCTTACGCTGTTTTATCTATTGATTTTTACAAGTTGTCTTACGCGGCCGGCCCACGGTGGGTTGTAGGTGACATGCTGTGTTACATAAAGGTATAATTGTTTGCTGGATCACTTTCTATGTCCTTTATTGCTTGTTTGCAAATTCACTGGCCCACGGGGTTGTAGGCGCTAGCGCATTGTACTTGTACTTTCTTTTCCAAGTATACTGCCAATAAAAGTCGATTTAATTCTAAAGAAATCAAAGCACTCATTTCAATCAAGGGGTAGCTAGAGGAGACAATATTCAAAGTTGGTTACACAGTGCAGAGGAGATTAACTAGGACCTGGTAGTAGACGGTGTTACTGAAGGCCGAAGCAGATCTCAGTTGTGCAGGACCACATGTTCATTTTTCCCATATGGTCCTTGGCTAGAAGTCTGTCAAAAGCAAATTTACTACAGTTATCAGTCACAAGTTGAAGGATGTAGGATACATGACTAACCATGTTGCCCACTTTCATTCAATAGTGGGTCTTTAAATAAAGATCATATGAGATGAAACTGGTTGCTGTTTAAACTGAGCCACACTTCAGACTTTCATATTAGCTGGACCCGAGCCCCTCGTGAATCAGAAAGATTTTCTGAATCAATTTGGCCTTCAAGCTGAAAAGTCTGACATATGGCTACCGACGCATTTCACACCTTGGAAATCATAAGCCATACATTCTTTTAGGCATGACAGCAACATGGGAGATTATTTGCAGTACTTGCCCAAAGGCAATAAAACCTGGTGGCAACATATAGTATCTACTATTTTCTGGGCCCTCCCTTTAAGCAACGGCTTTTGGCTTTGCAGAGAAAGCTTCTGATGGTTTTACTAACAGGTTTTCAAGGTTAAGCACATGCATTTCTTGGTTTATCATTAGCTGAGTAAGACTGAGCACCATAGAACACAGAGGGACACACTGCAGCATGCATCTCACTTCAAAGGCGGACATTACATTAAGTTCAGTGGTAAATGCAATCTCACACTTTGGGGGTATAACACATAACATATCTCTTTCTGCTGAGAATAGCTACTCGTCCACTGAAAAGAAGTTCTATGGGTAGTCCAAAGCTAGGTGTATGAGAGGATTGTATCTCTTAGTAGGTGTTATTTTACATTGTCACAACTCTCCCCACCTGCTCCTGCAAAGAAACCACTACTGCGGAGGGAGCAACTTGGAATCTCACACTATTGTATGGGCTGTCCCCTATAATTCATGCTACACAGAGTTAGTCCAAGATGGTGACTCCCAGTTTTTTTTATGTAGTAATCATTTCAGCATTATGTTCCCCAAATTCTGATGTGTCAAAGAGAATCACACCTGAGTACCAGGCAATGACAGAACAACCTCTTCGGCTTTGTCTTTGACTTTCAATGCACCTTCAGGATCAAGGCTCAGAACAGGGTGCACCTCAAGGCTTGTGTGGGTGGGGACTGTTGTTCATGGCATTCCATTTTTTTTTGGGGGGGGGCGGTGGTTATTCTTAAACTGTCTTCTTAAAAGACACTTATTTCTGAATGGTTGTTCCTGAACTTGGGATTAGTGACGGCTCCTCCGATAAGGTAGTGGAAATCGCCTCACTGTTTTTAAGTAGTATAAATAAAGGAAAACTAAAATAATAATAACTTTAACAAAAAAATGTACATGCACACACTAGTCTTATTCCGTGTTTGAGTTAAAATGTCTGTTTGGTTTCATTATTTCATTTGTAAGCTCACATGTCATGGGAGTAAATGATCCACGTAATTTATAATGCACAACGTTAGGCTTATTTTTTTTTTTAATTTCTATGTGTCATCATATTTGGTGATTTTTTATTAGTTTGAATAGCTCTCACACAGTATATTCAGATCAGTAATGAACTGTTGTGATCGCTCATCTCTGAGTCCCTGGTTGAATAAAATCTGCTCATGTCCCATGACATACTTTCTTTAATGTATCACAGTTAGGTGAATTTGACAAGCATGATACATTAGAAATGAAATTAACTTGATTCGATTCACATATCAAGAATAAAAGCTAGATAGGATAGCATCTTAAAACAAGTTTTACATCCCATAGTTGATATTATATTATACAATAGGATTGACTGAGTGGTGTTAAAGTCATGCATTGTTATTTAAATGTGATCTCACATAACTTTCAGACATTCACTACAGACATTTAATACAAGTAGACAGATATAATTGTGTGTTTTGTATAGGAAGGAATGCAATATTATATGGTTTAACATACCTCAAGTGTACATTATAAAGACATTTGAAAGTCATTGAGGAGTGTATTGACCATTCAGAGGCACGGAATCTAGGCGGAGTGCCATTATAATTCCATGGAACTCCAAAAGGACTTTCAAATATCCTTTCAAGGCAGAGTTGAGGGTAGTTTATTCCATATAATATGTGGGTGTTTCCACCCTGACTCAGATAACACATATTTTACCAGGTCAGTTTGCATGGGATGATTCAGTGCTAATTTGTCTTTGCATTAGGTGATTTGCAGTTTAAATTCCTTTAACAAAAGCCAGCCTTCAAGACACAGAGTGCGCTACTGCTACTCACATCTTATCGAGGGCAAATGATAACAGTGCGTCCAATATAAATTATGTTTTCCACCAGGCCTCCAGGCTGCCTTGAAGCCATACCTCCCTCAATTCTCATGCTTAGTTAGATGCCTATTGATTGTTGTGCAGATGTCAGGCAGGTAGCTGTGGTGGTTGGCCATCTTTGGGCCTCAAAAAGGATGGGTTGCAGCCTCATCAGCATATCTGCTTGTTTCATTATTTTGGAAAGGCAGTGGATGAATGGACAGACAGGAGGCCGGCTGAGTGATTTGAGGGTGCATAAGCAGATTGTCCGAGTGGGTAGCAGGCCCTAGTCTCCTGCATGCTTTGACTGGGACATTTTGCTTATAGGTTGAAGGGCTTGGCCTCCTGCAACTGAGGTCACAAAGGCCTTAAACACAATAGTAGATGTAATTTTCATATTACGGCTAATTCTGACAGAAGGACACGCCTGTAATGGATAAATAAGGTCCACAACTACAGTCTCAAATTTACTAGCAGTTCTCTTACATGCATATATTATATATATAGCACAATAGGTACTGGCTTTTTGAATCAAAAGTGGATCCATATACTTTGAAGTTAATAATATCACATAGTTTGATGTCACGTGTGCTGATATTGCATCACTTTTCTTTGCCAGTGCTCCTGTCCTTCTGCACCTCTGTTTCGGTAGTCCTCGTTTGCTGTTCTAAGTCTCTCATTCTGAGGAGCCTGATAATTGAGATCGATATCCCAGGCTCCTCGATTGACTCATTGCAGCCGGGCACCAGTAAGTCCAGAGGTGGTGAAATTCTAACACATAACAAGCTGGATCTGAGGATCCACTAAGTTAATTAGGAATGATTACGTGAATTGGGAATTGCGGTTCAAAGCCCTGTCAATATTTGACTTTTTCCCATATTTTGACACAAAGATTTTGGCATACAAAGGGACTTATTTACAAACCCATTGTGCCGCTGGTGCATCGCTTTTTAGATCCACCAGCGGCGCAGAGTGCCTGTCTATATTTACCACGTAGATCCACCCTGAGCAGCTTTTGATAAAATTGTAAATATGGTCCCCTTTCATGCATTACTCTGCATGAAAGGGCCGTTCCATAGGTATTGCTATGGGTGTTTCCCATGCAACATCCATGGTATCTGACACATTCCCATATTAACAAAGTATCGTAAACCTGGGAATGCTTCAGATTCCTATGCCTCAGGGGAGGCATTAGGGAGGTGCAACTAGGAGCAATACCTGGGACGACTCCTGGTTACTGACCTCACTGGGAACCGCTCCAACACCCACAACCACGCACGCAACCTAGGGGTTATCCTCGACTCCACCCTCTCCATGACTAAACAGGTCAACATCGTGTCCTCCTCCCGCTTCAACACCCTCTGCATGCTCCGCATGATCTACAAGTGGATCCCCACTGAAACGAGAAGAACAGTCACCCAGGCCCTCGTCAGCAGCAGGTTGGACTACGGAAACACCCTCTACGCAGGAGCCTTGGCCAAACTCCTAAGACGCCTCCAACGCATCCAGAACGCCTCTGCACGCCTGATCCTCGACATCCCTTGCCTCAGCCACATCACACCCCACCTGAGAGACCTGCACTGGCTCCTGGTCAGAAAGAGGATAACCTTCAAGGTCCTCACCCACGCACACAAGGCACTCCACAATACCGGACCAACGTACCTCAACAGACGACTCAGCTACTACACCCCCATCCGCCAGCCCTGCTCCGCCGACCTCACCCTCGCCACAGTACCCCGCTTCCGCCAAGCGACCTCCGGCGACAGATCGTTCTCCCACCTTGCCGCTAAGAACTAGAAAACCCTCCCCATCCACCTACGGCAGACCCAAGACCTGCTGACCTTCAGAAAACTCCTCAAGACCTGGCTTTTCGAGCAGTAGCAGCATTCCCCACCCAAGCGCCTTGAGACCCTCATGGGTGAGTAGTGCGCTTTACAAATGATATGATTGATTGATTGATCGATTGATTTCCCCTTGTTTTTCCTTGTTCTATGTGTGCTGCAGAATTCCTCTCGTGATTGGTTTTGTGCAGGAAGAGATCCCTTGAGTATTGATCTTGTGAATATAGTGCACTTTCACAAGTTATATGTTTCCCTGGTTATAGTACTGTCCTCCTTACTAAAGGGAGTCAACTTTCACTTGTAGTATTGCCATTTAAAAAAGAAATATTTTCAATTTAAATGAAAAAGTTTGCTCCAACTCCAAACATTTAACACCTTAAAGGCAGTCTGCACCTCATTCAGACTTGGATGTTCAATACAAACTGAAGCTTAACTTCACAAAAATAGAAATCCAGGCCACGGACAACAAGCAACAAATAGTCCAAACCTGGTTCATAAACATGCACCTGGATGGAAATCACTTGGATCCACTCTCAATTTCAATGCACCCTCAAGGAGCATATTCTTAAGGAACTCAAAGCAGCCTGCAAGACGACCTGGTACTATCTCTCTCTTCTAAAGAGAGTGAAACTGTTTCTCTTGGAACTTCAAAACTCCAATTCAGGCCTGTGCACTCTGACCCACAGCCTCCCAGACTCCTCATGGCACTGCTTAAAGGAATCCTAAAAGCAGCCGCACTCCTCATCTAGTGCCTGAAGAAATATGAGCTCATCACATTGGTTACCCTTATTGATTAATCATTTTCAAAACTAGCTGTATCATCTCCAACAACATCACAGCCATCATCCCTGCCCCTTTGACTGAAAAGCTCACCATCCCTAGTAGCTCTTACCACAACCACACAGGGGACATCAAGAGACTGGAAATGAAGAAATCAATAAAGAAAAGTAAAACAAGGGAATAGCCCTTTTCTATTTATGCACCCGGGATCTGGAGCAACTTCCCAGTATCCAACAGGACTGCCCCAACCAAGCTCCATCATAAAAAAGTGCTTAAGAGAACCCTCTTTCAGAATGACATCACACACTTCTGTTCTCACAACAAAGGTACCAACCAACACTCGTTGGCTGTGTCTTTGCCCTTGTCCTTACTCTAAACTTCACTGTCATTTTCCTGTTTTTGCTCCATAAAGATACCCCATACATACATACAGAAGAAGTAACAAACTAAAGACAGTTCTCCACCCTAGTCAATATCAAAAAGGGACAACGCAGAAGAGAGCAAGTGGATGTTCGACACCATGCATATTGGTATAAGGATGAATGGAAGTAATGTAAAACAAAGTCTCTGCTATGATTTACAGGCAACAATTGGGAGATCCAAGAGTAGTTTTATATTCTATTCTGTGTATGAGACAACTAACATTTTGGTCACACTACTATATTTTGTATTGCCAGTATTGATCTCTATGGTATCAGCAAGATGTGTACCCGCCTTGAAAGATAAAGGTGACAGCAAGTGCTGCTGCTATAAGTTTTATTTGATACATGTTGGCGATACCATTAAAATCTACATTAAAGTATGTCCTGAATGCGCTTGATATCTGGCGAGTAGAGCAGGCTATAGCATCGTATGAGTATTGCCACGAGAAAGTGGCAGGAAATGTGCGATGATGTTTCTCATCCTTTAATCAGAGAAATGAATAGTAGGAGTTTAGACACCAAAACAAACTAATCAATTTATGGCAGCACCAGTTCAGCAGTTGTATCCAATATATTATTCACTTAGAACAATCACTTCCAACAAAGATGTTTATAATTAATCAATTTGTCAAGAATTTAATTGCAGCCGACACGTGTTCGGCAATCTGTTGTTGCTCTGTCAACATTGAAAAACCAACTGAAGCACCAATTTACTCATACAGTTCCTTTTAACATTCATTTATTCATATTTTTATTTAAAACCTTCCATTAAACTAAAATAATATGTTTCTGTCCATGGTAATAACAGTTAATACTGATATATGTGACAGAGTAAGCACATCATGATTAAATGCATATGAATGATCTTTGGCTAACCTTTAAAACAAAAATTTTGATTCATGTGTTGTTTAGCACATATTACTCTTCTGGACCATTCCAGACACCTGAAATCATTCTTCTTTCCAATGAAAATTGCCAAATGATGAATCACATTTGTTTTTCATAACAAAGATCTTGTCTGGTCAAGCTATTCATATTGCCTATGAATATACAATCAATTTGACCACTGTATAAATCTTAACGATAATATTCATGATCTATCGCTCTCATCTCTTTCCTCCATTCATCATTAATTCATATTTCCTAAAACAATAATTGGTCCCTTTTATATTTCAGATAGGTTACATGTTTCTTATGAATGCTATAAAGTCCTCAATGACGTAAAAGCAACACGCCTCTCTTGCCAAACATGTGTACCAATAGATAAGATGCTGCAATAAGTTGAGCAAACATAGTGCCCAAAAGTAGGTTCAGTAAGAATAGCGATACCAAGGAACTAGTAGACAGAAAGAAAATCATGAGCCAGTCTGAAGGTACCTCGTTATGTACAAATCATTTACCCAGTGCTAGTTAACACATCAGAGTAAAGGCAATGATTGTCCAACCCCTTCGGGCGCAATGTTACAAAACAGTCCTCGGTAAGGGTGGAGGAGTGATACTGACTTTTTCAGATGCCATGAGGCATGAGAAGATCCCAGAGTAAATCTATCACTCCAAGAGTTAGTCTGGGTGGTGTACTACAAATACAGTCCTCTTCGCCCTGTTTGTGACAGGCTGCAGTCTCCCTACTCTAGTACATCTGATATTCCATATATACCAGCATATTGTCCCTTTGACCATGGATTGCATCTTCAATTCCTACATGGGTCCACTGGGACAAATTCATTTAGCTAAAGGAATAGGCTATCACATAGATGTTTTTGTCACCTACCTACTCCAGGAGTCTGCTGCTGGCCATCAATAGTTGTTGTGCATTGCCACCTGTACATCCAGTGTTGGATGACAGCCAACTAAACTTGCCTCAACATTTCTAAGATAGCAGGCCTAGGATTCTAGCTCCTGAGGATGCAGACCTCCTTCTACAGCTTTCCTCCTTGGGTTTCACTTGTAACACCGAGCACCATGTCTACAGATGTGGAGCAGTCTTGAAAGATGATCTGTCCTTGATGCATTGGTGCATCTGGTCAAAAGACCAACATACGTCTTCATTGCTTCATATTCAGTTTAAAGAGGACAGTCACATCTATCCAAAACTGAAAGGTTGTTCAAACAACACATCACTTTCAAAAGCTCGAGAAGGACACACAAACACTTTTAGGACCTGACCTCCCTGTAGGTTCACCAGAGCACACTCAGCCTGCCAACCAGACATATAAGATTAGAATACAACAGCTTGCAGACATTCTGGCAACTGAGCAGGGATTTGTTTAGGGGCAGATCCCCTCCTCCCCTCTAAGGGAGCACTGAAGACCAGCCTGTAACTGTGCACATGGATACTACTCTCCTTTGTAAACATTCACGTAGTGCGGATTTTAAACAGCATGTCCTTCTTTCACCATCACTCTTCTTCCCACATTGGGCACCATCAGCGCTCTGAAATTGATTACCACAACCAGTCTCTCAAAGAACAGCAGCACTTTGCTGCTGTGGAAAGTGCAGGGTAAGATGTGTGGAGCTCCAAGCACTTGCCTCCTTCTGGTCCCTTGCCATTAACAGAGGTATATTACAATGCTATAATGTAGCTGGCAATGCATGAGGTGACAGAGGTGTACATGGTTGGGTTTCCATGCCATGTTCAGAAATCATCTCTATAGGACTAGGAGAGCTGGCCAATGTAGGGGTCCTGGAGTCTTGCATACTGAAGACCAGTACTGAGATATCTCTACAGGCTGCTTCAGAATTCAACACAGGTGTATCCAATGAATGCAGGATCAAAGAGTGTACTTGGCAATCAAGCGCCCACCCTGGTGTGATATATTCAAGGGACCCTAAGTGTAGGGTACAATAACGTGTGTTTTGTCATCCCACACCTGTGTAGTCTTGGTTTCAAGGGGGTGTACATGGAACAGTAGTTAGATATTGCACTGTAAGGCAGGAAATATAAATCGGGAGTCAGATATTTTGGAGAAATGGAAGGCCAATGAATAAAGTGTTCGAAATGGTCCAATACCATCGAATGGTTGTTTTGATTTGATTTTGTGATTTGTGTAGTACCTAAATAACCATGGTCAGAGGCACATTGTGAAGTATAGCTGAATTGTTTAGATTGAGAAGTAACGGCCAAATTGATCATGTAGTGGATGAAGAAGCAGTGGGCAAGTACAATAAGTGTAAATGAAGACCTAGTAGCAGATTGTTAAAGATGTAATGCACAGGTCAAGGACCCAAAAGTTCCCATAACCCACAGAGTTGCATCTGGTTCAATATTGTCTCCTGTCTTCTTCAACCTGTTGATCGAGCTGACGGGTGATGTAGTCAAACATATCAGCATCAAGATTCCACAATAAGCCAATGATGCTCAATTCTACTTGGACGTGTCCTCCCCTTCAGAAGCCAGCGCTTCAAACACTGCCTGCACACCATCAGGCCTAAATGTCCGGTGCCTACCTGGAGCTCAAACCAAACAAAACAGAATTCCTTGTACGAGACAAGAACAACAAACAAGAAACAGTACAAACATGGCTCAATTAGATGAACCTTAAGGACTTTGAGCCCCAACCTTTTACTATGCTAAGTCATTTGGTTTTACTCTGGTCGCCAACCTCACCCTGAAGAAATACCTTGCCAAGGCCCTGTACCAGCTCTCTCTTCTAAAGAAAGTGAAAGCATTTTTTCAGAAAGCAGCTTCAGACCTGCAGTTCAAACCCTCCTATTCTTACATCTGATTGGCAGTAATATCCTGCTCCGTGGCCTCCCAGATTCCACACGGGCAACCCTTAGGCACGCCGCAGAACGTTTCCTCCTGGGCATGAAGACATATGCCCCCATCATCCACATCCTGATGGAACTTTATTAGCTCCCCTCGCAAGTCCGCTCCATCTGCAAAACTCACTGCATCATTTACAAAGCCATCAGGACCAGCATCCCACTTATATTTGAGATAAACTCACTATTTCTGGTCACTCCCGCAGCCAGTACCCTATTGGAATGCATACTAGGAAATATGAAAATCGAAAAACAAGACAGCAGGCTTTTTCCATCTATGCAACCAGGATCCCGAACCACATCTCCATATCCATCAGGACTGGCCCACCTCTGACTCCGTTTAAGAACGTGTTGAAGATTCACATGTTTCAATAGCGCTACATCACAAAGCATGTACCCGTAACAATCCAACTACCTCTCCTATCAGTTGTTGACTTTGTGTTTCTCTTTGGCCATGTAGAAGGCTCTGCTGCCTTTTGGCTGAGGTGGGCATGATACAAATGCCACATACATACATACAAGTAGTAGATGAGCGAGTTACAGGCATGTTGAGAAAAACCAAGGCACTGGTACACTAAGAAGCAGTCTGATGGTGATTGACAAAGTAATTGTAAGATAGATGTAGGAGATGTAGGAGCAACAGACAAGTGGTCAAAGAGGTCAGTGTAGGCGAAATAGGAGGCAGCTGAAGAAGCCATGGGCACATGGCTAAGGAAGCAGTGGACACATGGACATGTGTGTGATGCAGCCATATCCACCTGTATGAAAAAGCATGGGACAGGTGGAAGATACAGAGGATAATGAAACATTGAACATGTAAGAGGCAGGTAAACGAATATCAACGGACACAGAGAGAAAGGTGAAATGGACAGGCAGAACATTTGAGGGTTTGGAGACATTGGGGCATATTTACAAGCCCCTATCGCCACAGGAACATCACTTTTAACGACGTTCCTCTGGCGAAAGGGGCTTCGCCTTATTTACAAGGCAGCATTAAGCCACTTAACATAGCTTAACACTGCCTTGTAAATAAGGAACCCTTTCATGCTGTACTACGTGTAAGGGGTGGGCGATGGGTGTTGCGGTGGGTGTTCCCCCACAACACCTGTTGATTTTGATGCTGCCCCCTATTTACAAGGGTGGCATAAATAGGAGGCATTGCCAGAATTAAGACCAGGGTAAATCTGGTTTTAACAGGGCAAAACGGGCAGAGATGCTTTATTCCCCTCGTTTTTGCTGTTTCTCTGTGTGCTGCATTGTGCAGAACACATAGAATGAGCAGATGCCATGTATGATTGTTTATGTGCAGTGAAGTTTCCCTTCCTGCACATAAACAATCAGTATAAAAAGGACGATTCGCAACTTCTACGTGTGCTGCACAAAGCAGCACACATAGAAGTTGCAAATCCCCATTCTGGATTGTTTATGTGCAGGAAGGGACACCTTCCTGCACATAAACATCCCCTCAATGCAGGTACCCCTGCACAATGGTGCAAGAGTGCCTAAGTTGCTGCTAGGCAGCAGAATTTAGCACCAGTGCAGGGAGAAATGCAGGAGTGAGCGTTATTATTGTAAATACGGCGCATCCCTGCATTTCTAAAGTGACGGCGCGCGGCGTTAGCAGTTTTGGAGATACCCCGCGCTCCGCCACTTCTTGTGAATATGCCCCATTGTGTGGCTTTTTGAGCAGTTTGGTCTAGCTCTGTAAAGAGACTTGCCATCACTTCCTCGGGGACATTCTTGCGAAGCTGAGCTATTTTCTCGGTTTCGCTCTCTCCAGCAGACACGTTCGCCTCTCTGCAGCGCAGAGCCCCACGGGGCCAGCAGCCTCCATCCCTGCCGGGGAGGGCTGTGTGCACATGATAACAGGAGGCAGACCGTCCACAGCTCCTATTTCCAGGAAGAAACTCGACTTGTTCAGGATATTATTGATGTTAAAGGACAGCCTTTCATCTCACTCTTGCCAAAGGCAAGGGAAACGTGTGGCATGAAATAGAAAACACAAAGGGGCCTTAAAATCATATCTGTTCTTTATCACTTTGGTTACAAAGCTGTCCTCCTGCGCCCAGAGTGAAACTTGCCTCAAGTGGTACTGACGCCAAACTTTTCTGCTCTGTACTTGAGTACTTATTAAATAAGGTGATGTATGGTTGAAATCCCATCAGGACACTGACTGCCTGATTCATTATTCAAGGACTTGTAAAGTGAATGATAAGTAACTACAGGTAAGCGTGAGGGTTTATAGTGTACACACGTTTATGTGATGCCTCTGAATTTTTAACAGGGCCAGTAGTTCAAGTGGGGCGGGTCCTGGCTATGCTCAGCACCAGCAGTAATTAAAATAAAACTAACATTAAAAAGAGCGCCTCCTGGGCATATGTTCAAGACCTTAACTTTAGACTGAGCTTTCTTTCCTCGCCAAATAGTGCAGGAAACCTAAAGGAAATTCAACTCAGCAGTGTACTCCCGTTTTACACTACATATGTTTTACTTCTTGCTGCATGCAAAGCGTCGTTATCCCTTTAAGTCATTTTCCCTAATGCTGCGCTCCTAATTTCATGCGACTTTTGAGTCTTGCATAGTGCCTACTGCAAATGAGTCGCCTCTAGGCGTCTGTGTCATTTCATGGTGTGAGTGGGTGTACAGTAGGAGGAGAATGAGAGCTTCTGAGGTCCAAAGCAGTGCAGGTTTTTCACAGTGCCTGTAAGAGGATGAGAAAGGACTTCAGGCTGTATGCCCATCCAGTCCTTGGCCTCTTTGCAGAGCGTACAGAGTATTTGTCACATATGTGCTATTTGAAATAACATTTTTTATGGGAAAGTATGTGAAGGAACTGCACAGGTGTGAACATTTTGACAGTGTGTAGAAGAAATAGGATGCAGTGTTTATGGGTGGGGAGACGAACTAAAACATGAAATATATTGAGAACCTCTGAAAAAGAAATGTGGGGAGAGAAGGGGCTTAGGAGACTAACACAGGGGGAAAGAATACAAAGGAAAGTAATGTGACAGGTGACAGAGAGAACAGAGCTTTTGAGGTACCCCCCGTCCACATACCATTGTAAGGTTTTATTCACAATCTTATATTTTTAATATCTCCTATTTTTAGATTCATGTATGTATTGTTATTTATATAGCTTCTAACGTAGGAGCATCTAGAGCTCTCGACATTACTAGGTGGCTGGAGGTGATCTACAAGACTGTGTACACCAAGGAGGACTACTTAAATACAATTTACATTGGTAAGCATAGGGGGATTCAGCAATTTTCTCAATAATCTCTTGAGGTGTAAAGAAGCCCAAACGTTGAGGTTCGTGCCTGGGTCCCCTGGTTCCAAGTTTGCAGCTCTGGCAGCTGCAGCTGCTAGGCACCACTCCTCCTCCCACATCGCCTGCAGAATGTAAACATTTTGGATTTCACCTTTCACAACAATCTCATTGTTACTCGTTTAGATACCCAATGAATAAAAATCACTGCTGACATTTATTGGCAAAGCCAGTAGGTCTGGCTTGTCTCAGGTGTTTATGTCTGTTGTTATGTGAAATGTTGCCGCTGGATTTGGTGGCTTAGAAGACTGATGTGTACAATGTAAGGGCCTGTCTTCGACCTTATGGTCACAGGTTCAAATCCCAGTGGGTCCACTCAGCATTTCATCATTCTGAGGTCAATAAAATGAGTACCATTAAGTTGGGTAACAATAAACATCTGTTATTCAACATCAAGAGTCCCTTGGGTGAATGTGTACTTTACAAATACAGATGTTATGTTTGAATGCACTCACCAGAAACACATATGGAGGCACCCACATACTGTCCATGAAGCATGCTGCGGATTACAGTAAACATGTTTCAGGATCTGCCTTTAGTAACATAGTCCAGCATCTTGTGCACGATTCCTAGTTTTGTTTCTGTGGACATGTTCCTTTAAGAGACCGCCACCTTTTTCATCTCACTAAAGCACTGAATATGACATATATGGGTCTAATTCACTCAGCCTAACATTTGCCAGACACCTAAAAACACGTCACTCAGGCACACAAACACACACATGCACACAGAGGCATGCACAGACCAACAGACTTCGCCATTCCTATTATGGGCAGCTTACAAAGCTCTTGTCTGTGTGTGAAGAACATTTACATTTACCACTTCTGCAATCACTGATGCAGAGTTGTGCCACAAAGTGTGACAGCATGGGATCAACAGAAATTATCTTTTTTATGTGAAAAATTAGTTTCGCTGCATACCTCTATTTTCTAAGGATGAAAATCATTTTTTCATATCAGATGGTTTAATCACATGCATGTTCTAAGTTCTAGCAGATCAAATTCAGTTGTCCCTGATATTATTAAAACGCTATTCAGGCAATATGCCTCGTTAGAGTTTTTCCTGGGTTAATATTGCATGTACTGCCCTCTATCGGACACCTCTGGTTTGGGCTGCAGTGCTACAACCACTGAAAATAACACGGTGGGCAACTGTGAATCCCAAGCTGTTTGTCATACTAAATGTAAATCGTTCAAATAAGTCACATGGACAAAAAATACACCGCCAATAGTAATACATTTCAACCACTAACACAATAAAATGTATTCCGCCAGATGTCACGTTTGAAATGTGGTACACCTGGATGAGGTAAAAACACATGCATTTTAAAACTGTACATGTACGTAACCCCTGACACGGGCACCGTAGTGCAAGATGGCAGCAGGGCAGCACCTAAGGTGGATCTCCCAGTCTGAGTCCTCAGATATAGCTCCTGGAGTTCTTTTTTCAGATATAGCTCAGAGACAGAGTTCTTAGATATAGCTCCCAGTCCAAATTCTCGGATATAGCTCCCAGTCAGAGTTCCGAGATAGCTCCCAGTCAGAGTTCTCAGATATAGATCTGAGCCAGAGTTCTCAGATTTAGCTCCCAGTCAGAGTTCTCTTCTCAGATATAGCTACAGTCAGTTCTCAGATATAGCTCTAAGTCTGAGTTCTCGGATATAGCTCCCAGTCAGAGTGCTCAGATATAGCTCCCAGTCAGAGTGCTCAGATATAGCTCCCAGTCAGAGTGCTCAGATATAGCTCCCAGTCAGAGTTCTCGGATATAGCTCCCAGTCAGAGTTCTCAAATACAGCTCCCAGTCGGAGTGCTCAGATATAGCTCCCAGTCAGAGTTCTCGGATATAGCTCCCAGTCAGAGTTCTCAGATACAGCTCCCAGTCAGAATGCTCAGATATAGCTCCCAGTCAGAGTTCTCAGATATAGATTCCAGTCAGAGTTCTTGGATATAGCTCCAAGTCAAAGTTCTCAGATATAGCTCCCAGTCAAAGTTCCCAGATATAGCTCCCAAGAGTAGCTGCCATCCCCAGCTGGCAGCACCAGAACTGGTTCCACTGGCCCAAAGGTTGCCTATCTCCACCTCTTCCGCTACCGCAATCCTTCAGCGTCATCATAACAGACACTGCGTTGGACTGCCTTCTGAGGAACTGTGTTCACTGGTGGTTGGTTGCATCTCACAACCACTTTCTGATCTGGTGACTTGGTGTCATTGACATCATTCACTGCTCTATCCAGACCTGTGCTCTGGGGAAGTTTGAGCACAGATGTAGTAGCCAGCTCACTGAGGTCTCAAGCCCATGGACCAAAGGGAGGTGAGCTACCTGGTCTCTCTGCCTTCAAATGGTCACCTGGATGCCTCATCGCTTTCAGCATGTGACCTAGACAGCTGGGCAGAGTGTCAGATGTCACTGTCTGACAACGAGGCTTTCAAGATGTGTCAGATGTCACTGTCTGACAACGAGACTTTCAAAACTCTGCGGCATGTATACAAGGCCCATAGCGCCACCGGAGCAACACTTTTTTTTAATGCTCTGAGAAGCTGTCCACTGGCCCAAAGCTACCTTACGTGGCTTTTCATGGCCTTGTAAATATTGTCCCTTTCCATGCGTGAAATGGGCTTGCAATAGGTGCATCTGTGGGCATACACAACACCCATTACTTTTTGACGCTACCCCAGATTCACAAGGGTCTTTAAATCTGAGGCAGTGCCAAAAACTAACACCATTAAAAATCAGGAGTGGTGCAACGAGAAGAAATACTTTTATTTCTCCTCGTTATTTGCTCTTTCTATGTGTGCTGTATTGTGCAGCACACCTAACAGGAGCAAGCTGCTTTTAATGATTGTTTATATGCAGGAAGGTGTCCCTTTCTGCACATAAACAAACATCCCTGCAACACAGGCACCCTAGCACCATGGCAAAAGGGTGTCTGAATTGGCACTAGGCAGCTTTTTTAGCGCTGGTGCAAGATAAAACACAGGGCTGCGCCATATTCTTGTGAATACAGCACATCTCTGCGTTTTTAAAATGGCGCAGTGCTGCTAAATTGGTTGCAGTACTGCGCTGTGCCATTGCTTTGAAAGTATGCTCCTCTGTGCCACTGATGGGGACAATAAGAGGTTTGGAGGTATATGAATCATAAATCATGTGTGTCCTCAACGTTAAGGTGTCCACCTTTGCTACGCTCCACATTTAACTTGCCGGAATCACCACTTAGTACTTGAAATATTACAGGAACAAGTGGATGCCATTTTAGGTGTGGACTTTGGTAATTAGGATTTATGTAATCATGATATGGATGTAAAAAATCGAAATGAGAAGAAACTGTTCTTCTATACTGTTCTAACCCTGCAACCTCTCTCTCCCCTTTTCTTCAACAAATAGCCTTCTTTTTTCAAATCTCAGGCTACCGTCTTAATACCGACAAATGTGAAGTCTTACCTTTAAATGTTTTATGTCAAAAACATTTCTTTGTCTTTTCTGTTTTTTGATGGCAATCATCTAAAATACAATATTTGGGCTTGTGGTTTACCTAGTTTTTTTTCTTAAAGCTTTATTTTTCAGTTTTATGCATACATGAACAAGGTATACAGTACATAGGAGTGTATAGTATCGCCAATAACAAAAAATATATGCAGTATGACAAGTATTATATGCTGCATTTAATGGTACAGGTGATCATTGGAATGTGGGTGGAAATCTAAGACATACAATAAGGTGTTCAACAGAGTAATTTTCAGTACATGGAAATCTTCGTTGCTCCGAGCCCCAACTTAGCACAGATAACACTACAGTGAGAGTGACAGATAATAAAGACTTTTCAACCTCATGAATATTCGTCCCATACCATGCTTCTAGCCGACCCTCTCAGGAACGATAACACTAGCTATCTGTGATGCTTGTTTGAATTGTTTCTTTGCAATGTAATTTCTATATGGACCCCAAATGTCCACTGGTCGCGAAGTTTTTGGGATCAGCGTAAAGTATTCCTCGCAATTAATATTGCAAAATGTTAAACTGCGAAGCCATGATTATAGTGAAGGGGCCCGTTTGCTACCCCATAGTAGAGCAATCTCCTGCTTAGCTAACAGGAAACCTAACGCTGCCAATTTCCTGACCTTCCTAGGGAAATTAACCACGTATGCCAATAGTGCGATCTCAGGAGTAGGAAGCAACAGCATGGAGAGTATGTGCCCTAATGTGGTGTGTACCTGAGTCCAGTATTGGTGTATTTTAGAACATGTTCAGGAGAGGTGGGCAATGTCAGCAAATGGAGCCAAGCATTTCTGGCAGTGGTGGGGCGTGGTATGGACTATCCTATGGGATCGGGCAGGCGTGTGATATATTCTGCGGAGAAACTTAAAATGAAGCAACTTATGCCAGCAGTTCAATGAGACCTCTTTAGTTGCCCTGCAGCATTGTTCCCATTGGTCGTCAGTAATGGACCTGCCCAAATCCAACTCCCAAGCCATTCGTACTTTAGCATCAGAGAATCGTCTGGACATCCCACATTGCTTGTATAGTTTTGAGATCAGATGTGTGCCTGTAGGGCTTTTGATAAGTAGTGTCAGTGGTGGGGTGGCTCAGGGGCCGATGGAAAGGAACGGAACGTGGCCTGAAGCATGGAGTACATGCATTTCAGAACAAAGGTGTCAATAAAGGAGCGTTCACTGAATCGGGCTTCTTCTGACACGAGAAGACATGATCTTCAGGAAACAGGTCGCCTATCATGTGAATGTGGAATTTCTCAAGTGTGCGTAGAATCAAGACCTCCCCCGTTATGGGAAGCAATGAAGGGTTTGGCAGGGGTCACTCCGGAGAATACAACTGAACAGGGCCCAACAGTCTACGTAGCCTGTCTCATGCCCAGCAGGTGGTGGAGACCGTTTGGATGTCATGGGGTCACCAGGGAAACCCGTGGGTAGGATAGCGGAAAGTTATGGTAGGAGTACTAGGTCAGCCTCCGGCTTCAAATATGGGACACATTCGTCCAGGTGGTACCAGGCATATGCATAACAACATTGTGCTGTCAGGAAGTTCAAATACATGTCTGGGACCCCAAAGCCCCCTCTCTCAGACAGCAGGGTCAAGGTCTGCCAGTTCACACGTGGTGTCTTGTCCACCCAAGCGAGACGCAAAAGGAGTGTACCCAGTTGAAGAAAAAAAGTCTGGGTGAGAGGAATGGTAATATTGTTAAAAAGGTATAAAAACTGGGGGAGGTCCACCATTTTAATTATAGCCACTCTCTCAGCCAGTGACAAAGGCAACCGCAGCCATTTCACAATCTGTGATTCAAGGGAGCTAATAGCTTTACCATAATTTAGCCTGATCATAGTAGCGGTGTCTAGATGGATATAAACTCCGATATACTTGACAGCATCTTGGCACCATTTGGGCGGGAATTTGCATTCCCAGGAAGTCGTGCTAGCAGTTATCCTTTCGGTACAAAATACCTTGAGGCAGAATGCGGATAAGGGGATCCACCAGGCCCTGGTGCTACTGGACCTTTCGGCTGCGTTCGACACGGTTGACTATACCATCTTGGTCAACCGTGTCGAACAAGCAGGTTTCAGGGGCCCTGCGCTGAGCTGGATCCGCTCATTCATTACCGGCCGCACTCAATCTGTTAGATTGGGCTCTTTCACAGCTCCCACTATACCTACCACCTGTGGAGTACCTCAGGGCTCATCATAGTCACCTTTACTTTTTAATTTATACCTACGCCCCCTACTGTACTCTCTTAGGAAAGCGAAAGTTACCATCTTCAACTATGCAGATGATTTGCAGCTCATCTTCCCTTTGAACACCAAGGACTCAGTGGAGGAATTTCAAAACACCATGTCTCACATCCAGGGTTGGATGAGCTGCAATCACTTGAAACTCAACCCAGGCAAGACTGAACTGGTCTTGCCTGGGCAGAGTGCACTTAGTTGGAACCCTAGCTTCTGGCCATCTAGCATGGGGGCCCCTCCCTCTAAGTCATCTTCAGTTAAGAGTTTGGGAGTTCTTATCAGCAAGGATCTGTCCCTGAAAAGACAGGTAGGCGCAGTGGTGTCATCCAGCTTCTTTCAACTGAAGAAAATCAAGAAAATTGCCTGCTTTTTTTCTCCGGCTGCCCTTACTCAGATCGTCATTGCCCTGGTCCTGTCTAGACTAGACTTCTCCAACAGCCTTTACCTCGGGCTCCAAATTGGAGAGTTAAAACGCCTCCAGCTGGTTCAAAACCAGGCTGCCAGACTTATTCTGAACCTCTCTAAAAGGCAGTCTGTCAGATCAGGGTTGAAACAGCTACACTGGCTGCCTGTCGAACAACGAGTAGCTTTTAAAACGGGGTGCATTTTATTTAAGTCCCTACATGACTCTGGCCCTCAGTTTATCAGAGATCTATTCATCAGATCTGACCCTTCCCGCAATCTCCGGTCCACTCACAAATCCCTTCTGATCGTCCCCTCTTATAAGAGGAAGCGTCTTGGAGGTTGCTGCTTTGACCATCTTGCAGCCACCTTCTGGAACTCCCTTCCTCTTCAACTGAAACTGAGCGATAACATTCTGAGTTTCAGACACTCCCTCAAAACCTGGCTATTCTCCCAGGCTTACTGCTGAGCTGCTTCATCTCTATTTTTAACCGATGCGCTGTGTTCCTTCCTATAGCGCCATGAAGCCCCAGGGCGTACGAGCGCTTAATAAATTAATATTAACATTAACATTAACATTAACAGCAGTTAACGGGAAAATAACCGATTTGTGCCAATTAACGCTGAGACCTGAAAACCTACTGAATTGAATAATTTCCATAATAAGGGGTTTGAGATTAAGAAAAGGCATCCTAACATACAAAATTGTATCATCCGCGTAGAGAGAAACCAGAAGAGGCCCAGTGCGAAATTGTAGGCCGCAGTGTAAATGTTTTTCTTGAAAGTGTCGAACTAGTGACATCAACCGGACTGCCCCGCCGGAGCGCCTCTCCCATAAGGTTTTCACTGGCCCCATCTCCCGAAAAGGCAAGACAACTTTTGTTCACAGGATCAGTTTCCTTTTAACCTTGTGATGATTGTTCACTAATAACCGCCTGACCCTAAGATGGCGGCAGAAGTGGACAGAATGCACTCTACCTCCCCCCCAACAATAGCAGCAACAGAAATGCTGAGACGCAGCTGGCCTGTACCAATGAGCCTGCTCCCCCTATTTGAATGTTTGGTGTCTCGTGAAGTACTTTCCTCCATGGCAGGTTTGCCAGACCTGTTCAGACCCCTTTACTTTTCCCCCACCTCTCTCCATGCTCCATGGAACTTGTTCTCTATTGTTATTTAATGTACTAGTAGTAACTGATGTAATTTTAAATCACTGTTCTTCTCTATACTATGTTTATGCTCCAGTAACTTATGTAACCCTCTGTATGCCTTCCTCATGTTAAGCGCTCTGATACCCCCGGGTCTAGCCAGCGCTATTTATTACTTTTCAAATATACTCACCTGGGTGCCGGAGCAACGTTTGCCAATGCCCTGTGGAGCTGTCCTATGCAGCTACAGAGGAGTTTGGCTCTGGTTCACCCCTCGGCCGTCACCTACCCAGCCGGACAACGGACATTGTTTTTCCCCGTCTCCCCGTTGTATTTCCTATCTGCACTCCTTACCCCTGTTTTACCCGAGCAACCTTGGCTGATGCCGGGTGAAGCTGTCCTATGCAGCTATAGAGGGGTTTGGCTCTGGTTCACCCCTTGGCCAACACCTACCCAGCCCGACATCGGACATTGTTTTACTTGCCTCCCCCATTTTCTTTCCTACCTGCATCCCTTTCCCCTGTTTAACATTCCTCCTCTACCTGTCACTCCCCACAAGACGTTTGTCTTGGCTATGCTATGCGCTATTAACTCACATTTCTGTGTAATGTCATGTTTTCCTCCTATGTCTATAATTGGATCCTGTAACTGATTTAATTTTGTTACCTGCAACTCGCTGATCCTCATGTAAAGTGCTCTGATACCTCCGGGTCTATCCAGCGCTATATAAAACTTTTCAAATAAAATAAAAAATAGTGGGTCCATTGCCAGTATAAAAAGCAATGGGGACAACGGGCCTCTCTGCCTCGTGCCACGAGACAGACTAAAAGGACCGGAATCAGTACCATTCAGGCGTAGTCTAGCTGTTGGTTCAGTGTAAAGGAGAGCAACTGTAGAGACAAAACATTCGGGCATACCCATACTTCGCATGATAGACAGGAAAAAGGGCCATTCAAAGGAGTCGAATGCCTTCTCAGCGTCGAGGAGTACGGCGGAAGCAGGCGTGACAGGATCAATTCTGTGCAGCACCGTGAACAGAGTCAGCAAATTAAGTGACGTGGATCTATGAGGCACGAAGACCAATTGGGCTGGAGAAATGATGGATTCCATTATTAAAGATAATCGTATTGCGATTACCTTCGCCAATATTTTATAATCAAGGTTCAATGGGGACAACGGTCTATATGAGCTAAAGAGCTTGGGGTCTCTGCCCGCTTTGGGCAGAAGAATAATGACCGCTTCCCTGAATGTTTGAGGAAGAATACCCACTTCCTGCGCCTCAGCATACACCTCTACCAATCTTGGGACTAAAATATCTTTATACGCTTTATAAAAATCTGCCGAGAAGCAGTCAAGACCAGGAGCAGAAGAGCCCCGCAACGCCTCCATCGCCTCCCAATATGCTTTCCTGAGATATGGGAACGGACAAAAAGTCCTGCATATACCGCTCTAGATAGACCATTGCAATTTCCGCCAGATATTAACCTTGGTCCCACCTGTGACTCTGGAGGTGTATAATGTTTTGTAATATGAAAGGAACGTGTCACATATGTCTGGCGTAGAGTGTAATAGGGTGTCGTGTGGCCCCATGATTTCCGTGATGTAATCTTTATCCCCTAGAGGGTGTGTGCCAGGATCCTTCCAGGTCTTTCGCACTCACCATATCACCGAGCAACATGCTGTTTATTAAGGAACAATAACTCTTGCTCCGCTGCATCTCTAAAGTCAAGCAGTAGAGCAAAGCGCCGGGTTTTCCCGGTCTCAGAAACCGTTACCATTAAATCTCGGCCCAGGGCAGCGATATTCGCCTCAATGCGGTTTAAAGTGGAGCGGCGATCCCATAGGACCCCAGCATGTTTAGCGATACAGACTCCTCTGATATAGGCTTTGAACGCCTCCCAGAGTACCGCTCAGGTGTCCACCGACCCAGTGTTGTTTCAAAGTATTCCTCTATAGCCTGTCTAACTTCCTCCTGAAAAACCTGATCTGAAAGTGCGCTTCCAGGAAAGCGCCACTGTCTCTCATATCCTCCCGGTCGGGGAACGTTAATTTTGAGCACGACTGGAGAATGGTCTGAAAGCGTGCGCGGTAAAGTAAGCAACCCTCCCAGCCAGCCAGCAACTCCGGGGAAAACCAAACAGTAGTCTATCCTGGTCCATGTGTTATGAAATCCAGAATAGTGCGGGTATTCCGTAAGATGTGGGTGTAATTTGTTTTCAACATCTAGTAAGGAGAAGTGGTTACATATGTCGTGAAGCGCCTGTCGTGAACGGGGTTTAGCGTCAGGAGAAGTGGAAGTGCTATTCCTGGCTGGATCCAACAACAAATTGAAATCACCCCCTATTATCAGAAGTCCGGGGTCTAGTGTCAATAGCCGCACCTGCAACTCATGGAAAAAGTCCAGGGAATCCACATTAGGACCATACACACAGACTAGTGAGATCTGTTGTCTCATCAATGAAACAGTAACAATCAGAGTTCGTCCCTCGCCGCCGACCAAAATCTTGTGTAAGGAGAAGGGGATTCTTCTATGTATGAATATGGCAACCCCCTCGCATATCGACTGTAATTGGAAAAAAATCTATGGGAACCCATATGCTGCGACATGAGTGTGATCAGAGTTGGACAGATGTGTTTCCTGCATGAACACGATATCGATGTTATGTCTGGCGATATAGTTAAGGACTTCTCTTCATTTTCTAGTGTTGTTTAAACCTCTAACATTCCATGACATCAAAGAGAGCCCGGAAGGACCGGACTGGCGCCCTAGCTGTACCATTGGAAAACAATCACCTCAAATGCACAGCAATGCATATCAACCTCATGCCGTATACCAGCAACCTGAGCAATGACTACAAAAGTAACATGGAAACCAAGCAAATGTTTCCCCACCACCCAGCCTCCTACCAACCCCAATGAGGCATACCCCAACTCTCCTAGCCAAATGCCTGTGCAATGAAAACGACCATATCAATGTAGAAAACAAATATGCACATCGCAAACTTAGCATGAGAAGCAAAGAAACCTTGGTATTCACCATGAGGCGCTGCAACGCCACGCCGGTCGGGCAATAAGGAATGTGATAGTATCAAATAGGATAAAGATGCATTCATGATATAAACACAGCAGTACACAAAAATAAATGCAATAACAATTCAACGCTTAGAGAAGAGTTCAACGCTGGCTTCCGACCCACGTTGTGGCGGGGAAGTGGAACGTGGTGTGGCCGTCGCCCCAGAGTGCTTTTTCTTGTACCCTTGACAGAACTCCTGTGCCTCCGCCGGTGTCTCAAATATACGGAATCTGCCATCCACATCTACTTTTAACCTCACCGGGTAGAGCATGCCATACTTAAGATCCAGATTTTTCAGGGTGGCCTTGACTCCATGAAATTTGCGACTCGCCTCCTGAACAATGATGGTGAAGTCAGGAAAAAAGGACAACTGACTCCACTGCCACTGGATGTCCCCACGGTCTCGAGCTGAGCGGAGGGCAGTTTCTCTGTCCCTAAAGTTCATGAGTCTAGAAATGATGGGTCGCGGAGGAAGGCCCGGGCGAGGGCCCAGCGACCTATGAGCGCATTCCACTACAAATCCCTACGTGAAGGTTTCTCTCCCAAACAACTCAGCTAGTAGTTGCTCCATGAAGGTGTCCATGCTCCCGGTGGCGGCAGTTTCCGGAACTCCAATAATTCGGATGTTATTTCGGCGACTGCAAGCCTCCAAATCTTCGTTCTTAATTGCCACATCCTTAAGGATCTTCTCAACCCTTTCCAGCCACTTCAGTGAGGACGATGCTTTGTCTTCGATGTCCGAGACCCTCGCCTCCACAACATCCAACCTCCGGCCATGCGCCTGAACTTTTGCACCCATGTCAGCCAATTTCCTATCCAGCGCATAAAATCTGCCGTCCAGTGCCCTGCACCCAGCTCTCATCTCTTTTAGCATAGCTGCAGTAAGGGAGGCAGAGCCATCCGTGTCAACTGAGCCCAGAGCCCCATCTGCCATGTCAGGAGGGTCGTCCGAGGTGGGACAGGTGGCCTTATCGAATTGCAGCATGCGTTGTTTAGGGTCCTTCCTCCCCATATTTCAGGGAGTGCAAGGGGACCTCTAGTTGCCGTAGGGGCCAAGCAAATGTCGCAATACCAGAAGGTCAGAGAAGTGCGGGGTCGATGTGTGGGGGAACCCCCACAAAAGAGCCACTCAATGAATTCTCCAAGTGGCGGCCGGCGTAGTAGGGCATCAGTTGCAGCACTGGTCAAATGATGGGACACAGGCAGAACCCCCCAAAAAAAGCGGGAACGTTGCAGCACATGCCAGGCCACCCCCCCAGAGAAGAGCGCAGAGGAGAGCCTGGGCTGATGAGTCAATGCAGTGATAACAAACCGGTCGATGCAGAGTGTGTCAGGAAATGGCGGCAAGTTGCGGCGACAGAGCATAAGTGGTAGGCCAACATTCGAGGAGGCAGGAGCAGTGTCCAAATGTCCTGGAGAAATAAACCCCCAATGTCAGCAAACACGCAGGGAGGAGCCTAGCACAAAGAAGCAGACAGTGCCCCGCAGCGAAGCAAAGCCAGGGGTTAATATCTCGCCGCTATGTGTTTGATCGTGCACTTCTCCCTCAAGCCAGATTGCACTCCTCCTTCAAAATCGAGTGTCCGGGAGGGGTGGGGAGGGGGAGCCGGCTCACTCGAAGGGGCCCAGCACCAACGCGGCTCCCGATCGAGACACCATGGCCTCCTGGCTAACCCGTCTCGCCCCCCGCCAGAACCAGCATGCCGAGCCCGGGCCCGGTAATGCCCACAAGACCTAGAGAGCCCCGCGAGCGCTCCGCACACACCGAGAACCAGCCAGCAGCCTCAGTGGGGGCGACGGGGGTGGAAAGCCAACCAGACGGAGTGGAGGGAGCTCAAATTAACGCCGGGCACCCACCAGGGCCACACTCAACGCCACCACCGGTGTCCGTCCCTAAGCCGGGGAAGGCCGCAGGGCCGCACCCGTCTCCCGTGCAGGTCCTCCGCATGCCAGCCCCGTCTCTCGTAGCGAGTCAGCCCGGGCATCAAAATGCTCTGCTTGTTCTCCCGGGACAAATGGAGGGTGTCTGCCAATGTGGGAACGCTCCCACATCAGGTAAAGCAGAGTTTGTGTAGCCCGGCCGGGTGAGCTATAGGCAAAGGAGGCCATCTTGGCCGCCTCCGTGGCCACGCCCCTCGTGGTTTACCTAGTTAATACCTGCAACACTTACATTAAATTTTGATTATATCACCAAAACATTGAATGATGCCATTACACGTTGGCACCTCCTTTTTCTCTCGATGGGGTCGACTGGATTTGATTAAAATGATGCTCTCTCCTCTTATAATATATATTATCTCCATGATTCCAATACAGATTCCCGGACAATACTTCAAGAAAATTGATGCTAATTTAACAAACGTTTTATAGAAGGCAAGCCCCCACGTATAGCTCTATCTTCTTTAAAAAAGGATAGACCTAATGGAGGTCTTAGGTTTCCTGATTTTATAACTTATCACTCTGCTTTCTGTCTCAAGCAAGCTGCACGTTGGCTCTCTAGGGAGCTCCGTATACATCCTCCATTATAGTTAGAAATAGAGAAATTTCTTATTGCCCCTTTCGATTTTCAGGAAATCTTCGCTTTTACTACTAACACTTCATCTTTACGTTCTTGCGTCATTTCCCACTCTAGTATTCTCTCTTACCATCATCATACACCTCAACTAACTCCTATCAACAACAACCCATTTGGCATAACAAATCATTACAAATCCATAATCGCTCTATACTAAAAAAATTGGCGTTCTGAAGGCTTACTTTGGATATCTCAGCTTCTACTTGATGACCAACCCCTATCATTTTTTGATCTCCAAACTAAATTTTCTTTACCAGCATCTTCTAGATTGCAAAATAATCTTCTATGTTCCTCTCTCAATCAATACCTCCTTAATTTACCAAGATCTTCTAATTTTCCTGCAAATAACAAAAATCTATCTTCAATATTGGACACTTCCCCCTCTGCATCCACTATATACAGATCTTTACAAATGCCTCCAGACAGCCTCAAATCTAAAAATGACTTCGCTTGGGAAAAGGATTTATCACAAAGTTGACCAATCACTACATGGGACAAATTATGGTCTAAGCTTCACAAAACACCCAGTGCTGCGAATACTGCACATTTATCAACGGGTGCTATTTTCTCCAGTGATTCTAGCATCCTTTTCATCAGATATGTCCTCTACTTGTTGGTCCCGCCCCTGTCGTTCTGCCTACTTAAAGCACATGTTGTTTAAGTGTCCCCCAATCCACCATTTTTGGCAGTTGTTCTGGTCAAAAATTAAGACAATTTCCTTTACAAATATATTACTAGGCACTCTATCACCCCAATGACCCCAGTCACCACTGAGTTTTAAACTGTTCGATGTATTGTTAGCTATTGCTTTTCATTTAATAACCTCAATTTGGAAGCAGGCAAATAAAGTCACTTTCAGATCCTGGTGGAACGCTGTCTGTTTTCATCATTGACTAAACACTAATTATGTCTCCCCTATATCTCTAGCAATTAAAAGAGATTTTTTATGGCTCCCATTAACAACATATTTATCTTTGTACGCATCTTTTATTGCTAAAATTACGAATGTATCAGATGAAGTACAGAAACCACCTTAATTTCTCCCTTTGCCTAGATATTTAGTAGGTGTTTACAGCCCTATGTTTTTATCACGTTTCTCAAAATCAAATATTGTATGCTTACAATGTTAAAGTATTTATCTCTTATATCTTCTACTCTTAATGGTTATATATGAATTATATAATGCTCCCCTTCCCTTGCCTTTCCCCTTATTGTTTATATTGTGTATTTTCTCTCTTTGTACAGAGCAGGATAGTTCTATCCATACAGATTAGTACTTTCTTTACAAAAATGTTATGCGAAATAGGATTTGTCAAATTCATTTTATTGTTCTTCTTTTCCTGGTTATTCTTTAATGAACTCCAACTTGAAAAAAAAGAAACTGTTGTATGTATCAAAAGAACATTAAACACTTACAGTTTTTAGGAACATTGGCTGATACCAATTGTATGTTGTGCACACGATATAAAACTGCACATACATACATACATACATAAATAAATGTTTGCAAGGGGCCCAAGATCCCCACCGCATTAATGACACCTAAAGGTCCTCATCTGTTCAGTACTCGACCAATCAATTCAACTTCATCATATTTTCTTTTCAGGTACACAGTCTAGAAATGTTTTACACATTCCAAATAAGAGCAAAATGATGATGAACCAGATATTGTAGGTAAAGGTGGCAGACAAGATCTCTGTGGCAAGACTGCTGGCACAATGGACTAATGAATCCTCTACCGGACTCTGGATTTACCTCACAATCACGAGTGTAAAATGCAGCAGGTCAACCAAGCCTTTTATCCTTCTGAAGTCAATAAAATGAATACCATTGAATGGGGTAACAGGACATGTCTTATATTCAGCATTAAAATGCCCATGGGGCAACGTGCACTAAACTAGTGTTATGTTATGTTATGGTCATGGCATAGAGTAAAAGGGCATAACACTCCAAAAAGAGTTGTGTGTTTCATGTCAGGTTTAAAAAAAATCTAATATATGTTTTATCAGTAGTAGGTGGGGGAATTCATGACATTCATATTTTAGGTTCTACCACAGTACCCAAGAATAATACCCCTCTGCCATCCTACACATAAACGTGTGTCCCTCTGAAAACTCTACAAGTATTGGAAACTTCTGAGGCACAAAGCGAGATGTTTGCACCACAGATGAAACACTAGCTGTCAGCTAACTATTCAGAAGTATCCCTCATAAATACTCTGCCAGGATAAATACAGCCAGGTTTAAAAGCTGCGCCACCAACAACCAGCACATCAAAATACACGTGACAGGAAATAAAATACTCTGACAGTTTCATCCTCTTTTGCCAGATGGTGGGTAATTTAGGAAATATTCATGAAACGAAATATACATAAGTACTTTCCAGTATTACCAGGAAGCTCTTCATATTTAAAGGATACTGCCAATCAGTGTAAGAGCCCAACAGGGTACTTATTGTTCAGTTACACCAGGATGCTGTTTAAGTATGTCAGAGGGTCATTTAATGTGTGTGGTATGGGTGCTATGGGGGGTTGCCACTGTGCCAGGTATACAGTCACAGATTCTGGTTGTGGCAGAAGGGGAGCTGATCGTTATGCGATCCTAAAGGTTATACCATGGGTCTGCTCAGGGTTCAAAGACTGCTATATGCCCACTCTGATGATTATTTGTCTGGCTGGTGCTCATTGTCTAGGCTTTGGCACTTGAACCAGCTCAAGCTATAGATTGTGCTAGAGCTAGAGCCAATGAGCCAGGAAGAAAGCTCATGTGGCAACTGAACAAGAGTTGCTGCATGAATGTCTAGGGTGGTGCTAATGTGCATGTCTTCCTGCACCACGGATAGCATCAAGTGCTCAAGTGGTTATGCTGCAGAAGTGCTGAAGCAGCAGAACCCCTCTCCATTACTTCACATGAATGCAGAGCCGTGCTGAAAGGCCTCATGCCACTCATTCTGGAGAGTACCAGGGAGTATGCGTGCATCACACGTGCGCCCACAGAGTCAATGATCTCAGAACAATACTCCTGGGTGAGAGAAAAGTCAATCATTCATCCCTTCTCCTGGTCTGCACCCTGCTGTTCACTCCGGAGCCTGTGGCATTTCCCATTACTCACTCCACTCTCTGGAGCCTGTGGCATGTCATGTTACTCACTCCACTCTCTGGAGCCTGCGGCATGGCCTATTACCCACTCCACTCTCTGGAGCCTGTGGCATGTCCGATTACTCACTCCACTCTCTGGAGCCTGTGGCATGTCATGTTACTCACTCCACTCTCTGCAGCCTGTGGCATGTCCTATTACTCACTCCACTCTCTGGAGTCTACAGCAGGTCCTGTTACTAACTCAATTCTCCGGAGCTTGTGGAATATCCTGTTACTCACTCCACTCTCTGGAGCCTGTGGCATGTCCTCTTATTTACTCCACTCCCTGGAGACTCTGGCATATCCTTTCACTCACTCCACTCTCTGGAGCCTGTGTCATGTCCTATTACTCACTCCACTCTCTGGAGTCTGTAGCAGGTCCTGTTACTAACTCCACTCTCCGGAGCCTGTGGCATGTCCTGTTAGTCACTCCACTCTCTGGAGACTCTGGCATGTCCTATTATTAACTCCACTCCCTGAAGCCTCTGGCATGTCCTGTTACTCACTCCACTCCCTGAAGCCTCTGGCATGTCCTGTTACTCACTCCACTCCCTGGAGACTCTGGCATGTCCTGTTACTCACTCCACTCCCTGGAGACTCTGGCATGTCCTGTTAGTCACTCCACTCTCTGGAGGCTGTGGCATGTCCTATTATTAACTCCACTCCATGGAGCCTGTGGCATGTCCTGTTACTCACTCCACTCCCTGAAGCCTCTGGCATGTCCTGTTACTCACTCCACTCCCTGAAGCCTCTGGAATATATTACTCACTCCACTCCACTCCCTGGAGACTCTGGCATGTCCTGTTATTCACTCCACTCCCTGGAGACTCTGGCATTTCCTGTTACTCACTCCACTCCCTGAAGCCTCTGGCATGTCCTGTTACTCACTCCACTCCCTGAAGCCTCTGGAATATATTACTCACTCCACTCCACTCCCTGGAGACTCTGGCATGTCCTGTTATTCACTCCACTCCCTGAAGACTCTGGCATGTCCTATTACTCACTCCACTCCCTGTAGACTCTGGCAGGTCCTGTTAGTTACTCCACTCCCTGGAGACTCTGGCATGTCCTGTTATTCACTCCACTCCCTGGAGACTCTGGCATGTCCTGTTATTAACTCCACTCCCTGGAGACTCTGGCAGGTCCTGTTATTCACTCCACTCCCTGGAGACTCTGGCATGTCCTGTTATTAACTCCACTCCCTGGAGACTCTGGCATGTCCTGTTACTCACTCCACTCCCTGGAGACTCTGGCATGTCCTGTTATTCACTCCACTCCCTGGAGACTCTGGCATGTCATGTTATTCACTCCACTCCCTGGAGACTCTGGCATGTCCTGTTACTCACTCCACTCTCTGGAGCCTGTGGCATGTTCTGTTACTCACTCCACTCTCTGGAGCCTGTGGCATGTCCTGTTACTCACTCCACTCCCTGGAGACTCTGGCATGTCCTGTTATTCACTCCTTCCCTGGAGACTCTGGCATGTCATGTTACTCACTCCACTCCCTGGAGACTCTGGCATGTCCTGTTATTAACTCCACTCCCTGGAGACTCTGACATGTCCTATTACTCACTCCACTCCCTGGAGACTCTGGCATGTCCTGTTACTCACTCCACTCTCTGGAGCCTGTGGCATGTCCTGTTACTCACTCCACTCCCTGGAGACTCTGGCATGTCCTGTTACTCACTCCTCCCTCCCTGGAGACTCTGGCATGTCCTGTTACTCACTCCACTCCCTGGAGACTCTGGCATGTCCTGTTATTAACTCCACTCCCTGGAGACTCTGGCATGTCCTGTTACTCACTCCACTCCCTGGAGACTCTGGCATATCCTGTTATTCACTCCCTCCCTGGAGACTCTGGCATGTCCTGTTACTCACTCCACTCCCTGGAGACTCTGACATGTCCTGTTATTAACTCCACTCCCTGGAGACTCTGGCATGTCCTGTTACTCACTCCACTCCCTGGAGACTCTGGCATGTCCTGTTACCCACTCCACTCTCTGGGGCCTGTGGCATGTCCTGTTACTCACTCCACTCCCTGGAGACTCTGGCATGTCCTGTTATTAACTCCACTCCCTGGAGACTCTGGCATGTCCTAATACTCACTCCACTCCCTGGAGACTCTGGCATGTCCTGTTATTCACACCAATCCCTGGAGACTCTGGCATGTCCTGTTACTCACTCCACTCTCTGAAGCCTGTGGCATGTCCTGTTATTCACTCACTCCCTGGAGACTCTGGCATGTCCTATTACTCACTCCACTCCCTGGAGACTCTGGCAGGTCCTGTTAGTCACTCCACTCCCTGGAGACTCTGGCATGTTTGTTATTCACTCCACTCCCTGGAGACTCTGGCATGTCCTGTTAGTCACTCCACTCCCTGTAGACTCTGGCAGGTCCTGTTAGTCACTCCACTTCCTGGAGACTCTGGCATGTCCTGTTACTCACTCCACTCTATGGAGCCTGTGGCATGTACTGTTACTCACTCCACTCCCTAGAGACTCTGGCATGTCCTGTTAGTCACTCCACTCCCTGGAGTCTCTGGCATGTCCTGTTACTCACTCCACTCTCCGGAGCCTGTGGCATGTCCTGTTATTCACTCCACTCCCTGGAGACTCTGACATGTCCTGTTATTCACTCCACTCCCTGGAGACTCTGACATGTCCTGGTAGTCACTCCACTCCCTGGAGACTCTGGCATGTCCTGTTACTCACTCCACTCTCTGGAGCCTGTGGCATGTCCTGTTACTCACTCCATTCCCTGGAGACTCTGGCATGTTTGTTATTCACTCCACTCCCTGGAGACTCTGGCATGTCCTGTTATTCACTCCACTCCCTGGAGACTCTGGCATGTCCTGTTAGTCACTCCACTCCCTGGAGACTCTGGCATGTCCTGTTACTCACTCGACTCTCTGGAGCCTGTGGCATGTCCTGTTACTCACTCCACTCCCTGGAGACTCTGGCATGTCCTGTTATTCACTCCCTCCCTGGAGACTCTGGCATGTCCTGTTACTCACTCCACTCCCTGGAGACTCTGGCATGTCCTGTTATTCACTCCACTCCCTGGAGACTCTGGCATGTCCTGTTACTCACTCCACTCCCTGGAGACTCTGGCATGTCCTGTTATTCACTCCACTCTCTGAAGCCTGTGGCATGTCCTGTTACTCACTCCACTCCCTGGAGACTCTGGCATGTCCTGTTACTCACTCCACTCCCTGGAGACTCTGGCATGTCCCATTATGCACTAGACTCTCGAGAGCCTGTTACATGTCCTGTTACTCACTCCACTCTCTGGAGCCTGTGGCATGTCCTGTTACTCACTCCACTCCCTGGAGACTCTGGCATGTCCCACTATGCACTAGACTCTTGAGAGTCTGTGGCATGTCTGGTTAGGCACCCCGGCACTCTGGAGTCTCTAAGTCTCTCAGTCCCAATTCAAACAAGAGCCTATATAGGAGGAAATAAATGTCTCTCGAATAGTGCACACCCATCCTCTGTCACTGGGTGACTTATGCAAATTCCACTGTAAACATCCGTCCCTTTAATCCGTGTGTACTTTATATACAGTGCTACAGAGTGTACCCCTTCATTTAAAGGCTGTAGGGCCATCTCATCATGGAGCAGACTGTACCACAGGAACGTGCATTCCTTCGCACATCATCGCCTGCCTGGGTGATGTGTTACAGCCCCTCTGAGTTGTGCCTTTGCATAAGCATGAATACATTTATAATTAACAATGATAAACATCAAGAACACTGTGCCTTCATCTACACCTCGGGGATAAAATCCATCACAGAGACAGCTCCAAACGTATCCTCATTTTCGCTTCAAAGAAAGGATCTCACAGACGCTGATCTTATTGACGCTAATTAACAACTGAGACAAACTCTGCGGAAAACATCCAAAGAAAATCCAAGAGCCGTTTGTCACGTCCGAGACTGCACGTGATGACCCGGAAAGAGTCGAGAGGGCTGGTCAAGGTCAAAGATCACAAGTAACAAGACGTGGCCAATCAGCAGCCAGACAGGACTCGGTTGTAGTGTAGTGTGAGCATCGTTATCCTTTCCTAATATCAATGCTATGCAGCCATGAATAGCAGGATTGGAATGTAAAACTGAACATATATGGAGTGAAACATACCAGAGCCATGAGCATGAATTGATCTACCTTTCAAAAGTGGACGACTAACCATGGGATGTATGGAACATGCATGTTGGGTGGAGTCTGTACTCTTTTTACTTTCTATTGAAAGAACTCATGAAATTCTATATGTGTTCATTCATATGCTTACAAGAAGGTGTTAACCTTGACAAAGACAAAAAGGTGATGGACAGACATGCTTCCGTTAATTTTGGGTCTTGATAAATGTTGCAACATTTCCTTCCATTGTTTTGGCTCTCAGTGCCATTGCAGTCAGCAACTAGCCCTTTACCAATAAGTCTCGATCCTGCTCCGAATGTGAGAGAGAGATCATGTTGAACTGCTAGGCCACACACTCACTGAGTGTGAACCCAAAGCAACATATCTACACATGCTTCTCAATTAGGATTGAGTTTTGTACCTATAGAAAAACAGATATTTTATATTTGCGCATGGAAATTAGTGACTGATTTAGGTAGAATGACTAGGCTATTAAGCATCAAAATACTTCCCATCCCTACAGTAAAGATATTTAAGAGACAAGTTCATAAAGATGTAGTCAAACACAGGGCTGCTTTTGTGCTGTGTATCAGCCTTTTGGGCTCACACTACATTACTGTTGAGTAGTTGCCCTTGATTTTTCTAAAAATAGATTATCTTAATGGATTAAGAAGTGAGGTACATGGGAAAGGGTGAACCGGACTATGTTTTCATCAATTCGTGAGGTCTGCAATAACTCTGACATTTGATTTGTTTTTGTTCTTGTCCATTTTACACACATGTGCTGTATTATTCTTTTTTTTTCTAAATGGGTGCACATATTAACTTTCCAGGTTATTTAGATGATGTTTGAATGTGCTTTTGTGTAAAATATTAGTAACTCGGCTAAATTTACAAAATAGCACCATGTAAAAAATCTGCTTTGGGGAGTGTGGGGTTCTTTAATAGTTACCAAAGTGCAATTCAACATAATGAAGCACTTATAAAAAGGTCAACAATGGCAGCATCTTGTATCTACTAACATAAGTAAAAAAAAAATGAGGGCTTCTTAGTCCCTACATAAATATTTTGTATACGCTTATTTGGAGAAAAGAATGGCTTGACATGGAACAATCAATATTAGCAGAATATAGAAATCAGTAAGAGAATGTCTGTCTTTATAAGAAGACATTTCATACATATCCCTTGCTCCAACACTGACCATCTTTTCATGTCTTCTCTAAAAGAAATAAATAAATGCTTTAACTTAAATTTAAGTAACACTAGCTCTGAAATGACATTCCCAATCCTTGACCTAAAATATGAGATGCAATCATAAAACCAAGCTAAATTTCTCCAAATCCATACCGTCACTTAAATAGGCATAATCTGAGATTCATCACAGTTTTCCTTATAACCTGAAATATTGACAAAAAGTTTAGCCATGTTCAATATTGTCAATGAAGATGTTTAAAAAAAATTCAATAGCTTGCCACCAGTAGGGATTAAGATTTTAATCTACAGCAAACTATTATAATTCCCTTTAATTTAGCAGGGTTTTCAATGAGAAATAAAAGCAGTGAGAGTAGTGGACAACCTTGTTACTATCAACCTACACCAGGACACAATCTAAACAGAATTTATAAGCAACAATACAAGAAGTGTACTCCTAAATACTGCTATAATCCCGAAGATGAATTCTGTGTATTTCAGTACCTTGTGCACCAGCATTCCAGACTCAACAAGGAACTAAGAAAATATGAGAGGATCAAGGAAATTATTTTAATTACTTTTACCAACATCAGCAATTTACAGGTTGTAAGAAACTGGGTTGTTTTCTCACCGAGGTCCGAGCCCTGGTTTAGTAGCAACCTCAAGCCTTGCCAGAGTAAGGCACACGCAAACCCCAAATTAACCAGTGCTCAACCCCTGGTAACTTTGCAGAAAGCAGTCAGGCTTAACTTAGAGGTAATGTGTAAAGTATTTATGCAACACTTCAAACTGTAACACAGTTTCACCACCCCACAACAGGATTAGAAACATAGAGCTTCATTTAATAAATAAAACAAGACCATAATGACAAAAGTCCAATTATTAGAACCAGAAATATTGATTTTATAAAAAAATAGCACCAAAAGGCGTAAAGTGCCAACTGTGGATATCTGGTTATGCTGGACCGGGACAAAGTCACAAGTTCAGGCTGATCACAATGGGGCGTGGACTTGCTAGAGGGACTCTGTTAAGCTGGCTGAACAGAGTACCTTAAATCCTGGCCTGCAGAGAATTGCATGGATCCATGTCGAAGATGTGTCACGCAGCTGAAGCGATGCATTGGTTTTGAGATGCAGCGAGGCTGCGGGGCGAGGTCCTATTGCATCAACGTCAAGGATGTTGCTGACGGGACTTGTGATGTGAAGTCCTACGTTTGGGATGCAGCATGCAGTCGGGTGGATGGATTGGTTCTGAAGAGCTGTGAGGCTCGTATGCAGAGTCGGTCGTCAAGGCTGCCATTGGCGAGCAATGTAAGGACATGCGCCGAGGCTGCATCACACAGTGGTAGTTCTGATGCATGATATGGGCCGCAGCAGCAGGTTCAATCGACACAGCAGCAGAGATGCGTCGGTTCAGCTCGGGGTTGCGTCACACAGCAGAAGTGATGCGTCAGTTCCATTGAATCTACAGAGGCTGGCAAAGCACCTTAAGCCCACTTCCATGGGACCAGGACTGGGGTGGCACCCTTTGGCTGTGTAGACTCACAGAGTGCTGGTGTAGATGCACGGTTGTTGGAACCCTGTTATTTACCTGAAGCTTCAGATCAGTAGGCCAGAGCGAACGAGCCCTTGGAGTCACTATGGCTTTTGGGTTCAAGTGAAGTCCAATCCTTCTAACCCAGGGAAGAGAGCAGCAGGCAACAGATCAGCAAAGCAGCAGTCCAGTAAGGGGCAGTCCTTCAGCAACACCCCAGCGGTCCTTCTTCCTGGCAGAGTATTCACAGGTCCAGAAGTGTGATGAATAATTGGAGTGTGAGTTCCAGTATTTATACCCGTTTGTGCCCTTGAAGAGGGAGAGAAACTTCTAGAAGCATGTCTTTGAAATGCACCGATATCCTGCCTTCCCTACTCTGGCTCCAGACAAATTACAGGGAGGTATACAGCCCCTTGTGTGAAGACACACCTTATTAAGGTGTAAGAGACCCTGCAAAACTGCATTGTCACTCCAGCCATCTTCGAGCCAGGGCAGGGGAGGCAGGAAATTCAATGCACTTCAAAGCCACTGCCTAGAATCTTTTTCCACCTTTCAGGGCATACAAAAATGGACCCCAGACAGCCTAGACCTATGGATGCTTTGCCAGGTGAAGTCCTTGCTGCGGTAAAGTCCACGCAGCAGAGGCCATGCACTGTTCTGCTTGGTTTGTGTTATGGAGCAGAGGCGAAGCATCAGTTCTATTAGATCCACAGATGGGCTGGCAGAGCACTTTCAGGCTCACATCCAAGGGTCCAGGACTGGGGTGACACCAGATTGTAGGGCATAACTCACAGATGGCAAGATACAGCTGCTGGCTTCAAGGTTGTTGGAAGCCTTTTTTATCCCTGAGGCCTCTGATGAGGAAGCAAACCAGCTAACCCTTGGAGTCACTCTGGTGTCCTGGGTTTAGAGATGAAGATCTGGTCAATCTCACACAGGCAAGAGGACTGCAAGGCAGCAGGTCAGCAAGGCAGGGGAGCAGTCCTTCAGAGTAGCAGTCAAGCAGAGTGGCAGTCCTTTTAGCAACACAGAAGTACTTCTTCCAGTCAGAGTGCACCTGTCTAGAAGTGTACGGAAGACTTGGGGTCGGAGGTCCAACATTTGTACTTGCTGCCCACTTTCAAGTGGAGGAAGCTTCGAGTTGTTTTAACCTTCCTGGGGTGTCGGCATCCCCTTCCTTCCTGACCTGACCCCAGCTTGTCTGAGACCACAAAAGGTTAGTGACAAACTATTTCTGAGAGTGCTCAGGCAAAACCTCTGTGATGTGAAAGTGCTGTAGGTGACTGCTCATCCCCTTCATTAACTCAGAGTGGCCAATCCTGCCAAAACTTGTCTCCCCTTTGTCTCACTGTCTGGCAGCAATACACAAAGATCAACTGCAAGCTACACCTAGGCATGTGACTCAGGATCAGGATGCAGGTGCTAACGGGATAGGATAATAAGATGGCAACTTCCTAAAAGTGACATTTTCAGAATTATGATGGCACAACCTGACTTTACCATTACCAGAGGACTTTTAACTACAATTCTTTAGACACCAAATTCAACCTGTCTACCTTCTCCCAATTGGAAGTTAAAGCTAGGGGTGGGTGGTGAACTCCGCTCCACTAGCAGGGTTTGCGGAGTTTGCCCACAACGCACTCTGCTTGGAGAGCAAAGTTCAGGAAAAACTCTGCCTCAGGCATGTGGTGGAGTTTACCACCTATGGTTTATCACTCATTAAGCAACATGGCTGCTAAAAGTGAATGAATGCAAAGCATTTACACTAAAAACCAATCACAGTTCATGTGAAAAGGCAAACTGAATGAAAGGTATTTTCATATGTGCAGCTAACAATTAAATGAAAAAAGAAGGCATTATGAATGCACGCTTCTCAGTGCTCCGATGTTTCCCAGTTCTCAGTGACCACATAGTATGGTGGAATCCTTATGCTAGTGGGAGGTATACCATTGAAGTGCAGATAGCACAATGATGCGCTCAGTATTGTGTCATAACACGCTACAAGGAACTCAGGAAAAGGTGAACACCGCAGCGTGGACTGCACAATGATGGGTAAATGTTGTACAAATAAGGGAGCCAGCAGATGGCGTCATTAACAAGAATGCCATAAGTGTTTACCGCTTCTGTGCATATATAAAATGAAAGGGGAGCTGACCTACCTTTGCTCTGAAAGCATGTCGCCAATTGTGCACACGTGCTAATGGCATTGGCTAGCAGTTAGAATATTCGTTCCAGCCTTTGAATGTGTGGATAAATGCATCAGTAACCTGTATAACCTTCAGTGCATTCATCATCAGCCGGCTCTGCCTGAATGTCACACCACCTGAGAAGCGCACTTCCTCTCAGCATCCGTATCACTCTTTGTAACCTAACGAGCAGCACTGAGGCAAACTGAAAGAAGCCGTACAGTTTCAGCCTCTGTAGTGAAGGCGAAGCAGTGCTGGCTGGGGTAGGAGTTAATAGAGCGTACATTTTTGAGTGACGTCAACATAAATTAAATGGGATTAGAAGTTTAAATATTCACCAAATTATGCTTCATTTTCACTCATCCTAACACAATTTTCCAAAGTTTACATGTATTGCAACTGTTTGTGCAAATATTTTATTTTCAAATAATTTATTTCCACTGAAAAATAGTAAAAATATGCTTTCAAATATGACTACATCGGCTTACTTTGGTTTGCTTTTCTTTTATGTGCTGTCATTTCCTAAGAATCTTTCTCACATTATGACTGCTAAAACAGTCCTAAGATGGCCGTCGGGCGTCCTGGGTGGGGCTCTGCACTATCAACCCGGGGTCTGATCTCACAGGCCCCTCCCCTGTAGCTGCTCTCAGACTGCATGGAATGCAAGTGATGGTGGCAGTGCAGCGGGCCATGGCAGCCAGAGTGGCGTCAGAAGTTAATGGAAGCGCTAGCTGGGCAGCACTTGGGGTAGAGGCGGAAACTGAGCCCACCGCTGACTCCTAATGAAAGCAACTATTGGGTCATCTTCACTGAAGGGTATTCTATGGGACATTTTTCATATGCACACATATGAAATCTTTTTTTTTTCATGTTTCACTATGAAGGTCTACACTCCACCCACTAGCAGAAATCTGTGGAGTGTCACAGAGTTTCCATCTAACTCTGCAGAATTCCGCAGAGTGAAACTCCACGAGCTCCGCCCACCCCTAGTTAAAGCTGATTGAATGTTATATGGGACCGCCAATATTATCCGATGGGAGGGGTAGGCCTTTGCAGTATTGAAAAATTAATGTAGTAGTTTTTCACTAACAGGACATATATAATTTAAAAGTACATGTCCTACCTATTAAATACACTGCACCCTGCCCTCTGGTCTTCTCAGGGCCTACTCTAGTGGTGCGTTATATGTATCGAAAAGGAAGGTTTGGACCAGACAAAGCTTTATTTTGCCAGGTCAAAATGTTTAAAGCACTACTTAATGGGGTGGCAAAGTCAGTACAGTAGGTCCCATAGTAGCATTTAATTTACAGGCCCTGGGCACATGTAGTACTAATTTACTAGGGACTTACAAGTAAATTAATTAGGCTAATTGGGTGTAAGCTTATTCTATCATGGTTTAGGGAGTGAGCCCAAGCACTGTAACGTTGGTTAGCAGTGGTAAAGTGTGCATAGCCCTAAGGCCAGTAAAAACAAAGTCAGCAAAACTGTAGGGTTGAAGGCAAAAATGTATGTGAGAACCAGGAAACAAAGTCTAACAATTGTTATATCTGACCCCTCCAAAGTCCAACACTTTCCCTGCTTTTGATTATATTGGAGTGGGAATAGTAAATCTAACCCCTCCAAAGTCCAACAATTTCCAAGCTTTTGCTAATTATGTAGTCAGAATAGAAAGCCTAACCACTCCTACTGTTGCTTAGATTGAAGTTAATGGTATATTTACAACTTTATTTATCAATGAGATAAAGTTGTAAATATAAACCCTCCAAATTCCAATACTTAACTCGCTTTTGCTTAAAGTGAGAGTACTAAATCTAACTCGTCAAAAACCCAACACTTTCCAGGCGTGTACTCACATTGGAGTAGGAATATTAAATGAAACACCTCCCAAGTTCAACACTTTACCTACTGTTGTATAGATTGGAATGGGTATAGTAAATCTAACTCCTCCAAAGTCCCAAAATGTCACGTTCATTGATTATATTGAAGTGGGAATAGTAAATATAATCCCCCACTTCCCCTCATCCAACAATTTTCTTGCTTTTTCTTACGAAGTAGAGGTAATATTATAATTCATTCTTCCAGATTTCCCAGCTTTTCTCTACTTTTGTTAAAATTAGAGTGTGAATAGTAAATCTAACAAGCTTCTTTTGCTTTGGAGTGGGAATATTAAAATTCACTCCACCTGTTGTAATTTGGCAGTGATCGGGGTTAGCATTTAGCTGAAGCCATCTTAGAGCTCACCATGTGCTCTGTCCTACCTTGCTGTTGTTTACTCTTGCACTCTGCTTATAGACAGACTGTATTTAGGCTCAGCTACTCTGCACTTGCACAGAGGAAACTGTGACTGTCCATACACCTGTTCTAGTCTGTAAATGTCAGGTTATTCTTACCGGAGTCAGAAAGCTGCTAGCTCCACCCTACTGTTGACTGTGCATTTCTGTATGACCTTTTTTGTATGTATCCCTTCTCTTCTGTACTTGTACCACCTTCTTTTGAGCCCCTGTGTGGGTATAAAAGGACCATGCTCCTTCTGTTCAGTGTGCTACTTCATACACTATCGAAGGGTGTTGTGTGAATTTAGTTCCACCTCATGAGGTTAATAAATACTTTGTTTTATATTCCAGTTTCTGTGCCAACTTCTATTCTATTGGTCTGAGGACTTGTGCAGAGAAGGGCGAACCCCTACCACTGGTAGGTCTTGCTGAGGGGAAACAACACTTACAACGCAACTTTTACAACGCACTACCTTTACAACAAAACTTTTACAACGCAGCATCCATTGCAACGCATGCCATTACAACGCAACCATTACAACGCATGTCACTACAACGCATACTACTACAATGCATACCTTTACAACGCAGTCATTACAACGCATACCATTACAATGCATACCTACACTATCCAACACTTACCCTACTGTTGCACCCCCTGGAGTTAGACTAGTAATTTTTACCCCTACACTATCCAATACTTACCCTACTGTTGCACGCCCTGGAGTTAGAATAGTAATTTTAACCCCTACACTATCCAACACTTACCCTACTGTTGCACCCCTGGAGTTAGAATAGTAATTTTTACCCCCACACTATCCAATACTTACCATACATGCAATGTAATGGTATGCGTTGTAATGGTATGCGTTGTAAATGTAGTATGCGTTGTAGTGGAAAGCGTTGTAAAGGTAGTGTCAAAGATTTCATTGTAATGGCATGTGTTGTAATGGAATGCGTTGTAATGGATGTTGCGGTGTAAAAAATGCGTTGTAAAGGTAGGCGTTGTAAAACTATGCGTTGTAACGACATACATCCCTTGCTGCGGCCCATAGCCACACACCAAAGTCCAAATTATGATTTCTGGTGTTGCAGAAAGGTAGAAAAATTCTGTGGGTGCCATCCCAAATTATTTTGCAGTCTTCTGATGCCCTAAGAATATTTTGGAACAGGGGCTTAGTATTTTTTTTATAAGATGGTAGCACTTATGCTTCTGATCCTTACATTATTGAGACATGAGAGATTTTTGTAATCCTCCATATTATTAAAGACATTGCTGTGATCTGTGTCGAGTGTGGCCAGTCTATTAGCTAGCTCATCATGTTCATGTCACTGCCACACCAGGTTGTTTTCCGCCTAATTTAATTTCTTATTTTTGCAGTGAATAGTAATGGTCAGACAAGGCCATGTTTAAACTCCTGCAGCAGCCGGATATCTTGCTTTGTAGAGGGTGATGTAGGACTTGGAGTGGTATAGTACCAATCACCTCCATGGGGTGGAAGGTTTAAAACTCCCTGGGTGCTCGGACATTCATTTTCATTAAGGGCAAACATATTTGATGTTGGGGCATTTTAATTCCTGAGGTGCCCAAAGTCACTTTACCTGGTTAGGCTACTGTGCCCCTTTCGCCTCAGGTGCGGTATAAAGGCTTTAAGGAGCCAGGTTTGTCTCTGGGGATTAAGGTATTACTTTTTGGTCTGTTGTGTTGAAACATTTTACAGAACAAGTCTTGGGCCCACTTATAGTCCGCTGTAGCAAATAGCGCACACAGTTGAACAGAGAGGCTGTATTCCTTACATTGGGCACTGCAGAGTGTGCAGGCCATGTTGCCCCTCAGATGGCTCTGAGCCATGAGACTGGTCATCCAGAGCCCATGTGCTCAAAGAAAAAGAGTAGCCCAATAACCCTGGGACCAGGACAAGACAATGAATAAAGAAAAAACACTGGTCCCTAAGGGGAAGTGTGAGCCTCAACTTCCTTGGCACCCATACATAACTATCACGAAATTGTTTGAACAAGAATCAAATGAAATGTGTTCAATTCATTTGAAACAATAAGTTTAAAGATACCCTTTTCCAACAAATTATATTGCAATAAAGTGCTCCAAAATACACAGGCACAGTGAAATGAGTGATTTTAGTGTGTGCAAGGGCTATACAGAAAGCATATGTCCAAACTTGTGACTGCTATGGATACAATTGTTGTTGAACGCCTCTCTCTCTATCAGAGTCACATCCTCCAAATCAAATTAAAAACAGTACACTGGTATCTTGTTGCTGTTTCAACCCCAGTACATTACTTATATAAGGGTCATCTTCAGGATGGAAAGAGATTTTTGGAAGCACCCAAACATAGTAGTAATCCCTAGTGTAGACTTACAATGCAACAATGTGGGGGGACTAAACACCTACAGAATGGAATTAAAGTGCAATCATCATCAAAGGATCAATGTGCCTAAAGGATGCAAAAATTGCAGTCACTGTTGATATGAAAAGAAAACAACTGCCACAGCCAGAACTGAAGATGGCTCCGTATAAACAATGATTGGTTGACTCATCTAATTGCATAAAGAGAAGCCCAGTCTCTTGAAGAATTGTATCATGCCTGGCATATTGTATTCCCTCATTACAACTGCAAGAGTTCCTATCTTCAATACCTCTGGAGGAACGCACTTGTTATGATGATTCGCTTTAGATTATGAACTATACAGCTGTGACAGATGTATCAGAGAAGGCCTTCAAAGTACTGTTGGCTGAATCTCGCATGTTTGGAACAGCTTGGTTCTCTAACCTCAATACATTGCCTGACACTGTGGTTTTTTGTCTGATTGATTATATCATTCCTGTCTTAAGATGGTGGGTGGCAAAAGAACACATTAAACATTGTATGCTTGAGGTTTGTGATGCTCCTATTTTAATAAAAATTTTCTTTACAAAGCTCTTTTTTGCTTCTTGGAGCTCATTTATAGTATGGTAGATTGAATGCAAAATCTCTTACTTCACTTTACTGTGTGTTTCCATTTCTTGCTTCTGCCCCTTTGTCTTTTCTTCCCTCCACTTTGTTCTCGCTATGCCCTCCTATTTTTCTCAGTCTTCACTCTTTTCTTGTTATTATGGCCACCCTGCACTGTTTCTTCCCATTGATTTCTGGGTAAGTGATTTTATAAATCATGCACAGGCAGAGTCGCCATCATACCAAAGAGCTCCCTGCACTTCCTTTGTACATTTGACAATGACACAATCAAAATTCACAACTACAAATGGAGCAGGAAAAGCAAAAGGCTGCCTAGGGGACCTGGCAGCTGCCTATTGAGACACAGCTTTCTTAGAAACATAAAATATAATGGTGTTTTCATTATGGACAGAAATGCACAGCAATACACAAGGCATTTAGAAAGCGTTAACGTCTTCCTTCCCTCTAGCTTAGCGAGACAGCTCACCAAATGAGTGCAGTAAATTGGGGGCATGCTGTTTCTTCCAGGCTGGTAATGAGAGGTGGAGCTCTGATGCCATTCAGTGCATATGTTTAATGCGTTCCTAGTCAAGCCTATCGGCAAAGAATAAAAACAACTAGTAAATGCCTCTCAGAGTGTACCATTTCTTCTCATGTTAATATGGAACATCTAACGGCGAAGAGTTGGGGCCCTGCCATTTTCTCCCAGCAGCTGTGTTCACTGGTAGCCATGTCAGGAATGGACAGGGGTGGATGTCACAAGATGGCAGCCATTTAGCACACCTGCAAGTCGAAGTCATAACACGATATGCCACATATATATGACCTATTGTTATTGCATGTCGTATCATAAAATTGTACAGTAAGGATTTTTTTCAATCATATGTTTTGAGGAGATAGTGTTTCTGCGTGAGGGTATTAAGTATTCAGAAAAATTGGCGCACAACAAATAGCGTTGTAAGTAAAGAAGGGTATACAGAAATGAGGACGGTGCTACTAGATCAGGCGGAACCCAAAAAAAAGACCCTGAAAAAGAGTAGGCATGGCCAACTCTATAAAATGTATGCACAATGTCCTGAGCACACGTCAAGTTAGTCTTATCAAACCACATGTACAGTGCAATTTTCAAGTCTCAGCACAAATAACAGAAATAGGAAAACAAGATTGACACGATAGTAGTTGTTTATTTTCTTTCTTTTATGTGATTGCGGTCCTCCTTCAAAAGGAGATCCCCAGAAGAAACCAGCTGACACGTGTTTCGTCAACGGGTAGTAACTTGTGACTCTTCAGGGCTGAATAAAAGGCAAACTGCACGGGATCAGTGAACCGGTGCTTTGATAAGACTAACTAGATGTGTGCTCAGGACATTGTGCATATGTTTTGAGGAGATGATTGGAGGCATTTCCAGTCAAGCACTGTTCAAATCTCTTCCCACCCAATCTCACCCCCTGTTTCTTGTTCCAATACTTAGCAAATGATGAACTATCATAATAGTAACCTCACAACTCAACCACTTCCAAGCATAACAAACATAATTCATAAGAAGCACAGTATCACCAAAAGCAATTCCAGACAGATCTCAAGAGCTTTAGAAAGCTGAACCACCAGGCAGAGATCACTGGATACTCAGCACCATGTGAGACAACTGACCATAAATAATAAGTCAGACCTGGACAGAAGCCCTTTTCTGTCTGGGCCTCATTGAAACTTCCAGTCTAAAAAAAATAGGAAGGGAAAGCTCAGGAGAACCAGTCCAAGTGTGGAATCTAAAGAGAGGGCCGGCATGTGTCAAGAAAGAATTTAGGCCCAACACCCAGCTGCCTAGACAGAGGTACCTAATGGAAGAAAGGTCAAGCACAGTGCCCACACATCACTCACTACAAGATGCACTGAAGCCAAGCCAGAAGACCTGTCAATAGGAATAACTAACCAAAACACTTGAAAATAAGAGGTCAATATTAGACAAATACTAGAAAACACCCAGCCAAAGGTCAAAGGCCAAGCTAAGGGAATCAGCCCAGCAGTGGACATCCCCAGAAAACAGAAAGGTGACCGAACAAGTGATTCATGAAGCAAACAGTCAAACCAACCACCTGACTTGCGAAGAGAGGTCAAATGAAAGGCAACACCAGACAGAAGAAAGATCCCAGGCCACCCCTCCCCTTAGTCAAATACTGGTCAGGAGGAAGAGAAGAGAAGTGAAGCTATTCCAACAGTGGGCCAAACTACAAACCTAGAAGCAACAAGACCAACTAGCATTGGAGTATGAGAGGAAACCAGAAGTGATCAGACTCTAACACCTCAATCCCCAATACCACCAGGTAGCATAAGAGGAAAGCAGACTAACCAAAGATGAATCCATGCACAGAAATCAGACCGTCTACAGCCTGACACTCTACTCTCCATTCCCAGCAGGAAATACAAGAGAAAGCAAAAACAATCACATTCTAACACCTCATGCCCCTGGACTATCAAGGAGCATCAAAAGAATCCAATGGAAACAAAGCTCAATCCACAGACACCAATCACAAGGAGGATCATTTACAGAAGTTGGAGTGGTTGTGGCCGGACACCTTCCACTCCCAACTCAGTAGGGAATGTATGAGGGGGACAAAGCAACCAATGTGGAGCACCTCAAGACCCAAGAACAACAATCAATAGGAGAGAAACAGAATGGCAAAATTATATGACTAAAATTGAACCTGGCTCCAAAACCAATTGGAAGCCCTGACAATTCTGAACAGAAAGAAATCACTGCTTTATTAGGTCTGAGCGGAATTTCATTTGCACTGGAGAAATGAAAGTAATTTCAGTAATTCGCATTATTCTTTAATGCAGAATTACTGACAATATTATAATTACTCCTGCTTGCAAAATTAGGAGTAATTTGGGAAAGAAATCCTAACACATGAGCTATTTTAGCGAGCGTGACTAGTAGCTAGCACTCGCTCATCATGTTCTTTTGCATTTAGCGCTATTTCTTAGGGCACCATCCATTCTTATATCTAATTTTGATGCAAAGGGGCATTTTTGCATTAGGAAATAGCACTAAGTTCAGAATTACTCTTCTAGTGTAATTATGCATTATCTTGTGGAATTCTTAGGTAATTCCACATTATTACACCACACAGAATTATGCGAGTTATGCCCACCCCTATTCTTTATCCAGCAAGAAGTGTAGAGCCAAGTCATAGGTCAGGGGCACACAGATCATGTCTCACTTAGATGAGTGCCTGAGACAGAATATAAGTCAACCCACAGTTTACAGACCAGTAGGAAGCTATAGGAGAAACCAAATCCATACTGTTAACCTAATTGTAAGACATTTGCCAAAAATGAAACCAACTTCAAGGAAGTGGGTGTGGCCCAACCAAAAGACTGACAATTTGTCAAACCAAAATCAAGACCACCTGAGGACTTTAAGAAAGCCAACTAGTCTCACCAATCAAAGTAGCACAGAAAATCACAATCCTTAAAATGAATGAAAAGGAACTGACCAGACATCCAGCCAAAGCAGCAGCCTCTCATGGCACCAACAGTGCTATGCCCTGCTTACTTGAAGGCAGGGTAGAGTTGGATATCCTGTACACACCTTTAGACACTTCCAAACAATCCAAGCAGGAAAGAAGTAAACTATACTAGTCGACCATAGAACTGAATAGTGTACCTAGAATGTAAGCCAGTAAAGTGTCAGAGTGGCAAATGGAACAAAATGGACCTACACCAAGGACTACAGAAATCTCAAGACCCAAGTTACATAAACTAAGTAAGGTTTACCCCGGACATTAGCTGTTCATTAACCTGGCACAGCAAAAATGGCCCCACCCTGCATATTAACTAGATAACAGAACAATTAAAGCACTGTTGAAGCTATCATCAGACGTAAAAAGACTGCAACACAACCAAAATGTTCTTCCTCCAACAGGCTACAACATCCATTGTGTGAACTGTGCACGTAAGTAGTTAGGAGGCCTCACTGTCAAACATAAGGCCCCTTGGTCCCGCCTCCTAGGCAAGCTAGTAACTTTCAACTCCGTAGACATACTGACCACTTTCTACTCTCTGCAACTCAGACTGCCGCTTTGCATCTCATCTACACGCCTTCCAAGCAGAACAAGTACTTTATCGATGAATTCTCAGATCTCCTCACCACCATCCAACGTGAACACACCACCCTCTTTGAGGAATTTAACCTACCAGACAATACAAGCTCAAACAAAAACACGGCTATAGCCTCATTGATATACTAAATGTGCTACAGCATGTCATACAACCAACACATTAAAAAGACCACATCTTCTACATTGTCTTTTTAGCATCACCAACAATGCAATGCCCCTACCCATCATACTACTGGACTGGACTGACCACTTTGTCATCCTTATCTCTCTGCTGAGAAACCTACCAATAAACCAAGGTCAAAAGAGAAGAACAAACCTTCAGAGGCTTCAAAGACTTCTCCATAAACATCCTAATGCTTGAACTCATCTTTCGCTCTATCAACATCCTTCTAAACAACTTCAACAGTTTTTTTAAAGCAATGTGAACATCTGCATCCCATCAAAGTTCCAAATATAGCATTGGAAGGACGTTTCAACGGCCCTTTTTCAAAAAAATAATTTAGAGGCCACTGTATAGACATTGTTGCAAGATCGTTTTCATCTATTAAGAAACCTTGTTATATATCATAATTGATCACATCTTGTTTGTGGTTTCTGTTTTTATTACTTGCGAGCCAGAGCACTGTTGATATTGCACTTTTATTAATACAAGATTATTCTGTGCAAACAGTATCTGGCTTTTGGAGTATGCTTTTACTACTACATCCTAATTCTGGTGATTGAATGCTTTGTGTTTATTCCTTATCCTTAAATTGTATGCAAGAACTGTTGTTTTCTTTGATATGGGTTTTGAGGATGGTGCTGGTCACCAAGGGAAGCCAATGGACTTCTACAAAGATGGAGGTGATATGATCATATTTATCAGGCTGGATGAGGGATGCTGGGTCGTATAGGATGCCCCCAGAAGTTGCCAGTGTAGAGTCTGGGAGGCCACGGAGTAGAGCATTGACACTATCTAAATGTGAAAGTGAGAGGACTTGAACAGCAGTTTTGAAGTCCCTTTCTGCAAGAAACCATTTCACTTTCTTTAGAAGAAAAAAATGATACCAGGCTCTCTTTTCTTTTGCCAATATGTTCCTTTCACAGTGAACCTAGTGAAAAAGGTAATTCCAAGTGACTTGACATTTGGTGAAAGTTGGAGTTTGCAGCCATCTTGCTTTATTCCATTGAGCCAGGTTTGTACTGCTTCTTGTTTGTTGTTCAGGTAGGCGTTGGACAACCAGGTCTGGATGATGTGCACACAGTGTTTAAGACACTAGATGGCTAAATCAGTGGAGAGTTTCAAGTACAGTTTTGTCTAAGGGAGAACATTGTAGCTGTTTTTTATATTCAGACCAAGTTATTTTATGCATATTTGCATTACAGAATATATCATTAGAGCACATTTCTGAGGGCTATAATGGCTAATGAAGGCGGTGAAACCTGGATTATAAGTGGGAGAGGGCCATTAGCAACCGGTATATCCCAATAATAATGCTCATAGCACACCCGCCCATTGAGGCTAGAATTTTATAAATTAAAAAGGATAAACAGAAAGATCAGCATCGAAATGCTGACGCAGAAGGCCTATACTTGCCTATATTAGCCATTACGGGCTCTGAACCACTCCACTGATTTCAGTGGGGGCTCCCTGCATTCCAATAGTCTATTTACTAATGTATGCATTGCATCACACATACTGACACTTTGAGTGTACACAGCATAGGTTTACAAAATTTTTGAGTTAAATCAACATATTTACTTTTCTTTATAATTTACAACAGTAAGACTCCATTGTCGGAACGGTGATCTCCCTATGGTAAAGTGTATAGGAAAATGTAAAACAAGTTTATTAAACTTTACACTAAAGGAGTAAAAAAAATGGTAAAAATATATTTTATAAAAAATAGGTTGCATTAATTTTTTAATTAACAAAAGGGTTATTAAAATCTTTTTATAATTAAAGAATAAATATTTATTATTTTTAGATATGTTTAACGTTACATTATAAGTAATATAATTTAATTCAACATTATTTTCTATGGGGTTTTATTTAACGTCGCAAACATAAAGAGATGAATGACGGAGCCCTGAAACTTTTCAGACATTCACCCCAGTCACAGAGCTGGGTTGGATCCATCATCGTTCTTTAGCTCACTTCGCCACCCCACTTCAGACCCAGCTACATTTTAATCTGTCTTGACGTTGTGCCTCATGGGAACAGTCCTACCCGAACTGCCAAGCAAGATATTCCCTGGACCGGAAACAAGCATCCTGGGACCCGTTTCAGGGTAACACCCTCATCAGCCAGGCTAGCTTGAATCCAGTGGGAAAGTGAGCAAGGGACCCACGTCTGGGCATACTCTGCCAACTTAGGGTGAACAAAGCAAACACAAAGAGATGATGGATGCAGTCACAGATCTGGGTTGAATCCATCATCGTTCTTTAGCTCACTTTGCCACCCTAGTTCAGACCCAGCTAAATGCAAATCAGTCTTGAAACAGAAGGGGGACGGGAGCACACTGCCTCATCTCCCAGCACAGTTTGCCCCTTAGCATTGTGGTAAATGTAGTTCACAGTGATTTCTTACTTGAATTTTAGCTGTAGTGGTTCACCAAATAGGTGCATGTTAGTGCTGTAAATCTCTAGACACATGTGTTTCTGGATATTTTCCTTCACCAGTAGAGATAACAAAACGAAATTTCCTTCTAGGTTTGCTGGCAAGGCTGCCACAGTCTCTCAGGTCTCAGTATCTCCCTTTGGTGCACAGGTGCATCTCCAAAAGCTCGTCAGCTCAGTGTCTCAAGGGAGCCTTTTCAAACAGAAGGGGGATGGGAGCACACTGCCTCACCTCCCAGCACAGTTCGCCCCTTAGCATTGTGGTAAATGCAGTTCACAGTGATTTCTTACTTGAATTTTTGCTGTAATGGTTCACCAAAGTTGGTGCAGGTTAGTGCTGTAAATCTCTAGACAAATCAGTCTTGACCCTGTGCCTCATGGGAACAGTCCAGCCCGAAATGCCAAGCCAGTCTTTCCTGAACTGGAAACAAGCCTCCTGGGACCGGTTTTGGGGTAACACCCCTCATCAATCTTACGTCTCCATCCATTATTTTCTAAGGTAGAGTGTTGTAGAATTAATGATTGGCCATGTGCTACTGTTTCTTTTTTCGCTGTAGGAACTTACACTTGTAAATTTGTCTCCACCCCTTTTTTTAGTGATTGGAGACGTAAATCTACAATTTTTAGCAACTTTACACTCAGATTTTGTGAATAACCAAAAGAAGCAACGTTTCTCAAAGGAATAAGAATACATTACACATGTAAATTAATCTCAAGTGTGAATTACCTTTGTAAATAGCCAACAAGAGATTTGCCTGCCATGCAATTTGCATTGCACTTGTTTCCAACACCCCTGTAAGAGAATCTTGTATTGAAACACTCCACGTAGAAATCAATATACCGAGGCCGCTTTCCCTTTAAATTAAGGAAGTGAAACTTGAGCCAACGATATGACCTTGCTAAAAGTACATTTCTTGTATTCCAGGTGTCAAAATCCCATGACCTCAGAATAAGTGATTGCCAAACATCCCTGTTTAAACTATTGACTTAAGAGAGGCAATTAAAAGCCACATTTATATACATTTAGCCAAATAAATAATTCAGATATTCCTTCTGCCAGCTCGGAAACAGCTAACACTTACAACAACAAAAAAAGCACTAAGGGTTTTTGCCGCGCAACCATAATTGCGAAAGGGCAGGACGTTGTTGCAAACGAAAGCATATGAGCAATTAACTCTCTTAAGAGCTGAGGTGGGGAAATTACAGATTCAAATAAGCGGTGCACACAGTATTAATTAAAAACATTAGGGTAACCGCTAATGTATGCGAGACATCCATTGCGCGAGCTATTGCCCCAGGGGAACGCGCAGGCAGAGAGGCGGGCACCGTAGAGCTGCCGCTCCAAGAGGTTGTAAATGGGTTTATAAGCGTTATTCACAGACAGATGTTTTACATCAAGATTTCATGCAACCCTTGCATTGACTAATATTGTATAAAGGGCTTGGGGGGAACAGTGACAAACAGCACAAGGGAGCCGTTCAATTATAGTCTCTTAGAGATAAGGATATCATTTCTGCTTCAGCAGCCCTGAGCACCTTATGCATATGCAGTGCTCTGCGCTATTACAGATTTTGGTGTGTAATCAGGACAACCTGAAAATGGATAAATGGAGCTCATATATTTCTGAAGGATAATAGCCTGAAAACTGCCAGGCTAAGCACAGCGAGATAGCACGCCCAGCCGCAACCAAAGGCTGTAAACATCCAGCAACCTCCAAGGAAACAAATGCACACTGTGGAGAAGCTTCTGGACAAAGCCATCTGTGAGCATTGCAATAACACAGTGCCTGTCATCTTAAATCAAGTGCTTTGAGCAATGGCGGCGTTCAGCCTGAATGGTTGGGATTCACGCACGTGCGTTGTCCCGTAGAAGGGAGTAGACCAACCAAGGAGCAGATTTACTCATTTTTCAGGCAGTGCAGCAACAAATTTACTATGCTCGTTTGTGCATTGGGGAACACACAGCACAGAGCCATGTCTACCAAGATTGGCCAGCCGCTTCTATCCTTCCCTGTGCTGGAGGACTAATTAGGCTGCATTCGTGTTCCTCAGCCTCGCAGCATGGTGCTAAGATCAGTGTGTAATGGTAAGCAATGGATTTTTCCTGGAAGCATACCCTCTAGTGAATTCCTATGCTAGACAAACCCAGTAGGATCCCATGCTCTGTATGTGTGCTGTGCAATGCAGCACACATTGAATGCCTGGGTTTTTGAGAAATTAAACTATTTCCCCTTGTCACTACCTGCTTCAAGGAGGCATTAGTCTTTGTCACAAAGATTAGTCAGGTTACCTAGTAGATTGGGCTTTGCATCCAAACCTATGGGTGTGTGTGCTGATCTGCACAAGTAAAACCCCAGTGACACCCTTTCCATGCAAAGCGACGCAAATGAGTACAACGGTCTTTTTGAATGGAGAAAACATCTGGTTTCCAGCACAAAATGCCTTTAACCTGCAAAGTAAATGCCATGTGCCACTTTGGGGTGCTTTGCACTGGCATATGGCCTTGGTAAATCAGGGACCAAATGTTCCCCGAGATGAACTGGTGCTTCTAAGCCTGATGATGTCAACCTAGACCTAAATGTCCCCCGAAATGAATTAGTCAGTAGAAGCCCGAATGCTATCTAGGAAATTTTTTAAATTATCATGCTCCCAATAATGAATTTTGAACCATTCTAAAAGAAAATGAAACATACATGCTGCATAATATTTGATATCTTACCTTAAATGAATTTTTCTGAAGGCCTTGAGAATGCTGAATTTGTGGTTGATCAAGAACATACTCATATGTCATTTGATTAATTGGAATACAACAAAGGCTGTGCTGAAAGAGTTTATACCTTGAAGGCTCATATTAGGATGAAATATACACTATGGACATTATACTCTGTCTTATCTGTTTTCTGTGTAGCTCCAACTTTTGTTTCAGGTTTTGTTTTGAAATATGACATGTTGACATCTTTCACCAGGGGCCATAAGCAGTTTAATGATGTATTGCTTTGCATTATGTTGAGACTTTTGAATGTATTTATTTGAGTTTTTATGCCTTTATGTGATATAAGACTTGCTAATATTTATGGATGACAGAATCAGAAAGGGAGGAATCAAAAGATTGTAGAGCTGTGGTGTCATATGTAGGTCCAGGAGAGTCAGATCCATGCCAGTTTTCAGGATAACCACAGGTTATATGAATGTGTTTGATTTAGATTAATTCTAAGCAAATCTACTTCATTTGGTGATTCTGAAAATTTGGCTAGATCCAATTCTCCTGTATCTGCGCTGAACACTCCTGTCTTGTAGAAAGAGAAATGTGCAGATAAAAAATGCGAACAATGTGACATGTACAAAAGTGGGTGAAGGGCACAAGAGATTGATAGTAAGTGAGACTGGGAGAGTGGGAGGGGTTATGCAACATATCAGGCAGGATATTAATGACTTTAGTTCTTTGCTCAAGAACATAAGCATGGGACTTGATCTACAGATGATAAATCAGTTTGTTCCAGATAGTAGGAGACTTTCGACCAAAAGAACAATGTTATGTCTGAAAAAGGTTAGTCATGTTCCCATTTTGCTAAAAAATACACAAGAACTTCTATAGTGCAGTTTTACAAACATTTTGTGTCAGGTTTGCTTCACAGAAATTATGCAAACCGGAGCAAAATATTTATTTCAGAATTACTTTCCAGCGCAACACTTTTTTAACCCCATCCGCGCTAAGCGTTTTCCCGCTGTGCGTTAAAGATTCGCAAATCCTGAGTTACATGACGAGCTGAGCTCGTCATGAGCGTACGACAGGCGTACCTGATGACGAGCTGAGCTCGTCATGAGCGTGGAAGGGGTTAAGCAGAAAAGATGCCTGAAAGTAATGCGAAGCTTTGCTCTCCTTTGCTTTTCTTTGTATCACTTGGGTGGTCTCAAACAGGCCCGGACTGGCCGTTGCGGGCACCGGGCAATCCCCCGGTGCGCCGCAAGGGTGGGGGCCGTTTTTGGGCCCAGGGGGCCGTTTTTGTTGCAGGGCCATTTTTGCAGCATAGCTGCAAAAGCGGCCCTGTATCAAAATCGGCCGAAAACCGGGCCGACAAAGAGCTTGGTCACACCCCCTGGGGGGCGGCCGAGCACTTTGCCAGGGCCGGTTTTGGTTCTCAGTCCAGCCCTGGTCCCAAAGGGGATACATGTGCATTCCTATGCAACCATCCATGGCTTTGGATGCAAAGTTATAACTGAAGCCCAGAAAATAACTCCTCTTTCAGGGGGGCATTATAAAGGAGTATGTTATTTCTGCAAATCTTTTCCAGCTTTGCAAGTGTGTCTCACTTTACAGCACACATCCAAAGAAGAATATAGGTTTTAAAGTTTGCATGGGCACAGCCGCGGCCCCTGCAGGTAACAGCGGTGGGTCTGGCTGGTGGGGGGGGGGGGGGCGAGGGGGGGGGGGGATTTTGACAGACAATGAAAATTAAATAAATAATAATTTTTCCCTCTTCATCGTCTGTCACAATCCTCCCCCAGCCTGCTCCACTGCCCAACCACTCTTACCTGCATGGGCCGTGGCAGCCTGGGCATAATATTTTGTACAAAACCTATGTTATACATGATGTAGACATCTTCGCACTTTGGTATACGGGTGTGTTGCTAAGCAGCCTGGTTTTACACCAGTGCTAGGGGAAGAGAGCAAGAGCATCATATCTTAGTAGATATAGTGCAGTCCTGCTATCTACCATTTATGCTATGCAGCACAGCAACCTTTGTTGTTGTGCTGTATTGCATGAGTTAATAGTACATCTACCACTATGTACCATCTACCACTAACTGGATCTCTGGAAAATCACCCTCACTATAGCAAACAAGCATTGACAATGCCAATAGTTCTGGTTTCAAAAGAATGTTGTTTTGTAACTTGAAGTCACAAATCAGACCTAAAGATACATCTAGGTTAATGACTGTGCTCCTACCATCTGTGCAGGTGGCAGAATAAAACAACATAAATTCTAGCTATCTGAGCCACTTAAATAGCGTTCCAATGTCATGTGTGTGCCACTGAAAGTTAAAGCTTAGGAAGCTGGATAAATAAACAAAAGGATCACAGCTGTGTGAAGAGCAAACACTTTTTTGTGGAAGCACACGTCTGTCCATTCAAAACATATACTCTTGTTTCCCAAGATGTGAGCAGAGGCAAAGCCCCTCCCTAGTGTTAGTCACATAATTGTCTGGCGACAGTTCATAGTCCCTGTAAGATCTCTGAGCTCAGCTACTCAATGACAGGCAAGAGTTCAAACAAGTAAGAAAGTAAAATGCAGAGGCAGAATACTGAGATACCATGTTGCATCCCACTGGAATTTGAAGAAAACAAATGTGTTACAAAATCACCCCAAAATGTTTTATCTTTCACCTGACTCTCAGGTTCATGTGCAACAAATTCTACTAGACCTTTCTCACTGTCTATAGAACATATTTGTGTTATTTTATTAATTCCTTCACTTCCTCCCATCACACTTCTCAGCCGTGTACTTTTGTTTGAGACCACTATTAATCGCTGTTTCACTTAGTGGCAATAACTATATATAGTACATTAACTGTTGAAGTGTCAGATGTTGACAGGCACTTTATGCAAATTAGTAGAGCCCATGGCCCAAAGGTGGATGCCAACCAGTGCTTAAAGTAAATTTTTATGAACATTTATAAGTGCTTGTTGGGATGGAAAAAACCCTCTGAGTGGTTGGAAACGTGCCCCGTACCCTGAGTGCCCAACTGTACTATTGTTTGGATCACTAATGCTGATTCTTTTGTCATAGGTGAACACGAATCATGCGTGTGCACCATGACCTAGGCCTGTCTCATGGATTGCAGTCTTGTTGGCCTGGGACAGGTGACAAACTTCTACCCTCATAGTGGTCAACGGCTACTGCCCTCACCGGGAGTTAACCAGTATTATTGCAGCGGTGAAGGTATACCGCGCAGTAAACAAGACCGTTTTACCCTGTGTCGCTGGAGTGAGTACTAGAGGTTCATTCTCCTTTTTAACTGTTTCGTTGCTGTGTGCTTAACTCACCCATGGCCTACATCAGGTACACATACGTGCTGTGCAACTCAGGAGTAGTGACTGTGTGCTGGATATTGGTGTGCCTGGGAAGGGCACCGTACAGGGATAGATGGGTATTGGGTAGATTGCATGCAGAGTGCGTGTGTTTAGTGCCTATACTGGGTGTATGTATCCCATGTAAGGAATACATGACAGAAGAGCTGTAGTGCTGTACAGTGCTTGCACAATAAAAGCATGGGCTGGGCATATGTGTGTTTGTGTGAATTACAATAAAAGAAGGGTAAAGTGTTGTGCAACAAGCACACGGTAAGTGTGCGTGCTGGCATTGTGTGTGTTTGCAAATAGCACACCATGGCTAAATATAGAAAATATTCAGTGCTCAACATTGCACACAGATTGAGTGTGTGTGTTGAATGCATGTGTACATATAAGGGTACAATGCATGGAGGTATCAGTGCTGGACAGGCATGTGTGCCTGCAATGGTGCATTACATGGAGGACCCTGGGTTCCATTTTGGGAAGCCTAGGCCTGCCTTGTGAATACACGGGGAGGAAAGGAATCACTGGAAGGAGAAAGGAAGAGACTCCCCTCACACTTCAAAAGATAGTGATAGATCAGAAGGGAGGAGCCTGGACACATCTCAGGAAAGGCAATGGGGCTAATAAGGGAATCATAAAGAGTATGGTCTGGGGTCTAGGTTTAAGCTTTTGACCCCCATATGCCAAGCGAGGTCCGACAGAGACTGAGCCGAGAGTTAAGCACCTTGCGGGACTGGGCAAGTCCATCTTGCTGCACTGCGGTGATCCTGTATGACAAAGGCGGCCAAAGATAAAGTTATTTCTTCCAGAATAACAGAGATATGAAACCATTTTGGCCTGAGCATCTGCTCCAAGATAGTTTGCGCCTATGCTGCCGATACCAATGCTGCTGAGTAGAGACTGAGGCTTTGTCCGGCAGGCTGAACCTCTGCAAGGGAACTGTTATATCTAACCACTAAGGACTGCTGAGGATGCCGTGGATGTCATCACACCCTCGTTTGGCTTCAGTCGGGAGCTGAAGGAAGTATTCTCGTACTTACTATGTCATTTGCAAAGAGAGAGCTCGTCCCACAACTGGTAAGAACTTCAGCAGTGCTGCTCAGGAGATAGAACCTGCACCGCCATGATCAGCCGAGTGGGCCTCGAACAGCCTGACTTCTCTAAACAGAGCCAGACTTGCAGGTGCTCGCGCTGAGGCCACCCACAGCAACGCAAGAGCGGGTAAGACGTGGAATGGGCCAGTTGCACCCGGGGATGAGCTAATAATAGTGCTGCAGCACTATTAACACTTTTGACTAAAACCTGAAAAGTCAAAGGGGGAAGTCTTGAGTACAGCCTATTATTTAGTATTCTATGGATGCAGTCACCAGTGAATGGGGAATAACTCTGAACACATTATATGAAGGACCGTGGGACAGGGACTTGCCTGATAACTACTAGAGGCCCGACCTTAAGGGAGTTTGTGTTGTTGCTTCTGAATGCTGTATACCTTTGCATATGCAGAAGTAGAAATAAACCACTTCTTTTTTTTTTACCAAAAGCAAGAATTTGACTGAAGGTAGTTTAGTTAGAAAGACTGACTTAGAATTGATGCAGCAGAAGAGCGTAGTGTGCATGTAATTTCTGAATTTTACTTTTTAAGAACTCAGGAGCTTCTCTGTATAGAATTTGTATTTATGGACTAGAAACTACGCTGTGAATGAGATTCTACTTTGAATATGCAATCAATAAAGGTGGACAAGGCGAGGACTAAACAATGAGAAGCGTGGAGGGTGAGTGACCTGATTCGCAGCTTGGTTTTGACCTTGGAAGATGTGCCCCCTGTGTACATACACACCAGTTCCTGCACAGAATGATCTTTAGAGTCCATGCCATTCAGGAACTGTTTTTGGCGTTCCCATTGTGGGGCTCATTTTCTGGGACCATCAGTGGAACGTTAAAAAAAAGCCCACCAGAAAGGAGGAAACTCCTAATTGGGTGGGCGGCCCGACCACAGCTTTGATGGTGCGGCGGACCCGGAGCTGCCTCGCCAAAGTTGTAATCAGGTGCCTTGAGGGCTGCAAGGCTTACATACGGGTGACTTAGGTTTTCTCCTGTTAAAAAGGGTTTATTTTGATAGGCTAGGCTGCAGAATTGAACTGCAGCTGCCAGCCTCCAGTAGTTGGCCTGGAGTCATGTTTGCCTGGTCATATTTGTGGATGGCACAGCAGTGAGGTGGTCCAAAGGTGACATTTAACTTTCCATGCAATTGGTGTACTTTGGGCCTCATATACTGTGGCCTTCAAGGTAAGTTACATATACCAATTAGGAGTTAGCCAATTTTGACATGTTTTGAGAGTCAGAGCACATGTACTGGGGCTAGGTTAGCAGGTTCCAAGGGCTCAAAGTCAAAACACACAGCAGCATCTGTCAAAATAAATGAGAGTGACCATGCAAAAAGAGTCACTTTCTCACATATAAGTTAAGCAGCATTGTGAGTCAGTACAAAGTCAGTGGCGTGTTACAGTGCATAAGCTGCGGCACAACCAGCAAAACAAGCACATGTTACCACCACTCCAAATCAAAGCCACACAAACATGTTATTATGCTTCGGGTCAGTATTTGAAATGAGAAGGCAGCTTTCTACTGACTTTAAAAAGTCATAGATATAATAAAATACAGAAGACCACTTATTGAGTACAGTTGATAGATTTATTAAAAGACAAAATCAACCAGCCGAGAAGAGTTTCGCAAAATGTGTATTTATCCCATGTGGTCTGTATAATCAAGGAAGTCAAATAATAAAGCCAGTGTATAAAAAACCTAACCAATAATAAAGCATTTAACATTGTGAATGAAATTCAGCCACCATCTTGGATAGTGATTACATTTTCATTTACTATAGTAATCATCAGAGGCATCTCCTTACAAATATGCAAGTGCGGTGTAATCCCACTTTCAAAATCCTCACACATACCTATTGTCTGCATCTACAGAAGAACACATTTATTTGGCAATATATGGATAACAGTTTTCTGTCAGTAGGATTAAAGTTTTCTCTGTGGTACTGTCTTTATCAAATTAAAAGATGTGTACAGCTTATATTTGTTAGAGGTAAAACCAGTGAGCTATATTTCAATTATTTCAATCGTTCAGCAAGTAACGTTTTTGGGACAGGTTTAGGGATTGCACTGTGGTATAACCGCACAGTCATGCAAAGCTGCACAAGCTCTTGCAAGTGTATTTAATTTACAGCACGAAAGGTGTTTGGTGATGGAAAGGTGCCCTTTTCTCAGCACAAATTGCACTTTTCAGTGCATTGCACCACTTCGCAATAAAGGACATTACTTTGACTTTGGTGCAACTTGGTCGGATCAGCGCAAATGCCCATAATTTTATGATGTAAAGCCCAATATACAAAGATCCCCAGAGTGGGTTTAGTGTCAATAGCTAAAAAATTCTTGAAGCAGGCGCTAGCAAGTGAAAATAACTTCATTTCTCAAAATATTTCACACATTGCATGTGTGCTGCACCTTAAAACACACATATAATATATGGAATGTTTAAAAATGTGACTAGATGTAGGATTTTGTACTAGAAGGGTATGCTCACATCTCTGCACCATGATGTGAAGATTGTATATGGTGCTAGACAGCCTGTTTGTGCGCTGGTGCGGGGGTAATGAGCAGCTACAGGTCATTTTTAGGTCACGCTTGCTAAACAGTGCAAGTTGTCTGATTGTGAAATATCTACTGTGAACTAACAGTGGGCTTCATGCTAGCCCAGTGTCACCATTGGTTAGGTTTATTGTCACTCATTTGCTTGCTTGTTATTCAATTGTGTTCCTTCCTCTTCTTGTGGTGTCCCTCCACTGGAGCATAGCCTCTTTATGATTCTTTGGCACTCTGACTTGCAGGCTATCAGTGCTAACATTTAGGGAACTACTTTTTTCTTTATTATGAATCACTCTTGCTTCTGCTGCTTACACCCCTCAAACACCCCCACATTCCACTGTGTTGCTGTCTATCCCTCCCACCTTGTCGGTAAATGTGCAGCAACAGAGATATTTGTGCTGGGGTATTACTGGAGTGTGGAATATGAGGGTTAGTCATCCTTTCTCTCCGGTATTCCACATATTGCAATCTAGTACATGCTCTGGCACACACAGGCTTTTATGGCACTCTGGCAAGAGGCATCTCCTGCACTCACTCAGCTGGTCTCCGGGGCCGAGGGTGTACTTAGCCAGACAGTTCCTCTGGGGTCCCTTAAATCTGTCACTTGGGCTAGTGCAGAAGACCAGATGGCCCTATCCGGTGGACAGTAAATTAGGGCTTGGCAAACCTTTAATTTTAAATTCTGAAAACGACATTACTAGTTTTAAATATTGTTCAGTTTCCTGAGTGAAAAGTATTTGACAAATAAACCATTCCTTATATCAAAATTGAAAATCGAGAATTGAATGCACGTTTTTGAGATACAATAGAATATATATTTCCATTTCCTCCAGTGTTTTGAAATGTTTTTCTTCTGCTGTTTTTGAACAACAATTTACAGACATACATTGGCAAAGACAACCGTTCTGCACTCACATTAGATAAATGAGACCCATTGACTTTGCTTTTGATCGTTAATAAATATGGTTCTATGCTGTGTTCTACCCCTTGAGCAACCCAGCGCCGCAACTTTTGTTTCTGCACTGCATTGCACTAAAAAAGAATAAATCTACCCCTTCATTTCTGTTAGTGGAGTTATGAATAGCATCTTGTACAAACATTTTTAAACCTGCTGACAGCTTTTCCCACCAAAATATTTAAACATCCCCAACACAAATTTGTTTATGTGATACAGAGAACACCGCCGACAAATTTGAATAACGCTGACACAAAATTATTTACATACCACAGCCCCGTAGAGCCCTGTCTGGGCTTTAGACTTATGTTAGAAGAAGGACTTGTAGGCCTTCGTATTTCTTCAGTTACTTTTCCCACTCTGCTTTCCTTTTTATAGCCTCCATCCTTAGTGCTTGTAAAGGATGTAGCAAAATATGGGTTTTCATGTTTCTAGGGTATGGATCTAGACAAATCATTTTTATATCTCTTTATTCAAATCCTGATATTGAGAAAGGAAGGGTTTAATGATTGTGCCCCTTTTTTCAGCAGTACTAATTAGGAACACCAGAAGATTCAACTGTAGGCAATATTAGCTCATAAAACTAATAACTAATAAAATATCACATTAATATTGCATATTCCTCTAAATTAAAAATAATGAACTCTTTTATTGCTAACAAGAAAGCTAAGATTAAATAAACTTAGTAAGAATCAATCACGCAGGAAGTGACAGGATAATTAAAAGAGAGCATATTATCGGTGGAGTTGGGTGACATGTTTTACAATGAAAGAATGGCCCTCATTACATTTTATGAAAAATGTCAATTTTTTACTTGCAAGCTCAAGAAAAGTTTAAAGAGAGAAACATCTCCGAATGAATGTGAAAGGAAGACAACAGTGGAGAAACCTGTAAAGCAGGCTTTTCGATTAGATCAGCAGTGAAGCATTAATTGATAAAAAATTTCAAATGTTATTCATGCACTGGTATTCTATTGACCCTTGCCCTATCTTCTCCTAATTAAACAATTTAGGGACGAGATGTCGACACCCTAATGTCAGGCTCGTTTGTGGCCGGGCCATTCCACTATCCCAGATGTATATGTAGGACACAATATGACCTTCTTATGTAGAGGTCATACTGTGCCCTCTACATGTATGCCAGAACTAGGCTCTGGAGATGGGGATAAGAAGGGATATGGAATGTGTGCTCCACAGGATGTCAAGCCTTAATTGCTGAAATATAGCTTGGCACAAAATGTATGAATTGGTAGTCACTGCTATTACCTGCTCTTAAATGTGATCTATACATTGAGCTTCTTAGGGACTGACAGTTCTTGAATCGTAATTTATGAAAAAAGATGTGCCTCAAGGCACCTATCACTTAAGACCCACTGTGGCATCAATTAGAACTATTGCCCTTTGCTCAGGGTTTCTAAACCTTCTTTAAAAGGCGATAATTACTGCTCCTTCAGAGTTTCACAATTAGGGCGCTAGTATGAAGGCAAGAGTACTTAGGGGCATATTTACAAGGGCTTTATCTCCCCTTATTTGGCTTACAAAGCCAAAAAAGCGGAGACAAAATCAGCGCCCTATTTTCAAGAGGGTGCTAACATGCACAATTGCATGTTAGCACCCTTTTTCACAACGCCTCCTTTTGCATCTCCAATGAGATACAAAGTGGGCGTTACTGGGCGTACCCCAGATGGACTACCTTGCAAATATCGCTAATGTTAACATTGGGATTTTCACAAGACAGCCCACATGATTATAGCACACATTAGATTTTGGCAAAAACTGCAGTTTTTGCCAAAATCTAATGTCTGCTAAAATCCTGACTTAGCCATCCCTAACATAGGGGGTGACATACGACCCTGTGCGTCCTATCAGCAAGGTTATCGCCCTTGCTGGAAAACCAGCGATGTTCCCTGCAAAAGGGAGATAACCTCACCATCTCTGGAATTTTTATCGCCCTGGAGTAACACGTTGTTAATTACGCACTAACAGGGCGATAAATACCAGAGATAGCCTGCGATAATTTAAATATCGCTAAGCACGGACGCTGTTAATATTCCCCTAAATAAGGTGACTTGCTGACTGGTAACACCCATCAACAGGTAGACAAAAAAGCCTATTAGAACCTGTTCCACTATGACAGCAAACATGGACATAAATCATGCCCATACATTTGTCTGGTTTCTCTGCCATCTGACACAGATTAAAGGCAGGTAATAAACATTATAAACTACTGCTAAGAGCAATAATGGTTGTTGAAAGCCCTGAAGCCGAGGTATAGGTCCAGGACACATGACAGGGCCAAGAAAGAAGATGAGGGCCTGGTGTGGGCCTCTAGCAGTATCATAGTCTGAAGCACAAGGTCTATAAAGGTCTCTGAACATTTCACCCACTGAGGGTAGAAGGTTCTAAATGAAAAGGTGCAAAACTGAAAGGCAAACATTGTAATGTTGGAGCAGAAGGTTTTTACCAGCCGTTGTAGGCCCTGAGCCACTTCATTGTCTTCAATGGAGCTTTCAACTTTCCAATGTTCAAATGAAAGTTATTGCCAGCTTTCTAAGTATTCTCGTTAGCTGCAGCAACCTCAGTGTTGAAAACAATTCTTCTACTAAGTACAGATTGCAAGTCTTAGAAACAAAAAAAGCTGGTGGACCTGGATCATCAATTGGGTGGCAATCGTGGCCCACATAGTTAGACGTATTAGGGAGTATTTTGTTAAATATGAAAGACTTACATCAACATGTGTGAGGGCTCCAATAATTGGAACTTCAATTACTGGAGGAATTGTCTTCTAATGGGGTTAACAAGGCAGGACTTACATAGGTGTGTTTCAGGGCAAGAGTGTGCTGGGGTCTGCCTTAGCAGCATTCATCTGCCAATGGACACATACAAAGAGAAATGTGTGAGAAATGGGCACTGTTAAAAATATGAACATGAATCATAATTGTACTATAAATTTACAGAGTATGCAAGCAGAGAAAGAAAAAGCAAATTTGTTTGCATTTGTGTGAATGTGCTGAGTGTGGTGTGTGTGTGTATGTGGGTGTGTCTTTGTGTGGGGGTATGTAAATACTCTATAAAAAATTAGGCTTCTTTGCAAAACTATTAATTATCACTCATGAATAAAAATCCTTACACTGGCATTGTAACTGAGTACATTGCCTTGTCTTGTAGTTGTGGAAATTGTATTGCAGGCTTACTTTACGAGTGTGCTATAAATCGTGCTCTAGTAATCACAGGATGTGTCCCCATGGTGCTTTCCGCATTGCAGGAGAGTAAAGGGAAAACACATTCCTTTCTTGGAGCGCAGCGGCTCACTGATTGAGAGAACTAGCGCGCTTCTTCAGCAACAGAAGCCCTGGGACAGTGAATCATGTTGTACTTCCTTGGCTACGACTATTATTTTGGATAAGGTTTATAATCCTCACATGAACCTTTTAATACACAAAGGATGTAGCAGAGCAAGTATACTGACCTTGAGCTTGCTAACATCATTGAAAACTTCCACAGCAATACTCTAGAATTTGTGCTACACAGGATGTCAATCTTGTGTAATAAGAGCTACTTATGTTCAATGAAAATCATCACGAGTTACTGATAAAACCACTCAATTCAATAGGAGTAAAAGTTGAAGAGTAGCTTTAATGTACAACCATCAACAAGGAAAAGCAACAGCAAACTGAATTCTGAGCAATTAGAATATAATCATTCCATTAAGGATGTAATCAACCAAGTCACTCTTAAAGAGACAGTAAACATAACAGTTACTAATAATATTAGTGTTGTAACGGAAACCACATTAGACATGATTACATTAATAGCCACCATACGCAAGACTACCAATAGTGAGCACCCCAGTTTATCAGACAGGGATTCCATCAGTAATGTAAAAAAGACTTTGTCAATTTGGAATCCCTTTATATAGGTAATACATGCAAGCCATAGCTGCAGTGCCCCACATGATTTATCACTCAAAAATCAGCTATGAATATATTTTGAAAATCCAGCCTTTTTTTATCCAAACATACGCTTATGAGTTCTGGAAATATGTGCATGCTAGTCTTAAAAACACAATTTAGCACATATATATTAATTCAACCAAGCGAAAGGTTCCAATTTAATAGGCTGTGGTGCACAGAGGAGAGCTACTCAATAAGGAAATAATGTGCTACAGGAATATCTTAGCAAGAATATTGATTAACAAAATTTTGTGGAGATAGGGATATGGTGGCAAGTGAAGTTGTATTTTTCTTAACTCCACATCTATTTATATTTCAAATAAACACATTGTCCAGACAAATACATATGGAGCACAGTATAGTAAACCTATTGTTAGACCAGTCTCCTTAAAGTTGGTCCTCCCCAATTGTTTTCCCTTATTCCTCTTCTTTTCGCAAAAATTGTTTTTGTTATCCTTAGGACTCTGTGCACTTTATCACTGCTAACCAGTGCTAAAGTGCTTGTGCTCTCTCTTTTAAACATGGTAACATTGGCTTCACCCAATTGGCACATTTAATTTACCGGTAAGTGGTACTCCCTGTACGCTTAGCCTATAAAACAAATGCTACTAGAGGGTCTATAGCAATTAATGTGCCACCCACTTAAGTAACCCTTTATACATGCCTTAGGCCTGCAATTGCAGCCTGTGTGCGAAGTTTTAAACTGCCATTTCGACCAGGCAAACCAAAGCTACTGCCAGGCCTAAACCTTCTTTAATACATATAACTCCCCCTTAGGGTAAGCCCTAAATAGACCATATGGTAGGGTGCGGTGTAGTTAAAAAGTTGGATATGCCCTTTTAACTTTTACTTTTCCTGCTAGAGAAAACTCTTAAATCCCTTTGTCACTACTGCAAGGCCTGCCTCTATCATCAGATAATATTGAGTTACCTTGTTACATTTATTAAGTGATAACTTTCAAATGGGACCAGGTTGGAATGTTGAGTTTGGTGTGTGAAGAATTGCAATTGAAAAACCACTGTAATGCTATAGTCACAATTCTAAAAATGCAACCTGTAGAAAGTTAGCATTTTCTTGTCCCAACCATTTGGTGCCTGCTGCCCATATCCTGTGTCACATGACTAGGTGTAGCTGGCAGTTGGTCTTTGTGTATTACTACCAGACAGTGATAAAAAGGGGAATAGGTGTTGATAGGATGGGCCATCTCTGAGTTGACGAGGGGTCAGAGCTGTCACCTACCACACTTGCACATCACAAAGACTCTGCCTTACCACACTCAGAAAGGGTTTTAAACTAGTCTTTTGTGCTCCCAAACAAGCTGGGGCAGGGCAAGGAGGTTGGAAATTCCAGACATCTCTGTGTGGGAACTATCGGCACCGATGATGGCCCCTAGCCAGGTATTGTTACATCGGAAGAAGGAACTTCCTCCTCCTAGTGCCATTAAACTCTGGCACCATAATGTCAGATCCCTATCGAAACATCATCGAGATATTTACGAACTTATCTCTTTAGAAGGCCCTGATGTCTTCTTTATGACGGAGACCTGGCTAGGCGATGAGGATACGGCCATTATTAATCTGGCCCTCCCCCCGGGCTACGCAATCCATACATTAAATCGCAAGGGGAGAGGCGGAGGCATAGCTGTGGCTTTTTAAACTTGCTTCCCTTGTACTTGGAAGCCTATGGACTTGGTTGGCGCAGAGTGTGCCCATTTTTCCATCAGCATTAGTCAGAATCAAACACTGTCAGGTCTTCTGATATACCGCCCTCCAGGGAGTGACTGTGCTTTCAGGAAAGCTCTTCCTGAGCTGGTAAGCTCTCTCTCTCTGTTCTCCTCCAACATTACCATCATCGGCGATCTTAACATACACTTCGATGCCATGGAGATACCAGTGGTTAGAGGTCTGCTGGACGACCTTGAAGCAGTACAGCTACCCCAACTGGTCCGTCATCCGACCCATGAGGGTGGTCATATTCTTGATCCGGTTTTTACAAACCTCCAACTGGCTGAGGTCTTACCCCCTAGACCCATGGGATGGAGTGATCACCACCTCATTGAGCTTTTTATTACAATGGTGACACGATCTACTGGAAAGCCCGAAAAAACATCTTTCAGGCGACCCTGGAAAAACCTCAAATTGGAGGATTTCCATCGCTTTTTGATCACTACACCCCTGGCTCACACGGATGACGTCGCAACTGGGTATAACACCTTTTGCGCTTGGATTTTCAAGCGCTTGACGTATTAATCCCGGCCAGCTGGAGTAGGAATCGATCTTCTCAGCCTAATCCCTGGTACTCGGAGGCACTCAGGCGTATTAAAGCTACCTGCCGACAAGCCGAAAGAGCATGGAGGAAGAATTACGACAAAGACCTAAAAGTATGCAACCTGGCTAAGATAAAGACATACCATAGAGCTGTCTGCCGGGCCCGAGCTGATTACTATGCACGGGAGTTCCAGGCGAGTTCTAATCCGTCCAAGCTGGTTTTTAAAGTCTTGAAGGAGCTCACAGTGAACAGACTTCCTATTACGGAGATTTGTTCCCTTGCCCACTGCGAGTCGTTAGCCAGCTTCTTTGTGGAAAAAGTAAATGCCATCTATCGCTCTTTTCCCAAAGCTGACGCTGACGGTACGACCTTAACATTGCGTACTTCTCAGTGCTTGGCCTCTCTTCCCATACCATCGGAACAGGAGTTTAATCTCCTAGCGGCCAAGGTCAAGTCTGGCTCTCCAGATGACCCTTTGAGACCGGCCCAGTTTCTGGACTCGGCGTCCTTCTGCCTTCCTCCTATCCGCCATCTGGTGGAGCAATCCCTTACCACCGGCTCAGTCCCACCTAGTTGGAAGGCTGCCTGTGTCATGCCCATCATAAAGAAACCTGGATTGGATCCGTTGAAGCCAGAGAGTTATCGACCTATCTCCCTCCTTCCATGGGTGGCAAAGATCACAGAGGCCCATGTGAATAACATCTTAACAAAACATCTGGCCTCTGCACACCTATTGGATCCTACACAGAATGGTTTTAGACCTGGACATAGTACAGAGACGGCACTCCTATATATGGTTGAACATCTCCGCTCTGTACTAGATGCAGGTCAAACGGCGGCACTGGTCCTTCTGGACCTTAGTGCCGCCTTTGACACTGTATCCCACACCATTCTTATTCGAAGGCTTGGTGAGGCAGGCATTTCAGGCAGGGCTTTGGACTGGTTTCAATCGTTCCTTTCGGAACGATCCTTTCAGGTGGTAGTGCCACCGTTTAGATCTAAGCCTCATGCCATCACCCAAGGAGTCCTGCAGGGCTCGGCGTTGAGCCCCACTCTCTTCATCCTCTACGTGCAACCTCTGGCGGAGGTTGCGAAGAGTTGGGGTCTCACAATGGTATCATACGCCGATGATACCCAGTTGGCGGTGGCCCTTAACGGTGATTCTGACCAACTGGCATCGAACTTTGCGGATGGTTTGAGGGCTGTTGCTAGTTGGCTTACGGCCAACTGTTTACAGCTCAACGCCCTCAAAACCGAGGTGATGGTACTGGGGAAACATCCTGATCTGTGGGGTGCTAGCTGGTGGCCTAAGGAGCTGGGACCTCCTCCAAAACCTGTTTCCGAACTTAAAAATCTTGGCGTCTGGTTGGATTCCAAACTAACCTTCTCGTTTCATACTAAGAAGGTGGCATCCGTGTGATTCGGCATTCTGCGTGGTTTGAGGCCTATCCTCAAATTTTTTGATGCCCCCACTCGCCAGATGGTGATTCAAGCTAGCGTAGTATCGAGGCTCGATTACGCGAGCTCACTGTTTTTGTGCGCCAACCAGGCGGAAGTCCTGCGACTCCAACGGGTGCAGAATGCGGCAGCCAGGGCCATGGTGGGCTTGCCGCGTTTCTGCTCAGCCCGCAGTACAATCTTCAAATTGCATTGGCTACCAGTAATTAGACGCATAGAGTTTAAGACCCTTTGTTTTGCGTTTAGAATTCTGAAAACTGACACTCCCGCCATCCTCCAGCACCTCCTGACTTTGTACACCCCTTTGCGCAGCCTTCGTTCTGCCGGCCAAAATCTGGCACTTGTTCCTCGTTTCCAAAAATGCAGACTAGGTGGCCGATCGTTTACGGTGCTGGCCTCCAAATTATGGAACGCACTTCCTGTCCACATTCGTTCTTTAGAAGACCTCTTTGCCTTCAGGAAAGCTGTTAAAACTTATTTTTTCCCTCTGTCTTATTAACTACCCCCCATTTTGTCTGTCTTGTTAGTTATGTTACCTTTTCAGATATAGCGCCGGGACGCCCCTTTGCTGGGGCAGCTGTGCGCTCAAAAATTCAATTAACATAACATAACAAGGGGAGGACTCTAGAAGCTTCTCCCACTTCAAAGTGGGCACCAGGTATAAATAGGGGATCTTCAGACCCAACTCCCACACATCTGGACCTTTGAAAGATTCAGAAGAAGGACCGCTGTGCTGCTCTGCTGCAGGAAGGCCTGATCATCTGCTGCCTTGCTACTCTGCTGCCCTGCTACCTTAGTGAGAAGGTCTGGACCTGGATCTTGAGCTCAGAATCACCAGAGTGGCTCCAAGGGCTTGTTGGCTGGCCTCCCGATCAAAGCCTCAGGGACAGAAAAGGTTTCAACTACCCTAAACCCTGCACATGAACTCTGCCTGCTGTCCTGCCCCCAAGTGGGTCCACCGCAGTCCTGGACCTTTGGAAGTCGGCCTGGAGCTGCTCTGTTAGCCCAACTCTGGTCCTAGCAGAACTGACGCCGCATGACATTCCTCGCTGCTTTGCATCTGAACTGCCAGTGAGCCTCACATTCCCGACGCAGGACCTTTCATGGCAGCCCTGCAGCTCCTTGGAAACCCAGCTGCGCAAAGCATCCTCAATCCAGGACCTTCCATTGCAGACCCTCAGACCCCCCGCTGCGCAACAAATCCTTCATGCAGGACCTTGCTTAGCAGCCAGCAACTCCTTGGAACCACTGCTGCATGATGCATCCTGGATGTGGGACTGTGCAAAGCTCTGCACCCAGGACTTAAGGTACCTTGTTCAACAGGCCTAACTTGGTTGCTGTATTTGGCTCACACTCCATTGCGTTCGGCCTGAACTTGTGACTTAGTCCCAGTTTGACGCAACAAGATAACCATAGTTGCCGTTTTGTGCTTTTAAACACTACTTTTACTACAATCTTTAAAATTGCATATCTCTGGTTCTCCTGTTTAGTTTTTTTTTATTTAGGTGTCAAATAGTTTATTACATTTTACTCTATTTTTCTAAATTGGTGTGGGATTTTTCTTACTGTTATTACAATTTGAAGTGCAGCATAAATACTTTACACGTTGCCTCTAAGTTAAGCCTGACTGATTTTGTGCCAAGCTACCAGAGGGTTAAGCACAGGTTAATTTGGGGTAGGCTTGTGTTTCATCCTGACAAAAAATTGTGGTTGCAGCTTGAGTAGGGTTTTACCCCCTCAAATAGTAACCCAATTTCCTATACCTATACGCACCTATTTATGCTTTTCTTACCAACATTTTGGAAGTGGGTATTTGTGCTAGGATATTTTAGTAGCATGATATTTAAAACTATATGCTCTGATACCATACCCTTTGAATCCATTATTTGAATATTTTATCCAAGATTTCCATGTATGTACTTTGAAGGGGGTCACTTATTGAGAACGTTGACAATGTTGTAATGGAGACTTTTTAGCAGGACTTTCAAGGTCACAATATTATACAAAGCTTTTCTTATAGTGTTACACATGGCTTGAACGTCTTCAATGTGGGCAAGGGACATCACTGCACATGTACCAAAGAAATTGAGGGATCAGTACTCCAAGGGAAAACTAATTACAGACTATAATATTTTTGTGCACTTATTATTTGGTTGAATTCTAAAATGTATAGGATTTTGCTTGAGAGTCAAGCTGATTTAGAATGTAGCTAACCAATTCAAATGTTAAAATTACCTATGAAAAGCCTTTTCTGAGCTGCAGATGTGAGGCAAGGTCAAGTATTCCTTCAAAAAGGGTGGAGTCAATATGTTAGATAGTCTAACATCACAATGTAAGGGAGTATATAGTAGATTTAGGGATGCAACATACTATTAAGTACTCAAACGATGACTGGGGTCGGGTATTTTCATATTCCTACAGATAAGATCTGTTTAACAAGTTAGAGCTACACTTCTCCTTTTGCGTCAGTTTTCATTCAGGAGTTTAAATTCAGAAAAGTTCTGGTAATCCAGGATGGTGGTCAAATTGACTTGAACCAGTCTCAGTGGAATTGAACATGTGCTTGGAAATCTCAAGTGTCGACTGTGTGCTTGTGCTCCTAACAATACTATGTAGTAAACATCCATTGAAAAGGGACTTTTACTCATCTGTGAGCTTCTCTAGGAGTTGACTGTGGGGTTTTCTTTGCCCCTGAAGCTAGACTATGTTCACATGAAACATTTACCTAATATAAAAACTAAAAAAACACAGAGAGGCCTACCCAAACATCAGATCAACCACACTTTACGTCTCCACAATCATATCTGGCTGGACATTCTGTCTCACCTTTGATAAACTTTAATTCTAGATCAATATAAATATGATGATCAAACCATTACCTTAAATACAACTAATTTTCTTATACGGTTTATTTCATCCTCAAACATTTTGCTCCTTTACTCTTACCACTCTATAAATGTTTTATATCACCTGGCAAGCATGTAGTGGAGTCAATCTCCTATGTACTATTTCCTTGTTGTTTGGGTAATCTGTACATAGGCGTTTCCCATTGAGTCAAGTGCATCATTACTACCTCTCTTTGGTGTCTCTATGGTAAGAATGCTTCCACCTTACTTTTATAGGTCCTTCCAGAAACCTTCTTACGGCATAGTCTAGGTTTGACATGAAGCCCTCTTTAACTGCGATTTTTGTTCTACCACCCAGGCATATATATGCCATGAAGAGGTTCAGGTGACCACCTATATTTCAGCATTTAAAAGTTGTAGCATAATATGCATTTTCAGAGACACATAAGCATGTGTTACACTGTATAGCCATGAGCTTTAGTTTCCTGTCTACAACTGCATGTCTAATAGCATTATCAAAATATTGTCTGAAAGAAATGTTGTGTCCTAAGTATCGTTTTCAAAACTATCTTCCTATATAGCAAGAATTTGTATTATTAACTCCAATAGATCGATATTTTTGTAGACTATATTTTGGAAACAATATTTCTGTCAAACGATATTTTGGTTACAGTTTTTGTAGTATGCCCCGACCAAATCTACCTTTGTACAGTACAGGTACTTAGAATCAAGCAGTTTGGATACTCTGTCAGAAATGTAGCGGATGTCCTGTTCACTATCTTACAAGTGCATTTATAGCTTTCGACACTTGTAGCCTCTGACACTTGTAATATGGCAGATGCGATAGCCACAGTGTTTCAACAGAGTATCCCATCTGCCAAACTCCAAAGAAGACCCTAACTTTTGTAATATTTCAGTTACCCCAGTACCTCCCATAGAGCTGTTCTGTTTGGACCTGTTGATTGCCTTCTTGCCATGCCTATATTTGAAGTGTAAGGGTGTAAGGGGCTCTTTAAATGATGGCAATTACATTTTTGGGTGATGTGATGGTGTTCTCTATAAACTACTGTAGTAAGTTTATCATCATATACATTAAAATGTCCTCCATTGCACCGTATAAACCCCTCGGCCTAACTATGATGAAGTTATACAATTTAGTACATGAGCTGCAGCCAAAAAAACTCATGTAACAGCGAGCAGAGTTAGTCTGTTTCTGAGCTGCCCTTTCTGAAGTTAATGTAGTAACTCGGAGAAAAGCCTGGTTTAGTCTATGAACTTTTGACATAGCAATGTCTTAAAAACAGGTCCCCACTACAGCTCTGTGTCAGACTCCCCGTTCATGAAGAGCTCCTGGGGCCATTTCCTGATCATGTTCTTAACACTGTGCAGATGTTGATGGAATCTTTACCAGTGCTTCTCGAAAATTTAGAACCACAACCCAATTTTCAGAACAACAAACTTTTATAACCCATCTGACTTTAATGGACATGAGGCAGAGGAGATTTTTTTATTATAATAGTAGACAAGCTGGAGTGTGGCCAAGATTTTGATCTGCCCATAAAAGTGGCAAATGGTGAATTCCACGTGAGGTATAACACTTTTCAGAGTAGGGATACTGACCTGTTGCATCTGTTCACTTAACTCACAAGGCTTCTGAACGATCTTGGTATTGAAACCAGTGACTTTAGCAAATTTGAAAAACCCCTTCTGGAGTAGAGTATGGGGTAAGGATTCACATCCATTTTTGTGTTAAGACGAGATCACAAGAGATTAGGGGCCCGATTACAACTTTGGCGGTGTGATGCTGAGTCCGCCCCACCACCGCACCCTCGAAAGCCGTGGTCAGACTGCCCGCCAGATTAGGTTTTTCCTGCTGTCTGACGGGCTGGTTTTTGGCATTCCCACAGCAGTGCCTCTAAAAATTTGCACCACAATGGGAACCCCAAAAACAGTCCCTTCACGGCATAGACTGAAAAGTGCAGGGACTGGGGTGCATGCACACAGGGAGGCACATGTTGTGCCCCTTGGTGTGCATCCCTATGTGGAGGAGGCACATTTCCTCTCCGCCATGGTGTTCATGGAGGAGAACCTTCCATGGCACCGGCGGCAGTGAGGAAACTCATAATATGCTTGGATGCAACGCGGCAGTCCCGCCAAGCATATTGTGGCCCCCTGACTGCTGCAACACCACCAGGGAATGGCGTACCCTGACAGCTGTGGGGTTCCCACCACCCAAATTGTAATATGGTGCTCGGGAGACCACCACTGTTGCGCCCCTGTGAGTCTGGTGGTTCGTTGACTGCCAGACTCTTAATCGGGGCTAAGTGATTTGCCTAGAGCCAAAGCTGGGTCACAAACTTGGTTCCCCAGATCCAAAGTAGACAGATCTAGTCATTAGGGCACATGCATATTCCTTAATTTATGTAGGCATACACAAGTGGGATGATTGTGTATGGGCATGTATATCAATGGCATTGTGAAGTAAAAAAGCAGCAGCTACAAGTATTGGAAGATTCACCCAGAATCTTGCTTGAGAATTCTTACAACAGTGTGTTTTAAAACTGGGCTTAGGGGTATAATTCAGCAACTTTGAACCAGTGGTGCTGGACCAAATTTCAGAGTGGGGCTACTAACATCAATGTGACATGAGTGAATTCATGGAGATTGTGAGAAATCCTAACTTTACCCAAAATGTGGCAAATGTATTCAGCAGGAGTATGACAAATATGTAGCTGGTGGTGCATTTTGGAATGCATTGTTGCACATATATCACTAAAGCATCATGCAGTAGCACACTGTTATTTACAGACAGCACATTTTCCATTGAAATGGACAGTAAATATGCACATACAGTTTTTTATGCTAAAACTGTATAGCATAAAAATAATAATAATGATACTAATGTGTGGAAATCTGCTTTCACTGAATATTCATCATTTACACATCACCAAATATAGGGGGTCATAAGGAGTCCGCCCGCCATCTTATCGGGTATTGGGACCGCCCACCATAAGGGCAGGGATCCCATGGGGGATATTAGGATCCGTCCGCCTCTGTGGCGGGCTCATCCTGCATTGTTAGTGCAAATGCAGGGGGGTACCACAGGTACCCCCCGTGTGCACCCCCCAGCTCTCCTTCACTCTGGGGGCCCGCAGGGGGCCCCCCCGAGTGAAGACCGCATGCCTTTCCGTGGTGGCATCGCCGCCACGGAGAGGCATCTAATTAAGCCCATGGTAATATGGCTGGCGGTGTCTAATAGAGACCGCCACCATATTAAACCTTTTCCGCCGCAAGGCGACCGGGGCGGAAAAGCGGCGGGCGGTCTTTCCGTCCGCTGCGGTCCCCCCCCGCCGTACTAATATGGCCGGGTGTCATTTAGGTGAGGTTGGCGGGCGCATTGCCCCCCGCCACCAGCCTGGCGGGGCCAATCTGCCCGCCATCCTAATGACCCCCAAAGTGTCTTGATTTGTTTCACTCCTACAGTTTATTTACAGGTATATACATTTTGTTGTGTTTTAAAAAAACGTGCATCCTATAGCCTTTCCTTTCCCACTTCCTGTACCACAGCAAGACTGTTGCATTGTTCACATTAAAAACATTACTCACTTTGCAGTCAGAGTTACAAAAGTGAGCACCAATCCCCAAGTTAAAAGAATAAGCAGGAATTTGTCAGAAGACATGGCTTGACCTTTGACCTCTGTCTTTGAAGCATAGCAAATGTGACAGACTACAAGGGAAAATTAAATTTAAAAAAAGAAAACCAGGCGGGGCGTGGCCAAGATGGCGTCGGAGTAAGACGTGCTTTCGAGTCGCTCCGGCGCCCGACCTGCTAAGCATTGTACAGCATCGCCCTCAGGGTGCCAACCGGCTCTGAAACGATTGCAGGGGCCAGCGGCATCGAGCGGAGTGGTCTGGTGTCCTCGGCGAGTCCCTGAGTGACCGTGCAACGCCGCTGGGTGCACTTCGCCATTGGGCCTGTTACGCACCGGCCTTGCGTAAAGTGAGCAGCCGCCTTGGAGTGCAGTGACTCGGCGCCGGCTGGGTGTGGCATCGAGGTGCGGCAGTCTCCCTCTGCCTCTCTTCGCTACTGAGGTCCCTCCTCTCCACCGGGACACTGGCTTGATTATGAGCACTTTGCTGTGCAGGACCGAGGAGCTCGGCGGACGGCCGACCACGTGGTGGGTGGCCCCGGATCCTTAGCGGGGCCGTGTGACCTACTCGCGACTGCTTCTGGAAACGCGACCCCGACCCTCGGCACCCACTGCTGACACGGAGGGTCTTCATCGCCCCTGGGTGCGACTTGCTACCTGGTGTGGACCCGTGCCCTGCACCGAGTGCGCCTCGGACTTGCTGGCCTTGCGCGGAGCACCCGGGTCTGGCCTTTGGCTCGGGCGGGAAGCTCCTATGCCGCCATCTTACTCGGGCAGCAGCCGAACGTGCCGCAGGAACATCGGAGCGGCCTTCGTCCCCAATAGCCTTGGCTCTACGGCTTCACTGCGATGTCGACTTTGCCACGCAAGGGGAGGACGGTGAAAGACGGAGCATCTAAAACGTCACAGCCGCCATCTTCCCCCGGAGCTAGTGGTTCGACTAGACAATCAGACGAGGAGGCGCCCGCCACCAAGGCATTCATGATGGAGCTGTTTGCTTCTATCAAGGAGGATATCTCCGAGCTTCGCGCCCAGCTGGCGTCGGACCTGCGGGAGGTCCGGAGAGATGTGGACGGCATTGGTGAGCGGGTGGCCACCTTAGAAGATCATGACTTAAGTATGGCGAATGATGTTCACCAGTTGCAACAAGATGTTCTTCGCCTTACCGATCAGAACCTGAACCTGCAAGCTTACGCTGAGGACCTGGAAAACCGCTCCAGGAGAAACAACATCCGCATCAGAGCGTTACCTTGGGACGGTGAGGCTGGGGACTTGAGAGAATATGTGCAGGCCTTATTCCTGCAAGTACTGGATGAGGAGGACGTTCAGGAGATCAGGATGGACAGGGTGCACAGAGTTGGCCTGCCTAGGCGAGGAGGTGGCCCCCCCCCCGGACATACTCGCGTGTGTACATGACTTTCAGACAAAGGAACGCATCCTACGGAAATCTAGGGCTATCACCGCCTTGCAATTTCGAGGCCATCGGCCGCAGTTGTTCCAGGACCTGGCGGCGTCCACGCTTCAAAAGAGGAGAGAATTCCGGCCTGTGACTGCTTTTCTGAAAGAGCGCAACATCTCGTACTCCTGGGGGCACCCCTTCCGTATCATATTCCGGTGGCAGAACAGGCTGGCTCAGATCCGCTCACTGCAGGCCGCGAAGGAGCTGTTGGGGCTAGAGGACGATCCATCCTCCCAGGCGGCACAATCCTCACCATCACGACGACAGCGTCGATCTTCTTCATGGCACCGGGTTGGCTCTTCCCCAGATCGGCTGCGTCCAGACCACTCTGTTAGCCTGCAGGAGAGAGGTTCAGCGGTGGCGTCGGTGGCCTCGGCCACGCTTGCGGACACTCAGCAGAGCTCTGGAGCGGCATGATCCCTGACTTCCTCGATGGTCGGGCGCCGGGGAGTCTCTGTCTCTACGGCCCTGGGGTATTATGGTACTTTTGGAGAAGACACCCCGGGCCATGGCCCTGGGGGCCCCCGAACTGGTGCCCCCACCCCGATTCCAGTCTGATGTGGACCTTGTGACCTGTGGCCCATTGGAACTGCTGAGTGCTTGGTTCAGGTTACGGGCCTTGTGCTCTGTTTTCTTGTTTCTCGGGTTGTTGAAGGGGGGGGAAAGGGGGTGCTTTGAACGTGGTTTTTGTGGTAGGGAGGTTGGGGTTGGGGTTGGGGGGGTGGGGTAGTGTGGTGGTGATCTTGTGTGGTGCATGTGTTCTGCTGTTGACCTTGGTGCGGTTATTCTTTGCATTTTTTCCTTTGCTCTATGGTGGTATTCCTTCGGCCCTTGTGCTTTATGGGGGGGAGACCCTTCTGGGGTGCTGGGGGAAAGTGCGTGTGGTACCTCTGGTACGGATGTGGCTGGGGACCTTCCCCTGGTTATCTATGCGTGATTGTCCTCGATGTGATTGGGTTCCGGCATGCGGCGGGATCCTGAGGTTGGAATGTGGATGTCTTGGCACATACATGGCGTGGATTCTTAAGTCCCCATTATGCCTGTTAGTATAGGCACCTGGAACGTGAAAGGCCTCAATTCACCACATAAGTGGCAGAAACTTTGGAAGTACATTTCGGACCATCACCTGGATGTGGTTGCTCTTCAGGAGACCCACCTGGCTAGAGGGGACGAAATGAGACTTCGCCATAGGCACTTCCCCCTTATCTACAGGGCATCGGCGCCCACGAAGCATAGAGGGGTGGCCCTCCTCTTCCGGGCCTCCCTCCACTTTCAACCCCTGGGGGTGAGCGTTGATAAGGAGGGTCGTTGGCTGATGGTGAAGGGGACGCTGTATGGCCGTTTGTGTACCTTTGTTGTGGTGTATGCTCGGAATGCGGGTCAAAATGGCTTCTTGCAATGTTTGATGGATAAGTTGGGGGACTTTGTGGATGGGCACTTGATACTGCTGGGGGATTTCAATATGGTGTGGGACAGGGACTTGGATAGTTCTGGGGCGCGCAGGGCTGACACGGGGGTCTTCTCGGAGGAAACACAGCGGCAAGTGGGTGAGCTGGGGCTGGTGGATAGCTGGCGCTTTATCCACACGCAGGCCAGGGACTATACTTTCTTCTCCCACATCCATCGCTCGTACTCCCGCATAGACTACATCTTAGTTAGCCAAGCCCTCAGGGGGGATATTCGTATGACTGATATCTTCCCGCTCTCGCTGTCGGACCATAGTTTGGTGGTACTGGGGTTGCATTGGGCCGCAGGGGGAGACGGCTGGCGAAGATGGTACTTCCCGGCCGCGCTGGTACGAGATGAGGTGTCCTGTAAGGCACTGAGGAAGGCTATTAGTGACTTTTTTGTCCTCAATCCGCCCTCTGACACGTCGGTGTATAACACGTGGGATGCATGCAAGGCCTCCTTGCGGGGCACGTGCCTCGCCCTTAACTCGAACCTTAATAAACTTCGGCGGGAAGAGAGGGAGGCTCTGGAGACGGAGCTTGCCACTTTGGAGCAGGCGCACAAGGCGAATCCGTCCAGGGTGACCCTGCGCCCCCTGACGGCGGTGCGAGGGAAACTGAAGGCCCATTATAACAACAGGGCGGAATTCACCCTTTTGCGCCTTCGTCGTGTCTCCTATTCCCAGGGCAATAAGGTTGGGCGTCACCTTGCTCGGCAACTTCGTGACAAGCGGGAGAGGGATTACATCGGAGGTGTGAGAGACCATACGGGCTCTGTTCAGCACAAAGACGCAGACAAGGCGGCCATGTTCCGTCGCTTCTACGAGGAGCTCTATTCGGGCGAGGCTCTCAATCCGGAGGCTCAGTCCGAGTTCTTGGGTGGTCTGCCTCTTCCGAGAGTTTCCAGAGAATGGAATGATTTGTTGTCCTCCCCCATCTCTAGGGAGGAGGTATTAGACGCCATTAAGGCCTTGAAACTGCATAAGGCCCCCGGGCCTGACGGCTATACGGCCTTATTCTACAGGACGTTTGCGTCTGACATCTGCGACTACTTAGTCTCCCTCTTCAATGCGATGGCCACTGAAGGTAGGACCTCAGACACCATGGCCGAGGCCGTGATTACTATTCTCCCCAAAGCGGGTAAGGACCCTACCTACTGTGCATCGTATTGTCCGATAGCACTCCTTAACCTAGACGCCAAATTATACTCCTCCATCCTGGCGGGCAGACTGCAAGACTTGATGCCTGCCCTGATCCACCCAGATCAATCTGGATTCATTAAAGGTAGACAAACCCATGACAATCTGCGGCGTGTCGTCCATTTAATCGAAAAAGCAGAGCGGTTCCACATACCAGCAGTGTTGGTAGGGCTTGACGCGGAGAAGGCCTTTGACCGCGTTGATTGGGGGTTCCTGCACCGGACGCTGGTGGCCTTCGGGTTCTCGGACCAATTTATAAGAATGCTTGAGGCCAACTACAATAACCCTACCTCTCGAGTGCTGGTTAACGGCCATAGGTCCGGGAGTTTTCGTCATTCCCGAGGGACGCGCCAGGGCTGCCCACTCTCGCCCCTTCTCTTTGCCCTTAGCATAGAACCATTGGCGCTGGCGATCCGGGAGAATGAGCGGATCCTGGGACTCCCCTTTACGGGTGAGCAGCATAAGATCTCACTTTTCGCCGATGACGTCCTGCTGTCCCTCCGAGACCCGGCGCTGTCGCTACCCCATGTCCACTCGGTGCTCTCCGAGTATGAAACGGTGGCGGGATTCAAGGTGAACTTCGACAAGTCCTACATCTTGAATTTGACCCTACCACAGGGGGAGGAGCAACAGATCCGGTTGCTTACTCCGCTCTCGTGGACGTCTTCCTCCTTGCTCTACCTGGGCGTGCGGCTGACCCCTACCATAGGCGCCTTGTTCCAGGCTAATTTCCTCCCGATGCTGACGTCGATTCGTGCGGAGCTGGACAGGTGGAAGCCCAAATTTATCTCATGGCTGGGTAGAATTCATGCACTCAAAATGGTTCTCTTGCCCAAGCTCCTTTACCTCTTCCAGGCCTTGCCTATCCCGATAGGACTAGATTACTTCCGTCGGCTCAAAACCCTGATGCTGAAGTATGTCTGGCAAGGCGGTCGGGCACGGCTTCCGTTTACGGTTCTCCGACGCCCGCGGTTGGAGGGGGGAGTGGGCTTCCCGGACATACATTTGTATTACAAGGCTGCCCAATTGAGAGTCCTCGTGGAGTGGTCCCAACAGCTTTCGGAGAAGCACTGGCTCCACATGGATCGGAGCGTTGCAGGTCGTTCCATCTGGGACCTGGCTTGGAAGCCTAAGGTGGACCGGCCCAGAAACGCGTACATTAGCACTCCTACCAGCACGGTGCTAAAGGTCTGGGACACGGTTAGTAGCGATGACCGGTGGACCGCGTTCCCGTCCCCGTTCACCCCGATCCACTTCAACCCGGCCTTTCCTCCGGCGTTGACGGAGGGTCCCTTTGAGACCTGGAGGGAAGGCGGCTGTAGGGCCCTCACCCACCTGTTCCATAGTGCCGAACCCCTCACATTCCATAATTGTATGAGGGATTATGGGGTTCTGCCGACGGAACGCTTTCGACACCTCCAGCTCTTGCATTGGGCGACATCGCCTGGAGTGGTGGATGGCGCTACCAGACCCCTGACGAAATTCGAAAATGTTATCCTTCACGCATCCACCATGAAGGGGGCGATCTCCTTTCTGTATAAGCTGCTCTTAGACGCCACGATATCCCCCCGGCCTCGGTATCAAGATCACTGGGAGCATACACTGGGGAGGGACATCTCCGACAGCGAGTGGAAGGGCTTGTGGCGGGACGTGTCAGCACATAACCATTCCACCGACCTCAGGGAGGCCCATATGAAGCTTATATTCGATTGGTACTTGTATCCGTCTAAACTACACCGAATATTTCCAACTACCTCAGACAGGTGCTGGCGGGGCTGTGGGATGTTGGGAGACTTCAGCCATATATGGTGGGACTGTCCCACCATCCGACCATTCTGGGACAAAATTCTCACCCACGTTAAGGAGGTGCTGGGTTACCCACTTCCGAACTCCATGGACTTTGTTTTGCTAGGCCTTAGAGACCCACTGCTTGAACACCAAACCAGGGCTGATAAGCGCATTATGTGGCTATGCTTAGGGGCGGCCAAGCTGACTTTGGCAGCTGCTTGGAAAAGCCCGTCTGCCCCTGCCGTCTCGCTGTGGCATGCACGGCTATGGCGCCTTTTGAGTATGGAGCGGCTCTCAGATATTTTCCTGGGGAAATTTAAAAACTTTATGTTTAAGTGGGGCCCCTTGGTGAGGTTTCTGTCCCGAGGCGTGCCTTCAGCTGTGTGCCCATCGGCGCTGCGGGCGCTTCATCTCTTCCAAATTTGATTACTGGTATGACTGTTGCTGATTGTATGAATGCTGGTCGCCACCACTGGGTGGGGGGTGGGTGTTGGGAAGGGGCGGAGGGGGGGTAGTTGGGGAAGTTGTTTTTCTCTTGTTGCGACTTGCTGTGCTTCCGAGAAAGGATGCTATGATTGTGGAGGGGCTTGGGTTGCTCTTCCCGGGCCGAGAACATTGCACTGATTGTTGGATCTTCCAGGCACAATTCGGACTTTGTGATGGGCAGGCCTTATCGTTTGGACTTTTGCTGCCTTAAACTGGTTGCCGCCCCCTTTTGATGCAGGCCCTGGATCCCTATTGCCCTTTCGTTTGCGATATTAATTTTTAGCACCCCCTGTGTGGGGTTCTGTGGCGGAATGCCGCCTGTTTCTTTCTCTTCTTTTTCTTTTTTCGCTCCCCTTGCACTATTCCCCTCCCCTTTCTATTTTTCACCTTGCATACTCTAAATAAAAATTTTACAAAAAAAAAAAAGAAAACCACTTACCTTGCGCTCGCCGCACCTCTGACTCGGCGATGCAGCAAGCGCAACGCAAGTAGTTTACATTTTTTAAAATTGTATTTTCCCTCGTGTTGGTTTATTGACTGCCCTAGGCCCCCGCCCCACCGTTCTTCCCTGCCCCGGCTGTCACTGACTAGAAACTGGCTGGCGACCTACCAGTAGGTCGCTACCCACAGTTTGGTAAACTCTGGTTTGTACCTTTTCTTTTTAATATTTGCACTGTCTCTAGCACATACATTAACTCGTAAAATCTATGATTATGAGCATGAGCTGCAGACAATAAAACTCTGAAACGCAGAGCTAGAATTGTCTCACTGTCTGCAGTTCATTCATTAACTCATAGATTTCAGAGTTAATTCTTGTGATCTAGACTGAACTTTTGGAAAAAAAAGCCTGTGATGCAGCTGAAGGTAGCGTGAATAACCTTCTAAAAAGAGAGCATTGTGCTATGTCCAGGTTGTCAATCTTAGAGGAGGAGAAGATTTCACAGCAGGGAAGGCATGTACTTTGCTTTTATCGCCTCTAATAATGGTTTTGATCTGGGCTGCAAGAGGTTGTAAAATTGCTTCAGAAAGGCATAAATGAGGCCACTCTCAAATCAGCAATTATTGTGGCACTCAGTGGTCTTGCAAGGAAGCAATGGGCCATCAGACAAGCCAGGAAAATGAGCTACTTAAACCATAATTGGCAGTAAAAGGCAGCAGTGGGACCATCACAATAGATGGCTGGGGCACTATCTTGAGTGTCTACAGATAGTAAAGTGACACCATTCATGACAATGGGTTATTGACTTCTTCTTTGAGTGGTCACATAATTATGATTCTGTGTTCAGGCCAGTAGCAGGAAGAGAGCAGTAGTAATGGGATCCATATAGGGACTGCTGTCTCTATTCACATACCTCATCAGGAGTTTTGCCTTAAGGTTGATTTCAGCAAAAACAAACGTTTCCACCCAAGTTGGTATGAGGAGTCTTGCGGTCGATATGCTTTCTGTGAACAAAACCTCACAGTGAAACCTGGATTACTTTGCCCTAGGAATAAGGCCTGAGATTTTGAATAGTATTTTAGTGATTGTCTGCAGGCTGAGGGATTAGATATTTATTGGAATGGAAAGTTGATCAATAAGCGTGCACCAAAGATGGAGAAAGACTTCAGACCAAATCCAAAAAGCTGAGTTGATTTCTTGCAGAAGCAGTAGGTCTCCAGACCTAAGAGATCTTTGTGGGTAGCATTGGCAAAACATTTCAGAAAGAAAATTAAGAACTAGTCCAATCTACAACATTTATTTGTAGATTTAGTTAACCGGTCGTTTGTAAGCCTCTGTCCAGAGTACAGTACTTTCAGAGGTTTGAGTGTTCTACCAGGTCAAAAATATCATATGTGGCCCCTCTGGATCGTTTGTTTGAGGTATAAAATAAATGTTGGCGGGGAAAGAAGAAAACAGTGCAGCTCCAGAATCTAGCATCATCTACTGGTTGACCTTGCTAACTTCAAGAACATGGTTGCGCAGAGGCCAAAACTGTTGACTTGGGAGCTGGGGATTCAAGTTCGAATCTCAGCACCGGCGCAACATCCTGTGATTCTGGGCAAATCACTTAATCTCCCCGTGCCCATGAACTGCGCCTGCATACCCTCACAGGAGGTAAGAGGTGAAGTGGGGAGAGTAGTTGGACTAACGGCTAGCGCTGGCAGCCTCGAATCTGGGGGGTTTATCTCCGCTTTATTAGCTTTTAAAGCCAAGAAAGCGGAGATAAAATTATCTCCCTATTACCTAGCTGTCGCTAACACCAGTTAGTAACAGCTAGTAGGAGATAGCGACCATCTTGGGTCCCGCTTTGCATGTCAGTGATATTTATCACTAATGACACGCAAAGTGGGTGTGCCAAGATGTTAGCGACTGGAAACAGTCGCTAACATTGCTATTTCCTATTACCAACTTTTGGAGATATTCGCGCTAAGCGCGAATATCTCCAAAAGCTAACACCTGTCCCTGAGCAGTTCTTAGCCATGTTATCTAATGGTAGGTGGATAACATGGCTAAGAGCATTAGCTCGGTAATGCATGAATATCGCTGACTTTTCAGCGATATTCATGCATTTCGGCCGATTTTTATCACTTAGGAGATAAACCTTGATAATAGCAAGGTTCCTAAGCGATAAAAATTGCTGCAGCTCGGCGATAAAAATATCGCCGCTAAAGGAACATAGCGATAATTATCGCTAGTTGTTGGTAATATGCCCCTGGGTTCGAGTCTAGGCAACGGTGCTGAACATCCTGTGATTCTGGGCAAATCACGTAATCTTCCCGTGCCCAACAAAAATGACTGTGTTTTCATGTAACGCAACTGGTGCTATGTAAGTGCTCTGATACCCGATACCTTCGGGTCAAGTTTGCCCTACATAAAACTCAGTAAATTAAAAGTTTTTAAAAAGAAAAATTAAAACAATAAGCATCACTATATAAATCTACAAACGTAACATTAGTAAATAGTGCAGTCTTGAGCTACAAATCTCCTCCAGATACAACCTGATCACGGAGACCTGACAAGTGAGGGGCTTGGTGCATAATGCCACCTCTGAAACCTCGTTGTGACATCTCTGCTGAGAATATTTAATCCTAGATACAACACTGGCCGTAAGGTGTCCACTGTGACTTGGGGTGAGACAGTCCCTAACTTGGTGAACGATGTATTTTCATGATGAGAATTATATCCTGATGTCGCGCCCTCTCAGATCTCGAAAACATTCAATTACCTGGTAATAAGTTTTCAAAAGTGCTTTATTTCTAAACCTAGTGATGATATTTTTTCTTAACAATCTGTTTGATATGGTTCTGATTGTATAGCTATTGAAGGACAACTAACTCCTTGGCCAGGAAGACAAACAGAAGATGTATGGATGCAATAGGTTCGTTGAAGGCCGTCTATAAACCTATAATTGATCATGAGTGCATTTGGTGAAAAGAATTTGCTGAACATATATAACACTGTCCCCCTCAAGGGTACTCTGCACATAAATGGCTGAAACACACATGACTGGATGTTGTTTCCACTCAAGTGCTCTCTTATCGATCAGTGCTCCTGCCTCTTCATCCATTCATCACAGCTCTCTATAGCACTGCTATTGTTCTCACTAACACATGTTTAAACTGTCCAAAAAAATGGTTATTTATTTATGTCTTGCCAGAGTATTTCTGAGGAAAACTCCCACGTTCTGCAATGTACAAATAAATGAATAAACAAATATATGACTTGATTTATTTGAGTTTTATTAATCGGAGGACAGGTATGACCAATGTAAAATCATTAAATAATGTATCTACAAATGTATTGCATTTTTAATTTGCACTTCTTGATAGTAATAACTGTACCACTGAGATACAGGATGGTTCAGAGGTTTAGATGTCTTCTGTTCATCCCTACCTATGTCCACACAAGTAAAGGAATCTTTACTACTGAATATAATTAGGGCCCTGGGATAGGACCTCTATTGGTCTATGTTGATATGTAATTACAGGCTCAGGTTTTAATGCAAATCGTAAATTAATTATACTACTTAAAGATGTTCCTGATTTCTGGTGTTAACCATGATGGACCCACAAGTTCAAAAATAAAGATCTTGCAGCCCGATTCATCATCGGCATGTTTTGCGAGTCTGTAATAGCGAATAATAAGGAATCGCTATTACAGACTCGCAAAACGGGATTCATGTAGGAATCGCAAAATAAATTGCGATTCCTACACATTCCTTATTTGCGATTAGCAAATTGCAAATCGCAAATAAGGATGCGATTTCAAGGGTGCTAGGGGTGTCCACAGGACACCCTGTAGCACCCCTGAAATGTAAATTAGACTCATGTTGCGCACACACATGTCCAAAGGACATGTGTGTGTGTAACATACAACTGAGAAAAATGCACAAAAGTGCATTTTTCTCAGTTTTCGCTATTTACCACGAAGTCTGACTTTGCGGTAAACAGCGGGAAAAAATAGCGAATTCGCAATTCTTTATTGGGTCATGAATAGCATTTAAGGAATCTCAAATTGAGATTCCTTAAATGCGATCGCAATTTGAGAAATTGCAATTTTTTGCGATTTCTCAAATTGCGAGTAAATGACCCAATGATGAATTTCTAATGCCCTTTTTGCGGGTACAAATGGACGAATTCTGTGATTCGCACCGTTTGCGCCCGCAAAAATGCTTCATGAATTATCTGTTAATCTATTCATCAAAGGAATTGAGTTCAAGTGCCATAAGTACAAATCATTGTTGCCGTCGCATACAGCCGGATAAAAAAAAACGGGCTATTTGTGACCCAATAATGCTTTTCCAAATGTACAAACATTCAAACAGCGATTCTCCAGAATTGAAAGAAATTTGGGTGTAAAAATTACTATTCGGAAGGGGTGTGTTTAGGGCTTCCAAATAGCGATTTCCAGTGTTATGTATCAAGGTTTGCGACCAGAATGCAGTCGCAAAACCCTGTTATTTTATCACCAAATCAAAGTTGATGGTAATGCATTCGCAAATTGAAAGGCTTCGCCTTTGTGAATGATGGAAAAATATTTTTTAAGAGCAGGTAGTGGTCTTTAAGACCACTGCCTGCTCTTAAAAAGTGAAAACAAGTTTCATTTTTTATTGTTGAATCACATCCCATTTTCCTTTATGGAAAACTGTTTGCATTTCAACAACAAAAAAACTTTATTCAAAGGCAATCACAAAGATGTGGTCTGCTGACCTCAGCAGGCCACCATCCCTGTGATGGGAGGAATTCTTAATCACTTCGATGCGTCGGACGTCCCCTGGCTGCGGAGAAGCGGTTAATTGGTTGTAAACTACCACCTACCTTATTATTATTCATGAGGTAGATCGATTTGCAACCCAATAGGAATAGCGATTTGTCAAATAGCGATTTGGATAAAATCGCTATTTGGAAATCACTGTTCCTGCTCTTTGAACATCTGGCCCCAAGTAACTAACAATACATTTCTGTTTATATTTGCTCTTCTTAAGGCTTGTAATCTTTTTAAAGGAGGACATGTTCTTTATTAGCAGGTTTTTGATCTTTTAAATCAATCTCGATAATGAAACAAATTAGGAGCTCAGGCCCTTGAGTCTTCTATGATTAATATGATAAATTATTGTACAGAGTTCACTTTGCCTCTTTGAGATACAGTTAGGTGACAACATTCAACAATTAATTTCCCCTCATAAAAAGGAGAAGCCAGAACAGTGTCCCGCCCCCAGATGAGGCAGTGATTATTACTGCTCCATAATTCCCTTGGTGCATCATTCAAGGGCGTTTGTTGGGAGTGATTTGGCCATCAATCCTTCAAAGACCAAAGTAATGAGGCTGTGGGCGGTAGGACAACTGTACATAATAACGTCAAAGTTAATTATATGCACATTGAACAATATGATGCAGGGACAACATTTCCTTCTACATGCCAGCAAGCAGGGAAAGTTAAACTGTCTCTATTCCACATTAGTTTTAGGTGGTGTTAGCCAACCCATGACGTTTGCAGCTTATTCCCACTGAAATTGGTGTTGAGGTGTGTGCTGCTAAGATTATGACACCTGAAGTTCATGGTATTAATGTGTGGGATATCCCTACTCAGTGCATGGACATGTGTGTGCATGCATGTGTGTGTGTGTATATGCATGCTAGCATGTGTGCACATGTGTGTGTGCGAGCCTAGTTCAAGGTAAGAATACATGCAACATCCCTTCATACCCAGACCAAAACACTGCCTCCACCTGTTGTTCAAATATACTAGGTTATACAGAGTGACACACAGAAATTCTCTCCCAATATGTGCAAGGACAGAGCCTAGTTTACTAATAATACTTGAAGAGAGACATTTAGGTACACGTAAACAGAAGGTACACTCACATGTGGGTAAAAACATAGCGTATCCATCTGTTAGTGTTTAAACCCATATATGCTTTATTCACCAATGTTTCCATTTACAGAAATGCATGCTTCCAAGTGCATTGCATTTCCTCTTCTTATTAGAACTCTGGGTGTTTGCTGTGCTTCAGACCCTGCAAATAAATGTGGAAGTCACCCTGCAAAAACTCATAAACAGGGCTGACCTGCGGATGGCACAAAAATACTTCATGTCTGAGATGTGTGATAATCCCACTCAGCCCAAGTGAGTCTGAAAAGCTTCCACTCTGGAATAAATGCATGTTTGAGCAAGGATTGGGGCTTGATCTGATAGTGTCAGCCCCCTGTGCTTGACTGGCTAAGGCAACCGACTGGAGCACCCTCTTCTGTGTAACATAAACATTGGGCCTTACTCACAGCAGCTACACCAGCCTTGACCAGCATTATGTGGTGCAACTATCTTCCCCTGAAAGATGAATGAATGTACTTCATAACATATGTTGTTGCCTGAAAATTGATTTAACATGTTGTTTCTTTGTTCATTCAAATGCAATCATGCCTGGTGATTGTATGCAGCTAAGGCAGTATAGAACAGCAAGTATCTGCGAAATCCTCGAACATTATGGCTTTCTCAGCCCCCTCTCGTCGTGGATTGTGTAACCTGAGATAAGTCCCAAACTAGGCCATTCTGTATTCCAGAATAGCACAAACTATCACATAAAGAAACACAACACAAATATGGATAGGCCTAACGGTTGTCTCAAGTGTAGAAACAGATGAATAGTTCCAGGATGACACCTGGAGCCATATTACACTAGGTGCCCTGGTGGGGTAAAGGGTGTGTGCGTGTGTCTCCTTTCTGCATCCTGGGGCACTTTGGCATACAGAAGTTGATGCAGATGCTTGTGTGACCCTTTCTGTAATACAAATCATGGAGGTGCTACAGGTGCTTTGGTTCACCCACAGTAATATTTATTTATTTGCTGGTTTGTATAGCGCTTGAATCGACTCCTAGTGGAGTATCTCTGCGCTTTTGGAGCCGGTCGAAACAGAGGTGTGAATGAATATATGAAATACATGAATATATGAAATATATATGAATATATGAAATAAAGAACTGTGGGCAAGCCTGTGTGTCTCTGTGGGCCATGATAACGGATGGGCTTCCTCTTGCCTCCTCTCCAAGGGACTGACTTGAAAATAGGATACCTAGGACACCTGCCATCCTAAACACTTGCTGGTGGTGAGTACCCACAAATATGGGTCTTGGAATTCTACTCAAGTCCTGTCCTGTCCTGTAGAAAGCCCCTTAGTCAGTGCCTAACTCCAAGGAATGCAGAGTACTGGCTTGCTTGCTCCTCCTACCACTCCTGTTCTCTCTTTGTGTCTCTTTCTATTACTTCAAGCAAAACGGCCCAGAGCGCCATATGCCTGGTATTAAGAAGGGGAGCCTGGAAACCCTCTGAATACCAGGGATGTGGCAGCGAGGTCCTGCCTGAGGCAGACCCCACTCCAGTCCTCATTTTGTTGATGTACGAAACGAAACCAGAATATTGTGGACTACATATTGTTTGACAAAAATATTGTGCCCTAAGTATTGTTTACAATAATATCCCTCTGTTGAAGTCAATGTAACAAAACATCTGATGGGATTATATTTATATAAAGGGTATTTGACAATAGTATGTCAAAACCATTGTTAAAGCATCATTGTCAATGATCCCACTCCCAATAGCATGATCATGTACACATTTCAGAATCACCCTCACAGTATTGACAGGCATTCCAATAACAAATCACTACAATTTCTTATTGATGCAGGGACTATTACATTTATGTTTGCATTATCTGTAAGGTTGTACTGTGTTTTAGGCTGTTGTAAATAAAGTTGTCTTTTTCTTGTATTTCTGTTTAGATGTCTGTTCTGGCATCTTCATAGCAATCCAGTATGCATCCGGTGAAGGAGGACTATTACTAGTGGGGACAGCCGGTCCATCTCCCCACCTTTCTCATTCTCTCACAGGTTCAGGTGTAGTAATCGGACCTTGCTGCCCAAACCAATGTATTAACAAGCATTTGCAATGCAATCAGTCTCGTCTTTTGGACCTTATAAGCATTTAGGCATTTCCTTCGTTCCTTGTTCCAGGGTTCCCTACTGCCCCTCACCTAGGCTGCCTATTACACATTAGGATTCAGCACAAGATTAGTATTAGTATTATAATCTGACATTATCACAATATTTGTTAAAAACAATCTTCATTTATGAAATTTTTCACATTTGGTGTAAAAAGAAAGTTGATTTAGTTATTCACTTTTGGGAATGTATGGCAATTCACGGTAAAATAATGAATTGATTTCATCATGGAACTCAGTGTGACGTTTTATAGGTTCTTTTAAGATTTGTGATTTATTTAGTTTTTATCTGTCTTGTAGGATAAGGTCATGGTCCTCCTGATGAAGGCGCTTTGAGTGTTGGAACACGGGTTGAGAAGACTCATCTCATAGCTACTATTTTTTACTTTAGATTTATATCAATATATGGGTGTTCGTCCATCTTTTCTTTTTTCTGTGGTCTATTGGTGTTTTGTATGATCTATATGAATTGTCGACACCATGTTGTATTGCAATTATGTATTGTCTATTTATTTATGGAAAGAGTCTTTTTTAAAACAAACTTAATGAAATGTATACATGGTTTAATTTAGCCATTATTTGTTCTCTCTATCATGTCTCTCTGTTCCTTATGAGTTGCTAACTTGAGTAACCACTGTTTGCCAGCTGCAAACTGGGGAAGCTCGCGGGGGTTTGGACCCAGACCTATGACAGCTCTCTTGCATCCTACTTCGGCTTCCCCTGAGTGAAATAGAGGTCCCAAGGGACCTGTGGGTGGTATGTCAATGCTGGAACAGGGCTAGTAAAAGGGCCAAACAGGGACCTGCATACACACCTGAGATTCAGTTGCTAGTTTGCGAGGCACTACCACATGGGGGGGACTGGCAGGGGTTACATGACTGGGAAGAGGTGGGAATATCCCCCATTGGCGACCTATATGAGGACAATTCCCTGCTACCCTTTAATGACCTGCTGGAGAGGTATGACCTCCCTAGGAGGGACTTCCTCTTACATGCCACAGTGACAACAGTAGACACTGGAAAGCGGGGATGGCGGAACCACCGCCATCCTTGGCATGCCAGTATGTGGTATCAGCAGCAGGGACGGTCAAGGCGGTCACCTGCCTTTACAGACGGCTCACCCAGGAGCTCAGGTGCTCCTTGGAGAACTTGCGTGCTAAATAGGAAAAGGACACTGGGATACCTATAGCAGAGAAGCTGTGGGAGGCGATGATAGAGAAGGCATGGAAGTGTTCCAGACACGCGAGATTCCAGTTAATCCAGTTCTTTGTCCTCCACAGAGCCTATCTCACCCCGCACACAATTAACGAATACTTCGGGACCCGTACACTTGGTCTGCGATGACGGTTGGACAGCGCGGAATTTTTGCACATGTTCTGGGAGTGCAGTGACGACTAAATTAGGAGACATAACTGATAGGGACAGCTCATTGACCCCGGAATATTGCTATTACACTGGTTCCCCCATATTGCCCGCAATAAAGTGACCAGCAAATTTAATAACCTAGGCTTAGTCCTGGCTAAGCGGGAAATTACCACTCACTGGAAGGCGGCCGCCACACCTAATATCTCTGGCTGCGAGAATTCACAAAGTGGGCTGACTGTGAGGGGATTTTCAGGTTGCAGATGGCACAGAGAACAAGTAAGGAAAAAGACAATAAAGACAGCGAGGGAATGGATGGCGCTGGTAGATCTACTCAAACATCCAACTGACGAGGCAGACCCACCCCCAGAGTAGGCGGATTTATGAGTAGAGATTGAATCGAGGCCTTACCTAACCAGGCTGCTGGGGGGTTGGCATGCATGTGTACTATATAGTGGCTTCCTCTCTGCGAGCACTCTGCTACTAGAATAATGCACCTGGATGCCATTCATGACTTCATACTGAAACTCTTTGAGAATCACATGATAGAGCGACATGCCTGGGGTTGGGTGGGATGGGGATGGAGTAGGGAGAGGGGTTTGCTCACTTATTAGTTGTTTAGATAGATATGTGTGCAGATGAGAACAGACAACTGAGAAGCTGATCTCCGACATGAAGACATTGAATGTAAAGTTGCTGGAGTTGTTCGGAATGTGGGGAATGGTTGCCCTTGCCGAGACAGCTATAAGCAGGGCTCGAGTCGATGTACCACGCGTGTGGACAGCGTCCCCACACTTATTTTACCGGGTGGACGCCGTCCCCCCTGCAAAGATGCCCTTGCTGAGGAATAAAGTGTATTCTTGCCATTAACTGCATGCAAAAACATACCCAGAGTAGCAGAGAGCTCTCTGCTAAAACATCCAGTGCCAAATTACAGTGCTTAAGCAGAAATAAAGCAGACACACACAAGCGCGCGCGCATGGACTTAGGCATCCCACACACACGTTGTCCACCCTCACTCTCCACAGCCCTTGAACCTCGGCTTTTTCACGGATGACGTTATGCTCCGGAACAGAACTCGCATTTTATTTACACAGCTCCTGCAAATTGTGCGATGCATGTAAAGACATGTTTCCTGCATTTGAGAGTGCAGGCATGCAAGTTATCAGATTCGCATTTCATTGAACTTGGAACTCAATTATAAATAGATTCCTTAGCAAATGAAAAATGGAGGCTCTGGATATGTTTATCTTAATTGGCAAGGTTAGTGCACATTTTAAATCAGCGCATGTGTCATGTTTGCCATCCCATAGGTGTGAGGCCTCTGATAAGAGTCCTACAAGTCAAGCCCCCCACAGTGTAAAGAAAGAGGGGCTGACATGTGGGTGGGGGTAAAATAAGCTGGTGGGGATAAACCACACCACCCAGGGTTGCTTGCACTAATCACACTAACCAGGCAGGTTGGGAGCATGCGCCAAAAGCCAGCACGTTGTCCATCTCTCACAGGCCAGAGAAGCATGACAACGCCTTCAGACTGCGACTGCGACTGCGACTGGGCCGTGCACCATCAGCCTACCCTTTAAATAGGACTCTTGCAAGCAACGGGGCAACCCTTTGAAAACGAGGCACTCCTGCGGAAGGTTTTCATAAAATGGGCACAAGTGTTAAGCTGCAGGTGCAAAAACAGAAGGGTGTAAATGGAAGACAGCTGTGGCAAGTGTTGTTGACCCCTATTAAATTTGGGCCAATGCAACCTCTCGTCTCCTCTCCTGCCTTTTTCTTTGATGAGCATCAATGCAACAACATGAACAAAGTGTTGTCCCTCACTCTACTTGCCCCCTGCATTAGAAGTGCCCGAATGCTCCTATAACAGGTATTGCTGTGATGCTCAGAAGCATTGATAACCTGTATCTGACATTCACTGGCCATTGACGCACTGGGCCTACTGAGAAAGATGGATGGCATGGTGGAACAGGGTCTCCTAAAGATGAAGTACATGGTGGTGAGATGCCTTGTGAAGATTGCAAGCGTGGTGGAGAGATGCCACTAACAGGAAAAGAACATGGTGGTAGCGTGCCCCATCTCTAAGGTGGACATGGCAAAGCAGTGCCCTGTGATGATGAACTTTGAGTCGAAGTACTCCCTGCACCTTGAATATGAGGGGGGTTAGTACATTTTGCAAAAGCGGGGTTTGGGTGGACGGGGGAGGTGGGGAGCTCAATAGAGAGAGATGATTGCTGCAGATGAGGGGTGCTGTTGGCTGGTCCTCTCTAAAGGCAGAGTACATGGTGGTAATGTGGCTACACAATGAGGAAGGGGATGGAAGACTGTTGTTCATTGCAAGACAGACTAGCAGTGCTTGAGAAGTCACACGCTCCCCCTGGAGCTGTCCCTCTGCTCTTCTTGGTGACCTCCGAGGCAGGTGTGGCTCCTGTTGCACTGAGATCTGCAGACGGCGCTGAAGGTGCGAGGTAGCTCTGTTATTGACTCTCGGTATATGGTGGGGCCTGGCTCCTGTTGCCCACCCTCCTGGAGGTGTGAAGGACTCCCTTCGGCAGTGGGCAGCTCCTCCTCCTCCTCAAGCAGGTCACAGTACCTGGCCCACAGGACCACCACCTTGGTAGAAGCACCCCAAGGGGGCGCCTCATGTCTCACCACAGCCACAGAGTTGACATACCGCTTGAAGCAAATACTGTGCTGTAGCTGCAGCTCCGGGGGCAATCTGTGGTTCCGCAGGAAGCACGTGAAGTGGAGAGCTGCGCCGCGTTGGTAGCCTGCTACCCGGCCCGGCACAGGAAGTCCAGCACCTCCTCCTGGCTGAGTTACCAAGCCATCATTGCACATCTTGGGGCATTGCATGGCAGAGAAGAGCCCCACAGCGGACCCGTGGGCCAGGAGGAGCGGGGTCTGCCGCAGCTCTCCCAGCGAACTTCCACCATCATTTCCTGTGGCTGCTCACCTGCACCGTGCACTCCTCCTGCCCGAAGAGAGGCAAAGGTTGTGCGGGACCGCCCATCCTACACTCACCCAAAGAGCACCCAATATTATTGTGTATACAAACGTTCAGGGATCAAAAGAAAACAAGGGGAGGAACGTGCACTGGGCAGACAGCACACTGGGACAGCATTGGATTAGCGAAAACAAAGGTGTCGTTTTTGATGGCAAAATTGAAGCCATGAACGTCCGGTGGGGATGCAAGAAACAGCATCAGAGCATTTAATTGAAAAAATCGTGCGCTGAATGTAAACGAAGAGAAACTCAATGAAGAAATAGTCCTTACAAGAAGGCGAACCATGTAACAACCTAAGTAAAGGTGCCATAGCCATGGGAGGTTACAAATGAAGACAAGGCAGTACTAAGGAGGCACTCAGAAGCCTATTAACGAATCAGAAGCCAGCATGTATGCAAGACAAAGACACAAGCCAATGAAAACTATGGGCAAAGGAGTGGGCGGGGCTTCTCTCCTGCACTGAACTACCACAAATCATCCCCTGAGCAGCGCTTGTGCGCTGGCTCAGGCTCGACCTAAAAATTGAGCTAGGATGGGTTTAAGAGAACAAGGCACTGTCAATCAGACCTGTCTTCCTGCCTAGTGCTGTTGCTTACATGATCCAAGGCAGTATTTAAACTTGTACAGAATGAGTTGTAATGACGTGGAGCTGTGCTACTAATCTTTCATGCTGTTAGCTTCTGATCTTTCTTGTTGTATATCTTGCTCATGGATCTTTGCTCTGCCAGTTGAGGAGGCAAAGACTTGATGTCCCACTGAAGTGGCCGCCACTTGCATCACTGCAATAACACTGCGCACCGGTACACCTAGCTCCATCTCAAATCAAAACAAAAATGAAAAGTTAAGTTGTCCCAATTGGATACATAACTCTTCCTGCAGGATACCTAAAAAGTCTTTTCAGAAGGCTCCAGAACCCTCACAGACAAATTTAGCAAACTGTTTCTCCTGGTTCATCTTTCCGAAGCCAGATTGTACCTTGTAATGGCAAAATGATGCTTACTCAGGCTTAATAATAGTAGTTCTACTGAATGCTGTCATTGCTTTAGCGTACTGCTCTGACACCTAATTGTCCAGCAGTATTATCGAGGCCATTTTCATTTGAAGTATCCATTTAACTTACAAAATGACAGACTAGCACCTATAGTACTGCCTACATAAACACCGTTACCTTCTGCCTAGGGTTCTCCGAAATTGTGTAAAATGTAGTGAATTCCTCAAAACATATGGGAAATGTTTGATATGATATTCGCTGATATCTCGTATGACTTTTTCAAGCAATAGCACACTGCATAAAGAAGTCTCACAACTTGCTGGCAGGAGATTGGTCCGAGCAGAACATGTCTCCTGGTGAGCTATTTTCTATCGAAACGAGATTCCTGCACTTAATAATTGTGGGAAAAGTGCATTTTGGGAAATGTTGGTACATTTCCTGAATTTTGTCTATCAAGACATTTGGGCATTAGGCATATCTTTCTGGCCTGTTCTGTATCAAATGAAATCAGAGGGCACTGGAAATGGCAAAGACTCTATAGGCATCACTATTAATCCCACTCTGTTGCTCATTTCAAGCTCAGATCCATTTGAAACTACTTTAATTGCTTCAGGACACCTCTGAAACCTATTCTGTCTCTCCTGCCTCTGAGAATATTGGTGTAAAGCTTCTCCAAACTGACACCCTGAGACAGCAGGGATCAATGAAAAAGAAGACGTGGTGGATTCCATTGTTCTTAGCATCAGTCTGACATTGAATTAAAGTTGATTTGGGGAGCTGATAAATTATGCAGAGATGCGTTTCTCTTTCTTGCACAAGGAAAATAGATTTGTTAGCACATCACCTTAGCAGTAATTGAAGAGTGCAAGTTAACTGTGCCACATACCATCCAGTGAAGACAAGAAGATATTATAGGGCCTACAGGTTGATTGGGAACTGGTCAAAGGCTCTACTGGCAGCTTGTCTTTTTCAGCCCAGGGCACAGATTGATTTGACCTTTTGCAATAAGAAAAGGTCAAATCAATCTGTGCCCCAAAGCTGCAAAGGACAAGCTGCCAATACAGCCTTTGACCAGTTCCAAATCAAACTGTAGGGGTGGGTGGTGTGATATTAGCTGAGCTGTATGAATTCTAACATCATATGTTATTAGCTGAGCTGTATGAATGTCATCATCATATGTTATTAGCTGAGCTGTATGAATTCCAACATCATACGTTATATGCTGAGCTTATGAATTCCAACATCATACGTTATATGCTGAGCTGTATGAATTCCAACATCATATGTTATATGCTGAGCTGTATGAATTCCATCATCATATGTTATATGCTGAGCTGTATGAATTCCATCATCATATGCTATTAGCTGAGCTGTATGAATTCCAACATCATACGTTATATGCTGAGCTGTATGAATTCCATCATCATATGTTATATGCTGAGCTGTATGAATTCCAATATCATACGTTATATGCTGAGCTGTATGAATTCCATCATCATATGTTATATGCTGAGCTGTATGAATTCCATCATCATATGTTATATGCTGAGCTGTATGAATTCCAACATCATATGTTATATGCTGAACTGTATGAATTCCAACATCATATGTTATATGCTGAACTGTATGAATTCCATCATCATATGTTATATGCTGAACTGTATGAATTCCATCATCATATGTTATATGCTGAGCTGTATGAATTCCATCATCATATGTTATATGCTGAGCTGTATTAAATGCAAGCGAATATTGGAAACAGCAAGGAAGGACATCCATCTTTTTGCCATGTTCCCCATTCTCTTCGTCTGGTTATTTGATATTATGGCCTCTAGTGTGGCTGCAGCCATCTATCCAGCTACGTGTGCTACGTTTAAAGTGACAAGCAGCTCACAGTGGCCCCTCTTCTAAGGCAGCTGTGTGTCTACGGGTGCCCTTCACAGCTCCACAGAGTACAGGTTTGGGAAATGAGATTAAAGTGCATATTTGTCTCGCCAGCTTCTAAAGCATTATAATTGATTTTAGATTGCATTTCCTGCCAGCCTCTGCTGCATGACATACCCCGTGCTGTATAAAATGTAACGTGACATCTTTATTTGCCATGGCCAAACATTTCCACATTGCTATTAAATCAGTAACATTTTACAATACAGTCCAGTGATAAAAGCTAAAAGATAGTGCGCGGTATTACCAAAAATGTCATCTGTATAAAAATTAATCATTTGTAATGTGTCATAATTACATGTCACTGGTTTACTGAGACACAAGTGATTCATTAAGCCTCATAGTGGGGCAGAGATAGCTAGGGATTCTGCGCCATGCCTCTAAATAGATTGAATCACAGCTTTTTGTATCACTTTCTTTACAAGGAGACGATGTACGAGGAATGTAATTCATATTTAACTCGCTTTCATCCTAATATAAATATTTCTCAATTCTCACTACCTTAAATCGAAATTAATGTTACAAAAAGTGGTACATTTTGGCTGTAATTGCTGTCGAGATTAAATTGAAATGGTCAGATCTACAAAGAAGTGCCGCAGCGCGGCACTGCAAGCCCTTTGGCTGCACACCGCTGCAGCACTTCCAAAGCACAGGAATGCAACATATTTACAAGAATATGTCTCATCTCTGTGCTTCCCCCTGCGCAGGCGCACAGACTGCAGTCATGCGCTGGCGCACGCACCCTTTCACTATGGTGCAAGGATGCCTGTGGGTTGTGGGGAGAATGTTTATGTGCAGGAAGGGGCACCTTCCTGCACAAAAACAATTGCTATAGGCCTTTTCCTCTTTCAATGAGAGCTGTAGAATGCAGCACGCATTGAAAGAGGAAAAAACGAGGAGAAATGAAAACATTTCTCCTCGTTGCTCCTCGCTACGCCACCTCAATGGTGGCATAGCATTCAGACGCATCTCCAGTCTTACGATTTCTCATAAATCTGGAGATGTGTCTTGCTCCATGGGTGTTGCGTGGGAACTCCCACAGCAACACCCATGGAACGCCCCTTCAACGCTGCATGTGAAAGGGCCGTTTTTACAAGGAGAGGAAAAGTCATGCAGGGTGGCTTTTCCTGTCCTTATAAATATGGAGGCGTTCCCTGCGCCACCAGTATGTCACAAAAAGTGACGTACTGGTGTAGCAGGGGGCTTGTAAATCTGCCCTAAAGTATAGGTAACCTGGGCTGTAAGGGAGTGTGGTGACATGGATTACTATTTTGTTACCCTGACAGGGATTTTCCAGTATGGAATACATTCTGCCTGAGCTCAGGTAGCCTAGATTACAGGCGTGCACACATCTCTGTGTGGGATGTCCCTCCATCCACATCTTCTGCTGCTCCTCAGCATCCGCTTCAGATGCCTGCCTTCTTGGTGCCCCAGATGAGGGGGAGGACATCCCTGCAGGTGGGACAGCAATGTTTTGTAACAGGCTGTACTATGTTTCCTGATTCACAAGGGGGTGCCAAGAGTCCTTGTGGAACCAAGCTCTGCAGTCGCCCACCACCAAATAGTGATTTAAGGGTTCACATTTCCTTTGATGGTGGGGTGCTAAGCTGAGAAGGTCAGAGATGGAGCGAAACACTCTGCAAAGCTGAGATAAAGATTCGCCATTCTGGACATTTGATGCATGTAACTCTGAGATAGCTCAGAGGACACAGAGCATGGGACACCATGACTAAATGGTTTATCCTTTAAAATGGCCTGCTTGAATTAGTCAAAGGAGATATGCTGCCTAGAACTAAAGCAGTGCGAAGACTTCCCTGACAGTTGCTGCTCAGTGGATGATCTGTGGTAGTTCAGTACGGGAGAGAAGCCCCGCCCACTCCTCCGCCCATATTTTTCATTGGCTTGTGTCTTTGTCCTTCATAAATGCTGGAGTCTGACTCCTTAATAGGATCTTGAAGTCTGCTTCCAGTTTGCTACAGGGCTAGTGGTACAATTCGCATGATCCAAGGGTTAATGGCGCCAAGTTCTTGCCAATGAAGCCTGCTGCCCATTGAACTTCAGAGGAAGGTGGTGGTCAGTAGGTGTCCTGCGGGGCCATAACTGCACGCTACTGAGTTCTCCCCCCTCCGTCTGATCTCTCAAAACTAGATCAATCCCTGAGGTTCCTTTGAAGTGCACTTAGAGTTAAAGAGATTCAACTAACCAGAAATACTACAGGTGATGAATACTAGATTATGAACTCAAATTTATATTTTTTGATTAGCAGATTATCTGAATTTAGTCATAGAAAATAACCTAGTGTATGGAGTTAGATCAGCTTTGAGGGTTGGGAAGTGAGCTAGGAGTGAGAAACCCAGTGTAATTAAAGCTGTACTTACTGGGCAGACTCATGGCTGGTCCATTCATTCTGTTCATATCCAATAGTCTGCTTTGTCCTGTGTGTCCTGTGAGTCGGCCTGTGCCGCAATGCATGATCGTTTGGCACAGACTGACTTCAGGAGAAAACCAACAGCAGATGGTTTGTGCCCTTCAATCTTTTAAGTTAAATAGGTCAGCCTCGTATGTTATGAAACAACTGGATTTATTTGCAATCAGGGAAACTTGAATTTATACCCTGGAGGAAAAAGCAGCCAAAACCAAGTATTTCTTCAGAAGAATGTCATTCCCATTAATCAGCTCCAATCCAACTCCTTAGTCAAACTCTGCTGCAATCATATTCCAGAGGGCTTTGAGACAGGAAGTGATGTAACATCCATAACAGTGATATTTCTTTAAGATAACACCCTGCAGTAAGAAGTAGTTAAAATCTGTCTGAATTATTGCACCCGGAAGTATAAAGAAACCACGTGGGTCATTTCATTCTTCATCCTTGAATATCAAAACCCGGGAACGCCCGAGCAAACTTTATTTCCTCCAGAATCAGGGAAAAGTACTTAATGGAAAATTCTAACAGAAAGCAATCTTAACACCAGATTAGAACTTTTCTGTCTGTTCAGACGCATCCAGTGGGCAACCAGGGGCAGGCAATATGCCCTTGGCCAAAATATGGGTTTATTTTGCAAAACTGGAACTACACCCCAAATGTATGACATCGTTAAGAAAGAAAGCAGGTGAACGTAATAAGCAACAAGGAGCCAAAAAGGGGTGGTGCCTAAAATAAATAAGGAAAAACTCTGCCATGCATGTCACTTGGTTGCAAGGGTGACAATCGATTTCACTAATCATAGTATGGCATGCGGAAAGGTCGATGGGGCATTCTAACAATATAGTCAGTCTGGATAGGATTACAATAGAAGCCTTCTCTTCCCTCCATGACATTAATGTGCAAATATTCTGATGCAGGTAGCAACAAAAAAAAACAGGCTCAGATTTACTAGGGCTTTGTGTCATCACAAAGTGATGCATTGGTATTCACTTTCCATTCACTTTGCTGTGGATGGATTATGTGGGTGCCACTTATGGGGATCAGCAAAAACCCCATAGGCTTTGACGCAAAGTCTCATCTACTGTGGTAAGCAACCCGGGCCTTGCGTCAAAAACTAAAGACCCCGTGAAGCAGGTATTAACAAGGGGAAATGTTTTGATTACTCCCCAAAAAGTTGCAGTGCATGTGTGCTGAAGTGTGCAGCACAAATTCAATGCGTGGGACCCTTCTGAGTTTGTTCTAGGTACATTTACTCACTCACCTCTGCACCATGGTGCAAAGCGGTGCATTGTGAAGGAAGTCATTGTGGAAACGAGTGTTCCCCAGCTTATGCCCACACATGAGACTACAGACTCAAAACTGTTAAATCAAATATCGTTATTTAGATATAACACAGATATCTTTAAAAGAAGAATACAATATTCACATTGTGTACCAAATGTTAAAATAAATACGGAAAAACGATTGGTTATTGGCAATCGTAATAAAAATAGAGATCATCCACATCTTGAGCCTCCTTGTTCCTTAACATTTTAAAATAAGATATAAAAACACAAATATGTAATGAGCCAAAGGGAAGGTAGGTTAACACATAATATACAAAACTCTTCACCCCTTTTATGTTACTCTCGCAGTCAGTGGTATCATGCATATAGAAACAACCCAATATTCTTAGGGATACTGCTCATGCTCTTTTCGTTTTGTCCTCCTTAGAAGTTGGGTTATATTATAAGGTGTGTTAAATGGTTAAAAAGGAGAAGGGGGCAGCTTTATGGGACCTCTTTTGCTTAAAAGTACGGTATACTTGCTGAATGAAATTTGCTAGTCTTATATTTAGGGCTGTATTTTCAGGGTTTAAAGCCACAATGATGGCTTGCCTACAGGTCCGGGCACCCAGCCTATTCCATTCAGCTTTTAGTTTGCACCTGCGTTGGGAATTAAAGAGTGGGCAAAGGCAGACCACATGCAACATAGTTTCAGCCGTTTTACCACACCCTCTACAAGTTGGGTCTTCCACCGTGCGTCGCCAGGAAGGCAGATCTTGCAAAAATCACCAGTCACCCATTCTAATAGCTATAAGGCTATGTTTTAGGTACAGTGAGTATGTACAAGACAGGTAAGTGGTGGGGGCTAGTCGTCTATACGAATTTATGAGAGCCCAAGCCTGGCTACGTTTCTCAAAAAGTGCTTTATCTGTGATGACTGATCTCATTCTCTTTTTGTAATAGCCATTTTAAATGCTGTCTGACTGGGGTTAAGGGCCCATAGGTCACTCGCTGACATTTGATGAATGGCGTCCTTGAAAAGGCGACCAAACGTTCCACCTAGATTTTTCTGGGTGATTTCTAGCCAGACTAAAGATTCTAATGTGCCTGGGTCCGCTTGTCTCAGTTGATGACAGAGGTTTAGGTAAGTGCCGACGTTGGAAGCCTCATAGTTTAGTAACCCCATCTCTAATCTTATCTGTGCTGCGGATGCAGAATTTGGCAGCTGGAGAACTCTTTTATATATTCTGGTCGTATGTTGGTTTAAAGCAATGTTCAATTTGCCCCTGAACATCTCTAAAACTGTTAAGGTTGAAGACTCTTTTGGAAGCAATTAAAGACGCTTAACCAGACAGAATTTTGAAATAGCTAGAGCGAACACGCTGCTCCTCGTAGGTTGGCGCTCCTCAAAGACTGAGATCGACTCGCTCAGTGTTTAACACTATCGTCTGAGCTGATAAAGCCAACATTAAATATTCTGTTGAATCTCTTTACAACAGAACTCAGGGGTCAACCAATTTAAACCTTATAGTCCTGAAGATGTTCAGCCTAGAGACCGAAACGTCGACTTGTACACTTCTTTCCTAATATTCTTTGTTTGTGATTGTGAAAAAGTGTACACAATTGTAACAGTGAAGGCTGAAGTAACAGATTTTTCCTTCCTGTTCCATTGTACGTGTTATATATTTGTACCCTTTATAAACTCTTAAGATAAAATCTATTTTTTATACACACCCATGTTTTTTGCTATATATTCCTTCGATATATATTTCTATGTGATTTGTTCAGAAGTACAACAATATTGTGTTGTTAAAAATTAGGTTGTTAAAAGAAATTAACTAGCAAGCAAATAATAAACCTTGCATCCAACTGTGATTTAGAATATTACAACTGAGTACTTTATTGATCACTTGAATGCGCACGTGCCCATTCATTAACTTTGCCCGAGCCCTCAAGGGTAGATTGGGTTGTCCATCATACCTACCAGACTAGAGCTGCAGCGCAGGGAATGACAGACGCAGCAGGCCAATCTTAGTAGATATGACTCTGTGCTTGTTTTCCTGCTTGCACAACGTAGCACAGCAAATATTGTGGCTTATTTACAAGCCCCTTGCACTGCGGGATGTCACTTTTTCCCATATTAAAAGTAACGCACCCACGGCGCAAGGGGCTAGTAAATAAGCCTCTTGGTTTCAGCAACGCAGAGGAGGTGAGATGTATGTGTATGTATTTCAACAGCACAAAATCAGTTAGGAATATATGCCACTCTGTCAAAAGTATATGAAATCAGTTATTGTCAGGCTGCTTAAATCAATGTCAAAAATAGCCCCCACCATTACATATTGTGGCATTTGCTTTCCCTTAATATCCGCCATGAGTGAAATCACACAAGGAAAACTTAACCTCTGAGTAGTCAAATCTACTGAACAAAGGGGCATATTATCAAAGGGGTTTATCTCCGCTTTTTTGTCTTTAAAAGCCAAGAAAGCAGAGATAAAATTATCTCCCTATTACCTAGCTGTCGCTAACACCAGTTAGCGACAGCTAGTAGGAGATAGCGACCATCTTGGGCCCCGCTATGCATGTCAGTGATATTTATCACTAATGACATGCAAAGTGGGCGTGCCAAGATGTTAGCGAATGGAAACAGTTGCTAACATCGCTATCTCCTATTACCAACTAAGCGCGAATATCTCCAAAAGCTAACACCTGCCCCGAGCAGTTCTTAGCCATGTTAACCAATGGGAGGTGGATAACATGGCTAAGAGCATTAGCTCGGTAATGCATGAATATCGCGGACTTTTCAGCGATATTCATGTATTGCGGCCGATTTTTATCGCATTTGCAATAAACCTTGGTAATACCAAGGTTTATCTGCGATGAAAATCGCCGCAGCTCAGCAGTAAATTTTTGTCTCTAACCAAGCAATAGCGATAATTATCGCTATTGCTTGGTAATATGCCCAAAAATCTTTTATTTTTATAGACCCGCATGGATGGCTGAGATGCGGGGATCACTTATGGCAAAAAGATTGGCTCTGGGTAGTCAGAGATGAGACCGGTTACTTTCAAACAGTCCCAAATGTACACAACCTGATGGGCATCTCGGGTGGGGGTGTCCAACCCTCTAGCGAGGACATATATGGCCTTCGCGTAGCATCCTGGAGCATGCAGCCGCATTTGCATTTGTCCAGAAAAACATGCCAAGTCTTTGCAAAAGATATCTTAGGCCCTCATTTCAGGTATTGCAGACTTAAGTACATGGTTACTGTGGGTGGTGGGGGCTGTAATCTCTGATTCTGACCAGTATGATCCTGCAGTTTAAATGTAATGAGGCTGGAATGGGGAATAATATGCAGACCTGGTTTTAATGTGTCCTTTTTCTCTTAGATTCCTCATACCCGCCCATATCTTGATTCCCATTTAACACTTGCTCAGTGTCAAATAACTGAAAGAATCTCTACAGGTTGGGAGAAAAGGCATGAAAGGTAATTAAAGTGCAGTCTTCGGCTAAGGGGACAGAGGGGCACATTTGCAGGTTCTCCCGTGGCGCAAGAGGAGAGGAGAAGAGAAGAGGCTGCCTGGAGCCCTAGCAGACCTTGGGATCCAGGTCCGGGGTCTCTGGCAGGGGCAGCTCTTTCGTAATGGTGTCACCCCATTGGTCAGTCAGCAAAAAAAACAAATTATAGTAAAACAATATTGTTATTTTATTTTCCACCGACTCACTCAGACATGGAATCTAGGGTGGGGCGGGACCGGGTCATGACAGGGAGGAGAGTTGGGCGCTTTAAGTGCGCATGTCAGTTTGGCCGGCTGTCTTAGGATGGCGAAACTGACATGTGCACTTCCATTTCTCTAACCCAGCTATGTTCAACAGCCTTGTGAAGACATGGCACAGGCTCCTAATCAGCACATGTGGAAACAGCAAAAAGAAAGAGAAATTAAACATTTCTCCTCCTTGCACTAGGGTAAGACCAGGTTTTCCCTGGTCTTAATTTTGGTGCTGCCTCATATTTACACCACCCTTGTAAATTTGGGGCAACGTCAAAATCAATCAGTGTTGTGATGGAACTCCCACCACAACACTCATTGCCCGCCCCTTTCATGCTAAGTATAGTTTAAGTCGCTTAACGTTGCCTTGTGAATAAGACAAGCCACTATTGCACCACAGTGTCGGGAAAAGTGACATTGTGGTGGTGATAGGGGAGTGTAAATATGCCCCTCAGTTCTTAGTAATAGTCTTGAGATCAAATCCCAAATTCAAAAAAGGTTCAATCAATGTTCCATTTCTGTCAAGAAGTGATCTCACCGGTTTTTGTCAAAGATACAAGTACTAGTGTTGCATTGGCTCTGGGTGTTCAGAGAGCGGTTAAAATCTATCTAGAAAGAATAAAGCAGTTTTAGGGAGTAAGAATCACTTTGTTTCTGATTGGCCAGCAAAAAAGAGCAAACAGCACTTGACTACAACATTAAGTGCAAGGGTTCTCCAAGCTACTGTACAATCCTACATTTGGAAGGGCTTGCCATCCCCATGTAGCATCCAAGGCATGTCAACTACTAGTGTGTAGTGTCCACCTCATGTGCAGAATCAAATTGAGTATCACATGAAAAGATTTGCCGGGCCACCACCTGGTCAAACACAAATATGTTTCTTTGTTCAGGAGTATTGAAATCTGCTATATGTTAATAACAGTAAAGAATATTTAATTTGCAAATATATTCACTGAATGGGCAAAATTGCGTAAATTATTAAGGCATAACCTCATACTGCTGGGACTGTGATGGGGAAGACAGGTGAAGGGGTGACAAACCTGTTACTTACCGGTAATCTTCATTACACTGAACAAAGCCTTCTTCGTCTCAGTACCCTTCCATCCCTCCCACCCACTTCTATTCTAGTCATCGGTAGAGGCTTTTTGTCTGCAGGAAGTCCTGAAAGTGGTTAAAGGATGCTGTGCTATGGGGGGGGTGCAAGAGTAGTGCAACAGAAAGAAAAACTAAATCCTCCAAGTGTTCGAGAGGTGGGTAGGGTCCCTGTATTAAGAGGCGGGGACATCTAACATGGTTAGTACTGTGATATGGAAGACCATGGTTCAGGGTAATGAAGACTGAGGGTAAGCAATAGTTCATTTTCAGGGCCAACTAGAATTTTTTAAGAAATGCAAGAAATTATGTAAGCTACTAACAGGCCAATAATTTGGATTAATGCAAGGCTGGTAAGTGTAATACATATTCTGACAACCCTACGCAACACATGTATTTGCTCATGTCTTCACAATGGCTTTGACTATGTCCATACTTGTGGTTTGATCAGGCTACAACCTCATAGTTTCACAAGACCAAAATTCCACAAGAAAACTAATTTAGTATTAGTGTAAGAGGACATAACTCATCTCACCAGTTATAGGACTTTGTTCAACTTTTCTGTGTGAGGCAAAAGTTAGGCTTCCTAAGTTTGCATATGTCTATGAATGTTTGACATTCACTGTATATTTGATCTTCATTGTACGGTTAATGAAAACCTTTTCAATCAAGTTGTTTAGAGACCCTGGTGGGTTGAGGGTAGAAGTGCCCCAGTTTGGGGTGCGGCTAATTATGGCTCCTCGTAAAGTCTTATACCCTGGAGTTTGGAATTTAACAGGTGCAATGAATGTCATCGCTTACATGTTTTGTTCTCCAAAATGGTTATTAATATGCAGACTTTGTTTAGTTCTATACCCAAAATATACATATATGGCTATTTACCAGGCATTTCCCACATACATTTTTGCAGGCTTCACCAGCCATAGTTGATCCGGGGAAAATTGGGGTTGCACTTTTTAACACACCTGTCTACTTCGCAATGCAGGAAAGTCCACATGACTTAGAAAACAAGAGTTACCACACATATCTGAAACCTATGGACGCACTCATAATGCAGGTCTGCTGGCTCAGTGGAATAATGCGTCCTCTGCAGAGGCATCTGTTTGACCTCATGGTTACAGGTTCAAATCTCAGTGAATCCACCCCGTCTTTCATCCTTCAGAGATTGATAAAATGAGCACCATTGAGTTGGGCAACAATAACCAACTTTTATTCAGTGCAAAGAGCCCCTTCTGGGTGAAGGTGTGCTTTACGAATACACATATTATTGCATTATTGAATGGTTCCAGTCAGTAATGCTGTTAGCACAGGTAAAGGTTTCACAGTTTTCTTTTCCTGTAACTCTAAAAGGGGATTTACCCAGTTGACACCTGCAGCTGAGTTCATGGTCCAGTACCCTGGCCCACCCAATACTTAGGGATTGCAGTTCAAGAAATTTGATTGGTTTTCCACACATATGAATGTGCTAAGTCAAGTTGATGTTAGGTAACAACATGATAACCCTGAGTACACCTTAGTGGCTTCTAACTCAAAAATATTTCAAAGCAGTTTACAGGATTCACAAGGTGATGCACAATATAAGCCAGGTATAAGTAAATGTTCTCCCCCCCCCACCCACGTCCCACCCATCCACCAGGCCCACGGTGTGAACCAGGCCCCCAGAACTGCGATTCTACCAAGCTCTGTTGAGTTGACAACCTACCTTCTTGCACGCTCTGACACCACGCCCACGCCGCGCAGCGTGCCACCAAAACGAAATTGACAAATACATAAATAAACGCCGCCAGAACATTGTCTGCTTGCCAACTTGCCAGTCATCAGTCAGGATAATGTTCAAAAAGTATAGCGAGAAACAAAAAGGGAGCCATTGTACAGGCTTTTACACTAGACAAGCGAATAAATACAAGAAAGATGAAAATATGCGAGGAAGCATCCAAGCGAGAGGCGGAACTAGGTCAACATTTCAACGCTACAAATGGATAGAGGGAATATCTGAAAAGGAGAGTGGGAGGGGGACAGCCTCAAGCCAAGCAATGATATCAATTTAAAAAAAATTACTATATTAAAAAATGAAAAAACAGGTTTAATATTTTTTTTTCATTTTGTGATACTTGAGAGAAAAAAGTGAGCAAAATATGAATAAATTGCTTTGTTTGATCACACTTCCCACTCTGGATGCAAGAGAAGAGAGTGGGATGGGGAACTTTGTGCTTGCGGGTTTCAGGTGCTTCATGCAGTGGCGTAACGAACCTTGAGGGAGCCCCCATGCAGGGTACGTGAAGGGGCCCCCTCCGGACTCAATCTAGAGCTCCCCAGCAGAAGTGCGGTGCTGACGGGGCCCCCTGAAGGGTAGGGGCCCCCCCCGCACCGCGGGGGCTGTAGGGGCCTGTGTTACGCCCTGGCTTCATGAGACCATTCTGGGCAGGTCCTAGGGTTCTCCAGGCTTGTTGACTCTAACAATGGTTGCCCCACCTTTAACAGGGGTATTTCAAAACATAGCACAACTATGGTCACGTCCTCCCAGGAGACCAATGACCTCATAGTGGTGAAACCTAAAACTTGCATTGGGTTTAATGATTCTATGGAGTCTCTGACTTCCTGGGAATGTGCTGCTGTACTAATGCAATCTGCATATGAGTGGCTTCTTTTAGCAATGTCTACCTGATTAGGCCAAAAGAAACGTACAGAACCAGGGGAGAGACATGGAACGAGTCAATTTGAAAAAACGTGGTGGCAAACTGCGCTCCATTTTGTGAACTGATTACGATTTTATAAACTGAGCTATGTATTATTAAGTCAGTTTGCTAAATCATCATACGGACTAGGTCGCGATTCAGCCTATCTCATTGCCATTCATGAGGTAGGTCGCAAACTGTGACTCACTCCAGTAGGATACCCTCACAAGAATGGTGACATGCTAGGGTCAGGAGATCACAGCTGTGATTGTATTTAAATAAAGTATATCTTTTTTTTAAACACTTGTTTAGGAGTTGGCAGCATTTAACAGCCAATTCCCAAATAAACATTTTTCTTTTTACATTCAGAAATGGGGTGGATTTCCAGAGGGTCCCCTTCCTCTTTGCAACTGGCTTACTACCTTTAAGGAGTTGGTAACCTATTAATAACTTGAGACAGAAACTGCAGTCACAAACAATTGATACATAACATAAGTAATTCTAGCGATTCAAAATGGCTTTCCAAAACCTTTTTACAATTTGGTAATTGTTACCGAATCACAAAATGGCTTTGTACATCTGCCCAAAAATGCGACCCCAGGTGTTAAAGGATATTATAGCTGTGCTGTTCCATACCTCCCCAAACTGATCACGTAATACACCTCACCACACTACCTACTTTCTTCCAGCATTCATCTTCTTGGCATATCCAGACCACCATGATCCCCTTTAAGGTTCAAATCAATTGGATGAGACCCTGAACGCCATGCCCTAAAAAGACGGGCCACCCCTCCTACCCTGAGTACGAAGGGCACCTCATATGTAATTTACTTACCGTATATGGTCAATGCTTGTAGTACCAACCTCTATCTCAACCATTACTTGAAATATTAGAACTATGAGTCAGTTGTATGATATATAAACTGATGCGTACATCAGTGCTTTAAATGGCCCAGTACTGTCTAGTACTGAGTACTGGCACTATTTTATTTTGAGAGGTAGAGTACCTGCTCTTCTCGAGAAAAACGTGATACGTTTAACTACAGAGTACCAGCACTTCTCAGAGACAAGCTTTTATTTTTCCATTTCAAGCACTGTGTGTACTTCCTTGCGCGTTAGGGTGTATTTTACTTAATATGTCAATGCCTCTTTTACTCAAATTATCACTTAATCTCAATGTACCTTCATAGAGCCACACAATCTGCAAATGGATTCACACGCTATGCGTTGCTACGCACAGCACGTCCTTCCAAACTTCTCCAAGGGGCATATTACCAAGCAATAGCGATAATTATCGCTATTGCTTGGTTAGAGACAAAAATTTACCACTGAGCTGCGGGGATTTTTACCGCAAATAAACCTTGGTATTACCAAGGTTTATCGCAAATGCGATAAAAATCGCCGCAATGCATGAATATCGCTGAAAAGTCAGCGATATTCATGCATCACCGAGCTAATGCTCTTAGCCATGTTATCCACCTCCCATTGGATAACATGGCTAAGAACTGCTCAGGGCAGGTGTTAGCTTTTGGAGATATTCACGCTTAGAGCGAATATCTCCAAAAGTTGGTAATAGGAGATAGCGATGTTAGCGACTGTTTTCAGTCGCTAACATCTTGGCACGCCCACTTTGCATGTCATTAGTGATAAATATCACTGACATGCAAAGTGGGGCCCAAGATGGTCGCTATCTCCTACTAGCTGTCGCTAACTGGTGTTAGCGACAGCTAAGTAATAGGGAGATAATTTTATCACCGCGTTCTTGGCTTTTAAAGCCAAAAAAGCGGAGATAAACCCCCTTGATAATATGCCCCCAAATTCCTTTAAATACGAAAACAAACACAGAGTCCTAAATCTGTGAGAGGCGCCCTGTGCTCGACTTTTATCAGACGCAGTGATACCAAAAACCGTTCTGTAATGCACTGAACTGCGTGCGAGTGTGGGTTTCACTCCCATGACGGAGGACAGAGACATGCTTCGCCCTCGCGTTGGTGCACGAGCGTCGCTGATGCCTGTGCTTGGACAAGTCGTCAAAGGGCGATTTCAAAGCGCGCCCAGGCCTGCATGACGGAATGTTATACGACGGCTGTCCCAGCACTTTAATGTTGCATGACAGCAAATTCCTGTGCTAGGATGCAACGTAGCAGTGGCTTCATTGACAGAACATTATGTGACAATTGATTTTGGCGCATTAATGTTGCATGACAGCTGATTTCAATGCCAGGATGTTACATGGTGCTGGCTTTTATTGCTACAAGGTTACATGCCGGGTGCCTTTAATGTGTCCATGTTTCATGTTGAATAATTTCAGTGTAAACGATTTGCAAGGCAGATAGTTGCAGTGATTTAATGCTGTATGACTTATGAACTCAGAGCTTGCCCGGGATCCTCATGTGTCATAGTCTGAAGCGTCCTCCTAATGTTGCAATTCATTTGTTTTTGGTATGTGCAGTCGGTGCGAACCCGGAAGTAAAATGAGGCCATCCAATGAGGGCATCAGTATTCATTTCTCTCGAGAGTTGAACCAGCCTAGCACTATGTTTTGATTGGGTATTCGGGTGTCACATCCAAAAGGGAACACATTGACTTTTATAAAGGTGGTATTGAGTGCTCCAGAAACAGCAATGGATTTAGAAGCTATCACACTAAGCATGTACTCCAGTGCTTAATTTGAACCAGTAGTTTCCGGTGCTTGTGCTCCAGGGATTCATTTGGGCAGGTGGTTTCCGGTGCTCCCAACCTAAACAAACCGGGGCACCAGGGAGCACACTTGTACAAAGCCCTAAGCCCATGTCCACCAAACTTAACAACAAGGTCACAACATACTGGGAAACACTCATGGGTAGAGAGCTCAACGAGGAAGAGAGGATCGACCTCTGGACATCCACGTCGAGAAACAAAGTAACAACCACCCTAGACCAAACCAAATTCTGGCTGAAACACAAAGCATACTGGATTCCCGCCCGCCTAGCTTCCATAGGAGTCAGAGAAAGCGACTCCTGCTGGAACTGTAACAAACAAATAGGCGCACCAAGGTCAAGAAGTTCTGGAACGCGATAGGCACACTGATAAATGACGTGACAGGTGCCTCACTACAACTTGAGTTCCACAGTCTGGCCATAGGGTTTATGGATCCCTCAATCAAAACCAAAGAGGACAGGGACCGGATAGACCTGCTGCTGACGGCAGCAGTTAAGACGATACTGAACCACTGGAAGGACACGGCAAAAGCCACATTCAAGGCATGGTTCAACTGGGTTACATTCCTAAGGGGGCAGACATCATAACGGCCAAACAAACACAGACGCCCCACAAGAAATGCGAAATGTGGCGATCACTGGACAACTACCTGTCCTCACACAAACCACCGTAGCAACGGCAACAAGCAACGCAACCACAGGAGCCTCAACTGAGTCATAGAATATCAACAAGACACCGCCCACACACCGCACCATAAAATATTCCTCCAACCCTGTGCTTCTCCACTCTGTCTTCCCCACTCTCTCTTTTTCTCTTTCTCAGCCACTGGGACCAGGGGAGTGGGTAATCAACAAACGTGCGAGAGACAATAGGAAGGAAATCAGGGGGGGAAGGAGGGGGAAACAAAAGACAACCGATACGAAGGCACGAACTAACGGAACACACTGCCAGAACTGCACAGCCACAGTCAGAAGTACTAATTGCCGAGATGATGGACTTGTGATCCCCCCCCCAGGGCATTTTCTTCTTTTTCCTTTGTGAATTACCCCCCATGTATATGTTACGCACCATGTAAATATAATTTTCAATAAAAATCTTACTGAAATAAAAAAAAACTGCACTTCATTTTCAACGCTAGCACTTTTGATATTCTGCCACATGGCGGCACTGTTTGTCGAACTTGGTGATGAACACAGCAGTTGCTTATTAACTAGATATACATTAAAATGATGAATACCTGCCACCTTAGCTCTTCTTATTGCTTTGGTGGCCTGGAGTAGTCTAAATGGTCACACTTATATGGTGTGATGGTTAGAAGTTGTGTTGGTTCTGTCATTGGTGGAGTGGCAAGGGCAGGGGCTGGTGCAAACTGGAGTGGCTTCCTCACGCTTTAAGTACAAGAAGACATTTTAAAATCATTTTCACAGACAAATATGTTTTTTTACTATGCTTTTGAGGGACAGTTAAAAAAAGAAGAGAAAAAATCGTCATACCCAGCATTTTCATTCAGGTGGAAAACCTACTTAGCACCACTTCTATCTTGAAAATAGGTATACCCTGAATATAAAAATAATTTGTATTTATATTGTTAAAAAGGAAAATAGAAAATAAATCTGTTTCTTTCACAAAAGTCTGTTAGACCTGGATTTTTCAGCGGGATATTCCCCAAACTTTTTACTTTTTGGCCTCCTGTTTTTGACCCTGTTTTGGTTGGTTTTTATGACTCTGGGCACTTTTCCACTGCTGATCAGTGCTAAAGTGCATATGCTATCTGTATAAATTATTATGGAATGGTGTTTCCTTGATTGGCTTATTTGACTTACTACTAAGTCCCTAGTACAGTGCACTGTGTGTGCCCAAGGCCTGTAAGTCAAATGCTGCTAGTGGGCCTCAGCAGTACTTGTGCCACCCACACAAGCAGCCTTGCTAGAGGTTCTCAGACCTGCCACTGCAATGTCTGTGTGCAGTTTCTACTGCCATGTCGACCTGGCAAGTGCACCCACTTGCCAGGCCCTAACCTCCCTGTTTCTTACATGTGAGTCACCCCTAAGGTATTACCCCTGTGGGCGTGGTGCAGTGTCTGTGAAAGGTAGGACATGTTTTGATGTGTGCACCATGTCCTGATAGTGAATTACAGGGAATTTCATTTTTCACTATTGAAAGGCTATCTGTCCCATAGGATAGGATGGGAGTTTACTCCAATATCTTATCAATATAACTTTCCATTAGGACAAGATGGGAAGGTGAAGTTTAGTATGCCTGCACTCAGAATATAAATATGCAACTTTTAGTAAGGATGATTTTTATGTTGTGGGTTTAAAAATACCACTTTTAGAAAGTGGATATTTTCTTGCTTAGCCATCAGTGTGCCTGTGCTAGGTTTGTTTATTGACTGTCTGGCTTTGGAGTGACAGGGGCTGGGGATGTGCATTCTGTTCTGACAGCCACTTGGGGAGGTGAGGTGTATCCTGCCTTTCTAGGATTAGTCAAGGCTGTGCTGAATAGACCTGGGCTGCATTCAGACTAGGGGAAGAAGATTTCTTCCACACCTAAATGGGCCAGGTCTGCCTTAGACAATGCTGTCTCCACCTCCTGCCAGGAAGCTGGGCCAGAGAGGTCAGAACTGTTTTTTGCTGAGCACAGACACTCTCTGCCACCAGAGAGCAAAGGATTTTGTACTATAAATAGTTGGGCCTAGACCCCTGAACAATAGATCCCTTCTGGAATTCTACCAAGGAGAAGAGCTGGGAAAACTGAAGAAGTACTGACCCTTTGCTGTGTGTGGTCTGAGGTTGGCTGCAGTGGCTGTTTATGCCAAAGAGAGGATAAAGACTTTGCTGAGTGCTGTGTCTCCTGCTTGAGTAAGATCTCCAAGGGCTTGAATCAGAGCTTACCTCCTGCTTTGAAGTCTCAGGGATACCAAGACTTCACCATCAGCTCCCCTGAACTCCCTTGCTGGGAGTGCTGACCTACCAAGAGGTGCCTGTTGCTGAATTAGGCCTCTGGAGGTTGTTCCTGCTGTTTGGAGCTGGACAAGAAACGCAACTTCAAGAAGCGCAACACAGCCGCATCATGGCTGAAGAAACCGATGCAGGGCCTGCTTGAGGCTCGAGAAATCACCCCAGGCCGAGTCCTGTGCACCAATTTTTGAAGTTCGAGATCACCACACTGATTCCGACGCAGGCCCTGCAGTACAGCTGCAAAGACCAACTCATCATGGGACCACGGCTGGAGAGACAAACGCAGAGCACTCGCTATCGCTGCATCGATACCGATGCATCCCCGATCATCACGCATCGCACTTGGGCAGCACGCCTGAAAAAACGCCAGAGTCGCAGTAAGAAACCAATGCATCACCTCCCCTTCAGTAAGGAATCAACACTTCACCTCCCCTGCATAGCAGCAGGGCACTGATGCATCACCTCCCCTGGAGTAAGGAACTGACGCATCACCTTCCCTGGGCGTAAGAAACAATAACATCACCTTCCCTGCAGCATCTTTTGTTTGTGACTTTGACCCATCCAGGGTACTTTGTGTGAAAAATGTTGCAACTATAATTTGCTAGGGACAGAACTGTTTCTACCTTTTAAAAATCATATTTGGATTATTGTATTCTGGATTTTGGTTGTTTTGGTCTTGTTTAGTTTAGATAAAGACTACTTATTTTTCTAAACTCGTGTGGTGTCCATTTGTAGTGTCTTCCCTGTATTACTCTATGTGTGCACAAATGCTTTACACACTGCTTCTGAGATAAGCCTGTCTGTTTGTGCCAACTTACCAAGGGGGTGAGCAAGGGAAATTTTAGAAGTGTGTCCCTCTTACCCTGACTAGGAAGTAGGGTCTCTACATGGACAAAGGTGCAAACCATTGCCAAGTACAGATCCCCATTTCTAAGATCTGTAATTTTTGTATTTCATTTAACTCTACATTTCTCTAAGATGCAATAGTATTTGTAGCCAGGGCACTACTTAACAGTAAGGTATTGTAGGATCAGAACTTTTGGATATAGAGGACTTTCTCTTGATATGGTGGAGCTCTGAAACTGTTACTAGGCCTCAAAGTCGCAATGGTGAAAAACTCCAAACCATCTTTCTTCTCTTTCTTCATAGTTATGTTACAGAAAAGCTAACAGACACTAAAGAATTATGTTGCCATTAGTTACTACTAAAATATAATTCATAATCATAATACTGAGGCCCTGATTATGAGTGTAAATCAACAAGAGAGAGCCACCCGATAATCCCCTGGGGACTGGGTATAATCAATAGCAAAATATAGTTGTCCCTAGAGGAACCATTTCAGCTTAATTATAATTTTAGTGTAATGTCACATTCATGATCATTAATTCAACATATACAGGAGAAAAATATATATACACATATACATATACCAGAATATATCAAAAAGTCATATATATTTTTATTCAGATGCACTTATTATATATCATTTGATGCTTGGCACCGGACGCAATACTGCAATTCACAGACCTATTCACAGTAGTGTAGAAACACCCTTTGCTAAAGTTATGGACAACCAAAATACCATATTAAATAATATTTAGGCATAGCATTTTATCAGATATCTAGTCTAAATAATAGACGTATGAGCAAAACAGTGTTGGGCGTCGACGTTTCGGTCCCCCGTTGTTCTAAGAGATCCACAGGACCATCATCAGGATGTAGTTGCACATGTAATTCTAATATTTATATATTTATTTATTTATTAATAGTTTTCTATAGCGCGAACATGACCCATGGGTATCAGAGCGCTTAACATCACAAGGCATGGGTTAAAACAACAATGTATAGAAAGCAATAAGATCTTAAAAGCAAAAAACTTAATTAGTATTACTTTCAACCTAGTCTATAAGTAGCATCAAGTGATCACTTCTGTGATAAGTCTTAGATGGCCCTTTGTCGTACCTATGGGAGGATCTTATGAATCTCTTAAATGTTACAGAGTTTGTAATTTTTCTGATGTTTGCGGGAAGGGAGTTCCAAATTCTGGGAGCCACGCCTGAGAACGTCCTCTCATATGTTTTTTTCTTCTTGAAGATAGGTGGTCTCAAGAGCAGATAATTGGCACTCCTGGCTAGTCTGTTTCTTCCTGAAATTTCTATTTTGTGGGTGAGATATCTAGGTGTGTTGTGATGAATCGCTTTATGGGTGATACATGCCATTTTCAGCTGTACCCTAGCTTCGTAAGGTAACCAGTTTAAAGCTTTCAGGTGAGGGGAGATATGTTCAAATTTCCTCGAACCTGTAATAAGCCTTGCCGCTGCATTGAGGCAAGCTTTTAGGGGTGCTGTGGAAATATTTGGTAGTCCTGCTAGCGTTGTACACCCATATTCAATCCTTGAGATAACCAGTGATTGCACAGCTAGTTTTAAGCCGGTCTCCGTTAAAAAAGATTTCATTTTTCTCAAATAGTTCAAATGGAAACGGGCATTTTTTGCCATATCACGGTTCTCATCCAGTGTAATTCCGAGTGATTTCGCCGAGTCAACAAAAGTAGGGATGCAATTTAACGCTATGATCATTTTGGACCATTGCTTTACTACGGATTGAATCTTTAGAGGTGTGATAAATAAGAATTCTGTTTTATTTGCGTTTAGCTTGAGATGATTGTTAGTTAGCCATTTTAGCAATATTTTGAGGGACTCATTCATTATCTTTATGTCTTCCAGGCTCGCAATCTTGATGTAAAGTTGCGTGTTGTCCACATACATGTGCTACAATATTTTTGATTTCTGCAGAATTTCTGTAAGAGGTTCGATGTATAAGTTAAACAATGATGGAGATAAAGTGGATCCTTGAGGTACTCCGATTGTGTTTGGGCATGAAGGAGAAAGTGATTGGTTTACTAGGAATCTTTGAGTTCTGTTCTGTAAAAATGATTCGAACCATTTCAGTACAGTGCCAGATATTCCAATCCTGTCGTGAAGTCTGTTCAGTAATTTTTCGTGGTTAACTGTGTCAAATGCTGATGATAAGTCTAGGAGGATGAGTAGGTAAGATTGATTGTGATCTAGTGCTTGAGGTGCATCATCGACAATGTGTAGGATAGCTGTTTCCGTGCTATGATCTGCTCTGAATCTTGATTGAGAGTCATCTAGCAATGAGAAGTTGTCGATATGTCTGCTCAACTGATTCTGTACACATTTCTCTATCAATTTGGCAAGAAAAGGGATGTTGGTCACTGGGTGATAGTATTTGGATCTGTTGGGTCCACTGTGGGTTTTTTGATGATCAGGACTACTTGTCCTGTCTTCAGGCTTTCTGGGAGGACTCCTTGGGAGAGTGAGGCGTTTATAATTTCTGTCCATATTGGAATCATAGTATGGCTGATTTCTTTTAGGCATTTCGATGGTAGTGGGTCGTTATAGTGGTTGTTGGGTTTCGTGATCGCTAGCGTTTTCACAATCTCATTCTGGTCCAATAATTTGAAAGTGTCCCAATGTGCTTTGTTTTTAGTCGTCTTGTCTGCATAATTCGGAGCAGATTGTGATGGTGGTGTATTGTCGTCAATGTTATCTGCAGCGATCCTAAGTTCTTCTTCCAGCTTATTGGCTTTGTTAGTGAAAAAGGTAGAGAATTCTTCACAACTTAGTTGCGTTTTAGTGACCTCTCGGACAGATTTTGCCATCTTGTTTGATTGCTGTTTTATGATTTCAAACAATTTCCGTGGTCTGTTTTTGGCGTTATCCAATTCTTTTCTGATAAATTCCTTTTATCAGTTGATGATCTTCTTGTTATATTCATTTCTGATTTTTCTGAGTGATTTCAGTTCAGGGGAAGATGGTTGTTGTCTCCATTTTCTTTCTGCGCGTCTCAAATTACGCCTTTCTTCATTCAATATTCCATTAAACCATTGGTAACTCTTTTCAATTTGAGTGGTATGGTGGCATTGACTATTACCGTTAATGAGGTAGTGTAATGGTTCGTTAGATCGTTCACATTTTTCATGTTGTCAGGTGGGTTTAAGTCTCTCTTGCATCTTTCAATTAGAAGATCCATATTTGAGTCTCTGGTATCTTGGATCCATCTTTTCATTTTGTTAGTTTGAATGGTTTTTATCTTCTCCCGCTATGGTATTCGGAAGGTTATGGAGTGGTGATCTGACCAGTCACAAGGTTCTATGGAGAGGATTGAGATGTCATTAATCTTAGAGATAATCCAGTCCAATGTTGCTCTTTTCGAGTGTGTTGGTTGAAGACAAGCTTGGGATAGTTTTAGTTCAGTTAAAAAGTCTTTAAAGGCATTTACCTGTTTGTCGTTGTTGTCGTTCCAGCGTAGATTGAAATCACCTAAAAATATATTGTTAATGTCGGTGTTGGCGTTAGCAGTGATGATCTCCATCAGTTGGTCAATGAAGTTCAAATTGTTTCCTAGTGGGTGATATAGGGCATGTAAGTTGCAAATCTGTTTGTTTGCCGATCTTACATTGAGCCCTGGGTATTCGCATGATTCGAGGGGGTCGGATTGAAATTGTCCGACTTCTAAGTTCGATTTGTGGATACAGGCAATACCGCCCCCTGTCTTTTTCTGTCTGTCCAGTCTCAATATGTTATAGTGTGGTGGCACCAGAAGGTCCAAGACTGGGGACGAGGATTCAGATAACCAGATTTTGGTAAGTATTGTTATGTCTATTTTCTGATTGATGATGATGTCAGCTATGTCAGAAGCATGCTTCGCTGCAGATCGACAGTTGAGCAGTAGACATTTTAAATATTTCTCCGTACTGGTTGTGATCATGTTTAACAGATCAGTGGTTAGTTGGATTTGTTGTAAGTTGTTGAGATTTAGTTTCCTCTCATTCCTCGTAGATGTTCTGTTGGCGTCTATCGGTACTCTTTTGATTTCCTGTGCCTTCATGGGGTCTGATGACTCATATTCCCGGAGTAGAGATAGTATGTCTTCTTCGGTTAAATAGTTTTGATTCCTATTCGGTCTGTTTTGTCTGTTTGACACTGGCATCGATCTCTTGTTGTTGATATCGAAGGTTGTGTTTACTAGCTCTCTGATGAGTTCTACTTCATTGTGAGTATTTTCTGTGATATCACATAGTTTTTCTATCCCTTTCAGAGTGTTTTGTATTTCCTGTGATAGGTTGCTAATTTGTGTTTGGATCTCGAAGATTTTCCTCATGACCGTGGGTGCCTTAGTGTGAGTACTCCTCTGTATGTTTCGATCTTCACATTTTTTGTTCCCGAATTTCCGTTCTGAGCAATGTATCATTGACTTTGATTGCGGCGTTAGCCATTCTATCAAGGTTTGGTGAACCACGGCTGTTGTTGTTATTATTTGTATTTCGCGTTCTATCTGATTTATTCCTGATTAACGTATTTTCTGTTCCGCATATGGCTCCTGGTTGAGTGATTAGTTCCTGTGGGTTTCTAGATGGAGTGCTGTTTTTTTCAGGTTCCTGTCGATCTCTGGTTGGGGTAATACTTATAGGGTAGGTGCCGGATGAGACTAGGTTGTCTGTTGGCGTATTCTGGAGTTGTAAAAGCCTAGTATCTCTTATTTGCGTAACTCGATCAGGTTCCTGTCGGTCTCTGGTTGGGGTAATACTTATAGGGTTAGTGTCGGTGAGACTAGGTTGTCTGTTGATGGATTCTGGAGTTGTAAAGGCCTAGTGTCTCTTAATTGCGTAATTTGATCCGGTTCCTGGTGGTCTCTAGTTGTTGTGCTACTTCTAGTGGGGTTGTTGGGTGGGACAGAGTTGTCTTCTATATGAATCTGGTGTAGTACAAGGTTCGTGTTCTCCACATTTCTTTTTAAGGATGAGAAGATGTCGAATTTTTCCAGTTCGTCGTAAGAGGCTTGGATCAACACTATTCCATTCTTGAAGATAGTTATGCAAATGTCCGCTCTGAGGTTAGGTGATGCTCTAATCATAAATGTTGTTCCGTGCGGGATGTTGGTTGTGGATTTAATATTTAGCATGTTTGTAAAGGCATTGCACCATTTTGCCCTTCTACTGGTGAAGAATATCATATCCTTCATGATGATTTCTTTATCCATGCTAAAGGAAGTGTCAGAGATCAATGTGTCAGGGTTTTTCCTCATGACGTTATGCTTACATTTTTTGGCTGCATTTTTAGAAAGATAGTTAGGGTATTTTATGATGTATGCGTTCCTACCTATTCGTTCCAGGTAGTTGTCCTCCATTTTGTGATGTGTGTTAGCGAACTAAAATTAGTTGCCTTCTTCCTGGTGGTATGAGTATTCTCTTTGCCTAAATTACTGAATAATAATAATAATTCTACCTGGTAGTATCATAGTAATATTCTCTTTAGTATAAGTAATTAAAAAATAGATTCTGATTTTTTTGATTCCTCCTCCAGGTAGGTAGTTTCTTCAGGATTCCTCTGATAAATACCCTTTCCAATACAAGTGATTATATAATAATTACTATGTTCTTATGATGTTTGAGTAGACTTTCCAAGATGTCCGCCGTTTTCGTTATCTTTCTTAGCACTGATGTCTTTCTCTCTTTCTACCATTTATATTTGTCCTCTTTTCCTTGCCATAGACTGTTTAAGTCCTAGAGTTGGCTCCTTTCTCCATGTCTATTGATTTATCAGTCCTCCTTCAGTTGCTCCTCTATCATGCCGCCATTTTGGAGTACTATTTCTACAGTATGTTATGCACAGTTGGTTATAATAGGCAGCAAGAGCTACTTTCCCTTTTGCAGATTGAATTGCCCTATGCGGCCGCCATTTTAAGGTCAGGCGCACCGCTTCGTAGTTTCCCCTTCATTTCACTTTCTGGGTTTTAATACTTGTTTCTCTCTCTTTCTCTCATTTTTATTTAAACGCAGCTTGCGCTAGGGAGCGCAGGGTCCATCCATTTCTTTTTATCGTGCCTCATGTCCAGTGCCACCCCGCCTCCGCTCTTGTCCCTCACCTCGGCTCGTAGCGTAGATACAGCATAGATGCGCTGGTCGGGGATCTTTGTTTCCTCGCTCCGCTTGGCACGTCACTCCGGTTAGCACGCAGGCTCTGATCGGGCTCCGTATCTCACCCAAAGTTCCTGGGGGCCGGGGCAGCACAGAGGATATCGTGGGGCCGTGGCAGTCCCTCCCGGGGGGCACCAAGCAGCCTGGGGCAAAGCGGCAAGCTAACAATCGGTGTCCCACGTCATCCGATTTTTCCGACGTGGCGATCCACGGTGCAAAGAACGGATCGATAGAGAGTCACCAGCCCATGTCCTCTAGTGCCCTCTGATGCCAACGATGGGACAGGCTCGGAGTCAAGTGTAAACCTATAAACATGCCACCACATCTATATGTGCCAGATCCATGTGATGAAAAGAAGTCACCAAAAACTTTAAAAACCGCACTCACTTAATCACAACACTTCCAAAGAAGTGTGACAGGGAAAATATCCTCTCTGTGCTGTAACTCCAAACGATCTAATCAAGAAATGTTTAAGAAAGAGTCCCTTAATTAGTACTCCTGTAGGAGCTCAAGAAACCTTTTAAAGCACTAACCAAAACACAAGATAGTACTTACATCTTCTTTACAAATGACTTGGCATCACCTAAAGACATAATATAAAAAACAAAGTCATCATTAGCTATTCCTTCTAGTTACTTTGAACATAGCCCAAAAAGCACCACGAGTGTTGCGGTACAGGGAAAATACAAGGTAGGTTAAAACAAGCATCTGTCAACCTGAAAAGAAATAAATATCCTAATGAGTTCAAACCAATGGTCTCTCGTTACCATAATCCAAAACCGAAGTTCTTAGAACAGTGTTCAAAAACAGTTCGGCTGCTCTCCCCACGTACTGTGAAAACAGGATCTGCAACGCTAAGTCCGTCTGCCCGACTTCTCAAGACCGAGTGCAACACGCCATCGAACAGCTGCTCATGAAGGGAAGGGAACCAGAAAACTCTCTCCTCATAGTGACGTCAAAATCGGAGCAAGTATGGTGGCCATCTTTGAATGGACACCGAGTTTTGGAAATGCTATATATATTAAACATATTAAAAGGATTTGTGCGACCTCGTTATCATACACCTTAGTATCATCAACGATCTATCGAGGGCATCTAATATAACGACGGTCAACGTTGAGAAATGTTCGTGAAGGGCCAAAAATACCGTAAAGACGTCATTTGCCACAATATCAAAAGGCAAAACGCTAACTAGTTATCGAGTTCCAAAATAACTTTATTAACACAAGATACCAGATAGAAATATTAAAGGTTAAAATTGCAATCCGTTCACAGCTAAGATTATATGCTGTGTAGACTCCATCAATAGGACCAGGGATATGGACTACAAGAAAGGGGTTTTATTAGGTTATTTTGGGGTACAAATCTAGACTCAGACGTGGGTATACTATTCATACCTATTGTTGGAGATTGCAAAATTGCTTTTAAAGGCAAAAGATCCAGAGTAAATTGCACAGAAACCAAATATCTTAAAATCAAAATTCAGAGAAGTAATCCAACACAACCCATATAGGGTATCAGAAAATTCTACAGTGTCTCCTATATATGTTGAATTAATGTATCATGAATGTGACATTACACTAAAATTATAAGTAAGCTGAAATGGTTCCTCTAGGGACAACTATATTTTGTTACTGATTATGAGTGGGCGGTAAATTGAGACCCTGTTTATGCACAGGTTGGATTTACAAGTTTGGCTGTATTTAATGCAGCCAATAATTATTGGATGCGTTAAATACCTCAGCTATTGTTACATTTAGGCAGATTACACCTGCGGAAATAAATAGTGGAAATTGTATGGTATTTACTGCATCATGCTGATTTTGGTGCGTTAAATACCAAAACCTGCATGTTATTCCCCACACACTCATGAAAGATTATATTTATCGCTCATAATAAATAACATACCCATGGTATCGTTATTTGTCACGTGCAATAAATAACACCTAAACTCATAATCAGGCCCTAAGATTCTGACACACTCATATTCAAAATCTAATCCCTGAGTACATGTTGCTCTTTTGTTAACTTCACATAAATATGCAGTGTGGTTAGAATGTCGGAATTTCAAAAATAAACCAGGTCTGGGAAACTTTCTCTGTATTCATCAAGTGTGATTTTTAAATGGTTAAGGGCCTGATTACTAGTTTTGAAGGGCGAGAGCGTGGCTGCACGCCGCCACCCCGCAATGCCAAACTCTACTACCGGTCACCTTCCAGATTACAAGTTTTCTAATTGTCTGGCAGGCTGTCCTTTGGCGTTCCCACTGCGCAGCCTTTGAAAAAGGCACCGCAATCAGAACACCAAAGAAAGTACCTGCATGGCATGGACTGTTAAGTCCATGCCATGAAAGAACTGGGTATGCATTCAAGTGCCTCTCTATGTGCATCCCCATGGCCTGATTCACCAGGGAGCCCTGTAGGGCCCCCTTAGTTTCCTCACCGTCAGCAGTTTCAGGGCTGAACACCACAATAAGCCTGGCAGCAGCGAGGAAACTTGTAATATTCTTGGCAGTGCCGCAACGGTATCACCAAGCATATCTCAGCCTCAAGATCCCCATGCCACAACCAGGGATCACAGGGACTTGTAATATGGTGGTCAGACCACTGATGCAGCAGTCCCTGACCACCACCGCACCTACACCACAAGTTTGGCGGTCCCATGGACTGCCAAACTCTTAAATAGGCTATACTTGTGTGCATTCTCAGAATCATACTCATGAAGATAGAACAATAGGTTTTCTGCACACCAGGACTTCGCTTTACTTCATTTTTTGGGCAAAATGACCACTGCTAATGAACATTTTTGATATATTCTATAAAGAGTTCTGGGTGTGCAAAAACGATAGTGTACTTTTATTAACCCATTCGAGGCTATTGACGGAACCGTTCCGTCACGGCTCGCGGGTGAGCTGTGCTCATGATGGAACGGTTCCGTCACGGCCCGGCCGCCGCGCCTGTGCGGCGCTTTTAATTGAGCCGGCGGGGCCATGATGGAACCGTTCCGTCATGAGCACAGCTCACCCGCAAGCCGTGACGGAACGGTTCTGTCACCCGCGGAGCTCACCCGCGCGCCCCCCCGCGCCGCGCGCCGCCGCAGCGAAGGAGTTAATCAGGTGAGTGGAGACAAAGGACAAAGGACAAGATGGTGCCTTTACTGTCCTGCTGAACCCTGTAGTGCAGAAAAGATAACATGGTCCCAGTGCAAGCAAAGAAAATGCCTACTTTGATTGCTGTTGGGGTAGTAAAATATAGCAATTACCAGGGTGCTTAGGGCTCTGGCCCATGGTATCCTTGGTGCCACCTGCTGTACCAATGATAGCTACACCCATGGCTGAGGCATGAGTTGCGAGCAGGGCCTCAGCCCCATTCCAATCATTATTATCAAACCACAGCAATGAAACAAGTCTATAATAGGCTCTGTAGGCAGTCTTAATGCACAGGAGCTCTAAAAGGGTAGAAATGAGTAAATAAACATTTAACACAGCCTAGTGTTAGACTATTTGACATCCATGTGGTTTGCAAAGTGGGACGGATGATATGTTTTTACGATGTAATTTTTTTCAAGTACCTCAGTAAAAAATGCAATGCAGGATTAGATACAACTGTGCTGATGGGCAGGACAAGTGCTTGTAATGGAATATGGTTAGCTGAAAGTGAAGCAATTAAACCAGCTGTCCGTCAATATCCTTGTAACCCTAGATTCCACCACATGCATTTTGTTCTCTGATGAGAACATACAGCATTGTGACCTCAGAAAGTCTTATTTTGAAACATTTCTAAAATAAATAAAAAACACCAAAGAAAAGGCCGAGGTGGGTTGGAAAAAATTTGAAAATCTTTCCTCGGAGCAGGGTCTTCAGATTTTGATGCTAATTGAAAAACAACCTGATTCACCTTTTTCAATAGTGACACTAAGTGATAAACTGCAGGCACGGCTGGTATAGGTAAGAGCGGTGAGGCAGGGGCAGGGCAAGGGCGGAGTCGACATATGACTGGATAGGGAAAATAAAATAAATAAATAAAACAACTTACTTTGCGCTTGCTGCATCGCAGAGTCAGCAATACGCTGAAGAAGTGGTTTTATTAATATATATATTTTCCCTATCCCTTCGTATGTCGGCTTAGCGCCCCTCCCCGCCCCACTGCTCTTACCTGTACCGACCGCACCTCAGAAACTGCTTTTTCTTAACTGTCTAGGGAGGAGGGTTGTGGGAGATTGTTTCCAGTTTTATGTTCGATTAACAGTTGGTGAATTGTAAGTGCCATATTTTGTAAAATCCTAATTATTCCCCACAGGATTGAATACAGGGTATCCAACCATGGATCAGACTTCCCAGCATTTCTGTTTGCGTACATGAAATGATAAAGAGCCTGGACTGACAGCCAATAAAGGGCAATCTCTGGAGGTGTTGCTCGTGCAAGAAACTCACTTATTGGGTCCACAGTGTGACATCCTTTTTAGGTATGGTTTTTCCAGGATGCTCAATGTGGTGGTTTGAAGGTATAGTGAGTTCAATTCAAAAGTTTCCTTCTTTGGGTACAGTCTTACTTACACATTTGCGGTAGGTACAGCTTGATCTGTGGATGCTTTGGGTGTCAAGTATGGACCTTTTAAACATGTGCTCACTGCTCCGCTCTGTAAGGTTGTTAGGAAGCCCTCTGCTCACTACTTGATCCTGTGGAGTCGATATTTATCAACAGAGACTTTAATGGACTCATGAATGCGGACGGGATAGATGCTGTGCTGCATTGATACATGCATGGTCAATGGGATTGGTAGACCTGTGGCACCTTTGGTAGCCATCTGTCTGTGAGTTTACTTTGTACTCCACAGTATAGAAAATAGGCTAATGTGTTTCTTTATGCAACCTACTGATGCACATTTAGTGTCTGGGAAATGACGAGGATGAGTACACCAAGGTGCTGTCTGTGTAGCTGGTGTCCTGAACCTGAAGCTACCACAGGGTGTGTTCAATGCAAAGCGACATTTATCGTCAAGTCAAGCTTAGGTGTTCTGCAAAGTATGGGATACCCATCCATAATGGGGATTTTCAACTCCGGCCTGCATGGTGAGAGAGCGCAATTTGAATGAAAAGTATATCTGTACCATATTTACAAGCATATCGCATAAACGTAGCACTTGTAGTGTAAAGTTAGCATATGTAACTCGAATAATAGGAAATGTACTTGTATTTACACTAAAATACATTAGTATTAGAAAGCCGTATATAGTAGGCTAATATAGGAATGTGTAGAAATGCTTAAGAACAGTAGAACGTGCTAAACAGAGAATGTACATATGTAATTATTAAACTGAGAAAGCGATGAAATGTAAAGTGAAGAAATGTGCAGACTATATAGCACTGTGTAAGAAATGAGAGTATAACGTTGTATCTTATGTAACATAGATTCAAGTATAATCAAGGATTTGCTAAATTCGATTATATATATGTGTGTTAAAAGTCATACTGTGTAGAAGAGTTTGTAGAAATGTTAGCATAGTGTGGTCATGTGTGATTTTAACCTAACTGACCAAGGGTTCGCAGGAGTGTAGTTCGCTGCATGTAATTTAGTGGGCTCACAGGAATAGGGGATAGCTTTGATCTGTACTTGCGAGCCAAGAGTCAAAGGTCTTGTTAAATTTAAGGTGACAATGCTAGACGAAGTTTATGGCCTAAATGAGATAAGAGACGCTTGGAATTTGGAGTCTTGTTTTAAGTGACCGTTCACAGGACCAAAAGAGGTTATAATCACAACTGTAATGAATAGAGTTCTGATGAGGTGATAGACTTTGCTCTGAAAGTGTCAACTGGAATGTCATGAGGTTACCAGCACGATGATGAAGATGGCGCCTAAGAAGCAAGGTCAACTTAACGGACGACGCGAAGAGATGAAGCTATGGAAAGAACTAGAATGAGATCATGTGAATGTGTATGTGGTGGGCGTCAAAGGGGCGTTCCACCTATACTGTGATTGTGTATTTAGGGACAGCACCCAGGGGAGAAGAGCAGCACAAGAGCTCAGCGCAGAACAGAAGATCAGAGAGCAGAGCGCAAGAGAGCAGTAGGCCGAGGACCCTTAGAGAGCGGATGGGTAGGCAGAGAGGGTACTGCTTCTCGACATAAGTTACCATTAGAGGCTAAGAGAGTTTGAACTTCTTTGGAAGTCAAACTGCTGACACCTTTTTTAGGTAAAAGGACTTGCTAGTAGGGATGTCATCTAGCATAGAGTAGGGACAGATTTAACTTGTTTATTCTTTTTTATAGATGACGCAACGGATCCACTTTGTGTCTATGTTTTTTAATCTGTTGATTCTGGAATTGATTTTAATTGTATTCTTTTGTAGACTTAGGTTCTTTAGGGAATTTATGTTCCTTTTAGTTCCTGTATATTTGTTGAATCTTATCCTGAGAGGATTGTATTTGCAATTATCTATGATTTTATATTAAACTTTTTAAACTTTATCAGTTGTAAGTGGTTCTTCAGAGTTGCATCAGTCTATGGGGTTGATTTAACCTATGGGGGTTTGCCTTTTACTCAATGACAGATAATAATCGATCCAAATTAGAAGAATGAGATGGGTATCTAGGTAATCAGAAAAGGTATCAAAATCTCATTCCCCGCAGTTGGTAGCAGAGAAAGATGGTTTTCTTCTTGAGGTAGGCAACCTAGGTCAGGTCTACATTACCCCAAGGTCCCTAGTCATCGACGACCAGAAGAAGAATCCCTGCCGAAGAAGGTGCTGACGGTGCGAGAGAAAAGCAGCAGAATCGGTCGAGAGTGAGTATAAGGGTCATGCGTTGCCAGATTGCGGTGTTTTATGTTGTACCTGTGTTGTAATGTCAAGCGGAGTTGAATGCCTGTAGTGTGATTGAGGGAAGGTTGTGAGCGCGCGCAACCGGATAAAATCTTAAGTCCAGAGAAGGGCTTAAGTGGTTCGGGTGTATCGAACACCCAGAGTAATTGTCTACCATTGTAAAGGGGGTCATGAGGTACCATTGATCGCCCGCAGGACCGATGATAGGGGGAATGTTTGAGTGAGTGTATGAGTAACGGACGCTGGTCGTACGTTTACTGTGTGTAAGTAACCTATCAGTTAAGGCGAGCGTCCGAAGTGAGAGGAAGACGTTTCGTCAGTTGAGGTGACAATTACAGTTAGACTGTGGACGTACAGTCAAGAAAAGTGATCGCTTGGACAGAAGTAGTCATTTTTCGGTGTATGAATGAGACGTATGCAAGACCGCGAGGCAAGCTGAGAAAGGAGGGGAACTGCTGCAGAGGGGACGAGTGACGTCAGCGTAGAGCCGCGCTGAGATTGGCCGGTTAGCGTAGAACCGCGCTGGGATGGGCTGGTTAGCGAGAGCCGCGCAGGGATTGGTGGTTTGTCATCGGGAAGTAAAATAAGGAAGAGAATTAAGGAAAATCGTAGATTCTTGAAAATGAAGTGTTTTAAACGTTTAAGGGCGATCTTTAAGAGAGATAGAGGAAACTTGTATGCAGGGGAAGAAGCTCCACCAGAAGGCACACCAGCTTATTATATGGCTGTGAATGTAGGGTTACACTCAATACTATGGATCTCCGAGTGGAGTAAGCTAACAGAAGGAAATGAGGAACTGACGTTCCCGAGATACGGGACGTTTAGGGTAGAAGCATTGAACCAACTGAAAGCGGTAATGCTCGCAACGAGACCTCTACCGAGGCCAACACAGTTCGAAGCCCTTAGTGCATGGTTTAGAGCGGCACACGATAAGAGCTTGAATAGACGCCAAGAAAGAGTGAGACGATCGGTAAAAGCAGTGCAGGATGCTAAATGGGACGATGAAGCTAAAATGTGGAGGGTGCAAAAGAAAGAAGCAGACAAACTGTACCCGATGTTAGAGGCTACGGGAGAAAAGAAACCTCTAGAAGAAGATGAGGATAGCGAGCCGGATGAGGATCTGATAGAGAGGCTATTATTAGATAGACCACCTCCGTACAACAGAGAAGCCGAAAGTCCCGAACTACAGCAAGGGGACGGGGCTAGGTGGGGGGAATATAAACCGCTCCCCACATCAGAGTGGGACCCCAAGAAAGGTGAAGAAATATCTCAATCTAGTCCCGTACAGAGAGTAGTAGGAAGATTCGTGGTCCAGAAGGTGCCAGAAACGGAGCGTGCAAGGTCGTATCAATTGCCGGATGCTCTACAAGTACCTGTTACCATAGGTCCTATAGTGTCAATCTACAACCCAGAGGGAGCCCAACAGGAGGAACAGGCACGATGGGACAGGGAAAGGGCAGAGATGGAAAGTAGGAATAATACGATCAATTCCCAAAGGCAGTTGCTAGCACCAAAGAGTCGGAGTACCCCATTGGATTCAGCAACGGGTCCCTGGATAGAACAGGGGGGTCAGAGAGGACATATGGATTTAAGGGGACCGAAACCGAAATCCTTTAAGGAATTAAGGGAGTACTTGAAAGAATGGGATGCTGCCGTAGAGACTCAGAATAAAAGAATAGAAACAGAAACAGAATGGAGAGATCAGGATAACAGGATCCTCTCTCACTGCGGAGCTGGCGAAAGCAGCCCGGAGTGGGAGGGAGGGAGTCAAGGAAGCAAAGGAGATACTTGCCATACCACCAGTGGCAGTAGACAAATGTGTGAAGACAAGAGCACAGGGTGTGGGGGAGTGCCTGGCCTCATCCTTAGTGAGGGAGAACGAAAGACGCAGGAGTACCGAGATAGTTTCAGGTGCACTCACCATGCCCCGGGCGAAAATGTGCGACATTGGAATCACGAGAGTATAGGGAGTCGCGAAGGGTCTCGCCATGCATCCGGTGATCACGGACGAGATCGCGGAAACATGGAGGGCCGTGAAGGACCTTATCGTTTATTGAGCGACACCAGACAGCAAGGGAGTTGCAGCGATATAGAACAGAACGGAGGATCCTATCTCGCACCTAAAGAGACAGAACCGAACAGACAGGATGCCGTGATGGGGAATAGATCATTGTTCCACCATACCCCAAGGGAAGATGGGAAGGCTTGGGACCTAGAGAGGTGGGAACAAAGGGAAGTAAGAAGAACGCCTCATAACTCACCTGTACCTAGACGTAGGACTCGTAGTGGGGGTGAGAGGGATGTAAAAGAACCACCTAGGAGTGAAGTACTGAGAGCTGAGATAAAAGCAAAACAGCTTGATGTAATGAGTTTAAAATCAGACTTAGAGGAAATAATAGACGGCACATTGCCAATAGAAAGAATAGAGCTGTACGAACCAGATGAAATACTGTTTATGTCTAAGGACGTTACTCGGAAAGCGAGGTCAGTTCATGAAAAATTATCTGAGTTGGCAGACAGATATATGATAGACCTATCACGAACTAAAGCTTTACAGGGTAACCATAGGCTAAATTGCACGGATCAGGATCTAGATGAGCGTAGGACGATTGGGCTGAAAATACACATAAAGGAACTGATCCTGAGTATCAGATTGTGGAGGAATTTGGATAAATGGGAGGAAAGATGGTCCAAGAGGGGATCCGTCAGAAGGAGTACACTTACGAGGTCCCCGGATGGAGAGCTAATGCGAATGGAAGCTTTCCCTTTGCGAGAAATCGCGAACGGAAGCTACGTGCATGTGCCCTGGAGTAGGGGGGATTTAGCGGCATTTACCAATTCCTTTCCAAAGCTAAGGGAGAATCCCGTCGAGTGGTATAAGCAGGTAGAGAGGTTCGTGAAGATCTCTAAGGTGCTGTGGGTCGACTGGAACACCCTGTTTGACATAGTAGTACCCGGAGATTTGTGGACGGCATGCAAACTTAGTGTCGAATGGCCCACTTGTGAACCCGAGAGGGATGCCCGGACGAATGGTCCATCAGAGAGGGTCATGGAAAAGTACGAGAGGGTAATTGCATGGTTAAAAGAGAAGGTGCCGTTGCAGGACATAGACTGGGTTAAGATAGATCGAACAACTCAGGAACCTAAAGAGACCGTTCACGAGTTCTATGAGAGATTGCTGAAAGCATTCAAACAGTACAGTGGGTTGGACGTGATGGATCCCAAAGACATAGGACAGTTTGTGTCGAAATTTGTCCTGGGATTGCGACCAGACATAAGCTTAATGATTCAACAGCATTTGATCTGTTGGCAAAACAAACCTTTAGATGAGATTCTGAGGTATGCGAGGTACTGTAGCGATGAAATAGATTCAAAAGCAAAGAAACTTAAGGAGAAGCTGATGCTGGTGCAGATGCAATCTGCTGGAAAGGGTGGACAGCGGCAACAGGGAACAGGAACCCTAGGAAAGAAACAGAATAATCAAAGCAGAGATGAGGAGGAAAGACCGAGACCGAGGGTAGATATCGCGACACTGAAAAAGACAACGAGGTGCCATCAGTGTAACGAGGTAGGACATTGGAGACGCGAGTGTCCTTATAATGTCGAGACGGGGGAATTAGAACAGGAGGAGGATGAGGTTCAAACCAGCATGATAAAGGGAACAGCAGTCCCAAAGGGAAAGTTTATCAAAGGGGGGACTCAGACTCCTCGAGCTCAGTTCCCTCAACCGCCTCGCATTACAAATGGAGGGAAAACTTACAGACAAATGCCACTGTTCGTAGGTGGAGAAGAATGCTACTACGTTGATCCTCTTACGGGACAACGAGTGAATAGAGAAGAAGATTGTACCCTAGGAGCAGCCCTGGAGGTAGATCAGAGAGGACCATACGTGGAAGCTGAAGTAGCTGGATGTCCTACGACCTTTTTGGTGGATACGGGGGCCACTCGATCCACTTTGAGATCGGCGGTAGTCCCAGGTCTGCCAATGTCGGGAGAGACGATTCAGGTGGTAGGAGTCGCAAATAGGAGAATGACAAATCCTTTGACAGAACCAGTGTCAGTGAAGATAGGGAATTACAGTGATGAACATCAGTTTGTGATTTGTGATTCTAGCCCTGTGTGTCTGCTAGGAAGAGATCTGTTGTGTAAACTAAATTGCACAATATATTGCACACCTGAAGGAGTAGAAGTGCAGACTAACGATGATGATGCCGATTTTAAGGTTGTAAACTCGCAGGAATGCGTGGAACTCTACCCTACCTTAACGGTGGAGGAGCTTCCACAGGATTTGAAGGAGACGGTGTCAGCTGAGGTGTGGGATTTTACTGGAGAAGAAATAGGACTGATCAAAGGAGTAGAACCGGTAAAGATTATGGTAAAACCCAATGCCGAGTATCCAAGAACACCACAATATAAGTTGACACCGGAGACGATTGCAGGAATAAAGCCTGTGATCGAATCCATGATTAAACAGGGAATACTGAAGGAAATCGTGGGAAGTCCATGTAACTCCCCGATTATGGGTTTGCAGAAGCCTAGTGGAAAATACAGAATAGTGCAGGACCTTCGGAAGATTAATAATATCGTTGTTTCATGTTGTCCAGTGGTACCGAATCCATCAGTGATATTGTTTCAGATACCGTTCCAAGCTGAATGGTTCACAGTGATAGACTTGTGCCAGGCTTTCTTTTCGATTCCTTTAGATGAGGAGAGCCAGTATCTGTTCGCTTTTAAGCTGGAAAATCGCGTTTTAACATGGTGTCGTATTCCCCAGGGGTATACAGAAAGCCCATCGATTTTTAACCAGCTGTTGAAGAAAAATCTTGAAAGTCTAGTACTGCCTATGAACTTGGTTCTGGTCCAGTACATAGACGACCTACTTGTGGCGTCAGAAACTGAGGAAGCTTGCAAAGTAGACACCATCACCTTATTAAATCACTTGGCCGAGAACGGACACAAGGTGTCTCCAAGTAAATTGCAGTATTGTCTGACCGAAGTGCAATACTTGGGCCATAGGATTGAAAGGGGAAAACGGAAGGTGTCTCCAGACAGAATAGAGGCGATCATGAAAATGAATGTGCCCAAAACACAAAGAGAAGTCAGGATGTTTCTAGGCATGGTTGGTTATTGTCGGCAGTGGATAGCCAATTTTTCACTGAAGGCAAAACCTTTACTAAAACTGACGCACAAGGGGGTGAGTGTTCCGGTACCATGGGACAAAGATTGTTTGATGGCATTTTTGCAGCTGAGGGAGGACTTGTGTCGTGCCCCAGCTTTGGGAATGCCTGACTATGAGAAACCATTCTTGCTTTACTGCTGCGAGAGAGAAGGTTGCGCTTTAGCAGTTTTGGCCCAGATACACGGAAATGCGCGTAGACCAGTTGCGTATTTTTCGGCTACATTAGATCCAGTAGCCGCAGCGTTGCCCGGATGTCTCAAATCCGTTGCTGCAACGGGTGTCAGCATTGAAAGGAGTGAAAATGTGGTTATGGGACATCAGTTAGTGGTGTACGTACCACATTCTGTGGAATTGTTAATGACCAGGACCAAGACTCAGCATCTGACGAATAGCAGGCTCACACGCTACGAGCAAGTCATATTGGCTGCTGAGAATGTGACCCTAAAGAGATGCTCTGTTTTGAATCCTGCTACTTTGATGCCACTTCCAAATGATATTGATGATGAAATTTGTACAGATCATGACTGCCTTGATGTGACTGAACTATGCACCAAACCGAGACCAGATATCGTAGATGAGCCATTGACTGACCCCGATGAAATATTCTTTGTTGATGGTTCATGCGTAAGAGACGATATCGGTCAGCTGAGAGCAGCATATGCAGTTTGTACAATTACTGGAGTAGTGGAAGCCGCCTGCCTGGAAGGAGTACATTCCGCTCAGGTAGCTGAAATCATTGCTTTGACCCGTGCTTGTTTGGCAGGCAACAAAATTCGAGTCACCATATACACCGATAGCCAGTATGGTTTCGGGGTAGTTCACGACTATGGGCAGTTGTGGTCTCAAAGAGGTTACATGACCTCCTCGGTTCTCCTATTAGGAATGGAGAATTCGTGAGATTATTGTTAGAAGCATTACAAGGACCAACAGCTATTGCGGTTGTCAAATGCGCCGCGCACACAAAGAATACAGATTTTGTGTCGCAGGGTAACAGATACGCAGATGAAGTTGCACGTTATTGTGCGGAACAGGGGTATTCTCACACCAATGTAGAAGTGGGGGGAATACAGGAAAGAACTGATTTGACTATGTTGTTAGACACTGTAGATACGTGGGATGAATTGAAGTGTGTTCAGGAAAATGCACCAGATGTTGAGAAGAAAGCATGGGAAACAGCAGGTTGTACCAAAAGTGAGATGAATTTTTGGATTTCTGCAGATGGGAGAGCAGTTTTACCAAACGAACTTGTTAGTCCAATGGCAAGGAGATTGCATGGACCAGCACACATAGGTAGAGATGCTATGGTGAGAGTATTCAGACAAACGTGGTATAATCCGAAGTTTAGAGTAGCGGCAGAAGCAGTATGTCAGCGTTGTGCGATCTGTCAGCAACTAAACGTAGGGAAAAGAACACCAGTCACATTAAGTCACATAGGGAGGTCTGGGGGGCCTTTCAATAGGATGCAGCTGGATTTTATTGAAATGCCTAAGTGCAATCGACTCAGATACGTCTTAGTGATTGTCTGTATATTTTCCAGATGGGTTGAAGCTTATCCTACACGTAGGTGCGATACACTTACAGTAGCAAAATTGTTGCTTAGAGAGTTAATACCGAGGTTTGGGGTGCCAGCCTCTCTGGAATCAGACAGAGGAACTCATTTCAACAGCGAAATAGTGAAGATGCTATGTTCAGCCTTGAGCATAGACCAGAAGCTCCATTGTAGTTATCGACCAGAAGCTTCGGGGATTGTAGAACAAATCAACAGCACAATAAAGTCCAGACTCGCCAAAGTTTGTTCATCGACATCCCTGAGTTGGCCTGATGCACTTCCATTGGTTCTTATGAGCATACGTAGCACACCAGATAGAAGGACAGGTCTCTCTCCACACGAGGTGCTAATGGGGAGAGCTATGAGACTGCCATCGGTTCCGACTGCAGCATTGTTGAACATCACAGACGATTTGATCTTGGACTACTGCAAGGGACTATCTGATGCCATTCATTCTGTGTCCCTCCAGGTCCAGGCTGCAGAGGTTCCATCAGCTCAAGACCTGTGCCATGACCTGTGTCCAGGGGACTGGGTCCTTGTGAAGAAGCATGTCAGGAAGAACTGTCTAGACGTGCGCTGGCGAGGACCATTCCAAGTCATATTAGTTACGAACACTGCAGTAAAGTGTGGAGGCTTGCCCAACTGGATACACGCCTCGCACACCCGAAGAGTTCCAGCACCTCTGGAAGAAACAGCTCCTCTCTCGGATGAAAATCCAGCAGAAAGCGGAGAAGCCACAGAGAGGGAAGGTCAAGCTGTAGAGGTGATTGAAGAGGCTGAGCCTGTGTCGGAGCAGGCTGATGATGGTCAAGACACCAGTGAGACCGAAGCTGTCTCAGAAGAGGAAAGTAGCTGGGAGTTCGAGTCAGATATCGAACAAGCTATAAGTGATCAAGAGACAAGTCCAAGAACAAGGAGCAGGAGGACAAGGAATGGAGAAGCTAGTTGGCCGGAAAGAAGGAGAAGGTCAACCTTGAGAGCAAATCCAGAGAGCACCCTTGTCCCGATCGCTGAAGATTCAGATCAAGACGAAGAAGTTACGGACTCAGGCTCTGAGAGTCCGAGAAGATCAAGGAGGGTACGTGTGCCCTGCAGAAGATACGCCACCCCAGAGTGGACTTATCTAGCAGATGTCTTGGGGACAGAGATCTGGGAGAGTGAGAGAAGTGCAGGTGATCAATCTCGATCCGATTGTGGCAGTGGAGATATGGATGTTGACGCCTGGAATCGAGACTGAGGGGTTACTGACTTTCACACTTCCCATTCCCCTTTACCTAAGTCGGATCAAAGACCTAGTGCTAAATCAATTAGAGTTTCCGACTTTTGGTCATCAAATACCAGCACAAGAAGAAAAAGTCATTCGTTTGGAACTATTGGAATATGTTATTAGAGCTGCAGGTACGAGAATCATTGTAGATGCATAAAGACTTTTGTGTTTAAGCTATAAAGAAGAAGATAACCTAGCGCCGAGTGGAAAGAAGAAAAAAATTAGGGATTACATTTAGAGGACGGAGAAGGGTTAGGGTTGTCTGTTGCTGAAGATAAAAAGACATTGTTGCGAAAAAAGACTTTTGTTGATTAAGAGCGCTTCACAGACTGAGAAATCAAACAAAGCAAATAAAGACTTGAAGAAGAAAACTTTTCCACGAGAAAGAAAGAGCTACATTGTTTGATAACATGGAGAATGGAAACCCAAACCGAAAAGCCAAATGCATAATAGGTATACTAATAGGAGTAGTAATTTTTCTCATTATTACAGTAGTTACCATATCATACATAGTAGGACATACAAACGTAAAGGAGACAACAGATGTAAAGCCTGTAACGACTTTGAAACCTGCTCTTGTTGGGAAGAAGGAGGAGAGCAATGTAATCCGTGAAAAGGCGTTATTGGCAGATGAAGCTCGTAGGTTACACGTAGACGAGTCGCAGGGAAATTTTAGATCAAATGCATATGCCAAACTATTGTATGAGTATATCGATGCCATGGAGGCCAAAGATTGTTATGTTTGTATGCAATTGCCGGCTTCCGTAGATGAAGGCATCAGATATCATCATCTCCCACTGACATATGGGATAACATGTAGTTTACTGCTTAGTATATTTTATGGTAGAGAAGGGTTTGAGTACTACTTTTCAAATTATGATTCGGTACTGCCTGAAGTCCCGAATTATAAACAAATGAATAAGTGGGACTACTATAAAAAGGAAGATAGATTGGCAAAATTCTTTCTTCCTTGGGATACATTAGATACTTCATATGCACGCAGAAATAATCTGACTTGCAAAGTGTCAGAGATTGAGAAGAAATTCATTGGACAAGTAGATGACAGATACAGGAGGCAGAAGATTCTAAAAATGTCAGGACAGAGGAAAACTGATTGGACCGAAGAAGAAAAAGCACACAAGAAGAAAGGTAGCAATGGTCCAATAGCTTTGGATAGAACGCAGAAAGGAAAGTTATGTTTAACTCGAAGCAAGACATATTATGAGAGTGTATTTGTAGGTGAAGTAAATTGCGAACATGCTTTTAGGTTAGAGTACTATACGAAAGATTTCATGAAAGAGATGCAAGCGATTCCTAATGTATATTTTGTATGTGGAAGAAATGCCTATGTAAAACTGCCTGACAATTGGTATGGTTCGTGTTATTTGGCAATTGTCTTCCCCAAAATATATCATGCGAAAGATTTAGAGATCATAGAAGGAAAGGCTTCGATAAGAGCGAAAAGGGAAGTAGGAGATGCTGAAGTAGTTGGAGACATATTTGGAGCAATGTTTCCTATTTTAGGTTTGGTACTTAACGATGTTAAGATCAGGAGACTAGCTACAGTTGTGGATAGATTGTCTGCAAGTACTGCAAGGTCATTGATGCTAGTAGAAGGAGAGATGCAGTCGATTAGAGCAATGGTTCTTCAGAACCGTCTTGCTTTAGATGTTCTGCTAGCGAAAGAGGGCGGAGTCTGCAAGGCTTTGAAGGTCCAAGAATGTTGTACTTACATTCCAGACAATTCAAAACCACTTGAGAAAGTCATACAGAACATTACAGAGATACATCAAGAAATCGAAGATTTAACAAAAATAAATGTTTGGGAAAAAGTAGGTCATGGAATGGGAAAGGTTGGAGATTGGTTTGCCAATCTTGGTAAAGGCGTTGTGTGGTATATATTGAAACCTGTCTTAATAATATTGATTTGCATAATCATATTGTTGGGGTTAGTGAGATTGTACAAATGGTATAGGACGAACCGGTTACAAAGGTCCATGAGAGAGCAAGAAAGGAGATTAGCTGCTTTACAAGATCAACAGTATAAAAGTTTAAGAGCTCTCGAGACGATAAAAAGAGGGAGCCTTGTAACTAGTTCTGTGTAAAGTATCATTCAAATTGAAGTGTTAGTGATGACCCCTAGAGGTCATCAAAGGGGGGAACTGAGAGAGCGCAATTTGAATGAAAAGTATATCTGTACCATATTTACAAGCATATCGCATAAACGTAGCACTTGTAGTGTAAAGTTAGCATATGTAACTCGAATAATAGGAAATGTACTTGTATTTACACTAAAATACATTAGTATTAGAAAGCCGTATATAGTAGGCTAATATAGGAATGTGTAGAAATGCTTAAGAACAGTAGAACGTGCTAAACAGAGAATGTACGTATGTAATTATTAAACTGAGAAAGCGATGAAATGTAAAGTGAAGAAATGTGCAGACTATATAGCACTGTGTAAGAAATGAGAGTATAACGTTGTATCTTATGTAACATGGATTCAAGTATAATCAAGGATTTGCTAAATTCGATTATATATATGTGTGTTAAAAGTCATACTGTGTAGAAGAGTTTGTAGAAATGTTAGCATAGTGTGGTCATGTGTGATTTTAACCTAACTGACCAAGGGTTCGCAGGAGTGTAGTTCGCTGCATGTAATTTAGTGGGCTCACAGGAATAGGGGATAGCTTTGATCTGTACTTGCGAGCCAAGAGTCAAAGGTCTTGTTAAATTTAAGGTGACAATGCTAGACGAAGTTTATGGCCTAAATGAGATAAGAGACGCTTGGAATTTGGAGTCTTGTTTTAAGTGACCGTTCACAGGACCAAAAGAGGTTATAATCACAACTGTAATGAATAGAGTTCTGATGAGGTGATAGACTTTGCTCTGAAAGTGTCAACTGGAATGTCATGAGGTTACCAGCACGATGATGAAGATGGCGCCTAAGAAGCAAGGTCAACTTAACGGACGACGCGAAGAGATGAAGCTATGGAAAGAACTAGAATGAGATCATGTGAATGTGTATGTGGTGGGCGTCAAAGGGGCGTTCCACCTATACTGTGATTGTGTATTTAGGGACAGCACCCAGGGGAGAAGAGCAGCACAAGAGCTCAGCGCAGAACAGAAGATCAGAGAGCAGAGCGCAAGAGAGCAGTAGGCCGAGGACCCTTAGAGAGCGGATGGGTAGGCAGAGAGGGTACTGCTTCTCGACATAAGTTACCATTAGAGGCTAAGAGAGTTTGAACTTCTTTGGAAGTCAAACTGCTGACACTTTTTTTAGGTAAAAGGACTTGCTAGTAGGGATGTCATCTAGCATAGAGTAGGGACAGATTTAACTTGTTTATTCTTTTTTATAGATGACGCAACGGATCCACTTTGTGTCTATGTTTTTTAATCTGTTGATTCTGGAATTGATTTTAATTGTATTCTTTTGTAGACTTAGGTTCTTTAGGGAATTTATGTTCCTTTTAGTTCCTGTATATTTGTTGAATCTTATCCTGAGAGGATTGTATTTGCAATTATCTATGATTTTATATTAAACTTTTTAAACTTTATCAGTTGTAAGTGGTTCTTCAGAGTTGCGTCAGTCTATGGGGTTGATTTAACCTATGGGGGTTTGCCATTTACTCAATGACAGATAATAATCGATCCAAATTAGAAGAATGAGATGGGTATCTAGGTAATCAGAAAAGGTATCAAAATCTCATTCCCCGCAGTGGCTACAATGCCAGTGTAAGCTCTGTGGTATCACTGCCAGGAACTGGAAGGCATCTATGTTGACGCATGGCGTGGAGGTTTATGACTAGAACCCACACATGGGGAGCTAGAAGTGTCCCTTATAGGCTCTAGTCTATGACTTCTTTTACAGGTTTCCCTATGATGCATACTAAAGACCTGCCATCCCATTTTGTCACAGGCCTTTGTCCCAGCTCATGCTTCTGTAACAGCAACCTACCAATTTGCAAATGAAATGTTTTCATTTTTATGAGACACATGTGTGAGAAGGTGGGTTGGTATATGCTATCCACTAATTAAAGTGGGCACCTTGTACCAGGCCGCATGACCCTTATGATATCTGAGGTCAAAGATAACCTTATTGAAAGCTATCCTAGTGGTACCTATGGAGAGAAGCCTTCAGGTGTAATCTTGAAGGTTTGCAAAGCAGCTTGTTTTACCAGAATATCACCTCCTAAATTACTAAATGAAAGGAGAACTACACAGTGTTTATATAAAATTATGTATTTATTAATATAACACCCTCTACTAGTCTTTACAAGAGACTAGGGCACAAAGCACACAATACTAAATCAATAGAACATTCGTAAATAGCAAAATACACAGAGGGCTCCAGGGGGAGACCGAACCATATACTAAAAAAAAACCTAACTAGACACAGTGCCTGAGCATGTAGAAATGCTTGGACCCCAAAACTACCCAGAGGAGTGACAGAGGGAGCCCATGGAGGAAGGTGCAGTGAGGAAACACAGACGCATGCTCCATACAACTCAATGGGATAGTCGCAGTTGGAAATGTACAAGTTAAGGACACTTCTAATAGGACTTCAAGCAAACCCTTTAGAACTTAAGAGGTTCTAAGGCCAACCCACCAGTGAGTACCAAAGTACCTGTGTTACCTCTCCGAGAGGAGGCGGGTGCATAGGGGTCAAGTGGTATCGGAAACCTTCATCCTTTTCAATTTAGAGCTGCAAAGAAGTACTGCTGCCAGGAGGGCAAAGAATGTTCGGTGGAATCCAAGCCTGGAGTCGAGGTGAGAAGAACCTGAAAGCAGAGGGGACAGAGTCTGGGTCACTTCAGATGACCAGGGGCTCGGTAGTCGAATGCCCACCGATGTCGAGTGCTTCAGGAGTGAAGAAGGGTTGTTTGACTCTGAAGCCACGGGGACCAGGAGACGTTGAGGAAGACCAGAGTCTTGAGGTGAGCTGTCCCACAAAGAATGCCAAGAGTTGAAGGGTTGATGTCTGGCTGGAGCACCAACAAGTCTTGGCAACTGCAACCCATATGGTCAGAGGAAACAGGTTACGTTGAGGACCAGCAAGGTCCAGGGGACTCTCCAAGCAATGGAGAGTCAGGGCACATCTGGAGCAACCAGGTAAGCCCAAGAATTACCAAGGTAACCCTCGCCAGGACCCACAGGCCAACAGACTATTGATCGCGAGGAGACCTCAAGCAAGTTAGCAAAGTACCAGCCCACAGGACACTCATGGAGTGGAGGCTGGAAATCTTCGGTGCAAATACTGCTCGGGGTTGGGACGACATGGAGTCCAAAACACAGACTCAGGAATTGTCAATAAGCATATGCAACTGCAAATGCACACTGTGCACTGGGGTTCGGATTGTGCAGTCCCAACGAGGGATACTGGCCTCAGAATCACTGAGAGGGCATATCGACCTCAGGGATCATTGGAAACCCACCTACTGTGTTGCTGAAATCTCCGGAGCCCTCAGGAGCTTGGGAGAAGCAAACCAGTCAGATGCGCTTAGGTGCCTGCTTTTGCAGGGGAGTAACTCCCTTACTCCAAGGGAGATTCTTCAGTCGTCCAGCATCATGCAGGCAGTCAAAGTACTTGGTTTCTTCTCAGCAGAATCTTGTCCAGGTAAAATCTAAAGACCTGTAGTGAGGTAACCCACTTTATACCCATAGGAATGGGTTGGAAAGATGTTGTGGACCCTACTAGGGGAGGGGAGGACAGTGGGGTGGCTACACCACTTTCTTTTGTCCAGTTTCATGCCAGAGCAAGAACAGAGCAGAACTGGTTTGAGCTGTACTATCCAGAGGGACACCAAATGTCCCCCCAGTGCAGACTTTCTGGCACTATAAGAGTGCACCCACCCAACCCCAATGCACTAAATCCTGTCTGGGTGGTGGTTACACCTCCCTGTCACAGGATGCCTATTGTCATGCCTTTCCCTGCGCGAGCTTGGCTCATCAGCAGGAGAGCAGAATCGTGTCTGTGGCTGGCAGCATCCATTTTGTGCTGCCCAGGTCAAAAAAGGTGGTACCAGGTATACGGGTGACCCACATATATCCCGTTGGAAGGTGGAATCATACCTCCCACATCAATTATTGGCGTGGAGGTATGATCCCAAGGTGTTTGACACCAAACACGACATGTTTCTAAGCAGCTGTTTTAAAGTTAGCATTTACCGCAAGGTTATAATACACTTAAACATATATGTCTGGCTGCATCACAATGGTCTCTGAAGGCTGCAGAAGGTCTATGCTCATGCACGGGCACCCTCTCATGTAAGACCTAGCACCCTGCCTTCAAGATTGTTAAGGCCTGCCATAGGGGTGACTGATAGGTATTAAAGGGTAGTGATTTAAATAGATATAGTAAACCTATATCTTAAGTAAGTGGTGCAAGCACCAGCTTACACAGTCTACTGTAGCAGGCTGGTCGTGTCATTTTGGATGGCTTCTCCTGGGTGGTGCTAGATTTGGGGGTCTCTAGTTGGCAGAGACCCTTGACCAAGTAGGGACCCTTGCGTCTAGTCAGGGTAAGGGGTACACTCCTAAAATAACCCCTGCCCCCCCTTGTTAGCTTGGCACGAGCAGACAGGCTTATCTCAGAGGCAGTGTGTAAAGCATTTGCGCACACATACAGTAATTCAGTGACAACACTACAGATGGACACCACACAAGTTGTAGTATAAAAATAAGTATTTTTATATAGACTTAACACAAGACCACAATAGACAAAAATCCACAATACGGTACTTTAAAAATGGTAGAAATAGCTTAGTTCTCTTTGGAGTTCAATGTTCCTTTAGGTGCGTAACGCTATACAACGAAAGTGTTGCAGGGAAGGTGATGTGTTGGTTCCTTACACGCAAGAACGGTGATACGTCGGATCCCTACTGCTGGGTAGGGGATGCGTTGGTTCTTCTCCGCGTGGGGAGGTGATGCGTCGGTTTCATACTGCGCTTCTGTGGCGATGCGACTAGCAGAGCTGTGGTGCGATGAAGATCCGGTGATATAAAACAAAATGGTGTCTTCTTCTTGATGCGACAATGATGCATGCACGCACGGTGGCCGTGCGGCTACTCAGTGATTCTTCTGAGCCGTGACAGGCCCTGCGACACGCATCTCTGGAGATGCAGCGGCATCTACTGCGACGGCGACACTCTTCTCCGGTGATGCGAGGCGCTTCGGGTGATGCGATGGCGACAGCAGGGTTACGCTTCTCCGGTGATGTGACGGCATCTGCTGCGACGGCGACGCTCTTCTCCGGTGTTGCAACGACAACGGCTGTGGCAGCGACACGCTTCTTTGTCTTGAGTCGCGCTTCCAGCTCCCAGCGACACGCAGTCTCTAAGAAGGCCCAGCTCAACAGCAGGCACTTCAATTCCCAGCAAGGGAAGGCAGGGGAGCTGGTGGGTGAAGTCTGTTATCCCTGAGACTTCAGCATGAGGCAATCTCTATCTCGAACCCTTGAAGATCCTTAACAAGTTGTTTTGAAAGTAGCACAAAGTCCTTTTTCCTTTCTTTTGCAGTCAGCCAACCACTGCAGGCCAATCCCCCAAACAGCACTCAGCTTAGGGATAGTCTCCTCCTCAGTTTCTCTGGTTCCTCTCCTCAGCAAAGGTTCTTCTTGTTTCCCAAAAGTGATCTAAAGTTCTTGGGTCTGGATCCCAATATTTATACTAGCAAATCCCTTACCCTCTGAAGGCAGAGGGTCCTCTACCGAGTCCAAACCAGTTCTGTGCAGTCCTGGAGCACTTTGTTGACAAGACTCCTACTCTCCTTTGACAGTGTGGGCCAGGGACATCAGACCCACCACCGGAGGTGGAGCCATCATTGTGGAGGGTAGGCACAGCCCTATTCAGGTCCCAAGTGCCACTCCTCCCACCCGTCTGCATGTAGATCTCTCTCTTCAGCCCTCTGCTGACTCGCCCTGTCTCCTGGAATCACTCAAACTCCAGACAAGGAATATACAACCTAGCAGAGGCAGGCTTGGATAGTTAGGCAAGAAAATACCTACTTTCTAAAAGTGGTATTTTCAAACACAGAATGTTAAAACCAACTTCACTAAAAGATGTATTTTATCATTCTGAGTTCAGGCATACTAAACTCGAATTTCTACCTAGTTCCCTGAGTCATTTAGGATTATAAGATGTTATAATCAAACTGCCCATTCTGGCCTATGGAGAACAGATAGTCTTGCAATAGTGGAAATGGCTGTAAATCACTATTAGGACAGGCCACACACATCAGGGCATGTCCTACCTTTTACCTACAATGCACCCTGCCCTTGGGCCTACCATAGGGGTGACTAAAATGCAGAAAAGGGAAGGTTTAGGGACTGGCAAGTGGGTGCACTTGCCCAGTCAACATGGCAGTACCAGACTGCATACAGGCTTTGCGATGGCAGACTTGAGAGCACTTTACAGGCTGCTTCTGTGGGTGGCACAACCAGTAGTGCAAGCCCACCAGCAGCACTTGCTTTACAATCACTGGGCACACTCAGTGTACTGTACTAGGGTCTGACAAGTAAATCAAACCAGCCAATCATGGAGTCACTAATCCATACACCAATCTACAATAGGGAGAGTATTTGCACTGTAACACTGATCAGCGGTGGTTAAGTGCCCAGAGTCCTGAAACCAACAAAAACAGGTCGGACAAAATACAAGAGGAAGGCAAAAAGTTCAAGGATGACCCTGCAGAAAGGGCCAAGTCCAAAAGGTGGCATCATACATGCTTCAGCCCATGGGAGGCCTCTTGGGTACCTATACCCTGGGTACATGGTGTACCTTATACTAGGGACTTATAAGGGTACCCCAGAATCCAATCTGGAGTGTACCTAAAGTATATGCATATCAATTTACAGGAGAAAGCAGATAGACTGGGGTTCCAGATAGTAGGATCTCAGTCAGACTAGGCCAAAAACAGTGTGGCATCAGCAAAAAGTGGGTGTAACCATAAGAAGCAGATACTACTTTCCTACACACATGTCCCCTCAAATTGTGTGGGTGCTGGACCAGAAAGTGAACCTTCCATATAGCAAAGTTAAAATTGTGCTAGGGCACTGCCTCTCCTGTAGTATTCATGTATGGCCAACCAATAAAAATACCACCATTGAGACATGTCGAAATCTTCCACCTATTGTAGGACATTACAAATGTAACAACTGCACTGCATGCGATTTCACGACCAATACTAAATTGTTTGAATATGAAAATTGTAAACATAAACTAAAATGTTTTACTAACTGTAATTCGAAAAACGTCATATACTGTATCCAATGTCCCTGCCAGAGACTGTACATTGGCCAAACCACTCAACAGATAAAGACCAGGATCTCGCAACATAGTAGCAGAATTCGCTGCAAGGTGACAACTGCACCCCTAGTGGAACATTATGTGGAATACGGACACTCTGAAAATGATCTACGATGGCAGGTTGTTGACCAGCTATTGCCCAATGCAAGAGGGGGCACTCAACAGACAATCTTGAACCGCCTTGAATGTAAATGGATTTTCTTATGTAAAAGCATTGAGAAAGGACTCAACACTCTGGATGAGTGGAGCAGCTGTGGCTAACTCATAACTCTAGCTTCAAGAACTATTATCACCAACATCTCTCATGCAGTATAATGCTTGTAATGGGTTTGCATTATGAAGACAAAAAGTTACATTCTCCAGTACTTAATTATTGTACGTTTTATATGATATATTGACATGTATTGTACTAAGAATTGCAGCCGCTTAATCCCCACGTAAATGTTCACTCTTAATTTGCGATATTAGTACACTCTCCGCCAGGCATGCGCGATGTGCCAACCCTAGGCACATGCGCGTAACAGATACTCGACCGCGCATGCGCCTGCTTATAACCAGGAAGTAAACATTGACGCGGGACCGAACGCCAAAGCACGAAGGCAGGGATAGTAGAACCGCGGATCGCGGTGATCCAGTAAGTACACGTGTTGGTTAAGAGATTGCCCTCACCCATGTACAAGTCTACAGACGTGCGTTATTATTCAATCCTTAACGTTACCCTGACTCTTTGTCCCCAGCTCCCGCCGGGACGTTGTACAGCCACTATTAACTGGTAACATTTTTCTACTGTTTGATTATTTTAAAAGCATGGCTCACATTTAACCATCGCTTCTAAAACTTAACCTTTTTGCCATTTTAGATCTACCCTGCACAAATTATTTATTTAACTTCTGCAAACAATACCGGAACAATGGGGACAGTGGACCACTTATACACCCTCAATGCACCAACCCATATGTCACCAATGTCTATATAAAGTTTTCTTTCGAATTGCGTGCAGTTTTCAAATACTCCCTGTCCAAAGAGTATATCCCAAAAAACTCTGGGAAAAGTCAATTTTAAATCAAATTTTGAAATGCACTGCTCAGGTAAATGGATCTCCACCATGTGTGGGTGATAGAGTTTGTAATCAAAAATTGTTCCAGATGAAAAACGCTGAATCCGTAATTGCAAAAGAGTTCTTTTAATATTCCAAAATATCACCCACACATGGTGGAGATCCATTTACCTGAGCAGTGCATTTCAAAATTTGATTTAAAAATACCGGAATACTATCGGTAAATATTTCACCTTTTTAATAAATTCTCCATCAATAGAATCTACATAGCTAACTCCAATGCTTGGTTTGTCTTGCTCAGAGACAGTGTTGAAAACGCTATATCCAGACGAAATTGAAAACCACACCAAGATTTAATTGCCCTAGCCGTGATACTAGTACACCGAGTAAGTTTCCCATTTTAATGTGATCATAGTAAAACTTTGCGGTGATCACCACATGATTGATTCCTTCCTTCCATTATCTTTCAGGCCGTTGGAATTATTCACAACAGCCTAAGAATCTCGATTTCATATACCTGATGGAAATTAATTCAACCATCTTGCGAAGTAAGCAAGTCCTTCCCTGAAAAGCGCGCACCCAAGCCTGTTAGCTAAAAAGCGAGTAAACAACCTTACTCTTCTAAAGAATTCTACCCTCCCTAAAAAGCGCGTTTAATTCACGGTTGCCAATTTCTAATATTTATATAGAAATGTGCATGAATTATATGCCACTGGGAGCACTATACCACTATGTTAAGAAAGAAGTTTTGTAGGGACATAGTACTAAATTTGCTTTATTTAACCACTGTTTCAGGAAAACTCACCACGTCCTGATGATGATCTACAGTTGTTTAGATCGAAACGCCATCGACCCATTCAAGGAAACTCCCCTACCCTACTGTATATATTTTTCGGGAATACCCCTGTTTGTGACACCTTGTATATAAATGTATTTTAAAAAAATTCACCCAGTCACTATAAGCACTTTGTCACATGTGTGAGCACCTGAAAAATACAATTGTACTAAAAAACATAAATAAAGTATTCTATTTGTATGCTACCCTACAAAACTCTCTCCCAGGATTGATTCTAGTACCATAGTTATACCCTACTCTACTAAGACCCTTTGAGGCCACCCAAAACCATTGTTTTTCCTATAATTACTTCAACCCCAAGTTTCACTAATGGGGTACCCTTGTTCTCCATAACTACAATTGACAGGTGAACACCCAAACAAACTCAATGGATAGAGATTAAGACACCATTAACTTCTTTCTCTATTAAACAATTGAGTTATGTAATGGCCACATATCCATACACATCTTGTTAAGGCTTAATGATTTTTTTGGGTAGCATGTGTTAATCTAGGGCTACTTTCCAGAGAAAACAAGTTGGAGCAAAGAATTAGAAATTAAATCCCAATTTAACACTACATTATTTTTGTGACCCAACCCTGGTGCAAAGGGTTAGGAAATTTGGTTCACAGTTCTTCAATGTATCTATGGACTGGGCACAATGGTCTATGCAGAGAGAATATAAACATGGCTTCTTGTTCAATCCAGCAACAGTTCCCCCCCAACACCGTCGGCCGATGTGATGATAGAATGGATTTGAATAATTTGGTATTCCAGATGTAAAACGTTTGCAACCAAACATGCATTTCCAAGGATGCAAGTTTTCACTCAAGCGCTGTGAGGCAGTATACATGCATGATACAGCACTTCATAATATCCATCAATAATTAAATCTGCTTCTGAAATAGCTGAAAATTAACACATTATTGTAATAAAAAATATTATCCAAATCATAAAAAGATTGTCACACTGTTCATTTTTATGTCCTTTTCATATATATACATTCCAGTGCCTTTACTATATTTATATCTATTAATTCTTTGCTATTTTATGCTTTCAGATCATTCCCTGAAGGTAGCTTACTACATTTCCCATAGAGTGTCACTCGAGGATTTACCTTTCCAAGACATTCATTCATTGAAAATGACAACCTCAAAGATATATTTGAGATTCACAGGAAGCTGATTCAATTTACTACTGTGAATTCGTAAAAAGGCATTATGCAGCACATATAGTATCACTTTGACACTGGAATCATTTCCTTGTTTTTTCTTCAAAATAACTGACAGCCCTATTCCTCCCTTGTCAACGATTTTGCCTCAAACAGACTATGGACATTATGTGTCATTCAGTCAACATATTGTGTGCTGCGTAGTAATTTTTTGCGAGTGCTGTGGGTGGATTCATCATTGCATGTTTTCGTATAATGGCTTCATTCACAAGCTGTAATAGGGCACAGGCATTTTTATGAATGACAGCCTACACTTTATAGGCATGTGTACAATATACAAAGCAGTCTAGCTGTGATAGAAGTCCATCACTGGGGCTCTGCATTTGAAGCCTGTACCCCAATTTCCTCAAATAACAATTGTAATATCATCATGGTTTTCCATTGTGTCTTTAGTTATTTACGTGAATTAATCGGCCTTTAAACGTTGCCCACCAAATGGTCCTGATGCTAGTTATGCAGAAATGATGGTGTGTTCTCATGGTGCTTATAATTAATCAAATATATATATATACATATATATATATATATATATATATATATATATATATATATATACTAGCAGCCCGTCCCGACGTTGTCTGGGTATGAATTGCTGCCGGCCAGTAGTATATTGTTTTGTAGGATATCGTTTTGATAGCATTTCTTATCTGTGACAGGCCTGTGAACACCTCCGATTCACAGTGCACTGCTGATGCACTTAAGAGTGCGCGTTCAGTAGTGTGTGAACTCGAGTTTCCCTACTTTATTTTTCCTTGCAATATTATATAGTCCGAACTCGACAACATGGCATGAGCACAATTTACATTACAGAAGAACACATTCATTTGTGATAGGCACGGGGAGACAAAGCAATTTGCCTGGAATCACAGGATGTTGAGTAGATGCCGAGATTCGAACGTAGCTCCCCAGCTCTAGAGTTCGCAATTCTAGAACTCGTGGCGGGAGGTGTGTCTGAAAGTGTATGTCGGTGTTGGCCATCAATGAGAGAGACCTGTGCATTTTTCAAATGGGTGGTGAAAAAATATGAGTATGTTGCTGGAGATGTGGGTCGCCGTGCCACCAATGTACTTAGCGGGGGAGGGTAAACACCCATTATTCCGCAACTTTCTTTCTGCATAACATCACTCTGCATACTTTCATTACGAAAGTACCATGACTCCGCAATGCCATTATAACGCATGGCATTACATTTTATATGCTTTTACCACGCATACATTTACAACGAAATTCGTTGTAAATGCATGAACGGTAAAAGTATGTTTTTTTTAATGTTTGGATAAGGTAAGTATGGGTATAGGGGTATATGTTTTTGGGTACTGAGGTACATGTTTTCGGGTGTTTGGGTATTTTAAGGGTTCAGATATAGTTTTGGGTTATGGGGTACAGGGGTAGTTTTAGGGTTTAGGGATAGGTATGGGTTTTGGGGTACAGGGGTATTTTTAGGGTTCAGGGCTAGGTTTGGGTTTTGGGGTATAGGGGTATTTTTAGGGGTCAGGGGTAGGTTTGGGTTTTGGGGCACAGTGGTATTTTAAGGGTTCAGGGCTAGGTTTTGGTTTTGGGGTACAGGGGTATTTTTAGGGTTCAGGGTTAGGTTTGGGTTTTGGGGTACGGGGGTATTTTAGGGTTCAGGGGTAGGTTTGTTTTTTGGGGTACAGGGTTATTTTTAGGGTTCAGGGCTAGGTTTGGGTTTTGGGGTACCGGGTAAGATTTATTGTTCAGGGCTAGGTTTGGGTTTTGGGGTACAGGGGGACTTTAGGGTTCAGGGGTAGGTTTGGGTTTTGGGGTGCAGGGTTGTTTTTAGGGTTCAGGGCTAGGTTTGGGTTTTGGGGTTCAGGGGTATTTTTAGGGTTCAGGGGTAGGTTTGAGTTTTGGGGTACAGGGGTATTTTAAGGGTTCAGGGCTAGGTTTGGGTTTTGGGGTACAGGGGTAGGTTTGGGTTTTGGGGTAAAGTGGTATTTTTAGGGTTCAGGGCTAGTTTTGGGTTTTGGGGTACAGGGGTATTTTTAGGGTTCAGGGGTAGGTTTGGGTTTTGGAGTACAGGGGTATTTTAAGGGTTCAGGGCTAGGTTTGCGTTTTGGGGTACAGGGGTATTTTAGGGTTCAGGGGTAGGTTTGGGTTTTGGGGTACAGTGGTATTTTTAGGGTTCAGGGCTAGGTTTGGGTTTTGGGGTACAAGGGTATTTTTAGGGTTCAGGGGTAGGTTTGGGTTTTGAGGTACAGGGGTATTTATAGGGTTCGGGGCTAGGTGTGGGTTTTGGGGTACAGGGGTATTTTTAGGGTTTAGGGATAAGTTTGGGTTTTGGGGTACAGGGTATATTTATAGGGTTAAGATAGGTTAGTGTTTAAGGGTGTTGGGGTATTTTAAGGAGTAAGGGTGGGTTATGATTATGGGGTGCAGAGGTATTTAAAGGGAGCAGGGTGGGATTAGCACACGATATGAGACATGGCATGAAGGGCGGAACGTACTACACGCCCCCAGCATTTGTCATGCCCCCAGCACACGCCCACAGCACAACGCAGACACGCCAACAAGGGACTACTTTGCTGGCACGGTTCTTTCACCTTTTAAATGTATATGGTGGGCGTCTGCATAGCCTATGTCCTTCTGCTGCAACTGCCCTTTCCAACGCTGTATTGGGTGTTGTGATTGGTGCTGTGGATCCTGAGATTACCCGCCTCAAAGGTTTGGTCTCTCTCTTTATTATATTAGTATAGATATTAATTAGTTAAGGGAGTCTGTTCGTAAATGTGCCTGCCTGGAACTGAGGTCAGGCGCCTCCAGGTTGATGTTCGAGAAGACAAGTCAAGAGAAACCAACATGGAGGGAATTCCATTAGTATGCTAGAAGTTCACAGCTGGTGGGGTCTGATGAGGAAGTGAGGAAAATGCCCATCGTTCTGGCATTGGCTGGTGGGGTCTGATGAGGAAGTGAGGGAAATGCCCATCGTTCTGGCATTGGCTGGAAGGGTCTGATGAGGAAGTGAGGGAAATGCCCATCTTTCTAGCATTGGCTGGTGGGGTCTGATGAGGAAATGTGGGAAATGCCCATTCTTCTGGCATTGAAGCATACGATGAGAACTAGCCTTTTCAAGGAGGTCTTTCGTGATACCTTGTGAGTCCCAAAAACACATCCACTTCCCAGAAGCACCGGACCCTGTTAGCCTAAAGTCTGGATCTTTAACATGGTTCCCACAAGGCGGCCAACGTTCTGATGCACTCAGTCCTGTGGAGTGGCAACAGGGCTAAATGCAGTTGTGAACAGGCGTGCAACGCCCATTGGACTCAAAGGTCTTCAGCGCCTCCCCCCGTCGTGTGTGTCAGTCCGGCTGAGATGGCTTCGCGGGCTGGCAACCCTCTAATTCCAGCCGCACCCGAGTACTTCACAGGTCTTTAAAAGACCATTTGCTTGTTAATGAGGCGTTGATGTTTTTCATCCCTTCTTAGAGCCCCTGCAGCTCCACTCTGCCTTTTGCTTGAAGAATCAGCCCCTCCTCTACCCGAAATTTTTTCTTAGCCCCTGCCCCGAAATCTGACTCTAGTTGCGCCTCTGGTTGTGAATAAACACATAGGTCAAGATTTGACACATTTGTACTTTTGCCTGCTCTGTTTCTACTTATATTTTTACTATAACTTAGCTCTTGACATTTCCTTCCTATGGAACAGGTATATAACAGACTTTCCATAACATATGTTTGGACACAATTCAGGCTTTGTACCAAAATAAATTAAGCTGCATCTGAAATACTTCTGACTGTGAGTAAACATTTCTGTTCCTTCTCAAGTTGATGAAGTGGTAACGCCAAGGCTTCCTGCTATTTCTTCTTCATTGCAGACTGTGCCAGTTGCTCTGCTTGTCCCCACCCTCCAGCAGTAGGCATTGTTTTGTGGTTAGAACAATCTTCCCTCAATTGTTAGATATCATTACATCCTATTTTTATTGTTCTTCATTCTGACATTTACACAGGACCGGCATCTCCACAAGAGCGGAGGATTGTGGCCCGCTAAAAGTATGTCCCCAGTGCTGACTAATAAAATGGTAATAAAGTTTATTTATTACCATTTTATTTTTCAGCAACCCCTCCTGAACCAAATGTCAGGGCAGGGCAGGGCAAATACTGCTGAGTGGCAGCAGGGAGCTGTGTACATGTGTTTAAAGTACCCATGTCCCTGTGGCGGGTTGTCATACGACGGCCCGCTAGACATGCACATTTTAACCTCCTTGGGGCAGATTTACAAGCCCCTTGCGCCACTTTTGCTTCACTTTTCCCATGTTAAAAATGATGCACAAATTGCCCAAAGGGCTTGTAAATCTGCCCCCTTTTCTTTAGACAGCTGGGTTAAAGAAATGATTGGCCTTCAAAGCTCCTTAGACTGCTGATAGAGCCCGCTCCCTCCAATCAGAACGCTTCTCTCATGCTTCAGAGCAGCACCGAGATTGGGTAGTACAGTTTCTTGGGTCCCAAAGCTTCAAGGAGAAATGGGGAAGAAATCGTGCGGAAAACCAGGAATGGAAGTGCAATTTTTTAATGTATTTTTTATTTTAGTTCTACCTCCCCACCACTCTAACTGCTTGCCAGCTGCTACTACATTTACAGTTGTGTTGAAATGGAGCAGGCTGTCTCACGGTGTTGAAATGGAGCATGTTGTCTCACAGTGTTGAAATGGAGCATGCTGTCTCACGGTGTTGAAATGGAGCATGTTGTCTCACGGTGTTGAAATGGAGCATGCTGTCTCACGGTGTTGAAATGGAGCATGCTGTCTCACGGTGCATGCTGTCTCACGGTGTTGAAATGGAGCATGCTGTCTCACGGTGTTGAAATGGAGCATGCTGTCTTACGGTGCATGCTGTCTCACAGTGTTGAAATGGAGCATGCTGTCTCACGGTGTTGAAATGAAGCAGGCTGTCTCATGGTGTTGAAATGGAGCATGCTGTCTCACGGTGTTGAAATGAAGCAGGCTGTCTCATGGTGTTGAAATGGAGCATGCTGTCTCACAGTGTTGAAATGGAGCAGGCTGTCTCACGGTGTTGAAATGGAGCATGTTGTCTCACAGTGTTGAAATGGAGCATGCTGTCTCACGGTGTTGAAATGGAGCATGCTGTCTCACGGTGTTGAAATGGAGCATGTTGTCTCACAGTGTTGAAATGGAGCATGCTGTCTCACGGTGTTGAAATGGAGCATGTTGTCTCACGGTGTTGAAATGGAGCATGCTGTCTCACGGTGTTGAAATGGAGCATGCTGTCTCACGGTGCATGCTGTCTCACGGTGTTGAAATGGAGCATGCTGTCTCACGGTGTTGAAATGGAGCATGCTGTCTTACGGTGCATGCTGTCTCACAGTGTTGAAATGGAGCATGCTGTCTCACGGTGTTGAAATGAAGCAGGCTGTCTCATGGTGTTGAAATGGAGCATGCTGTCTCACGGTGTTGAAATGAAGCAGGCTGTCTCATGGTGTTGAAATGGAGCATGCTGTCTCACGGTGTTGAAATGGAGCAGGCTGTCTCACGGTGCATGCTGTCTCACGGTGTTGAAATGGAGCATGCTGTCTCACGGTGCATGCTGTCTCACGGTGTTGAAATGGAGCATGCTGTCTCACGGTGTTGAAATGGAGCATGCTGTCTCACGGTGCATGCTGTCTCACGGTGTTGAAATGGAGCATGCTGTCTCACGGTGCATGCTGGAAATGGAGCATGCTGTCTCACGGTGTTGAAATGGAGCATGCTGTCTCACGGTGCATGCTGTCTCACAGTGTTGAAATGGAGCATGCTGTCTCACGGTGTTGAAATGAAGCAGGCTGTCTCATGGTGTTGAAATGGAGCATGCTGTCTCACGGTGTTGAAATGAAGCAGGCTGTCTCATGGTGTTGAAATGGAGCATGCTGTCTCACGGTGTTGAAATGGAGCAGGCTGTCTCACGGTGCATGCTGTCTCACGGTGTTGAAATGGAGCATGCTGTCTCACGGTGCATGCTGTCTCACGGTGTTGAAATGGAGCATGCTGTCTCACGGTGTTGAAATGGAGCATGCTGTCTCACGGTGCATGCTGTCTCACGGTGTTGAAATGGAGCATGCTGTCTCACGGTGCATGCTGGAAATGGAGCATGCTGTCTCACGGTGTTGAAATGGAGCATGCTGTCTCACGGTGCATGCTGTCTCACAGTGTTGAAATGGAGCATGCTGTCTCACGGTGTTGAAATGAAGCATGCTGCCTCACGGTGTTGAAATGGAGCATGCTGTCTCACGGTGTTGAAATGAAGCAGGCTGTCTCATGGTGTTGAAATGGAGCATGCTGTCTCACGGTGTTGAAATGGAGCATGCTGTCTCACGGTGCATGCTGTCTCACGGTGTTGAAATGGAGCATGCTGTCTCACGGTGCATGCTGTCTCACGGTGTTGAAATGGAGCATGCTGTCTCACGGTGTTGAAATGGAGCATGCTGTCTCACGGTGCATGCTGTCTCATGGTGTTGAAATGGAGCATGCTGTCTCACGGTGTTGAAATGGAGCATGCTGTCTCACGGTGCATGCTGTCTCACGGTGTTGAAATGGAGCATGCTGTCTCACGGTGTTGAAATGCAGCATGGTGTATGCTGCCTGCATGTTTTGTATGGTAGTCATAGCCAGTGGAATTCTGGACAAGGGAGGACCTCATTACAAGGCAAGGTTGACTAAATTATGCGGTAAAGAACGACCAGTCATGCAGCGTGATGCATACATATATGCAATGCATTGTTTGATAGCATTACTTTATTATTTTGTCATTTGTACACATGAAAGCACTTGGCAACGGTTTCACCTCCTTAATAACAGATTAACACAGAAATACAGCAATAAGAAACAGAACAGTGAATGGCCAAACTTTTGCGAATGGACATCCATTGCATGGCACGTCACCTCATTTGAAACAATTTTCGTCCGGTTTGAGTTAGAAACAATTTTGGTTGTTAAAATCCGCAAATTATGCAGCAGATGATCGATTCTGTGGCAGATGCAGCACTTCATACTCATGCAGAAAGTGTTGCAGCTGCAGAATCGCATAATTCCAGTGGTAGAAGATGGTAGAACAGTGGTCCATGTGCGTCTGAGTTTTTAAACTATAGAAAGTGCTGTGCGTCTCTTCTTTTTCCTTCAGGGAGCTGGGCTGTGAAGTCAATGATCTATTAGAAGTAGGTGCTGTTGAGTGTGGGGTGAAACCAGGCACTAACATTCTTTCTCATGTGCAGCTCATGCTGTGGGTTAGGTGCAGTGGCGGCTTGTAATTTGAGCCGACAGGAGGCGGGAGGGCTACACATGCATACACATACATGCACCCACCCACCCATCTACATGCACATTCACTCACACCCATACATTCACAAGCACACACACATGCCCTGACCATTCATGAGCACATACATCCTCACACACCCATTCACAGCATGCATGCATTAATACAAAGACATTAATTCATACACAGACACACTGAACATTTTTTTAAAAGGCAATCTTACCGCTCTGCAGTGGTGATCTCGGGTGGCTGGAGGGAAGCCCCCAAGGTTCCGGGAGGGTTGGGGCTGCTGCCTCCTCTCCTTGGCTTACCTAAGGTTAGACAAGAGGAGGTGACAGTCTCTTACTTGACGCAGAGTGGGATGGGGCCAGTAAGAGTTGCTTCCCCACTCCATTCTGTGATGAGATGTCACTGATTGACAAAGAATGAGGCACCCTGGTCCAAGTCTATCTGTGACACGCCCCCTCGGTCATGAGGGGGTCGTACCTCAAGGCACTTTGCAGGGCTGAGGCCGTCATGCTCACAGAGCTGTGAAATCCTCAGGCCGGCACCTGAGCACTTAGCGCATGTATAATGCCTTGCTACCTGGCCTGAACATTAAGAGAGTGTCTGACAGGCCGACCTTTATTCAGCCTGACATTCTACATGTCTAAAGACATGTGTGGATGGGGCCCTCCTCCTTAATGATAGGTTGCAACTGGTTAGGTTAGGCTTTCAGGCGCTTCCTGAACTTCTTTGTGCTTCCTTGCCCTTTGTTGATTTAGGTTTTTGTGATGTGACTAAGTACTCTTTGCGAGGTATTTCTCATAGTATCGGAGTGGTTGGACGGGTGCACTTAAAAGAGATATTTGGCGTTGGGGCTGTCATTTTGTCCATGTGCCATCAGTTGATTTTTGTCAATTGCTTTTCATTACTGGTAGGCATTCAGTTGAATCTACAGGTGGCACTTTCTGATTTTGTGCATAAGACTGATATGCCTCTTCTGTAGACCAGTAGGTCTCCTGATACACATCATGCATCTCCTGTTTTTTTTAATCTAATTCACAACCTGAACTGGCAGAAAATGTAAATCTGTACGTTTTTATTTTTCAGGCACAGAGAGACAAAGAAAATGAGAAAAAGAGAATGCTTCTGCTCTTCTGACACCACTAAAGGCAAAAAATCCACAGGTAACGTTGTAACAATCTTATCACATACAAAAACTGCTGCTCTTAAAGTTCTCCTCGGGACTTCAGTTTTTTCAGGCCCTGTCAGGATGTGGTAAACTCCCTCTGCCTTAACCTGAATGATAGGGGTATCCAAAGATATTGGAGTAGATGCCTCACTCACTTATCGGGAGATGCTTCATCATTGGAGTCTTTCCACATCCAGGTAAGATGATACAACCTGGGCAGACTCAACCATAGATGGAATGGGAGTTCTTAGATAAAGCAACACTGGATGAGCAGGGTTCCAGAAGATTTATATTTAAAACTACCTCAAGGTATACCCAAACGCAACGCTTTATTCGGAGGGTACCTGGGGTATGAATAAAAACATGAACCTGTTGGGTTGTACTGAATAAAATTGTTAAGTTGTAGCCCTTTCGCTGTGCCAACATGTTTCAGCCCTCGCTAGTTGAGGCCTTCACCAGGGCTAATTTACTGTTCTATTGTCCATGCTTCTATATTGTGCACACATTCCATGCACCCATGTGAGGCCTAATGCATTCACCTGTCTTCTTTCATAAGAAATATGGAACTACACTAATAAAGATACTGCTAGTTGTAATACTGTTTATACTAATTATATTAATAATACAATTATAAATAGCGCTAGCAAAAAACATGGAAAATACAACTGTGGTATTCATAACAAAAACTAATAATAACATTAATGCTGATGATCGTGATGACAAGTGATATATTTCTGCAACATTAGGTGTATTAATGTGTGACTTTGGAAGAAAAGATGTCCAGCTTTCAATGTACTTGCAAAACTTGCTTTGCAGCCAGGGCAGCAGTTATCGAAACAGATACAAATGCAAAGAACACCAAACAAGGTAAAAACCAGTGCACATCCAGTGATTGTTCCACAGTCAGATTAGAATACACAAAGGAAAGCGTCAGAATGATGAAATGCGGAGAGGCTGTTGACCTGGAAAGAATAGATCGATATGTATTCACTTGCTTTCACTCATGAAATATGACCTGATCCAGGGGGAGGATGGTGTTCCTATCCTATGCTGGTCCTATCTGTTTCCCTAAAAAATGGCCTGAAAGAATTAACACATTAATGAATGGCCAAACTGATTAATTAAATAATTATTAAACTGGTACGTAATTCTATTAACATTTCCTGTACATCAGAACCTTTCACATAAAAAAGATAATGAATGAATCCATATATGTATGAATGGATGTCTTGAATATTTTGTAATTCATCTTATGATACTTTCTGTTTGTTATAACCTTTTGTAAAACTCTTTGCGAAACAAAGCAACCCAGTGACAATAAAGTGGAATCAGAACTAAAACTGAATAGGGAAAATGTTCTCCAGGGTGTTATGTGCAGATATAAAAAAGTGAATCTTGCAGAAAATGTAAAATATGAGATGAAACAGTAGGCACCTCTATGCACACCCGGAAGTTGGAGGCAAACAATACTAAAGAAGGAAAATAAAAGGCAAAGGAAAACAGAATCGTTTTGAGAGGTTTCTAGTGTTTTTCAGTCCTCAGAGCTCAACCCAAATTGTGTTTTACTGGTCTTTCTGTTTGCTTTCCATGTCAAAATGTTGTCTTGAAGCTAGAATGGCCACTCTAAGAAACTGGGGTATTAGCTGCAAAGGATATGAGCTCTTTACAAGTAATGAGTCCACAACTTTCTCTTTAGTGGGAACCACCCAACTAAAAACTACACAGTAATCTACAATGATCTACATTTAGATAGATGGAGCTCCCTTTAGTTGCACCTTTATTCAGCTCTGATGAATGGAAGTACTTTCGGTCACACCTTAAAAACTGTTCAAATCGATGAAAATACTCTTGTTACATCCTCAACACAGTTCAGATCCCCAGCAAACACTGAACTCTATAATCACAACCCCTCCTATATTAGACACAATATAAGGGGGCGTCATAATCAAAATGGAAGGTCTATTGGTTTGGCCAGGGTGTCACCACATTAACAGAAGCAAAACCATCTTATAATCAACGAATGCAACACCATTGAAATCAATTGAGAATAGTACCAATAACATGTATTAAGAGATATGATATATCCTTTTTATTCACATTATTGTCAATAAAATACTACACATTTATGTAGTGGATGCAAAAATCTGTATTTTACTCTCATCATGCTGCCACTGGAACCTGAGGACCAGACAACAGGGATCCGCCACACTCTAGACTAGAGCTCTTATGAAAAACCAAACGCTTCAGATGTGCTTGCAAACACTGACCACGCTTCCTGGGGGCATGAACACAAACCCATGGGAAACGTATAGCAACCCTCTGGGGTTATCCTCCGGGAGGGCTGAGGTAACTGCCCACATGCACTCTAGAGTGTTGTTGGTGCCCCTGGGTACTACTGGTGTCGCACAGAAGAAAGAAATGTGCAAATAACTCAGTACACGAGAGGGTTTTAAGATGCTCCTTTGGCTTAAGACAGTGCATTTGTTAAAAGCCACTTGAATCCATTTTCTTTTCAACAGATGCCCATGAGTTCCTCTTTTCATCATTTAAAAGGGCTAGATGCCTATGCCCCTGAATGGGGCACCCAGCATGCACTTCAAGATTGGGGTAGTGCATGGAGCCCACACCTGCCCGTCTGGGTGGGTCTCAGCCGAGCCGCCTCTGAGGCTGGCATGGAAGCCATCATCTCTTTTCTCCCTGCCTGCTCCATGCGCATGCCATGGCAGGGTATTGGAAGACGGTGTGTGCCTCGCTCCACGCAGACATGAGCGTGGGTAGTGGAGATGCATACCACACTGCAGGAGTACGGTGGTGCTCATCATTTGGTTTCTGTCCCAGAGATATGGTGTCGTCTCAGGACACCTTTCCTCAGGTCGAGCCACAGGGATGGGGTTCCCAGAGCCAAAGGTTGCTGGGGGGGGGGGGGGGGGGGTGACCATTATTGCCCCTGACCTTACACATTTAAGGAAAATAAGCTAGTGAAAAAACTTGGAGGCATGGGCACTGACTGGGGGCATTCTAGGAATCTGTAGAACAATACTCTTTCCTTTCTCAGCCTGGTCCCCCCTCACATGAGGGGCCAAACTTCCAAAGCCTGTTTCTCTGTCCCTGTGGGTCAAATTTTCATCATTATGGTGTCGTTTTGCTATTGATTGAGGGCTCTAGTCACCAGAAGGAGATTTTTTTCTAGGGCTTCTGGACTCTAACTTTATTTCTTGGGTTGGGCTCTTTTCTCCTGCCTTGCTGGGCCAATTTGCTTGGGGAGGTGTTATTTTGCTCCTGTGTGCGAGCTCTAGCCACTAGCAGCATGTCATTCAGGCTTCCGGGCCTCTACCTGTAGTTATTGTTGTGGAGCTGGGTTTTCAATGGTCCTGTTTCTGAATCTATCCTTTGTCTAGGTTCCTAGTACATGCCTTTACCTGTGGCCCTCTACAGCAGCCCCTCTGCAGCCGACCAGCAGAGTACTCTCTATGCCCCATGGCTTTACCTGTCTTTCAGGGAACACTTGTGTCCGCACCCCTTCCTGAAGGGCGAAACTGTGCCCATAATGAGTAATTCAATAAATAATGCACTCATTTCAGCTAAGCACTACAGACCTACACAATGAATGCTTCCTTACAATATAAGGCCTTCACTAGGTCAGACGCAACCTTTGAAGGGTCCCTTCTGTGAAAGGCTAGTTAAGTACAGATACCGTAATGAGCAAAATGGTAGTCTTACAGGCTCAGCCCACGCATGTGTGCAGTCACATGTGCCCACATGTTCAGGTGTAACCAGCCCAGAGCCTCTTGCCCTAGCTGTTCACGAGTGGACCTTATCTTAAAAGGCAGGCCCTGATGATTAGCACTGACAGTCCATTTCCACAACATTTACTATGAGTGAGACTCAGCTGGTAAGACTCACTCAGTCCAAATCATGTAGTCAGAAAGCAAACATTTATGTGGATCAAATTGGCGGGACCCATTTCCTACACCTATTAGTCTCTTTTCCTCTTGACAATACCATGCCAGATGGTGACATGCATAAAGGGAACGAACAAACAAGACATGGTTTGAAGATGAGGATCTTTCTAGGTGTTCAAACTGCTAAGCATTTGTGGCTTCTCCAAAGTCCGGCCACATGCCAATTAGGCCACATGGGCCTCTTGTCTGTGAGACATCAGTTTCTCCTTTATCGCTGCATCCACACAATAAGAGGGTATAGATTTTGATACAAAGTTGAGTATATCTGTTAGCAGAATTATTGTAAAGAATACATACAAGAGGCCCTAAAGAGGGTGTTAAATGCAGATCTTGAGAGAGGAACTGGTCAACATGTGGAGTTAATCTGCCTTCATCTATTGCGTAAGTCAGCAGTCAAGGATGACCTCAGTCGTAGGCTGAACTAGTGACCAAGGAGGAACTTTGTGGGTGATTGTTGGATCCTTGGAGATCTGAATCACCCAAGTGTCTGTCTGGTAATGTAGATCTTATTTGCTTTCTTTGGAGTCCCACACCCTAGATCATGTCCCATGTTGAGGTATTGATTCCCATTGGAGAAAGGTCCTCTGAAGTTTCAGTAAGACCAGATCCATCTTTGCCCTCATTTAAACCAAATAGCCAAAATTTAATAAGTCCTGAAAATGCAGTTTTTGGATTGATTTGGGATTTGCTGTAGAGCTACGTGCTATGTATTGTAGTGAAGAAGTCCCAATGTAAAAAGAAGAGGGCTCCAGCCTGTAGGCCATGAGGCTTCTGATGAGCTGTTTCTAGGTTTGAGAGAGGTGGCACCCTGGTATGGAATTTTCCCTGTTTCTTACTTCCCATGTATCTTCATCTTGCTCCAGCCTAGGAGACGTGGAGCTAGATCAGGTATCCCCCATTATCAAGAAAGTCCATCATCACACCCAAAAACCATCACTTGATCAAGTTGGAATAAGGCAAACAGAGGCATTAACCTCTCAATAGCTGGAGAAGAAGCCCAGAAAAGTTCTGACCAGAGACATTGCAAGTAGTTCTGTGTCCCACCCATTTTTGGCAGACTCTGTCACTTAGGGGCATAGTTACATGAAAATGGGTCAGCTTAGCCCTGCGCCAATGCTAAAAAAAGCTGCCTAGCACCAACTCAGGCACTCTTGCACCACGGTGCAGGGGTGCCTGCATTTCAAGGATGGTTGTGTTTGTGAAAGAAGGGACACCTTCCTGCACAAAAACAACCATTAATGGTGTTTTTCTCCTTCTATGTGTACTGCTTTTTGCAGCACACATTGAAAGAGCAAAACACGAGGAAAATTAAAAGTATTTCTCCTCATTGTGCCATAATAACACCTCCTTTTGAAAGGCGTTAGTTTTATGCACTGCCTCAGATTTACAGACCCTTGTAAATCTGGAGCAGTGTCAAAAGCCATAGGTGTAGCTGGGAATGCCCACAGCAAAACACCCATTGCATGTCCCCTTGCTTCAGAAAACTGCATTGCAGTGATCCATATTTACAAGGCTGTGTTAAGCCATGCAAAGTGGCTTTGCGTGGCCTTATAAATATGGGCTTGCATAGAGCGCCATTGAAGCATAAAAACAAGTGATGCTCCAGTGGTGCTAGGGGCTTGCAAATATGTCCATCAGTATCTACAGCAAGGGTCTCAAACCTTTTCTGTAGCGAGAGCTACTTCTGTTCAGTAAAAGTAGCTACAAAAGGCCAAGCCACTCGTGCAGTGTTACACGACACACCCACGCCCACGCCCAGCTTCATGGACTATTTAAGCCTAATGTCTATAGAACCAGATACTACAATTTGAACAAATACTTTGATAAGGAGCACTATGACAGGGCTGCAATGTGCATCAGTGAGAGTGTGGTTTTGGAGATGTGTGAACATTTGTGCATATGAATGGGATATATGTGTGTGAGCGAATGAGAGTCTGTGTCATATGAACGTGTGGCACAGGACATATCTTGTGCCATATATGGCACAGTTACATGTGTAACACAAACATACAACCATTTTGTTAAATGGGAGAAATTTAAAGTGCAGAAAGATCTTCTGCAAAAATGTTCATAATATGGAAACAAATCTGGCACTTTAAATTTCTCCCACTTAAAAAACTGTTGTATTTTTACATTTATTAATATGACACCGTATCTACCAGCCACACAACACTTTGAATGGGAGAGAAATAAAGAGTTAACTTAATCATTGAGTTAACTTTTCATTTTCATTTTCTCCCATTTAAAAGCATTCAGAAGCATCATTTTGTTCTGACACTTCAATATTGAGTTGATAAGGACTTTTATTTAAGAATGAAATACCTCAGTGCTTCAGTTCTTCACCTCTGGTCTCCAACCTGGGTCTTACATTGGACTCACACTTCTCATTATCAGGCTCTGCTATCTGCAGCCTGATGATAACAATGGAAATTAAACACAGACTTCCCTTAACTTTAAAAGGAAAATGTGACCCTGTGCTTATTTAACAATGAACTCCAGTCTGAGGGCTACTCTGAAGGTGTCTGCAAGCTTCCAGTAGATAGCGATCCACCTTTTGGAGACACCTGATCTACAGCTGTATTTCGCATCATCTTGAACGACACAGGAAATTAGGGAGAAATAGAAAAGAAAGATACTCAAACAATATTGTTTAAGGGAACCAGCCTTTACACCGATGTCTGTACAGGTATGCATGGTAAAGGCTGCGTGGTAAAGGCATGCGTGGTAAAGGTATGCGTGGTAAAGGCATGCGTGGTAAAGGTATGCGTGGTAAAGGCATGCGTGGTAAAGGTATGCGCTGTAACGTCTTACAGACAAGTTTAAAGAATCTGCTAGGGGCCCCAAAGGGACTTTCTGCTGCCTTTTCATGGCAGGAGGACTACCATGAAAAGGCAGGCGGAAAGCGACATCGTAATCCCGTCGGCAGATCCGAGGCTGGCTCTGTCGTCATTTTGGGATTGCATTTCCGCCCGTCAGAAGAAGAGTGGAATTCCCCTGCGGGTTTCCTTCTGACCGCCAGTATCATAATAAGGCTGTCGGATGGAAACCTATGATGTCAGGCGAAAAGCCTCGGACGAGCTGTTGGATGGTTTTCAGCCCAACATCATAATAAGGGTTGGTGTCAACGACTTTGATAAACCAATAAAAACAAGTGGAAACTCGAAAATGGAGAAAATTAAGTGCTGAGTTTTTAAGTGTAACATTGTTCAAGATCTTGATTTCACATCTTACCATTATTCACTAAACATCGGATAATCAGCAGTCAGAAACCACAGTTCAGTAAACTATTTTATTTTGAAGTCAACAAATTCTCTCTGGAACTGATTGTTCTAGTGATCAAAGAGAGAGGAAATCAACAACAAAAATAAATGTATAGACGTTTGAAAGGATCAATGAAAAGAAGTTAAGGGGTCAAAAATTAATGAGAGCAAAAAAGTCCAGGAAGGTTTAAAAACAAATACTTGCTTACACTTTATACAACATGCAGGCGAATTGTAAGGGGAGGGAAAGAACAAAAGCTGAGCTGCCCATTTTCAAACAGATTTGGCCCACAATCCTATGAAAGTACCAGGCGGATAACTTATTACTTATTAGGACAAAAAGTACTTTTAAAAAGTAAACAGCAGTAGAAGCAACCTAGGAATACTTGACAATTTGAATTCCCCTTCATTACATTTGTGTGACATTAAACTGACGGGAAAAATACGTAATTATTGTCTCAAAGTTCTAAATATGAGTCCCACAATAAGTGCTGTAGCTTTGAGAAGTCATTAAAAAAATGAGAAGGGATATGGTGCACTTCGCTTCACTACACCAAATATGTTCATGCACATTCAAGGTGAGGTGGCCCTACATTAATTCAAATAAAACACACACAAAACTAACACAAATGCGTGTTTTTAAAATTCATTCAGAGGTAAGAATAACAATGGCAATGATGTCACTCATATTAGGTTCTAGCTGAAGTTCCCCTCGATAAATAATATTCACTATTTCAAAGAATATCTCCTACCTACCCCATCATTGGATACAGAGTACATACCTGGGGCCGTAATACGTAAAGTGCCCCAGGGGAGCAAAAGGCGTTTGCATCTGCTTTGCACGATCCGCAGCACTTTGGTATTACAGAAGGGGCCGCAGATGCTTGTGTGAACCCATCAGTAATACCACAAGCACTGGCGCACATAAAGCCCCAGTGCTACCTCCAATAGGGGGTTCCGTCATTTGCATGCGGTCATGCCCCATGCAAATGAGGGAATCCCTTTGCCTCTGTGCCCGCGCCATATCACTGATGCGAGTACAGATGCAAAGAAACCCTCAGGAGGCACACTGACAATATGCCACCTCAAAGGTGGCGAACTGTCAGTGTGCCCCCCAGAGCAGTCCTCTGCAGGGGGTCCCATGGACCCCAGACATCTCCTTGTAGGTGGGTGCAGTCACTGACTGCACCCGCCTGTAAAGGAATCTCTATTCCCCTTTAAAAGGCGGTTGCCGCCGGCACAATGAAACACAGAGCGGCTGTAAAGCAGCGGCTCCGTATTTCAGGTGAAAGTGCTGCTCCCAGGGCAGCACAAGTTCGAGGCTGCCCTGTGGGCCGTGCATTCTCTATAATGTGGTGCACTTTCCTTCATTGCGCCGGGTGCACCTTTAGAAAGGTGCACCCGGTGCGATGAAGGAAAGGGTGCTGCATGTGTAATGCAGTTACTGAATATGAACTTGACTAAGCTAGATATTCGTTGCATCACCAATTACACTAAATGCAGACTACATCCCAAGGAACTAGGGGGCATATTACCAAGCAATAGCGATAATTATCGCTATTGCTTGGTTAGAGACAAAAATTTACCGCTGAGCTGCGTCGATGTTTACCGCAAATAAACCTTGGTATAACCAAGGTTTAACGCAAATGCGATAAAAATCGCCGCAAAGCATGAATATCGCTGAAAAGTCAGCGATATTCATGCATTACCGAGCTAATGCTCTTAGCCATGTTATCCACCTCCCGTTGGATAACATGGCTAAGAACTGCTCAGGGCAGGTGTTAGCTTTTGGAGATATTCGCGCTTAGCGCGAATATCTCCAAAAGTTGGTGATAGGAGATAGCAATGTTAGCGACTGTTTTCAGTCGCAAACATCTTGGCACGCCCACTTTGCATGTCATTAGTGATAAATATCACTGACATGCAAAGTGGGGCCAAAGATGGTCGCTATCTCCTACTAGCTGTCGCTAACTGGTGTTAGGGACAGCTAGGTAATAGGGAGATAATTTTATCTCCGCTTTCTTGGCTTTTAAAGCCAAAAAAGCAGAGATAAACCCCCTTGATAATATGCCCCTTAGACCTCTTTAACACAGACTCATACAGATGCCAACTCACATGGTTTCATCATGGCCAGGGAGCACCCCTCCCAGACACATCACATGAAATACCTAAACAACCTTATACCATCTCTCACTCAGCTGCAAATTCAAATCATGCTCCCAGAAAGCTGCATTGCCACAGTTCAGGATGTGGTTGGCAAAACCCTGGTACTCTATTCCCCAAATCCACTTTGGACCTTAGAAAACAGACGGATATACAGTCTTCTTCAACCACCAGACTCCTCTAAACATTGCAGACATTCAGAAGAAAAGAACGCGTGTTATTCATCCAACTTCTGAATTTAATTTGAAATAAAACAATAGAGTAAACGGAATAAATCTACTTAATTTAGGAAAAGGCACATAACGGAACGCTCACGTTCTATGGATGTCAGTGATACTAGGAGTCACAGACATCATGCAATGTGCTGTTTTTTAGCCATAGAAGTCACTGTATCCTCCCACTACACTACTTTTCAGGCTACACAGTTAGCACTCCGATCGATCCATTTATTGATTGAGTAAGACCAGATTGATTGCTTTGAGAAACATGGAGTAATCATTATTTTAAATGTGCATGCCATCGTCTATGATTTCACTTGTGTTATGTATGAATTCTCTACTTTCACTTGGAGATGCATTTTATAATTATTTGTATTTTGGCATTGTTTTTTAATCAGATGTTTAACTATTTAAACCGAAGTACAATCAAATAGATCACCACATAGCTGTTGCATTTTTATCCTAATATTTCAATACAATTCAATTCAGGGCACTTGTAGAGCGTGCAGCTGCCACCGAAGTGATAAGCTCTGGGAAAAAGAGAGGCCTAAGAAAGGGTCAGAAACCTATAAGCCTACTAGGCAGTAGACAAAAAGACGGGTTTTGAGACTATGAATTTTTTCTGTCAATGGACCGCCAAATCCACGGTGGCGGTGTGGCTACTGCCGCACCAGTGGTCCAACCACCATATTTCGAGTTGGGCAGTTGGACTTCCATGGGCTGCCATGGGAACGCTGTTACCGCCAGGTATCCGCGATCCATGGCGGTCTTGCAGCGGTCAGAGGCTTGCAATATGCTGGTGGTGCCGCTGCGGCGCTACCAAGCATATTACAAGTTTCCTCACTGCCACAGTTTTCATTGCCTGAACCCGCCATGAAAAGTATGGCGGTGAGGAAACAAAGTGGACCCTAAAGGGAATCCTCTTGCCTCAAGGCCTGGGGTTGCATGCAGGGGGTACATGGTGTGCTCCCCTGTGTGCATGCACCCGCTGTTCCTGCCCTGCATGGACTTCACAGTCAGACAGGGACAAGCTTTGGCAATCCGTTGGCGATGCCTTTCTAGAGCTCACTTATGAACCTTACTATGGCAGCACCGCATAACCACCAAAGGACCACCCACCAGACAAGGAGAAAACTCCAAATTTGGAGGGTGGTCATGTTTGGTGGTGTTGGCAGCCCACTCCCACACCACCAAAGTCGTAATTAGGCCCTAAGTCTGAAGCAAGATTTAGAGGGACTTTACCGCAGACTGAGTAGGAGTGCATTCCATAGTTTGGAGCCAGAAAGATCTCCCACCTCTTCTTTCTTTGTGCATGTGAGGATTGTTAGATTTTAAGGATTGGGATTGAGATTAGGGCTCCTGTCTTCTCCTGAGGACCTTTGTGGATAAAGGCCTTATAGGTAAAGGTGAGAGCCTTCAATTTGAACCTCTGGAAGACAGGGAGCTAATAAAGATGCCGAAGATGAAGAAAACTGGAGAACGTGGGGGAATCTTCAAGATTAGGCGTGCAGGGGAATTCGGGATAGTTTTGAAACATCAAATTAGGAAAGCAGGCAGACCTAAATAAAGGCTCTTTGTATAGTTCAGTCTTGCCGTGACCATGGCATGGACAATTGTTTGCCAACGGTCCTCCGGAAAAGGTGGAGCATACTCCAGAGAGCCCTCTGGGTGCCAAAGCAAATTGAAGGTAAATACATGATTTTAGGCTTAAAAGTGAGATTAGAATCACATTTTATCCCATGGTTCTTCACAACCGGTGCTGGGGTGGGGGGACCCAATTCTGTTGCCACCACATGCTAGCATTCGAAAATGACATGGTGTCAAAGAAGAGGATCTCAGTTTTTAAGTCGAAGGCAGCTTCCAATCATCCATTCCACAGTTGCCTTCCAGTAGGCCTTGAAATAGCTCAGGGTTGCTGGCGCGTTTTCATGAAAAGCCAGGAGGAGTTTAGTGTCATCCATATAGGAGACTACCCGCACCCCCCAGGACTCAGTAAATTTACCCAGAGGCTTCAGGCAGATAGTAAAAGGGTGAGGCTGGGTGCCGAACCTTGGGGCACTCCGCACTCCAGAGAAATGGATGAAGATGTGAATGGTGGCAGGAAGACTGCTTGAGAGCAATCTTTCAAGATCGATTTGAGCTAGAGTAGAGCATGGTCTCTGATTCCAATTTTCTCGAGTCTGTCTAAACAAAATAGCAAGGGAAACAATATCAAATGCCATGGACAGATTCAAAAGTATGACCACATCCAAGGAGCTCTGTCAAGATTTTCCTTAATGAATTCTGAGACCTCGAGTAGGGCAGACTCCGTACTGTAATCTGCATGAAAACCTGATAGTGAGTGGTGCAGAAGGAGATCAGAGTCTAGGAAGTAAGATAACTGCCTGTTGACCCTTTTCTCCAAATGTATGGCAAAAATGATGCAGATGCTAACAAATTACAACCTTATAGACATCTGGCGACACCGCAATCCACATCAAAGAAAATATTTGTGTCATACACCTGCGACTAGTACATATAGCAGACTAGATTATTTTTTTGTACAGTAGGGGGCAGCTAATCGAATAGAAGAGGCACAGTATCTGGCTCGGTATTTATCAGATCATTCTCCACTGCTTATAGTATACACACTGGGTCAGCCAAGATCTAAGGTACCACTTTAGAGATTTAACACAGAGGCACTCATAGATCCGGTATATAAAGCTACGATAGGAAAAGAAATCCAGTCAAATTTTGACATAAATAGCAATACTGCCATCACGAAAGCACTAGAATGGAATGCCACGTAGGTAGTAATAAGGGGGGTTTGTATGTCTACGGAGGCAAGAGTCAAGAAAACGCTAAAGCCGGATTTAAAATGCCAAGAACAACATTTGGCTGACTTAGAAAAGGTACTCCCATTGAACAGAGAGAGTCCTGAGGCTTGGGCGGCACAACAACAAAAGTTAGGGGATATATGGGAAACAATAAGCAAATATAATAGAAATAAGTGTAGAAGACCATGGTATTTGGAGGGTGACACGGTCGGGCATCAACTGGCGCAATTATTCACCATGTAGACGCAACCTTAACCAATACTTGCCATTATGGACGAACAACGACAAATGTTCTACCCGCAACACGAGATCAATAAAGTTTTCGTTACCCACCTAACTAAGATATATGCGGAGCATCAAGACCCCATGCATACCCAGTCTATAGAAGTGTTCTTGGAGGGGGTGGAAGTGCCCTGGCTCGAGCAGGAAACCCAAGGGGCCCCTGTTATAGAGGAGGACATTAGAGCAGCAATAAATTATTTGAAAACTGCAAAATTAACTGGAATGGATGGCATCACAGCAGAATTTTATAAGGAGTACACCAGGTGATTGTTCCAAGATTGCTGGAGGTTATTGCAGGAACGAAAGAAAGAGGAGAATTACCAAATTCAATGCAGGAAGCGTTGAAAGTAATGATTCCTAAACAGGTTAAGGATCCGCTGGTCCCCAGTTCATACAGGCCCATTTTTATGCTGAACGTTGACCACAAAATCATAAGTCAGGTATTGGCGAGCAGACTGCTTCCCAGTTATCCCCAACTAGTACATGCGGATCAGTCCAGGTAGGAACATGCTCAGAAATATTCAGCGTCTAGCGCACTTAATGCAGGCGCTGGGGGGTAAGGCACATGAAAGTGCTTTGCCCTTCCTAGACATCGAACAGGCATTCGACTCGGTCAGATGGGAATATTTATGAGAGGTGCTTTTAAAAATGGGTTTGGGCTCAGGGTTCGTTGACTGGGTTAAACTGCTTTACACTAAGCCTATGGGGTGGATCCGCACAGGACTATATGTATCAGATACTAAGATACTACAAAGGGGAACGAGACAGGGAAGTCCGCTTTCCCCTTTGTTATTCACCCTTGCAACGGAGCAATTGGCGTGTCACCTCCGGGAAGTGCTGCGTGGGCATGGTTTTACAGTGGGTCATACAGAACATGTTGTGTCTCTATACACAGACGATGCGTTGATGTACCTTGGTCGACCGACACAATCTGTACCAATATTGCTCGATGCTCTGGGACGATTTGCTGTGGCTTTGGGTTTCACAGATTAATACGCTTAAATCCCAACTATTGGCAATAGGGTGACGGAGAGGGAAGTAGAGTCCCAGCCCCTGAGCTAGGGTTCCCTTGGGAACCGGAAACTGTGCGTTATTTTGGAATATAGTTTGCCAGAGGAAAAGGTACTTTCTACAATCTACATATAGACAGAGTACTCAAGGGCCTACAAGGCAGTATAACTTTTTGGAATACACTGAAGCTGTCTTTGATGGGGAAGATAGCCTTAATAAAAATGGTGGTATTACCCAGGTATCTTTATACCATGCAAGCATCATTTTATGAACTACCCCATGGAGTATTCAAGGTGCTGGATGTACTTCTACGCAACTCTTATGGAATGGATAGCGGTGAAGGGTAAGCTTAGAGGTGATGAAAATACAGTGGGGTAAAGGGGGGTTGGAAATTCCAGATTTAGAAATATACCACCTGCGTCGCAACTACAGCATACCATAGCATGGCTGGATACAGATCCTTTGTGGGAGCGAAATTTGTTGGAGGGCTCTTATGGTATGCAACAGCTCGGAGCACTTCTCTGGTCAACCGGGAAACAACAGGAGAACTCCCCCCCCCCAATTATTGGGCTAATGCTGAGAATATGGAACAGGTCTTTTAAACATCTTATTAAGGAGAAACCCTTTGCTCCTGAGGCATATATTTGGAATATACCGCAGTTTGCTCAAATAGAATGAGTAATATCAACTGACAAATGGAAACAAGGGGGCTGTTTGATGCTCTCAGATCTAAATCCGGCAAACAGATGTATTACTTATCTGGACACGGTAGACGCGTTTGAATAGGGGACGGGACAATTCTTGCAATATGTTAAGATAGCAGCTATGGCCCGACAGCTTTGGCTGACATTTCCAGAGCCCCCTGACCATACCCATGCACTGGTCACCATGATTGCAATGGCGGGAGGCCGGAAACTGGTTACACACCTATATAGGGCATTCAGAGAAGATACAAAGATTACACCCTTGAAGGTAGAGAGGAGGTGGTAAGAGGTTTGCACGCAAGAGATTACGGCAAAAGAGTTCATATGACGTGCCTTTCACCCAAGCGATTAGACGCCACAAATGCGTCTCGAGACCTGAAATGCCACCGATGTTGGCACTCACAGGCAGATTTTGTGCATATGGTATGGTACTGCCAAACAATTCAGGCATATTGGGCAGCCGTCCTAGACCAATTGAATAGACTAACAGGGTGGAAGATAGCCTAAAGACGTGCCTCCGTGGTCTGATCCCCAAGAACCCCAAGCGTAAGACAAGTAGGCAATTTTTAGTTTGGGGGCTCACAATAGCTAAAAGGAGAATTGCAATTCACTGGCTGGCGCCACAGGGACCACTAGTGGATAAATGGAGGGCGGGTTTGAAAGAATGGGCGTTGGCTGAAAAGGAACATATAAGAAAAACTAGGGCCGTTGACAAACACCCGGAGGTGTTGCTGGCATGGGGGACAATGGCGCGATAAATAGAGGAGATTGCCCCAAATCTGGGGCAATGCCTGCCGCTTTGTTAATGCAAATGCAGGGGGGTACCAAAGGTACCCCCCGGTGTGTGCACCCCCACCTCTCCTTCAATCCAGGGGCCCCCGAAGGGAAGACCGCATGCCTTTCCGTGGCGGTGAAAGGCATCTGTTCTGGCCCATCCACCATGTTAGACCTTTTCCGCCCCGGTCGCAAGGCAACCGGGGCGGAAAAGCGGCGGACGGTCTTTCCGTCCGCCGCGGTCCCCCCAGCCATACTAATATGGCGGGGGGCATGTAGGTGAGGATGGCGGGCGGATTGCCCGGATATTTTAATTTAACATATTCATTAAACATTATAATATGTATGAAATTGTTTTCATTAAAAAAATATATATATATTAGATTTAAATATTTATATTTGTTCTTATTTAATGTAGCTATTAATATATTTGATTTGTTTGAAGTGAACTAATCTCTATTTACTGTTGCACAGACTGGAGTGGGAACAGAAAAATGTATCCCTCCGCTATCCAACGCTTTCTCTACTGTTCCATAAACAGGAGTGGGAAAAGTAAAATGTACCCCTCCTGAGTCCAAAAATGTCCCTACTGTTCCACAGACTGCTGTGTGAATAGTAAATTGTTACCCCTCCTGAGTCTAACCTTTTCCCTACTGTTGCACCGACTGGAGTGTGAATAGTGAATTTTACCCACTACAATTCAACACAGTCCCTACTGTTGCAGCGACTGGAGCGGGAAAAGTAAATTGCAACGCCTCCTGAGTCCAACCTTTTCCCTACTGTTTCACCGACTGGAGTGGGAATAGTAAATGTTACCTGTCCACAATCCAACACTTTCCCTACTGTTGCAGTGACTGGAGTGGGAGTAGCAATTTGCATCCCTCCTGAGTCCGAAACTTTCCCTACTCTTGCACAGACTGGAGTGCGAACAGTACTTTTACCCCTCCTGAGTCAAATTATTTAACTATTATTGCAGAGATTGGAGTTGGAATAGTGTATGTATTATTACAACAAATTTACAGTTTTGTTTATAATGTTTACATTTATATTATAATGATTTCTGAGTATTTAACATTATATTATTTGTATTTATTAATGTTTATAATGTGTACTATATTTTTAGAAAATGTACATTTTTATTTTGTTTATTTTTTCATGTGTAATTACATTGGTATGTTTTTGTATATTTTTTTCCAGTTTATTCATTACAGTTTGTAATTTAGTAATGGCGGCATCGAAATAAAGTAAAATTGAGCACTCATCTGGTTGTCCATGTCTGTGTATTTTTGACACAATATTGACGTCCCACGATATTTGTGGGTTAGATATTTTGTCAGTGAACCGTCACACTGCAGTGATTTCCAAAGCAGCTGCAAGGACATGCGTTGGGCTGCATCGGTTCTGCTGGAACCACAGATGGGCTTGCAGAGCACCTTTAGGTCCACTTTCAAGGGTCCATAACTGGAGTGGCACCACTTGGAAGGGCAGAACTCACAGCTGGCAGAGCCCAGGTGCTAAGTTCAAGAGGGTTGGAGACTGTTCTGTCCCTGAGGCTTCTGATTAGGATGCCAGGTGACTGGCCTTGGAGTCACACTGATGGTTCTGGCTTCAAAATGCAGGTTCAGTCCTTCGCTCAGGCATAAGGGCAGCAGGGCAGCAGGACAGCAGGGCAGCAGGGCAGCAGGACAGAATGGCAGCAGGGCAACTGAGTAGCATTCCTTCTGGCACAGAAGCACAGCAGTCCTTCTGAGCCCTCCACAGGTTCAGACGTGTAATAAAAAGTTGGGTCTGAAAGTCAAAAATGTATATCTAGTACAAAGCCGGGTCCTCCCTTAATTTGAACACAAGCAACCCAGGAATTGTTTTGTCCTAGTTATGGGCTCATCAGATGGTTACAGCGTAGTTCAGAATGCTTTAATTATCTCCTACGGGCTTGGCAGTTCGGGCTCAACTATTTCCATTGGAGCAGGGTCAAGACTGATTTGCATATAACTAGGCCCAAACTCAGGTGGCATGGTATGCAAAATGAAAATGGATTGGGATGCGGCCAAAGTAATTACCAGTGACTGAGGTTAACTTAAGCATTCCATCCATCACTTTTTTGTATACTTTGATGTGTTGCCCTAAGGGGGACGGTTATGCCCAGATGTAGGTCCCGTGCACACTGGGCCACTGGAACCAAGCTGTACCCAGCTGATAAACCCATAACTGGGGTCAAACTGGTCCTGGGCTGCTTAAGTTCCACTTCAGTGAGGACTTTCCTTGGCAGTTCAGACTTCTGATAGGAGCATGGTCAAGACTGATTTGCATATAGATGCGTCCAAACTGAGGTAACATGGTGTTCAAAATAACAATAGATTGGGATGCGGTCCCAAGTAGTTACCAGTGGCTGAGAAAAATTCAAGCATTCCAATCATCATTTTTTTGTATAGGACCAGGAACCTACAGGCAATGATTCCCAAGATTCGTCCAGTTTGACCAGGTGCGCAGGCTTTTTCCTATCTGGGGCCGTCAACATGCAATAAGCTCCCTCCTAAGCTCCAGTCTTTGGAATCAATTACCATGTTCAAAAAAAGGACTGAAGGCATGGCTGTTTGTACAAGAATAGAGGTCTTGCCAAAATTTGTGGTTCTACCCATGAGCTGCATGCAAAGACACTTCCACGAGGAGCTGCGCGCTATGTAAGTACCACTTCTTTCATTCACTCATACTTTGATTGGAATGATGGCCAGATGGGTAAGGGAAATCACATGTGCTTGTACAGTGGTCATTATGGGCAAGATGGCATGGAATGGGTGATGGAGGCATCAAGTGTTTGCACAGTAACCTACATGGACATGGTGGTACTGTGTGGGTAAGGGGAGTAAAAGTGTGTGCACAGTAGGCTTGATGGGCACGGTGGCAAGTTGTGGGTGAGGGGAGTTAAAAGTTTCCACACAGTGGCCTTTGAGGGGCATGGTGGCAAAGAGTGCGTGAGGGAAATTACAAATACACAAAAGAATTAAGCATGGTGGGACAGTGTTTGCTTAGTGAATAACAAGTGCTTGCACAGTGACCTCGGTGGGCATCGGGTGGTTATTATTCACCTTCCTACCATTATGCCACTGTGCCCACAAAGCATAGAGTGCACGCACTTGCAATTCCCCTCACCCTCACCCACACTTTGCCACCATGCACACACCAAGCATACCACTCTGAGGTATGTCCCTTTTATTTTGAAGCTACAGCGATGGAGAACATTTTATTTTAAGACTTGTTTAATACGAAGCAAGAACATGGTCGGTTGAGTAAACACAAAAATGACAAGTAAAACATTCTATCACAGGTCACCACGTGCCAGCCTGAGCAAAGTGAGTCTGGAAGGCACAGGGACGGCACGCAGCTAAGCAGGTTCCAATTCACGTCTGTCATGCGCAATACACTGGGCAACGCAGGGCTGCGCCCGGCGGCCTTCGGGCCCCACTCATTCCGGATAGGGGCGGCCACAACGGCGGCAATGCTTGGGATGCCCGAAGCAGGCATCAAGGAAGTTGGACGATGGAGGTCACGGGCCTACAAGACATATGTGAGGCCACAGTTGCTATGACCAAGACCAAGCAACCAGGCCCGGGCCGTGCAACGAGTGACACTGTTTCCTTCCTTTAACAGGACAGAGACCGCGCCTGGTATGGGTGGTGGGGCACTCATTCATCTCTAGAATGCAGAGCTGGTGGCGGGACGGGGGATTCAAGGCAAAAGGAGCACCGACGGACACGTGCATCCGGTGGTTCGGCAGGCCGGGAATGAGATGGAAACAGCTCGCGGCGGCACTCGAGGGGCTCAGGGCGGACGCAGCCTGGCACCCGGACGTCCGGGTAATACACCTGGGGGGCAACGACTTGGCACAGCTAGGGAGGCGGGCACTCCTCCACAGTGTGCAGAGAGACCTGACAGAGGCAGCCAGGGCATTCCGGGGATCAACAATCGTGTAGTCGGAGGTGATCGGCCGGCAAGTCTGGCGCGGGGCAGAGTCACCGAAAGCGGTAGACAACTCCCGCAAGAAACTGAACATGGCAGTGAGTAAATTTTGCCGAATAAACGGCCTGGCGTGCGTCAGGCATGGGCTCATCCTCACTGGCCGCCCCGAGCTATTCACCAAAGACGGCGTGCACCTGTCAGGCAAAGGAATGGGCCTGTTCTGGAGTAATCTCTGGGGGGCTATGGTGCTGGCCGGGTGCAAGTAGAGAGTACACGGCGTAGTCGGAGGGGGAGCCGAAGGGAGACGGGAGTCTCCCGTTCGGCGTGGCGGAGAACTACGCGGATTAGGGTTGGTAATCATGCACACCGGAGGGCGGTGTGCCAAGAAAAGAACACTAACCTTGGGATGCCTCACGGCTGGGAGACCTGGCTAGAAGGCCAGAGGGTAAGACCACTCACCTTCAGATGCCGCACGGCTGGGTGAGGTGGCTTACCGGAAAAGGGGGCAGCAAAACGGAGACGGCGCTCGCAGCCCAGCCCCTGCCGGATGGCAGGGCACAATTGGAACCGGAAGGTAGCGAGTTATGGCCTAAATTCGGGGACTGACGCTACCCCTCTCCCCCTTTCAAGGGGAGCACAAAGCCAACCAAAGGCAAGCAAAGGAATGACCCCCAAGGGTCGAAGAGACTGAAACAAGCAAACACCAAAAATAATGTCTACATTTTTACTTTTGTATCCCATAAAAAATAAAACTGCGGCCAACAAATGACCACAACAAGAGAGAATATGTGTCTGTGGTTAATATGGGGTTGGCATGAGGGGAGCACAGTATGATGGTGTATGGATGCAAAGAAGGGTGGTGGGGGCAAGTGCGAAGGTTATGCCACTGTGCCCAAAAAGCATAGAGTGCACGCACTTGCAATTCCCCTCACCCTCACCCACACTTTGCCACCATGCACAAACCAAGCATACCACTCTGAGGTATGTCCCTTTTATTTTGAAGCTACAGCTATGGAGAACATTTTATTTTAAGACTTGTTTAATACAAAGCAAGAACATGGTCGGTTGAGTAAACACAAAAATGACAAGTAAAACATTCTATCACAGGTCACCACGTGCCAGCCTGAGCAACGTGAGTCTGGAATACTGATGCATTGCACTCAGTGTCAGGGCCTTTGCAAGCAATGCCCACGTTTTTCATTTGAAAACACATCAGCTTTCTCGTAGCATCTCGCTCGAGCACAGCGGCAGATTGAAGCACCGTCGCACATGAAAATGGCATTCTCTGGAAGCCCCTCCGTCCCAGCTATGCGTCACCCCGTGACCTGCGGGGCCTCCCGCGCGCGCGGGGGTCAGGGGCCGCTGCTCAAGCAAGTCACACAAACACAGCAATCAGGGCACAATGCTGAATAATACAGTCCCTGGAGACCGGAAGTCAGCACAATAATAAATTCAAAAAATGGACTTCCTATTAATAGAGTACAGGGGGTGGCCCAAGTGAACAGGATTTCCACGAAATACCAGTTTCTTTGAGGAAGGGATGAATTCCCCTCGCGACAAGCAAATAAATATTGTATACCATATCTTTCTCATGAAAGCGAAAACCTGGAACTGCTTTCGCGCTGTGGCACACAGCCTTCTTCTAAACATCACAGGGTGTATATGTGTAACGCTCTGAGTAATTTGGCGTGCACAAATACTATTGTGGGGATTTACAAACTGAATTATGACCCTTTCACATCCTGGGAATGATCGGATATCTCTGTCAGGCTGGTTACAGAATTGCTGGTGTTATAGGGGAGGATTTTTCTCCAGATAGAAAATATCAAATAAATTCATGAAAAATACGTGTTTACACATTTGGAAACCTTTCCCACTGTGTGTAATTGTACCCTGTATACAATTTTTCACAGAGGGTATAGGAAGAAGCAAGTAAGTAGCATGAGGTGTATTAGTACTCCAAGGGCTATATGACAGCATACAGCAAGCTCTTTTTGTTTGCGTCGGGGGCACCTTGCAAACAAGGCGAGTGCGCTGTGTTATATTGAATGTGGTGCCCTCATGGCAGCTGAGAAGTTGTGCTGTATGTTTCACTGTGCAGGAGGCGATCCGCCTGCAGTTTAGAGGGCTTTTGAGGACCCCTTGCAGGCGGGTGTAGTGAGTGACTAAACCTGCCTGCAAGAGGTCCATAGTGCCCCTTCTCCCCTCCAGAGGACTGCCATCAAGGGGCACATTCTTTTAGGTGGTACACTATCGTGGCACCTCCGGACAGCATCTATAAGATGTCAAGGTAGAGGAGGCGAAGGGGTTCCTTTGTTTGCATGGGGTCACGCCCCATGCAAGTGAAGGAACATACTTTGGGGATAGCGCAGGCGCTATATGTGAGCCAGCGCTATCTGTATTACAGATGCACAAGTATCTCTGGCCCTTTCTTTTTTTTTTTTTAACTTTTTTTTTATTGCAGGAAAAAGAAAGCATCATTAGATTACGTACAGATTTTGGAAACAAAAATATCCAAAAATAAATTTAACCATCAAATACATACAGAGGATGATAATGTACATTCTTTGAGAAAAAAAAAATAACTAAATAAATAAATAACTAATAATAATAAAAATAGATCATTTTAGTTGCTGCTGGTACATATAAGTCAAATAAATCAAATAAAAGTACCCCAAATCCTTTGCCTTGCTTTCAATGCCTTAGTACCCCTTAACTTAGCCAACGGTAGTTCCATTGTGTGTATTTCATTAATAAGATTCCACCACTCCATAATATTGGGTGGTTCCTCCGAGATCCAAGTCCGTGCAATAACCAACCTGGCGCAAGCAAAAGCAATAGAAATCAGGTCTTTATGTTTATGATTAGTATCTTGTATATCTAGCAGTACTAAATGTGCAGAAAGTGTAGGAAATATAATTTGTCTGCTGTTTAGGACCGCGGTTAATCCTTTCCAGAATGTTGTAAGTTCCGGGCATTGATATAACATGTGTTCAATGCCGGCGGCTTCTAGATTGCATTTGGGACATTTAGTTTGCTCACTAGAGCCCATTCCCATGGTCCAGCTAGCAATTCTTTGTGGTGTATAATATATTTGAGTCACCGTTCTATATAATTGAAGCCTTAGATTTGATGATTGTACCACCAGATTTATCTGTCTAAGCGAGCCAGCAATCTGGCTTGGGTTGATGTTCAGACCTAATCGGTTAGTCCGTTTGGCCGCCATGTTTTCACAGTCTCCTTGCTTGTGGCTATTTAAGTAGGTATAGCTTTTACTAATAAGTGATTTAGTATCTTTCGAATGGATGAATTTTAAAGTATCTGAACTTTCTATTTTTCCAATTTTCATTTTATTAACAAAGAAATCTTTCATCTGAATGTATTTAAAATACATAGTATCTCTAATTTGGTAACTTAATTTTAGTGCATTGTAACTCAAAAAACCATCCGAACCAAATAAGTCACCTAGAGTGCTTATACCGTGCTCCAGCCAAAAAGCTGCCGCACCATCGGAGAAGAAGTCTGGTAACCCTGGGTTCCCCCAAATCAATAGCTCTGCATTAAAGAAAGGAATCTTACCAAAAATCATTATTTGGTCCCTAATTCTTTTGATGTGTCTCGCGGTCTTAAACTTGACTCTCTTAAAGTAGTTGGGGTCGTGCACGCAGTACAAGAATTGGTTACTGTCTGCTCCCAGCGTAAATTGGTGGAATAATAGGGAGGAGTCGTTGATTATTAGGCTACGTATACGTTGAAAGAAAGTTGCAAAGAAGTATATTTTAAAATCTGGGAAGTTTAAACCCCCTTTTTCAATTGGGAGTTTCAAATAAGCTATTGATCTACGAGCTTTTTTATAGCTCCAAATATATCTGCTGCAAATACTCTCTATTTTTTTAAAATATAAGTTGCTAAGTTGGAGGGGGATAGATCTAAATAAGTAAAGTAATTTTGGTAGGATCTTCATCTTTATCAAGTTTTATTCGTCCTACCAGGCTCAAAGGTATTTTATGCCAGTTTTTTAAAGATGCAGTTATTTCCTTAAGTAAGGGGTCATAGTTCAATGCAACAATTTTATCTGTATCTGCTGCAAGCTTGACTCCCAAATAGGTAGCATGAGTACAAAGTCCTGTAATTGGTTGAGCAGGTTTGTAGTTGGCAATTACTTGAGTTTTGTCAACATTTAATTTGTACCCGGATATCTCTCCAAATTTACTAGCTTCTTTAATTATCTCTGGAAGTGCCGAAACTAAATCTGTTTTAAATATCGCTATATCATCAGCGAAGGCGGTTATTTTCAAAGTCTTGCCACCATGATGTATTGGTATTATATTATCTTGAACAGATAGTGCATTTAAGAATGGTTCTAAGGCTAGAGTGAAGAGCAGGGGTGATAAAGGGCACCCCTGCCTTGTCCCCCTTTTAACTGCGAAGTTAACTGAATTGGCTCCAGCATAGCTAACTGTTGCTAATGGTAGTTCATACAATGATCGGACCCATCTAAAAAATTGTCCCTGAATGCCGAATGCGTTCAACACCGCCCACAGGTATTCCCACCCCACTCGGTCGAACGCTTTCTCTGCGTCTATCATAACGATTCCGAGTGGGGTGGGGACAGTCGAGGCTACATCAAATGCAGTCACAGCAGTATTAATGTGAGTGGTGGTGTCTCTCCCCACCACAAACCCATGCTGTTGGCAGTTCACTATATCAGGCATAATAGGGGCTAGACGATTAGCGAGAATTTTGGCAAAAATCTTGGCATCAGTGTTTATTAATGAGATGGGCCTGTATGAACCTCGGTCATCTGGTGGTTTACCTTTTTTTAGAAAAAAAATTATTTTAGCAGTTCTCCAAGATATAGGAGCACTTCCTGTTTGACCTACAGAATCTATCACCAAGTGAAAAAGCGGTATGAGATCTTTCTCGCATATTTTGTATAGTTCTATAGGCAAACAGTCTTCTCCCGCCGCCTTGCCTGAAGGCAGTGCTTGGATGGCAGTCTTTATTTCAGTAATGGAGATCTTAACACCAAGTTGCTCGATTGTTTCCGTTGGAAATCGATTGGGCAAAAATTTACTTAAATAATTTATAATTTCTTCTTGAGAGGGTAAATGATCTGGAGTATATAAATGACTATAGTATTTAGCATCGAATTACATGAGTGGAAGGGGGAACTACTTATATTGGGAGATTTCAACTGCGTTATGAATTATAAGAAGGATTTCACAAGTAAAATTAACACAATAAGGATGCGTAGAGTTAGAGCAGCTATAGTGGAATTGGGTAGGTTACATAATTTGAAAGATGTCTGGCGCATTAAGTACCCTACCATAGCAGGATATACATACTACTCGGCCCCCCACAGAGTTTGTTCCAGAATCGATATGGTATGGGCAACAGATAGAATTGTGGATAATTGCAATATAGAACTCTGCCCGAGAGTCACATCCGACCACAATCCCATACTATTCGAATTTAAAACCCTTACTAAAGAGCAATCCCCCCGACAGTTTACATTCCCTAGGTATCTATTTACAGACGCCGAATTTGTCATGGGTATTAAAGGACATATAAATGAATTTATAACACTTAATATTCACTCAACCTCAGTTAATTTCGTGTGGGACGCATGTAAATGCAGCATTAGAGGCTATGTGCAACAATACATTCTAAGGAAAAATGCTGAAAGACGGAGGGCAGATAAGCTAACTCTATCTAGTATTCTTTTAGCTGAACAACAATTGATCGATGCTGCTACAGAAGGGAGGACAAATATAGAAGAACTGAGATTAGGATTGGTTTCATTGAGGTCGGCATTAAAAAAGACTCTCAGGGAGAAATGTAGTTCTAAAATTCATAGATACAAACTAGCCCAATATGAAGGGGGCAATAGAATCGGTAAAATTTTGGCCTATAAGGTAGCTGATAAAAAAGCTAAAACAATTATAAAATCAATAAAAGGGTCAGACTCAATCGAATATAATAAACCAGAGAAAATCTTAGAGTATCTCTGGCCCTTTCTATAATACCAAAGTGCAGCGGGGTGCGCAAAGCAGGTGCACCTGTCTGGTGCATCCCAGGACACTTTTCATAATATGGCCCCTGGAAACCTGTGCCTGGAAAGTAACACTGCCCCGTGCCACACCTTCTTTATTTGTTACAGAGAAGAGTAGAAGTACTTTGTGGAGGAGTTGTAGAGCTCCGCTGGAGGAAGGTGGCTACCTGACTATGGTTACCCAGGATTTTTTGCCTTGTGTTTAGCTGGTTTTCGACTTAGTTGGCCTGGTTCCCTACTAATCAGGGCCCCAGGATATCTGCTCTCTCTGTAAAATGGATTCCATGTACCCTAGGTGCATAACTAAATTGGCTTGGGTCACCTTATCAGCCCCTCTACAGAGCACTATAGGTGCCCATGGCATAGGTGCATCCAAGGCCTACCAGGGGCAACAGCACATCTTTTGCCACCCCTGGCTGGCTATCCAAAATTGACACAACTGGCTGATCACTCAGCTGGGGCAAGGTGGTGTAATCACCCCTTGCTTAGATATAGTATGCCTATATCTAAACCTATCTGGACACACATAAACCTGTGAGCCACTCCTATGGAAGGCCTCATCAGTCCTGGAGACAGAGTGCGTGGTTTGATGTCAGATGGAGCTCTGGCATGAGCTGAGCCTGTCTGCAGCTGTCGGGAACAACTCCCTAGGCTGTTCCGGGATAATGCCATACCATATACTCTTAAGTGCCTTATAATCCTCGCGGTTATATAGTAACTTTGGTTTGGCTTTATCAAAACATGTCGTGTAAGGTGTCATACGATTTGGAATACTACCCCCTCGCCAGTCCTGGCGACGGGGGTAGAATTCCACCCCTCTAGAGGGAGACGACATGTTACTTTGCTAAAACGTGGTTGATTTTTAAAAGAGCCTCAGATCCACAAAATGGATGCTTCTGCCACAGACACATGTCTGACCTCCTGCTGCTGACCGAAACTCGGCAGAGGAGGCCTGGACAAAGGGTTTCCTGTCGCAGGGCGGTGTTACACCACCCCAGACAGGAGATAGTGGATTGTAGCAGGGAGGTTTGAAAGAAACCAGACACTGCCTGGGGAGCACAAGGCTGCCCCTTGCATAATCCGGCCAAACCGGTTCTGGGGCACACCAGCCCCAGTCCCAGTGTGGCCTGGATCAAAGGAAAGGGGTGTATCCACCCCCTTCCTGGGTCCCACCCATTGGAGGGGACCTAGCAGGTAATCCAGCCCCCTAGATTGGTATAAGAATGGGAGCAGTGCCAACGCACTCAGATCAGTCTGAATCAACTTTAAACTAAGAAGACGACTGGACTTCAACATTCTGATGAATAGAAGACTGAAGAGCATCTCCCTTGTGGCCTAGGAGGGGCCACCCTGTGAACACAGGCACCATCCAGCAACTCGACATCTGCTTTGCTGCCGCCTCCCGCCGGAGCCCGAGTACAGAGCCTGACAAGACCCAGACTCCCAGACTTCTCACAGACCGATCCACAGTCCCTGCAAAGAAGGGACCCATGGAGGCACCGAGAGACGTGGGACAAGACATCTTGGAAGACCCTTGAGACGCTGACTGCGCAGCATCCGAGGCACCCTTGACTCTGTGCTTTAGGGTTCAAGAAGCCCCACAACCGAGCAGCATTTGCACCAAAGATCAGCCCTCCAGCATCTCCACGATCTGCATGGGGCCCTTTTGCTTTGTGCCACTTGACACGGCATCCCGGCCGCTTGCCACGTGGTCAGCGGCCATCTTGGCGACAAAACCTACAATTTGCACTGCAGATCTGGTTGCCCTAGACTTGCCCTCGCTCCTGTAGAAAGGAGCACCTGCTCTGACCTTGCTGGTTTGAGTAATAAGCCGTTTTCACTTTCTGCATGGCTTGCATTAGCCAAGGCCTGTTTGCTTCAATCAAGTTGCCAACACCGCCATCAGCTAGAACCTTTGTGGAACAGCTGGTGATCGACTCCTGGACGTCCTTGACCTCTTCGTGTCCACGTGGCTGCAGAGAGAAGCAACACCTCATCACCTGTTTGCACCCGACTTTGCCTGGTTCAAATCTGGTTCCACGGTGGTCACTGGTCAGTGACTTTGAACATTGTGCCCTCTGCTTTCAGGTCTTTACCACTTCAGATCCACTCTTGGATCCACCGGACACTTCTCCTTCCTATCGCCTGCAGCATCTTCAGCTTCAAGCACCAAGAGCCTGCGTGTCAAAACCCGACGCCACTTCGACCCTATGCACCCGCTTCCTGTGGGTGAGGTAACATTGCAACGCCGGTGTTCCCACACTGGTACACACCTCTAGGGTCTGTGTCTAAAGTTTGGTTCTTCTAGGTTCAGCGGAAGTGTCCTTAAACTCTATTTGTGTAACTTTTACGCACCATTGACATTGCATTGGTGCAAGCCGCACTTTAAGTGCTGCACCCAAATCCCGCGGGCTTTACCCGACTTCAGCATTGCTTGTCCCGACTGCAGCATTGCTTGTCCAGATTGCTCCCAGTGATTCCCTAGGCCCTAGGCCTAACCACTGTTCGATTGGTATCTCTTATACCATTTTTTTTAAATATATGGTTTGAGTGGCCACTCGCCCTCATCCATAATTGTGCAACTTTGTATGTTATACCGTGCTTTTGATTTAACGCTTGTGCCCCTTTGCTCATAAAGAGTACTGGGGATTAATTTAGAAATAAATACATATATTTTTATAATATATACTTGTGTGGTGTCCTTTCATTTGATATTACAGGACTGTGATTGGTAAAACAGCTCGCTTAACACGACCTCTTGAGTTAAGCCTTTAAGGCTGCTTAGTCTATGCTACCATTAAGATAGCTTGTCTACAAGGTTGACTTACAACCAGACACCATAAGGGATTGTTTGGACTGATACAAGGTGGTTCCAGAATTGGAAACATCACATATCAGGCCAACTTCTCACATTGGTGTGCAGCGGTGCGGATTTGAGCTTGCTGTTGTTTTACCATTGCAATCTTTTTATCAAATTGAAAGATCACATAAAGTACCCTAGGTACATATAAATCAAAAGCTTAGCATATTAAGTTCTACTGAATTTAGTAGTTGTAGATTAAAGGGATTAGCACACCCTGACTACAACTCACTAGCAAGGTACAGTAGGAAAACACTTAGTGTAGGTAAGTGCAACACTTGCACCTCACTAGCAGTCATGTCTGACACAGGAAGAGCTTCAGGCTCTGCCCCTGTGACAGTTGACCTTACCAAGGCAACTTCCAGCTATGACAAACTTAGCCACAAAGACATGGGTGCCTTGTGCACTGCAAGGGGGCTAAAAAGGGGTAGAAAAGCCACCATTCCTTCCCTGATAGCCATCCTGAAGAAGGATGACAGAGATAAGGTGAGTGCAGCTTCCTTAGATTTAGGAGATGGAGTGAACACCCTTGAGAATGAGATAACTCTCCGCCCTTTCCTTAACACCTTTTTGGTGCAATTGGCCCATTGTATCAGTGTACAGAATTACACCCATCAGAGCTTGATTCAATATAATAATTTGCCAACATTAAGCAATATTTAAAGAGATGGAGCATTGGGGTTGCTGCAGCCACATCACCTCAATAAATCAATCATCAATCATAGTACTTGTAGAGCGCGCTACTTACCAGTGAGGGTCTCAAGGCGCTGAGGGGAGGGCTGGGGTGCTGCTACTGCTCGAAGAGCCAGTTCTTGAGGAGTCTTCTGAAGGCAAATAGGTCTGCCGTATGTGGGTAAGAAGGGTGTTCCAGGTCTTGGCGGCTAGGTAGGAGAAGGATCTGCCGCTGGAGGTCGTTCGTTGGAATCGGGGGACAGCGGCGAGGGCGAGGCTGGTGGAGCAGAGCTGGTGGTGGGGGTGTAGAAGCTGAGTCTGCTGTTCAGGTAGGCTGGTCCGTGTTGTGGCGTGCTTTGTGTGCGTGGGTGAGGAGCTTGAAGTTGATCCTCTTGTCGATGGGGAGCCAGTGTAGGTCTCTCAGGTGGGGGGGTGATGTGGCTGTGGCGGGTGACGTTGACGATCAGTGGGGCAGAGGCGTTATGGATGCGTTGTAGTCGTTGTAGGTGTTTGGCTAGGATTCCTGCCTAGAGTGCGTTGCCAAAGTCCAGTCTACTGCTGACGAGGGCCTGAGTCACCGTTCTTCTTGTTTCAGTTGGGATCCACTTGTTGATCCTGCGGAGCATGCGGAGGGTGTTGTAGCAGGAGGAGGAGACGGCGTTGACCTGCTTAGACATGGAGAGGGAGAAGTCGAGGATGAATCCTAGGTTGCGTGCGTGGTCAGTGGGTGTTAATGCTGTTCCCAGTGTGGTCGGCCACCAGGAGTCGTCCCAGGCTGAGGGGGTGGGTCCGAGGATGAGTACCTCCGTCTTGTCCGAGTTCAGCTTCAGACGGCTGCTCCTCATCCAGTCGGCGACGGCCTTCATTCCCTCATGGAGGTTGGTTTTGGCGGTGTGTGGGTCCTTGGTGAGGGAGAGGATGAGCTGGGTGTCATCGGCGTAGGAGATGATGTTGAGGTTGTGATGGCGGGCCACTTGTGCGAGGGGGGTCATGTAGACATCGAAGAGCGTCGGGCTGAGGGATGAGCCCTGGGGACGCCGCAGATGATGTTGGTGGCTTTGAATCGGAAGGGTGGGAGGCGGACGCTCTGGGTTCTGCCGGAGAGGAAGGAAGTGGTCCAGTTGAGGGCCTTCTCTTGGATTCCTGCTGGAGGTCCCCATAGTCGAGTTCCAACAGCCTTTTTGTGTCGGAAAGGCCAGCACGGAAAGGTTGCCGAAATCCGACATTGTAATCTCAAGGGCTGAAAGGTCCGCTCTTGAGATCACAGGCCGGATTACGACTGGCCGACATGCTCTCTGAGCCCATCAGGATCCATCTGGAATGACCAGTAGGTTTAATTTACGACCATCTCCATCGTAATGAGGCGGTCGTAAAGTAAACCGAAAGGGCCGATTACGAAGCGGCCATAAAGGCTCTGACCAAGGGTTAGAGCCTTTTACGGCTGCATCGTAATCAGCTCCAAAATGTATAATTTACTTAGTTATGTGGGTTTCTCAGCCACCCCTCTTCATGTTAAGGGTTGATTTACATTTTTCTTCCACGCTCTACATTATGTGGCAGTAGGCAGCCCAATTCAGCCATTGGCTAGCTTTCATCTGAGTGATGGCATTCTACCCTTTCACAAGGAGTACATCCCCGCATAAAGTATTTCCCTTAAGTCCCAGGGACTATTATGGCAGTAGGCTCTATTTGATATCAAAAAATGTTTTACTTTCAGCCATTTTTTTATATTGGTGAGGGCCTGGCAGCCTCCCTAACAATAAAGTTTTGCAAAAACAATGACAAAATAAGCATTGGCAAAGACAAACGTCTGGCAGCCAATATCAAACCAGTTCCATTGGCTTTGATAGTGCTTTTTAGATTTTATGTTGAACTTTGTTTTCCTAAAATGCAATGTGCCGTATATGCAACAGTGTGAGAAGATCGGTGTAGAAAGACAAACACCTTTGCGAAAGCTACGTGACTAGTTCATAGACCGTATTTCACAAATTGTGCAGTATTTCAGACTCCTTAGCAAGTATTTAAATAGACGAATGTAATTTAAAAACCAGATGATGTAATCACAGGGGAGGATGGTATTAGGGATAATTAAGCTTTTCCCAAGTATCCTTGTAGCTACAATCTTGATTTTATTAAAAACATGAAGGCGAGCTCCGAAGTAATTCCCTCTGAATATTGGGCTCTTGCAGTACAAAAGTTAAACAAATCAAAATTTACAACAGGCTTTGTGAGAGAATTACAGGACGAAGACAGTCCCTACTTTTCAGAAAGGGGGACTGTGAATAAAGAGGATGTTTTTCACCAAGAGGTGGTGAGTGACATCAAAGAATCAGCTTTCTTCCTTATTGTGTATTTGATGTCACTCAGAGTTCTGATTTACCAGCACATATGAGCTCATTTAGACCCATGAAGTAATAACAAGTGCAAAAAGCGCCTAAGTGCACATGACATTAGCACCGACTATTGTCTTGGTGGTAAGCAATTGAGAGCAATGTGAGCAAACTCTTCTCACATCCTTTCTTCCCATGTTACCTTGCTTCTGCATTCTGTTTTTTGTGGGTGCTTACCACAAGCTAATAGGCAGTCCAGACACTGAGCTGAACTTTGGGCGCAGTGTCTGTTCTCTGGTGTTGCACATCGAGTGCAATCAATTATAGCAGCTTGAAGACCCCAAACCTGTTCCTATTGATTGAGTTATGCACTCGCTTTCACCGCAATTTGCTTTCTGATGGTAAATTAAAATATCCTTTGACGTGGGCTGTTTCACCGATAGTTTGTATTTTGCAATTTATTCTGGTCGCAAAAGAGGCCAGGGAGGATAGCGGGGACCAACGATAATGCAACACACTTGCTTCAAACAATAACACAGTCTAGAGAGGTGCGTAAATCTAATTAAAAGGGGAGCACGGTAGCGAAAATGTCAATGCCTTAATAGGCTGCAGTTGAATGCCAGGCAGTGAAAGGCGTTTTTATAGGGGGGACAATGAACATATGAAAAGTCTGCCCTATAAAAACAACAGCTGTCCTCTACTCTCTGCCAGACTCAGAGGTAAAAGTTGAATCCACATTACCACGATGTATCTTCCGATACATCGACCTCTGCTTTGTATTCCTGAGTCTTGCTCAGACTCCTGTGATGTGCTTCGATTTCCTACTTGAGAGAGGCAACCACTAATAACAACTAAATGAAAAGCTGTCAGGAGGTTAATCACGGCAGAACAGGATTCGAGTGGTAATCCAAAGGTCAGCGTGGCTGCAATTCAGCGGAATTAGATTAGACCCAAGGAAAAGCCATTTCCCAGAAGGGGAGGAAAAGTAGCCTTCAGCAGGCAAGGGAAACAAATCTCATTTTAACTCGCTGCAAAAAACATGCTTCTGCAATAATGGTGCCCACACCCAGTTTCGCATCCAAATACACCTTCTTCAGGGACAATATGTTGCATGACTTTTGAATTTCTGTTTATGCTTGTAAATGATTATTTTCAAAGCACACTGTGAGTGTGGGTGTCTGTCTGCAAACGTGTGCAGTCTTGCCACGAGAGCACGGCTTGGCCAGTGGCATAGATAGAGCTTTTGCCCCCTTGGGCGGTCCCTGAACTTGCGTCCCAGTGATGGCCGGTGCAGGTAAGAGCAGGGGGGAGTCGACAAACAACGACGAGGGAAAATAACATTTTAAAAAAAGAAACCCACTTACCTTGCACTCGCCGAAATTACTCACCTCACTTGAAGTGCCGCCACCCCAAACAAATGCCACCCGGGGCGGACCGCCCCTCCTGACCCCGTCTTGATATGCCACTGGGCTTGGCTTCCATAGTGGTTTTATGATGTCATTTGATCATTTGCTTATGTTGTCTATGAATTATTAACTGATTAAATAAATGGCTCTTTTTCAATTGCTTTCAGGCTGGGCTGTTTCTTGAGGGTGGTTTCTGAGATTTCTATACTTGTGTAAAAAAATCTGTCTATTTAGCCAACCGTTTACTGAAATGTTTATGCCAGTGAGTCCACTGAAACCAGTGCAGGGCCAAGGTCAGTCCTGTCAACATGCAAGTGAACGATGAAGTATACCTGAGTGGAAACTTTTTTTTATTTATTTCAAAAAGTTCATCAAATCTGTTGGTTGGTGGGGTGAGTGACCGTCTGCATCCACTATAAGTCAAACCACCTTTAATCACATACCATCTTAGATATCATGGGGCAGACTTACAAGAAGGTGTTGCAGTGCGGCACCGCAAGCCCTTTGGCTGCGCCATCCTGCAGAACATTCAAAGCACAGGAATGCAACATATTTTCAATGATATGTCACATTCCTGTGCTCTCCCCTGCGCTGGAACCATGGTCATGGGGAGATTGTTTTTCTGCAGGAAGGGGCACCTTCCTGCACAAAAACAATCACTGAAGCATTTATTTCTTGCAATGCGGGATATAGAATGCAGCATGCATTGAAAGAGGAAAAAAACAAGGAGAAATTAAAACATTTCTCCTTGTTGCCTCTCGCTACTCCACCACTAGTGTGGCGTAGCTTTCAGACGCATTTCCAGGTTTACGAATCCTCATAAATCTGGAAATATGTATTGTTCCATGGGTGTTGCATGGGAACACCCAGAGCAACACCCATGGAACGCCCCTTTTACGCAAAGTGCTGCGTGAAAAGGGGCCCTATTTACAAGGACAGGACAATCCACGCAGGGTGGCTTTTCTTGTCCTTGTAAATATGGGGCAGAGAAATGTCTTGCCAGTGCATCGCAAAAAGTGACATACTGGCAGCGCAAGGGGCTTGTAAATCTGCCCCGATGTTGCTTACGGTTGGTCTGACCTAAACATCAGTCAATGACCAGACTGAGATCAGCATATCGTCAGATCAAATTAACTAAGATCCGGTTCCTTAACTAGTTTTATCACACCCTTTGGAGTACATCGATATCTGATGATAGCCTTCAGATTGGCCTCTGTGGCCGCAGTATTCCAAAACCGTATGTTCAAAATGTTCCTGGAGTTTGTGTAGTTCACACCTTTCATGGCGATGAATTGATTCAGGCTCTATTTATAGAAGAACAGGAATGGGAAAAGTTCCACCAAGATTGGTGATGGTGTTGTCTAGATTGCCTGAATTCAAATTTGGGATACAGCATGTGCAACGATAAAGTAGGTCTCCTATTGAGATTCCACAGAGAGATGCAGATGTTACACAGCTGGATGATGTTGAATGTGTGTTGGGGTTTGTTGATGGTGTTGTGCATACTAATGAAAGGATATAATTACAGGAATTGAGTGCGCAGCCTCACAGAGTGTTGTCTGAAGTGAAAATACTTATCATGAACGAAAGACCTAAGGAATGTGAGTTGCAATGTTACTCTATAATTCAAGATGAGTTGAATATTAATAAGGTATTGTAATGAGAGGGAAGAAAGTTATTCTTCCCAGTGTTCAGAACTCTAGGTTGCTGTATTTGGCTCTTGAGGGCCATAAAGTCATGATTGCAACCAAAAAAAGACTTTGAGGCAGATTCACAAATATGTCACACAACTCAAGAGCACCTACCAAAGTTTCTGCATTGTGTTGTGTGAGAGGAAGAGAGTGTTGCACTTTGTGGCAGCCTAGCGTCAGATACACACATTTGCACTGTAGTGTAAGGGTATCTACCAGGGTTGGGAACACTTTTAATTACGCTGGAGTAATTGGAGTATTTTGGTCATTTTGCGTAACAAAATGTACATGAAATTACCAAAATAGTACCATTACACCACATCGCTTCGTCAATGGAGACATTTTAACAGACGATGCAATGTTCTCGTAATTTTTTAGCGCAAAGCAACAAATCTGAATGTGAGTTGCAGTTTTCGAACACAAGCAACTGGAAATTAATTCGAAATTACATTTTCGAGCTGAATTTTTACCAAAACAGATAGTTTGGGTAATTCTTTAAGTGTAAGATATATTTCACGAAATTGTGCATAATTACACTACTCGGAATTACATGACCTACACCCACCTGAAGGGCCATAGTTATTAAAATTTCACGCAGTGCAACGCAACGCAACTCAACGCAACGCAACACAGTAAGACACCTTGGTGCGCTGCATAAAGGGGGAGGGAAGGAATGAGCCGTATCTATCAAGATATGGTATTTTGCTGTGCTCTGCCTGCATTGACACACAACTAGAAGCTTAGCGCCAACAAAGGCCCCCTTGCGCCATGGAGCAAGAGCACCCGCCTTACAGTCATAATTGTTTTTGAGCAGGAAGGGACATCTTCCTGCACAAAAACAATCCTCAGAGGAATATTCCTCTTTCGAAGTGTGCTGCACAATACAGCACACTCAGTAAGCGGAAAAAAATATGAGCTAGATGTAGGAGCCCTAATACCGTTCGGTAACGGCCGAATTCGGCCGTTACCGACAGGTATTAGGGTTTTTAATGTAGGGAGCCTAATTTTTACCGATTCGGTATCGGTAAATTTACCGATTCAGTAAAATACCGAATCGGTACATTTACCGAGTCGGTAAATCCAGATGTAGCTGGCACTTCAAAGAGTGCCACAGGCCCTTTAGAAGTCGGTATTTACCACCCAATCCTATTGGGTGGTAAAATACCAAATTCCAGTGAACATGCACATCTGTGCATGTACACCTATGCCATGTGACACACAGACATGCCCTTAGGGCATGTATGTATGCCACATGGCACACAATCCTGCAATTGGTGTGCTACAGGGTGTCAAAGTGACACCCCGTTCTCCCTTCCTGGATTCGGTATTTACTGATTCGGTAATTACCGATTCGGTATTTCCCATTGATTCCTATGGGCCTCAAGGCCCATAGGAATCAATGGGAAATACCGAATCGGTATTTACCGAATCAGTAAATACCGAATCTTACAGAATCGGTAATTGTAAACAAACAATTACCTACATCTGCCTGCTTCCAATTTACCTACTCTTAAATACCGAATCGGTATGATTTGGTATTTAAGAGTAGGTGAATCGGAATTACCTACATCGGGCCCTTGGAGAAATAAAGATATTTCTCCTCATTACATCCCTGGTGGGAAGGTGTGCAATTTTGAGGCATTCGCAGGTGTACCAGTGTTGCTAAATCTGAGACTGCCACAGAATACATAAGTGGATGCCTGGGAACACCTACGCTTCACCCATGTAATGTAGAGTAACGCAAGGCAGCGACTTACATTACTCCAGATTTACTAAGCCTCGAAGGGCAATGCAAGGTGGCCTTGTGTGGCTTAGTAAGTCTCATCTAAGTTTGCGTTGCCTTTGCGTTAGTTTCCGATGAGCAAAGGCAATGGAAAACTTTGATAAATCTGGCTTCTTTTGTCTACGTCACGGTTAGCATAGGCGTAGTACCGAGAGGGTACCTGAGGTTCCGTGACGATTTTAACCCGTGTTTTCAACATTGTCGTAAATACATAATTTTGGTATCAGTGAACCGCAAATGGTCCATTTAGCATATCCTGGTGTTTTCGCTGTGCTACGAGCAAGAGCACTCCTGTTACAAACACATTTCTGATCTACCCATGGCATCCATCTTAGATCATGGCAGCCATTTTGTGTTTCTTGCCCTCACATAGACAATGGACACGCAATGACCTCTGATTTCTTCATTTCAATTAAGGACACGTAGGCTTAGCCGGAGATTCACCTCTCTAGTGACACGTGCACCTTAGAACAGAACACGCTGTGGCTACATGACTCGACAAAGGCTGCCTCCTCTGCCTGAGGCCAGTCCTGCTATACTGGTTCTCGTGTTCGTTGGCCTGATCATGATTAGGCGGCCGAAGCTGGTAGCCTTGCCCATTTACAACCCACAAACATCTCTTATCCTGCTTTTCTATCTCCTACACCTGGCCCTGTTTCTTTCTTTCGGGACCTTTATTAGGGGGAGGTAACGAAATTTACGATGAGGCGGTCCGGCTCTTGAATGAAATGTTGACATGGGATTGTGATGGAATAGTGGGAACCCCTCTTCGTAATGTTTGACATCAGATATTATCGACGATTCCTGTGCAACGCCAAATATTTATTGTTTAGGACACAAAGGTTTGGGAATGTACCAGTATGTAAAGAATTTGCCTGAAGGCCAATATTTAGTATATAAGGAGCAACCCTTCTTGTACAAATCGAACAGGCTCCTAGTTACTGCCCGTGTGTAGTTTCTGTGACTTCTGTGTCCCTGCAGTAATAAACCTTTGGTCTTTGACGCCACCATCGAGAAGCCCGTGTTTCTGTTTATTTGTGCACCGAGACAGGTAGAACTCCGGGGTCTTCGGGTGTTATCCCTGACACCTCTGGACGGAACCAAAAAGTCCAGAACTCCAATTGGCGCCCAACGTGGGGCGACGTCATTCGGTACCGGTCCAAAAGCCTGAAGAGTTCGAGAAGCTTCGTGTGAAGATTCCTGAGGGAGGCGCCCCACTTCATCGATCCCGGCATATCGCAAAAGTGGCCCGACGTTCTCTTCCACGAGGGTTCCTGTTCAGGACGGCTGCAGTGGTCCGTTGCCTTGACCGTCGCCCTGTCTTGGACCCGAGGTGCAGTCCTTAGTACGGCGAGACAAGACGGGTTTCTCCTTGGTGACGTCTTCAGTGCCTCAGTTAAGTATTTAGTGGTTGCTAGTTGGTTGCTTCGTAAGGGTTGTTAAGATCCTTTTAGTTCTTGGTTTGGTTTGGTTTCGTAAGATTATCACTGGTTGTTCTGGTTAAGGTAATCTATTGGTTTAGTTTGGGTATCAATACATTAGTTCGTTTTTGGTAGGCCTAAGTTCTTGGTTCGAGTGCACATTTCTGTTTGTGTTTTTGTTCGTTCTGTGTTTCGGATTACAAAATGGTAAGTCGGAAAAATTGTATGTTGTCGTGTTTTGGTTGCAACAGTGATTCCCGGTTGGAGGACTCATGTCTGGTTCCTCCGATTGGAACTCCTTTATATGATCTTTATTGTAAACATGGTGTGGGTCCGATATCTTATAATGAGGTGTGGGTCCGTTATACAGACAAAGGCGGTGTTCTTAGTTGGCCACTGCATGGTAGTTTTGAACCTGAAGTCCTTGATAATTTGGAAGTGAAATTGTTTAAGAAGAAAGCCCGGCCGGCAATGTTTGATTCTTTTCGTTATTGGCGAAAGGAATCTAAACAGAGAGAAATTAAAAGATTAAAGAAAGAACAGAAAGAGCAGGAGTTGACTTTAGAACAGGCTGCTAAACAGCTGCAAATCAACGAGTCTGAGAAGGCAATGGAGGTGGCTACTAGAGAGCGTAATTTAGCGATCGACAAATGCTACCCTGCCTTGCCATCGGGTACAACTAAGGCGGTAGAGGATTCCGAGAATGATCCTTTGCTGTCTTATTTGTTACAGTCACCCCCACCGTATGCACAGGGTGCTATGGTTCCTCCTTTACCGAATGTTCAATTGCTGGTTGCTGGACAACCTGGTATTCCTGCTCCTGCTCCCCTGAATCAAGCTCCTGTACCACCTGTGGTCAATGTGAATGTTCCTTCGGCACCCCCTCTTCCTGGGGTGCCGGTTTCTTTGCCTATACCTGTATCGCTTATACCTACTGTTTCACAAGCTACCTTACCTGATACTCCTACTGTTCCTATTCTATCTGTTCCAACTGCGACTGTGTTTTCTACATCTGCTAGTATTATGACTCCGCTTTCTGTTCGTCGGAGAATCACTGATTCTGTCTCTAATATTCTGTCTCCTTTCTATAAAACTTTAATTAAGACTCCTGCCTCTGAGTCTGTACAGAGACGTAGTCAGCTTCCAAGCACTGAGGAACGAGGAATCTTAGATTCCACGGCTCTCAGATGGATTTCGAAGAGTAGGAGATATAGTACGAGAGACGTATTAGATACTTTTATGCAATGGAATGAACCAACGCAACTATATGTTTTCGACGAGATGTGCTCCCTTTTGCGTGATGAATTAGAAGAAGATGATTCTTAATCGAACTTAGAAGAATTAATTAATGTTCAGAAAGAGTTTGCTGCAGGTACAATAATTGGTCAAAATATAAAGGAAGCAATGGAACTAATTTTAAGCTATAGGAATGATCCGTCTCTTCGTTCACCGAGAGATTTAGAAAAACATAGTACGAAGCAGAATCGCCAATATCCAATGAGGGAGGTTCCACCAATTTGGCGTGAAGCTGTGCAAGCTGATGCAGTGAATGGTATTGCAGCCGTTCCGGCACAATTCCAGAGAGTGTGGATACACATTCCATGGAAGCGAGCTGAAGTGTTAGCGGTGAAACAGGCCTTGCCAGATCCGCGTAAGAATCCTGCTGGATACTATAAGGAATTAGCACAGACAGTTGAGGCTTGTGTGATGAATTTCGCGGACATTGACATGTTATTTGGGAATGTAGTTCCGCAACCAATTTGGGCTAAAATTCGTAAAGAGAATCATCCAGTTGCCCTAGGTGGTGATTGGGCAGCTATCATAGCAGCGGATGGTCAGCAAATAGGTGGTTCCAAACCCGAACCTCTAATTGCTAATCTTCCAGGTAGGATAATTGACTTAATGAAGACTCTGATGCCAGCATTGCGTGTTAACTGGGACAAGTTGTCCGCATGCAGGCAGAAGAAAGACGAAAGTGTCTCCGACTTTTTCACGAGGTTCGAAGAGACTTTTGTGGATCACAGTGGTCAAGATATGAGCACAGAAGGAGGACAGAGATTGTTTGTCGATAAATTTGTACACAATCTGCTACCAGAGCTTTGCAATAAATTGAAAGATTCCGAGAGTGCGTGGGCTGTCTCCACAACTGCGCAAATACTTGCAACTGCACAGTATTATGAAAATAGGGATAAAGAGGAGAAGGAGAAATCAGATAAGAAAACGAAAGATTTAAAAACTAAAGTTCTTTTGCAACAGGCATATCCGCCTCGCATGAATCAAACCAATACACAGCAAGGGTCATATCAAAGGACAGATTATAGTTCACCGAGGCCGCAATATCAGTGGAACCAGTGTGCCTACTGTAAGAAAGAGGGTCATTATAAAAATGAGTGTCCGATCTTAGCGCAAAATAATGCTGCAGCAGCTCAGAGAGGTCGTGGTGGTTCTATGCAAAATTCTAGAGGTCGAGGAAGAGGTGCTATGCCTCCACAAACGAATGATCGCCCTTCTAATCACTTTGATCAACGAAATGGACAGTCTGCCCAGCAAAATAGATCCCAACAGTATCATGTTGAGGACTATTGTGAAGTAGATGAGGGATTTCAGCAAACTGAGTACTAGGACAGCCATGGACAGAGAGAGGGAGTAGTATCAGTTCCAGTGGATCAGAGTGGGCCTTATGTCGCAGTAGCAACATCAGGTGTAGTCGAACCGTTTCTGTTGGATACTGGTGCCGCAAAAAGTTCTATCATTCATGCGAAACTCCCTGGCGCACCTTTGTCCGGCTTAACAAATGTTTCTGTAGGTTTTTCAGGCGCCCCAGTTTACAATCCAGTATCTGGTCCTCTGCCTATTTCTGTTGGACCGTGTCAATTGAAAGCACCCCTGATTTTGACGACAGGTTGTAATGAGAATCTGCTTGGTTTAGATTTGTTAAAACGCCTATATGCGACATTGTACTGTTCTCCGTCAGGAGTACAGCTTACATTGGGTAAAAGAATCACCTCTCCGATGTACGTGTCAATGGATGCACTCCCACCAGAGCTGCGTTCACTCCCTAATACTCTTTGGGCGACTGGTCCTAACGATGTAGGCCTTTTGGAAATACAACCATATGTAGTCACTTTGAAAGCAAATGTTAAATTTCCACGAATTCCGCAATACAAGATCTCTAGTGAAGGTGAACGTGCGCTTTTATTGATTGTGCAAGACTTGATTAAGAAAGGTGTAGTTGAAGAAACTAGAGGTAATGTCTGTAACAGTCCTGTATTACCGATTTTGAAACGTACTGATCCTTCAAAGCCTCCAGTGTATAGGTTTGTTATCGATCTAAGAGAGGTTAATAAGATTGTGGTTCCGCAGTTTCCTGTGGTTCCAGAGATCACTGCATTGTTAACGTTGATTCCTGCTACAGCTACATGGTTTTCAGTTATCGACTTGAAGAATGCCTTTTTCAGCATTCCAATAGCCGAGGAAAGCAGGGATATTTTCGGCTTCTCTCTAGGAGGTCGAAGCTTCAGGTTTAAACGTGCTCCACAAGGCTATTGTGAGAGTCCATCTATTTACAGTCAGGCATTAAAAAGTCAGTTAGATTCTTTTGTACTTCCTCCTGGTTCTGCTCTAGTACAGTATGTAGACGATCTTTTGGTGGCTGCTGATGACAAGGAAACTTGCAAAGCAGCTACAATTTCGTTATTGCATCATTTGTCTAATTTGAATCATAAGGTGTCACCTTCGAAAATGCAATACTGCTGCCAAGAAGTGACCTACCTAGGTCATCTCTTGTCAAAGGAGGGAAGGAAGTTGACCCCAGAGAGAATAAAAGCAATTACGCAGATGAGTGTTCCTCGCACACAGAGAAAAGTACGTGCCTTTTTAGGTATTACCTCATACTGTAGGCAGTGGATCCCAAATTTTTCTCTTTTAGCAAAACCATTGGTAGCTTTGACTGGGAAAGGTGTTCCGAGTCCGGTGCCATGGTCTGCTGAATGTCAGGAGAGTTTTTCTGAGTTACGTAATGCACTATGTTCAGCTCCTGTGTTGGGTACACCAGATTACAGTAAACCATTCACGCTCTATGTTCACGAAAGAGAAGGTTGCGCGTTGAGTGTTCTGACACAGAGATTTGGTGATAAACAACGCCCTTGTGCGTATTTTTCATCAACATTAGATCCGGTAGCTAGAGCATTGCCTAGTTGTTTGAGAGCTACAGCGGCAGCTGCAGCTTCCATTCGACAATCTGCTGGTTTGGTGATGAACAACATGCTAGTGGTCATGGTTCCTCATGCTGTGGACACACTCATGAACCGAACCAAGACGCAACACCTTACTAGTGCTAGATTATCAGGTTATGAGCTGACATTATTAGCGAGCCATATTCAAATCAAAAGATGCAATGTATTGAATCCAGCAACATTGTTGCCGACTAATCAAGAGTCGAGTGATTCTGAACCCCATGATTGTTGTTTCAGAACCGAGGAAGAGACTAAAGGACGAATTGATTTGAAAGACACTCCATTGTCAGATCCAGATGGCACGTTGTATGTTGATGGATCGTGCTTTAAATTGGAGAATGGTGATGTGACTGCTGCCTATGCAGTAACGACTTTGAGTACGATTGTGGAGACTGCAAGAGTGAGTCAGAATTCTGCCCAAGCTGCAGAATTAATTGCTCTAACGAGAGCGTGTGTTTTAGCAAAGGGAAAGAGAGTAAATGTGTTCACAGATAGTCAGTACGCATTTGGCGTGGCCCATAGTTTTGGTCGTTTGTGGAGAGAAAGAGGTTTCATTACGTCCCATGGGACTAAGATTCAACATGGTCAACTAGTTAACGACTTGTTGGAATCTCTAACCTTGCCGACTGAAGTTGCGATTGTGAAATGCAGTGCTCATAAAGCAATCACGGATGATGTTGGTCGTGGGAATGCTTTTGCTGATGAAACCGCTAAACAGACAGCTAGAAATATGATGAGTAGGATGTATGTTGCAACGTCTGCGAGATGGATTTCCGAGTCTGGAATGTGCGAGGATACAGTGGAAAGTGTGAAAGAGATTCAAAAAGAGGCAACTGAGGAGGAAAAGCGTGCATGGAAAGAAAGTACGGGTAAATTGGACTCGAGTGGATGTTGGATTGATTTGTCGGAGCAACAGCGTTGGATGTTGCCTGATGCGTACGTGCTTGCAGTGGTAACGATGGCACATGGAGTAGCACACATTAGTTCTAAAGGAATTTGTAAGATGTTGGCTCCAGTTTGGAAGAATGATGGGATTAGTAAGTGTGCAGAGAGAGTGGTGAAAAATTGTATGGTATGCCTGATGCATAATCCTGGCAAGGGAGTCCCAACTCCTACTGGTCACTTCGCTCCTCCCTCTTGTCCCTTTGAAGTGATTCAGTTAGATTTCATTCACATGGATCGTTGCAACAACCTAAAATACGTCTTGGTGGTAGTTTGTGCTTTCTCCAGATGGATCGAAGCATATCCACTAAAGGACAACACTGCCCTATCAACTGCCAAAATCCTTCTTAAAGCATACTTCCCTAGGTATGGAATGCCACGGATTGTATGGTCAGATAACGGAAGTGAGTTTGTAGGGAAAGTTATGCAGAGTGTGTGTACCGGTTTAGGGATCAAGCCAAAATTCCACAGTGCAAACCATCCCCAGTCTGCTGGTTTAGTTGAGGGTTACAATGGCACCCTCAAGCTGAAACTTGCTAAAATACAGGCATCCACGGGTTTGTCCTGGCCAGACGCGCTACCCTTGGCTTTGTTATCAACAAGAGCGACTGTACATTCTAGAGTAGGGCTTAGTCCTTATGAAATAGTCTTTGGTCGTCCCGCAAATATTTGGGGAGTGCCAAGGCCGAAAGAATTCTGTTCTCTGGAATATCCAATGTTGATTGATTACCTTTACGACTTGACTGCTATATTGAGTCTTATTCACCAACAGGTTTTCGACGCATTGCCAAAGCCACCGGAGAGTCCAGGCCATCAGCTGAAACCTGGCGACCACGTTGTGGTGCGGAACTTTACGAGGACGAAGAACCTTCAACCCAGATTTGTTGGCCCCTATCAAGTACTACTAGCAACGAGAACTGCTATCTGAGTGGCTGGACGCAAGAACTGGATCCATACGACGCACGTCAAACGTGTGCCCCTGCCGCTTCCTTATGATAACTGGGTGAAGAAGGGAATTGGTGCCTCTGAGTTTGAACGAACGCCCAGGTTTATCCCTTTCAGCGATGCCAAATTGATAACTGACACATCAAACTCTAGCTCTCCTCCTGAAACTACTTCTTTGACTTCTGAACACCTGCCCTCTACATCAGAAGAAACTTTGCCTTCTGCGAACTTGAACATTGTAACCTCTACTAATGAGACACTGTTTCCAGATCAAACAGCTCCTGCAAAACTGAGATACAATTTACGGTCTCGCAATATGGACAAATAAAGCAGAAAACTGCCTATTGTAATATTTGAATTTTGACACTTTTTGCCTTCAGCCAGGAAGTTTGCTATTGTTTCTATTGTTTTAAAATTGCCTTGCCGTCTGGGTAGCCGTAGGGTCGTGGCTGTGTGCCTAGTTGAATCTGCGGGGGTCAGACACAAGGTCGATCTTTCTGTTAGTTCTGGGAACTCCCAGGGCAGATAGAGGCATTTTCATCTACGTACACATCATCAGTGGTCGCAAGCGGATTGTAGAAGATGGAGCTTCCTGAGCTGCAACGAGAAAATGTGATTTATGTTCGCAGAAATAGACTACAGAATTCTCCACAGCAAATGCTTTTTGATGCAATGTGCTATTACATTTTTAATTGTTTTGATAACATTGGTGGGTGGAATCGTCTTTGGTGTGAATTTGATTTTTATGCCAGTAACTACAGTACCTCCCCTTGATCCTGCTACTTCTACTGTTTCTTCTGTGCACTCTTTTCACTCATTTCCTGAGCATGAACAAGCTCGACGCTCAGAATTCGTCAATAACACATTTGTACAGCTCTTGCACCAACACCAACTGGTAGTTAACACTACAGACTGCTGGGTGTGTGGCTTGATACCCCACACTATGGATAAAGGCATTCCCTACCTGGTTTTGCCGTTTAGCTATAATGGATCATTCCAGGCCCTTCAGACCATTTTTGCTTATGCCCTCGAAACCTATCCTCCGCGTCCACCACGTTCCACTAAATATAACTCTGCCAACAAAGCTTTAGTTCAGGGAATTATTGACATGATTAGAGACGTCAATAATACTCCATCTTACCCTAGAGATGAATTACGGGTATATTTGAGTTGGAACTCTTCAGAGTATCGCCTTAGTTTGGGAGAAAGCAAGCGTAAAAGCTCAACTCCAATCTGGGTCGTGCCTCACCGAGGTCAGGTCTGTTTGCAAGGAAATGGGAGAAATCCGAGAGCTCAGCTGGGGAGGAGTGAATGCATTGAGACCTATGTGTTTCCGTCTAACTCTTCCCCCGCCTTCCTTACTGCTAGGGGTACCTACTTCATCTGTCAAGACAGAGCGTATACGTGGTTGCCTGCTGACTTTTCAGGTTCATGTTATATTGCTCGATTGTTGCCTCCAACATACACTGCTTCGTCTGATTATCACAAAACCAGAGTAGCAAGAGGTGTTTTCAGCAAGGAAGATACCGCTGGTCAGGAAGCTGGAGACTTCTTCAAAGGTTTCCTTCCGTTCTGGGGGCCTATGGCCAATAGTAGAAACATACGCCAACTAACACGGGTAGTTGAATCTACTATTACCGAAACTGCTGGTGCCCTTAGCAACTTGACAGCTGAGCTTCAGGCGGATCGACTCATGACGTTGCAGAACCGTATGGTTCTAGACGTAATACTTGCAGACCGAGGTGGGGTATGCAGAATGATACAATCGAGCTGCTGTGTCTTTATTCCCAATAATGCTCCAACTGTTTATGAGGCGATCTCTAAGCTACACAAGATTTCCGACTCTATTCATGTAGACAAGGGAAACTGGTCCTTCATGGAGTGGTTTTGGACTCTGATATCAGCGTGGGGATGGAAGGTTCTGATGGTCATTGGTGTCATCCTAGTATTCCTGTTCTCGTGTTGCCTGATTATCCAGTGTGGTCCCGCTCTGTGTAGTCTCTGTGCTGCAACCTGTTTTAGAAAACCACCTGCGTTTGGAGAAAAGGCGCGAGAAAGGATGATGATACAACAGCATGTCACTGACCTGATGAGCATAGAACTAGATTCTGACATAGACTGAGTAATTGCCTATGTAAGGGCAAAAGGAGGGTCTGAGGTTCCGTGACGATTTGAACCCGTGTTTTCAACATTGTCGTAAATACATAATTTTGGTATCAGTGAACCGCAAATGGTCCATTTAGCATATCCTGGTGTTTTCGCTGTGCTACGAGCAAGAGCACTCCTGTTACAAACACATTTCTGATCTACCCATGGCATCCATCTTAGATCATGGCAGCCATTTTGTGTTTCTTGCCCTCACATAGACAATGGACACGCAATGACCTCTGATTTCTTCATTTCAATTAAGGACACGTAGGCTTAGCCGGAGATTCACCTCTCTAGTGACACGTGCACCTTAGAACAGAACACGCTGTGGCTACATGACTCGACAAAGGCTGCCTCCTCTGCCTGAGGCCAGTCCTGCTATACTGGTTCTCGTGTTCGTTGGCCTGATCATGATTAGGCGGCCGAAGCTGGTAGCCTTGCCCATTTACAACCCACAAACATCTCGTATCCTGCTTTTCTATCTCCTACACCTGGCCCTGTTTCTTTCTTTCGGGACCTTTATTAGGGGGAGGTAACGAAATTTACGATGAGGCGGTCCGGCTCTTGAATGAAATGTTGACATGGGATTGTGATGGAATAGTGGGAACCCCTCTTCGTAATGTTTGACATCAGATATTATCGACGATTCCTGTGCAACGCCAAATATTTATTGTTTAGGACACAAAGGTTTGGGAATGTACCAGTATGTAAAGAATTTGCCTGAAGGCCAATATTTAGTATATAAGGAGCAACCCTTCTTGTACAAATCGAACAAGCTCCTAGTTACTGCCCGTGTGTAGTTTCTGTGACTTCTGTGTCCCTGCAGTAATAAACCTTTGGTCTTTGACGCCACCATCGAGAAGCCCGTGTTTCTGTTTATTTGTGCACCGAGACAGGTAGAACTCCGGGGTCTTCGGGTGTTATCCCTGACACCTCTGGACGGAACCAAAAAGTCCAGAACTCCATACCTTTCCAGTACAAAACAGAATTCCTGCACAAACTTTAAAACATTTCTCACTTTGAATGTGTACTTACATTGCAGCACAAATACAAAGTCTGAAATGTTTGAAGAAATAAAAACATTTCTCCATCTCAATGCCAATGTCAAAAAGGTGTTTTTTCTTGGCTCAAACCCTGTCTCCTATTCTTTGTAGGTAGGGCTTGGCACCAAAAACCATGGGAGGTTGAAGGAGATCACCCATGTACTAATCATGGAACACATTATGATGAAAAGCAATGCAAAGCAGCCAAACTGCTACGTTGCGGTACTTTCAGGGAACTTCCCAGGGCAAAACAAGTTTAGCTTTGGAAAGTACATTTCAAATAAACATTTTGAGTTGGTTTGTTTCACATTTGTGACACAAATGCAGCACAACATGTTAATAAATTTGCCCCTTTGTGAGTAATACTGGTGTACTTCCAGAGGCTATATAGTTGCACATTTTTTCTTGTCAATTTTATCAAAGTGCTGATAAATGTCTGCCACATGCAACACACAGTTGTCACCAGTTGTATTTTTTCAAAAAGCTTGGCAAGAACAGGCCATTGACTTCATGACACTAGTTCAAGGGTTGCATTGTGATAGAAGATATATTGCTGTACTGTGAATTATCACTTTTAACAGGTACAGCACAAGAGTCAAAGGCCCTACAACACGCAGTGCGATGAAATGACTGGAAGACAGAGCACTAATGGGGATTACCCCGAAATGTTGCTGCTGACAAGAATGTTCAGGTCTTGTCACATTGAATGGAGGACAAATTGTCAGAGGTGGACATGAAACAATTCATGAGGCATCTTAAAGCTCAAAAAACAATGGTGAGGTGAACAGAATTGTGAAGGAGACCATTAAGCCTGTGTAGCTCTGGCATTGATATAGATGAAGATTTAAGGGAAAGGGTTTGGAATTACCACTTACTTCTCATTCTACTAGAGGGGTTAGCCCTTTCAAAATAATAATATTAAAAAATCTTCTATCAAAAGTAGTGCCTGCATTCATTGAGGAGTCTTGTGAAAGGAGTCATTATGAAGACATGCAAACAGTCAAGGACAGATTAAAGAGAATGCAACCTAAGTGTGTTATGAGGTATAACAAGATGGTGATGTGGTAAGGAAACCATTTTGTGAATGCAAAACTGACTCAAAGTATGTTAGAGAGACTTACATCATCAGACTAAGCACGGGATCTGTACAAGTGGCGTAGGTAGAGTTTGCGCCCTCGGGGCGATCCCTGAGTTTGCCGCCTAGTGATGGCCCTGCAAGTAAAAGCGGGGTGAGGAGTCAAGAGACGACAACAAGGACATAAAGATTTAAAAAAAGCAAATCACTTTAGTGCTTGCTGAAAATGCTCACCTCGCCCGCTGCCCCCCAAAAAGTGCAGCCCGGGCGGACCACCCCCACACATCCCCCAGCTATGCCACTGATCTGTACGGATGCTAAATGGATTGCGATGGAGTGACAGAAGTTTGGCTCCATGTGGAAACATGATTTGGTGTGTGAGCTCGACTAGTGCTAGTTGTGGTGCGGTTGATATGCCACAAACATATGTGAATGATGGCATGTCCCCTAATTCAAGTTGTAATTGCAATTCTTTTTTCTTTCTCGATCTTTCATCAAAGTATCAAGTTGATTCCCCTATAGTAAATAATGGTTATTGGGGTTGTGTTCCCAAAGCTGTTTTTGAGGACGACATTGCGGAGGATTCATGCTAAACAGTTGCATCAGCCACAGTGGAAAACAATTAAAGATTAACACTTCCATGTTCAACAGCTGACTAAGCCAGAGTGTATGGACCAGCCAGCATGGAAAACCACAATGGATTAGTATCTGTACTTGGAGTTGTTCCTCACAATTGTAAGACAATTCTGAAGCGTTCAAGCAGATGAATCAAACCTTCCAATTACTTGGAAGATTATGTGTGCAGGTATGCATAGTTCGCATTATTATAGCCTTACAGCCCGCCGTAGAGGGCTATACCAGCTATTAAAGGCCCTCTCCAGCGTTAAAGGCCCCGAGCCGAAGGCGAGGGCCTTTAACAAGGGAGAGGGACTTTAATAGCGGTATAGCCCATCTACGAAGGGCTATAAGGCTATTAGAACATTCTGTCACTAGAGGACTGAATGTTCTAACAAAAAAAACAAAGCCTTTTGGGAGCGTGAGGGGATTGGAATCCCCTCAGGCTCCCTGAAGCCTTTGTTCACAGCCAAAGCAGTGAACAAAGAAACAATGGAATGTTGGAGCTCCAGTCTTATACCAGCCATTATAAGCCTGGAGCACTCCATTGTTCTCAATGGAGCTCCCAACATTCCAATGTTCTAATTTTTATTAAATTTGAACTAATACCTGCCCTGTCTCCTCCTATCACTGCAGTTGTTTCAAGTATAAAGCTGTCTAACTACTTTCACCAAATAAAACTAGAAAATGTACTATCAAACAGTACCCAATTAATGAATTATTTTCCCCAGTACTCTTCATTACTTACATGGTACCTCTCTTCTCCTTTCTGAAACAGTCAGATATCACCTTTCACCTCTACACAAACGACAGGGAGTTTTGCTTGGAACTCACATTTGCAGCAGACATGCTCTATCTGGCCAACTCCCTAAAAGTTCCTCAATCATTGATGTCCCACATTCAACTAAAAAACTCAAATTTCTCCTCATCTGCTCCCAAGATGCTCCAAACCAGCTCATGTTTAGTTAGATGCAGTAAACATATGAACTGCAAGCTGTAAAAAAATGCCACTTTTTCCATAGTTACTTGCACTTTTTTCTAGATTTCTTGCTTTTTTTTAACTCTGTACCATGGGACACTTCTGTCCAGTGACCTGTGTATATGCGGTCACCACTCCAAGTGGGAGAGGAGTTGCTCCCCAGAACTGATCTGAGGCAAAAGCAGAGGAGGAGTTGCTCATTTCCCTGGCAACACCCCTGGGGTGGGCACACAGGCTTTGCACAAGGAGTGAATAGTTTCACCATCTGGATTTGGGCAGAGAGGGGCACTGTAGGATTGTTTGCAGTAGCACACAAAGGTACAGCTGCAAAAGCAGGTGTGATTACCCTTGGGAAGATTTTCTCTAATGGTTTGGGAGGGGTCTAAATGTGGCATACATGTGGCACCCCTGGGCACCCTTTTTAGAACACTAGCAAACCTGTGAAAGACAGAAAGAGGGCTGAACCTCATGTTGAAACCTGTGAGGAGAGATGAAGGGCTGCATCAGCTCCCACTACAACACAGGAAAGGTGTGGACTCTGAGGGTCAGTAGGCTGACCTCCTGTTTAGCGATGGAAGTAGAACAAGCTGCTATAAGCTCACTTTCCTGAGAGCCCAGCTAACCAGTTCTGTTGGGACCTGCCCTGTACACTTGGCTATGTCAAAATGTACTCCTCCTAACACCTTAAAAACTCCTGGGACTTAAGAACTTTATGGCACCAAAGACCTCCACAGACCGGGACAAGCCTGCCAAGTCAATCTGACAAAAATGTGTTGAGGCTGAGCCAAAGATTTAGGTTGCTCTGTTCTGAGCTTTTCTACAGCAATTCCCATTTGAGCTGGACATATGGAGAGAGTATCCGGCCTTGTTGAAACTTATTCATCTACAGCTTGCAGCTTGCCTTGCTGGAGGAGTTCGAGCTCCAAGAAAAATGACAGTTGACTCATAAAATCTTCACAGGATGAATGTCCGAAAAGTATCCAGCCGGTGAGGGACCTTTCTTGGGTGTGAATTATTAATTTCTCCGGCTCTGAGCTTTCCCTCCAAAAGTCAACAGCTTCACTGGGACCTTATTCAGCAGCAATCCTGCCTCATGGAACTCTGATTGGCCACAGCCTGCGGCCTTGCCCCACTGAAGATTTTTGGCTTACGTTTCAGAGACTTTAGGCCTGGTTTAGATCTCGGTGGACAGGTTTCCCCATCACAACGGTGTTTGATATCCCATCCCGCGAAACATACATCCCATTATATCCTGTGGAATGCATATTTTGGGGGGACAGGATATCTGTCACCATTGTGATGGAGTAACCTTTCCCCCAAGATCTAAATCAGGCCCTAAGTCTGAAGGTAAAACTTCTGACCGGGTCAAACCAAACCTGGTTTCCGTAGCTGACACGAGCTCCATCGTGGTTAGCCTTAAATTGTGCCTACATCCTGGTCAAGGCCAACCAGATGACTGCAAGTGGTGCCTAACACTTTTTGGCACTGTCTTTATTTAAGTTCGAGTTTATTGAAAATGAAATAAAAACAATACAAAAGCACAAAACATAAATGAAGAAACAGATAAAATGATAAATTATTGATTTAAAACAATATAAAGAAGATTATGTATTACAAATTACAACGGGAAACATATCAAATGCAATCAAGGAATATATGTAAAGGAAAACAACGTAAGCATATCAGTAATTGAAGAACCAACAAGATTATGCAATATATCAAGAGCAATATTAAAAACATTCAATAAGTAATAGTAAGAGAGAAAAAAGCAACGGGAAATCACGGTGGTTTTTATACTTCAACTGATCTAACATTGGAGGTAATGGCTGAGGGAGTAGATGAAGACAGGTAATTCACCAAAGGAAGCCAGAGGAGGTCTCTTTTAATCGCTAGGGAAATGGGGGTAACATAATTGGTAGCAAGGCGATGTTGAAAGCAAACCGCATTCCACCATGCACGGAATGTAACATTAGTAGCTTGTTTCCAATTAGTGGTGATAAGATGAAATGCAATTAATTAGTGGTGATAAGATGAAATGCAATTAATTAGTGGTGATAAGATGAAATGCAATTCGGCACTATCTTTATTTAAATCCGTAAACATTCATATCTCTGGTGCCCCCTTTAGGATTTTTGGCATTTGGTGTCATTTTTTTCATTAAATTAAATTATTCTCTATCTTTGCACATCATGCCACCTCTGTTTGGGTCCAGCCATATGCAAATCAGTCTTGACCCTGCTCCAAAGGGAACTGGGAACTGCTATAAAAGAACAGTGTTCTGTCTTTCGAATTCCCACATTTTCTTAACTCATTGTACATACTTCAAAGTATATTTCAAATTTCCACTTATCCCTCTAACCTACTGTGCTAGCCTGGAGGGTCTGGTTCGCACTGTACAAAACTATAAATTATTTAGTTCCCACAACCGAGCTTTTCTAGGAAACAACAACACTGAGGTTTACTCTACAAATCTGAACTGACAAGAAGCAAAAATGTGCTTTCTCAAATATTTGGTGGTGGGCCAGTGCAGTGATATTCAAGCAATGTTGTTTGGAAGTCTGTTCATGAAATGATTTTGAAAAATGAAAAGCCAAGAAGCAAGATATTTTAGGCGGCAATGTCGGATTTGCTTTGCAATGTTCAGCAGATGCACTCATCCCATTTAAGTCTACTATGCTAATGTGTATCTAGAACACCTTCACAATTTCAACATTGCCTCTCTCCCTCTCAACATACAGATACTACTAAGACACCTAGAGACAAGGAGTTAAACAAGTAAAAACATTTTAGATCTTAGAGAAGTGATATCAATGCCCCTTTTACCACACTGGAAATTTAGCAAAATAAAGCATCTCAATCAATTGTTTTCATTTCCATGAAATATGATCCAAGTTTTGTTTAAGATATCGCTGCATCATCTCACTTTGCCCAAAAGCAAATTTGAGGTATATGTTTATCTTGGGGACAGTGTAAGAAAGATATGCTTTTGTTAGGCTAACAACCATAATTTGCTCATTATTTTGTGTATTAATCAAAAATTTGCTCTGCAGAAAAGTGCAAAAACATTTCATTTTTGCTCAAAATTTGCTAGTCCTTTGCTTTTCCCCACAAACGTATGTTTATGGGTAATGAATCCAATTACCTTGCCATGCATTCACTGATCTAATTTTTCCTATTTCTCTGAACCACATGTTCACCTCATTTAGGCCTAATTAAAGTAATTTGTAGTCCAGGAGAGTGTATTTGGCTCAACATTACTTATTTTGCATGTAAAAAGTGCCTCGGTTAAGAAATGCTAAATACAGGCATTTATTAAAGGATAAATTGCACAGACTAAACACTAAATAAATGAATAACTGAATGAATGAAGATGACTTCTTGTTCGACACATAAGCACCAAAGGCATCTTGTTGCCATATCAAAGGCCAGACTCTTCTGCATGTTACTAGAGCTGGCCTATTCCTCGATTCAGTCGCCAGGCAATGTCTGCATTGAATTTAAGGCAGTTGGTCTGGCTTGTTTCCCAAAAGTTGAGTGTTAGCCAGAGAATCAGTGCCTTCAACGTATGCAACTTCTCTACAATTGCTGCTAAATGGTGTGACAATTAAGCAGTCCAGGTTTTTGTCCTTCATGGAAGACCATTTTTAGAACTCCAAGTCCTAGGTCAGGTATTAAGTGAGGCAAAAAGAGTGGCACCAGCCAGTTGTCCTAGTGCTCCAGACCTTCTCGTTTGGTAAACTGTCCACTGAAAACTTAAGTGTGAATATTTTCCAAGAGCCATCAACATGACTAGTATCTATGGAACCTACAGCTCTCAAAATCTAGAAGCAATCAAACGCACTCAGGACTCCTGCTCTTTCAAGATTTAATGATCCTATTGGGTACATATTATATCGGAAGATAGCCCCAGATATGATCCTTCATTGATCCAGAAACGACTGGCTCATGAGCACCCAATGTTGCAAATGCACTTTAATGCAACTGGGCACTCCCTCTTACTTGTGCTCGCACCCCAAAGCGTGATGAGGTCACCTCAGCGCAGTGGGGAGTGCTTTACAACACTCCAAGTAAAATAGAATACATCCACAAGCACCTGCTCTTGCCTGGAGCATTTCATCGTCTCAAACATTTTTCTTCAGGATGGTCAGTCAATGACCCAATCTAAGGATGGTAAGGTTCCATTGTACTTCTTCTGTGACCTTCCACACTACAAGAGAAATTGCCTCTAAATAACCAAGCTCCTAGGAGGGGTCCTTGAGGGAGGCAAGCTTTGATATAAGGACATCACATCATGTTTGAATTTGGAAGCATTGTGGTCCTGGCTTGTGCCTTTTACTCCAATAGGAACCTCTTGAAATGCACACTCTTTGATTGAAGACTTTATTTGACAACAAAACTCCATTGGACAAGAATTGCAACTGGTGCTCGTTTCAGTAAACTGAATTCCAGAGGCATTTCTAAGTTAAAAGATGGCGATCGTCAGTGATACAACAAGTATTACCTTCTTTGTCCTGGCTCTCCATTCCATTTCTGATAATAAGACACAAAAACAATGTCTAGACTTCCTGGATAGTGTTCAACCAAATTAAACATTCTCAGCCCCTCCTCCACTGGTAGCGACTCAATATATTTCATTTCAATCTACATATATGTAATTTACACTATGTATTGTGCGCTTCAATGGATTTGTCAAATATACCTATGAGGCCATGTGGATCACCTCTGGTTCTACATATCTATCTGCACGCCAGGAAGTGCAAGTGTAGCAGTTCCAGCTTGTAGCTTCTTTGGAGCTTCTACAAGCCAGTGACTTTGCCATACCTAGAATAAAGAGAAGGGGGTTGATTCACAAAGTCAGTAACAATATGCATAAGAATACTCCTTTAGGACTCTTTTACCTACTCTTACATGCCTTGGTGATTCGGTCTCAAAACATCTAAAATGGGTATATTTAGGAAATGTTTGTTTTGGAATTTGTACAGATAGAAAGGACTGGCACCTGTTTGAACATTTACTAATAGAGCTGGACATTATTTTGGACTAATTCACAAAGGCTTGTAAGAGCATGTAAAAGATTGATCCTGAAGTACTACTTTCAATTGTCACAAATGATATTGTGAATTAGCCCCAAAATGCATCCCTGAAGTGAGACGCTACTAACTAAGAGAGCAACAACATAGATGTTGTGCTAATCAAGTTCAGACGGTTTCGACTCTTCTATCATCATTAGTTCCACCTTCCACCAATAGTTTATTGATGTAAGTATCAAATATCATTAATATGTATTCAGTATACAACTCCGGAAGCTTTCCGGAAAATGCAAAGTAATTTCTCTCAAGAGCATAAACCTCTGGCATTGCCGCATGGTCAAAAGCACCTCTTTGTGTGTCTAAGAAAGAATATTTATAGTGGGATGACCACCTCCCTCCAGGTTATTATGAACACTGTTTCATGTCCTGGACAATTGTATGATAACCTAATGCATTCTGGGTATTGCAGTCTTGTTTTACATCCATTTAACTAATTAGATCAAAGATTTGTATGTGAAAAGTTCAGGACTCACTGTCCATAATGACCTGGAGTGAGGTGGTAAGTGCACTGCTTCGACCATGTATGGGAACAATTTCAGGAATTGTGTTAGAAATAGGAGTTTCTAGTTGGCAGTGACTTGCACCCTGTCCAAGTAGGGACCCTTCCTTCTAGTCGGGTTAAAGGAGATACACACCCAAGATAACCCCTGCTTACAACCTTGGTAGCTTAGAACAAGCAGGCAGGCTTATCTCTGAGGCAATGTGTACAGTATTTGTACATAACACACAATACAGTAAAACACTGCAAATGAACACCACACCAGTTTAGAAAAATAACCAATCTTTATCTAACCCAAATAAGACTAAAGCGACAGAAATCCAACATACAAAACTCAACATATCACTTTTAGAAGATTTAAGCAATTCTGCCCATAGAACTCTATTGATGCTTTGATTTTTGCACAAAGTACCTTTGATGCATCAAAGGCCAAAATTAAAAACAGCCACAAAGGAGGAAAGGATCAGAAAACACAGCAATGCTTCGGTTCTTAAGTTTCTAGGGGAATGCAGGAGAAGTGCTGCATCGATTCCTTACTGCAAAGAGAAGCGAAGCATTGATTTCTGGAGGTGACTCTTTTCGGCTGGACGATGCTTGCCCAGGTGCACAGGTGTGATGCATGGAAATACGGCTGGCTCAGTGTTGATTCTTCCAGCCGCAGACCGGTGATGCGCTGATGCTTTTAGCTACACAGCAAAGCTTGTGTTGGAGTCGGAGTGGGGGTCCCAGATGTCAGAAATACAGTGCTCTGCACTCAGGCTGCAGCAGTTCTTCGGGCCATAAACAGGTGCTATGTCAATTTTTAAACCCCACAACCGCGATGTGTTGGTTTTTCAACCGCATGGGAAGTTTGCGGCAGGAAAAACAACGTTGGAAAGGCGATGCGTTGGTCCAGGTCTTGAAGCAGGAGAACCACCTCCAAGGACCCAGAACTGGAATTGGCACCCCTTGGCAGTTCAGAACTCCCAACTGAGGAGTTCAGAGGGGCTTCAGGTGAAGTCTATGATTGCCTTGAGACTTCCAACAGGAGGCAATCACACAAACCCCTTGTAGAACATTGGAAAAGCAGGATACAAGAAAGAAAAGTCCATTTATTTCACTGCCCACAGACAGAAGCAGCAACTGCAGGCCAGCCCAGCAGAGCAACACACTCCTCTTGACTGTTCTTCAGATCTTCTTCTTGGCAGAGTCCTCAGTCCAGAAGTGTTCTAAAATGTTAGGGTTATGGGTCCAATATGTATACCCCTTTCGGCCTTTGAAGTAGGCATACTTCAAAAGATAGTCTTTGTAGTGCACAGATCCTGCCTTGCCCTGTATGGGCCTAGATTCACTACAAGGGGTGGAGACAGCATTGTGAAAGGCCAGGCAGAGCCATATTCAGGTGTCAGTGACAGCTCATCCCCATTACTCTAGCTGAGGTTGGCCCATATGCTTAGTGATGAGTCATCAGGATATGCAGGGCACACCTCAGCTCCCTTTGTGCGACTGTCTAGAGTGAATGCACAACCAACCCAGCTGTCACTCTAAACCAAGCTTTGATTCTACAGGCAGGCAGTGGCACAGGATGGCAAAGTAAGAAAATGCCCACCTTCTGAAAGTGGCATTTTCAGAAACACAATTTAAAAACCAACTTTACAAAAAGATATATTTTCACAATCTGAGTTTAGGGAATCCGAACTCCAAATCCAAAGTTACACTTGTAAGACATTACAAGGCCACTCCAATAATAACCTATGGGAGAGATAGTCCTTGCAATAGTGAAAAACGAAATTAGCAGTATTTCACTATTAGAACATGTAAAACACACCAGAACATGTCCTACCTTTTAAATACAATGCACCCTGCCTTGGGGACTTCCTTGGGCTTAATTTAGGGATGCCTTGCATGTGTTAAAAGGAAAGATTATGGCCTGACAAGTGGGTACACTTGCCAGATCGACATGGCAGTGTAAAACTGTCACACAGACTCTGCAGTGGCAGGCCTGAGACATCTTTGTAGGACCACTCATATGTGTATGGCACAATAGGTGCTGCAGACCCACTAATAGCATTTGATTTACAGGCCCTGGGCACACACAGTGTTTATGTGTTTATGTTTATGTTTTGCAAAGCGCTTGGCTACCCGAAGGCTTCCCTCGCAGTACACTTTACTAGGGACTTACCACTAAGTAATATATGCCAATCACGAATAATCAATTATTAATACAATTTAGACAGGGACCACTTGCACTTTAGCACTGATCAGCAGTAGTAAAATGTCCAGCGTCCACAAACCAGCAAAAACAAAGTCCAGCACACAGTCACAAATGCAGCTGGTAGAGACAAAAAGACAGAGGGAATCATGCATAGGATGCCAGGTCTAACAAAGTGTGCTTAAACCATAGCCATTATCGGACATTACTCAACAGGCCCGGACTGGCCTTTGAGGGCACCGGGCAATTCCCTGGTGGGCCGCATGGTTGAGGGCCGGTTTTGGGCCCCTGGGGCCGTTTTTGTTACAGGGCCGTTATGCTGCAAAAACGGCCCTGTAACAAAAACGACCGAAAACCGGCCCTGTCACAGAGCGGGTTCGCACCTCTCCCCCCTCCCCACTCCTCCCGGAGGGGGGGAGGGGGGCCGGCCGAGCACTTTGCCAGGGCCGGTTCTGGTTCCCAGTCCGGCCCTGTTACTCAACAAATTCTCATGAATAAGCCAGCGAGTGTGACACCACCCTGATATATTGGATACTCCTAGAGTAAAGGATGGAAACAGCCTAGGGCCATCGAGCAGCAAGGCTACTGTAGAATTAGCTTTCTGTGAGGTCAAAGATAATTTGATATAGTTTTCTTAATATCTCAAAGAGGTCAAAGTGCGTGTGTTGTCATTTCTGCTCTTGGTGTGGCGTTGTTGAAAAAGCACCAGCGAACAGAAATTTTGAAAGTCTTCCCTGCAGAAGGAGACCAAAGACAAATGCAAAACCTGCCAATAGGGTACAATTAATACAGACAATGCATACGTCTATGCCTTGGTCTTCTGTGCTTTCATTCCGAGGTTGTTAATTACCCTGTGAGCAATTTCTAAAGCGGAAATTTCACAATTATTCAGGGTACGACGTTTAAATGGAGCTGTGTAAGTCTCGCGAGATTGCTCACCTTGATCTATCACATCATGGCTAGATTAAAAATGTTCTTCTTCTCCTCCCATGGAGTACATCATTTTTCTATGGGGAGTAGTAGCTGCATTCTGTTTTTTAATATATTTGCAAGGTCTCGAGAAACCTTGAGTTGTCTAAGACAAGCTGAGCCCCTTTTAGCTTATTTATTCTCCTCGTGTTAACCTCAACTCGGCCCTTTTTACTGCAAAATGGTGGAGTGTGAACAATAGGTCAAAGATGAGAACAGCTCCTGCCTGAAGCTACTTACAAGAAAAGGAATTTTAGCCCTTGAAAAAACAGGTTTATTTCCAAGCACATCGACTGGTAAAAATCCACTTTACATAGATCAGCAGGTTAAGCATCCTTAGAAGAAGCCGGTGTTTGACACGACATAAATTGATTTCAAATGCCCATGATTGCCCAGGTGAATGGTGCTCATTATATTGACCCTAACCTTTGACCCACAGGTTACACACAGATCACATAACCACGTACCCGGCGAGTTTTCTCAGAAAAGATTGGGAAAGAGTAGGAAAACAAGACATTGTCTAGAGAATTGAACCTTCATATACTGGGTACCATAACTGCCTATTGTAACATAGGGGGCATATTTGCTAACATTTCACGCAGCGCAGTAAGAGAAGTTGCTGCGCGGTGTTGCATGAAAGGGAGAGAGATGCACTGCACCATATTTACAAAGATTTGGCGCTGATTTGTTACTCCCTAACAGGCCCGGACTGGTGACTCCGGGCACCGGGCAATCCCCCGGTCGGCTGGAGGGTTTTGGGGGCCGGTTTTTCCGAAAAGGGGGCCGGTTTTGTGTCTGGGGGCCGATTTTGCCCCCGCGGCGGCAGCGTGCGGTCACTCACAGGCTTTGTTCAGAGCAGGGCAGGGGCACCGGCCGGCACGCACTCGCACATAATTTGCATGCAAGCGCTGCAAGCCTGATTGTTTGTGTATGTGCACAGTGCACTGCAGTGTGCAATTTGCAAGTCGGGTCCGACTCCGACTCCGTCCGTAACCATTTTACTGTTAACCTAACAGTGACAAACACATGGGGGAGGAGGGGGGAGGTGCCTGTGCGCAGCGCGCAGAATTATGCCTGCCCCCTCCTCTGCCGCGTCTGCGCGCGGCGCGCCTCACTAGGGTGCGTCACTGCGGCTGGTGTCATTCTCCTTCTTCCCGCATGCGCATTGGCACTTACTGCGCGTGACTGACGAGAGGAGCGAGCAGCCTGCAGCCAGTCGGTGCGCACGTCCCGCCAGGCCCATAAATTAATTTTACCAGGCCGGCGCCCCCTAGGCCTAGCCCGACCCCCCTGTGTCGCCCACCGTCCAACCGTGACCGACACTGACCGTCCGACCCCAGTCAGAGAGCAGAGCAGACACTGGACAGCAGGCCGCCGCCTGAGTGAGGTGAGTGACGAATGTGTGCCAACTATTTCCACGCTGTTCTTTTTTTTACCTAGAAACTGGTGATTCTTTTATGATAGGCCCCCTTAGGGTTGTTAAACCTTTGGCAATGGCTATCGAGATATATTTCATTAGAGCACCAGATGGTTTGAGCTTGGAGGCTCTAAAGATCAATGGGGGATGCCAGAGTTTTTATGAGGAAGCCACAAGCTACATCTTTACTATACAGACCACTTCCACAACTTCCCCGCTATTCCTCCACCTGAGGTGGGACCCAAGGACACACCTTAGACTGCTTCAACCTCTCCTCCATTCGTTTGTTCGGGTCACTTATCCTAATGAGTGGCTGCACATCCCGATGTAGTTATCAGGTTCGCCAGCCTTTGTTTAAATCACACACAGGTTTTCCTTCATATTGGGGTCTCTTCCCCTGTGCTACATATGCCTACTATGTACAATTACTTATTGAGACAACTGGGGGCTGCTTACCAAAGTATGCCAAAGAGCAAGAGGCGGAAGGGCAGCTCTGACCTTGGCCATCTTTCCTGATCAGTTCCTTTCTTGCAGGCAAGCCTGTATTCAGAGACCTACCATCTATTCAGTGGCCCCTCATACTGTCGACTGGTAGCAGCGACCACAGCTCAAGTCAGCAGCTAAGGCGGAACACTGTCTGACCTGCTGTAACTTAGAAGTCCTGAATCACAAGTGCGTTGGATGCAGATGGCATAGAGCATCCGTCGGGGCAGGGCAAAAAGCAATCTCGCTTTCCTCCAATCGCTACTCCCCGGCTGGTTTCACAAAAGACCCGTGTGGGTGTGGGGAATTGGCCGGAGAAGCAAGCTGCCACCAGTCTTTGAGAACAGAGAACAGGTGTGCCATTGCTTGTGCACCCTTGTTCTCCGTACGAGGCCACACTGTGCAAGAAAGCACCATAGCATCTTGCAGAGCCAATTGTTTGCAGAAAGCAGCTCCTCGGCTTACCCCCGTAGTCGGCTGCTGTCAGTGCTGTCACAACACGCTCCAGGACAGTGATGTTATATTGCGCCATGCGCCAGCCATCTTACTGCTGCATCCTCTGAATATGACTCAACCGCGGAGCATTATGGGAGCTCCACGTGGTCTGCTCCATTGTATATTGTTAAGGTTATATGGTATGAGGTATACAGGTTAAGGGGATGTGGTTAGGGGTTTAGGATTTCAGGATTGGGTATATGGTTAAGGGTATATAGTTAAGGGCTTGGGAAATAGGGCTAAAAGATTGGGATACAGGGCAGAGAATTGTGGTATAAGGTTTAAGTGTATAGGGTTACAGGTATAAGGATATAGAGGTTCAGGTATAGTTATGGTTAAATACTTATGTGTAAAGTTTTAAAGATATTGGCTTAAGTGTTTGGAGTATAGGGTAAAGCGATTAGGGCCCCTGTGACTGTTTAGTGCATCAACTGAAAATTTGCTTAATTTAAAGTGTGCTTAATTTACTCTTTGCCCTGAACCCCTATGATAAAATGTTTTTAGTGCTACCATTGAAATGTGTTTAAAATGTGCTGATGTAGGAGCATGTACACTTTTGCAGCTGGGTGAATAGGTTGTTCTGTGGTTTTGCCCCTCTCCTCATTAAACAGCAACAGATGACATAGGTCGTGGCAGCCCTCTACCTCCCAGCTGTTCTGCCAGACAGGAGAGAGCTGCATTAGAGAGAAGCAGGGGCATATTAGCAAGGGCTGGTGATATAATTATCGCCGCTTTTGCGTCCGTTTTTGGGCGAAAAGCAGTGATAATTATATCGCAATATCATCAAGGACACACTAGCGCGTTTTTCCTTGCTGTAGAGCCCGTGTTTTCACAGCCTTGCCTTGCATCACTAATGAGATACAAAGAAGGCGTGGCTGTGAAAACAACACATGTAAATATCGTGAAGGCAGCTTCGCGATATTAACAAGGAGGGGCAGCGATAAAAAAATTGCGCTACCTCAGCCTTAACTCAGGAATTTAAAGTCTGTTCCATTGAAAACACCGCTATCGCTGAAATATTATCGCCATAGCGCTATGTGTTGTAAATATAGCGTTACCATGGCAATAATATTCAGTGATAGCCAGCGGTAATATTTCTATCGCTATGTACGGCCAATATGCCTCGCAGTCTTTAGAACCTGGCCACGACCTAAATGAGGAAAAGCTTAGGCCCGAGATGGCAGACACACACCGAAATTAAAGGAGAGCTTGGTGTGATCACACCTTGTTGGGAAGCCCCCTAGTGGCCGTCGGGCTCGCTCGCTGCGCTCGCTACGCGCTGGACGGGGGCTGGTCTGCTACGCGCCGGACGGGGGCTGGTCTTGCAAAATTTGCCAGGGCTGCTTTCAGTTCCCAGTCCGGCCCTGCTCCCTAACCCCAATTCAGGTACACTTCTGTGATGACACAAGGGTGTCTGCATTACAGACAAGATTATTTTTGTGCAGGAAGGGTTCTTCCTGCACTAAATCCATTTTTAAGCCCCCTAATTAATTCCTTGCAAAGCAGCGGAACTAGCGCTGCAGAGAAGGGGTTAAAGGCCTCTTCCTCTGGAACTAACAAGGATACATGCAGATATTCCTGCTTGTTACGCCTCTCTCAGGTGGGTGCACCATTTTGGCACAAACCAAGATTTATTGATGTATCAGAAAACTACTTATTGTAAATATAATGACATACATGTTTGGACTGCCTAGATTCAGACCTGCACCCTCAGGCTTACGTACAGATCTCTGCACTGGGTACACTAACTAACTGTGCATGCTTACAGAGACTGGAACTTTCATCCACAGGTTTCAGTCCGGTCTCTGCAGCTGGGGTTTTGATAACTAAGGGAGTGATAACGATGGCGGGCGGACTTGAGTCCCCCCGCCATCGTTGTGGCCCCCGCCCACCTGTATGGCACCGGTCCCGCACATAGCATCACGATGCGACCGCAACCGTGGCAGTCGCATCTTGCATCTTTACCATTGAGGTGGATGCTGCTGGCTGCAGCACCCGCTGCAATGTTAAAAATGTATCAAGTGCATTTCCCTCGCTACGTGGCAGGCACCGCGTGGTGCCTGCCACGTAGTGCATGGAAATATAGGGGGGTACCATGGGTACCCCCCAATGCACCACCACCGCCCCCCAACACAAAAGGGGCCCACAACCAGCCCCCAAATGCATTCTCTGCCAGCCTTTCAAAGGCGGTTTACCCGCCATGGAAGGATGGCTGCGGCCAGCATCGAAATCTGGCGGACAGTGCCAGCTAGGCACCGCCACCATTTTGAAGATACTGACCACTCCGCCAGGCAATCGGTACAATATCCTGTGGCAGAAGCGTGGTGGGTGGACTTTGCGACCACCGCGGACCTAACATAATTCCCCCCACCATTGTTATTTGGCAGGGGAAATCCATCGGGTGGCAAGCCTTCCGCCATTGTAATCCCCCCTAAGTACTGGTACCTGGTACCTGCAGTTTATACTCAGATCTTTTCAACAAATACATTAAGCAAGTACTCTACCTTGCTGAGATCGGTCCTTCATCGTGCACTTTAAAAAGAGGTGTCTGTGTCTGGAAGCTTATCACTCTGCAGTGTGCTATAGGCATTGACGCGTTACTTGCAGCGTACTCTGTCTATAACTGTGATAGATCAATTAACTTACTAAATTATATTATTGTGTGTGACTGTGGATGTCTTAATCCATTCAGCGATCTTTAAGAGACTGGCTGCTGAGGATGCAGGTTGGAAACACGCACACAAACATTTCAACAACAGTCACATTAATCCACTGAGGTAGCTTATGGGCATTCCTAAACTGCCATATATGCATGATTGCGTCAGGCAGTGAACCCTTTGGGCCACGATCCACAAAGGTAAGCTTACACTTTTGTGTAAGTTTACTACTTTTCGGTATTCACAAAGCTTGAGCTTAGACCAAAAATCTATCTTTTCTACTTTTCGGTATTCACAAAGGTAAACTTAGACCAAGAGTCTAACTTTACTAGTAGTACCTTACCATTGTGAATACCAAAAAGTCAGAAAGTTAGACTTTTGGTCTAAGTCTACCTTTGTTAATACCAATAAGTAGTAAACTTACACAAAAGTGTAAGTTTACCTTTGTGAATTGGGCCCAATGAGTTATACTGAGTTCAATGTAACCACTGACAAGCAGGTTGCACAGAGGTCTTTGTTAGCTGTAACCTTAACCCACATAGCTTTCCAACTGCAATCACACAACCCGATGTTTACACACAGATCTATTCAGCAACCATAATAATGCACTAGACTTCTTGTGAACACAAGGAGTGAGGTGGAAGAATGGGATTCTTTCCCAGCCCTTCCTCCCTGTGAGACACAAGGTTTCTGTGATTGAAACGGTTGCCTTAAAGGCTTAGATTCTCAAGGGCAATTGGGATGGGGCAGAGTCTGTCACATGTCTGAAGACTTTTCTCAAGCATTAGAAGAGAGTGCATCAGACAAGACTTCCAAGTTGTTATGTGTGCCATGCTTTTGATATTGTTATATGCGTCACAGGTCTTAATGCATGTTCACATAGAGAGCATGTTAACATAGAAAGAGAGAGAGAGTGAGAGAGAGAGAGAGAGAGAGAGAGAGAGAGAGAGAGAGAGAGAGAGAGAGAGTGCGCGCAGAATGGACTTCAGGGTCTGACAGAAGTTCTGGTCTACTATTCAGACCTTCATTATTATGGGTTTCTTCTTGGCTTCTCTTTTGCTAACAGAAATTTCTGTGTGTGATAAGCTGTTCCGTGTTTCCTGCTGCTCCTCGCCTTAAGAGGCGGAGAAGTGTTTCCCCATCCGATCCTCTGCTGCATTGCACAGTTTCCAGGGATGCAGATCATCCGGGCTTTGATTTGATGTCTACTCACGTGCACATATGCATGGAAGCTTTTACGTGACTTGGCATATCATAGGATAAAGTTGTTGACAGATTTCAAACTCATACATTAGTCTGTAAGCCAGCTGAATTTAATATTTATGGATATTATTATTAGGTGAGGGATGTGTGATGAAAAATGATTTTTTAGCTTTCACCCTAACTTTATTTTTGTTCTCTGAGATATTTATTATGAGTGTAATTCGTATTCACCTTCACATTAGAGAATAGCACATAATCCGTATATAAATACCACTGTGTGTGTGTAATTCTAGGGGTTCACTGCAGAGTGCTGCAACATCACCTGCTAGTTGTAAGGGATTTCCTGACAGGTTTGCCAGAGTGAATCCCCTCGTCCCCACACACACACCATTGGAAGGGGTGAAAGGGCATTGTTCCTTTTTGGAGACAAGAAATCATGAAAATATTGAGGTAATACAGCACGGTTAGAGGTTCCTTCCGGGCGTATTCTGCTTCCAAAGCCATACAATGTCCCTATGTGATTTCACCCACTCCAGTGGTAATCATTTCACTAACAATAGAAGGATGAAAGGTGAAGCAAAGCGTTCTTCACGTCCCTGCTCCAGACCCACAAAACATTCAGAGGAAGAGGCTTGGTATTAAAGCTTGCTCTTGGTATAAATGTACCAAGCCTGATGGCCCATAATGCACTATCCTCTCCACCTCCTCCTGATGAAAGGGCTTGTTGGTCCTGCCTCAGTTTGAACATGCGGCCTCAAGATTACAGATATCTACAGCAAGAGCATTGACCAATGAAGTGATCACACAGTAGATTCTGAGAGCTGAACTGCTGCTGATCGCCCCCAGACCCCTCCCCCCGCACCGGTTGGAGCCTTATTCTGCCCAGAGTATGTCTGACCCTATCTACTAATCAGCAAATACTGTCCATTTGGCCCGCTTTCACATTTTCAAGAACCAAGTAGTCAATTTTCTTTTTTAAAGTTCTAACATGAAGCAGTGGCCACCGGTGATGTTTGACATTGGTGGGGTGTGATGCTTGCCCGCTCAAGTGAGGGTCAGAAAATGACAACCAGCCAGTCAGACTTCACTAATGTTTTGATTAAGAATATAATAGTAATTAGAAAATCAGTCTGTTTATAATGCAGGAAATTCGGTAGGCCCCGCCCCATGCACAAAGTAACCAGATGCCTCGACATTAAACTCACAAAGCACTGGCGTGTCTAAGAAGGAACATTCATCCATTAAATATCACTGCACATTCTGAGCATAGGCCAGGGGTTCCTTTTGACTAAAAGCCCTTGCAAGGAACGAAATAGTGGATTCCTTGTGAGTTAAACAGGAATATATTTACTTCTTCATTCAACCAATATTTTGGAAATTCAAAAGGCTTCGCAGTGAGATGTTGGAGATTGTGTAGGACTTCTGCCATAATAACCTGCAAAAAACCCCACCGCTTTGCCTTTTGTCCTGGGATAGAGATTATGCACATGGTTTCTGCCTTCATTCCATTGCTATGCATGGCCCACAAACTTTAGATTCTTCAAGCTAGGCTGAAAGTGGACACCACCCTTTCATTTAATGGAATTGCCAACTTTACTTTGCATAATACAATATTTTTTTCTGATAAATATATTAAAGTGCCATCTGCCTCTGTGAATCTATGTTATGTGGCTCAGATGCGACAAACTTCGCTGCCATTCAACAGAGACCAGAACAACTGCAGGGAATCGCATATGGTACAGTGGATAAACTCAGTGGAGGAACAAGAGTGGAGTGGAAGGATTAGAGCAATGGAGTGGTACTAGGTAGGTACGGTAGAGTAGGTTGTATTTAAGTTACCCGGGGACAATACAGGCAGGGGAAACACTGTGGAGTATTAGCTACAGGAAAGGTCATAGGAAATATAAAATTCTATTTACCGCTTCCTGAAGAATTTGCAGCACTTGCCCCTTAATTCCTTACCTGCTGCAATATCTGTACATTTCAACAAAAAATAGTTTCTTGCTGAAAGGATCATATGTTACAAAGAAGAAAGGCCACAAGTGGTGCAGTGCAGTGGTACACCATTTAGAACTCAAACTCAAACTCTCTAATTCCATTCTGAGAGCGGTCAACACTCTGGCTCCCGCTAAACATCATTACTCAGCCAGAAAGAGACCTTCCTCTCCTTGGTTCTCCGACTCGCTCAGACTGTTAAGGCAGGGCTGCCGTAAACAGGAGAGACGCTGGCGGGTCCTTTTTGACCCGAAGGAGAGAGAAGTGCACAAACACCTCCTTGCAGAATATAAACTAGCAATAATTGAGGAAAAGAAGGCGCATTTTGCTGGCCTAACTTCCTCATTAAAATCTCCCCGCGATCTGTTCAAGATCATTGACACCCTCTCCAATCCTCAGACACCGGACCCTTTAGTAGGATCCTAAGAATTGTGTGGTAAGATCTCCTCATTTTTTCATACCAAGATAGCTGATATTTATAGGTCGCTTGAAGCCCTCAACCTTGACTCTGGTGCCCCTTATCATCCTACTTCTTTTGCTCCGGAATGTTGGGCGAATGAACATCGCCCCACTCTCCTTAACTTTCCTCTCATTACCCGGGAATCGCTCACTCTACTCCTTGATACAACTAAATCTGGTTCCCCTTTGGACCCTTGTCCCCTTAAGATCCTCAAGGAGAGCAGGGAGGTAGTCATCCCTCCCCTCTTAGAGGTGCTGAATTTAGTAATCATGGAAGGAGACTTTCCTCTTTCATGGAAAACGGCGGTTGTTAAGCCCCTCTTGAAAAAGGTCACTCTGGATCCTGGGGTGCTGAAGAACTTCCGCCCAATCTCTCTGCTACCCGCCCCTGCTAAAATTCTTGAGTTCCACCTCAACCATCATCTTAGCGCCTTTCTTGATGACGCTAGCCTGCTGGATACTTCCCAGCATGGTTTTCAGAGAGCCCAGAGCACGGAGTCCGCTCTTACGGTGGTTATTAACAACATCCGAGTGAAGGTCGATACAGGCCAGACCACCCTGCTGGTCCTGCTCGACCTCACGGCGGCTTTTGATACCTGTCCCCCTCCGTTCTAGTTGCCCGCCTTCAGGAGATCGGTGTTGGCGGCTCAGCCTTGAACCTTCTGACCTCTTTCCTTGGTCAAAGAGAACAGAAGGTAAAGCTGGGCGACTTCCTCTCTCCCTCTAAACCTTTGCAGTGTGGGGTCCCTCAGGGTTCTTCCCTGAGCCCCACACTTTTTAACATCTATGTGGCATCACTGGCCAGGTTAGTACGATCATTTGGTCTGGAGGTCACCCAGATCATGGTCTCCCTCACTCAATCGGTCAGCCTCTCCGCCTCTAACTTCAGGAAGTGTATGGAAGCAGTCTCCTCATGGATGATTCAGAACTTCCTGAAGTTAAATGGGGAGAAGACAGAGGTCCTGATTTTTGGAGCTAATCAGGACATCTGGTCGAGTGATTGGTGGCCGCCATCTCTTGGGGCGTGTCCTCTCCCGTCTCAATCTGCCAGGAACCTGGGGGTAATGATCGTCAGCAGGACTGTCTCAACCTGCTGTGGAATCATCAGGGTCCTGAGGAAGATTGCTCACTTCCTCTCTCCTGAACCGCGGAAGCAGGTTACTGTGGCCTTGGTCTCCTCGAGGCTAGACTACTGTAAAGCGCTTTATTTAGGTATCAACAAGAACCTTATTCAGCGCTTACAGATAGTGCAAAATGCGGCGGCCAGGCTGGTCCCTAACCTCCCTAGACTCTCCTCAGCTTCTACAGCCAGGAAGAACCTTCACTGGCTGCCCATTAAGTCCAGGATCTCTTTTAAGATCATTTGCCTTGCCCATGGGGCCTTTTACGGCTCCGGCTCGGAAAGTATTAAGGCCCTTCTCCACCCCTACTCTCCCTGTAGAGCCCTCTGCTCTTCCAACAGAAACCTCTTGTCAGTTCCTCGGTCCTTCAAAGTAAGGTGGGGAGGAAGAGCCTTCGCCTCCCCTGCTCCCAGACTTTGGAATTCCCTCCCCCTGAACTAGCAGGACAACCATCCATCACTCTTTTCCATAAAGCTTTGAAAACGTACCTCTTTGTAGAGGCTTACCTGTAATCTAGCTCTCCTTTACACACAAGCTGTACGATCTGTAGGCGCCTTGATGCCCTTGGGCTAAGTCGCGCGGTATAAGACACAATTCATTCATTCATTCAGAAAGGTTAACCAGTCAATTTAAGTTACTGATTTCTGTAGTCTGGTGGTAAACTGATATTTTTGTGGTCAAACATTTGCCCTTACAGTATAAATATCTGTTAACATTGCAAAATAGTAAATTAAAATAGCCCCAGAATGTGCTGCATTATACTGCTTAATTTTCCCCTTTCTTTCTGAATAGTTTACTGAAATCTGCTGCATAATTTAGCCCTTCTTTGCCGTGTAATTATTTTTTCTTAACTTTATTTTTTACTAAAGAGGTTCCATAATAGCACAATTATTGAACAAATCAATCACCATCCACAAAAGCGCTACTTCCTTACAGCGTTTAGGTCATAAAAAAAGAATGAATAGTTTGAGTGATAAATGTTTTAGAAAGTTGTACAGTTTCTGAAGAAAAATAGCCAAACATCTAGGGGCTTATTTACAAGCCCATTGCGCCGCTGGAGCGTCACTTTTTTTGATGCACTAGTGGTGCAATGGGCTTGCCCATATTTACAAGGCCACGTAAAGTCACCCTGCATGACTTTTCATGGCCTTGTAAATATGGGCACATCTCATGCATTAACCCCTTCGATGCTTATGACAGAAGGGTTCCGTCATCAGCGTCGGTTGGGCTGTGCTGATGACGGAACCATTCCGTCATGACCACACCTGTTTTTCGAATCTTCAACACAGTGTGAAAATTCGCGCCACGCTGAAGAGGTTTATCTGCGTGAAAGAGGCGTTCCATGGGTGTGGCTGTGGGGGTTCCCAAGTAACATTCATGGAACTTGACGCTTTCCCAGATTGACAACATTTTGTAAAACTGAGAATGCGTCAGAATCCTACACCTCCCCAGGAAAGGCGTAGGAATGGTGCAGCAAGGAGAAATACTTTTGTTTCTCCTCATTTTTTCCTCTTTCTATGCATGCTGCATAGAAAGAGGAAAATACCATGAGTGATTGTTTTTGTGCTATAAGGTCTCCTTTACTGCACGAAAACAATCATCCCTGCAGCGCAGGTGCACCCTTGCAAAATGACGCAAGGGTGCTTGCGCTGGCCCCTGGCAGCCAATTCTGCTCCAGTGCAAGGGAAAGTACAGAGATGTGTCGTATTGTTGTTAATATGAAGCATCCCTGTGCTTTGAAAATGCCGAAGCATGGCACAGCTAAGTATGGTGGGTGCCGTGCTACATAAAATATGCCATTCCTTAGGAAAAGAAGTGCAAATGTTCAAACAAATGATGGCATCAAGCTGGCGCTGACAGTAAATACATGCAAGAGGCTTTCAGTAACTTCAGAAAGCAGGAATACAATAGATACATTCGGATCAGCACCATTTACACAGGAGACTCTGAATACAAAGGCTGTGGGGGCGTAGAGGCGGAGCCTAAAAAAAAAAATAGATGAGATCTGATCTGAAGTGGTAGAAGATAAAAAAATCAACAAATAAGATTGACTGCATTTTGAGACTGAAAGCAAAACAATATCACACGAGAAAAGTTGTGAAATACAAAATGAAAGCGACATAATAGAAGAAAATGAAATACTCAAAGAAATAGAATTTACAAACATTCACTGTAACAAGAGTTTTAAGGGGATTTAGATAGAATAGAGTGCTTGGTACTGGGAAACTTAGGATGTAAACCACCACCTCAATTACAATATCTTCAAAAGAGCCACGCAAACTAAGACCCTCATTAGAAGTTCAGTACTTTAGATGAATGTGCGTACAGCAAATTATCACGCTCTGGCAGTTTCCTGCTCATATATAGCGCTGAAATTTATCAGAGAAACTGCCCCATAAAAAGGCAAAAAAGTAGAATTCATTGTATTAAGTACTGAGGCATGGCATGACTCATTTTCAAGTCGACACCTGAGAATATGAGGTTCTCATCCTCAGGCGCGTAAGGCACAGGTAAGAGCAGCGGGGAGTGGGCGGGGCAGGTTGGGAGGAGAAGTCGACAGACGACGGGACAGGAAAAAATCAATAAAACTAGTGTAAACAACAAGGACCCCCTGTTTAAATACTGAATTTGTAATACAGGGAAATAAACATTGTGTAAAAAGGACAGTTGATAATATAACCAGGGAAAAGAACAGTATGAAAAGCACAACAACCAATTAAAAAGTACAAGTTAGATTTATTCATAAATGTACATCCTCATATTAAAAAACAATTAGTGCAAAATCATGTGAACTCAATGTTTATAAAAAACAATCAATAATATATAAATAATGTATTCGTAACACATTTACACAAAAAAACATAAATAAAATTGGTGGCGAACAATATAAAACATCAACGCGCGTTTCGGCGTTAACAGAACGCCTTCATCAGGAGCCACAATCAATCTAGAGGAAACACGGGATGAGTGTTCTCTGTTTGTTCCTTATGTCTATTTCAGCATCTATTGTCTGGGTGGAGCTATACCTCACCTGACTGGGGGTGTTTATCCGATAATCTTAAACATCAAAGGAATGCGTCAAGTTACGCGAACAATGAGCCAATGTTCAAAAATGCATTAAAAAGTTCAGGTAATGACTAACATAATCGGGAGGAAGCCGCATTCAGGATGTCTGCTGGCATTCCGCAATATACACCACGGTACGTATCTACTTTAAAGTAAGCAGTGTCGCCAGCACGTAAAATCAATAAAACACCTTACCTTGCGCTGCCCACATCGCTGGCGATGCGACAAGCACAATGTAAGTGGTTTTTATTCATTTTTTAATGTAATTTTACCTATCCCATCTTCTGTCAACTTCCAATCCGCACGCCCGCCCTGCCTCACCCCGCCCCACAACTCTTACCTGTGCCCGCCGTGCCTGCTTTTCATACTTTAACCCAGGGATATGATATTTTCTTGGGCCCTCATTGGAAGTTCAGGGATAAATTCTGATTCCTGTGAAGACAGGAATTTTGCAGAGGGCTTGAAATTACGAGTTGCTTTTTTTATTCTTGAAATATATTGCATTTTAGAAACATAAACATCATCTTTTGCCTAAGACATCAATATGTATGTCTACTTGGCTGGTCGAATATTAGCGATTATGTGTTCAAAATAAATCATAGTGATGGAGCGAGCTTCAGAAATGATTTTATTCTGGCTCGTGATATAAAACTCTCATAACTTGAATTAACATATTAATGAGTTATTGCATGGTTTGTTGTATTAAACCAATTTAGAGTAAAATTCCATATCATTACATGGGACTAATGTGCTTTTTGTTGCATTTGCAAGTTTGTTTAATAATTCATAACTAATGTTGTTTTGTCTGTCCTATTGACTTTGTCAACATTAATGCGGCTGATTAATTAATGGCATGTGCTTTTATTATGTGTGCTTATGGTCTGTCTATGTTGTGTCTGTTTATCCATGTTGTGTTTGTCTATCTTTTTACTCTTTCAGATATATGAAGAATCCAGCTGGACTCTATGAAGAATGGTAGATATTAAATGTGCTGCTTTATTTGTGTGCTTCTGCTAGGTGACTTATACTAATAGGTTAACATTATCTATGTAGGTTGGAAACAGAATGACTTTCATTTCCTGAATTAATTATTGTTTTGTGTTTGTTTAAATAATAGTTTTCTGAAAAAGTGAAGCAAGCTAAAAGTGGTGCAGTGACGCAAGCAAAAGTGGCGCAGAAAATTGACGCTTTCTGAAAAGAGGCCTGCTGATAAAAAGCCACACGAGAAAAACTTATTTTGAAAAGATGAGAAGCCTATAACTTTTATTGTGAAAAGGTTTGAAAAGAACTGCAAAAGGCACTCTGTGGAGAGGTTTGCTAATGTGCCACGAGAAGCTCAGAACGGACAGGCTCAAGGCCAGGAATGTGAGTCGCAGCATTTTTGTGCACTACATGAACAATCTTTGCTACACAATGTAGCAGCCTAAGGAAGTACTACCAGGACTCTGTGCATGAACAATGGCTTTGTGTAAAAGCCTGGACTTGAGGTCACAATTTACTGTGGCGTGAGGTGGTTCAGCCAATGGGGAGCCAGAATTCAGCTAATGGTATGTGAAATTAGTTAGTTTAGCCTTAGTTTTAGGGTATAAGAATAGGCTCTAGGAGCACATTTTTGGCTTACGCTTCTTGATTCCAGAGGGACGTTTTCCACTGTTCGATGAATACACGTAAGGAAAGCCGACTTTAAAAGACTTTGTTTTCAGGCGATGAGGGTAGAGACAGAGAGTTAGTTAGGGTTTGGAAATGCTCTTTTTTACTTATTTCTGCTAATGAATAATATGTTCTTGAATTAAGCTCTCTTTATAAATGCTGAATAAAACTTTCTTATGACTACAATGCTTGCTTAATAAAGTTCCAAAACCTAAGTTTTCTTGAATATGTTTGAATAAACTTTTAAAATGACAAGCTGGTCTTGTTTATTGTAGATAGTTTAAACAACATATCAGATCCATTCGCCTCATGATTCAGCTGCTCTGTTATTTTATGGGCCTGGTATTGATTGGTAAGTTTGGTGGTAGATAATGACATCATTTATGCAGAATTTTAGTAGGAGCGCTGGATCAATAGTCAACAAGGATAGTGATACAGTAGAGAGCCATGTACAGTATATGCAGTTATGATTTTATAAATGACCTAAAGATCAAAGAAGGAGAAAGGAAATGGAAACAGCAATGTAACTGCCCACCACCCCCAAATTGTCTGTCCAGTGAGTTCCACATCCACCAATCAGTTAATCTGATGTAAGAAGAGTGTTAGTGGTCCCTGCACAAGAGATGTCATAGGGGTTAATGGTATTTAAGAGTTGTGGTAAATACCCCACTCTCTACCGCCATACTCGTAATGAGGTAATAATACCTACAATGAGCGAATGACAAGCACTCCGGTCAAGCTTCCGCCCTGGTCATTCTACGGAGGCTGTGATCCTGGCTGTCCTAGATACCTTGAGAGACGGAGCTGACAAGGGTACCTCCCAGGCCCTGGTTTTACTAGATTTGTCGGCCGCTTTCGACACGGTGGACCATAACATCCTCCTCCACCGTGTCGAACAGGCCGGCATCCAGGGCCTGGCGCTGGCCTGGGTGAAATCTTTCCTTATGGGGAGATCCCAGTCCCTCAGCCTAGGTACATTTAGGGCCCCTAGGGAACATCTGTCTTGTGGGGTCCCTCAGGGCTCCTCTCTATCCCCTCTTCTTTTCAATCTCTATCTTCGCCCTCTTCTCTCTTCTCTGAGGCAGTGGGACGTCCGCGTCTTCAATTACGCGGACGACCTACAACTCATTTTCTCTCTAAACTCTCCTTCTTCTATTCTTACTTTTCAGGCAGTCATGTCCCATATCTTTCAGTGGATGTGTCAGAACCAGCTGAAATTGAACCCCGGTAAGACGGAGCTCCTCCTGCCGGGTAGGAGCGCCGTCCACTGGGGTCCATATTTCTGGCCGACAGAGCTTGGCTCTCCTCCCACCCCGGTAACCTCGGTGAAAAGCCTCGGGGTCACTATTGACGCTGGGCTCTCTCTGGGGCCGCAGGTGGGGACAGTGGTTTCCTCCTGCATGTTCCAACTGCGCAGGATCAGGAAGGTGGCCTACCTTCTTACTCCCGATGCCTTGCTTCAAGTCATCATGGCCCTTGTTCTCTCCCGCCTGGATTTTTCAAATTCCATCTATTACGGCTTGCCCAAATGCTCCATCAATAGGTTGCAAGTCATCCAAAACCAGGCGGCGAGACTGGCCCTCGGGATTCCGAAGTGGCAGTCCGCCAAACCCCTCCTTATCAAGCTACACTGGCTCCCGGTTAGCCTAAGGGCTGCCTTCAAGGTTGGCTGTCTTATTTTCAAATCTCTCTCTGGTTCCTGTCCCGCCTTTCTGAAATCCCTGATCTGCCCCTACTGTCCCTCACGTAACCTTAGATCACTTCACTTACATCTCCTGGTGGTCCCTCCCTTCAAACTCTGTAGATCTGGGGGTCGAAGATTTGCCTTTCTCGGCCCCAAACTTTGGAACTCTCTCCCCCTCTCAGTTAGGACTTCCGGTACTCTGATTCAATTTCGCAAATCATTAAAAACCTGGCTTTTCCCACAATCCCGCTAAAATCCCTCTGTTTCCTCAGCACCCTTTCAGCACCATGATACCTCCGGTGACAGTGCGCTATACAAAATTCCCTTAACATAACATAACATAACTCAATTCACAAATTACAATGGAATATAGTGGAATTACTGTACCCTACAATTTGAGGAGATTTGCCATCTTTTATGGAATTCACAAACATTCCCAGGGACACATAGGCAAATGTGCAAAATGTGTAGATTTACAGGCCTATGCTAACCTAGGAAAATGTATTTTATTCCGGCTGAAAATTTACCAGTGTACGGCTAGGGTTAAAGTGCAAATACGTTATTTAAGATCTTTTCCAAGGGGTAGTGCATTGCTACCTGACGGATAAGAGAACGAGGATAAACACAAGCTAAATTAACTGTAGAGAGGTGTTAGTAAAAGTTATTTTGTCACTGCTTTTCTAAATATTTCTAGCTCTTTTTAGCTTGAACTGGAAAATGTATTGATCAATTGGTAAGGCAGTAAGGACAAAAGGTAAATTTATACAAGAAATAAAAAAATTAAAATGAAACATATACATTAGGAGGAACACAAGATGGTAGTTCCTCTTGTTATTGTAACAACAAACCTTTTGGGGCACATATACTAACATTCTCTCAAGCACACATTGAATCCCTCATGGGGCAACTGTGACAGGTCAACCAAATAGGTGAATACAAATTGTTCAAGTGAACCCATATCCAAGTCTGCAGTACCACACCCTCTGTGCCCCCTTCCAACTGCATGCTTCTATGCACTTAGTAATGCAGAGTATAGTTCAACATCAGTTCTGTTGTAGGTTTCTGCCCTATTTCTGGGAGTCCAAAATTAACCTCTTCGCTGCTGATGGCGGTCGTGTGCTGATGACGAGCTGAGCTCGTCATGTAATGCGGCTTTTTGAAAATTGCCACACACAGCGGGAAAAGCCGCCACAGCGATGCAGTTAAATACAGATTTCCCATCCCTAAAAAGGGTAATGCACCTTGGGAGTGGTAACTGCTAACACGATAAGTGCTAGTTTAAATTTCTGCGACAATTCAGTGTTCAGAAGCGAAAGTCACACTAGACTACATAAAGTACTAAAACAGTGTTTTTGTAGGTTCTTTGTGTTGTGTGACTTTCCTGTCCATCTACACTAAAATAACAGATTTTCTTGGGTCTTGGCATTTAGAACTGATTTTGTAAGGTCCGGCCTAAAGACATCTTTCTCTCTCCTGGCAGTCTTAGGTATTCCATAATAAAGATGCATTAATTTAAGGGACTTTTAGTCAACCCTCTCAAATGTCAAGCAACCCAAGCTCTCTCCCACCACAGCACAAATATAGGGCACTGGGTCAGCCCTCTTCGGCCATTGGATACTTTCATTTTGAGATATTGTATTTTGCTTATACCAGTATACATCCAACTATAAAGATATTTCCCCAATGTTAGACATTTGAAGGCACTTATATTTACCACAAAAAAGCGCACATCATTAAGTCTACAAACCTGTGTATGTAAATGTAAATGTTAACGCCACACATCCTCAGACTGAACACCTAGTGATCACTATCAGCTTCAATAAAGAATTTCTTGACTTTGGCATCTGACTCAATAGCAAACTGAAGAGGTACTGTTGCTTTGTGAAGGCTTCAAGCAATTGTTTCTAACTTGGGAGGAACAACTATAAAGTCTTGAAGGACTGCAGCCTTCTTAAAGACTGCAATCTGTTGCTTCTGACTGTAGAGGGGCAACCAATAATGACTTGAGGTAATGCAGCAATGGAAAAGGCAGGCCTATTGGCTTTTCCAATGCTTCTTATTTCTAGTATCATCATCATCAGAGTGTTTCTGGACTAGGGTATGGGAATGTGCATAGTATTAATGTGGGCACCTTGGGATAAAGTTGTAAGATGCAAATACATTTCAATCAGAGTGTGAACGTGTTCACTTGTTGTGCTCGCTCTGCTTGCTCTATCCTTGAAACCTCCAGTTTCATCCAGCAGTTGTCCATTCTGCAACTTCTCTGAGGATGGGTTTGGTTTCTTAGGACTCTTTTTGAGTGGTAATTCAATAGACGTATTCAATAACAATTGTTTGTGCAGATGCCTGTCTACCATAAAGGATACCTGCAAAAAGAACAATTGATGGACAGAATGCTGATCAATGTCAAACATTCACCCCAGTACAGAGATCTGGACTTCAATCCATCGTACCCCAAAGGATAGGCACATTTCTGTCTGGTATCCTTGTTGTGAGTCAATCTTTCTTTCCAGTCCAGAGGTTGACAGTTATTACGCTGACAGCTGTTTATTTAAGGGGTTTCAAGGTTTTCTAAGGCTGCTCAAATGTCAGAAGTTGCATTTGTCTTCTAGAAACCTTGGACGTAAGCTTGAAGGAGTCTGCCTGCATGCTTCTGACAATAGCTGGGTGATTTTATGGGGGATTGCTAACCTCTTCTATTCATTGGTGGAAAATGGTCGCTTGTCAGGTAGGTGCCCTGTGCTATAAATCTTTGAGATTGAGGCTCAGTCTGGTTACTGATTTTGAGCCTGTTGTAATATGATTAAAAAAACAATACTGATCACTTGTAGTCGATTATCTAGCTGTAATAAAGTGCCAGGCCGCTAAGGCTCTCAACAGTTCAACCTGGTTTCTAATTTGAAAAAGTCAAAATAATTTATCAAAGCCTCGAGAGAGTCCTACATTTCACCATTTAAGTAGAACATTAAGATCTGATTAGGTTTAAAAAAAAGCCATATGTTTCGCCCATTGCTGGTATCCATTTTGGGACCATTTACGGAGAGTACGTTATTTATTGAGAAGATTGTGTGTTCTTGGCATTTAGTGGTGCACTTCTGGGTTCCATCTCCCTTTACAGGAAGATGCAGATTAGAATACCTTATGCAAAGATAGCGGACGGGTCCTTGATTGTACAACTTACTTTCCTGAGTTAAAAGAGAAATATAGCACAATGGAGAAAGTGTGTTAATCCCTATGGTACTACACCTCAAGGAACCCTATGTTTAGTAGATTCTTCTGATCTGATTGGTTGGCTACAATGGTGGAGGAAAGATTCAATGTAATCTAGAGCAGGGAATAGATTTCCATTTACTTATCGGTCTTTGAATTAAAATATTGTGATTGGCCAAATCATGTCCCATCGCCAATCCAAATGCATCATAACTTGCACTTTGCCCCCAGAAAATACTTTTTCTTTAATTGATACATTCTAAATTAATAAAGTCAAATCTTCAAATTAGTATCATTCATAGTGTTTGCAAACAAGGCAGAGGGGGAGAGGATGTGGTCTAAGGGCTAGAGCAGTTGACCTCGAAGTTGGGGAACCGGGTTCGAGTCTCGGCAGGGACGCTCAACATCCTGTGATTCTGGGCAAATCACTTAATCTCCCCATACCCAACAAAAATGAACATGTTTGTCTGCAACGCAACTGGTTCTCTGATACCTTCGGGTCCAGTTTGCGCTACATAAAACTTCCCCACCCTCCCTTCCCCCAAAAAAAGCACTTCTGAACCATAACTCTAGACTTAGTCAAGTGACCAATTTCTATGGCAGGTTTCCATTAAATGTAAAATTCCACATTGGCGCAGCAATAGAAAAATGTCGAACTGTGTACCTACTGCAGATTTTTAAAAGTGTGATTTTATGGGGATTAACCATCTCTCTCTCTCTCTAGCAGGGAGACAATGTTCAGAATTTGTAGAGAAATTGAATTAAATCTGCTGTGTGCATCCTCCTTCCATGCTGTCAGGGCATAACCCTGGAGGTTTTTAATTATAAATTGTTGACAAAATCCGAGCCTGTAAGGAATTGATTTTACTGTGTACATTTAAGTTACACTGACATTATCTGTCCAGGCTTTCACCTGCATCTATTTATGATTTATAGCACAAGGACTTCCCTAAAATTGTGTGCATGTGTCTTCTGTGTCCCTGTAAATAACCTTATCTAATATGTTGTTTTTAAGCTGCAAAGAGAATTTTCTGGGCTCTGATTTTGGGGAATAGATAGTACCCATTTGTACTAGAAAAAAACACTTAGGGCCTCATTTATGAAAAGTGACGCATCGCTGAGTGAAAACAGCGATGCGTCACTTTTCACTGTGCCCTCCTTGCGACACCAATGATGCGTCATATTTACAGTATAACGCATCATGTCGCAAAGAGTTACAGATACGTCAGTGTTGGACCCGGGCCTTTATGGCTGGTTCAACCCTGAACTTTTTGCTTTGATGGCGACCTGGCGTTCATGTGTGTGTCATGTGTAGAAATGCCATTTCTAGGACTTGACATATTAATGCAAAATATGCCTGCCGTGTGATTGGCTGGAGCTGGCTGGTGAGCCTGGCTCCAGGAAGGCTGGATGGGTCTGCCCGGTGGTGAGTGTGAGATTAGCATGTTGATGGCTGGGGAGGGCTGCACCTGGTCCCTGATGGGCCTGGACTTTCCCCACACAATGCTGGCTCCACCCCCTGTGGTGCGACTGATGACCCTAGCCCTGCCAGTGAATGAAAGGGGTGGTTGAGCTATCAAGAGTGCTCCAAGACCAGCTGCAACTGGCAACTGGTTTCTCCCCAACCCTGCACCTACAGACAAAGGATTTGGTGTATAAAAATGGGGCTGTGTCCCCACTGAAACTGTTCTCTTCCAGGATCTCGAGGGGGCTGCTGCTGCTGCTGGGGCCAGGAGGAACCGCCACTTGGGCTGCCTCCCTGCCTGGAGGGCCAGTGAGCTGGCCCCTGGCCCAGCCTTGCCCCCTGCCTACCTAAGAACCTTGCTGAAGGACTTTGCCTGGACTTGGTGCTTGGGGAGCGCCCTCCCTTGTCCCCAGCGCTGGGAGCGCCTTGTTTTTGCCTTTTAGCGCTGTGAGCGCTCTCCCCTGCCTGTATAGCGCTGAGCACGCTTCTCTTTGCCCTGAAGCGCTTGGGAGCGCTTTGCCCGGCCGAGCGAGTGCCCACCTCGCTTTATATTTTATTTAAGAGCCGGTGCCCACCCGGCATTGCCCACATTAATTTAATTATTGGAAGCCGGAGCCCACCCGGCATTGCCCTGTGTATCACCGCTGCAAGGCCGGGTCTCCCCAGCCTCGGGAAAGCCTGCCTGCAGCGTCAAGAGCAGCGCCGCGCTGGGATTGGCCCCAGCGCCGCGCTCGGATTGGCTGGGAGGAGCCGAGAAGCAGGAAGCAGCCTGCAGCGTCTCGCCGAGGCACCCGAGTCAGAGGGAAGCCCCGGAGCAGAGAGGAGCAGCGAGAAACCCGCAGGGAGCCCCCGCCAAAGTAGCCCGGTAAGTGAGGAGGGCTAGGGGAGGCTCCGTGGGGCAGGGTGTCGCTGCCTTGAGCCCCTGAGAGGCTCCACCGATCCCGGGGGCATTCCAGTAGCGTGACCGAGCGGCCCCGAGAGGCAGCGGGCCGCTCCAACGTGTGCCGCATTCTTGGTGTGTGGAGCCCGAGGCTCCTGGGGGCAAATTAAGACTTACGAGCCCACGAGGCTCCACGCCCATATTTGTTTTCGGAGCCTGAGAGGCTCACCGGCGGCAATTAGTTGTTTAGAGCCACAAGGCTCCAGGGCATTTCTTTCCTACGAGCCCAGAGGGGCTCCTGAGTGCCCGCATTGTTGTTTCAAGGGCCCAGCGAGGCCAAAGGGGCCAGTCATTTGTTCTGAGCCCTGAGAGGCTCTAGGGGACATTTCCTTTGTCCAGAGCCTGGGAGGCTCCAACGCTGGCCCCATCAATTGCCCCAGTTGCCCAGCACTTTGTAGGCAACTGCTCCGTTTAGGCCTGACACTGGGACACAGGGCGTCCTAGCCCCAACAAGGCCAGAGGGCCTAGGGACTGCCACAGGTTGTGGCTCATGTGAGTTTTGCGCAATTGCTTGTGCTTGCACCTCTGACTGTGTTCTGAAGCATCATGTGTTTTTCCTTGCATACACCGCTGAATGTAGGTTCTGCATCATGTGTTTTCTTGGCATACACCTCTGAATGTGTTTTGATACATCATGTGTTTTCTTTCCCTAAACCGCTGAATGTTAATACATCATGTGTAATGTTCCTATGCTTATACCCCTAGATGTTGGTGATTCTTAGGTGGTTGCTTTGCTCCTAGTACAGGTGTTGCTAGCGAGGTCTTGGTTCCCTGCGCAATATTTTTCTAAGGTGGTTAGGGTTGCGTAGGAGGTACTTATGCTTTACCAGTAATTACTGGTTGTGTGCTAATTTGTGCTACATGCTCTATTTGGTTCTAACAGTATTCTATGTGATAATTACTATTCCTAAAAAGTGATGATTCCTGACAGTGGTCCAGGTGGCCCTGTCTTGTAAATATCCCCACTGTAAATTCTGCCCGTGCCTGTTGGCACATTGTAAAATGTGTGTTCTTATCTAATGTGTTTTGATATAATACAAAGGCTATTTTTATATAACCTTGTGTGGAGTTTCCTTTGTGGTGGACCTTGGGTGTTGTTGCTGGGTGCGCGCGCAAACACTTAACCTACATAGCCTCCAAGTTTGGCCTTGCTGCTCGCGCCACGTTACCTAGAGGGTGAGCGGGGGATATCTTGGTGTGTGACTCCCTTGCCCTGACTTGGAAGTGGTGGTCTCTGACTGACGTTGGCACAAGCCTTGGCCAGCCAGAGATCCCGTTTCTAACAGTCAGTATTTCTGACATATCTGTAGGCGCAAAAATGACGTATTGCTGGAGTGTGTCACAAAAGTGACGCAACTCCAGCAATGCGTCATTTCACATGGGGCAAGCCCCATGTGAAAGAGCTTGCATCAGTCTTACGCCTGCTGTGAGGCAGGCGCAGGATTTTGATGCAACGGCGTCCTAAAAGTGACGCAGTGAAATCTCATAGATTTCACTGCGTCACTTCTACGACCCTTCCTTGCGCCAATACGCCTGCCTTGCATACTTTAAACTTGGAGCAGGTATAATGTGGCGCAGGGGTTTACAAAGTGACGCATCTACCTAGATGCGTCACTTTGTAAATATGGTGCAACAAGGCGCACTTTTTACGCCAGTGGTGCGTCACAAAAAGTGATGCACTGGCGGCGTAAAAGTGACGCAAGGGCTCATAAATGAGGCCCTTAATACTTTTAACAGTCTCAAAATCATAAGTATGATAGTTCATGCTTGAAAAGATATTAACTACAGGAACAATAATTCTGTAATGGCATTTTAGGTTTCAGCGCTTTAACATGGCTGGGGGCCTGAATTAGAGCTTGTTCGCCAAACCTTAGCTCCGTCCACCTCATTTAGAGCTGAGCCGACTTTATCTTTTCTAACAATAGAGTCCCCATTGGCTCAATCGATGAAAAATGTTCTCCGATGTCCACTCTAGGGTGGACTGGGTAATGTCTTTTTTTCTGTCTGATACTGCCAGGAAAAGCCTTGTGGTGAGGGACAGAAACAAAATGATTGACCCTCTGGAAGAACACTCCCGGAGTTTGGGAATCATTCGTTTTTCTTATGTTTCAGAAAAAAAATCCACTTTGGGAGTTTGCTTCTGACAAACAAACACTTTGAGAAAGTTGGTGAATGGCCGTCAATATGGATGGTGGATGTCTAATGATCCTTTTGTACATTGAAAGGTACTGCTGCAATGGTGGGTCCTTTCAGTGCACAGAGATGATCACTGGGCTAGTGGTCCTCTCGAAGTTTGATGGGCAGCAGTCCATCAGGATGGAGAGGTATCGTCCTCCGCCACTCTGATGGACAGAGAACCGTCAGTCAAGCCATAAACCAGGCCCTAAGTTTGTTAAGACACTATGCACATAGATTCACTCATCCTCTCATAATAATAATTTATGTAAACCAATGTATGCTAATACAAATTATATTATATAATGAAAACAAGTTTATCCAATGTAATCTGAAGTATATTCTCGAATATAATTGACAAGTTTATTGAATTCATACCACTAACAATATTACCAGCTGAATACAGGCCCCAAGGTGCCAACTGTTGTTGTTCTAAATTATAATTTAAAGTAACCTCCTTGCATAGACAGCAAACGGTGGAGGTTGATAAATTAGACCTTAATTTACACTAATAGGATGCATATGTATTCAAATTCAGGGCATTGTGGAGCTTTTTCTCGGTGCTGATTTAATCCACTTTGAAGAATTTTAAGTCATGACAACTCGAGGCTCTGATTAATGCTAAAAAGGGATGTTCATTTAAATCTATATGACAGTGTTTGCACTTTTTTTTAAGCTTTTATGAGCTAAGAAAACTTGTTGACCATATAACATATTTATTAGGTTCAATTATATTATTTGTGTAAGTTGAATTTTTGCTCCTAGGGCATGGATACCTATGCGGGTCCTTGAGGACGGGGCCCATTCTGAATGTTCATTATATACACATAAGATACATTTACATGCAATGAATCTGAGCTGCACTCTTCACTTTAAAGGCAGCTATCTGGGAAATCCGCCATAAATCCAGCCCTCCTGGACTTTCGTTGGGCACCCTTCGTTTAGAGGAACTGGATCTTTGAAATAAATTTGAAACCATATGGCTCTGAGATTACGAGTAGGGCCCCTAGAAAAGATGGGTATACAGTCACTGCATTTTCAGTGTAATGAGTTTGTCACACTTGTTACATAATCCTATATCTGCTGTATAATTTGTTAATTTTACCAAAATAAAATCTTTTCAATAACTTAAAAGCATCAAATATTGATAAACCTTCTTGCACACGGGATGCTTTGCAAATCAGAAAACTTAGTAAAAGTTAACCCGCATACACTACTAGCTTTTAATTGCTTTCATCAAACATGTTATATGCCTCAGTGGTGCTCAGATTGTGTAAACAGGCTTACTTGATTCTGCTTTTGAATGCAGCAGGAAACAACAACCTTAATTATTTAAATGTAATTCAAACAGAGTAGCCTGAGACGATTCTTTGTCATTATTGTTTTTGTTTGTTTAACTGTTCACACAAATTAAGGTTCACATTATAGACATCTGCTCAAAGTAACAGTTATTGCAACAGAGCATAGATCTTTAGAAGAACCCCAAATATAATGAATCTCTTTTTAAGGTTTCTGAGACCTGTGTACCATTCATGTGAAAAATATTCTTTACTGTATGTACATATGTAGACAAGCTTCTGTACTGCACACCTAGGCACCTATTAGGATGGCAGACGGACCTGCGTCCGTCCGCCATCCCCGAGGTGGAGGGACCGTCCGCAGGGGCAGCGGAGGTCCCTCCGGTGGAATTAGGATGTGACGCCACCCTGGCGGTCACATCCCGCATATTTAACATTGCGGCGGGTGCTGCTTTAAGCAGCACCCGCCACAAAGTTAAATGTGAAATGCTGTGCATTTGCATGCACAAAGCGGCAGGCACCGCACGGTGCATGATGCATTGTGCATGCAAATGCAGGGGGGTACCATAGGTACCCCCCATGTGCACCCCCCACACCCCCTTCACCCTGGGGGCACCCAACGGTCTCCCAAAGAAAAGACCTTATGCCTTTCCGTGGCAGCATTGCCGCCACGGAAAGGCATGTCCTGAAGCTCATCCTAATATGGCTGGCAGTGTCTGATAGACACCGCCACCATATTAGAACTTTTCCGCCACGGTCGGAAGGCGACCGCTGCGGAAAAGGGGCGGACGGTCTTCCCGTCCACCGATGACCCCCCAGCCATCCTAATGTGGCGGGGGTCTTTTCATTTACCGCAGCTGTGAATCGGCATCCTCCGGGCCGGCGGTGGCTTCCGCCGGCCCGGAGGATGCCGATTCACCACAATCCTAATCGACCCCTTAGTTGGGAAGCAAAGAGTAGTGAACAGAAGTGTTCCATAGAGCCAATGGAAACAAGTCCTTCTGAAGTCCTGTAGTATGAACACAGGGTAAGGCCGAAACTGAAGACAAATATTAGAACTCAAGTGAAAAGAATGAAGTAAGCGAGATTTGTCTTACACAATCTATTTTATGATTGGGTGACGAATGGATAGTGGCAGTAAAGTGGCATTCCAGTAAAGTGGCATTCTTGTGCTTATGTGGAAATCAAAAATATTAAATGTTGGTGGAATATTATTTTGAATAAGATCTTCTGAATGTTTTACTTTTGTATCAGTGTCTTAAAATGTTAAAATATTAACCACTTGACAAAAATGTCCTATAATGTGATGAGTAAGTTACATGCAACTATATATATTGTACCCTATAATACAACTTTCCTTACCACATAGTTTCCTTTCCCTGCTATATAATTGTCACTCTGCAATATATTTTAACCCTGTACTGCCTCAGATTAACAGTGGCCCTGGTTAGACATTATCGACTGTTGTATACGGAATCCAATTAAACTTATATTTTGTATATGATTTTTAGTCCACGCAAATGTGAAGATACCCTGGGCACATCAGACTTACAAAATCCACCTTGACATTCAGTAGAAGATTTGAAGGTTAGAAAAATTGGAGATGTCTGGAATACCGCCAAGAGTCAGTGGAGGACATTTGTGAACCAGAGCATCTCACAGCTGCTACATGCTGATCTATTACCATTAAGGCCATTGTGCTTACACCATCACAAGCTAGGAGGGCGTCTACAATGGTTAGCACCATCTCTAATTTTGCTCCAGCTGATTCCTGTGAGATTCTGACTTCTAAATTAAAAAAATATCATGCCAAATGCTTGCACTTTCTAACTTAGGGGCCGATTATGATCGCGGTTTTCCCGCATCCCCCGTGCCGGCGGAAGCCACCGCCGGCCCGGAGGATGCGGGAAAACCGCTGCGGAGCCTCCACAGACCCACTGCCAAATTAGGATGGCTGGTGGGTCTTTAATTCCGTCCGCAGCTTTTCCGCCGCGGTCGCCTTCCGACCGCGGCGGAAAAGCACTAACATGGCTGACGGTGTCTATCAGACACCGCCAGCCATGTTAGGATGGAGGGAATCACATGCTTTTCCGCGGTGGAAAAGCATACGGACATTCACTTCGGGGGCCGTTGCTGGCCCCCTGGGTGAAGGGGGGGTGTGGGGGTGCAAATGGGGGGTACCTATGGTACCCCCCTGCCTTTGCGTGCACGAAGCGGCAGGCACCGCACGGTGCCTGCCGCTTTGTGCATGCAAATGCACTGCTTTCATTTTTTACATTGTGGCGGGTGCTGCTTCAAGCAGCACCCGCCGCAATGTAAAAAATACAGGATATGACCGCCACAGTGGCGGTCACATCCTAATTGCCATGGAGGGACCTCCGCTGCCCATGCGGAAGGTCCCTCTTACTCAGGGTTGGCGGACGTCCGCCAACATAATAGGGCCCATAGTCCCAAAGTCCTTTCTAATTGATCAAGCTAGCAATAGTGAGCCAATGCAAACTTCTATTGGAAAGGCTGGTTAGCACTTGTAAGTACGCGTGCTGTAGCTCGGTTAAAGCTCAAATCAAGACCTGACCTCTCTCACCCATTTACATTCCCTAAATGAATATTGTGGTAAATCCTAATCCAGATTAAGATGAGACCCTTATTTAACTTTGGACCTCTCTCTTTGACCTACACAGAATGTCATCTCTATAATAGGACCTCAATATAACTAAATAAATAAGCTAAAAGAAGCTGTGAAATCCATTTTAACCCCGGCCCGAAATGGCTTATAAAAATACAGGACATTGTGATCAATAAATAAAAAATGTGTTACAGGATCAAATAGCATAAAAAATAAGCCGCAAGTCTGAGACTATTGTGTGTTTGGAGGTTTTACTTCATCACTATGGGACACCAAGCTTTATAGTTTAGAACTCATTTCATACAATTAACCAGAGCCTTATATTCCTCTCCCAAATATGCTATGAGACGATTGGCAGTTATATCATTACTTCACTTTCTTTTTAACATACACAGGGTGATTAGACATAGATGCCACATCCCTGCCCATTCCCTTATTCCTGACACTGAAACGAACCGAGTAAGAATCTATTTGTAGTCCAAGAAAGAATTAGTGAAAACACAGAAATTTGCCAGGAAAATGATGCCAATTGTGCCAATGACATTGTTGTACTGTCGCAGAAACATAAGAAATACCTCCAAGTTCCAGTGTGCTCCACCAATACAAAATGTATTTACTGCACCCATGGCAAGATCTCTGCCTCTTCTCCCACCCTCAAGTGAACGGGCTTCTTGCTAAAAGCGTTCACACTGCTATCAAAGGGAAGGTGGACAGAATAATTCCAACAATAAAATCAATTCTTGAAAATACAAGTAATGTGGTAAACTGAAGGGACTCAAATGATAGATTATTAATTTGGAGGCTCAGCCCCACTAGGTTAGTGAACTAGTATCGTGCTAGGCCAAAATACATTCTTAAGGAGCAAATGTAGACTTATGCCCTGAGGGCACTGGCACAAAGCAGCAGGCATTTCCCAAGAGACATTAATGTCAAGTATATATTCAGCACCAAACCTACTACTAAAGACAAGAAATAAAGTTAATAAGATTCCCAAACAAATTTAGCGAAAATAAACATATGCATGTATTAATATATCACAAACCTAGATGTGAGACGCCGTGGTACTGTACATTACGTGATGGGTTGAGAGATTATCTACAAGGTTGTGTACATCAAGTGTGGATTACAAATACATTTTACACACATTTAGGCACAGAGTAATTAAGAGATTTGTCCAGCCTTCCACGATGTTGAATCTAGTGGCAAGGCTGGGATTTGAACCTGGGTCTCCAGGTTGCAAAAGCAGCACCTTAAAACACCATGCCACATCTCCTCCCATGTAATAGTTCAAGTTCAAGTTCCAAAATTTGTATAGCGCACTACTCACCCTGAGGGTCTCAAGGTGCTTGAGGGAGGAAGGTGTTTTACTTATCCAATATCCAGGTTTTTAGTTGCTTTCTGAAATAGAGGTGGTTCTGTGTGAGGCGGAGGTGGGTGTGGAGAGAATTCCAGGTTTTGGCCGCTAAGTAGGAGAAGGATCTTCCCCCCTTGGTGGATCGGTGGATGCGCGGAATTGCGGCGAGGGCTTGATTGGACGATCGTAGTTGGCGGGAGGGGGTGTAGAAGGATAGACGCGTGTTGAGGCATTCGGGTCCTAGGTCGTAGAGGGCTTTGTGTGCGTGGGTGAGGAGACGGAACGTTATTCTCTTGTCGACAGGGAGCCAATGGAGGTCTTTCAGGTGGCCGGAAATGTGAGCATGCTGAGGGATGTCTAATATGTAATTTCCAATATGTAAACAGGGAAATTAAAGCATATTAACGAAATCCGTTAATGCAAGATATAGATTGTTTGGAAGTTTTCTGTTCAAAAGGTAACAGGAAAGAGCATAACATCTTTGGCTGCAGTTGACCTGGATCACTGCATGTTTTCAGGCTGACTGTGGTAGGATAAGCCAATTAGGTGGTACTGTTCAAGCTTATTACCACCGGACGTATTTTTTTTGTGGCACTCCTTCGTAATCACTCTCATCTCTTCTGTTAAAGAAAGAGCAGTTCAGCCCTTCTCATGGTAGATTCAGCAGCTGGTTCTTACTCATCTGTTGTCCTAAGACCAGTTGTGCTCTGAGGGGTCTGTGATGGGAAAAATGTCTTATATGGGTTACTAGCCAGTGATTGGTGATGGCGGCCAGTGGAAATTGACACTCTGCCTGCTCCCTTCTATTGCGCTTCCAACTTGGCATTCTATTTGATGATAACCTATATTTGTCCCAACCCTTAATTTTGCTGAAATGAGGTCTTCTTGTTTAATGGTCTAGAAAGATAAGATACTCCCAGTCCTCTCAATATCTTGTTGAAATAGGATTGTCCAGGCTTTCATTTCTTCTTGCCTCTACTATAGGAATTCTCTATGCAAGGCCTTACCCAAAGCTTTAACAATAGATTGAAAAAGATTAAAAATGCAGCAGCTAGGTTAATTGTAGATCTGCCTCACAATGAATCTACTTATCTACAAGTATGAAAGCTTCATTGGCTATCAGTAAAGAAAATGTGCTTTTTTAAAGCACTGTGTCTGCCTTCAATGGCTCACAGTCAAGCTATCTGCCTCACAAATGAATTCTTTATCTGCTGCTGAACTTGACTGGGTGCAGATCTTTTGTTCTTCTGACTGCTAGATCCTGGAATACTTTCCCTTTTTGAGACACAAGTTCACTGATGTGTTTAGAAAACATTTGAAAACTTGTTTGTAAAATTCTGCGTACTTTAGCTGTCACTTCATGCAGGTCAATCTGTGGTGCAAGGATGCCCTCAAGGGCAGCAGTGCACTTTATAACTCTTTTCATTTCATTGATGCAAGCCAAAGACAATTCTCATAGTCCACTCAGCTCTCTTTTCCAACACATCCTCACAGTTTAGTCTGGAACATGTACAGAAACCTCAGCTCCGGGTGTATTCTGAGCTGGAAGATCTCTGGTGTCAATGTGCAGATCACCAAATCTCCACTGGGTTACTGGAATATGGAAATGAGGGAACTCTGTTAGAAAACCAGTCCTGACTGGTTCTATGGTCAGGTCTTCTGAGGCCACGGAGAGAAGAGCAACTTTGGCTTTTTCACAGGCACCCCTGACACTTTTGCACACAACCATGCTAGTATGGGAGGATCCAGACAGTACCTTTTAAGTGCCATTTGTGGTTCCTGTCCACTCTCTTAACTCACATTCTTAGATAAGTACATATAGATGTTCTGCAAATAAGTATTCCTTGACTTCCTGCAAGTCGGCTAGTTCTATTGTTTTCTCTCAGGAATTGGATTTCACACCTCATGAAAAAGTTAACTACAGCCACTGGAGAAGGGGGCGACTGGTCATAACTGGGTTGATTAAAGAACAGGCTTCCAAGCAGAAAAAATAATGTGTTTTTTTTTATAAAATCATCTTTTTTAATAGAAATCTGCGTGTAGATGATCTCTGTGGGTATTTTCTAATAAAAAAAAAGCTGGGAAACTTCAACTGTCAATAATGGCTTCATTTCCCATGTGTCTGCTTCAGTTTGTTCACTAAAGTGCAAACCAGCTGGTCAGAACTCCACTTCCAGCCTGAGATCTGCCCTCATGAACCCCCATTGCAGCTCACATCTGACATTTCACATTTATTCCACTTTTTTGATGTTCACACAATTGTATGGTGACCTTTTCTAAAAGACAGAAAATCTTTTAATATCATTTACTATGTTTAAGCACCTACAAGTAGGAGCAGAACCATACCCAAATATTTAAGACACCCCAAATTTCAGATTACCCACAATTTGCCGGAGACGGTTCTTCCCTGAGTTTATCTTGCACAAAAAGCACCCTTCGTAGCACCAATTTTAGCAGAGTAGAACAATAAATCATTAAGACTGACTCCTCTGAAATCTGTCAAGCTGTTGTAAATTTTCTAAAAGGGGCACTTTCCATTAGACAGCATTAGGGATAAATATTGCCTTCTGACAGTTGGGCAAAGGAGTTTTGTTTTATAGATGCATCATTTGCATTGCATATGGGATTCTATATTGTGCTGTGTGCTTTTATGACTTCTAAGTCAAATACAGTTTTTTATGATGATAACTACTCAATGATTGAGTTCTAGATCAGAGGTAAAGTTAAAGGATTTATTACAAAAATCTCAAAACCAAGCCGCACGGAATAAATGACTCAAAGGATCGCATGCAGAGTTATACAGTTTTATACAGACTAGTCAAAAATAGAAAAAATCATAGTCCTGAAAGAACAGCAAAATCATAAGGGAATCGAGCTGCGTCCCTAGTAAGAGATTATAAAAATCTCTAGTAAATCGGATAGTATCGCTAGTAAAATGGGAAAGTCTACTGGCTCACCCACAAATCAAGGTGCTATTATGAACAATTCTAGCATAACAAATTGGGAAGAGGGCAGATTCATCCTGCTATAATCACAAGTAACAACTCTCTTGGTAAATCAGAAAAAACTGTGTAAGTACATGAGCACTATCCCATTCTAAGAAAGCATGTAGCTTCTACCTTGTTATTGCTACCCAGAAATTTTCATACTAATATGAAACATTTTCAACAATGACGCTTTACACAGATGAAAAAGACTAGGCCCAACAATGGAACTACAGCATAAAGACCTTGGAAAATGCAACCGTCAGGAACAACAGAAAGTTCATTCAAAGCACAACAGGAATACATCCATTGCATCACTATGGCTTTAATCTGCAGAGGTCATGTGAGGATAGAAGATGCGCAGAAGGACCAGATGTGAGGGGTGAATAAAGGAGTGACTAACAGAACATATGAGCAGCATCCATTTTATCACAGATGGAGTTTTCATGTACATGTGGCACAACTAATCTACATTAATAAACACGCTTCTACACCTCATATTAAACTCATTTAAAGTGCAATCATATTAGTTCAGCATTTCTGTATTGGATTAAAATTAAATCATTATTATTTTTTTTCTCAATAGAAATATAAATCCAGACAAATGCTACAACACACACATTGAAACCAGTGCCTACTTTGTAGAAGAATAAGTACTGGGGCCCTACGTTTTACTCAGGAGCTCATGCTGCTGCTATCGAGAGAGAGATGTTGTGCTGAATACTAAATGTAATATTTTGACTTCAGCTCATACCTTTTTAATTCATCACAATATACTCCCTGCCTCTTTATCTCATTTGTTCGGGCCCTTTTTAGTCCCCACTGTCTCCATGTGTCACTGTTGTTCCATCTTTCTCTTGCTCCTTCTTTGACTGTTTCTGTTTTTTTCTGTCTTGCTCTGTCAAAGTCTTTTGAGGAAAAGTAAGTGCTGATGCCCAGAACTGTGTGCTTGTGGGCACACCTGCAATCACCTGCTCAAAGTCAGTACTGATTGGGGCCATGGCAATTTCCAAGTGCCAGAGTCAAAATGTGGCAACAAATCCGGCGTCATAAAAGCAAGACAATCTTAGAGAAGTAAAAGGCAAATGCCATAATGTAAACTACCAGCCATGCTTAGAAGATACCTTCTTTACTGAAGTAAAGATTTGCATGAAGATAGCTTAGTGAAAGGCCACGAACATCAGCATAGTATGGAAAACAACTACATTTACAGGCTCAGAGAAGTATCACAAAGATTTCCTTCAATAGCAATCAATGTGGTCAATTTAAAAAGAAACTAAGACCCATCTTGAAACTGGTCACACAGTAAATACATGATTTCTCATCCATTTCCCAGTGAACTATCTTATCACAACTAATATTGTCAAGCACTTGCTGTGCATTCTTCAATGTCTGATACAAAAACAATTACATTTTTGGGGATAAAAAATGACATAATTTACAGTCCCCTAAAAACCGCCTCTCTTTCTACGTTTGATGTTCAAAATCCCGAATGATGTGGCATCACTCAACCAATATAATTTTTAGATCACAGTATCAAAATGCCTGCAAAACCTTGCTCATTGTGGCAGGTTAGAGTCAATGGTTTATAACAACTTTTAAACAAAATAAATCTTACCCTACAACTCCGGAAGTACAATTTCAAAATGCTTTCAACCTCTGACTTGATGTCATCTCTACTGCTCCCACCTCAACACTTAAAGAAGGTTCCTGTCAATTCGGGGGTCCCTCAAGGTTCTGTGCGGCCCTATTCCGTTTAACATATATTTAAGCAACCTTTCAAATCCCTCATCAGAGCTTTTGGGGTACTGCCATTTCCTTAAGATGTTGATGCACATTTCATCACTCATTTTGTGTGCTTTACATTTGAGCCTGAGTCCTCTCTATGCTCATGCTTTGCAGCAACTCATGATTCAAAGAGCAACAACCACTTCATATTGAATTGGAGGAAAGCAAAGATCTTGTGCCCTTCACAGGAGCCATTATTCATAACATAAGTATTTGTAAAGCACATCTTGGCGCTGTATAACAGTTGTTTTTTGTTACCCAACTCAATGGTCGTCATTTTATTGACCTCAGATGGATGAAAGGCTGAGTGGACCCACCAGGAGTTGAACCTGTGACCATGAGGTTGAACACAGGCACCTGCAGTGGACACATTAGTCCACTGAGCCACCAGACCCGACAGGGTGGAAAATTTAGTGGTAGGTATTTTGTGTTCTGACTTCTTGACTCTGTAAATGTTTACCACTCATCCTGCCTTCTGCAAGTCATTAAAACTCCCCTCATGCGTTAGATTCTCTTTTCTGTGTTTCAATTTCATCTTTACCCTTCCCCTTTGTGATCACTGCTGCTTCACTCCCTTTTATTTGTACCTTTTTGTTCTTTTTATGCACAAGGGTGTCTAATGCTATTGAGGTGACCAAACACTTTACACATCTTGTTCTTTTCTATTCTATTCTCTTAAATTCTATGTAATTCAGTTCTATTTACTATATACTGACCTCAAATTCAGAAGATTAAAGCAAAGACAGATAGGCAGCCATCTGTTGAGAAACAAGGAAGCTTTAATAGATTTGCTTCAGGGGTCAATATTGAACTATTTCCTGATCTACTACCGGTAGCCCTTTGGCTAACTATTTCCCTTAAGAATAGACACAATGTCACATGTAGTCTGATGGTAACAAGGTCATTTAGGGACTCTTGAATCTTTCATCTGGGAAGGTGGCAAAGAACTTTTTTACTCCGGTAAACTGCCTGGCCATCACCAGGTGCTGGATAGCAGATAACTTCCAAAGGTTCAGCCCATCCACATCAAAATGCTGCTTACCTCCCCAGATACCTCTTGTTGGAACAGCACTGGTTGACAGCAGGTAATGGTCCCTCCCTCCTTCCCAGCTATGGTGGTCTGCAATTGACTTCAATCTTGGGCTGGATAAACAGGCTTTGAAAATGAGCAATATCTGTTTTGTTCAATGAAGATCCTTGAAGAAGACATTTCCTTACATCAGCTTCAATTCCATAGTTCTGTAATGATTGCCTCAATCCTGTCTCAATTTGATGACACCAAATCAAGCTACCTAGCTGCCCCTGAAAAAATTGTACCCACTCCAGCCAGTGCAGAATGGGGCTGCAAGACTAATATCTGGACCTGCTAGATGTAAACATAAACCCTCTGCTCGTGTGCCACTTTATTTACTACCAATTCAAACCAGAGTTTGCTTTAAAGCTTTGATGATTGTCCACAAAGACATCTGCTGAAACATCTTGCACAGTCTAGCCACTGAGTTTAGCTGTAATCTCCCAACTCCATCTGAAGAGTCATACAGTCCATCCCTTTTTCACATTCCCAAAGCTAAAAAGGTGACATATGGAGAAAGGGATCTTTCCATTGCCACCACAAAATGCTGGAATTTGCTATCACTGGTCCTCTTTACAGAGATCAATTTGTTAACTTTCTGAAAGCTGCTTAAAACCTGGTGCATTGACCAGGAGGTATTTTTAATAGTGTCTGAGCTCTAGAGAGTGCCAATGGAAATACTGATTTTAGTGAAGAACAGGGGTAAAGTCTTAGAAAGAGAAGAGGGTTGGATGATGGAAGTATTTTGGGGTTTTACAGGAGGGCTGCAGCTCATAATTGTGGATTGTGTGCTTCTTACGTAGACTAGGTAGGTCTGTGTTTTAATATGATCTTTTGAGATGTCATGACAGTGGCTGTCGTGTGAAATATATCACTGGCAGTAATAGATCAAGAGGAGAGGTGTGGGCAGATCTGGCCTACAGAATGAGAAGAAAGGTATACAACTTTCAGAATGGCTCAGTGAGCTTGATATTTTCTATCGTTTTGCTATCCTATGTCGTCTGGGCCTGCTTCACAGGTCACGCAGCAGAATCTCAGCAGGCGGGCTCAGCATGTGCCTCCACAGAGGCCAGCAAGCATGATACTTGCACAATGACTAATAACTGTGTAGTCACTAATACCAACAAATTACTCTTGTATATCTAATAGATACATCTTAAGTAGAAGGAATTATTATGACAGAAAAGTCATGATTAGGTTATAGATTACTATTACGTAATTCTAAGTAGTTATATGGTGTAGTTATGCAGTATAGTTAAACAATACACTATATGGTATAGTTATGTGGTGATAGCAGGAATTCTAGTTAGGTCTGCCTTTTAATTATGTTCTAGAGGTACTGGCTTAAATATTGATGAAGTCCGGGATATGCTGTAGAGGTGTAAAAAGGTGCACAGCTCTACACAAATGCCACCACTTTCACCAAGGATGGAAGCATGCTGCTTCCTTGTTGTGTAAAGCGTGTAGAAGAAGGTGATGGTCAACCTGTTGGATTTACTGTACAAGTCCAACCATGTGTTGTAAGCTTCCATTACAGATTACTGGAGGCAAGGTTGTATCACCGCAACATCAGTGTTAAAAGGGACGTAAAGGGGTTGTTGGGCTTGGGAAAGGGTTCTTGCTGGAGTGAATCTTGCATATTCCACCTCTGTGATTGGGCAGCTGACAGAGGCATAGCTAAGCCTTTTGCTGCCGGTGGAGGTCCCAGCCTTTGCTGTCCCGTGGCCGCCGTAAGAGTGAGGGGGGGGGCTGTCGGGTGCAGGTGATAGAGTCCAGTTTTTGCCACCCTGCATGGCAGCAGGTAAGGGGGGGAGACCACCGCCCCCAAAACTTGTGCCACCCAGGGAGGACCCTCTCCCCACCCCCTTGCTACACCACTGGAAGCTGAGCAGATATTACTTACAGGCAATGGAAGATGCTAATGAAGGATAGAGAGTCTGCTGTTGGGGTCTTGCTGCTGCAAGATGCCAGAAGCACAGTGTGAGGGTACATTGGGTAACGCTGTTAATGAAGCTTGGCCGAGGTGCTTCAAGGGTGATCATGGAGGGCAGCTGGGTGATGCCCTTCCACATATAGGTAACATGAGGGAGGTATGTAGGTTTGCAATGCTAAGTACAAATACCCAGAGAGAGTGCTGAACGATACAGACCAAGCTTACCTTGAGGTCTAATTCGGGCAGCCAGGATCAGGAGAGGGCATAGTAGCGGGGTACTGACGGAAAACAATGCCGTTTATACTAAACATTAAGATATTTTGAGGAAAGAGCTTTTTGAGAAAAAAAATTGAGAGATGATCTAAGTTCTGCTATTCTTTGTTAAGAAATATTATATGCACAGAAAACGAATGTCCCTTATGAAGGTTCCTTGCTGAATCTAGAGGCAGTCCCACGTAACAGTAGGTAGTGAAATATGCCTAGGGCCAGCTTTAGCACTGGTGCAACAATAATTTTTGGTGCCCCACCCCCAAAAATTCTCCTCCTTGGATTCCCTCCCTAACAGCGGGAACGAGTGCCCCTCATACCTCCATAGCTCCTCTCTTATGTACAATTTATATGTTTTATAAAGCAGTGGTAAAGGCTGGATTTACTAATAAGAATGTATATCTACCCAAAGGAACCCTTTTTAGCAACATTATGAATAGATAATAAAAGAATAGGGGGGAAAACATAATGTCCTAACCTATTTCATGCAGTTTGCATGCGGCTCTTTGATGACAGTTTTTAACAGTCATGTTTCTATATTATGGTTATATCTTATGAACTGTGGTGACAAAAGGATCTCTGTGACAAAAGCAGCAATCCACTGAGCTAGCCACATAAAATAAGGATCCGTGATCTGCGCAGTACGCTTACTTTGCAGCAGGCTGGTTAACCCTCGGCGCTAATTTATGGTGCGTCAAAACTGCCACTAAACAAAACTCTGATCTCTCTCCCTTGCAGGAACATTAACCACAAGAGTTATCTTGACATTTTTATTGCTGCCTGAAAGATGGACGCACAAGGAACTCTGCTGCAGGTGTTTTTAAATTGTAAGTTATTGGTAAACACCCCCCCCCCCAAGGTTTTTGCCCCCTCCCCAGCTCAGCACCCAGTGCGACTGCACCAGTTGCTCCGCCCTAAAGCAGGCGCTGAACATGCCACATGTGGCCACTACCTTACTAGGATATTTTTCAGTGAAAGCTTTGATGACAGCACTGATGTAACCAGTTACTGTCATATCTGTGTAAATTATGAATTCTAATTGTTTACACTGAAACAAGACAGGAGATGATATTGGCCCCAGCATATATTTAATTTGGAGGTATATCAGTTTCATATGCAATGTAACGGGTTCAGACATGCTGTAATGAAGGTGTACCCAGGTTAGCTGCATTTAGTAGGCAGTCGACCTCTTTATGCAAATGCTGACTACTATGGTACTAGACAAGGATAGTACGGAAGAAGGTAGACTGCTGGACGCGCAAGCTGCTCCCCTATACATATTCTGAGGTGTTGACTAGAATGGAAGAAGAATACATATGAATATCTTCCAGAAAGAGTTGAAACCATCAGGGAGGCTGATGGGCGACTTTGATAAAGTTCTCTCAGATGTTGCGACGCTCTGTGTCTGAACTTCATCTGCTTGCATTTGACCATGTCTCAACAAATGTACAACAGCAAATGATCAACAGAGCACCAAGTATATTTCACGTGAAACCTTGGAGCAATTAATAGTGGGGAAAGTTCTCCTTCCGGGATTTATGAAAAAAGTCTCAATCTCAGAGTAGATTTGCCTGATGTAGAATGTTTTTCTCCTCACAGCAGTTGGTGATGGATACTGAGGGGCATATTTATCAATGTGTCATGCAGTGCCGCAAGTCACCTGGGTGTGCAGCGTGACAGGGAAAGGGAAGGAATATGCCACATTTAACACAGTAAGGCACATTCCTGCCTTTTCCCAGTGCTGGAGCACAATGTGCTGCCTGGCGCCAAAGCAGGCACTCTTGCACCATGGTGACTGTGTTGTGAGGACGATTGTTTAAATGCAGGAATGACCCCTTCCTGCACAAAACAATCCCCTAAGTCTTTTTGCTCTGTCTATGTGTGCTGCAGAATGCAGCACACATAGAAAGAGGAAAAATATACATATTTCTCCTCATTATGCCTCCCCTGAGGATGCGTAGCAGTGTTGGCACATTCCCAGTTTGCAAGTTATGGTAACGCTGGGAGTACGTTAAAATTCATGGATTTTATGGCACGACACGGAGGCCATATTATGCAAATCTCCTTTATTACCACAGCTCAGTAGCAACAATTGAAGAATATAGAACTTCAATGAACATTCTGAGTAAGACTAAAGTTCCTTAGAAACCATCTCTCGTCCTTCTTTGTTGCTGCTGCTCAGAAAGATAAGTAACTCTTCCTTGTCCTCTGACTTACTTGTTATTTACACCCTTTTTTTGTGTATGTTTGCCTTATATGGGTACTATTGATTTGGGAATGTCTCCTTATTGACTCTACTGCAGGTTTTACTGATTCTTATATATTATATGATGTTTATATTTGACTTTGTACCTTGATTTTAATACCTATGCATATCTTAATTGTCTCTCGTGGTGCTCTCTCTGACCCCTTACAATCCCTCTTTCCGGTTCTATTTCGGACCGGTTTCCTGCTTTCCTTCCACTATTTTACACTTGTTGTCTTTTAAAACACGCGGGCGCCGACCGCAACACGCAGGTCGCACTTTGACACGCTCACCTCCGTGACTTCCCTGAATGCCTTTCCGCTCAAATCACTCTCCCGATGACCCGATCGGCATCGCGGACACCTCTATCGGAATCCCCATTTTAATTCGTTGGTTCACCTTGCTGTCTCAACTGAATGACAGTTTGCCCCCATACTTATCGTGCCTCTCTGAGAATCGACAGCGCTTCTTAATAACTTACACTATATTACCAATATTTACCTCTCTACACCTCGAACAATACTGGTAAGCATGTCAGAGCCCATTTCCAATATTGAGGGTCAATTGGAAAAACTGGTCAATAAAGCCTTTGAAAAGGTCCTTGACTCAATCGATGACAACATTAATAAAAGGCTTGAGGCCTTACACTCTCCCCTCCCCTCTACGAGTGGAACTCAATCAGGAGCATCCAAGGCTCCCAAAAAAAGGGCAATAGGAGGTTTGGATCGTAAGGATTCAAAAAAACATAAGGCCACCTCCGCCCCCTCACGCCCTCGTGGTGGTGACAAGAATGGTGCCTTGGGCACCCCATGTGGGCAAAACGAAGGCCCGGATCCCCCTATTAATATGGATACCGAAGATGCTTCAGATCCTGAAATAGACCTGTCCTATTCCTCTGAATTTGACACTGATGAAGATGAATACCAAAAAAGAGGAACAGGGGACTCAGAAGGGACACCTAAGGTCCCAGAGAAAAATATAGCCCTACCAGATCCCTTTGGAGACCCTATGTTCGACCCACTTCTAATTAAACACCCTCTATCTCCTGAATGGGCTCCCTCCCAACACGTCGCTGATTATCTATCTTTCTGGCTTCGGAGGGAGATTCCACAAGAAGTCAGGGCAAGACTTTGTTCTGAATGCCCTAGACCCTCCCTACCTAATAAAATAACCACAACCCCCGAACTTGACCCCAAAGTGGTAGCCTTTTTCTCTAAAACCTCCCGAGACCCTAGAAAAGGACTAGATAAGGGCCTTAGGTCCTGCCAAGATCGCCTACTAGACTCAATTGGTCCTATAACAAAAAATTTTGAGATGGCAGAAACAGCTTATCTCGAGGACCGACAGGTCGACCCTAAGGAACTGAGGGAATGGGTCCAAAGGGCTATATGCTTAATTGGAAATGCTAATACCGCCTTATCTATCGAAAGAAAAAAGGGAGTCCTTTTTAAAATCGACCCTAAATTAATTGAACTAGCAAAGAACGATGGCGGTCAAACTACCCAAGGTTTCCTCTTTGGGGAGGAATTCATCAAAGATATGGCTAGATACGTAGGAGCCTTTAACTCCATTCAAAAATCCCAAAAAGATATAAAGAGAGTATTCCAAGACCTTGTTTTTACTCGGGCCGGGAGAATGCGGGGTCGTTTTCCCGGCCGAGGAAACTCAAACTCAAGACCCTTCATGTCTCGTGATGGTGGCAGATTCAACTTCAACAACTCCAACAACTTTGGACAATTTTATCCCCAAAGACAAAGACCCCGTGGAAGAAACTTCAGAGGCGAGAGGAGACAACGCTCCTTTTCCACAGGTAAGAACCTTACCAGACCCTTCAGATACCCCTCCAAATGTGGGAGGGAGACTACTCCAATTTGCTGGAAACTGGAAATTGGTGACAAAAGACCCATGGGTACTCAATACAGTAAAGGGCTACAAAATAGATTTTATAGCTACTCCTTTTCAGAGAAAAACCCCAAGAGAAATAACATTCTTGGGCAAAGACAAAATGTTAGTCTCTCAGGAAGTCCAAGAACTCTTAAAAAAAGACGCAATAGTCGAGTCTTTTAAAATGGGGATTCCGATAGAGGTGTCCTCGATGCCGATCGGGTCGTCGGGAGAGTGCTTTGAGCGGAAAGGCATTCAGGGAAGTCACGGAGGTGAGCGTGTCAAAGTGCGACCTGCGTGTTGTGGTCGGCGTGCGCGTGTTTTAAAAGACAACAAGTGTAAAATAGTGGAAGGAAAGCAGGAAACCGGTCCGAAATAGAACCGGAAAGAGGGATAGTAAGGGGTGAGAGAGAGCACCACGAGAGACAATTAAGATATGCATAGGTATTAAAATCAAGGTACAAAGTCAAATATAAACATCATATAATATATAAGAATCAGTAAAACCTGCAGTAGAGTCAATAGGGAGACATTCCCAAATCAATAGTACCCATATAAGGCAAACATACACTCAAAAAAAGGGTGTAAATAACAAGTAAGTCAGAGGACAAGGAAGAGTTACTTATCTTTCTGAGCAGCAGCAACAAAGAAGGATGAGAGATGGTTTCTAAGGAACTTTATTCTTACTCAGAATGTTCATTGAAGTTCTATATTCTTCAATTGTTGCTACTGAGCTGTGGTAATAAAGGAGATTTGCATAATATTAGCCTCCGTGTCCTTAATAAAATCCAGATTTTCTGCCCAGCAGGCTGTGAAAAATCTAACTTTTAAGTGGAAACACTCACACACGACCCATGAACGCCTTCCAGGAGCAGAGTAACGCAACACTGCGATTTGCACTGCATTAATCTTGACCTATCGATCCACTCAGGGCCATGCAAGGTGGCCTTGCATGGGTTGATAAATCTCATTCAGGGGTTGTGTTGCACATGCACCCTGTTGCATGGTGCAAAAGCGATGCAACCTTTTCATAAATATGGCCCTCAATTTTCATGCATGTACAAAATACACCATTCAGTTTAAGACTCTGAGAGACCTCATTTGTCTGTGGGACACCGGAGGGCAGTTATACTGGGCCCTTAAGATGTCCCTTCAATTGTTTGCCTACTTTATCAAACTATAACGGGGCAGCAGTGGCGTAGCTAGGCCTTTTGCTGCCCGTGGTGGTGATTCCCCCGCGACGGGTGCAGATTAGAGCAGAGGGGGAGGCGGCTGCCCCTAAAATACGTGCTGCCCGGGATGGACACTCCCGCCACCCTTGCTACGCCTCTACAGTGCAGGAACCTCTGGTCCACTATGTGCATAATGAGTTTTTACAATCCCCCCATTCTAAAACTCAGGATTGGGGAAGGAGCAGGATTTTCAACCAGACAGTAAGTCCCTGTCACAACAGCATTCTTGCAAGTGAGGAAATACTTGTAGGTTTCTTACCAGACTGGAATCAGAGGCAGGCCCCTGTGGGGATAGGTGCAAAAGAGGGATGTGATGGTAGTACCCTGTATGTTAACACTGGCAGACTCTTAGGGGGCAGAACAAAGGGAAATCTAAAGTACTGCCACCAGAATGCATATTGGATGCCCCAAGAAGAGTGCCTAAATCTGGGTCCCAGTGGAGGCAGGATGAGCTTTAAAACCCATAAACCAACCCCTGCAACAGATCCTTGATACTTAAAATAGAGACTACCTGATTACTAATCAGGTAAAGAGCGTAGTTTAGGAGGAAATAAAAAGTATTGCTCCCCAAGGACAAAGAGAATGAGAGCAAGTAGGAGATGTCTCACTGCACAAGCAAGATAATTGTGGAACTCCAAGTCTGATGAAGTAGGGCACATTAACAACCTGCTGCTCCTTGGGAGGTAAAACAAAATAAAACACATCTTTTCTAGATGGTGCCTCTTGTGTTGGCCTCTGGACATTAAATCCTAGACGCTTATATACGTTTTAAAATTATAATTTGAAAATAGGGCGTTCCTGTGCAAGTAGGCTCGATGGATACAAACACTACAGAGAATGAAAAAGCATAGTCAATGGCAATAGATTTGTTTATCTGGCTTATCCATAATAAATGTGCCTCTTCAGTCATGTAGTCACACTGCAGATGAAATAATGGACGAGCAAGCAGCCTGTTACTACTGTTTAAGGAGCTGAAGTGTGCTTTAAAAATGAAAAAGAGGAATAGGGAAGAAACGTAAGGGGGCCTATAAATGGAGAAAATGGAAAAACAAATGTGTGGCACATGAGCCCTGGCACTGAAGCACACTCATTTTTAAGGTGATGTGCCCATGTCATCATGTAGATGCCATCCCTCACAGGTCAAGAGAGCCAATGGCTGAAGTGATGTGACCCATTGTCCCAAGGCTGTGTATTGTTATTGATTGAAGCTGAGTGGCCAATTGCAGATGAGGGCTGACCCAAAGCCTTTCTACATAGGTACATGTATTTATATATATAACATATCTCTGTATGAATTGATCATTATTTTTTTTTATAAGATCCTGTCGGACAGGTAAGCCTGTCAGGATTTCTGCAGATATTCTATCCAGCATTATTACAGTGCAAATCAACTAACTCTTGGACTTGACAAAACCATAATCCATCCTTGCCTACAAGGTAATCTGTGAGATGCATATACAGCTTTCATATAACAAAATGCATACATAGTGCAATAACACTGCAACCTTAAAGACCAATTGGCCTTAACATTTGCATTTTATAATTATGCCCAAGCTAAATTTAAATTCTGCAATGTAATTTGCATAGTCTCGTGAAATTTATGTTACAAGTGTTACCCAAAATTTCCTAAAGTATACCATTATGTCAGCTTACCTAATTCTGCTGCTGTTCACAGCAAAGTTATAGTGCAAGAGCAAAAGAACAACCAGAACATGAGCGGCTTTTGTTTGCAGCTATTGTGTTTTTTCACTTTTTCAGTGCAGAATGCATTTCTTGGGTCAAAAATTGATGCAAAGTTGCATTTTGCACTAAAATATACAATTAAATAAAGGATTTGCATTTTGCACAATTATGTGGTATTTTACACAATCTTCCAGACATTGTGCATAATTACACAAAAGTAAATTACGAGAATGTCACACACCACTATTCATAATAAATAAGCCAGACCCACTGCATTTGTCGTACCTTTCCATAATAAACGGATCAGACCTCTGGCATCTGAAATAGCTTTCCCTATGAACCAATCATGCCATTAGCCGTTAACATGTGCATGTCTCAATACAACTCAGTCCTACTGAATCGAGCATAAACTATTTACCAAGGCAGCAAAGAGGTACACTGAAAAAAAGAATTACAAATATGTTTACAATTAAGTTGTCAAAATAACACAGCATTTCTCCTGAAAGTTTGAATGAGGATGACAATCTATCACTACAGTTAGTTTCAGAGGGTCAAAAACACCAACCCCCTGCCTGCAATGATAATCTGTATATAATGCATAAAGGTTTTAGCAACAATCAACGCTTAAAATCCTATTGCTTTTGACACATGCTTTTCACAAAAAGGTAAGTTAGACCTGATGGCTTTGTCATAACTTGAACATATCAAACTTATGGAATCAAATGCTACATTTGCCAATGAACTATAACCCTTACCATTAGCTTAACAGCATAATCATGATAGGCTATTGGAGTGTGAATATATTGGCAATCATCATGCACAAAGGTATAAAATTACAAATATGTACAAATATGTATTACAGTTAGCAAAACAATAAAGAGCCCCATTCTAAAAGGTTTAACTGGACTCATTACAATAAAAATCTTCTACTCCCAGGGTTTGTCAGAGGGTGAGACCAATGCCGAAAGCCTTTCCCACTGCATTAACCTGAAGGATTTCCTGGAAAAATATACCTGTCCACAGCTTGTAACACAGAGGGATAACTGTCCACCGTTAAAGGCCTGTTGGCTTTAGCATATGCTTTTCACAATAAATAAGCCTGTCCTACTGCTTTGCTTTAACTTTTCATGATAAACATCTCAGACCTATGACATCAGGAATAACTGATCCCAATCAACCAATGACACATATTGCCTTTATCCTTGGTTGATAACCATAACCATCTCAGGCCTACTGTATTAGGTGTAGGCTTTCACATAAGACAACTATCAGGCATAGAGTCATAAACGTATAAATGCATACAAAATTACAGGTGACGAAACAGAGATCTCTCTATCCCAATATGGCCTAAAGAGGGTTTTCATTGTGAAAATAACCCTATAAACTTTCATAGAGGGGGCAACTAACACCAAAACCCTTGACCACTGCAGTAATCTGTAAGATTCCACTTAAGAAAATGTCTCTGTAGGTTTACAACAGAATAATAACAACCCATCTATGACTGACTTTAAATTATACTTTTCACAATAAATGATGTCAGGTCAACTCCTCATAATAACCAGATCAGGCCTGTAGCCTTGATCCTTGGCTTGCCACCATCACCAGATCAGGCCTGTAGCCTTGATCCTTGGCTTGCCACCATCACCAGCTCAGGCCTGTAGCCTTGATCCTTGGCTTGCCACCATCACCAGCTCAGGCCTGTAGCCTTGATCCTTGGCTTGCCACCATCACCAGCTCAGGCCTGTAGCCTTGATCCTTGGCTTGCTACCATCACCAGATCAGGCCTGTAGCCTTGATCCTTGGCTTGCCACCATCACCAGATCAGGCCGGTAGCCTTGATCCTTGGCTTGCCACCATAACCAGATCAGGCCTGTAGCCTTGATCCTTGGCTTGCCACCATAACCAGATCAGGCCTGTAGCCTTGATCCTTGGCTTGCCACCATCACCAGCTCAGGCCTGTAGCCTTGATCCTTGGCTTGCCACCATCACCAGCTCAGGCCTGTACCTTGATCCTTGGCTTGCCACCATCACCAGCTCAGGCCTGTAGCCTTGATCCTTGGCTTGCCACCATCACCAGCTCAGGCCTGTAGCCTTGATCCTTGGCTTGCCACCATCACCAGCTCAGGCCTGTAGCCTTGATCCTTGGCTTGCTACCATCACCAGATCAGGCCTGTAGCCTTGATCCTTGGCTTGCCACCATCACCAGATCAGGCCGGTAGCCTTGATCCTTGGCTTGCCACCATCACCAGATCAGGCCTGTAGCCTTGATCCTTGGCTTGCCACCATAACCAGATCAGGCCTGTAGCCTTGATCCTTGGCTTGCCACCATCACCAGCTCAGGCCGGTAGCCTTGATCCTTGGCTTGCCACCATAACCAGATCAGGCCTGTAGCCTTGATCCTTGGCTTGCCACCATAACCAGATCAGGCCTGTAGCCTTGATCCTTGGCATGCCACCATCACCAGATCAGGCCTGTAGCCTTGATCCTTGGCTTGCCACCATCACCAGATCAGGCCTGTAGCCTTGATCCTTGGCTTGCCACCATAACCAGATCAGGCCTGTAGCCTTGATCCTTGGCTTGCCACCATCACCAGATCAGGCCTGTAGCCTTGATCCTTGGCTTGCCACCATAACCAGATCAGGCCGGTAGCCTTGATCCTTGGCTTGCCACCATCACCAGCTCAGGCCTGTAGCCTTGATCCTTGGCTTGCTACCATCACCAGATCAGGCCTGTAGCCTTGATCCTTGGCTTGCCACCATCACCAGCTCAGGCCTGTAGCCTTGATCCTTGGCTTGCCACCATCACCAGCTCAGGCCTGTAGCCTTGATCCTTGGCTTGCTACCATCACCAGATCAGGCCTGTAGCCTTGATCCTTGGCTTGCCACCATCACCAGATCAGGCCTGTAGCCTTGATCCTTGGCTTGCCACCATAACCAGATCAGGCCGGTAGCCTTGATCCTTGGCTTGCCACCATAACCAGATCAGGCCTGTAGCCTTGATCCTTGGCTTGCCACCATAACCAGATCAGGCCTGTAGCCTTGATCCTTGGCTTGCCACCATCACCAGATCAGGCCTGTAGCCTTGATCCTTGGCTTGCCACCATCACCAGATCAGGCCTGTAGCCTTGATCCTTGGCTTGCCACCATAACCAGATCAGGCCTGTAGCCTTGATCCTTGGCTTGCCACCATCACCAGCTCAGGCCTGTAGCCTTGATCCTTGGCTTGCCACCATCACCAGATCAGGCCTGTAGCCTTGATCCTTGGCTTGCCACCATCACCAGCTCAGGCCTGTAGCCTTGATCCTTGGCTTGCCACCATCACCAGCTCAGGCCTGTAGCCTTGATCCTTGGCTTGCTACCATCACCAGATCAGGCCTGTAGCCTTGATCCTTGGCTTGCCACCATCACCAGATCAGGCCTGTAGCCTTGATCCTTGGCTTGCCACCATAACCAGATCAGGCCGGTAGCCTTGATCCTTGGCTTGCCACCATCACCAGCTCAGGCCTGTAGCCTTGATCCTTGGCTTGCTACCATCACCAGATCAGGCCTGTAGCCTTGATCCTTGGCTTGCCACCATCACCAGCTCAGTCCTGCTGTATTGAGCACAAGCTTTCCCAAAGGCAAAAAGTGCTTGACAATAAGGTCTCTTTTTCAGTGGAAACAAACAACTCAGTGCCCAATTAAATGCTGCACTTCAGGGAAACGACGTGTGGGCAGTACCAGAGCCCCATTTTCATTCGTATTTATGGAAGTTCTTTTTCTGTTAATTAGATACTGCCTGGTGACAGCTGCACTGTTAAGCCACACCTACAAAGAGCATGCTTCTTACAGAAGGAAACCATTGGGATAAACAGCACCCAGCAACTTACAGCAGCTTTGATATCTTCAAAGTGAACTGCTGGGCCCAAGGCAAAGACAGCTGCAACCCAGGAGAGGCTGAGATCTGAAAGGTCAGTGATCATTCCGGCTGTTTTTCTGGTGTCTTAGTGCTTGTGGTCTCCTTTTTAAGACACTTCTAATCAGTGAGGGCTCACATTCGAGAGCAGTATTGATTTGATGATGCTGTGCACTTTCAAAGAAACAGGATATTGTGTTGACATCTTCTACAGAGACAAAGTACTGTTAACGCCCTTGGCATCAGGAGTCTACGAGTGAGCAGACTGTAGCAGCCTTTCAAATTTTCTGGCTATATAAATAAAAAGAACAAAGTAATAGGTCATTGGCAGCTTCCCTTAGAAGCGTAGCATTCTTTTCATACTGGTTGTGAAAATCTGCAGTTGGCGTACTACCGGTGTATGTGGCCATGCTCTGTTTAGGCCGGGACTTTATTTCAACAATGCCAAATGTAGGAGAAGAGATATAAGCGTGGGAGCGGGCACTCTAGCTACGGTGCAGCTAACCGGTGGTCCGTTGTCACTCTGCGCTCAGATCGCTTTTTAAAATTTGTTTTAAAACTGTATCGAGCTTCGCTGCTATTGTTTTTAAGTGATTACTACTTAGAATCTGCCTTGCACGCATCGCTCTCAGCTCCCTCGTTCCCTCTTCAGCGTACCCCTTGGCCTTAGCCAATCACGCCTGGTGGGGGAGGAGTCAGAGGCGGGGAATTGCTTCTTATCCCCACACAGCATGGGAGCGCAGCGGACGCACCAGCGGCGCGCCTAAGGCGTGCCAAAGGCAAGCCTGTCTGTGCCCATCTGCGCCAGGTCGGGCCCAGGGGCCAATCCCATTGCACAAATTACCACCTACTCCTCGGAGGAACTAAGAAATTTACATCAGGTGGACTTTACGCTCTGCCCAGCTATCCACGCATGCCTCAAACACACAGGAATCCTCCAAAGGCAGAGCACACCCGAGGGGCTCCCGCACACCACCTCTCGCCAGGGTCAGATGCCCACTCCTGCCCAGGTCAAAAATACCACTCTACGTATACTCTACCTTAACACGCGCTCCCTCGTCAAGCACCAGTTGGATATTTATCTCCTCCTTCTATCGGATAAGCCTGACATCTTTTTTATCACTGAGACATGGTTAAACCTTGACTCCATTCCTGACATTCTGACGGCCCTTCCCCACAACTATTGTATCCTACATGTCAACCGGACCCCAGGAAAAGCGGGAGGTGGAGTAGCGGCCATCATCCACAAAGACCACACATTCACTTCTATGTCCTCCCTAAATCTCCCTGCCGCAGACAACATGATTATTAAACTTGACTCTAGTGCAGGGCCACTAATCTGCATCCTGATATACAGACCCCCACAACATATGCCATCATTCCCCCTCTCGCTGAGTGAGCAGCTAGCCAATCTGGTCAAGGATTATGCAAAAATACTTCTACTAGGGGACCTTAACTACTGGTGCAACGATTAATCTGGCGGACCTCATGCCATTGAACTGTCGGAACTCCTCTCTAACCTCAACTTCACCCACCATATCTCCTCAGCCACACACATTAAAGGCCATACTCTGGACCAGGTGTGGACAACTAATCTCACGGTCTCTACACCCACGATATCACCATGTATTTGGTCCGACCACCACTTAATACATTTCACCGTCTCTGTCCCTATTTGTAGCAAGTCCCCTGTGACCGATGGCTGGCCTGATTAGAAAATGGAGCACCCTTAATTAACAGGACTTCTTGGATAGTCTAGTCAGCTCCACCCCTGCAGTCAACCTGGATGTGGATCTTGCTGAAGACAACATCTCAGCCTGTCTACTAGCGGCCAGCAATTAACATGCCCCAATCAAAAAATTCTAAATTGCCCACCGCTCTGAAGCCCAGAAATGGTTCTCCCTTGAGCTCAGGGCTCAAAAACTAGACCTTCGCCAAAAAGAGAGGAAATGGAGACTCACCTATACCCCGGAAGCAAAACTTCTTTACTTGACTGCCCGAAAAGACTATAAAAAAGCCATTATCTCAGCCAAAACCACCTACTTCTCAGCAAAAACCGCAAAAGTCGAACAACAAATCAAAGGACATCTTCGCCATAGTGAACGAGTATCCAACTCTGAGAGAATCCTCCCCAAGCCTGTGGTCACTCAAGATCTGTGTGATTCCCTGAACAAATACTTCTTGGAAAAAATTGCCAATATCAAAGCCAGTATTCCTGTCTCCTGCCCCAAGGACGACTCCCCGGCCACAATACTCAACTCCCATACCCTTGACCACTTTCCACTCATAGACGCGCAGTCTCTGCAGGCTCTACTGGCCAGGGAGAAATCTGGCTCACCAAGGGACGGCTGTCCCCCTCATATCCTATAGGACGCTTTCGCAGTCCTCTCGCTCCCTATCCTGACCTTCCTTAACAAATCTTTATCTCAGGGCAGGGTCCCCAAAGCCTTCAAGGAGGCAGTCGTAGTCCCCCTCCTAAAAAGACCAGGAGCGGAGCCCCAAATCCTCTGCAACTACAGGCCCATTTCTCTGCTCCCCTATTTGGCTTAGGTCCTTGAAGCTCATGTAGCTACTTGTCTGTCCAACTTCGTGGAGCAGTCTGACTACTTAGACCCCCATCAAGCAGGGTTTTCCCCTGCCCACTCCACTGAGACAGTTATTGTCGCAGTATTGAATGCCCTATGAGGAAATGCTGACAAAGGAATCCCTCAGACCTTGGTCTTTCTGGACCTCTTCCGGCCGCGTTTGACACGGTCATCATGCCATCTTATTGGACCGTGTCAAACAGGCCGGCATCCGTGACTTGGCCTACAGTTGGATCCAGTCCTTCCTCAGTGACCGCACTCAAGCGGTATGCTTAGCCCCTTTCTCTGCTCCCAAACTTTCCACGACATGTGGGTCCCTCAGGGATCTTCACTGTCCCCCTTACTGTTCAACTTATATTTGATACCCTTGATCCAGTCTTTGAGGGAACGGAAAACTATCACCTTTAACTATGCGGATGATCTCCAGTTGATCTTCACAATAGACAACTCCCCTGAATATATTCGGGATTTCCAGGGTACAATGTTTCACATTCGTCAGTGGATGGACCAAAACCATCTGAAGCTCAAATCCTTTGGGGTCCACATTACTGGCCTACAGAACTTGGCCCTCCCCCATCCCATCCTCCTCGGTAAAAAGCCTAGGAGTGATCATCAATAATGATCTATCTCTAAAGACTCAAGTAGGCACGGTTGTGTTCTCCTGCTTCTTCCAGCTCTCAGGATCAGGAAGATCAGCCGCATGTTTACTCACTCGCCCTGATCCAGCTTGTGATACCGCTGGTACTGTCACACCTGGACTATGCCAATTCTATATACCTGGGCCTTCCACTCTTCCTCAGCAAACGCCTCCAGCTGATCCAGAACCAGGCGGCCAGATTGATTCGCCAGCAACCACGTTGGCAATCTGCCAGACCCCTGCTAAAAAAACTCCACTGGCTCCCCATTACCCAACGCACTGCATTTAAGACGGCCTGTATCATTTTCAAGTCCCTCCACGCCGCAGCCCCCAATTCATCAAATGCCTTCTTCCTAAGTATACCCCCTCCCGCAACCTTCGTTCCGCCAACCTCCAACTCCTGGCCACCCCGACTTTCAAGATTCAACGCAAGGGTGGACGCAGGTTCGTGACTCTGGCCCCCAGATTATGGAACTCCCTTCCGTTAGAAATGTGATTGTGCAACAACCTCCAAAACTTTAGGAAAATGCTCAAAACATGGCTATTTACACAGGACCACGTGTAACTCCTGCTTGGTCCCGGCACATGCTAGAGCTAGTGCCATGAAACCTCCTGGGGAATGTGCGCTCTACAAGAAATTCTTAACATACCATAATGCACTCTTTGACTCATGATCACATCACTGAGTGGCCTATTGTTCCTTTCTTAGTTCCTAAACACCTTCCAATTTGCTCCTGAATGTCTAAGTGAAATTCAATGAGCAGATACAGCAGAAGGTTCTTAGGGTTCTTAGAGCCCAGTTTAATTTCACTTTCTGCTGCTGCCTTCAGTACCCTGGAGACAGGGCAGCAAAGGCAGTACCAGGGTGTAAAAGCTGGCATCCTTGGCTTGGTTTTCTCCCTAACTTTTCCCCTTCAGATCTCTTGTTTTGCTATATTCATTTTTGCTGGCTTTAGAACTCTGCATGCCTTACCACTACTAACCAGTGCTAAAGTGCTTGTGTTCTCTCCCTAAAACAATAAGATTGGCTTATACCTAATTATCATATTTAATTTACTTGTACATCCCTAGAAGAGTGCCAATATCTGTGGTCAGAGTTTGTAAATTAAATGCCACTAGTGGTCTGGCAGCACTGATTGTGCCACCCACTTAAGGAGCACTTAACATATGTCTCAGGCTGCCTACTGTAGCAAGGATTCCGTTCTCATACAGAACTGTGCATAGAGATCCGGAACCTCAGTGAATTAGGGTGACCCAAAACTCACCTCAGTATCCAAAATCCCCTTACCTAGCTAGCTACAGTGTCTCATTGGTCATAACAAACTCCCAATGACTTAGACAAACCAGAACATGAACTTAGGTTACCTCAGGTATCGTGGAACACATGAACACTCTTTCGCTCTATAATCATTTCAAACCAGAACATGGAGTAAAAAAGGACACGTGCAATTTTGAAATATTTATTATTCAATGCAAGGTTCTCAAACGCAGTATCTTATATAATATAAGAAGACATATTATAAGAATCAGAGTTATCAGCATAGTCACTAGTCCATAATAAGCAAACGGTGATAGCATATTATAATGCAAAAATCAATAGAAAGTTATATCACCTATTTCTCGCACTCCCTACTTAGCATACTATATTATATCTAAGAAGGTCTCATTTGGGTTTTAGCAGGGCGGGCCCATACCTCTAAATGTCAGGAGGAGAGGATCACATCATCTGCTACCAGCTCTCTGCATGCAAAGCATCATCAAGTGTGTTTTTGCATTCTCAGTAACTCTATCTTAAACCCGCTTAGAGCCCAATGTTGGCAGCAACTGTATTTGTGTTATGTCTAGTGGTGCGAGGATCAGACCTCCCAGCAACCTTGTGTTAGGTTATTCTTAGAGGAATCAGCACTCACTGTTCAGACAATGTACCAAGCACGACTGATATCAGAGCAATAACATATTATTCTCAAATAAATCACATCTTTCATCTAGGTTGAAAGCTACAATAACAATTATGTGTCGTGTGCAAACTGAAGCCAAAGGAAAATATTTCGTTTAAACACTTAATAAACTCATGCTTACTTAACACAGTATATAGAAAAGCACCATCTATATGACACTACCAGCGCTGCCTGTGTGTGCAGTTTTAAGCTGCCATTTAGACCCAGAAAAAAAGAAACCTTTGGCCAGGCCCAAACCTTCCTTTTTATAACATATAAGGTACCCTTAGGGTTGGCCCTGGATAGCCCAGAAGGCAGGGTGGAATGTATTTTAAAAGTAGGACATGTACTTTTAAGTCGTACATGTTCTGATAATAAAAAACTGCAAAATGTGTTTTTCCCTGCTACAATGCCTACCTTGCCCATAGTTACTCACAGTGGAGTTACCTTACTACATTTAATAAGCAGAAATTTCCAAATAGGGACAGGTATCCAGTTCATGATTGGCGTCTCTTGAAATGTAATGAAAAATTCTAGCTCATAGGGTCAGATTTTAAGTTCCAACTTTTAAAATGCCACATTTTGAAAGTAGATATTTTTTTGCCTTAGCCGTTTGGTGCCTGCAGTCTGTCTGTGGGTCACATGAGAGGGTGTAGTTGATAGTTTGGCTTTGTGTATTCCTCCTAGACAGCCACACATAATGGGGAGCTTAAAAATGCCTGGATGGGCCATCACTGGCAGGATAGGGGGAGAAGCTGGTCCCAACCCTACTTACAATCAAATAGGTTGTGTCCTTTCTCTACACAAAGGGATACATACCCTCTGTAGTCAGTCTTGAGCCAGGGAAGGAAGGCAGGGCATCTCTGCATTTCAAAGTCATGCGTCTAGAAGCTTCTCCCCACTTCGAAGGCACAACTGGATATATATACTGGACACCACCACCACTTCACTACACTTCTGTACCTGTGGATACTCTGCCAGAAGGAAGGACTGCTGTGCTACTGAAAGGACTGCCATTCTGCTGGACTACTGCTCTGAAGTACTACGGTGCTGCTGTGCAGACCGGCTGCCCTCTTGCCTGGGTGAGAAGGACTGGACCTGCATATTTTGAAACCAGAACCCAGAGTGAATCCAAGGGCTAGTTGGGTGGCCTCCAGATCTGAAGCATCAGGGACACAACAGGCCTCCAACAACCTTGTACCTGCACCTGGAGTCTGCCATCTGTGTGTCTCCCCTGCCAAGTGGTGCCACCTCAGTCCTAGTGCTCAGCTAGCCTCTGTGGATCCAGCAGAACCGACATATCTCTTCTACTGCACGGCGCAAACCTGAACAGAACCAACACATCACTGCTTCTGCGTGGACTAGACCCATCACAAAGAATTGCATTGCCTGCTCAGCCTCGTCTGAACTGCCACTGTGCAATGCATTCTCGGCAGAGGCCTTCACATTCCTCATTGATGGCAGCCTCGACGGCGACACTGGACTCCGCATCACAGCCTTGTGGCTCTGCGGAACTGACATATTGCCCTGACTGTGCACCATATCCTCGACACCAGACTTTTCATCACAAGCCTAGTCGGCTGGATCTTCAATGACGATGCAGGCACTCAGGTCGCAGCATTGTCGCATCTTGGAACTGATGTGTCTTTTCAGCTGAGCGGCACATCTTTGACGTGGATCCTCCCAAAACTCCACAAACCAGGATTTAAGGTACTCCATTCATTGGGCCCTGACTGTGTCTCTGTAGCTGGCCTGTGTTCCTTCTGTCAGCCTAAACTAGTAACTTTGTCTCGGTCCGGTGCAACCAGATATCCACAGTCGGCAGTCTGTGCTTCTTCACGCTATTTTCACTAAAATCTTTAAAATTGCATATCCCCGGTTCTACTAATTGGATTTTTGTCTTTTTGTTGTACTGTTTTACTTTTGAAGAAACTTTATTTTTCTAGCTTTGTATGGGATCATATTTGTATGGTGTTTTTCACTTTATTACTGTCTGAAGTATTGCACAAATACTTTACACATTGCTTCTAAGTTAAGTCTGATTGCTCTGTACCAAGCTACTAGAGGATTGAGCACAGGATAATTTAGGGTTGACTTGTGCCTCACCATGGCAAGGATTGTGGTTGCTGCTTGACCAGTGCTCACAACCTAGTCAACCAACAACCCAGTTTCCTAGTCAGGTGTATCAGATAGCCAGTAAAGCTTAGAAATTGATATCCTAGTCAGTTCTTTTGAGAAGAACTGATTCTATATGTTCACTCCCAGTTGACACGTTTTCAGAGACAAGTCTTAAATAAAATGCATACTTCAGTTGTAGCCCTTTCACTGGACTTCGGATGTAAAAATAGATCATAAAATGGATAGAAATGAATAGAAACCCTGGCAGTGAAAGGGTTAGAAAACCGCATTACTCCCTACTCCAGAAACAGTGGATTTGCCACCAGGTTCAGCTCTTCCTTCTAAAAATCAGATGATTTTCCATTATCACCCTCTCTATAACTGACCACCTACTGTCCCACTGAAGCTAAGTCCTCTTTTGTGGCAGACGATAAAAGAGGAGCATTGACATCCTTGGATTACCTCAGTGGACACACCTTTCATGATCCTTCAGCTGATGATGATTATAAATCATTTATAAGGCAATCTAAACAGCAATAGAATTCTCGCCGTAAGATCCTTGGATATGTAGAAAAACCTGCATCCAGGTATTGGAACGGTGTCGAGAAGGGTCTCTGTACTCAACGGGTTCCACGATTGATCTAAGACGTTACTCAAACTCTGCTGAGCTGGACCATGAAGGTGTCTGATACATGAATATAATCATGATGAGCTTGGCTCAACATGCTATGTCAAATGGTATGCCTTTAGGTTGTTCACCTCTTGTCCAGAGGAAACAATCAGGATATTATAGTAAAACGATGGAATATCTCAAAAATAATTGACTGCTAACTGAATGCAACCATTGCTAATGCCTCACCACCACTCTGAGTCAATGCAGACTTTTAAATATTGATTTGATTGGCCATAAAATTCTTATTATTCAAATGAGTCGTGTATTAAAGCCTTGATGGCCCTGATACCACCATGCCCAGCTTGCTGTGTCTGCAAAACTGAAGCCCAGGGCGTTGAAATATGTATAGAGCCTAGCCTAATGCCAAAGCAGGGTGGAGAATCACTTTCAAAATGCATTTATCTCCTCAATCATAAAAAGTTGGACAAAGTAATGAATTGAACAAAATCATACGTAGCCTCTTATTTATTGGAATGCAAAATGAGCAACAGTGAGGACTAACTCTATTACATGAGCATGAAATGGGATTCAGACCAGACAGTGTAACAATGGCCATGATTGTTGATATAACAATGACACCTCTAAGAGCCCTAGATGACGACCAGCTGGCTGAGCAATTGAGTGCTTAGCTGGCGACAGGAGGGCAAATCCAAGTGCTCTGATGGCGACGCTTTCTTGTCAGGTCCCTTCATCACATGTGATCAGAATATGGTGATAGGAGGTTAATCAGCATTCGTCACGGTGGTGGCTTCTTATTACAACCAGGGCTGGTCCCATACGTTAAGGCCACCAGTGCTGGCACTCATTGTTTGCAAAATGTCCATGCTTTGGCCTTTTAAATGTATTGGGAGCTCTCCCGGAGGTGAATTTAAATGTTTCCTGGAGTGCTCAAAATCATTCATAGTTCCTTTGTAGTAAATATCACAGGAGCAGAGGGAGTTTGACGAGTTCATTTGTGTAAAGGCTGCACGGCAGACAGCACTTCTCAACCAGCTTTCCACTGTCATTTCAAGCAATACAATCTTAATGGAGTGCAACTAAACAGTGGAGAAGAGAACACTCACCTCCCAGCACATCCCAACACTATACTAAGATACTACGTCCTTCGTGGAATGAGGTGAACAGACATGACTCTTAACGCTATTACAGGGGTCTCCTTATCGAGTATAAGTCTAGGAAGTAAAACTTCGATACTATAGTCGACATAGGGCTTATAGATCAACCCAATAGATTTCGAGTCTTTTCCTGTAGCGCACAGAAAGGGTTACTACAGGAGAAATGCTTTTAGATAAAACAATCTCAGTAGCCATCTTGAAGTCACAGTTTGGGGGTATGAAGATCCTTAGGCCAGAAGGCAACTGTCCTGAGAGTTCCTAAGACTCAGGAATCTCAAAGTACAATTCACCGAGAACATGGCAGTCTATGGGTGATGACTTCAGGTGGCTTTATTGTCCAGTGAAGAGATAACCTGAGTGCTAAAGATGAGTGTATACTGTTAAGGACATCCAGGCTTGGGGTGTCTTGGAATGAGCCAAACCCAGGAGTAGTAACACTATCTGCATGACTTAGGAAGCCACTGGACTGCCTTCCTTGTCAGCTTGTTCAACGGGAAGCCTTGTAAGCAGAGCAAGGTCCTCGTTGTAGCCACTCCTCTGTCGAAGAGAGGGCGGAGGTTTCATCCACACAAGCTCAAGTGATCTCTCTAAGAGACTAGCAAAAAGCTCAATGGAGCTCATTCGTTGCTTCAGGGTGCTATTTCCACTAAAAAGTTGAAGAGGGAATATAGCAGCCTGCGCAGTAGCACCCGGACCAGGAGTGTGCACGCCTTTAGAGGCAGGGTGCAAGAAGAAATCTGAGGCAGGCCTTTGCACCTTCCCCAGAGTCCAAATTGCATGGTTCCCTGTATGCAAGAGTAAGATAGTGGAACGGCATTCTTGCCTGAGCGTAGAGTGTACAGTGCACAGATGGAATCCCGTGGGAGAGAAAATGTGTGAGTGTAGAACTTCAAAAAACCAGGCAAGTACAGCATTATCACCAAAACCTAACTTGGTGGCCTCAGAATGATCTGACATGTAAGATTGTGTTCTGGCCAAAACCTATAGTGTGTGGTTGCTATTCCTTGCGAATCTCAAATGAAGCAAGAATGCAGATGTTTGACTGCACCACTACAGTCCATAACCTTTAACCGACTGGATGGCTCCCACCACGGGGATCAGTGGCCAAGCATCTGCGTCAGCCTCTGTAAGCCCCGCCTCCTGGACAGGGGCTTTTTGACAACTCAAGAGGTCTTCCTTAGGGACTTCTCTAGAGTGAATCTGAGGTTTAGAAACCCACTGTGGACAATGTTTGAGCACCTTGTCGGCTTGTGTCATCTGATCTGCAGGAACTTTACAAAGACCGAAAGGAATATTTTACACTGGAAAGAGACTTGCCCCATCCAGATCCTATCCCTTGTCACATGGTCTGCCCACTGATACCAATCCTACTAAAAAATGTACCCCAAAGCATTTTTCTTCCCTATTGTGCCTTTTTTACAATGTTTATTTGATTTATTTATTAATTCATTTAAAATATGTGTAGACTGTTCACTGCAGTGGGAGAGCCACTTCTAAGAACTTAAAAGATGAACTTGATAGACAAGGAAAGAAATGGAGAATGGGAAAGGGGAAGACATGCCAGAAGATGGGCTGCCCAACCCTTTTTAAGAGGACAGACTTGCAGGTTACTCTGCCTTTCACTTCTACAAGGACCTTGAGCACCAATATAGGAATTGCTCAGATCTGTGGCATTTCCCATCATGTCCGCCCCTTAGTTGCACACTGACTGTAGCTTTTCCAGACCTTACTAAGAGTAGATCAAAGCCTACACTTGACATTGTTTACACTGCAGCTATCTTAATCTCAACAGGGCCTTAGAATAAACCCTTAATTTGAGACCTAATTCCAGAACCCCAAAGGGCAGCTTGGACCGCTTTGTTCTGGCTGCCTCTTTAATGGATTAGTCTTTTTTTATAATGGATTCTGACTTTTCTAGAATTTCATGTGTCTGTACTTTCCCTTCCTTTCCACATACATACCTTGTTATGAGTGCGCTTGATGCTATGCTTGCTCAGCAACGCTTGCAGGTTCTTCCTTCGAGGTTCTCTCCTCCCAGCGGCCGAGCCCCTGGTGCCCCAAAGATCCCTATGCCCATGCCTCTGTACCACTGTATTAGGCTTGGGTATAGAGGAAGCTCAGATGGAGCACACTGGGACTTCGACCCTCTCTGCCCTTCCTATGTGGTCCTCAAACCAACAGACTACTGATGCGGGACTGCCGTCTTTAGTCCTCAAAGTGGGTTCAGTGCCAATTACTTCATCTGTGAATCCATATCAGTATTGGGGCATAAGGCTGTGCCAGAGCTTAATATGCAAATTTTAACTGGGGTCTTGAGTTCCAAGAGGATTCTGGGTAACACTGATGCATCTCCACGAACAGTGGCTCCCTTAACCAGTAGTACAAAAAATTAGGGAAAACACAACTGAGTTCTGAAGAGCATACTGAGAGGTTCTACAGCAGAAGACCATTGACCACGTTCTATCGCCTATGCAGGGGAGCCTATCAAAGTATTGATTAGTCAGCGCTAGCTTTTGCCTGGCGGAGGGTCAAGTTGGACATGGCCTTCTCTGCAGGACCACCCTGAAACTTTTGCCTTCACCCCCTCCCCCGTTTTCCTGAATTTGTTGGCATTATTAATGTTTGTTTGCTGCATAAATACTTTACAAGTTGCCTGTAAGGTAAGCCCAAATGCTTTTGTGCCAAGCTTCCAGAGGGTTAAGCACATGTGAATTTCGTGACCTTTGTGGTTCACCCCTGACAGGATTCTGGTTGCTGCCTGAGTGTGGCTTAGAACCCCTCCCCATCAATAACCCACTTGCTTACATTGATAATTAGTTATCCAGCTCCATGGCACTCATGTTATCAACCTTGAAATGATGAAAGGCTGGCTGTGTGGACCTGATGGGATTTGGATATTTGACTTTGGGGGGTCAAACTTAGTGAGTGAGCAAGTGAGATACTTATGGGCGCTACTTTCTCCCGAAGGCCTCTTGGCGCTAACACGACTAACACTGCACAGTGATGGGCTGAGAACGGAGTCACTTCATGTTAAAGATGAGGCCTCGCGCACATTACAGAAGACCTAATGATGTGAAATAGGCCAAGTGGGAGAGGCAGACGACTCTGCAACTGAGGTGTCAGGACAGGAAGCCCCTGCCCCCGAGGCCAGCTCCAATCGCAAGCATGATGCTCCTAGAAGCAGAGAACAAAAGGATCCAGGGCGGGGAAGTCCCGCGGGAATAACGGTGCCTCACCAATCAATGAAGCCCGGTGAGTCAGGCATAGGACCTCAACCCGCTGACAAAAAGCTGCCCAGACCCCTACGGAGGCTCCATTGGTCCAGAAAGCCACCAGCCCCAGCAGGAACAATCGTGTCTGGTCATTTTGAGATAAGCAGCCCTTTCACTGTTCTCTCTCGACGCACTCTTTTGTCGTAGTGTTGTGTTAGAAACAGCAGTTGCATTACAGGCCCAGTAATTCACGTACAACATTGATGGCTCTCTGTGGTGACGTAGCTGTGTCACGTCATCGGGTCTGCTGTGCTGGAGGTGGAGGCAGAAGGGCTGGTCCTGGTATCTCATCCCTCCCTTGATTCTGAATGTCACATCATGTACGAATGGCAGAACGTCTGCATACATTTTACTCGTCGGCATACATTGTACTCTATAAAGCCGTTGTATACTGGCCTAGAGTCGGTAGGTTTGCGTTTCCTTTCCCTAAAAGAGCATGCGCGAGGCGCACCGACGCATTCTTGCAAACAGGATGGTAAGCATGTCCCTGTAAGAGGATTACGGTCCCTAGACTGGAATACAAAGGGCGGGGGTGTCACACTCTATGTTTTCTCACAAGCCGCTCCTGGGTAGAAAGACCCAGTCTAATTGGATTGTGTTGTGTGCGTGAATCCGCACAGAGCCGCGTGATCCATAACACTGCAGCGCCTTCCATTTGTCAATGCACAGCACAGTACATAAGTCTGGGTTCATCCTGTGCGCGGTTCTGCCTGCTGTGTACTTGTCAGCCAGAGCACAGTATTTTAGTGTGTCTTCACCTGGTGCAGACTCACAGTATCTGTGGTACTGCACTGTCTGCCGCGTGCTTGTGACAGCACAGTTTTTAGTGCGTGCTCACCTGGTGCACAGTCACAGTGTCTACGTCACTGCACTGTCTGCCGCGTGCTTGTGACAGCACAGTTTTTAGTGCGTGCTCACCTGGTGCACAGTCACAGTGTCTACGTCACTGCACTGACTGCCGCGTGCTTGTGACAGCACAGTTTTTAGTGCGTGCTCACCTGGTGCACAGTCACAGTGTCTACGTCACTGCACTGTCTGCTGCGTGCTTGTCACAGCACAGTATTCTATGTGTGCTCACATGGTGCAGTGTCACGATGGCTATGGTACTGCACTATCTGCTGCGTGCTTGTCACAGCACATTATTTTAGTGTGCTCACCTGGTGCAGTGTCACGATAGCTACGGCACTGCACTATCTACTGAATGCTTGTCAGAGCACATTATTTTAGTGTGTTCACTTGGTGCAGAGTCACAGTGTCTACGTCACTGCACTGTCTGCCGCGTGCTTGTCACAGCACAGTATGTTTGTGTGTGCTCACCTGGTGTAGAGTCGCTGTCGCTATGGCACTGCACTGTCTGACGCGTGCTTGTCAGTGAACAGTATATACATTGTGTTCACTCCGTGCAGGGCCACAGGATCTGTGGCACTGCAGTGTCTACTGCATGCTTGTCAGAGCACAGTATTGTGGTGTGAGCTCACCTGGTGAAGAGTCACAATATCTGTGGCACTGCACTGGCAGCCTTGTGCTTGTCAGTGCACAGGATTTTAGTGTGTGCTCGCCTGGTGCAGAGTCACAGTTTCAGTGATACTGCACTGGTTGCTGTGTGCTGTGTTTAAGTGTGTTCACCTGGTGTAGCGCCACGGTGGCTATGGTACCGCGCTGTATGCGGCGTGCTTGACAGTGCACAGTATTTGCGTGTGTTCACCTCGTACAGAACCAGGGTGTATATGACACAGCACTGGCTGCCTGTGCCTGTCAGTGCATAATACTCTACGCTTGTGTTCACCCACTGCACAGGCACACCGTGACACTGCTCTGGCTCCAGTTTGCTTGACATCATACTGTATAGGAGTGTGCGTTCACCCACCGCACAGGCTGAAGTATGCTCGTCATTGTACCATACTGTGTACGTGCGTGTTCGCCCGGTGCGGAGTCACCTCCGACCCCGGGTCCTCCTGCACGCAACGCATTATTTTATGAAATAAGTTTGAATGCTATTTTGATATGCACGTTTAAGGCCTTAAATGTCTAAATAAAGTATGCATTCATTCTTTCCTGCACGTCACATCGCAGTGCACGGCAGATGTACGCTCAATGGCAGCGGGTGGTGAGTGAGCGGCATTGCTTTGCCAGTGGGCACCAGCTCCCTGAAAAACACATCCCCTCCAAACCGCAGGCGTCCTGTTTTTCACAGTAGTCTCTCTGTATCGCTAAGTGTTGTTCCCATCTGCCAGACCCATTATCTCTCATCTGTATGTGTTGTGTGTGTGTGTTTTTTTCCTTTTCTGGCTTAACATCAAACGGAATCTATTAGGCTTAACTGCATATTCAAGCAGATGGATGGAGCAGTGACTCGCGCAAAGGCGCGGGAATTTTCCTGCCACGTCGTCTCCCACGCAGCGATTGTTTCTCGCTATTTTGGTCACACTACGACTTGCCTTCTACTGACCCCTTGCACGTGCTCGTACACGTGTAGTGGGGCTGACCCACCAGTGCACAAATATAGATCCTTGCAAAGAGAACTGCGCGTGCACCTGGGCACGAGGGGCTATTGTGCACAAAAAGTGCAAAACAGACAAGCCGTGCATGCGAACACACATGCACTTTGCGCTCGCACACATACTGAAGTGCACATCGATATACATATGCAACCATAATACACCAATCACAAAAAAAGCATGTACTTCTTCATCCATGCGTGTGGAAGGGAGGACACGTGGGCGCTGCACGCGCGCAAACACAGACCACTCATAAGATGCAGTGCATCTCCACAGTTCCCGTGGGACTCCGCAGCCTCCCTCGTTTTACCTCAGGGGTGAAGCGCAGACAGACACCGTGTCCGCGCCGATGGTCTTACGTTTCAGAAGTCCCAGTGAATATCCTACGAGCACAAGGAGCATACCCGCTCCATGTTGTGGTGTGAATCATTTCTCTTGACACATAGTGGCGGTGGTGCACGCGCAACCACACACGGCAAGCACCACGCGCACAGTGTACACTAGTGCAGCCCCAGTTCTACAGGGGTCGGCAACACCCAGACTCGGCGACCGCCGCGTGCACAGTGTGTGCACAGAGCACACGCGCAGTGCAGTCCCTGTACCCACACGGAGCTGCAGCACTCGCTCCGCCACCACCGCGTGCACAGACTGTGCACTGAGCACACTCGCGCTGCAGCACCCAGACTCGGCGACCGCCCCGTGCACATCCTGTACACTCTGCACATTCTCGCGGTGCAGCCTCAGTGCCCACCCGGGGCTGCAGCACCCGCACTGGGCGTCCACCGCGTGCATTGCGTGTGCACAGAGCACACTCCCGGTGCAGCCTCGGTACCCAGACAGAGCTGCAGGACCTCACCTTCTGGTACCACCGGTGTAACGGTACGGTTCACCAGGGGTCTGGATGTGGCGCGCGACAGGGACAAGATACATACCACTCACATCCACATACCACAAGGCCCATTAAAAGTGCGCCCCTCACACCTCTCTTCATTGTGCATGCCTCTATGCCAGTACGGCTCTTTGCAGTTCCGCACACCAGGGAAAAGAAATCACAAAAAGAAAGGGGTACCCCACTTTCAACACCCCAGCACCCCGTTGGCGCCTGTCGCAGCAGCTCGTGTCCACATGTTTCAGAGCTGTGACATGGCACCACCTGGCAGGATCATGCAGTGCCCACCATGGTAGCCAGGTCGGGGTAAGAGTAAAACCGAGAAGGAACCGGCCTCAAAACAGTGGGGTGTTGCTAAAACAAACCATCTCGGGAAGCCTCGGGCATTTCACCGCCGCCTTCACCTTTCCAGGTACTCCCCGGCCCTCCCCACCACAGACCACACGTCCCTGCCCCGCCACCCCCCGTTACACCTGCAACGCTCGCGGGAAAGTTCCAGCCCAGCCTGACAACGTCTTAACAAACACACTGTCCACTCCATCTGTTTGAAACACAACCTGCCAATTAGGGCATTCCACTCCTGCCACCAGCGGGTGGGCGTGCCCCGTGTTTATTACACCCGTTATTACAGAAATCAGAGGACGGCCTGACTCGGGGAGGAAGCAGCGGGCACTGCGTGGCACGACCGACCATGCATGCAAATAGATATTGACACGCAGAGACATGCATGGGTACCTCCCTCCATACACAGGCACACACGCAGACACAAGTACACACACACCGGCGCACACACACACCGACATAGCATAGGCACACACGGCGCGTCTCTGTGTAGATGGGTGGATGGATGGATGGATGGATGGATGGATGGATGGATGGATGGATGGATGAATGGATGGATGGATGGATGGATCGGTGGGTGGGTGGGTCGGTGGATGGATGGATGGATGGGTGGGTGGGTGGGTGGATGGGTGGGTGGGTGGGTGGATATGTATATATTTAGAAATACATCTACATACATATATGTGCAGCGATGCTCTGTTAGCCTAACTGCACATGTATTCTATATACGGTTCCTACAAACATACAGCCGCGCTGCTACATATAGACCAGCTGTGCCACACTAAACGTATCGTATGCAAATCTGCATAGATAGTTGAATGACTGCGTCTCGCTGTAAAGGGAAACATAAGTGTGTTATGGGCACGCACCCATCACATTTCAAATTTCCCAACTGCAGAAGGGCATTAGTGCATCATAAACAGTAAAAAGACGCCCGTGGCAGCGGGCATCCCGCGGGGGTGGGTGGTGGGCACTTACCTCTGCGGAGTAACTTGAAAGCCCGGCTAAGCAGAGGCAGCGCTGGCAGCCACTCGCCACCCGTCCCCGGTGTCAGACATCCTTTTACCCAGGTGACGAGGTTTGCAATCCGCACGTCCGAATGCCACCCGGCTACTGATTCCCGGCTACTGAGAGCAGCGCCCCTTGCCCGGGGAGGTGCAGAAACGGGTCCTTCCCTGGCACGCCCGTCCGCAATACATCCAGGACAGAAACCGCCAGTGTGTGTGTTGTCAACTTGCCCCTTCTCCTCTCACGCGAGGAGATATTTCCCAGGGAAGCGAAGGCTCGGTACGTGCCCGCGATCCCGGCTCCTCGGCGCAGTCCTCGACGCGGTGTGAGCTGTGGCTGAGAACTCCCAAGGTGCTGCCCACCTGCCCGGCTGCGTGTGCGGAGCTCGGAGAGAGCCGGGCACAAACAGGCGCTGCCCGAGACACAGGAGCAGAGAGAGCTGTGAGTGTCGGTCCACGGCTTGGAAGAGAGCGCTGCACAGGCAGGGGATGGGAGTGCACAGGCAGGAGGAAGACGCAGAAGCGCGGCTGCTGTGAGCAGGCAGCCAAGGAGGCGCACGGGATGCAGATCGCAGGTAGTAGAGGAAACGCACAGGCAGTCCAGCAGGCAGGCACGTCCCTGGAAATGAGGGTTAGCAGACAGCGAGTGGAATTCGGGGGGAGGTGGGGTGAAACATAAACAGGCAGCCCAGCTAACACGTCAGTGGGAATGAAGTTTACAGGCAGAGAGAGGAGATGTGTTGGCAGAGAAAGTAGGTGTGCAGGCAGCCTACCAGATTTGTCTGAGTGAATTAAAGGAGCAGGCAGAGGAATGAAATGCGCAGGCAGCACAGTAGACAGCGGATAGGATGGCAAGGTAGGAAAACAGTCAGTTCAGCAGGCACCACACTGGGGGTGTGATAATTAGACGGGGATGTCAAATATACAGTGAGCTCAGCCTGCAAGTCAGAGGAAGTGTACCTGCACTGGAAGTGAAATGCACAACCAGGCCAACACAGGCACCTGCACAGGGAGCTATGCTCGGAGCCAGCAGGGAAATGACACGCACAGGTAGGTCAGCAGTCAGGCAAATATAGAGATTGATGCGGAGAGTGTTCAACAGGAAAATACATCAGAAACAAAATGCACAGGCAGTTGAAAAGGTGCGTCACCGGACAGTATATAAACAGTTCAGTGTCACTGGAAATGAAGTGCACAGGCAGTCAGTCCGCTGGAACTGAAATGTGCAGGCCATGAGGTGCGGTGAACCAACTTAACAGGAGTCTCTGGGCGCTATTACACTACAAGGGATGATTATTGTTAGTCAACACTATGGTACTCATTGTATCGGCCTTTGAAGGATGAAAGGCGGCGACCACGGCTGGGATTTCAACATCTCCTGACTGTGCGGTTAAACACAAAAACCCACAATAGGTGCCTTACACTGAGCTACCACAGACTGCGTTAATTAATGTACAGGCAGCCTAGCAGCGATGACGCAGGAAATTAAATGTGCAGGCAGTACTTGGACGTCACGGCACATGAGATGCGCAGGCAGAGAGACCAGCCCACCCCGTAGTCCAGTCCTGAGGAGAAGGGTCTCTGATCTCAACAGCTCTAGGAAGTGGGGAACAGATAATGAACACAGACCTAAGCCACCCTTCATAATAAACCGGGTGTCAGGAGCCCGGCGTGATGCAGTTATCCCAGCAACTAAACAAAATGTGTGTGAAGCTGCAAAAGTAAAATGACAAAAAAACATGCATTACAGGATCAACAAAAACCATAATAAAGCAGTCGTGGTTGGTAGGAATGAGGGCACGGCCCAGCTTCCACGCGCAGGGGGCGGGGCTCGCCCCAGTGACTGTAAAGCGCCACATGGCGCAGCATAAGCTCCGGCATAATAATAGTTCGATAATCTGGCGCGGACGCTCGCCGGCAGGCCAAATCCTCCAAACGACACACAAGGCTTGTCAGCCACGAGCATGTCAGTTCTTCAAGAGCGCTACGGCGGGAGGGGGCGGGATGGATGGAGGGAGGGGGGCTCCGAAGCCCCACCACTGGGGGCTGGATGGCGAAAGCCAATTAAGCAGCAGTAAGACTGTCAGACGCCCGGCGCGGCCGCTGACGGTTTCATCAGCCTTGAAAAGCGGCCCCGCTCCCTCCCTCCGCCCAGTCCCAGTCCAGAAAGACAAATAAGCGCGCGGAGCAGTTTCTTGCGGAGGCTGGAAATAGAGCTTCCTTCGTGTACACAGCCGAGGCCGGGATCTGAGGATTTCATCAAACCTACGTCGTGGAGAGAGCTGTCTGCGGTTCCTCAAGCGGCTCGAGGCTCGTTATCCCCCTCTCGGAGCTGTCCCTTTCAGGACCACTCCAGGCAGGCTCGACATCGGAGGAGTGGGGAGACCGTCTGCAGATGTTGGCAATCTTTACAAGTTAAGCGCTGCAGCCCGCATACAGGGGCAGCAAGCGCTACATTATTACTTGCACCAGGAGTGAGCGTGTAAATCACCGAGGCATCCTGCTGTACACTGCACGTCCATCTCCACGTGCGGGTTTGTGATTTACAGAGATAGCACCTGTCTCACTAACCCAGAACATGTCTCCATAATCATTGGCGCAAGGAACAGATGTAAATATTGTTAGAAATGGGGGTCTCTAGTTGGAAGAGGTAGGTATCTTGGCCCAAGTAGGGGGATGAACTTCTAAAATAACCCCTGCTCACCCCTTGGCACAAGGAGACAAGGCTTATCTCAGAGGCAGTGTGTACATCATTTGTGAACACATACAGTGATACAGTGAAGACACTACAAATGGACACTACACCAGTTTATAATTATAAAAATGAGTGATCTTTATCTAAACAAAAGAAGACTAAAACGACAAAAAATTACATTACTGTTAGAAATATACGACCTTCAGATGGTAGAATAGTTCAAAGCAAATTGCAGATGCAACACTTTACACACAAAGTACCTTGGATGCATCGCGCACACAAACAAAAAGGGTCACAGGGAAGGAGATGCGTCGGTTCCTTGCCCTGGAGGAGGTGATGCATCAGGTCCTGACCGGAGATGAGGTGATGCGTCGGTTTCTTACTGAGTGGGGAGGGGATGCGTCGGTTTCTTACTGCGTGGGGAGGTGATGCGTCGGTTTTTTACTGAGTGGGGAGGTGATGCGTCGGTGTCTTACTGCGTCCCCCAATGATGCAACAGACTTGGCGCCTCAATGCGAGGAACTAGGACGATGCGTGGGTTCTTGCAGCCTCACAGCAGGGCTTGTGTCGGAATCAGTGCAGTGATCTCAGACTTCCGAGATCGATGCATCATGCATCAATTTCTTGAGCCGTAGGCAGGCGCTGTAACGATTTCTTCAGCGATGCGTCGGAAACAGATGCGGATGTGTCACGTTTCTCGAAGTTGCGTTACGTTTACAGCTCCCAGTGGCAAACAGCCTCCAGAGGTCCAATACAACAGCAGGTACCTCTTAGCAGGTCAGAACTCCCAGCAAAGAAGTTCAGGAGAGCTAGTATTGAAGTCTTTGTGTCCCTGAGACTCCAGAACAGGAGGCAATCTCAGTTTCAAGCCCTTGGAGATCTTCCTGAAGCAGGGGACACAGCAACCAGCAAAGTCCTTTTCCATTTTCTTGGCAGAAAGTAGCAAACGCAGGCCAACCCCAAAATGTCAGCCCCTCACTCTAAATGCAGCACCAGGTCTATTCAGCCCAGCCCTGACTCATCCAGACTCTCTGGAGCCACTGCACATCCCCAGCCCCTGTCACTTTAAAGCCAGTCAATACACATCCTAGCAGAGGCACACTGGATGGCTAAGCTACAAAATACCTACTTTCTAAAAGTGGTATTTTCAAATACAGAATGTAAAAATACCCTTCCTAAAAGATGCATTTTAACATTCTGAGTTCAGGCCTACTAAACTTTGCTTTCCTACCTTGTTGCCAGGGGTAGGTATGTTTATAAGATGTTATGAGAATTCTCTGCTTTCCATCCTATCGGAACAGATAGACTTTCAATAGTGAAAAACGAAATTTGCAGTATTTCACTATCAGGACATGCCACACACATCAGGGCATGTCCTACCTTTCACATACTCTGCACCCTGCTCACAGGGTGTCCTTGGGCCTACCTTAGGGGTGACTAACATGTAAGAAAAGGGACGGTTAGAGCCTGGCAAGTGGGTGCACTTGCCAGGTCGACATGGCAGGATCAGACTGCACACAGACTCTGCAATGGCAAGCCTGAGACCTTGTTGCAAGGCTGCTTATGTAGGTGGCACAATCAGTGCTGCAAGCCTACTAGCAGCATTTGATTTACAGGCCCTGGGCACACGCAGTGCACTGTACTAGGGACTTGTTAGTAATTCAAAAATGCCAATCACGAAATCACCAATCCATAAAACTTTACAAAGGGAGCACTTGCACTTTGTCACTGAACAGCAGTGGCAAAGTGCCCAAAGTATCTAGACCAGCAAAACGAAGCCAGACACACAGCAAAAACACAGGAGGCAAAGGCAAAAATACAGGGGAAACCCACACCAATGGTGCTAGGTCTAACACATATATTTTGCGAGATCTCAAAATATGGTCTTAGTTTTGGGTACACTGGGACCATTTACTATTTCTGAAGTCACTGCAGCTGTTTATGCAGCCTTTTCAGTGGCACACACTGAATGAGATCACAGTTAGTGGTTGTGCAGATGAAAGTGTGTTGCACTAATCTGTGTGTAGCCACGGACCTGTGCAAGTGAGTGAACTTCTTTGCCTGTGTGACTGCACTGTATTTGGTAAGTAGTGACTCGGCTATCTTTTCCCAGATGTGTTGGAAGAATGCTTGACCAAGCACATTTTTGAAAATTCAGAGGTAGAATTGGCATGCAACAGCACAATTAGGGCAAATGTCCTCAGAAAATTAGTGGGGGGACTAATTAGCATATGCAATTTACAAATACAACACAGGAAGTGATGTCTCAATAAATGACATCACAAGGAGTAATGTTATTCCCTTATACAATTCTTCACTTAAAATCAAACAGAAATATCATAAAAATTGGGTTATTATTCACCAAAGGTGAGAACCAAATTCAAGTAATAATCACAACCTATTCCAGGCTGAACCCTCAAAGTTACTAAATTACCCTCAACTCAACTCCCTAGTAGCTGTGTCACAGAGCAGACAGGCTTGATTCAGAGGCAACGTGAAAAGTATTTATGCAGTACTCTAACAGTAATAAAGTCATAACACAACAGAAGAAAAGTCCTAAACCAAGTTAAAAAAATTGACAATTGAAAAAAATGACACCAAAAGGACAAAAATCCAAAAAAGTAGAACCATGGTTATAAATAAAAAAGTTTGAATTTAAGAATTGCATCAGTAAGAGTTAAGCCCTAACCACGGTCATCTGATTGCACCTGACCAGGACAAAGGTACGTCTTAAGGCCAACTAGGATGAAGCGTGGGTTGGATACAAGGACTACGTTTGTCAAAGTCAAAAAGTTAGATTTGTATTTAGAAGTTTTTATGGAGAAAATTGTCTTTAGTTGGGTAAGGCAGCAGGCTTCCACTGATGCTGGACTCAATAACAGTGGTGAGCCAAAGTCTGAGGTCTCATTGAAGTTTTTGACGAAAGAGGAAAAGCTTTGAGAGAGAAAATTTCCGGTTTTAAGCCCAAACAGCCTTCAACATCAACTGGACGCAGGCGGCGGCTTGGTCTGGTGACGCTTTCTACGTTAGGATTTAGAAACAGATTTCCTCAGGGAGGCAAAGCTGTAGGCTCTGGGTGAAGAGGGCTCAGTATCCTCGGATGCTGGTTGACAGCGGTCCTGCTGTATCAGATTTGGTGCTTCAAAGCAAAACATAGAGGGTGCTGCTGCAAACTCAAACCCGGCAGTGATTCGATAGAGAGCAATTTGTAGAGATTAATGGGTTTCAGTCTAAGGCATTCTCCCTCCCATGTGGAGTCCCACAGGATTCTTCTCTGAGCACCATGTTATTCAATATATATGTAACTCCTTCAGCCAGGCTCATTAAAATGTTTGGCTTTTCTGTGGTCTCTTATGCCGATGACACACAGATTGTGGTGTCATTGTCAGGGCCGGACTGGGAACCACGACCGGCCCTGGAGAAGTGCTCGGCCAGCCCCCCCTTCCTCACTCGGGGGTGTTGGAGGTGCCGCCGAGCTCTTTGCCGGGGCTGATTTTCGGCCGATTTTGGTACAGGGCCGATTTGTAGCTATGCTGCAAAAACGGCCCTGTAACAAAAACGGCCCCCAGAGGCCCAAAACTGGCCCCCACTCGTGTGGCGCACTGGGGGATTGCCCGGTGCCCGCTATGGCCAGTCCAGCCCTGGTCATTGTCCAATGATCCGGATACTATGGCTCACAGATTTCGGCATTTATGCATGAGGTAGGGAACTGGATGTCAGGAAATTGAAACACAGGGAAAACAGAGGTACTCTTGTTCGGGAAAGACAGGACTTTCTGGATACCAAGGTGGTGGGCGGTAGAAATTGAGGAAGGCCCTGCCCTGGTCGCAAAGGTTAAAAATCTAGGAGTATTCTTGGATGATAAACTTTTTTTGAAGGTCATATCAACTCTATAACCTCCTTTTGCTTTTCAACTTTAAACTATATTGGGATTAAAAGCCTCAATAAGCTCCAGGTTCTGCCAAATGCAGCCACTCGTCTGCTTCTGTAAATTCCGAAGTTTCAATCAGTCTCTCATCTTCTACTACAAAAACATTGACTCCCCATTAAAAAAGGAATTCATTTTAAGTCTCTCTGTATCGCCTTCAAAGCTCAACAAGGTCAGGGCCCAAATAGCCAGTTGGCGCGGAAGAAGTTTTATAGATGGTAGTGCCAGGAACTGGAACGCTCTTCCTATCGCTCTTAAAATGAAAAGTAATCTATTCTCATTTAGAAAATGTTTGAAAACATGGCTGTTTAACAACGAAAGCTCAATTGTTGTCTCGACTTCTTAGTCCAGATTCTTGGGGCGCCTAGACACCTTCGAATAGTAGTGCACAGTACATATTTTCATTTCATTCACCCTCTGTATCAGCTTGGCAGGTTTGTCTCTATCTCAGGGCAAAAAAGTTTCAGGAAACCATAGAATGTGACTCACACACCTCTGAGGATTGCAACCTGTGAAGTGGACACCGCACACAATGGGCATGCAGTCGGCGTGTTGACCTAGTGAGATGCAGCATGATCAACGAAGCGGGTCACGCTGGAACCCACAACCGGTGAATCCACTCACCACCAACAAGACATATTGGCATGTCAAGTTCCACATGATGCCCAGGCCACACACCTTAGAAGTGGGCAAGACGTCAGGGCTCTGTACAAGGATATACGGTCTCCAGGCACAATTCTTATTTCCACACTGATGCTGCACTATCAATTGGGATCCAGCAGACGATGTGGGCACTTGAGAGGGAACCTCTCTCCAGGAGTCACAAGCGGATGATGTGTGTCCCTCATAGGAGATCTTTGATGTCCTTGTGACCTCCGAAAGAACAGGGTGCAGGTTAACATGCCCTTGGGGAGCACACTTCAGGGGACCACACAGCAGTAATTAGTCAGCCCAAGCCAGGTATTCAGGAAGGGCACACAGTCCCTTTCAATGGCAGTAATCATCCTTTAGCACAACAGATTCCTCTTGCAGTGTGCACTACGTAGTTCCAAGTTCTCTGGTCCCACATCCACACAATTGTATCACTGCCCTGCTGAAATATGGCACCAGTAGTTATCATATAGTGTGCCTTTGAAGCAGGGGTGGTTCAAAGCGTCTCACTTTGAACCACAGATGTCTCTTCTAAATTTCAGTCCTGTCTGCCATGTGGCAGTGGAATGCAGCACGTAATCTTTAATGGGACCATGATTGGCTCCAGAGGCCAAGTGTCAAAACCTGTTTCTCTAATCTGAACAGTCAGGCCCGCAAAGGGCAGAGGTTGGTCATTTCGGATGTATGCTGTTACAACGCATGCTTTTTCCACGCATGCCTTTACAACGCAGGTTTTACAATGCAAGTTGTTACAACGACTTGCGTTGGGGGGCGCTGGATAGTGAATAGTTTAATTTACTATTCCAACTCCAGTCCCCGTGGATAGTAGGGCAGGTTTTGGATAGTAAATTAAACTATTCCCTTTCCTACAGCACCCTCCAGCGCAAGTCGTTGTAACGACTTGCGTTGTAAATCCTGCGTTGTAAAGGTACTGCGTGGAAAAAGTTTCATTGTAAAGGATGTTTCCCGTCATTTCAGTTGCATGCCCAGTGTTTTATAGCTGTCACTGTGGAATGTCAAGATGTGCTCCCCTAACATCCAGTGTGCATTGGAGTCAAGCACAAAGACACACTAAGGGATTTAGAGCAGAGAAATGACCACTTTCTACCTTTACCACTGGAAAGGGGTTGTCACTGCAAATCCACTGATAGGAAACATCATGAGGCTGCTCCCCTGCAATCTACTATTGCAGCGGAAGTAATGTCAACAATTCCCTCATGTTAGCCTCTGGGAAGAGCAAACCTCATAGGTAATGAAAACATACATGGGTATTCCTCACTACCTGGGCAGGAACCACAAATGCATACCTGCCCTGCCTTTCACCTACAACTTGCTTCACCTTAAGACTCGTGATTTAAACAGGTCAGCCTGAGTAGTCGTGCAATTGCGTAAACACTGACCTGTAGTAGCAGGTTGGGAACATGTTTAGAAACACCATCAGTGCAAGGTGCTCACCAGCCTACAATGACAGGCTGGACACGTTTAGAGACACCTTTGGTGCAAAGCACACACCAGCCTGCAAAGGCAGGCTGGACACGTACTTAGCAAAATCATCGGTGCAAGTGCTCACACCAGCCTGCAAGGGCAGCTTGGACAAGTGTAAAAACATTAGGTAAGCACCACATCCTAACATGTGCAGTAATGGCGTGCGCACCGTCACACTGCATTTACTGTAAGAAAGTGCCCAGAGCCCTAACAACAAGAGAATCAGCAAAACCCAGGAGGAAAAAGCAAAAAGTATAAGGGAAACAGTACCTGAAGAGCATCCGTTCTAATACCTCTGTGCCCAAAATTAATATGGCAGCACCTTCGTTCCTCTGTGCACACACATCTACATTTATAAAGTGCACGTTCACCCAAGGAAATCTTGGCACTGAATAACAGATGTTTAGTGTTACCCAACTCAATGATACTCATTTTATTAACCTCAGAAGGATGAAAGGCAGAGTGAACTAGCTGAAATTTGAACCCGTGACCATGGTGTCTAATACAGGCCTCTACAGTAGGCGCATTAGTCCACCAAGCCACCAGTTCTGGCCGCAGAGCTCCTTTGCCCAGCCTTGGGGTGTGGCCTGGGAAATGAACAACCCCTCTTCTGTGGTCACTCAAACTGAGTTTTAGGGGCACCTCCTCTACCAATGGCTTGGGCTTGGAGAGAAGAGGAAGGGGCAGGATAGGTGTTAGGTGCATTTTCTTGTAACAGGGTAGGCTCCACTGAAGTTAATTAGGTTCATCAGAACAGCTCAGATTATCAGCCTGCCAGAGAAACAGCACACCTCCCCACACCCAAGGCCTTTCCCCAGCTGGGAAACAACCTTTACAACGCAGCTATTACATCGCACTACCTTTACATAGAATTCATTAAATCGCAACATCCTTTACATAGCATGTCATTACAACGCATGTCACTACAACCCAAGCATTACATTGCAAATCATTACAATGCATACCATTACAACACATAGTATCAATGAATCAGAGTACTTGTAGAGCGTGCTACTAACCCATGAGGGTCTCAAGGCCCTGGGGGGAGGAGGGAGGTGCTGCTACTGCTCGAAGAGCCAGGTCTTAAGGAGTCTTCTGAAGCCGAGTAGGTCTTGGGTCTGCCGTATGTGGGTAGGGAGAGTGTTCCAGGTCTTGGCGGTGAGGTAGGAGAAGGATCTGCCACCGGAGGTCGTTCGTTGGATGCGGGGGACAGCGGCGAGGGCGGGGCTGGCAGAGCGGAGCTGGCGGGTGGGGGTGTAGAAGCAGAGTCTGTTGTTAAGGTCGGCTGGTCTGGCGTTGTGGAGTGCTTTGTGTGCGTGGGTGAGGAGATTGAAGGTTATCCTCTTGTCGACGGGGAGCCAGTGTAGGTCTCGCAGGTGGGGGGTGATGTGGCTGAGGCGGGGGATGTTGACGATGAGTCAGGGGGAGGCGTTTTGGATGCGTTGTAGTCGTCGTAGGTGTTTGACTGGGATTCCTGCATAGAGTGCGTAGCCATAGTCCAGTCTGCTGTTGACGAGGGCCTGTGTCACAGTTCTTCTTGTTTCGGTCGGGATCCACTTGTAAATCCTGCGGAGCATGCGGAGGGTGTAGTAGCAGGAGGAGGAGACGGCGTTGACCTGCTTAGCCATGGAGAGAGAGGAGTTGAGGATGAATCCTAAGTTGCATGCATGGTCGGTGGGTGTTGGTGCTGTTCCCAGTGTGGTCGGCCACCAGGAGTCGTCCCAGGCTGAGGGGGTGGGTCCGAGGATGAGTACCTCCGTCTTGTCCAAGTTCTGCTTCAGACAGTTGCTCCTCATCCAGTCAGCGACAGCCTTCATCCCTCGTGGAGGTTGGTTTTGGCTGTGTGTAGGTCCTTGGTGAGGGAGAGGATGAGCTGGGCGTCGTTGGCGTAGGAGATAATGTTGAGGTCATGCTGGCGGGCCACTTGTGCCAGGGGGGCCATGTAGATGTTGAACAGCGTCGGGCTGAGGGATGAGCCCTGGGGCGCCACAGATGATGTCGGTTGCTTCGGATCGGAAGGGTGGGATGCGGACGTTCCGGGTTCTGCCGGAGAGAAAGGACGTGGCCCAGTCAAGGGCCTTCTCTTGGATTCTGGCTTCTAGGAGGCATGTCTTTAGAGTGCAATGGCAGACCGTGTCAAAGGCGGCCAACAGGTTCAGGAGGATGAGGGTTGATGTTTCGCCGTTGTCTAGTTGGTGCCTGATGTCATCTGTGGCAGTGATGAGGGCTGTCTCGGTGCTGTGGTTTCGTCTGAATCCGGACAGGGACTGGTCCAAGATGTTGTTGTCTTCCAGGTGGCGGGCCAATTGCCTGTTGACGGTTTTCTCAATGACCTTTGCCGGAAACAGGAGCAGGGAGATGGGCCGGAAGATCTTGAGGTCCTTGGGGTTCGCCTTAGGCTTCTTGAGGAGGGCGTTGATTTCGGCGTGCTTCCAGCTTTCCGGGAAAGTCGCTATTTCAAAGGAGATGTTGATGACCTTCTGTAGTTGGGGTGCGATGGCTGCGTCTGCTTTGTTGAATACGTGGTGTGGGCACGGGTCCGATGGAGATCCTGAGTGGATGGAGTTCATGACCTTGCGTGTCTCGTCGTTGTTGACGTTGGACCAGGAGGTCAGGCGGATGGCGCTGGTGTTGTTCACAGGGAAGGTGGAGTCTGGCGTAGTCGGCGCGGTTGTGGTGTTGAAGCTGTCATGGATGTCAGCAATCTAGTGGTGGAAGAAGATGGCTAGTGAGTCGCACAGTTCTTGTGAGGGCGGGATGTCGTTGGTGTTGGTGCTGGGGTTTAAAAGTTCCTTTATGATGCTGAAGAGTTCTTTGCTGTCGTGTGCGTTGTTGTCCGAGCTGTCTTTGAAGGAGGATCTCCTGGCTAATCTGATGAGGTGGTGATGTCTGCGGGGGGCGCCCTTGTGGGATGCGTAGTTGTCCGGTGTGCATTCGTGGAGCCATATTTTCTCCAGTTTCTGGCATGCACTTTTGGAGGTCTGGAGCTCGTTGGTGAACCAGGTGGCTCTCTTGCTGGCGTGGCTGTTGGAGGGTTTCTTGAGCGGGGCGAGGGTGTTGGTGCAGTCATTGATCCACTGTCTGAGGTTGCGGGCTGCGGCGTCTGGGTTGGTGGGGATGGTGGGTGGGTTCTAGGCGAGGGTGGTAATCAGCCAGTCTGCGGTGACTTTGCTCCAGCAGCGGCGAGGCAGCTGTTGGGTGCGGTGGTGCGTGGTTGGTTCCTTGAAGGTGAAATGAATGCAGCGGTGGTCGGTCCAGTGGGGTTCAGTGGTGTGGTCGAAGGCGATGTAGGTGCCTGTGGAGAAGACGGGGTCCAGCGTGTGGCCGGCGGCGTGGGTGGGTGCAGTGATGTTGTTTGAGGCCGAGGTTGGCGAGGTTGTCGATCAGAGTGGCAGGGTTGACGTCGTTGTTGTTCTCGAGGTGGAAGTTCAGGTCCCCGAGGAGGATGTAGTCCGTGGAAGCAAGTACGTGGGTGCTGGCAAGGTCGGCAATGGATTTGCTGAACTGAGCCCAGGGTCCGGGGGGTCTGTAGATGAGTGTTCCTCTGAGGGTGGTGTTGGGGTCGGTCTGGTTTCTGAAGTGCAGGTGTTCGGCGGTGTTGAGGGTACCCTTACACTATCCAACACTTACACTACTGTTGTACTCACTGGAGTTAGAATAGCAATTTTTACCCCTACACTATCCAACACTTGCCCTACTGTTGCACTCACTGCAGTTAGAATAATAATTTTTACCCCTACACTGTCCAACACTGTCCAACACTTACTCTACTGTTGCACTCACTGGAGTTAGAATAGTAATTATTACCCCTATACTATCCAACACTTACCTTAAATGTGATGTATTGTAATGGTATGCATTGTAAAAGTATAATGCGATGTAATGGAATGATTTGTAAAGGTAGTTTCTGAAAATGCGATGTAATTGCATGCAATGTAAAAGAATGCGTTTTAATGGATGTTGCGAAGTAAAAACTTTGTTGTAAAGGCATGCATTGTAAATGTATGCATTGTGACGTCATACATTCGTCTCAGCTCTGGGAGCAAGTTCACACCTCATCAAATGGCCTATTCAGCTCCTGGTGACAGTTGGAATCACATACAAATTGGCTTTCAGAGGCTAGAGGCAGGTAAAAGGCAACTTTTTAAAAGTTCCGATTCAAAATATTTATTACAAATTTAATTTTACTAATGAATTGGACTTGTAATAAATACTTTAAAAAGTCCAAGAATAAACCTTGTAGTTGTTTCTTAGGTGAAGAAAACAATATTAAATTTAATATTATACCCCAATGCTATCCTATGGAACACCTCACCCTAGTATAGGGAAAACGGCTTTTAGGGCCTTGTCACTGTAGGGACATATTTAACATTAGCCTTTACATGTCCTTCTTTTGAATAACATTCACACTGCGTTAATGGAAAGTAAGTCATACTTAAGGATGTCATAACAAAATTGACATGAGAGTTTTAAACCTGTCAAATTGGGATCTTAGACAGGTCAAATTCATTGTCACTGAGCCTTCTCCAGTGCTGCCCAAAAGATATGGAACTCTCTGCCACCGGAAGTATGCCGTCTCTCTTCGACGACGACGTTCAAAGTGGAAGCCAAAAGATTCCTAATGAGCAAATTCTTACCATAAGGGGAGGAGGCACACCTAATTCGTCTGACTTTGTTCTTATCACCATGGTGCCGCCATCTATAATGGATCTTCTCTTCTGCTTTAAAAAAATGTTATTCCACATTTGTTTTCCAATAGATGTAAATAAATAGCTTACACCTGCACAGCCAGGTCAGCAGGCCTGCTGTCCTGGTTGCATTGTCACTGCATTGGGTAACACACCACGTGCTGCAGCCCATTGGTGTCCTTTAACTTTCAAGCCCTGGGTACTGGGCACCTCAGGAACCATATACTAGGCCTTGCGGGTAAGTTAAATATGCCAATAAGTGGTATATCAATTTTTCATCATCTTGAAAGGTGGAGCACTGGCACTTTACCACTGGTTAGGAGGGGTAAAGTGCTTAGAGCTCTACAACCAGCAAAAACAGCCAAGGCAAAAATCTGAGGGGTACACCACGCAAAAGATGGTAATTTCCAACATCTATTTTACAAATACTTCAAATTAAGATAATCATGCAGAAGTGACAAAAACAATTTCTGGTTTGTTTTACTTTTTATAAATCCCACTTTTCCTGCATATCAATGTGTAATTCAGCTGAGAAATGGCTGGAAAGGGCACTGTTTTTAAACAGAGATGTGGTAGCGGGTATTCCATTTATAAATTGTGTCTAGAAAATAAACATAGAAAGTGCTGGGTGTATTTTGTGAATAGTTATATGAGGCATTAATGCATGTTTGTTTGCTGCTGGTAATCCTCACATCCAACATCAATGCAAATTTGCATTTCACTAGGACACAGAAGGGTTAATGGAGAAAAGGTCTTGGTTCTTCCTCAGATAAGAAATCCAGATAGTACCCTGTACTGAGCCTTTCTCATGACTAAAGGGGCACTGCCAGTGGAAAGAGGGTTTAAAACACATTGTGGCCAGGGTACATGTCTACAGTGGTCGCAGGTGCAAGCAGTCTGCCGAGCTGGACAGAAGGTGACACCTCTCTGCCTCCATAGGGATAAGGTAAGGGGAAATGGAGTCTCCACTCTAAAAATAGTTGGGGACTTCGTACATCTGTGTGCACTTCTGACTTGTATCCTGTACACAATGTTTTAAAAAATTACCTTAAAATCAATAGTCCAGGATGGCAGTTTAAAAATGCTTAGTATAGCCCTCTTTCAGTTTGAAGACATTGTATATCTATCTATCTATCTATCTATCTATCTATCTATCTATCTATCTATCTATCTATCTATCTATCTATCTATCTATCTATCTATCTATCTATCTATCTATCTATCTATCTATCTATCTATCTATCTATCTATCTATCTATCTATCTATCTATCTACCTATCTATCTATCTATCTATCTATCTATCTATCTATCTATCTATCTATCTATCTATCTATCTATCTTTCTTGTATCAATATATTACCCAGTGGAGGTTGCCACTGGGTAGTAATAGTTAGGATCGTGTTTTTATAGGAAATGTCTTTTTTGTGATGCTAATAACCTTAGTGCAGTTTGATGAATATCCACAAAACTTTCCAAATGTGTGCTACTTTTTGACTAGTTTGCACATAGAAAGTTTCAGGGGATCTGTCAGGCAGGAACTGATAAAAAACGTGTTTTCCCCATTCATTTTTCCTTAGCAACTTTAGGCATAGCTACAGCCCAAACAGCTGAACACATTTACACCAGATTTGGCAGAAAGCTAGATCTAGGTCCAGAAAGAGTGTTTTTGTGATTTAGTGTAAATCCCTTAGGTAGTTCTTGAGCAATTAATGCTAAAAACGTTGCATATTTCACATTGTGGAGGATCCAGGGGGCTGACAGATCTCAAGCTGAGATCTGATTGGCTTCAGCCACATCAACCAGGTGGTGGCAGCAGCTATGTTAGGCCTTGGGACTCAGTCCTGAGTCGTAGATAAGCACCCAAAAAATCAGAGGCAGGGTTTGGATGTCCTGCCTCCACTAGGCCTGGCGGCGGAGTCCCAGAGGGACCCAGTCTGGGGCCAAAAACATATTCTAAAAATTGTTCTGTGAATTAGTGGAGGGATGTGTGAATCAGATATAACATTTTAAAAAAAGTTTGAGCTCCCATGCCGTAAAAAAAATCCCCCCCAGAGTGGGCCATGGCATGTTTAGTGGCAAATAGGCCATTTAAGGGGTGGTAGTCAAGCCCCCTTACGCAATGATTAAAAGACCAAAGGGACTCTATCTCCTAGGGCCAATTTCAGTAAAAAAAGAGGAGGAGCCTGCACTGTACCCTTCCTGAGACTTAAAATCCCCCAGGCACCCCTTCCCCTCGGGCCAAACGTACGTTTTAAACAGAAAGGGGCTGGATGGCCTCCCTCCTATGTCTCCTAACTGCTACTTGGTGGGGGCCCCAGGTGGGCACCTACCTATAATTAAATTGGATACATCCCTGGGGCCTAGTATGGCTCGGGAAGGTGGGCCAAGTGGCAACCCTCCCCATTTTAATGCAATGTGCTCCCCAGGGTAGGGGTCCCTGGCGACACAATTGGCTTTATGCCCGAAGCGGTCTGGGAAACCAACCATGAGACTTCAAACCAATGGCAAGCCATAAAATGGGGATATGGAAACTGGTATACAACCGTTACCACGCATCTTTTACCACGAAATACTGTTACAACGAAACTATTACAACGCAAGTGTATTTACAACGCATGTATTTACAACGCATTACACTACAACGCAGATATTTTTACAACGCATACCATTACAATGTAAGTATAGGTAAGTTTATCTCTTTTTTTAAAACATTTATTAGCGGTTTTGGGTTATGGGGTACAGGGGTATTTTTAGGGTTCAAAGCTGGGTTTGGGTTATGGGGTACAGGGGTATTTTTAGGGTTCAGGGCTGGGTTTGGGTTATGGGGTAGAGGGGTATTTTTAGGGTTCAGGGCTGGGTTTGGGTTATGGGGTGCAGGAATATTTTTAGGGTTCAGGGCTGGGTTTGGGTTATGGGGTACAGGGGTATTTTTAGGGTTCAGGGCTAGGTTTGGGTTATGGGGTACAGGGGTATTTTTAGGGTTCAGGGCTGGGTTTGGGTTATGGGGTACAGGGGTATTTTTAGGGTTCAGGGCTGGGTTTGGGTTATGGGGTACAGGGGTATTTTTAGGGTTCAGGGCTGGGTTTGGGTTATGGGGTACAGGGGTATTTTTAGGGTTCAGGGCTGGGTTTGGGTTATGGGGTACAGGGGTATTTTTAGGGTTCAGGGCTGGGTTTGGATTTTGGGGTACAGGGGTATTTTTAGGGTTCAGGGCTAGGTTTGGGATTTGGGGTATAGGGGTATTTTTACATATATATTTACAAATTCTTAAATAAAAATAATTAAAATATTTAAATAATTATTAGTTACTTTATTTAAAAATATTATATGCTTACCTATACTTACGTTGTAATGGTATGCGTTGTAATAGTATCTGCGTTGTAGTGTAATGCGTTGTAAAGGCATTCGTTGTAACGGGTCCTACGTTGTAAAAAATGCGTGGTAATGGTATGCGTGGTAAATGTATGCGTGCTAACGTCATACATCCATGGAAACTATGGCAGATTATCATGCCTCACAGAGCTTGGAAATTGGGGAAGCATAACACTCCACAGTCAGTGAGACTACGCGGTCAGAGAAGCTGACTGCGAGGTAGTCTACTGCACTGACCGCATGATGCTGCGTTATTTCGGCCCAGAAAAATAGAGCAGGAATCGACGGGACAAAAACGCAAACATACCTAAGATCAGACCTGGATCGCGCCTCAGAAGGATCACTGGCAACTAGGTCGAATGACATTTTTACAACCAGTGTTCTGGGCATCCAACCCTGCCCATTCAAATATGCACCAATTGGGAAGGGTAAATTGAACTACAGCCCGAGTCCGACCTTGTCGTTTTTGGGTTCTATGGAAACAGGGCAGCCTACATGGGTATTGTGAGCAAGGTGCATCATGAAGAAGTGGTTCCTGATTATAGGAATGAGAGAAAACAACACTGTCTAAGGCTCAGTGGAAATATACTTGTTACGAATACCAGACTTATTCACAGGAGCAGTGTGTTTGGACTCCATCATGCGATATGGTCTATAATGTGTTCTGAATAGTTACATATTTTCCAAGGTGAAATGTATGTGTATCCCTGCAGTTATCTAATGGAAAGCTAATATAATTTATTGTCAAATGAGTAATGAAAAATATACCTCCATTCATGTGTGGCAATAAAACAGTACATGACTTATAGCTACGACACTTGGGGAAATAAACGAAACACCTCTCTATTCTTGTTGTTGGACTTTTAAGGGCACCATTGGAAAAAAACCTCACTATTTTAAAGTAGTGAGTATAGTGTGTTGTTGACCATTTAAGGGTAGTGTCATAGTTGTGTCTCAATATGCCACATGTTATGACTGTGCTAGACTAAACCAAGGGATGTCATCATTCAGACCTTGGCTATCACTATGCAGTCTAAATACCAATTGCTGTTCCCTCCTAAAGAGGTACTGGGTTATATTTGCAACGGGTTGAGGGATCATAGTTTTGTCCAGCACTGTCTATATCAATTTATCTACTTTGTGACCTCTTTCCAAAAAGTGTGTGGTCAGTTTAGTAGCTTGCTACTTACAGCAAATTGTCCTTTTGTGCTCCATGATGTGGATTTTGATCTTCCTCGTGGTCATTCCGAAGTATCTAAAACCACACAGGCATGTGATCAAATAGACCAGACAATCTGAATTACAATTGGTCTCTGCTCTCATGGTCTGTCTGTGCCTATGTCGATATGTGTAGACTGGGAGGTTTGGGCACAAACACTACAAGAACCACATGGAAAGTGTCCTTTAACGAGCGGAAGGCCCCAAAGGAATATCTTGTTTGCTCGTATTCAGATCTCGGTCTGGTGTGTACCAATTTATCTCTCAAGTTTGCACTCTTTTTGAATGCAAACAGTGGTTTTGATAGAGATATTGATCCTTTGTTCAGAATTTTCCAGTTCCTGTTAATCGATCTTTGAATGAGACCTGATGTGCTCGTGAAAGTATTGATGCACAAAAGTCTATTGATGGATTCCTTCACTGATCGAGCCTCCAGTAGAGCATCACAGTTGTTATTTTGGCTCTTTTTGCAGATCTCCGAATCGGGTACTGTGGGTACTGGTGATAAATCGGTTGTTATTTTAGGTTAGTTGCATGGCTATTGTATTTCTTGACATCCAAGCAATTGCGTCGTAACCTTAAGAATAAAGTTATATCTGAGATACTTGTGATGGTAACTTGAATAGGCTAGTAGTGCATTTCTGGCTTTAGGTTTCTTATATAGTTCTGTTTGCAGGATCCCTTCAGAAGCGTAGATCAACAGGTCTAGGAACGAGGGACGTTCCTGACTGTACTCACATGTGAATTTCAGGAAAGCGCTAAGCCACTGATGGAAGGAGAATATGGCTTCAGCAGTCCCATGGCATTTGACCAGGATGTAGTCAATGTAATGCTTCCAATGAAGGATGTTGGAGTGAAAGGGATTTGTGGGGGTTAATACGACTTCTTTCTGACCGAGTGCATGTACAGATTTGCTAGACTTGGGGCGAAACAACTGCCTATCGAAGTCCCAGAGATTTGTAGAAACAAACTTTCCTCAAATTGATACAAGTTTTTTTTTCTCATAACGAGCGTAGTGCGATGCACAATAAAAGACACATGGGTTATAGTGTCTAGCTCATTGGATCTAAGTAGAGTTTTACTCGTGGACAAAGTTTGATCCTGTGGAATGCAGGTATAGAGGGAAACTACGTCGAAAGACACCAGGAAGTCTGTTTCAATGTTGAACTCCACATCTCTGAGGACACAAAGAACGTTTTTGGTGTACTGTAAGTAGGTAGGCATCTCTTGGACCAATGGTCTTAAGAAGAAATCTACAAATTGAGAAAGTGGCTCTATTAGAGACCCTATTCCAGAGATGATCTGGCATCCAGGTGGTGGCATTTGAACTTTTAGGAATTTTAGGAAGCACGTAAAAATACCGAATTACAGGGTCTGTGAAGGGTGATATGCGCTTCTGACTGCTAACTGTCTGAGACATTAATCTCTATAGGAGGTAGTGTCCATGATGTCAATGGCGCCCCCTTCGTCCGCTGTCTTTATTGTTATAGATTCATTCATGCTCCGGACCTGGAGGGCTTGTTGTTCATCCCTAGAAAGATTTTAAAAGGTTGGTTGATTGGTCGTCATACCAGAGTTAAGGTCCTACACCACAGCCTTCTCAAAAGTAATCACTTCTGGAGGTATCGAGAGTGGAGGTGACATGAACGTAGATTTTCTGTGGAATTTGGTATTGGTTCGTTGATCAGTCATGGTGGATGCTTCCTTATCAGAAAAAAAGAATCTTAGACGGATTTTCCTGAACAATTGAGAAAGTTCCTGGTTGATCTGGAACAAGTTCCCTTTGTAGGTAGGGACAAATCCTAACCCTCTGTTGAGAAGGCCTAATTCAGCAGTAGAGTGCAGAGTCACTGGCCTATTGATCTGAATCCGATGTGGACTATCCTGAGCCGTAACCTCGCCCTTGTTGGTTGAATGTGGGGGTTTTGCAGTCATCAGAAATGTAGGGATATACTTCTTCCAAAGACATTTGTGCCGGATTCTTTTGAAACTTTTTGATTTTAGATCCAAACAAGCTCTCTTTGTAATCCTTGTTAGTTTTGTTGGTTTCTTCAGCATTTTTCTTGAAAAGAGGAGTTGACTTTCAAGAACTTGGATATCAATAAATATGGTGTCAGCAATCCGTTTTGCCATGATGGTTATTAGGATCAACCATTCCCTGGTACAGCACCAGGAAATCAGGGACCAGTCTTTTCACGCCTTTTCTTTGAGAAATAGTCTTGGTGCATTGGTGACAATCAGACTAGTTGGAGCACAATTACCTCTTAAGAATTCTGTCATTATTGCCCCATGAGTCAAAGTGCGGGTGTGTGTTCTCAGGGTCAGCATCTTAGTCCAGTCATCAGACTGTGTAATGGTCTGTTAAATGGGTGTGTCAAAGATGCTAGGAGTGGTCATAATGTCCTGAACTACAGACTCGCCAAACGCTAGTCCTATGAAATCAACCATCTTGATATGTGCTAATTTGTGGGTAAAAAACTAAAAGAGTCAACTGAATACAACTATGAGCAATCCCACGGAAGTAAATTTAATGGATATTTGGCCCGCAGCCCTAGCTGTACAATTCACTATCATACACAAGAAGGCCTGAGGAAATGTATAGACCGTCAGGGGATGACTTTCCTTTACCGTAAAATAGAAACCACAAATAGGTCCCCTGGGTCTGAGTAATATGGGAGAGTGCTGGAGTGTCCATTTTACAGGACAGTTTCCCTCACCCACCTGTAGGTGGCATGCTTCCTCATAGGGTAGCCTCCTTGTATTGCGGACCTGGTCGCAATGTGGCCGACAGCCCCCTCTATGAGAGGCATGAGCTCAGGGATGTTTTCAATGTTAGAAAGAGGTTTCCTAATACCTGGAGATGAGCAGGGTGTGGTGAGGAGCAAAAAAGAAAAGAAGAGCATTTGAGATAGTCATTTAAACAAACCCAAATCCGGTGAGTATAAATCAATGAATGAGAATTCCTCTGGAGGTAAAGACGCTGCTGGATATTAATGAGTTTTGTGCATTCATTGTGATTCAATTACAAGTATCAACGAAGCAGAAGGTGGCCTTGTGGCCCGAGATTCAAGAGTGGCTCAGGCTGCTTAGAATAGCCGCTTTTGTGTGTTTACCTATTTTAATGACTTATGGAACTTACATTGTTTCTTTTCCAGCTACAGACTAAAATGTAATTACAGTTTGTTTTCTCTGACTGCATTCGGAAACTTTAAATGAGTATTGCGAATTATTGTATTCTTGTAATTTGTGAGGATCACATTAATCTCAATTGTTGGTGTTCGTCATTCATTGATTTATATTTCCAGTGGGCAGCAAATGCATCTTCCGATTAAGACATAAATCCCCCCTTCTGCTCCAGGGGGGTGAGCATGGCTGCTCTTTTGGTTGGGTAGTTTAAGCCCCTCACATTCAGACTAATCACTTTGACCTCCGTCATATTGGTGAAGGAATGTGGGCAACTCTAACTAATTGTTTCTTCTGTGCTGAGGAGGTACTTACCTGTCTAGTGCATGAAGGTGGTGATGATGGGGAAGAGGCACAAGTGTGCATCTTTTTGCCATTCCGAGTGTGCCCTGTTGAGTGCAAACAACCTAAACCAAATTCATCTGCAATGAAAAAGGAGTGAGAACAACTGTCAGCTCTCACCTGGACTGGGGTATAGGTAACGCCCATTTAGAAGTTAAGTGAACTCCATGGGACACTCGCTTGCTCCCTGCCACTCTGTACTGGGAGTAGGAGCAAAGTCTAGCCTGCTGCCAGCCACCTGTCCTCCGGTTATTCAGGGGAGTCAGCCTCTCAAAGTCCCCTCTTATCAGACAGGTCATTTAGGACCACCTGCATGATCTCCTATGGGCCTGACAGTGTGCCTCTTTTACTTTTGTTGACTCTCCACCATTGATAGTTCCGTCTGTTCAAGAGGAGCGGCCCATGCAGGTAAGTACGGTGGGGTGGTGTGTGGGATTTCGACAGATGACGATGAGGGAAAAGAAAAAAGAAAAAAGAAAAGAAAAACACTTACCTTGCACTCGTAGCATCTTCGAGTCGGTAAAGCGACACACGCAAGGTAAGTGGCTTTCTTTCTTCCCCCCTTGTCGTCATCTGTCGACTCCCCCCCACCCCTCCACACCGCCAGTTAGACCTGGCATTCTTGGTGTGGGTTTCCCCTATATTATTGCCTCTGCCTCCTGTATTTTTGCTGTGTGCTGAATTTCCTTTCTGCTGGTCTAGATGCTTTGGGCACGTCGCCACTTCTGATCAGTGCCAAAGTGGAAGTGCTCCCTCTGTAAATTGTGAATATGGATTGGTGTTTCCATGATTGGCTTGTTTGACTCACTACTTAGTCCCTAGTACAGTGCACTGTGTGTGCCCAGGACATGTAAGTCAAATGCTGCTAGTGGGCCTGCAGCACTGATTGTGCCACCCACACAAGCAGCCTTTCAAAAGGGTCTCAGACTGCTGCCCTATCAATCTGGCAAGTGCACCCACTTGCCAGGCCCTAACCTTCCCTTTCATTTTATTTGAGCCGCCCCTAAGGAGGACTGAACTGGTTTGGACTGAGTACAGACACACTCTGCGGCAAGAGAAAAGGGAAATAAGGTATAACTATTGGGGCCCAGACCCCAAGACTTTAGAAGTCACTTGGATCAAGGAACCTGCCAAGAAGAAGAGCTGGGGAAACTGTGAGGAGAGACTACCACTTTACTGTGTGCTTTGTTATGTTGGCCTGCAGTAGCTGCTTCTGTCTTGGGCAGAGAAAGGACTGGACTGAACTCTTTGAAACTTTTTTTTTTGAGTTTCTCCAAGGGATGGAGGTAGAGCTTGCCCCCTGTTCAAGAAGTCTCAGGAAAAGCAAAGACTTCACCTTTCTCTGGGTACTGCCTCTGGGACAACCAGACACCATAACAAAGACCGCTGGCGGCTCATGAGCTGAGGGCACTGCAGAGGGCACCGCTGCACTTCACACTGCAACACTGGTTTCACCAACGTCGACGACTGCCGCCACCACCACCGAGCCTCTACTTGCACTGTGTCCGATGGGCACTGCACTCCATACCGCCTCACTTCACCCCACTGCCCTGGTCCCACAGATAACACTGTTGCCAGCTGACATCGCTGCCACAGTTTGCACCGTGGTGTGGGGGCTTGCTTGTAAGTTACACGAAGCATCGCCCCGTACCACACTCCACCCGCGACTCACCAATGCCAGCTCCTATCAACCGGCACTGCTGTATGCACCATCACCTATCAGCACCGCAACAAGCACTGCTCCACTTCACACCTTCGTCCCGGTCTCTGACGCCATTGTTTAACCATCACCGAGCCGCTGCCTGCACAGCGACCTGAGGACGCCACACGCTGCAACGCTCCACTTCACACTGCAACCAGGACGGTTGCAGCTACCAGCCTGCCCCAATGTGGTCAGCCAGAAACAAAGGTACTGCATACAAGGGCTCTTACACCGATGCCTGTCTGCATTGATGAGGTCGAACAAAACTGTTGGATTTTGTTGTTTTCAGAGCCGCGGTAGCACCAGACGGAGCTACCGCCTTTGAAGATCTACATTTTTTAAGTGATTCTTGCAAAGTGCATATTTACATTATTGTATGTTGGATTTTTGTTGTTTATATCTTGTTTGATTAAAGAAAGATTACCCATTTTTCTAATCTAGTGTGGTGTCCATTTGTAGTATTTGCACTGTATTACTGTATGTGGACACAAATGCTTTACACACTGCCTCTGAGATAAGCCTGCCTGCTCGTACCATACTACCAAGGGGGTGAGCAGGGTTGTCTGAGGGCGTGCCTCCTATACCCTGACTAGAAGCAAGGGTCCTTACTTAGATAAAGGTGCAATCGATTGCCAACTTGAGACTACCATTTCTAACATATATATATTCACTGAAAAAACAAAGGTTACAGAGACATTATAGTTAGGCTGACGTTTCAATTATAAAAAACCAGAGAAATTCAGCTGTTATAGTTAGTGAGCTAATTACAACTTGTGCCCCCACAATGCAATGCTTATGACCTCACATATTGCATCACTCATGACATGGTCAGTGACATCACCCATGACAACACTGATAACTTCTCAAATGACATCACTGATGACATCATCCAGTGACTGTGAGTGTTTTTAAAAAGGTTTATGAGTGTTAAGTATATATACCAAGTTGTATTGGTGAATCAGTGGGTGTATGAATGCCTGTATGGATGATTCACTGGGTGCATGACTGACTGTATAAGTGAGTGATTAACAGTCTGATTCATCATAGACCCGTTTTGCGAGTCTATAATAGCGATTCATAAGGAATCGCTATTACAGACTCGCAAAAAGGGATTCATGTAGGAATCGCAAAAAGATTTGCGATTCCTACACAATCCTTATTTGCGATTAGCAAATTGCTAATCGCAAATAAGGAATAACTCCCCATTCATTCCTATGGGCCAAAAGGCCCATAGGAATGAATGGGGAGTATTCCATATTTGCGATTAGCAATTAGCTAATCGCAAATAAGATAGCGATTTAAAGGGTGCCAGGGGTGTCCAAAGGACACCCTGTAGCACCCCTTAAATGCAAATTGAAACAGGTGTTGCGCACACACATGTCCAAAGGACATGTGTGTGTGCAACATGCAACTTAGAAAAATGCTTTTGAAAGCATTTTTCTGAGTTTTCGCTATTTACCACGAGGTTTGACCTCGCGGTAAATAGCGAGCCGAAATTGCGAATTCGCAATTTTTAAATGGATGATGAATTGCATTTAAGGAATCTCAAATAGAGATTCCTTAAATGTAATTCCTCACAAAATAGCGAAGTCGCTATTACTTATTTTTGCATTTGGGATGATGAATCCCAAATGCAAAAATCGCACTCGCAAAGGGCCAAATTCTCAGAATCTGGCCCTTTGCGAGCGTATATCAGCTTGATGAATTAGGCTGTAAGTGTCTCAGTGAATGTATGGGTGAATGTCTGGTTGTGTAAATGTCTGTGTCTGTCTATCAGTTGGTGTCTAAGGGTTGTATGGGTGTGTGAGTGGGCACATTACATTCTGTATGGGTGAGTGATTGGTTGTCTGAGTACCTCTGTGGGTGTCTGAATGTCTGTGTAGGTGGGTGAGGGGGTATGTGAATGCCTGTTTGGATGAGTGACTGGGTGAGTCAGTGGTTGTATGGTTAAGTGAGTACGTGTGTGGGGCTAAATGGGTAAGTGTGGATGGCTGTATCAGTGATTGAGTGTATGAGTCAGTAGTATATGGGATAGTTACTGGGTATGTGAAAGTCAGTATAGGTGAGAGATGGGGTATGTGAATGACTGTATGGTTGAGTGAGTGAATGCAAGAGTGGCTGTATGGGTGAGTGTGTGCTTGTGTCAGTGAATGGATAGGTGATTGATTACATGTTAGTATCTGTATGAGTAAGTGAGTGAGTGTGTGTGTATACCTGTATGGTTGACTAAGTGGCTGTGTGATTGACTGTACAGCTGAGTGAGTAGGTGTGTGAGTAGCTCTATGGGTGACTGACTCCGTGTGTGAGTGGCTGTATAGGTGTATTAGTGGATATGTCAGTTGCTGTATTAGTGAATGAGTGGGTATATGAGTAGCTATATGGATGAGTGAGTGGATGTGTGTGTTGATCTATGAATCAGTGAGTGGCTGTGTACATACTAGTATGGTAGTGTGAATGGGTTTGAGAATGGTAGTGTGGAAGTAGGAGTGGGTGTATGAAAGGTTATATGGGGTTGTGAATGGGCACTTAAGAGATTCTGTGGATGATGCCATCAGTGATGTCTTCAGTGATGCCATTTGAGATGTCATCAGTGATGTCATCAGTAAAGACATGAGTGATGTCGCTGACCATGTGATGAGGGATGTAATATGTGAGGTCATAAGCAGTGCAATGCAGGGGCGCTAGTCATCGTTATCTCACTAAAACAGCTAAATTTTTCTGGTTTTGTATGGGTGAAACATCAGCCTAACTATAACGTCTCTATAACCTTTGTTTTTTTCAGTGAATTTCTAAGGTTTTTTAATTCTATTTCCTAACTATAACACCCTGTAATTTTTCGTTGTTCCAGTGAATTTCTGAGGTTTTCTAATGATAATTCCTAACTATAATGTCCCTGTAATCTTTGTTTCTTTCAGTGAATATCTATGATTTATTTTAAATAGTACTTGCATTTACAGAGTGGTGGAGAAAGGCCTCCCTCTAGCTCACAGGAATCCCACTGTGTAGGACCTACAGGAAGTACCAGGAGGGATTCTTAGCTCCCAAGGTCCCTCAGTAGTAAAGCAGACTTCATCCCCCAACCAGTATTGTGCCAGGAGCCACGTTTGCAGAGTGGTGGTGAAAGGGGACAAGGCCTCTGAAGACCTATTAGTAATTCCGCTGTGTGGGATTATTGGAGATAACAGGAGGGGTAGCTGGCCCCCAAGGATGTCCTGGGGGCAAACTACCCCTCCTGTTACCTCCAGTAAGTCCCACACAACAGGATTTCTGAGACCGGGTAGGAGGTCAGGCCCCTTTCTCCACCACTCTGTAAACGCAAGTACTACTTTAAAAAACCAACCTCCCGATGCACTACTAGTAGGGGAATGAAGTCCTTTTGGCTAATGAGGGTCCTTGGGAGTCAAGTACCCCTCCTGTTACCTCCAGCTAGTCCCACACAGTGAGTTTGCCGAGCTTTTGGTGGTCATGCCCACTTTCTCCACCACTCTGCAAACACACGTCCTGGTTCACGACTAGTTGGGGGATGAAGTACCCTTGGCTCTTGAGGGTCCTTGGGGACCAACTAGCCCACTTGTTGCCTCCAGTAAGACCCACGCAGCTGGATTGCTCAGAGTTCGCAAGAGGCCACACACCCTTTCTCCACTACTCTGAAAACGCACCTCCTGGTTCACTGTTACTTGGTGGAAGAAATCCACTTTAATTCTGAGACCCTCAGGAGGCAAGGACACCTCATCCCCCCACCATCAGTGGGCCGAGAGGCACATTTGCAGAGTGATGGAGAAAGGGGAAATGGCCTCCGACCACCTCTCAGCAATTCCACTGTGTAGGGTTTACTGGAGGTAACAGGAAGACTTGTTGGCCGCTAAGGACCCTCTGTACCCGAGGGGATTTAATTCCCAACCAGCAGCGTGACAGGAGAAGAAAGGGGGCAGGGCCTCCAGTAAGTTGCCGGCTTTTTAAATTAATTTATTATTATCTTTTTGGGAGAAAGGGGGGCCGCGTGGGCCCCCTCCCAGGCTGATTTTGGCACAGGGACATAAACCTCCGGGGCCTGCACTTACTTTTTCAAATGATATTTTTTATTTAAAGGGAGTAGGGGGCTGATCAGTAGGATATATATATATATATATATATATATATATATATATATATATATATATATATATATATATATATATATATATATATTTATATATCCAAGCTCGCAACTTCGCTCCCTTACAAACAAAGTAGAAGCACTCCAGGGTGGGTGAAAAAAACGGTTTTCATCCGGGAACAAAACAGACGTGTTTCGGACGTCTAGTCCTTCGTCAGTGTTTAGCACATAGTCAGTGTATCCTGGCTATTAATCTTCATTGATTCTTTCCTGGCACCTCATGTTACAACATTAAAATCATATGTAAAAGACACAAAGGATTTTATTGGCCAAATAGAGACAATAGAGTGGGATCCCAACTATCTATTGATCACCCTTGATATTTCAAGTTTGTATACTTGTATTCAACATGAAAGGGGAGTGGAGGCCATACAATTCTTCCTTAACAAAAGACCAGCGAAATATACTGAACATGAGGTCATGATAATGGAAATGTTGGAATTCTGTCTAACTCACAACATATTTATGTTTCAGGAGACCTACTACAAACAAATATCCGGGACTGCAATGGGAACCTGCTTCGCCCCCAGCTACACGAACCTTTTCGTCGGCTGGTGGGAGGAGCAGGTGGCCCTTGCGGGGGATAATGCAAAATGGGCAACACAGGTCGTGGCATGGAAACGCTACATTGATGACCTCTTTCGCATGGGGAGGGGCTCCTCCAACGAGGCAGAGGACTTCATTGGCGCACTCAATAGATACAATCTGAATTTAAAATTCACCAGTGAGATCAACAACAGGGAGGTACATTACCTAGATCTCAGGGTCATCAATAATGGTGGGAGCAAACTAAATACAGCTTTGTACAGAAAGCCCACAGCGGAGAACAGCGTATTACACACTCGAAGTAGTCACACCCCCAGCTTAGTACGCAGTGTACCGTACGGAGAATTGCTAAGGATTCACAGGATTGTGATTTCTCTAGGGAGGCCGAAGAGTGCATCAAAAGGTTCAATATCAGAGGGTATGATAGCAACCTCTTAGATAAAACCTATAAGAAAGTAGCCAAGATTCCTAGAAGTAAGCTACTGATGCCCAGAGAGAATACTAAGGAATCCACGTCCACAATTGATAAATTCCGTATGGTAACAACTTTTTCTGACGATGCCAACTATTTACGCAAGACACTAACAAAAAATTGGCATATACTGCAAACTGACCCAGTAATTGGTAAGGACGTCCCTGACCGTCCATTAATCACATTCCGGAAATTGAAATCCACCAGAGATAAAATAGTCCAAAGCCATCTCATGCCACCTAAACCAAAAAGCATGTGCGACGAGGAAGACCGTCGCGAGGCGGCCAAAGACATTTTCAAAAAAACGTACCAGGACCACTACCAGTACTCTGGAGGCAGGAGCTGAGGGCAATACAACCAAAGGTACACTCCATAATCTTTTCACAAAATTGGAGAGATGCAGCGAGAGAGAGATCCGCAAATGGTGGGAGGCCACCTCCCTACAAAGTTATATCGATGTCGACAGGGTGCCGAGGGGACTGCAAATATATACAGTACCCGCATATGAAAATCCGGACCCGAGACTTTTGGACCAATAGGCGGAACTGACAGCAGCTTCATGTAAAGCTATGCTTGACCTACTAGTCAAATTCGCATGGAGTGACCGGGCTAAAGCCCTAGAGGAAATGAGCAATTTGGAAACTGAAATAACTAAAGACCCAGACACTGCAAAACAAAGTCAACTACGGGATGAGATGAAAAAGCGCCTAATTAAACATGAACTGAAGATCAGGCAAAGAAAACAGACGAAAAAGATTATGCTCTCCGGAGGATCTTAACGTTCTCCAAAAAGTTTGATGGACCAAGGAAAGCACTGAATAAGAAAAAAGCAACAACAGTACCACCAGTTGAAGTACAAACATCTGAGTCAAGTATAACTGAAGATGAACAGTCAGGAGAGGAGGGTGCCGGAACATCGGCAGGAATAAAACAAAATCCTTTTCATGTGGAATTCGATCTTATTCGCAAAACCTGGCCAAGAGACGGGAAAACAAGACCACCGGACGACGAAGAAAAACTCGGAGAGGTGGTTGGAACAGGAAGAGGAAGAGCCAGAAATCCTCCACGGAACACCACTCACCAGAAGAGGGGTGCCAGACGTTAGATTCTGAGACGAACCTGACTGTCATCAATTTGACCGATAAAATTCCATCTAAACTAGAAGAAGAGACTCTACAACTAGGTCTAACATTCTGCAAACATGAAAAACTAGAATACACTCAGACGAGAAGTGATTTATATAAACTAGTGCAGAAAATCAAACTTCATAAATTCTTTATGTTGAAACCCTCAAACGAAAAATCTAAAAGTTCAAAGAAAAAAACCCTGAATCAGGCCACCGATATTCTTGTAAGTGAAGATGTCAATACTATAGAACTATTGGAAGGCATACGATTGGGTCAGACACAAGAGGAATGTACTGATGCCATAACGCATATGAGAAGGGCCGGAATTGAACAACAGGCCCCCGTCACAGAATTCAAGGCACTTTCCCAATTCAATCCACAAATGCCTTATGACACAATTGACACTTTCTCGGAGGCAGTAATCATGGACCTCAAAAAATTCAGAATGACTCAAAACAAACATAAAAAGAAGGGCACAATAAATAATTTATCCATCGCACAGTCTACCATAATTCGTGACATTGGATCTCTGGATGAAATAATAGTGAAACCCTCTGATAAGGGTGGAAATATTGTGATAATGAGCAGACAACAATACTGCCAGGAGTCACTCAGACAATTGGAGAATTCCCATGATTACATTAAAACAAATAGAGAGGAATACCTACAGAGTGTGGAAACATACCATGAACTCCTCAACAAGTAGCGCAACAGACTAATGTTGGACATGGATGAATTTTTATTCTTAAGGAACTCTGAACCTATAATACCAATGTTCTACCAACTGCCCAAAATACATAAAGACTTGAACTCGCCCCCGGGCAGACCAATAGTCTCCTCCAAAGGTGGATTAACTGAAAATCTCTCCATCTTCATTGATTCGTTCCTGGCACCTCATGTTACAAAATTAAAATCATATGTAAAAGACACGAAGGATTTTATTGGCCAAATAGAGACAATAGAGTGGGATCCCAACTATCTATTGATCACCCTTGATATTTCAAGTTTATATACTTGTATTCAACATGAAAGGGGAGTGGAGGCCATACAATTCTTCCTTAACAAAAGACCAGCGAAATATACTGAACATGGGGTCATGATAATGGAAATGTTGGAATTCTGTCTAACTCACAACATATTTATGTTTCAGGAGACCTACTACAAACAAATATCCGGGACTGCAATGGGAACCTGCTTCGCCCCCAGCTACGCGAACCTTTTCTTCGGCTGGTGGGAGGAGCAGGTGGCCCTTGCGGGGGATAATGCAAAATGGACAACACAGGTCGTGGCATGGAGACGCTACATTGATACCTCTTTCTCGTGTGGAGGGGTTCCTCCAACGAGGCAGAGGACTACATTGGCGCACTCAATAGAAACAATCTGAATTTAAAATTCACCAGTGAGATCAACAACAGGGAGGTACATTACCTAGATCTCAGGGTCATCAATAATGGTGGGAGCAAACTAAATACAGCTTTGTACAGAAAGCCCACCGCGGGGAACAGCGTATTACACGCTCAAAGTAGTCACCCCCCCAGCTTAGTATGCAGTATACCGTACGGAGAATTGCTAAGGATTCGACGCAATTGTTCACAGGATTGTGATTTCTCTAGGGAGGCCGAAGAGTGCATCAAAAGGTTCAAAATCAGAGGGTATGATAGCAACCTCTTAGATAAAACCTATAAGAAAGTAGCCAAGATTCCTAGAAGTAAGCTACTGATGCCCAGCGAGAATACTAAGGAATCCACGTCCACAATTGATAAATTCCGTATGGTAACAACTTTTTCTGACGATGCCAACTATTTACGCAAGACCCTAACAAAAAATTGGCATATACTGCAAACTGACCCAGTAATTGGTAAGGACGTCCCTGGCCGTCCATTAATCACATTCCAGAAATTGAAATCCACCAGAGATAAAATAGTCCAAAGCCATCTCATGCCACCTAAACCAAACAGCATTGGAACATTGAAAGAAATGAAAGGTTTTTTCCCCTGTGGGAAATGTAGAGCGTGCGAAAACAGCCGAAGAGTACTGACCTACAAAGTACCAGGGCATTCTAGAAATAGGGAAATTAATAAGTTTATCACCTGCTCAACTCCCTTCGTGGTTTATTGTCTATCTTGCCCGTGCGGCTTGAAATATATCGGCAGCACGATCAAGAATGTAAAACTGCGGATTCTAGAACACCAACGGGCCATAACTAATCAGGATGTAACATATCCGGTTGCCCGACATTTTGCCCAAACACATGATAGCAATAGGGATCTATTGCAGTATTGGGGCGTAGATCATGTACCTCCACAACCTAGAGGAGGAGATAGACTTCTCAAGCTGAGAAGACTAGAATCACGCTACATCATAGATTTGGATACCAAGACTCCCCAAGGCATGAACAGTGGTGAAGAAATGACAGTTCATTTGGGAAAATGAAAGATGAGACTATTGATATTTCTGGTCAATTGGTGTAATGCTATCCTTTGTAATTGTGAAGAAATTTTTGCTGACTTTGTCTAATTGCTCACTTAGAATTAGGAATTTCGATTAAGTAATTCTGATCTCCTCATGATCATACATGGTTAGGGCATATTCCATGATGTAAGAAAATATTGATAACCCCTTCATTTGATAATGATATACGAGTACTGTAAATGGTTTTGTTTGGTATGGTATGTAATAATGATGGCTGGTGCTATGCCGATACACAGCTTTATTTTTGCTACAATCACCGGCCCTACGCGGCCCAATGCCGATACACGGCTTGAATTCATGTTTAACAACTAGTCGCTGTAAATTTGAAACGCATTGCATGTTTAATATTTGGTTTTATACATTCCAAAATGGCTGCGGTGTTTACATACGCAATGTAATAGGTTTGGTGCCGTCATTGCTTTCCATGTATAGCTGCAATGACGTGTTGATTAATAGCCAGGATACACTGATTATGTGCTAAACACTGACGAAGGACTAGACGTCCGAAACGCGTCTGTTTTGTTGCCGGATTAAAACCGTTTTTGTTCACCCACCCAGGAGTGCTTCTACTTTGTTTGTAAGGGAGCGAAGTTGCGAGCTTGGATTATTGACGCGCGGTACCGGCGCGCTGAAGCACCCGCCCACGAGTGCCCTGGGATTTCGGTACTATCTGAGCTGGAGAATATATATAGTTATAGTTAGGATTTTTTTCAATGCAAAATATCAACATTCTATTGGGAATAACTTTGGCGCCGGTTGAGGAATCTGCCTGAAAATTTCCTCAAATTTGCCTCGCGGCACTTCGGTCCTTCCCTGAAAGTTTGGGGGTGATTCGTCAAGGGGGGCCCCAAAACGTGTTTTCCCCATGTTAATTTCCATAGGGCGGTCGACCTCACTTTAGCCCGAACGGCTGAATGGATTTCCACCAAACTTGGAAAAATTGTAGGGACTGGTAGCCCGATGTGCCTTTGCTAGGTCTCAAGAAATGTGCTCCAGAGGATTTTGAGTAATTTAGGTTAAAAAACAGATATATCTCTGTAAGCGCGCCCCGGTACGCGCACCGGGGAGCGTACCAGCGCGCAACGCGAGTTCGCGCGCGGAAAGCTGATTGGCTCTCGGGTGTCTGTAAACATTCCAAACAGTCCGGAGCGGCCGCCATCTTGTGTCTCTGTAGGATCGAGACACAAGAGGTGGCAAAAACAAAGGGGGAAATGACCAAAAGGGGGCAGGGTAGACCCCCCTGACCCCCTAGGATTGTTATGGGGGCCATAAAAGGGCCCCGCGGGGCAAAAAAAAATTACTTTTTTTTTCGATTTGCGCGGGGGAGCGCCCGGTACGCGCACCGGGGAGCTTACCGGGGAGCGTACCATGGGGAAAAAAGAATGACATAGTTTTTAAAAAATGTAGTCTTTTTTAAAAAATTGGAGGTAGTTCTAAAAAGAACTGTTTTTTTTCTTCTTTTTGTTGTTTTATATTTTTTATTGTTTTTTTTAAACATTTTTTACTTTTTTGGGGTTTTCTGAACAGTTTTATATATTTTTTGTAGTTTTTTATGGGGAGAAACAAAAAACAGGGAATTGTAAATGGCTCAACTGGAGCAAAAAAAAAACTGAAAAAATTAGGGGTTTTTCGGGCACTTATGGTTATCCCCAGCACAGATGATAAGTTTTATACTTTGCTCACCATAGCAAATTAACTTTCCACAATATTTGCACATGATTTTAAAATCGTAAAATTTTGGTTGTATGATAGGCATTGTCTCTGTTGCCTCTGAACCCGATGGAGTTGGTTCTTTCAATGTTGAGGGTCTAGATGTTGATGGGGGTAGCTTACTGCAGAGGTCCCTTACCTCTGCAGCAGAATAGTTGATTGGGTGCCAACGGATCATTCGCCGAATCATGGTATGATTCCCGAAGGAATATTTTTTGTTAGGGTTCCCCCTGGACAGCTCAGCATCACAAATCAGACAAGTTACCTTCGCAGCGTTGACGTTTTTGAAACCCCTTGGGATTTTGTAGAACTGCCATACGAAGTGCTCTTTTGGTGTGTCGGGCTGATTAACTTCAGGCAGGAAATGCCTTGTCTGTCCCTCCTCTTCATCATCCTCCTCCTCTTCTTCTAGACCACCACTGTGATATTCTGGTGGTCTTTTTGATGGTGGTGGGGCAGATGCTCCAGCTGCTGCTGCTACTGTAGCCATTTTAAAGTAGAAAAGATTAGAGACAGATCTCCAAACAGGTCTTCCTCAGTCAAAGGACAAAGTCAGAATAAGAAAAAAAGGTGGGGGCTTTCATCATTTGGAAAACAAAACTGTTCTGGACCAATGAAAAGTGTTATTTTCAAGTCACATGAGCAGGGCTTTCATCATTTGGAAACCAGAAGTGTTGTGAACCAATGAAAAGTGTTATTTTCAGGTCACATGACCCCGGGGCGCGTAGCGTAAGCACGTCAGGACGTTTCGCGATCGTATGCGCTCGCGTTCTTCCGGGTGCGCTTACGCTGTGCGTCACATGATGCATCACGCGGCTACGCGATACGTCACGATGTTGTTTTCGTTCGCGGCAATAGCGCTAACGGGAAGCTCACCGGTACGCGCCCCGCGGCGCGCCATAGCACTGCGCTTACCGGTGAGCTCATCGGTACGCGCCCCGGGAGCGCACCGGGGCAAAAAAAAATACAAATAAAATATTACATAATTATACAATATAAAATTTGTTATAAAAAATATTACATTTCATACCTATAGAGATTTGCTATTAAAAAACCTATGAAATTCACACCAGTTATAGTTAGGAATTAGCATTTAAAAAACCTATTAAATTCACAAAAAAAACGTAGGTTTCACACCAGTTTTAGTTAGCTGGAAATTTTACTTGCATAAAACCATTGAAATTCCCACGTTATAGTTAGTTGGACTCACTATAACTTGAGCGTGCAATGCACTGCTGATGACGTCACATATTACATCACTCATGACATGGTCAGTGACATCACTCATGACATCACTGATGACAACATCCTTGTGATACAGTGACAGACCTCCTTTCACTGTAATGTAACCCTTAAAACACATATTCGAAAATAGAAACTAAAATTTTCAAAAAAATGGAGATACCCATACCAGTTACAACAACCAATTCAATAATTCCACCATCTTTATACACATCCACTCATTCACCAACACTTCTATATAATCACTCATACGTATACTCACTCATCAAATATAATGATACACATATATATCCTGTTACACACCGACAGTCATCCAAAAGATACTCTCACACATACTCACACATGCAAATAAACTATTGAACATCCATTTATTTGCATATACAGCTATACACACACTACCACCTTACTTCTAAGGAACCTTACACATACTTACTCTCTTAAACAATCACTTATAGAAACACATACTTATTTAAACAGGAACTCTTACAATCCATTAGTCTCACATATACTCACTTATATACATCAATATTCACATATACTACATTAAAACATATGTACTTACTATTAAAGACACTAGTGAGACAGTCATTCACTCACTAACATACACATATACACGCTCATCCACCCATACAGTCCTGCACATATGCTGTCTTCAAAACACATACAAAGAGAGAGTCAGTCATTCATGCATCTATGTGCTAAGTAATACCCCCACCAAACCATATAAACACTCATACTGATACTAAGAAAAACATCTAATAACCCATTTACCTATACATGTAGCTACTCACCAACCCATGCAGCCACTTATACACAAAGTGAAACACTAACACATATATTTAAATATTTAAACATTACTCTCTAATAAATGTATTCACTAACAAACACTCAATAAACCAGTTAACCAATCAATTTTTTTAAAAAAAAGCATCCATGTAAACACTTATTTAAACATTTATTCTTCCATCAACTTTTACATATACATATATAACACATATTTTTTTTTTAAAGACACACATTCACTGGATGGTGTCATCAGTGATATCATGAGTGATGTCACTGACCATGTCATGAGTGATGTAATATGTGACGTCATCAGCAGTGCATTGCACGCGCAAGTTATAGTGAGTCCAACTAACTATAACGTGGGAAGTTCAATGGTTTTATGCAAGTAAAATTTCCAGCTAACTATAACTGGTGTGAAACCTACGTTTTTTAGTGCATATATATATATATATATATATATATATATATATATATATATATATATATATATATATATATATATATATATATATATATACAGGAATTATCACCATGGATGAATACAAATTTATGAAGAAAGAAAATCCAGTAACACCTGTTGTGTATTTTATTCCAAAAATTTATAAAAACTGTACTTCCACCTGGGCGGCCCATCATTTCTGCATGTAACAGTATCCTAGAAAACGTGAGCAAATACGTTGACTTCTTTTTGCAGGAATTTGTTAGAGTTCTTCCCTCTTTTGTACTCGATACAGGGGACTTTCTAAGCAAGATAAAGGATGTTGAATGGAAAAAAAGTTATCTCTTAATCTCACTTGATGTAACCTCTCTGTATACAAGTATTTTTCATAGGGATGGGTTAAGAGCTATCAAACATTTCCTAGACTTGAGACCACGTTGTTTAACTGAACATACTCGGATGGTCATTTCCATGATTACTATGTGTCTAGAGAATAACTTTTTCTTGTTTGGTAAACAATTGTTCCAACAGATGAGGGGTGTGGCAATGGGGGCCTGCTTTTCTCCCAGTTATGCCTGTCTGCATATGGGTTACTGGGAGGAGCAGGTCCTCATGCCATACTTCACTGCCATCATGAAAACTAAAGTTGTAAGGTGGTTAAGATACATTGATGACCTTTTCATAATTTGGGAAGGGTCACTAAATGATGCCAATGCTTTAATTTCACAGCTGAATGTTAACGACTTGAATCTACAATTCACTGCACAGATAAGTGATACCAGTGTGTGTTTTCTAGATGTAGAGATTTACCCAAGTGGTGATAAACTTATGACTAAACTATACAGAAAACCCACTTACGGAAATAGTATCCTGCATGCAGGTAGCCACAACCCTGCACATCTCATCAGGAGCATCCCCTATGGGGAAATGCTCCGAATAAGAAGGATATGTAGTGCAGAAAGTGATTGTAGGTCAGCACAATTAGCTTGCAAATCCAGATTCTTGAAAAGAGGGTATACAGAGGAATGCATAGAAAAAGCCATCACTAGAGCCAATTCCAAAGACAGAGCATCGCTATTGTCTAGTATGTCTGAAAAAAGAACTATATCTCCTCCTAATGCCAACACCGAGAATAGACTTATCCTAACTTTTAACAACCAACACGCTGTTACAAGAAATATAATCAAACGTAACTGGACACTGATTTCCAGTGATCTTGTGTTAGGTGGTCAAGTCAGGGATAGTCCTAACATCACCTACAAACGTGCCAGAACTATGGGTGAATGTTTAGTCTCGAGTAGCCCTGAGATTAAAAAATCAGGAACATGGCTAGATTCGAGTAGGGGGTTCCGAAAATGTGCCTCCTGTAAAGCCTGTAAAAATGGAATTAACAAAAAGGAATATACAACTCCATTTAGTGACAAGCCTACCACCATCAAATTTCAACTTACATGCCGTACTGAATATGCTGTATATGTTCTTGAATGCCCGTGTGGTCTGCGCTATGTGGGCAGCACCAGACCGCACGTTTACAAACGTATTCTACAGCACCTTAGGGCAATAACTAATGGTGATATTACTTACCCCGTGGCACGTCACTTCGAAGAGGCACATGGCAAGAATCCCTCTGAATTAAAGTACTTTGTTATTGACACGGTACCCCCTCAAAGGAGGGGTGGAGACCGTGAAACAATGTTGCGCAGGTTGGAGACTAGACAAATTATTTTACTTGACACTAAGACTCCTAATGGTCTCAACGCGGGCGAAGACTGTCATACTTACTTGTAAAGCTGAACTTTCCATATTTATTGAGAACTGTAAATGTACATATAGCCTGTTTCTACTCTTATAACATCTTTCCATGAACAAGTATTGGTTTTTTTAAATTCACATTTTTATAATTTTACACCTGGTAGCACTTTCATTCTTTTATGCCAATTCATTGCGTAATTTTGCACATAGGCCTGTCAAACGAAGAGATAGATTATTGGTCACTTCCCTATTTGAAGTCAACCATAAGCAGGTAAACTGTGATTAAAACAATGTTATAATGGTGGAGCAACATTGATTTTAACATGAATCAATATAGGAATATTTTTTATTCTCATCATTGCTGCTATTTTTATTACTGTATTTATACTTATATTTAAGCTCATATTTATATTTATTCTATTTATATTTATAATGAATTATTTATATATTGATGTATTTATATGACCGCCATTGTTTACTACTGTATTCATACAGTAATGCTTTTCTTCTCATGAGAATTAATTCTATTAATGACAGGCTTGCGCTTGTTTGCATTTAAGCTGTTATGAACTTTAACAGTATTTTGTTTATGTTTATTACATGCAATGAATCTTTTTTTTGCATTAGCACTTTAAATAGAGCACAAACGCCCCTATTCGATGTCATGTGATCAAGGCCGTGGTCGGCCGAAACGCATAATGGTGGTGTGGTGGTGTTGAGCAAAATAAAATAACACGCACCAAATTTGGGTTCGCCGCGTCATTTAAGCAGGATTGCTGAGACGTGTTTATGCCATATATATATTTAAATATAAATATATATATATATAATATATATATATATATATATATATATATATATATATATATATGTATATATATATATATATATATATATATATTATATATATATATATATATATATATATATATATATATATATATATATATATATATATATATATACATGAAAACAGCAACCTCCTCTCCAGTGAAAGAAGCAGAAACCACAGCGGGGGTGAAAAGGCAGCTCCGTTTATTGTTGGCAGTAGGGCGAATGCATTTCGGCCGGTATGGCCTTCGTCAGCGCCAGTGATAGATGTGAAGGAATCCCACGTTGTGCAGTTTAAATGAGTCAAACCGCACTAAGATAGGTGCAATGTCCGCTCCGCCCCTAAGCTCAAATTAACTCAGTTCAGCTGGTCCAGACGATCTCAGGACTCAGTTTCCCAGGCTGCAGCAGTGGCTCCCAGGTGAGTAAAGCTTAGGGTCGTTCCAGGTAGAATCCGGGAAAATAGCAGGGGGTAAGGCACTCTGCACAGCGTTGTGGGACCCCCCAAGTTGTAGAGCTGCCTCGGGTCCCCGTGACCTCATCAGTCGACAATCCGAATTGGAAATATGCGAGGGCTGGAGGACAGTGAATCCCGTCCGAGTTGAGGCAATGCCTAACTGCACCGCTCCATGTCATTTCGGACTGCTGGCGAGCCTGGAGAATTTCCAAAACATGGAAGAAAGAAAAATGCCGTAGCATGAGCCAGAGTCTCCAGGCCACTAGCGATGAGGGGGCTTCTGAGACGCGCTTCTGGGACACACGTGGAATTAATGAAAACAGCAACCTCCTCTACAGTGAAAGAAGCAGAAACCACAGCGGGGGTGAAAAGGCAGCTCCGTTTATTGTTGGCAGTAGGGCGAATGCATTTCAGCCGGTATGGCCTTCGTCAGCGCCAGTGATAGATGTGAAGGAATCCCACGTTGTGCAGTTTAAATGAGTCCAACCGCACTAAGATAGGTGCAATGTCCGTTCCGCCCCTAAGCTCAAATTAACTCAGTTCAGCTGGTCCAGACGATCTCAGGGCTCAGTTTCCCAGGCTGCAGCAGTGGCTCCCAGGTGAGTAAAGCTTAGGGTCGTTCCAGGTAGAATCCGGGAAAATAGCAGGGGGTAAGGCACTCTGCACAGCATTGTGGGACCCCCCAAGTTGTAGAGCTGCCTCGGGTCCCCGTGACCTCATCAGTCGACAATCCGAATTGGAAATAGGCGAGGGCGGGAGGACAGTGAATCCATATATATATATATATATATATATATATCCAAAGTTCCTTCCTCCATACCAGAAAAAAAAATTACTAAATTTAAAATTGAATTATTTCTCTGATGAACAGGAGTTTGATGGACTTGTAATTTCATGCATTGAGTGAACTCATAGCCCACTTGGGGTGGATAGAAATAATGGACGCACTGGCGCATTATCATGGTTTAAATAGTGCCACTCAAACGTTCTTTTGAACATATGTATATTTGTGAGGTCATCAGGTTATGGACAGACCACAGGAGAATGTCAATCATGATAATTGGAATCTTACTCCATTTCGGATGAAAGGGGATTTATAAGTATGTGACACCATGAATTTTGTGTAGAACAAGCACTATTGAAAAATACAGAATCCATAGTGTGCCTGTTAAAAATAAGAAAAATATGGGATCACGTTTTCCACTTGGAATGGTACATATTGCACTGCGCATTTGCATTAGTATTTAATAATGTAAAGGTTTCGAATCTGTATGTAACGTGAAAATATAAGCACAAACAGTTCATTTTTTCGATGCACACCACTACAAGATGGCCGCCAGGGTCAAAAGTTCCATGTCCTTTGTTTATTTTCACATGTGCACTGAGCATCATGATAACTTTATTTAAACAGTTCATTTTCGTTATACCAACCACCCGTGACCAAGGCGAGTGTTTTCGCCGAAACGCGTTGGGTGTTTCATGCGTTCGCTGACATGCTGGAACCGAAATGAATAAAAGTTTAATTTGAGCACACACACTTCTTTGTTTGGATATCTGTGGGAGGCGGGACTGGAGTGCATTCGCACAGCGGCTGCTGTGTTTGATGAGAATCAATATATATATATATATATATTTGTGTGTGTGTAAAAAAGAAGGAGAGAACTCTGGGTAGTTCCCAAGTTTTAGGTGGAAGGCAGCTCCTGTATAGAGCACCCTCAACACCTACGACACTCTAAATTTGCTCACCTCAAATGTCTGCTTTTCTACCAAAGTTTTTAAGCATAGGATTAGCACAGTGCTATCCACGCCAAGATAGGAAGGGACAAAGTCCTTTGCCATTTCTACAACAAAGTCTTTAAGCATAGGATTAGCCCAGTGATATCCATGCCGAGCTGTAAAATGACAAAAGCCATTCACCACTCCAGGCACAGTATCACAGCTTTGGATTGATAAAATACCACCCAAGCCAACCTGAAATGAATAAAAGCTACCCCTGACACATGTTTCACTGTCATTACAGCTCTTCAAAGAGGTTTAGCTTTGTCCAGACACAAGGGAGCACCCAGTATAAGTCAAAGCAACGCCCTTGCAAGCATAGAGTGACGCATACATTATGCAAAAAAGAAGCAGAGAACTCTGTGTAGTTCCCAAGATTAGGTGGAAGGCACCCAAAAACATATCTATATTTTTGGGTTTTTCTATAACTATACATTTACATATAGTATTAAATATTAGTGGTCTTTATATACTTTAGGGAGGAGGATGTGTGGCGATTATTCATAAGAACAATTTTAGGTGCAGAACTTCGGAGAGTCCACTTATAGAGTGCGAAAGTCTTGGTTTCTCCATATCCTTTTCGCCCACTTGCACCTTTTCAGGGATCCTGGTTTACAGACCTCCAGGTGATTACCATGATTTTTGTAACAACCTTCTAGATAAGATCTCTCTTTCCATCAGTAGTGCCCCTAATTTTTCCATCCTGGGCGATCTTAATAATCACCTGGATGAAGTCGGTGCCGTGTCATCGCAATGTCTGCTGGATACCCTGAGAGTGGTGCATTTGGAACAAATCGTGGCCAGCTCCACTCACATAGGTGGGCACTTACTTGATCACTTTTTCACCAACCTTGAAAATATTGTGTGTGGTCAGCCTAGTTTCAAGCCATGGTCAGACCATTCCCTACTCTCCTTTGTGTGGTCCCCAGTAACAAAGACCCACAGGGCTTCCATTTTAAAGAAAGTTTGTCGAGTATGGTCTAGACTACCAGCTGAGGACTGGGAGGCAGCCCTGAAGAGTTGCCCGCCTGCCCCCCACGAGGACCCGGTGGTAGCCAATGAAGCCTTTGACCAGTGGATTAATTCCACCTTAGACACCATCCTTCCAAAAAAATAGGTACGACATCGAGAGGGCCCTAATAAACAACCATGGTACTCTGGGGAACTTAAGGAGCATAAACAACTGTGTAAACGTGCGGAAAGGAAGTGGAGAAAGGACTATGCCCCTGCTACGAAAAATGAATATAAGTCATCCCTGAGATCGTATAAAAAATTATTAAAAACTTCACAAGCCGCATACTATCAGGGTAAAATTGCGGAAGTAGTTAATGCCCCCAGAGAAATTTTTAAAATCTTCCAATCTCTGGTTACTACCCCCAGGACTATCAGTCCTGTTTTGAACCCTCAGAAACACTGTGAGGACTTAGCTGCCTTTTTTGCATCCAAAGTGTCCAATATTTACTCCAGCTTTGCGCCAATGGCGCATACTCCAGAAAATATGGAGAGTGAAAAAGAGGGGGCTAAGGAAGTAGACCTAAACCTATCTGGAGGTCTCAAAGCCTTTCCGCCATTAGATCTGGCTAGTGTGGATAGTCTCCTTGGCAACCTTAAATCGGGCTCTCCGCTGGATGCGGCACCTCCGGCAGTCCTTAAACAGGTATCAGGGACGGTATGCCCAGTGATAATGCAGGTCATTAATGCGTCTCTGGCCTCGGGTGTAGTGCCCCCCAACTGGAAGAAGGCTAAGGTCAGAGCCCTGCTAAAAAAAACTAGTTTGGACCCTGAAGACCTGGCCAATTATAGGCCTATTTCGTTACTACTGGGCATCAGCAAAATAGCTGAAAAACATGTGAACCAGGTTCTTTCTACTTTTATTGAATCCACTGGTGCACTACATTCCACCCAGACAGGGTTTAGAGGAAAGCAAGGAACAGAGACAGCTCTGGTGGCGGTAGTGGAGGCAGTTAGAGGTATTGTGGATGCAGGAGGCTGTGCTGCGGAGGTCCTGTTGGACCTCAGCGCAGCCTTCGATACTATGAACCACTCTCTCTTGCTGCACCGGCTGCATCTTACAGGGGTCTCCGGATTGGCCTTCAAATGGCTCCACTCCTTCCTATCGGACAGATGCTTCTCCGTTTTCGAGGGAGAGGTGTCATCCAGCCAGCTGCAATTGAATCACGGCTTTCCCCAGGGATCATCCCTCAGCCCCACGCTGTTTAATATTTACATGAGACCTTTGGCTGAGGTGGTACTTTCCTGGGGAATCCAACTTGTCACTTACGCCGATGACACATAGCTGGTTGTTTCTTTGGTGAGGGACGATGCTTTAGTTCAGGGGATCAATAATTTGACCTCGTGTCTCACCAAAGTCCTGGAATGGATGACCTCTTCTTTTTTAAAGTTAAATGGGGCCAAAACGGACATTATGCTTCTGGGCTATAAAGCCCCAATTAATTTGGACCCCTGGTGGTCGTATTGTCTGGGACCCCCTCTGGTACCTAAGACCCAAATAAAAAGCCTGGGGATCTGGTTAGACTCCTCGCTAGGATTTCAATACCAGGCTAAGAAGGTGGCCGCGACCTGTTATGGATTGTTGAGAGTCTTAAAAAAAGTCCTAGATCTCCTTCCATTTGAAGCTAGACGAATGCTGGTCCAGTCGTTGATTTTGTCGCTTCTGGACTATGCAAATGCCGTCTACATGGGGGCCCCAGCTGGTACCATAAAAATTCTGCAATCTGTGCAGAATTGTGCAGCTCTGCTGCTCATGAAAGTCCCCAAACGTTGTACGGCTAAGGCCTCACTTCGATCGCTCCATTGGCTACCCATCCAGGAAAGGATTATGTTTAAAACCTTATGTTTGGCGCATAAGTCCATCCATAATGCTGGCCCGTCCATTCTTGATCCCCTGTTTGGTCGACATCAATCGGTGCGATCTTTAAGATCTAACCAGCGTAATTTGCTGGTAGTACCCAGGGTGAAGCTGGTTCGGATGGGTGGCCGCAGGCTCTCTGTTCAAGCAGCCAAAGGATGGAACAAACTCCCAGACAACATCAGGCAGGAATCCAACCATTTAGCTTTCAGGAAGCGATTAAAGACATTCTTGTTCCAATAGTGTCTTTCTATGTCCTCTGGTCTTACAGCGCTGGGATGCTCGAGAGTAGCCATGCGCTCTACAAGAGGGTATTCATTCATTCATTTTCACTTTACACTCATTTGTATGGTGCACGAATCATCCCCTGGGGGATCTCTTGGCGCCAGAGTAGAGGGACCTTGTATGAAATATGATTTTTAAAATAGCCGGGTCTTGAGCATTTTTTTGAATTGAGATACATTGGGGCAGGCACAAATGTATTACATTTATATATTAAAATATTCAACATTTACTACTTTGAACTCTATTTATATTACAAAATCGATATTTTGGATATAAGTATAGAAGCACGAAATTGTGGTAAAAGATATTTTTGACACAATATTTTTGTCAACTATATTGGTTACCATTACATTGTGTCAGTGATCCCAGCCAACATCACACCAGTGGAAATTCTAGTACTAGATGAATTATCTTGAGAATAGTGAAAGATTCTTTAACATCTAGGTCTTTGGTGTCCATTAACAAGAACGTTTTTCGGTGTATATCTACCCAAACCTCTTATTCTACACCTTACAATACTGCAATTGATATAAGACATGGATAAACCAGCTAAAAGAACAAAAATGAGAAAAAGTGAGGGTTTCATTTCTTGTTGAACTTTACAGCCTTTGGGATGCATTATCATGTTATGTTATGTTATGTTATTTTATTTTGTAGTACGCACAGCTACCCAACAAGGGTTTACCAGCGCAAGCCATAACAGAAGCTGGGAGAATATCGGAATTAGCAATGTAGGTTAAAAAACAGGTTTTTAATTGTTTCCGGAAGACGGGAAACAGCTTCTCCCTCCTCATCGCATCGGGTAAGGAATTCCATAAGGTTGGCCCAAGAAGAGTGTTGTAAATGAATCTCGGACCCTAGTATATATTTCCCGATTCATGCCATTATATAGGTATACTTTATCGTTTCTTTATATAGGCATAGAAATCATTACCATATTTGGCCTAAACCATACAGCCCAAATACGGCATGGATACTTCCACTAAGCTCCAAGAATTAATGTTTTCTTGGAAAAACCCGCCTTCAATAGCCTGGGACTTCCCCGTGCTTGATTATTAAGTTCTCCTAGAACTCCCGGCGTTTTCCAAGAAATTAGCCTTTGAGTGACGTTATTAAGTCCAAACATGCGTCAAACTCGGCATCTTCGACTATCTACTTGCCCAACCCCCTGCAGGAGCAAGTGCCGAAGGAAGCCGACCCTCCAGCAGACGCACTGCGAGACTCTGTCATTTCTCCGGCCGAGAAATCCAACTCCAGTGTTTCCAGGCTACCTTTGGGGGTATTTGGGAAATCGAGTCCCGAGAACGAGATACAAGACCTCCTTCATTCTAGAGCCACAGGTACGGAGCTGATTAGACTTCTTAGAGAATTATTGGAATCAAAGTCCTGGCAGAGAACTCCTAAAACTTAAGCTACTCCTCTTAAACTTCCTCCCGCGTACTAGACCTAGGTACGTATTTAGAAGCACCAGTTGAGTATTTTAGTCATCCGTTTATCATTGTATGTATTTTATGTATTTTATACATTTTATGCACGTTATGGCTTAGAAACCATATCATGCTTTTACAGTACTACTTTATAATACTGTTTGTATTATATGCATTGTACTTCATAGTAAGCTTTACTATTGTAGCAGTTCATTTTCAATGCTTGAGAAAGAAGACTGTTCAATAAATACCTTTTTATTGAAAACGCCCGTCTCTCTATTCCTCTGGTGAAACTAAGCCTGCCTGATTGACTGAGTGAAATAGTTATCTATTGTTTCTGCGACTCTAGAGATTTGATTTCTTATTCTTGGGAAACAAAGTTGTCATGCATGTTTGAGGTGGTTATCAGAAATAAATCCCTTCTTGTTTATTCAAGTAAGTTTCTAGTGACCTCTGAGCTAGCTGGCACTCACAATTAAGTCTAATATAACCAGTAGAGACCTAGTAGACTCAGTCCTACGTCTAAGCTACAGGAAATATTATTCTAATGCGCAGAGCATATTGGGAATATAGGAAATACACTACATGGCGCCCAACGTTTGGTAAGGCGATAATTTAACGCTAGATACTAGAGTAACTCAGTCATGCTTTTCACACAGACCCCTCTTTCCCATAAAAACTCCAATAGACGCCTGGAGTGGGTGAAAGGGCATAATATCCGCCAAAACTTAGTAGGACAAGAATCCTATGTATTAGTTTTTGGTTTATTCAACGTTGAAGGACACAGTGTTCCAAAAATATTGTGCACCTAATCTTTGTTTCCTTGGAAACTTGTTCTGCAAAACTTTCAGTAAATAAAAATGTTGGAAAGTGAAGACGAGAGGGAGAGAGCTATAGTAGCAGCTCAAGCAGTCTTAGATGACACAACTCTCCAATAAATTGACCCGTATGCTATATTCATCCCGGCAAATATAAGGAAAACCATAATTATAAAACCTATAGAAAATGGGGTATCATCGAGAGGTGGTAAAGTTATATAATATATTTGTGAAAGAGGCACATGAATATCGGCAGACAGAGGTATTCTATTCATGGATTACTTTTCCACAAGCAAATCCAGTAACACAGGAGCTCCACTACTACAAAACAGAGGAAGCTCCACCGGAATACGTTCCTTTCAAGGACGTTGAAATTCCACTAACTTACCAAGAACATCAGCTCTGGTTTAATGGCGCCCGAATACATCAAAATCACATTACCAGGCTTGGTCCACTAGGTAGACCAGGAGCTACATTGTCGGTTCTAGCCAGCTATACACCACATCCTGACATTGAAGAAATGTCAGATAGAGAACTTTTAGCTCAACTAAAACAATTATTAAAAATACATAGACAATTGGTTCAATATGTCATGAGGACTTTAACAGTCCAACCAGCAATAAAAATTCGGCAACACACCCCATACAAGGGGAACACAAACAAAATTACACCACAGACTATACAGTCAGTCATTGGCAAGTTACCCACCAAAAGGGAACAAATTCCGTTTTGGCTAGCACAATAAATTACTCAAATAGAGGCAGTATTTCCCGATAGTACACCTCGTGAAAAACACAGAATTCTGACAATCTGTTTACCAATGGGAATTGCACCGCATGTGGAGGGCTGTGACGCTTGGGGTGCAATCTTTGCTTCAATCTGCACAAAAACACTTGGTGTACCGCCCATGGCGGTAATACCAGACGTTCTGAGACGGATTCAGATTGAATATGGCCCAGAACCAGCCTTAAATCTAGGTATGAAATTACTGAAAGATTTCAAACAGGTCTCAGCTATATCATTAGCTAACATTAGAGGTGAAGCCGCATCCGTGGCAATCCGCCAGAAGTTAAAAGAAACAGATATAGCAGACCAACCATATGTACTTGCCAGAACTATTGAAAAATCATATGAAGAATTAGGTAGAGATAGTTTGGGTGGAAAACCATTGAAGCCAAAACTAACTGAAAATCCTGAAAAAACATTTATTAAGAATAATCTCACTACTCCAAAGAAGAAGTGGGAGAGTAATAAACAAACTCTTCCTAGAGAAAAATATATTCAACCCAGAGGAAGGTCTCCCCAACAGAGAGACAAGTCTCCCCAAAGGGAGCCCTCTGAAAAGAGATATAATCTGAGGAATAGGGATAATTTGAAAAAACCTGATAGATATCAAGATAATGATACACGTCCCTCTCGATCTTTTCAGACTTCCATGCAGAAATCGGAAAGAAGAGGACAGTCAGAACACAAGGAAGAACGCGTCAAGTCCAAAGACAAGGAACCTGTTCACCAAAGTAAAAAAGCTCAGTTTTCCAAAAAGAAGGTAGCAAGCAGACATGCCGAGGATCTTGAGGACTCAACTCAAGAACAGGGAGTGGGCTCAGACAATGCTCGACAGCACAGTAGAAATAACAATAGTTTGCAAGATCCTGAAGGATCATCTGGAGACAGTGGACTTGAATGAATGCATTCAGGATGAAACTGCAGACACCAGGGTTAGTGTACCCCATAAGTTATATGAAGTAACATTCCGGATGGAGGGGGACATAACTAGAAAAATAAGAGCACTGTTTTGGGAGAAGCTCTCCAAGGGCTATGACATTCTTCTAGCTGAACAAGACTGGCCACCTGAATTTGTCAGGGTGTGCCCACATGGTGAAGAGATAATTATGCCAGCCTTCTCTAATCACATTCCAATTCATAAAAAATATACATATGCCAGAAAATGGGCAGTAGCCCTAGCTCCAGCATTATATAAAAACTAGCAGCCCGTGCCGACGTTGTCCGGCTATGAAATAGAATGTGTGCAATGTGTGTAATAGGCAAGGGAAATTTATTTTAAAATCTTGCGGTAGACAACATTTTTAGCATGAAGTGTCACAATTGTTAGGCATGTGTGTGCAGATACTGTGTGTACCTAGGAGTAAGAAGTATTTGCAGATGTCTCTAGTGTGTATGTACTCCACTTCCGTAGGTAAGCGTGTGTGAAAGTGCATTCAGTTGTAAATTTCGTGAACCGCAAGGCACGCTGAATCGCGCCATCCCCCGCTTGAGACCCGGCTCCAGTTTTGTTTGATGTTGTGCTTGTGGTGTAAAGTCGTTGATGCAGAGAGTTGAGTGGGTGACAGCGCGCGCTGGAGACGCTGCGCGTGTGGGAAAGTGCAGTCAGTTCAAAGGTTAGTGTCCCAGCAGGCGCGCTTACTCGCATCATCTGCCGCCTGAGCCCGGCTCCAGCCCTGGTTGATGTTGTGCGCCTGTGTCAATTCGTTTATGTAGAGAGTTGACTGGCTGACTGCGCGCAGGATACTGTGCAGTTATTGTCCCCGCAGGCACGATCAGTCGCGTCTGCCCCCACCTAAGCCCCGGCAATTGCTGCAACCATTGGCCACGCCCTTGCTCCCGGGCAATTGCCGTACCCATTGGCCTGGGCCACGCCCCCGGCCCAACGCACACGTTTGTTTTCCACACGCCCTCAAGGCACTGTTTTTTTTGGGAGGGATGTGCTGCGCTTTTGTTGCCGTTTGTCGCGCCCATTGGCCACACCCCTTGGTGCCGCGCAATCGCAATTGCCACGCCCATTGGCCTTGTTCACACCCCCAGCACAATGCACACGTTTAAGGACCGTTTTTTTTATTGTCCTGCCGCGCTGCGCCCACGCCCACAAGGGATTACTTTGCCGGTAAGGTTCTTTTACGTTTCTAATGTATATGGTGGGCAGCTGTGTAGCCTATGTCCATCTGCTGCAACTGTCCTTTCCAATGCTGTATTGGCTGTTGTGATTGGTGCTGTGGTTCCTGAGATTACCTGCCTCAAAGGTTTGGGCTCTTTCTTAATTATATTAGTATAGATCACGTAGGATGGGATGAGGATTCTCCTCACCATAAAATCCAGTTAAAAAACCAACCCACTGCACAAAGACAGTACCCAGTTAAGCAAGAAGCTAAAAAACAGGTCAGGGAGATTTTAAATCAACTTGAATACCAAGGGGTGAATGAAACAAACACCTCGTCTATGAACAATCCTTTGTTTCCTCTATCCAAACCAGACAATTCATATCGCCTAGTATTGGATTACAGACACTTAAACTCTTGTTGCAAAACATTTGCAGTGCAAAACTCACACAGTACAGCACTGATGAATAACATCGTGCACAAAAAATATAAACAACATTAGATATTTCAAATGGATTTTTCTGTCAAAATATTGCACCAGAAAGCAGGCATTTGACCGCTTTCTCAATTTTGGGGACACAGCGACAATTTTGTCGTCTCCCCCATGGATTCAAGAATAGCCCAGGGTTATTTTCAGCAAGAGTAACGCAGTTACTCCAAACATATGATGATGAGGCATTATCCTATGTCGATGACATCTATCTTACAGATGACGACTTGGACAACGACTTGAAAAGAGTGAACACCATAATACTTGGGTTTACTTCTGAGGGGTATAAATTCAATTTTAAAAAATCAAGAATTGCCCACCTGAATGTCATGTTCTTGGGATATGAGTTGTCAAATGAAGGCAAAAGCCTAGCAGCAAACTTTATAGAGAAATGTGCGCTGCTCCAACCTCCAAAGACGCTGAAAAACTTACAGTCAATTCTAGGTTTCCTGAATTTTGGAAGAACTGGTGGCCACGCATGAGGAAACAAACTAGAGACTATGTACTGGAATGTGAAATCTGCCAGAAAATGAAAGTTTCTACAGTGAAACGTCCTGCACAAACGCCCATTCTGATTTCAGATAAACCACTAGCGTGTGTTTATCTGGACCATTGTGGTCCATTAACACAGGATGGTAACTATAAATATATCATGGTCGCAGTGGATTCCTGCACGAGATGTATTTGGTTATGGCCCCAGCGCTCGGCTGACGCCAGAACTGTTATAAAGGATTTGCAAGTCTTTATCAGCACATACGCAATAGGCACACTACATTCTGATCAGGGTCCTGCGTTTAGCTCTCGAGCTTACAAGGAGGCCATGGTTAGTCTGGGCGTTGCATTGCGGTGTTCTAGTCCCTTTTATCCTGAGAGTAATGCGGTAGTGGAGAGAAAAAACCGTGGCATAAGGCAATCCATAACAGCAAAGGTATTAGGTTCGGGTGATGGGAGGGTCAAACATCTAATAAGTGTCCACCATAGCCTTAACAATCTGCCAGGAAATTCTCTTGGGGGGAATCACTCCTTATGAACTACTATTTGGTACTAGAATGATGATCGAGGATCTCGATTGTCAGACTTCAGTGGTAAAACAGAAACCCTTTGATATCAAAGATCGTTTGGCTGTCTTACAGGACTTAATTGAACCAAGAAGAAGTTTGAGTAACACAACACAAAAGCCAACAGCCACTGAAGATAAACCACCTGTCCCAGCAAGACCTGTCTGGATTCCAAAAATTGGGGATCTATTCAGGGAAAAGATAGCGGTGCAGAAGGAATTTGGGCCTTCTTACAGAAAAGCAGTACCTGTCTTAGCAATCCAAGGAACAAGATCAGTAGTACTACTGCCCCTTGCTGGTAAAAAGGAGAACAGAGTCGTGTCCATCGACCTGGTAAAACCAAAACATGTGGCCAATAATAAGTAGTAGGCCAAGTGGACTCCCAAGATGTAGCAAACAGCCAAATCTTGCTACAATCCAAGAGGTTCAAACTGAAAGACTTATCACTTTTGATAAACCTGCAGTTAGAAAAGAAGGACTATGCAATAAAGCACTGGAACTCGTGCCTCTTGAAACCCAAACATCTGTTCGACCAGAAACACCAGTCTACAATGATGTAGCACCTGAATACACTAACATGACAAAGGAGAAATCAGTTACAACGATTTCAACAAACCCCAATGCCATTCAAACAATTGACAGAACTACATCTGGATATTTCATCAACTTTGATAACTTTTCTGAGGATCCAAGTGAACCTGAAGATACAACAACAAAGAAACTTTCAAAGAAAAAACAACAGAACTTTTTCATGAACTTGAAAAAATATATCTGGTTTCACCATGGACTGAATTTTGGATTGGTTTAGGTGCATTTTTCCTCCTGCTCTGGCCAATATTGGTTTTAAGCCTGGGACAAATGATAGTTGGAAAGTACAGTACAATGGACACAGTAAGTCTGAAAATCAACTTGGTCCTGAAACCGCACAAATCATGTTTACTGATGACAGTTCTCTTTGATTGATAACTACTCTGTCCTCCAGAATATATTCATTGGACAGAATTGTATCCTCTGCAATAGACATAATGGAACAAGACTTGCTAATGTTACAACATGGCCAGTCTCAATTACGTTCTATAATGCAGCTAGTCTGGACATTACAAAATCTGCGTTCAGGCTACGTGCCATGAAGGCTTATCAGCACAACGTCATTGTTTACTGGGTTTAACCTTACAGATAAACAAATCTCTTTGGCACAAAGAGGAGCAGACTATACGGTGCTGAGCATTGAAAAACTGGAAAGATTACCATTGACAGTTTCTGAGAAACCTGTAATAGAATGGATAATTCATGGCACCATCATGATTCCAGTGACGATTTTCCAATTTCAATATTGTCTACAGCATATACCAGAAAGCCTACATGAAAGGTTGGGTAAAGAATACATTAAGTCAACATGGACTTTACCATATGCACACAAATATTGGAATAAGGGGAAGGAAGTATTCCTTAGTGGGAAAAATGGTAAAAACTCACTAAGTGGTACACTTCTGTGCCAGGGTATTAATTTACACGGAGCCTGCGATGGTTCTGCAAATAACCTTTCATGACACCTGCACGGTACTCACAGCTATCCAATGGCAGTTACGTTATGTTGAATGATCACAGCTGCTGTGGAATGGTGCCAGGAAAATATTATCTGGTTAGTGTGTCGTCCATGGTCACTTGTTGTATGCAAGTATTGAATCCAACTCGCAAGTCAGACAGTCAGACGGCAATATGGCCTTCACTGAATATCTCTTATTTATTTATTTATTTATTTATTTATTTATTTATTTATTTATGGGATTTTTAATGCGCAACTAATACCCTAGGGTGTCTAGGTGCAATGAGATGCTCTAGGATACACAAAATTCAGGACACGAACTTATTGATTAAATAACCAAGTTTTCAGGGCCTTACGAAAGGCAATGAGTGTTGGTGCTGTTTTAATATACAAGGGAAGTGTGTTCCACAGTATGGGGGTCGCTACCAGGAAGCGTCTATCTCCCCATGTGGCCGTTCTTGTTCGGGGAACATGCAATAGGTAGCTTGCTGCTGATCTTAGATTCTTTCCAGGTATGTACACCTGAAAAGCTTCCTTTAAGAACTTTGGTCCAGTCTGATGAATGGCCTTATAGGCGATGCAGAGAGCCTTGAATTTGATTCTGCTCTCTACTCTTAGCCAATGTAGATGGCGTATGGCTACTGAAGTAGAGTGTCGTCAAGGAATATTAGGCAGAATCCGTGCTGCCATATTTTGCACAGACTGTAGTTTGTTCAGGATGTATTTGTGTGTGCCAAGGAAGAGGGCGTTTCTATAGTCCAGCTTCGAAAACACTAAGGTGGTGATCAGTGTTTTCCCTGCCGAAGCAGGTAGGTATGGCATGAGTTTTTTTATTTTCTTCAGCACGAAGAATGCAGCAGAGACCACCTTGTTGACATGATAACCAAAAGATAGCCTGTTATCAAAGATCACTCCCAAATTCCTAACTTTAACAGCTGGAATGGGGGGGAGCCCATCTGACTGGGCCACCAAGTTGGGGACCCTTCGGGAGAGATCTTACTGAAAGTCATGACTTCGGTTTTCTCTGCATTAAGTTTCAGGCAGTTACTGTGCATCCATGATTGTACATCCAGTAACTTCTCCTGAAACTTAGCTGCTACCACTGGGCCGTTCTTATGTACCGCCAACACAATCTTCTATACAAATTGATACTTTAAGCAGACTAAAGTCTATTCTTTTGCAAAAATCTGTGCCACTGACATCATCAAAAGAAACGTATGATCTGCAAGTTGCAAGGGCATCTGCAGAGATACATGCATTATTATCAACAAACTGCACTGTACATTTCGCAGAAATGTTAAGTCAAATCTTAAACATGTCTGATACCAGTGGCATCGCACATGTATTTAAGATGATTTTTTCAGGACTGTTAGCACCATTTGAAGCAGTCCTCAACATTTTCCCAAATTTCGTGCACTCTGTGTTCGGCGGCCTGCCTTTCATCTTGAGACTCGTAGCAGGAATACAATTTTTATTTCTTCAGCTCCGATATGGCAATTCCAGTAACCGGTGATACCCAGAACCTCATGGAACAAACGGTCCGTGCCCAGAGGTATCGTGAGAGAATAACACAGATTCTCGGCTTGGCTCGTTTAAGAGATCCTAATACAACATGGCTTCTCTCGTTCAGACCAATCTGGCAAGATTGCATCTTACCTGTTCTACGATGCCTGCTTTGCGGAGAGGAATGCTTGTTAGACATTTGTCTTACACTTCCATCAGTCCTGCCATCAGATGTCGACGTCTTGCTAGGTCCTGTAACGGCTCATGCATTGTGTTGTCCCCGATGGCTACAGATCCTGATGACGGCATTCATTGAGATCTCACCAGTAAGTCTAACTGAGGGTGAGGTACGAGAAACACCAGGCACACAGGTACCATTCTGATATGACCATTGCTAACGCGGCAACAAGCGCTAACGGCAATGCTTCTCATGTATGCACATTTGAACTTCTAGATCAAGTGGTTCCTCTTTCACCTACTGTGGTAGACGATTTCTTTGCCAGCCTAGACGACTTGATGTTTTCTCCTGACACCGAAAATAACTTTTGAGTCATGCACACAGTGTTCTCTGAACTCTGAAATTCGGCCTCCCTTTTTCAAAACAATGACTTCTAACATTTGGAACTCTATTTTCACAACAAATTGAATTTTTCTCTCTTTCCAAAACAATTTTTCTCTCTTTCCAAAACATTGAACTTTTTGCACAGACTAATCTGCTTAAAGTAGAACTATTCCTAGAGAATAAGTCATTTTTTGAAGACTGACTAAAAGAACTATTTGGCCTCGTCCTTATTAACATAAGATTGCTATGACATGTTATGTAATGATCTCAACTTTTTCTTCTGTATTTAAGAGACATTATCATATATGTAATCTCATGATTCTTTTTAAATTGCATAAATTAGACAAAAGACTGTATGCTTACAAATTTTTCCCTTAAGTATATTGTGTACTGTAGAAAATGCTAAAAAAGAAATTTCTGCATACCCAGTTCAAATGCATTCTTTGTATTGGGGTTGGATTGTAAACATTAGCTTTAGATATGTTCAGTGCTTGCTAGGTTAGCTTTATTGAACCTAATATCCGTGGAGTGGGTGTTGTAAATGAATCTCGGACCCTAGTATAAATTTCCGGATTCATGCCCTTATACAGGTATACTTTATCATTTCCTTATATAGCCATAGAAATAATTACCATATTTGGCCTAAACCATGCAGCCCAAATACGGCATGGATACTTCCACTAAGCTCCAAGAATTAACAAACTTTTCTTGGAAAAACCCCCCTTCAACAGCCCGGGACTTCCCCCTGCTTGAATATTAAGTTCTCCTAGAACTCCCGGCGTTTTCCAAGAAATGAGCCTCTGAGTGACGTTATTAAGTCCAAACATGCGTCAAACTCGGCACCTTCAAAGTATAAATATGCCTTGATTTGCCTAAACAAACACATAGTGGTTTGGAGCAGATCAATCATCTACTTGCCCGACGCCCTGCAGCAGCAAGTGCCGAAGGAAGCCGACTCTCCAGCAGACGCACTGCGAGACTCTGTCATTTCTACTGCCGAGAAATCCAGCTCCAGTATTTCCAGGCTACCCTTGCGGGTATCTGAGAAATCGAGTCCCGAGAACGAGATACAAGACCTCCTGGTAGAGAACTCCTAAAACTTAAGCTACTCCTCTTATACTTCTTCCCTCGTACTAAACCTAGGTTAGTTACACCGGGGTAGGCGTATTTAGAAGCACCAGTTGAGTATTTTAGTCATCCTTTTATCATTGTATGTATTTTATGTATTTTATACATTTTATGCATTTTAGACTTAGAAACCATATCATGCTTTTACAGTACTACTTTATAATACTGTTCGTATTGTATGCATTGTACTTCATAGTAAGCTTTACTATTGTAGCAGTTCATTTTCAATGCTTGAGAAAGAAGACTGTGTAATAAATACCTTTTTATTGAAAATGCCTGTCTCTCTATTCCTCTTGCACCTCTGGTGAAACTAAGCATGCACGATTGACTGAGTGAAATAGTTATCTATTGTTTCCGCGACTCTAGAGATTTGATTTCTTATTCTTGGGAAACAAAGTTGTCATGTTTGAGGTGGTTGTCAGAAACTAATCCCTTCTTGTTCATTCGAGAAAGTTTCTAGTGACCTCTGAGCTAGCTGGCACTCACAATTATGTCTAATATAATCGGTAGAGACCTAGTAGACCTCAGTCCTACGTCTAAGCTACAGGATATATTATTTCAATGCGCAGAGCCTATTGGGAATATAGGAACCACACTACAAGAGAAAAGGAGCGGCCTCCCATTCTCGACAGTTTAAACCTCGGGATTTCAAACAGTTCTCCTGATGACGAATGAAGCAGGCGTCGGGGGTGGTACTCATGAACCAGATCTTGTTAATATTTGAGGCAGAGACGATCTTTATTCTGAACATATAGAATAAGGCTTTAAATTTTATGCGATGTTCTACCTTGAGCCAATGCAGTTCTCTCAGGGCATTTCCCATGTTGGACATTCTGGGAAGGCCGCAGAGCAATCTAGCGGCACAATTTTGCACCACCTGAAGCTTACGTAGTACCCCTCTGTTGGACCCCAGGAAGAGAATGTTACCGTAGTCCAGGCGAGATGTTATTAAAGCCTGGACGACTGTTTTTTGAGTGTCCACAGGGAGCATCCAGATAATGTTTTTTAGCCATTTTAAGATGGTAAAACAGGTGGCTGCTGTCTGAACTGCCTGTTGTTTCATTGACAATTTATTGTCAATGTTAAAGCCTAGATTACGTGCCTGAGAAGAGGGTGTGGGTAAGGTCCCATTTCAGCTGGCCAATGTTGGGGGCCCCAACGTTCAGACTCTTTCCCAAAAATGAGTACTTCCATCTTTTCCACGTTAAGCTTTAGCAAATTTAGTTGCATCCAAGCTGCAATCCTGCGCAAGCCTAGTTGCAGATTAGAAGGGTCCTGTTTCCCCCCTGCTGATAATGAAAAGATGATTTGTGTATCATCAGCATAGGAAAACAATGCAAGCCCTGACGCTTCTGCAATAATTGCTAATGGTTGCACATAAATATTGAAAAACAACGGGCTAAAAATAGAGCCCTGTGACACACCATACGGGGAGGAATAAGACTTAGATGAGGCCCTGGTGGAGAACACCTGGAATGTTCGTTCCGCTAAAAAGGAAGACACCCAACCAAGCGCCGTCCCAGCAATACCCAGTGCCTGTAAAGATTCAATTAATACGGTATGAGAAACCGTATCAAAAACGGCACTTAGATCTAATAAAATAAGGGCAACTGTGTCGCCGGCGTCCAAGCGCTGGCGTAACATCTCAGTAACGCCTAGCAAAGTGGTCTCCATGGAGAACCCTGCTCTAAATCCTGATTGCGAGTTGTGCAGAAATTGAGTCGCTTCCACAAAGAAGGATAACTGTCCTTTAACGTGTTTCTCCAAGACCTTCGAGAAAGTCGGAAGCAGAGAAATGGGTCTAAAATTAGATGCCATGGTCGGATCTGCATTAGGCTTTTTCAACAGAGGTAAGACCATTGCATGTTTCCAGACTGTGGGCATCTGTGCTTCTCCAAGAGAAGCATTTAGTAACCCCATCACTACTTCAAGAGCAGGTTGTTCCATCTGAAGAAGCACTGTGGCTGGAAGCAGATCACAAGGAGAACGCGATTTAATACTAGTTAAAATTTTTAATAGGGAACCCATATCCAAAAGATCCTACTGCTCCAGTTTTAACCGCAAAACTTCTGACCCGGAAATCATCCGGGCAGTGTTCTGGAGGGCTGGGGTTGACTCATTATTCCCCCTAGTTTCTGATAAATTTGCTCAACTTTGTTTATGAAGAACTCGGCTAGGGAATCGCATTGAAGTTCATCAAGAACAGGCGGATTTGGTTCAGTCCCAGCACCTGCCAGCTTTTTAAACATGGAAAACAGAGTCCGCGAGAAATTTTTTGCCCCCGAAATGGACGATGAAACATAATCAGCATGTGCCTTTTTACACAATGCATGATATTTTCTCAGTGCGGCTTTATAAATCTGTTTGGCCTCTGGAGCATAGTTCCTTCTCCAATTTCTTTCCACCGCTTTACACTTGCTTTTTTCGATTTTTAACTGCTCCGTAAACCATGGGGCAGTAGGGCGATGGTCATAAATTGTTTTCCCGACAATGGCAGGCACGCATTGGCCGCAGAGGCAATCCAATTATAAATACTATAGAGAAATGGAATCCTGCGCAGGGGCATTGTTTAACAAAATTTGATTAAATTTAGCAATGTCCAATTTTCCTCAATTTCTAGACCGACCGGGTAATTCGGGAAGCAGAGGTGGCAGGGTAGACAGACTACTATATTGCAATTTAACCGCATAGTGGTCAGACCAACTCAGTGGTAATGCAGGCGAACATTTAATGCCAGGCAGATTAGAAAAAATAGGGTCCAGCAAGTGACCAGCTCTGTGCGTGGGGCCATCATTGCAAAGAGGAAGATTCAATGCAGAAAGGTCTGCAATGAGCTCCCTGCTTGCTGGGCAATCAATGTTCTCCAAATGAAGATTTAAATCTCCTAAAATGGTAAAATTGGCTAGTTTAAGTAGCCAAGAAGCCAGCCGGTCTGACAACTGGGGCACCCAGGCACCAGCTGGTCCTGAGGGATGATAAATCAAGGCCCCAGATAGAGTGAGTTGGGGAGAAAGCATAAGTTTAAACAAGGCAGCTTCACACTCCTGTGGAGGAAAATCCTCAAATTTGCATGAATAGCTCTTGTTATAAATAATCACAATTCCACCACCCTTCCTCATTCTGTCTCTCATTATTGAGTAATTATCAGGGAGGGCACCTGCCACATCAGGACCTGAACTATCATTCAACCATGTTTCCATCAGAAAGATCGCATCAGGCCCATCACTATGTAACAGATTAAACACATCCTCCCTGTGTTTTGGTAGGGAGTGGCAGTTAATGCTCCAGAAATTGTAAGTTTTGTTCCACGTGCGGTATGTGTTATTTAAGCTAGAATTATTAAAACCAAAACTGCAACCACTGCACCGAGAGTAGGCCGCCAGTGGACATAATAGCTTACATTCCTCACCCTTCCTTCCCTGCAAGCTGAGCAAGTAATCTGCCGAGTAATGTAGGTTTGTATTAGGGAGGGGAGAAAATTGGGCATGAGTCGGGGCCCCTGGTCCCGGTAGGTCTCGGACAGTCGCAGACGGTCTTGCCTTTGTCGCGGCTTCATCGCGACATTGGCGCGACCGCTGCGTGAAACCGCTGCGCGTCAATACCATGGCTCTTAAGTGGTAACAGGGCCAGTGATCATGCAAAGACTAGAACTCTGACCTCTGTCAGCACTTGGCAATTTCAAGATAGCCGCCCGGGACCAAAACGAGTTGCACAAGAGCTCAGAACGCCGTTATACAAGCCCCAGGTGAGGAACTATTCAATGGTGACAAAGGTTTGCTCCCCAGAATAAAAACAGTGTTAAAAACCACTGAAATTGGTTATGTGCAAAAAATTAATTTTAAAAGATGTGTGCAGCAAAAAACATTACTAGCGATTCACAATCCCCCCAGAAGCTTTTTAATTCCCAATTTACAAATTCGAATAGAGCAGCAAGCTTCAGTTAAGCAGCTCACCCGACCAAACCAAGCCCCTTAAGTAGGAACAGGGATGGTGATCGTGCAAAGACTAGAACGCTGACCTCCCTCAGTGCTTGGCAATTTCAAGATGGCCGCCCGGGACCAAAACGAGTCCCACAAGAGCTCAAAACGCCGCTATACAAGCCCCAGGTGAGGTACTATTCAATGGTGACAAAGGTTTGCTCCTCAGAATAAAGACAGTGTTAAAAACCACTGAAATTGGTTATGTGCAAGAAATTAATTTTAAAAGATGTGAGCAGCAAAACACATTACTAGCGATTCACAATCCCCCCAGAAGCTTTTTAATTCCCAATTTACAAATTCGAATAGAGCAGCGAGCTTCAGTTAAGCAGCCAAGTGTCGTCTGACGAGATCAGCATGGCTGAAAAGAACTTCATTGCACATGGTATGAGAATAGGGCACTTTACAACAACCGCGTTGCTACATCGCAGTACATCACAACGCAAGTCGTCTTGCTGTAGGGGGCGCGCTGGACTTAGGAATAGTATAATTTACTATTCCAACTCCAGTGTGCGCAACAGTAGGGAAAGTGTTGGAATAGTAAATTATACTATTCCTTATTTTAGCGCGCAACCTACAACAAATCGATGTAATGACTTGCGTTGTAATGTACTGCGATGTAACAACGTGGTTGTTGTAATGACCGCATTGTAATCCCATGCGTTGTAACGCATGCAATCTAATGGCTACTTCCCATGACATGAGTGTCCCAGCAGATGAAGCTGAGATAGAAGAAAATCCCTCAATTGGTCCATGGCAATTGGAGAGAGAAATCACACTCTATGCACTTGGAGGAAATATGGTAAACCGGCAAACAGATTTGAAAGTTATAGAGTCAGTAGATGGGTACATGTTTAAAATCCTAGCATATGCTTTGATTTTTTTGTTGGCTGAATTTATTGTTCATTTTTTATCTTTGGTCAAAATGATTAAGCTTGTGCTTTATTGCCATCCATCTGGCTGAAGCAGCTTTGGGATACTGAAGCTTATATTCAACAATAGGTTTTCAATTATGTTTCACATTCTCCATGCTCAGTTAAATTCCCCCCATGAACAAACAAAACGGTAGTATAACTGAGTACTACATTTCTGATTCCCGCAATTAAACACTCAATTAGTAGTTAGGGAATACTGTAGGCACACACCACTCCTCATGCTCTCTCAGGACATGTATTATGTCCACAATAATGTTCCCCATTAGTGGTGCTGATGTCACAAAATGTTCCTGGGCCTTCAGCCTTACTAGAAAGGATTCTTACAATCCAAATACATCCCAGATAGAATGTTGGGCTTAAAGTCAGGCAGAATGGAAGCAATATCATTTAACCAATATACACCTCTTAATGAATTCTTAAGGAGTTTCCTGGCAGAGATATTGATGAATCTAGCAACTGTGCCTTCCGGCTCTCTCCTGCGAATGTGTATGCTTCAAGGCCACAAAGACCTCTGGGCGTTCATCTCTGATGTAATATAAGCAATGAATATGGGAACCTGGTAACAGTTCTGGGTCTCTTAAATTAATCAAGTACCATCCACTCTTTCTATTGAACCCCATACGTCTTGCTCTTGCATCAGCATTAATTGTATGCTCGAGTCAGTAATTATTCTACACTGGTGTTTCTTAGCTCTATGGACATACCAATGCCAATACTGAACATCTGACGAGCCCTAGCCGGAACCCACCAACGTATATGCCCCTAATAGAGACAAATGCACCTAAGTGAATCGGTCACATACCCTGAAAATAGAAAGCAGGCTATGTATAGCATGCTATACCTTGGAAGACGGGTTAAGAAAAAAAAAACTTGGGGGGGTTAAAAGCTGGTCAAGAGCCTATTTGATGCAGATGAAACTGATGTATTTTTCTTTGATATACTGTAAATCATTTTGCCTATTTGCTACCTGATTAAGTCTTCAAGGAATTGTATGTACTATAATTTTTTTTTTTGGTTGAAAATTGCTTTATTTTTGGAATGTACGTCTGCTTGTGCTGTCAATAAAATTTATTAAAATAAAAAATAAAAAAAAGGTGTCACATTTGCAAAAGTTGGACCTACTGGCATTGTAAATGACAAAGCTATTAATTTCACTATTTTCAAAAACAAAACATAAATAAAAAATGTGTCATTTACAATACCAATAGCTCAAACTTTCCTAATGCGAGACCTATAGAAAAAAAAAAAGGAAGACGGGTTAAGGCTGACACGCATTTAGCTTTGAAACAAAGGAAGACTCAGGAAGAGGGGATAGCTATAGTACACAATGCCAGTGGCCCCGTACAATTTGGACTAAGATCGGTGGCTAAAGCATTGTACTGCTGTAAAATAGGATCCAGGACACAATTCAATTCTGAAATCTCAATTCTCCCGAGATTGCTAATTTATTATCCCAAAAGAAACCCTTGACATTTTACTGTTTAAGAAACGGTCAGAAATCAAGGCCCTCATTCACAAGAGGCTCTCGCCACCGGAGCATTACTTTTTATGCAACCCCGTCGTGCAGGCCTCTCAATCATAACTATGACGTGCCACAAAGCCAGGCGTGGCCACTACAGGTAAGAGCAGTGGGGCATGGGAAAGTAGGCATACAACGGGATAGGGAAAATATAATAAATAAATAAAACCACTTACCTTGCGCTCGCCGTACTTCTGACTGCGCAAGGTAAGTGGGGTTAAATATTTATTTTATTTTCCCTACCCCGTTGTATGTCGACTTCACCCACCCACCGGGTTACGGCCCAAAGCATTTACCAGTACCGGCCGCGCCTGCGCAAAGCCATCCTGCGTGGCTTTGCACGGCCTCATGGATATGAAGTACGGCAAGACAGTGCAAAGCACTGCTTTGACTTACTGTATGTCAAGGAGGAGAGCCACGGGCCGTTGCTGTGGGTGTTCACACTCAACACCCATGGATTTGACACTGCCTTAGATTTACAACGTCACGTAAACCAGGGGCAGCGCCATAAACGTATACCTCTCCAGAGCAGGCGTAAGAAGGAGAAATGTTTACATTTCTCCTAGTTTTTTTCTCTTTCCACATGTGCTGCATTATGCAGCACACTTAGAATGAGGAAAACACTTATTGTGATTGTTTTTGTGCAGGAAGGTTCCTCTTCTTGCACACAAACATTCCTGCCAACAACACAGACGCCCTTGCACCAAGATGCAAGGGTGCCTGCGTAGGCGCTCAGCTGCAAATTGTGCACTGGCTGAAACAACAGAAATGCACTTTGTCTTGTAAATACGGTGCATCCTCCCCTTTAAAATTGGCTTTGGGCAGCTCAGCAAAATGACTTACAGAGCTGCCCCATGCCAATTTTTTGTGAATAAGGTCCCAAGTGTGGAGAGCTTTACATGGTCCCAGTTTATAAAAAAATCCAAATACTTTGTGTAGAAAGGGCATCTTTTTTGTGGTCACCCCATTTTTCTCAGACTGGATATACTGGAATATGTGATTCCTAGCATAGCGAGTTCCCAGGGCATGCATTTCATCCTTTAAAACATGGTAACAGTTGTTCATTCTAATTGTCATAATTGACTTGAGTAAGGCCAGAGTAATATTGAGAAGTGGCATACTTTCTAGGGGCCTCATTTACAATATTTTGACACATGGCAGCGCAGCAAGCATTCCTGCTGCGCTGCCATGCGTCAAAATAAAAGGTCAGGAATGCGTTGTATCTACAAGATGCAGTTCATTTCTGTCCTTATCCCCCACAGGTGCACAAACAGCAGCTGTGCCCAAGCACATACACCCATGCTTTATTTTGCAAGGCTGCCTGTGCTGAGGGGATGATTGTTTTTGTGCAGGAAGAGACCTTCCTACACAAAAACAATAATTTATTTATTTTGATTTATTTATTTAAATTTATATGAGCGCAACAGCTACCCAACAAGGGTTTCCCGGCGCTATCAAGGAGTAGCAGAGTAGGAACAGTGTACTGGCCAAATAGCCAGGTTTTAAGTGACTTTCGGAAAAGGAGAAGGTCGGATTGCATGCGAAGAGAAAGAGGAAGAGCATTCCATAGTACCGGGCCCAGATAAAAAAGGACCGACCGCCCATGCGGGAAAGTCTGATCTTGGGCAATTGGAATTTCAACTGTGTAGCAGACCGAAGAGTGCGGGACGGTGCATAGGAGGAGGCTAGATGTTTGAGATAGCGGAGGGCTCTATTATGCTTAATGCGAAACATATAGGTTAGAGCCTTAAACCTAGTTTGTTTTTCTTATTCAGCAAACTGGAGGCCGAGGAGAATCTGGGGGCCAGGCACAGTGATTTTGCAGCTGAGTTTTGCACGCGCTGCAACTTGCGCATGACATCTTTATTAACTCCCAGATAGAGAATGTTACTGTAGTCCAGCCTCGAGGTGACAAAGGCCTGGACTACGGTTCTCTGGGTCGGGGCAGGCAGCATCCATACAATCGTCCTCAACCGTCTCAAGATGGTAAAGCAGGTAGCCACGACCTTGGCAGCCTGTTGGCGCATTGAAAGAGATTCATCAATGATGAAACCAAGGTTGCGGACCTGCGAGGAGGGCTGAGGAAGAGGAACCATTTCTGTAGGCAAATGTTTGGGGCCCCAGAGGCCTCTCTCCCTGCCCAGGACCAGAACCTCCGTTTTTTCACCATTCAGTTTTAAAAGATTGGCGTGCATTCATGACGCCACTTTATTTAGCCCTAACCTAAGGGCCGAGGGCTCTGAGGTTTTCCCTGCTGAAAGAGAGAAGATAATCTGGGTGTCATCAGCATAAGAAAAAAATCGACAACCCAGATTACTCTACAATAGTGGATAGGGTTCTGACATGAATATTAAATAACAAAGGGCTAAGTATCGAACCCTGTGGACCCCATAGGGTGATGAGTAAACCCCGGAATTGGCAATAGATGAAAGAAATGAAATCAGCCAATTTAAAGCGGCGCCCGTTACTCCGATGGATTGGAGGGATTGTATTAGTACGGCATGAGAGACCGTATCAAAGGCGGCGCTCAAGTCCAATAATACCAGGGCCACCGTATCTCCAGCATCTATATTTCTGCGAAGCATTTCGGTAACCCCTAAAAGTGTCGTCTCCATCGAATAGCCGGTCCTAAAGCCAGATTGGGAGGGGTGGAGAAGTTCGTTAGTTTTGACGAATTGGGATAATTGGATATTGATATGCCTCTCTAAAACCTTAGAAAAAGGTCTGTAGTTGGAGGCAAGTGCCGGGTCTGTGTTAGCTTTTTTCAATAGTGGAACCACCATTGCGTGCTTCCAGTCAGCAGGGACGGAAGATTCCATAAGAGAAGCATTGAGAAGTTGCAAGATGCGTTGGAAGGCTGGCTGTTAAATCTTTTGTAGTACCGAGATAGGGAGGGTATCGAGTGACTCGCTCTACTCTCTCGAGCCGAGTGGTCGCTCCCCAGTGTCTTGACGACACCTGGTATCGTTGTGCAGCGCCTCATTGCCATTTCCTGCATTCTGACTCGATTAGCGCTTTGTGCTCTGTAATCAATTGCATTGCCGCTTTTGCTCTGTTTTGTTTGTAACTGCCTGTGTAACTTTGGCTGTGCTTGCGCGTATCCACCAGCGCTCCGCTGCCATTTTGTTGACTGTTGTGGTCGGAGGATACCCGCCCCGTCTCCCAGCTGAGCAGCCCTCCCACATAGTATTTCCAGCGCTCCGCTCCCTCGCTTCGTTGTGACTCGCTCTACTCTCTAGAGCCGAGTGGTCGCTCCCCAGTGTCTTGACGACACCTGGTATCGTTGTGCAGCGCCTCATTGCCATTTCCTGCATTCTGACTCGATTAGCGCTTTGTGCTCTGTAATCAATTGCATTGCCGCTTTTGCTCTGTTTTGTTTGTAACTGCCTGTGTAACTTTGGCTGTGCTTGCGCGTATCCACCAGCGCTCCGCTGCCATTTTGTTGACTGTTGTGGTCGGAGGATACCCGCCCGCCTCCCAGCTGAGCAGCCCTCGCCCCTCCCCCTCCACTCTCCATATATGACAGTTCTTCCCGCGCGCAGCGTTTACGCGCAGCGACCGCGCCCAATCCGCGCCGAAGGTAAGCCCGTCTACGCCCGTCCGCGCCTGGACCGCGCCCAGCGCCAGACCCCCTGCCCCTCGCGCTGCGCTGCCCTCCCACATCACCTACGATGCCGCCACCCTCCTAGCCCTCAACCCCGGTCGCGCCCCCAACTGCGTCCAAGCCGCTCCTGGACACACTCATGGACCTTTCTCCTGCTACTCCTGCAAATTCAGCGGCACCGACAACATCTCCGCTACGACCACACCACAGATTCCCGACCCCAACCACCTACAATGCATCCTTCTCAACACCCGCTCGGTCCACAGGCACGCCATTGACCTATGGAACCTACTAGACACCATCTCTCCAGACGTCGCCTTCCTAACGGAAACATGGATGAACGCTTCCTCCGCCCCAGACATCACCATTGCCATCCCGGAAGACTATAAGATCACACGCAAGGACCGTACCAGCCACACAGGAGGAGGCATCGCTATCGTCCATAAGAAATCAATCCGCATCTCAACCAGCTCTGACACCAACCTCGCCAACTCCGAACACCTTCACTTCCAAATACACATCGACCCCAAGACCACACTCAGAGGCACCCTCCTCTACAGACCACCAGGACCCCGCGCAAAATTCAGTGAAGACATCACGGACTTCATCACTCCACACGCGCTCCCCTCCAAAGACTACATCCTTCTGGGAGACCTCAACTTTCACCTCGAAAAGATCAACGACCGCAACACCACCACCCTCTTGGACAACCTCGCCAACCTCGGACTTAAACAACTAGTCACTTCCCCCACCCACATCGCAGGTCACACACTCGACCCCATCTTCACCTCCAGCAATCATGTCTCCTTCAGCCACACTACGGATCTCCTCTGGACTGACCACAGCTGCGTTCACTTCACCTACAACAAGCCAAAACCCACCAACCACCTCCAACCAACTCTGCACAGAAACTGGAACAAGATCACCACCGACCAGATCTCCGCATCGCTCCTTCTAAACACCCCAGCCCACTCTTCTAACCCAAACCAAGCCGCCGCCAACCTCACCCTATGGCTATCCAACACCGTCGACACCTTAGCACCACTGAAAATACGTCAAAGCAAACCTGGCAGCAAGAAGGCCTCATGGTTCAACGATGATCTTAAGAAGTCCAAGAAACTCTGCCGCTCCCTTGAAAAGGCCTGGAAAAAAGACCCAACCACTAGCACCAAGGACGCCTTCAAAAACGCCACCCGCACTCACCACCGACTAATCCGAAAGGCCAAGAAAACAGCATTCAAGGATCAACTTGACAACAACGCCCACAACAGCAAGGAACTTTTCAACATCGTCAAGGAATTTTCCAACCCCTCAGCCAACTCCAATGACATCACCCCCTCTCAAGCCCTCTGCGACTCCCTAGCCTCATTCTTCCACAACAAGATTGCAGACATCCACAACAGCTTCGACAACCAACCCGGAGACCAACCCACCCAACCATTTGCTGAACACTCTCCCCCCGTGAACACCCTCAACGACTGGAACCCAATCTCCACTGAGGACACAATCCGCCTGATGAATTCCATCCACTCAGGATCCCCCACAGACCCATGTCCTCATCACATCTTCAACAAAGCAGACTCCGTCATAGCACCGCACCTCTGAGACCTCATCAACTGCTCCTTCAACTCCGCCACCTTCTCGGAAAGCTGGAAACACGCTGAACTCACCGCCCTTCTGAAAAAACCCACAGCGGACCCCACCGAACTCAAAAATTACCGCCCCATTTCGCTCCTTCCATTCCCGGCCAAAGTCATCGAGAAAGCCGTCAACAACCAGCTCGCCGCTTTCCTCGAAGCCAACAAATCCCTCGACTCCTCACAATCTGGCTTCCGAGCAAAACACAGCACTGAGACCGCCCTCATCGCAGCAACAGACGACATTCGAACTCTATTGGACAATGGAGACACAGTCGCCCTCATCCTCCTCGACCTCTCAGCAGCATTCGACACAGTTTGCCACAGCACCCTGTTACAACGCCTCAATAACATCGGAATACAAGGAAAAGCACTTGAATGGATCACCTCGTTCCTCACCGGAAGAACCCAGAGAGTCCGCCTCCCACCATTCAAGTCCGAGGCCACTGAAGTCATCTGTGGCGTACCTCAAGGATCCTCACTCAGCCCCACCCTCTTCAACGTTTACATGAGCCCCCTCGCGGCCATCGCCCGCCAACACAACCTCAACATCATCTCTTACGCAAATGACACTCAACTAATCCTTTCTCTCACCAATGACCCCAGCACCGCCAAAACTAAACTACACGAAGGAATGAAAGAAGTTGCCGAATGGATGAAACAAAGCAGTCTGAAACTGAACTCAGACAAAAAAGAAGTCCTCATCTTAGGTACATCCCCCTCTGCATGGGACGACTCTTGGTGGCCGGAAGCCCTTGGAAAAGCACCCATCCCGACAGACCACGCACGGAACCTAGGCGTCATCCTGGATTCTTCACTCTCAATGAACAGACAAGTCAGCGCCGTTTCCTCATCCTGCTTCAACATTCTTCGCATGCTCAGAAAAACATTTCGCTGGATCCCCACCAAAACAAGGAAAACAGTCACCCATGCTCTAGTCACGAGCCGACTGGACTACGGAAACACCCTCTACGCAGGTACTACCGCTAAACTCCAGAAGAAACTCCAACAAATCCAAAACGCCTCAGCCAGGATCATATTAGACATCCCGCTCAACGAACACATCTCTGGTCACCTGAAAGACCTCCACTGGCTACCCGTCAATAAGAGAATCACCTTCTGACTGCTAACCCACGCACACAAATCACTCTACGACATCGGACCAGAATGCCTCAACTCACGACTATCCTTCTACACCCCCTCCCGCCAACTTCGCTCTTCCAGCCAAGCCCTTGCCACTGTACCTCGCATCAACAAGACCACCATGGGAGGTAGATCCTTCTCATACCTGGCTGCTAAAACATGGAACTCACTCCCCGCTTACCTTCGCCTCACCCAGAACCACCTAGCATTCAGAAAGCAACTTAAAACGTGGATATTTGACAAGTAATCCTCCTCCCATTTCTAAGCGCCTTGAGACCCTCTGGGTAGGTAGTGCGCTATATAAATTCTCTGACTTGACTTGACTTGACTTGAGTGGAGATTCGGAGTGAATCTTATTGAGCGGTAGTTTGAGCATTGTCATGTCAAGAAGTGGCCAGGAGTTGAGTATATTTCCCTGGTCAGAGGTGGGGGCCATAGGGCGAACGGGCAGGGGGCTAGGTAGAACCGGAGTTGAGGCAGACATAGAATTTGAAGGGAGGGTGGTGTCTCCTAATGCAGAGTATATTTTTTCCACTTTATTCAGAAAAAACTGATCAAGATCTTCGCACTGCATTGTATTAAGACTGGGGGGAACCTGCAGGGTAGCTGCACCCGCGAGGTCTTTAACCATCTTGAAAAGGGTTATTGGACAGTTGTTAGCCCCTATAATGGTGGAAGAGACAAAGTTGGCGCGAGCAGACCTACAATGGGAATGGTACGCCCTTTTTGCTGACATATATGCAGCTTTAGCATCAAATGCATAGGCCTTACTCCACCGTCTTTCCAAGTTTTTGCATTTGTTTTTTTCCTTTTTTAGTTCCTCAGAGAACCAGCGGGCGGGGGCGGTGGTTGTTTAATTTCCTAGAAGAGACCGAAAGACATGTATCCAATGCAGATTGAATCCAGCATTGAAAGGCAACAAAATCAAGGGCAAATATGTTTTTGAAGGTGGGCACGATGATAGAGAGAAAAAGATTAAGTTTGGCCATATCCAGATCTTTCCAGTTTCTAATTTTTTTTTGTGCTGTTGTTTCATTTATGCGAAGGGCAAGGTGCAGCAAGTGAAAAACTCACTAAAAAGTGGTCAGACCAGCGCAGGGGAGTGGCAGCTGGGCAGTGAAGGCAAGGTATATTGGGAAAGATAGGGTCAAGCAAGTGGCCAGCTTTGTGGGTGGGACCCGAATTATGAAGTAGGATATTCATAGCAGCCAAGTCGGAAATAAAAGTGCTGCTACTCGTGCAGTCAGGGTCTTCCAAATGGAGGTTAAGATCCCCTAGAATTGTGAAATTGGCCGCACTGAAGAGAAAAGGGATTATAAAGTCAGGGAAATTTATAGCCCATGGGCCAGACGGCCCAGGCGTGTGGTATAGGAGTGTCCCGGAGAAGGAAAATGAAGGTGTCAAACATAGTTTAAAAAGCCTTTCTCTCTTTCTATGCGTGCCTCATAATGCAGCCTGCATAGAAAGAGGAAAAAACAAGGAGACCTAAAATATTTTCTCCTCGTTGCACCTTCTCAACCCTCCCCTGGGGAGGCAAAGGATTCTGAAGCACTCCCAGGTTTACACAATTTTGTAAATCTGGGAATGCGTCACATTCCATGGATGGTGCGCGGGAACACCCATAGAACGCCCCTTTCATGCAGCGTTATGCCTGAAAGGGAAACATAATGTCAAGGCATGAAAAGTCACACAGGGTGATTTTACGTGGCCTTGTAAACATGAGCAAGCCCATTGCCCTACCGGTGCGTCAGTAAAAGTGACGCACCAGCGGCTCAATGGGCTTGTAAATATGCCCCTAGGTGTGGGCAGCAGTGTAGCTTAACACCACCCACATTTTTACTTTAACAACATGGCGGTGGGACTTCTATTACGGGCCGGAATGATTATTGAACAATAACTGCAGACTCCACAGCCCAACGTGAACTGTGACATTTGGAAAGCCTACTTTTTGCACTGGCTTTGTCAGCCATTAGTAGTGCATTGAACCCTGCATGACCCTGGGACACAGCCTATGAAAGGGGATGTGTGCCCACTATTGGAACAGCCAACTTTGGAATAGATGTTGCACAAACATAGGAAATAGTTAGAAAACAATCATCTGCACACTGTTGTTAAATGTATCAAACATGAAACAGGGGGGTGAACATAGGTCTTTGTTAAATCTGCTGCAAATATGATTTTGCTTAAAGTTGCTCCCCTATGGTTGAACCTTGGATAGTCATTAAAACAGATACAGCCAGCTCCACTTCCTCCAGGGACATTATTCAACTGCCCCAGTTCTGCTGATTAGGTATGACATGCCTCTTTGTGGAAGAGCAGAGCCTTGGTCTGCCAGCAGAAATCTGAAAAGAAGACAATGGAAGGTTAATTAAAGAGCTTCCAAGCCCATTTCAGTTTCAATGTCAGGTAGTGAAGGGACGACGGATGGGCACCACAAAGGACAGACAGGAACTCCCAGGGAAATACATTGTGAAAATATAATCCTATAATCCTATTGCTTTGACGTCAGCGTCTTTTTGCATCTGTATACTACAATATACTGTAATATATTTTATGATCAAATGTGAATGCTATTTTCTTATCAATCTCGAGTGTCTTGTAGTCTCAACACGCCTGATAAGTTTGATGATTACAGTAGACCGAAATGACATTTTATTGAAAGTATTACACTGGCACATTTCTAGCATCTCGAGTAAAGTGTAGCCTCTTTTCTGACGTTGACAACCGGAAGCACGATATTTAGATTTTAATTGGGCTGAGGTTCTGTTTGGCGAGCATTTACTCAGCTAGGCTCGTGTGCTGACTACGCTAGATTTTAAAGATCCCGTTCTTGTCACTTATTTTAAAATTTAATTTTGGTAGTTTTACCCTGGTTTTAATACCCCGCGCGCATACTTGCATAATAAATTGGTTCCTCACCGCTACTTTGGCGGGCCGGTCCCTCGTGCTCAGGATTTGGTGAGCGCCATCTTGGGTGGGTGCAGGAAACGCAGGACACTCCCGCGCTCTAGCAGTCAGGAGGACTGGCTAGAGACTGATGCCGGGAAGTGCTTAAAAGTAGGTAGGAGGCAGGCTCTTCCTGTTTGGCGAGCATTTACTCAGCTAGGCTCGTGTGCTGACTACGCTAGATTTTAAAGATCCCGTTCTTGTCACTTATTTTAAAATTTAATTTTGGTAGTTTTACCCTGGTTTTAATACCCCGCGCGCATACTTGCACAATAAATTGGTTCCTCACTGCTACTTTGGCGGGCCGGTCCCTCACGCTCAGGATTTGGTGAGCGCCATCTTGGGTGGGTGCAGGAAACGCAGGACACTCCTGCGCTCTAGCAGTCAGGAGGACTGGCTAGGGCTCTACTTAAACCGAGCACGATGACGCGCAGCGTGTGCACGCAGCGTGATCGCTGCAGCCACGCCGGAGTCACGCCAGAGTCCAGCCCATCTGCGCCCGTCCGCGCTGAGGACGGGCTGGACGGCTGGACTACTGGTCAAGATAAGGTAGGTTCCAATCCTTTTAAATATTCCCTACAGGATGTACTACGTCTCAAACCCACACCAGCCCCCTGTTTCCATCGGTACAATCCCTGAAGATTTCCCAATATCCCTGGATTGTGCTTGCTTTCAGGTAGACGTGGAGGATTCCAACTTATCCTTCCCTCCCACTCCTCCGGAGTCTTGCCCTCTACCGGCACTCGATGGGCCGAGCGAAAATTGTTTACTTCTTAATGCTCGCTCACTCATTAAGAACAATATTGTTTTTAGGGAGCTTGTTTTAAATAGGAAATCATCTTGGGTTTTTATTACCGAGACCTGGGCTAAAGACTCTTCAGGCCCTGATCTTGTGGAAGCGGTCCCTGAGGGCTACTGCTTAACACGACAGGACAGAATAGGCCGTGTTGGTGGTGGCCTGGCTATTCTGTACCAAGACAGGTTTCATTGCCATACTATACCTCTCTCCGACCCTAAGGATGTGTTCCAAGTATTATATTTTTCCCTGTCTGACTCTTCCAACCCCGCGTTCAATGGGATTTTGCTCTATCGTCCCCCCGGCCCTAGAGCAGATTTTGGGCTGAAATTGATGCAGGTACTGGAACCCTATTTCGGCCGACAAAATCTCACTATTCTAGGTGACTTCAATTTTCACCTAGAGCTGCTGGAGGCCCATGACACCATTTCCTTACTGAAAGTTATGTCAGCCTGTGGACTCACCCAATTGGTGAACGGTCCCACCCATCGAGCGGGGCACACGCTCGATGGAATTTTTTTCTAACGATCAGAGGTTGACAGTCACCAACCCCTTCCATCTCTCATGGTCGGACCATCTGGCCGTTCCCTTTAATATGACCCATCTGATCCAGGACTCTATCAGAAGGGTCCCGAGTACTATGGAAGTACGAAGGAACTTCAAAAACATCAGGGAAGATTCTTTCCATCCGTGGATATCTAGCCTGTCCACTACTCAGGAGACGGACGCTTCTTCAGCGGTCCTACAATATGAAAAGACAATCTCGGAGGCCCTGGATGAACTGGCTCCAGCTAGGTCTTGCTATTCAGCCAGGAAAAGACCTTCAGCTCCCTGGTTCTCAGAACAACTAAGGCTCCGTAGACAGGAAGTAAGGAGACAGGAACGCCTATGGCACTCTAGCTGGGCCCCTAAGGTAGAGAAGCTCATAAGGTCTTGCTTAAAAATTACAAACTGGAAGTGATTAAGACCAAGCAAGAATATTTCACGGCCCTCACATCCTCACTCTCATCTCCTAGAGAGCTCTTCAGGATTGTTGACTCTCTTACCTCTCTCCAGACCCCAGACCCTGTGGTTGCCTCTCAGGAACTCTGCAACAAGATAGCTTCCTTCTTTCAGTCAAAAATTGCGGACATTTATATTGCTCTGGAGGCTCAAAGATTCTCTACCGCTGTGCCTTCGGTGCCCGCTGTCTTGGAGCCTAATGGTGCAGAACCATCTTGACTTCTGGGTCTGGAATCCTTTCCTCCTCTCTCTTGCCAGGATCTTGAGATCCTGCTCAACAAAACCAAATCTGGCTCTCCGCTAGATGTTTGTCCGTTAAAGATCCTTAAGCAGTGCAGAGAATCCCTCCTTCCCCCATTGGTTGACATCATGAACAGGGCGATGAAGGAGGGCATTTTGCCCCAGCAGTGGAAAAATGCTGTGGTAAAACCTCTGCTCAAGAAGCCCTCTCTTGACCCTGGGGTATTAAAAAACTTTCGCCCCATTTCACTGCTCCCGGCTCCCGCGAAGATGTTAGAAGCCCATCTCAATAAACATCTTGCTGCATTCGTGGAGAGCTCGGGCTGTTTGGATCTTTCCCAGCATGGATTCAGGCGGGAACATAGCACCGAGTCTGCCCTCACCATAGTGCTCGACAACATCTGCACACGGGTTGATGAGGGACAGACCTCCCTCCTGATCCTCTTAGATCTCACGGCTGCCTTCGATACCCTATCCCCCTCGGTGCTAACATCTCGACTGAGGGAGATTGGGGTCCGGGGGGCGGCCCTGGGACTCCTTTCCTCTTTTCTTGATCATAGAGAGCAAAGGGTGATGCTGGGTCCGTTCCTATCTCCATCCCTGTCTGTGCAATGTGGGGTCCCGCAAGGGTCAACGCTTAGTCCTACCCTTTTTAACATTTATGTGACCCCCCTTGCCATACTTATTAGATCTTTCGGGATGGAGGTAGTCTCCTATATGGATGACACCCAGATCCTCGTCTCTCTCTCCCAGTCAGTTACGTCGACTGCCGCCAATTTTAGATCTTGTATGGAGGCAGTCGGCCAATGGATGATTCACAATTCATTGAAACTGAATGGGGAGAAGACTGAGGTGATGGTGTTTGGAGGAAAGGAAGAGATCTGGTCTGCTGAGTGGTGGCCGAACTCACTGGTGCCTGCCCCGATCCTACCTCCTCAGCAAAAAATCTGGGGGTTATGATCGAACCCACCCTTAGTATGTGCCAACAGGTCAACAGGACTGTATCGACCTGTTGGGGGATCATCCATATACTAAGAAAAATCAGGCACTATTTGTCCCTTCAGGCAAGAAAGCAACTGGCCGTTGCACTTCTGGGCTCTCGACTGGACTATTGCAATGCGCTGTATGCTGGACTGAATAATAGTCAGCTACAGCGCTTGCAGGTGGTCCAGAACGCGGCAGCGAGATTTGATCTCGACTTACCTAAACGTGCCTCTGCCACCGATGCCCGGAAGCAGCTCCACTGGCTTCCCGTCGTGGACCGTATCCTCTTTAAGTCCATGTGCATGGTGTATAAAGCCTTAGCTAAAACCAGCCCTACGGGCATTGGATCTATCCTGTCTCAGTACAATCCCGGCAGGAATCTTCGTTCCTCACATAAACTTCTTCTCTCTGTGCCTCATGTCAGGAAGACAAGATGGGGGGGCAAGGCCTTTTCCAATCTGGCCCCAAAATGGTGGAATACTCTCCCTCTTGAAGTAAGGTTCCGCCCCACTCTCCAAGCTTTTAGATCTGCTCTAAAGACCCATCTCTTTGTACGCGCATACCTGTAGTGGTGCTCTGCTAACTTTTTGATCTGTTTTGATAGGCGCCTTGACACCTTCGGGTTTAGTTTGCGCGATACAAATTGCATAATAATAATAATAATAATAAATTGCGAATTCGTTTGTGCTCAGCCTCCAATTTGTAACCGCCGCCATTTTGTGTTGCCCTCACTCAGGCAGCATGGCGAGCGCAATGTTTTTGCTTATTTCTGCATTTACGTGTCAGGTGGCTTCTTCGCCCTTGTTTACTAACGAGTGTCAGGGTCTGGCCGAGTACACTAATTCCTGTCTGAGCTGATTAATCCCCGTCCGGACTATTTGTTGGTTCACACCATTCTTTCCTGTAGGTTATCTTACCTGCTGTCCTTCGCTACACGTCTCATGCATTCTCCTGTTTCACAACTGTCCTTTTAGAGTATACAACTGTGTTTTCTCTGCTCGTAAACTGAATTGTGTGGATTCGCTTGTAATTTACTCAAGGGGTCGAGTGACAAACATAATCACGAGAACTTGGGTTACTTGAGACCTAAAGCATTGTCTATAACATTTGCCCATGTCTCATGCTCTTGTGTGTTTGTATTTTGCATTGTATTGTACCGTATATAAGCCTGTGTGCCACGGAGGTAAGTCGCAGTCTCTTTTGAACCTCGTTATATCAACGACTTCTAAGACCACTGTACTAGCTGCAGCTAATAAATACGATCTTCTACGCCAGACGAAGAGTCCATGTCTCTGTATTTGACAAGGCAGGTGAATTCTGGGGATTTAGGGCGTATCCTGCGCCGCCGAGCCTAAAGGCTACGGTTCTCCAACTGGCGCCCAACGTGGGGCGACTTCAGCGGTAGCATTTGAGCCCGAGGGTCGTGAGGAGCCCCGTAAGAAAATTCCGGAGGAAGCGCACCACGTGACCGAAGGTCTTTTACAACGCAGCTACTCCTTTCTGACGGCTGCTGACGACTGCTTCTCTGACTGCCGCCCTGCCTTGGACCCTTTGATGACGTTTGGTAAAGCGAGACGATAGACGGACCTTCGCTGTTGTGGGACGATTCTTAGTTAAGTATTTGGTGGGTCGCTCCCACAAACTTTGTTTTTGTTTTTAGTTTTTATTCAGTTGTTGCAATACCTGAAGCCAAGGGGTGAGTACGTTTGTGCTGTTTTATTAATTCATACCCCTTGTTGTTTGTGAGCAGTCTAGAGAATTAACGATGCCTGGACTGAGTAAGTTTAAAAGAATTTGTTGTTTAGGTTGTACAAGGGATTCCCAGTTAGAGGATTCATGTCCGATTCCTCAAGTTGGAAGTCCCACTTATGAGCTCTATTCGAAACATGGTATTGGTCCCATTACCTTTAATGAGACATGGGTCCGATACAAGAAAAATAGTGGAGTTTTAAGATGGCCCCAAAATGGTAGTTTTGACCCCACCATATTATATCATTTGGAAGCGATTCTGTTTAGAAGAAAAGCCCAGCAGGCAATGTTTGACTCTTTCCGCCTTTGGCGTAAGGAAGCCAAACAGAAAGAAATTAAGCAAGCAAAAAAAGATAAGAAATGTCAATTATACAGGCTGCGCAGCAGTTTAAAAATAATGAAGTAGATGGTGCGAATGAGAAACTGGAAAGACAACATTGCATGGCGATAGATCGATGCTATCCGATGTTGCCTACTTCCCCTTCAGATAAAATTAAGGAATTGGAAGAAGATTCCCTAATGTCTTGTTTATAGAATTCACCTCCGCCCTATGCCCAAACTCCTAATGTACCTCCATTACCCCCTCCTGCTGTTCAACAAGTGGTTGCTCCATTTCCGGTTGTTCAGCAACTGGTTCAACCTACTAATGTTCCCTTGACTGCCTCTGCTCCGCCTTCACATTCTGTAATTCAGCCCCCACCTTCTCTACAGTCCCCTGGTCCTGTTTCTCAGCCAGCTACGTTTCAGTCTCCATTGCCTTCTACATCTGTAATGCCTCCTATTCTCTTAAGGGATTCTCCTACCTCACAGAGGAGAATAGCAGATGCTGTCTCGAGCTTCTTTTCTCCTCTTCTTGGGTCTTTAAATTTGTCTCCAGCTTTCTCTAGATGACAATCTCATTGTCAACTTCCTCTTACGGACGAGAAAGTAGTTTTGGGATCTCTTGCTCGTAAATGGATTGAGAAAGGATTAGAATATAGTACAGAGGACATTATGAGTTCTTTTCATCAGTAGGTGGAGCCCACTGAGAGATATGTTTTTAAAGTTATGTGCCAATCTCTTATTAGAGGATGGGAATATATGGAGCTAGATTCAGTTCCTTTGGAGTTACTGAAGTTACAAGCTGATTTTGATGAAGGTTTTATTGTAGGACCGCAAGTTGCAGACGCAGTGAATAAACTCGTTGTGTTTCGGGCCATGTTTTTGTCCCTGACTCTTTCTGAGACTGATTTCGTAAAAAGACAGGGTATTAAGAATTATCCGATGCGTGAAGTTCCTCCCGTATGGAGAGAAGCCGTAGTTGGTCGACCTCGTGTCCCTGCCCATTTCCAGCGTATATGGGTCCACGAACCCTGGAAAAGGTCTGAAGTATTGGCACTTAAAAAGACTCTCCCGGACCCCCATAAAAATCCTGCTGGGTATTATAAAGAATTGTCTCAAACAGTTGAGGCTTGTATTCTGAATTTGGCTGATATTGATATGTTATTTGGGAATGTTGATCCGCAAGCATTATGGGCACGAATTCGTAGAGAGAATAATGTTGCTGAATTAGGTGGTGATTGGGCTGCTATTAGAGCCGCCGATGCAGGTCAAGTGGGTGGTGTGAAACCCGATGATCTGATTACTGCCTTACCTGGCAGAATAATTGAATTGATGAAGACAATGATGCCTGCGGTGCGAGTAAATTGGGATAAGCTGGCCGCATGTAAGCAGAAGAAAGACAAAAGCGTTTTGGATTTCTTCACTCATTTCGAAGAGACGTTTATTCACCATAGTGGTCAGGATCTGAGTGTAGAGGGTGGTCAGCGATTGTTCGTGGATAAGTTTGTAAATAATTTGCCTCCCGAATTATCGAATAAATGAAAGAGTTCTGAAAGTGCATGGGCTGTTTCTTCCCCTGCTAAAATATTGGCTACTGCACAGTATTATGAGAATAGAGATAAGGAGGAGAAAGAGAAACAAGAGAAGAAAAATAAAGATCTGAAAACAAAGGTTCTTTTGCAGCAGGCTTATCCTCCACGTCCTGCACAGTCTCAGTTTTCTCAACCTCCACAGATTCAGAAGGTGTTCCAGAAGCCTGAGTCTTTTGTACCGCGATCATTGGTAGGTCCTAATCAATGTGCGTACTGTAAGGAAGAAGGACATTTTAAGAATAATTGTCCGATTTTGTTGCAGCGTAAAAATGGGATCTCTGCTCCACGAGGTTGTGGTAATTTTCAGTCAGGATCTAGAGGTAGAGGACGAGGTGTGTCCTCTTAGGAGCAGCGTTCTTTCCCTCATCTGCTACGAATTTCTTTGATCAGCAGAGAGTCCAGTCTGCGCAGTATTATAACCACTTCCCTGCTAATGACAAGGTCAACTCGTCATGGGTTTTACCTGCCCTGTGCTTATGACGAGTTGACCTTGTCATGAACAATGGAAAATCTGTTACTTCAGCACCCAGCGGGAAAACCCCTTAGCAGCCAAGGTGATAATGATGATTATCGTGTTGAAGATGGGATTGAAGATTTCCATACTGAATAGGACAGCCAAGGACGAAGTAAGGGAGTTGTGTCGATTCCAGTAGATCAAAAAGGACCGTATGTTACTGTCAATGCTATGGGTGTTTCAGAGCCGTTTCTTTTGGATACTGGTGCGATGAGAAGTTCTATTATTCATTCTAAGCTCCCTGGGGCACCTTTGTCTGGCTTAATAAATACTTCTGTAGGATTTTCTGGTGCCCCGGTTCGTAATCCAGTTTCTTGTCTCTTACCTGTTTCGATTGGTCCCTATGAATTAGATGCTTCTCTTATTCTGACAACTGGTTGTGGTGAGAATTTGTTGGGTTTGGATTTGTTGAAAAGGCTACATGCAACATTGTACTGTTCTTTTGTCAACCAGAACAACTGTGCACTCTCGTATGGGACTTAGCCCATATGAAGTGGTATTCGGACGCCCAGCTAATGTTTGGGGTGTCCCTCGTCCCAGGAAATACTTGGAGATACCATATCCTTTGTTAATTGACTACTTGCATGACTTGACTGCTAAACTGAGTGTTATTCGCCAACAGGTGCAAAGTGCTTTGCCAGAGCCTTCCACAGACCCAGGTCACACCATATTGCCCGGTGACTGGGTCTGCGTCAAGAATTTTCAGTGGATTAAGAACTTGGAGCCTCGCTGGTCAAAGCCTAAACAATTTCTGCTTGTCACTTGCACAGCTGTGAAAGTGGTCGGCAACAAAAATTGGGTTCATGGCATGCACTGTAAGAAAGTGCCTCTGCCATTACCCTTTGCCCAGTGGATTCGCAGTGGCATAAGAGAATCAGAATCTGCAGCGATCCCTTGTTTTGTGCCTTTTAGTGACGCTCAAATTTATGGAACCCAGTCTGAGAAAGCTGATGACGACATTCTTCAAGCCGCTGTGCCTGAGCATCTTCAAATAGACACTACCAATCCAGAAACGTTATTCAAGGACCAGACTGTGCCGAGCAAAACACACTACATTTTAAGATCGAGAGTTGGCCAGAAGAATTGAACACTTTGACATTTCTTTTTTTGCTTTTAACCAGAGACATTTCTTTTTTGATAACACAATGATTAATGACAAATTCAATAACTAAATATTTGGATATAAAAAAAATGGGGGAAACAAAGAGAAAAGCACCATAGACAAGGGCTCTGAAAGAAGTGGATCAGCCTATTTTTATAATTTCAACAAAAGAATGGTTGGAATTTGATGGTCTTATGGTGAGGTATTGTATCCAAATAATTAGTTTATGACATTACAATTGTACATATAGTCGTGAGCGTGTGTTGTGTATGAGAGAATGAGTGATGATTGAGTGATGAGTGGAAATGTTGATCAACTTGGTATGTTAGGATGTTGTCTTATTGAATTTGTCATTAATCATTGTGTTATCAATGTTTGTTTTAAGAAAATGTCATTTTTAGGAATAGTGGTCCTTGTATTGTTTGTGTTCGAAATCTTGTTGAATTTTTGGTAAACTTTGAACCAACTAATTCTTTTCAAAACATTTTTTAATCTATGAACTGTGTCACTGTCCCGCATCAGTTTAACTCTTTGCGTGTAGGAAATTTCTTTCAAATATAGATTACAGTACTGGCTTTCTGGTTGTTTAGTTGTTCTGTATTTGACAAGGCAGGTGAATTCCGGGGATTTCAGGCGTACCCTGCGCCGCCGAGCCTAAAGGCTACGATTCTCCAGGGCCAGTGAGGAAATATAAATTTTATGGTCAAGTTGTGTTCCCTAGCGCGTACCCCACCGTCTCCATGTACGAGTTAAAGTGCATGTAACTTCCCTCCTGTACCAGCTATGAAGACGCAAATACATTTGCGTCCAACGTCAACATGTCCTCTTTCAGACCCACCCTGAATGGGTTGAATGGTCCGTTCCTAAGTATGCTATGCCAACGTCTTTTTGTAGTGTACTTCTCCGTTTTTCAGCTCTAGCTGAGTAGGCCCTGAATTTCTGCCACCGAGCCTCTTTTCTGGCTTCGGATTCCAAGGGCCTCTGCCCAGGCTGCCTCTGTACCCGTGAACTCTGACTTACTTTCAGCGCGACCTCTCGCGCTCAGCTCAGCCTGCTGCCTGCCAAGATTGACTATAACCTTCGAGTTATCTGTTCCGCTCCCCGAAAATACATTCCTGCCTGCTAGCTTCAGTAAACATCCCTCTTCAGCTACAGGGCCAAAGGGCCGACCTGTCTCTGTGCAACTAATTCAAGTAATTCATAGCCCTTGTTGCCATGCTCCCATGGAAGGCCCATGCCCCCACGCTTCTCATACAGACACTCAGGCGCTTATACACGCACTCACAGTTAGTATAGAATAGCTTCTGCCCTAGAGACCTTTCCGTCCAGATAGCTCAGTTCCTAAACACCAGATATCAGATATGATAGAAGCACAAGTTGATCTGACATGCCAGACTTCTGTCTCTTTCCGTTGGTGCAAATGTCAAGCCCCCTGCACCCTCCAGTTTTACGTCCATCACACGTCATGCAGCTGCGCGCGCATCCAAGCTTCCAATTTCTGCTGACATTGCAACATTTCTGTTAGTGCCACCCCTTTTGTGACACCTACCTGTGACGTTTCTAGCACACACCTCTAGTTCACGCCTTCTGATTACGTACTTGTAACACGTGTATACTGTTATCTTGTCTTCTCTCAGCTGTTACGCCTACTATAATTGTTTCATATGATATGAATTAAGTATATAAGCTATGTAATGTAATAAAAGAACGCTCTATCCCTTCTGACACCCCTGTGGTGGTCAGAACATGATATCCTGGTCTTGACCATTCCTTTTTGAGGAATAAAACCCCTAAGAACTCTAACACCACGGACTCTGTTTCCTTTCTTTCCGACTTGAGTTATTATTGATTAAGTACTTACCTGCATAGAAATTAAGAGAGTAAATTAAATTATTTACGTCATTTTGGCGCCCGAACAGGGACCCCTCCCCCACCTCACGCGCCGGTTGGTGCATTTGCAAGCTGTGTCCCCTGCCATCAGTTAGATGGAACTACGCGTACCGGCAGGATTTCCTGCATCTCCCTCTGACCCACGGAGGTGACGAAGACTGCGATCAGTACCCAGACGAGGCGGTGAGGAGTGCGGAGGATCCCGACCAGAGCCTAGCCGAAAGAAGCAAGGTCCGAGGTGTCAAGAGGCCCACCAGGTTTCCGAAGTTTTCCGAAGTTTTCCGAAGTTTTCCGAAGTGTCGAATCGAGTCCAGTCGAGTTTTCCGAGGCCTTCTGTTTCTGTGCTTCCCGGTGAGTACCATTGCTGGGACGTATCTAGACGGGTTTGGGTACACAAGTCCGGTCTGCACTGTTTTTAGGCAGTGTATCTGTACTGTTTAGCAGTATATCTAGTATTCTGAATTTCTGAATTTCTGCACTGTTACACCAGTGTATCTGTACTGTTTAGCAGTACATCCAGTATAGGGGGTAGTCATCTATGTCTCAAATGTCCTTTTTTTTGTGATTAATGTCGTGGTATGAATGTGAATGTGACCGTTTTTAATGTGAATTATTGTGTTTCTTGTACAATTAGCTGTACCCAGTATTAAGTAAACTAAGGATTGAGCATTCAGTACTAAGTAAGCAAAATGCCGTTTTTCAACAAGTTAAAGCAGATAGGAACTCGGAAAGGGATACTAGAGGAAGAAATTCCTATCCCCCCTAGGGACACTCCAGGTAACTTTATGTACCATAAGCACGGCATAGATGCCATATTGTATCTAGACTTATGGACTGACTATACTAAACACCTAGACGAAAGACACAGATGGCCCGTTAACGGAACATGGGATGCCGAGTGCATCATGAAGGTAGAGGAAGCACTATGGAAAAAGAAAGCCAGACAATCTCAGAAAGACGCCATAGAATTTTGGCGTAAGGAATCACATAAGCGTGCTGAAAGAGCACTCCGTAGAGAAGACAGACTTAAAGAATCAGAGAAAGTCCAAGAAAACGAACTAGTTACCGAGGGGATCCGAGTAAAAACTGAACAGATAGACCGCGCACGACATAATATGGTAAACGGTATGTATCTTGCGGCCGAGGGTACACCTGAGGCCCTATCAGAAATACCGAAAAACTTACCGCCACCACTGATCCCAACTAAAGTAATGCATAAGACTACTAAAGATATATTCCTAAATTCTTATCTAGAGGATGTAGCACCGGCTTACACCAATCTGCCTGTTCGCACCCCGCCCCCAGATCATGTTCCGCCAGTACCGCGACAGACCTCTCCCGTTCCGCCAGCCCCGCCACTTCCCGCACCCAAAATAGATCTACCGAAACAACGTCTACCTGATCTAACTAAACGACAAATTCAAGTTCAGATACCGACTCCACAGGGAGATACTGCACAAGCCTCCGCTTCAGGAGGTGCAACCGCGGGTCCTCGGACCCCGCCATTGACACACAGATTAAATCTCAGGGATATGCAGAGTCCTCTCACGTTCAGGTCACCCCGCTTTGACGCATTTAAAGAAAACCTTTCAGTTTGCAGATACGATCCAGTACCCGGAAAAGACGACCTAATGATATTGGCATCACTACGGTTAAGATCTGCTACTGATATCTTGCTATGTTATGTAGGAATGAAGGATCGTCTGGATAGAATATATGAGTTTGTTCAGACAGGGAAAGACCCTGACAGTATTAAGCAGGCCATGGAGAAACAGAAAGTTGACATTCAAGCACAGATATTACGATTTTTTATAAACTGTCTAATAAGAGAACGAGATAGGCCTGGAACAGATCAGAGTGAATTAGATGCACTGAACAGGTGGGGTCAAAATATAGCTGAAGGAAAACATGATAAGGGGACCTGCATAGCCACTATGTACAGGAAAATTAGGAAAGCAGTGCTAGCAGTACACCAAAAGGAGAAACAAAAAGCTTCCTCCGAGGAGGAAGAAGAACTGGAAGAACCAGAACGAGCTGCAGATACTATAGCATATGTAGGTAAAGGGAATTACCTTAGGAAAGGCATCCGTCCAGAAAGCAAGAGAGTTTTCTTCTCTGCCTTGACAAATCCGAATTCTGCTGAGCATCAGTTCCAGGAAACTGATAAAAGGCTTCGAGATCGAGTTGGGTACCACGTACTCAATTCTATGGATGAACAAGAACTAGCCCGATCAGCCGTATCATGGGCCGAAAATCCAGACATATATAATGATGACACAGTAGCGCAGACATTTCTGAACCTCTCCCCAGACGAGCAGAAATTAGCAGGTGTATACATGATTCAGCACCTCCTCATCAAATACAGAAACCATCATTCTGACCCAGGTCCCTTACACGAAACACTAGAAGCGCTACTCATGGATAAATGGAGAGGCTTAAGTACCAAATTAATTCAAATAATTCTAGAACAACGCCGTAGATATGACACTTTCATAAGCTCCGAATATGTTCCCGCCCCGCCTCCAGAAAGAAAAACGTATCACATGCAATGCGGGGGTGGCATTGAAAGTCAAAACCCCTTACGAGAAGTACATCCTGTTATGGGTACGGATCACCTTTTGAAACGTGTATATGTACACACGCCTCTGACCAAGTTAGAACTGTTAGAAATGAAGAAACTAGTACCGTGTCATGATAAAGATCCCGCAGGTTTTCACAGAGAGCTTAAAGACATGTTACTAATGGGGGATTACACATATGATGATATCATGAAAATGTTAAAAGTACTGTTGCCCACGGGCATCTACGAGAAATTAAAGGAAAAAGAATGGGAGGTGGGAGACACAAAGATTGCATGGGCAGAGATAGAAGACGAAGAAAGCAAACGTGTCCCAGGGGTAGGCCTTGGGGATAAGACTAAAGCATTACCAGGTTTAATAGTACAGGTCCTGCCAAGATTATTGACAACTAGAAAGGAAGATTGGGACGCGATCTCGTCCTGTAAACAGAAACATGATGAAGATACTAGTGACTTCTATTCAAGATTCGAGAAATGTTTCATTATCAATAGTGGCCTCAAACCAAGTAGCGAGTCATATCCGCATCTTTTTGTATCAAAACTAGTCGAGAATTCCCTACCATTAGTTAAAAACCGAGTGTACAAAGTTGAAAGTACTTGGCAGGCAAATACACCATCCCAGATGTTACAGATGCTCCAATATCATCAGAACAGAATTAGAGAAGAGCAGGATCAGGAACAGAAACGTATGAAAGACACGAAGATGAAAATGTTAGTAGCTCAGACGGTCCCAGCCGACGGTCAGAGAAAGGGTGGGACCCAGACAAGTCACACTACAGCTCCCGTTAAAGGGACATGCAATTACTGTAAGCAGCCAGGTCATTACGTACATGAATGCCCAGTTTTGAAACATAACATAGCAACAGGTAAAACTAAAGAAAGACCGCATCCGCCTAGACAAGATCATAACCAGCATCAGTCTTCACAGAATACACCGAATACACAGCCTATGCATGCTTCTTCACCTCCAGCACAGACAGTAGCGGTACCACAGCCACAGCCCATTGCAGCGTCCCAGCAAGTTTCGCAACAGATGTACCAGTATGCCCAGTCCGCATACCCAGATTATCAACGATATACATGAAACAGCCTAGAGAGGGAAGGTGGCTTGCCTCTTATTGAAATTCCTGTAGATCAAGAAGGTCCTTATGTACACAGTCACGTATTGGGAAAAGACAGAAAGTTTTTAATTGACACAGGGGCAAGTCGCACTACGATCAGCCATGATGAAGTCCCAGGGGCACCCCTCTCAGGCTCACAGAATGTTTCCCTTGGTTTTTCAGGACAGCCTATTGTAAATGAGGTATCAGAACCAGTCCCCCTAGCTGTGGGTCCATTATCACGTGTTACAGACTTGTTACTTACGAAATCATGTCCAGAAAATCTGTTAGGAATTAAAACATTGAAGGCTCTAGGAGCTATAATATGCTGTTCCCCGGAGGGAGTTAGACTCTTTCTACGGGATTTCAAGGGTCATTATGTTTTGCGAGAATTCGATGTCAGATTGAAAAATGTGCCAGATCACTTGTGGGCAAAAGGCCCAACTGATGTAGGTTGCATGCATATCACCCCATACCGCGTTACACTCAAGGCAGGTGTTGTTTTACCCCGAATCAGACAATACAAGTTACCACCCGATGCTGTAGTGGCTTTACTGAAAATCATTGAAGAGCTCATTGCCCAAGGAGTGGTCGTAGAGACCGACTCCAATGTCTGTAATTCACCGATCATTCCGATTCTTAAACGTACCGATCCCAATGCACCGCCAGTATATCGGCTGGTGATTGATCTTCGAGAACTGAATAAATGCATTATACCACAGTACCCTGTGGTTCCCGATATCTCATCCCTATTGACTGCTATTGATTCAGAAGCAACGTTCTTTACTGTAATTGACCTCAAGAACGCCTTCTTCAGCGTGCCTATTGATCCAGAGAGCCAATATCTCTTCGGATTCAGTTTAAATGGACACAGCTTCAAATTTTCACGCGCACCTCAAGGATTCACAGAAAGCCCCAGCATCTACAGTCAAGCACTGAAAAGACAACTAGATTGTATTCAAATGCCAGTTAACACCGCTTTACTGCAATACGTCGATGATCTACTGATCACCGCACGAAGTGAGCCCGAATGTGAACAAGCATCACTGACAGTTTTACATTTTCTGGCCGACAAGGGACACAAGGTGTCTCCTTCGAAGCTACAATTCTGTGTTCAGCAAGTTGTGTACTTGGGTCACTTGCTGTCCAAAGTGGGGAGACAGCTCACTCCCGATCGCATTCAGTTAATTGTAAATATGCCACAACCCCAGACACAAAAGGAAGTGCGGGCCTTCATAGGCCTCACCTCATACTGCAGACAATGGATTCCTCAATATGCATTTCTAGCTAAACCACTCATCCAGTTAACGACACAGGAGGCAGCAACCTCAACTGCCCTCCCATGGACTCAGGAACACACACAAGCTTTTGAAGAATTAAAGAAAGCCTTATGCCAAGCACCGGTTTTAGCGACACCATGTTACAGCAAACCGTTTACACTTTTTGTTACAGAACGTGATGGTACAGCGTTGTCTGTCCTCACCCAAGATCAAGCAGGTTCACATAAGCCTTGTGCTTATTTCTCAAGTACATTGGATTCAGTAGCCCAGGCACTCCCTGCGTGCTTGAAGTCAGTAGCAGCAACAGCACTAGCCATCAGACAGAGCGATTCAATTGTGTTAGGCCATCAATTAACAGTACAAGTTCCACACTCTGTAGAGGTTCTGTTAAACAGAACCCAGACTCAGCACTTGACTATAGCACGACTGACAGGTTATGAATTAACGTTATTCCAGCCACACATAGAAATCAAGCGCTGCAGTATTCTGAACCCCGCAACACTGTTACCTACAATTATGACAGATCCAGCCCCGCATGATTGTATGGAAATCATTAATGCAGTAACAAAGCCTAGACGAGATTTAACAGATGTTCCACTAACAAACCCAGACCTGACACTTTATTTGGACGGTTCATGCATGAGAACAAGTACAGGAGAATTAGTGGCCGCATATGCAGTGACCACTGAAACTGAAGTTAAAGAAACACATCGTATTGACACACTGTCCGCTCAAGCAGCAGAACTCATCGCTCTGACCCGAGCCTGTATACTAGCCAAGAACAGAAATGTTAACATATACACTGATTCCCGTTATGCGTTCGGAGTCGTACACGACTTCGGCATGTTATGGCAAGAACGAGGTTTCCTGACCTCTCATGGTGCCAAGATACAACACGGTCCCCTCATTCAAGCGCTGTTAGAAGCAATACATTTGCCCTCGGGCATATCAGTCATGAAGTGTAAAGCACATACTAAGGTCACAGATTCTGTTTCCCAGGGTAACGACCTGGCAGACCAGACAGCAAAACACACAGCATTGACTCACACCCAGACAACTGATGTGACAAAGACAATAGTACCGACAAAGTGTATGGCAGTCAAGGATCCCGCCCTAGATGTAATTGATATTCTGGCACATGCTACTCCAGAAGAAATAAAGAGATGGATTGAACTAGGAGGGATCCAGACAGATCAAGGTTGGATGACGAAGGGAAAATCTACATGGTTTCTCCCTGACTCTATGGTCCAAGTCATAATTAATACAGCACATAGCCCAGCACATCTAGGAGAGAAAGCGATGTTAGACAGTTTACAAAATCTTTGGAATAATAAACACTTACGAGCAGCCGCAAAACAGAAAGTGCGTACTTGCATGATCTGTTGTCAGTTCAATCCAGGTAAAAGCGTCCCTGTAGAGCAAGGTGGATTTCATCCTCCCGATCACCCTTTTGAAGTCCTCCAAATGGATTATATCCAGATGAACCGTTGTCGAGGATTCAAGTATGTCCTTGTAGTTGTTTGTGCTCTGTCCCGCTGGACCGAAGCATACCCAGTCTCAGACTATACTGCTCCGACCACTGCCAAGCAGTTGGTTCGCGAATTCTTCCCACGATACAGTTTGCCTCGTGTCGTGTACTCAGATAACGGACAACCCTTCTCGTCCGAGCTAATGAAACAAGTTTCTTTACTGTTAGGATACCAGTGGAAATTTCATTGTGTCCGACATCCTGAAGCCGCAGGCCTTGTAGAAAGGCATAACCAGACACTAAAGATACGCCTTGCAAAAATATGTCAGGAGAAAGGGGTCGACTGGATAGTCGCCCTGCCGGTGGCACTATTCTACATGAGGATGGTCGCCCACTCGAGATCAGGGCTATCCCCGTACGAAGTGGTTTTTGGCACACCACCGAATATGTGGGGGACGCCCATTCCGAAAAAGATCACTGATGTTGATTGTAACATGTTGACAGATTACCTTGCCTCCTTGATGTCTGCACTCCAATCATGTCGTTCACAGGTTGCCGCAGCCTTCCCCGACAACACAGATGTAAAGCCGCACGAGGTCCGTCCTGGGGACCTAGTACTGGTGCGAAATTTCGACAGGAAGAGTCCGCTGGAGCCCCGCTGGAAATCTCCGAAGACCGTCCTTCTCACCACGAGGACCGCCGTAAAGATCGAAGGGAGAAAGGGGTGGGTCCATACGAGTCATGTGAAAAAATTTCATGAACTGAAACCTGACCGAGACTCGTCCACCCCCACCAAAGACTGTGTTGAGCCAAAAGACTTTGCAGTTACCGAACGAGAGAAAACTCCCCAAGAGGAGTACAGGTCGAAACTCCGATCTAGCAAGTCAGACAGTTTAATTGTTTAAGTCCTCCCCTAGGTGAATCGGTTAAATAGTTTCTGACATGTATCCCCTAGATCGAGATAGAGAGAGAGAGAGACAAGTTAAGAAAAGTGCATATTGTAAATCACTCCGTAGTCACTGTATAGTGACACTATTATTAATGTTTATTCTGAGTATCTTAGTTATTGTTGCTAGCATTCTGCTACCTATCTACTGGCCTATTTTCAGGCGTGAACAATCTGTTTACAATGTTTCTGCTGAACACACCTTTAGTGAGTTACCGGCACACGAACTCTCTTACAGACTTGCGCTGCGCAACAACACATTCATTAGTATGTTACACCATTCCCATCAGACTAACAATGCTACAGACTGCTGGATATGTGGCCGACTCCCTCCCTACCAGAATTACAAGGGAGCTCTGCCCCTCTTTCCGTACCCGTTCACTCACAACGGCTCCTGTGGTGCATGGTTTAAAATAATTAATTCCTTAGATCCTGATGTTGCTGTTTTCGATGGGGGCTGGGTTTGGGGAAACTTGAACTTAGTCCTGCTCAACGTCTGTTACCCTGATAAGGAGGGACTCCCCACTCGAATAGGAACTGATCTAGAAAATGAAGTATATGGATTAGGTAACTACACAATTAGCCTTATGATCCTTACTGTTGAATCCGAGGCTGCACCAGTCCTGCCCCATATGCTAGTATTACCAGTCACTGGTGAATTATGTGTCCGAAAGAAAGGTTCAGTACACTTAGGTCATAGTAAATGCACTACTGTGGTCGAATTCAGTGATTATGGTAAATCGTCCTTCAAAGCTATCAGTCACTCCTATTTTGTTTGTGGTCATACCGCATACATACGTCTGCCTCCAGATTGGGATGGTACCTGTTATATTGCATTCCTTCTGCCACCTGTTTTCCTAGCTCCCCCTGATTACCATAGAAATACAAATCTAGTAAGGAATAGATCCAGAAGAGATATCCCACTTGTCGACTACACAGAAACGGCATGGGAACAGTACACTGATTTTAATAAAGGATTCTTTTTCTTTTTAGGCCCCGTCCAAAACAGTAAATTAATACGTAGATTAACTAGAACACTTGAAGCTGTAGTACATGAAACTGCCTCCGCCTTAGGTAAATTAACAGAGGAGCAATCTGCTATGCGGGTTGTTGTCCTTCAAAATCGTCTTGTTATTGACGTCATCTTGGCAGATAGAGGTGGAGCCTGTAAGGTCATCGGGTCAAGTTGCTGCGTTTTCATCCCACAAAACGCGCCATCTGTCTATCAAGCTATTACCCGTCTGCATAAAATTGCAAATCAGATACATCAGAATCCAGGCACCTGGACTTGGTCCGGTTGGTTCTGGACAACGTTAACTGCTTGGGGATGGAAGATCCTATCCTTCCTAGGTTTTGGCCTTGTCATAGTATTCAGCTGCTGCCTGTGCCTACAGTGTGGGCCGGCGATATGTGGACTGTGTGCCACATCGTGCATTGAACATTCCAGTCTTCTCTCAAATAGACAACGGAAGAGAGATGAACAAATTATGTTACAAGAACAAACTGATCAATTTATGATGATTGATATATCATGAAGGGTCCGTAGGGAACAAGGAGAGAATGAGGAAATATAAATTTTATGGTCAAGTTGTGTTCCCTAGCGCGTACCCCACCGTCTCCATGTACGAGTTAAAGTGCATGTAACTTCCCTCCTGTACCAGCTATGAAGACGCAAATACATTTGCGTCCAACGTCAACATGTCCTCTTTCAGACCCACCCTGAATGGGTTGAATGGTCCGTTCCTAAGTATGCTATGCCAACGTCTTTTTGTAGTGTACTTCTCCGTTTTTCAGCTCTAGCTGAGTAGGCCCTGAATTTCTGCCACCGAGCCTCTTTTCTGGCTTCGGATTCCAAGGGCCTCTGCCCAGGCTGCCTCTGTACCCGTGAACTCTGACTTACTTTCAGCGCGACCTCTCGCGCTCAGCTCAGCCTGCTGCCTGCCAAGATTGACTATAACCTTCGAGTTATCTGTTCCGCTCCCCGAAAATACATTCCTGCCTGCTAGCTTCAGTAAACATCCCTCTTCAGCTACAGGGCCAAAGGGCCGACCTGTCTCTGTGCAACTAATTCAAGTAATTCATAGCCCTTGTTGCCATGCTCCCATGGAAGGCCCATGCCCCCACGCTTCTCATACAGACACTCAGGCGCTTATACACGCACTCACAGTTAGTATAGAATAGCTTCTGCCCTAGAGACCTTTCCGTCCAGATAGCTCAGTTCCTAAACACCAGATATCAGATATGATAGAAGCACAAGTTGATCTGACATGCCAGACTTCTGTCTCTTTCCGTTGGTGCAAATGTCAAGCCCCCTGCACCCTCCAGTTTTACGTCCATCACACGTCATGCAGCTGCGCGCGCATCCAAGCTTCCAATTTCTGCTGACATTGCAACATTTCTGTTAGTGCCACCCCTTTTGTGACACCTACCTGTGACGTTTCTAGCACACACCTCTAGTTCACGCCTTCTGATTACGTACTTGTAACACGTGTATACTGTTATCTTGTCTTCTCTCAGCTGTTACGCCTACTATAATTGTTTCATATGATATGAATTAAGTATATAAGCTATGTAATGTAATAAAAGAACGCTCTATCCCTTCTGACACCCCTGTGGTGGTCAGAACATGATATCCTGGTCTTGACCATTCCTTTTTGAGGAATAAAACCCCTAAGAACTCTAACACCACGGACTCTGTTTCCTTTCTTTCCGACTTGAGTTATTATTGATTAAGTACTTACCTGCATAGAAATTAAGAGAGTAAATTAAATTATTTACGTCACCAGCACGAGCTTTTCTATTACATTTCATTAGGTCCATGAGAAGATACTGCCACCTGTTCATTAGATAACTTTCACTGAAAGTAACATGTTTCAGTCATGTGTTTGCACCCCATAAACTTGTATGAAGAGATAAATGTATATAAACGGGTCAAATATGCATGTATTTTAGCATTTCATACTCCGACTGGGCATTTTTGGGCAAAGGTTCTTGTAGGTTGAAATGACAATTCTCTCTTCATTATTTACTGCCCTGATCACTAGGGGCCTCATTTAAACAAAATGATGCAGCGGGGCGCCGCAAGCAATTTTACTGTGCCAAGCTGCATCGTTTTAAAAGCCCCTGTGCTTTCCCCTGCACTGATGCACTAATGGCTGCCATGCGCCAAAGCAGGCACCCAAATCAGGCACCCTTGCACCATGGTGCAGGGGTGCCTGCACTGAAAGGATGATTGTTTTTGTGCAGGAATTGATGCCTTGATGCACACAAAAAAACAGTCATTGAAGGTGTTTGCCTCTTTCAATTCATGCTGCATTCTGCAGCATACATAGAAAGAGGAAAAAATTAGGAGAAATAAAAGTATTTCCCCTTATTGCGCCTCTTTATGCCTCCTGTGGGAATGCCTAAGATTCTGACACATTCCGAAGTTTATGAAATGTTGTAAATATGGGAATGTGGCAGAAATCATGGGTGTTGCATTGAGAACACCCACAGCAACATTTATTACACGCCCCTTTCTGACAAAGTGATGCATGAAAGGGGACCATATTTACAAGGCCATTAAAAGCCATGCCGGATGGCTTTCTAAATATGAGCCAGCACACTTTTGCCGGTGCGTCAAAAAAAAAGTGTCTCACCAGGTGCACCGAAGCTTGTAAATAAGAGCCAATTGTTGCATTAAACACAATTTAGACAGCTGTCATCAATATGTTTTTCATTTTATTTCAATGTTTCTTGTAAATAGGGCTTGGTGTGAAAATCACGATTGATGGTTGTCTGCTCCTGGCCAAAATGTGTACTATCACCGTAGAACTGGCATGGACACAGAATGACACTGGGTTAGTTTCCAGAGTAAATATGTAATTTGCTAGGAAACATACAATACTGTTTGAGAATAAGTACTGAAAAATAGAAAGCCAATTGCCCTGGGCAGGATGTGAGGGTGCAATTCTATTTCAGGAAGTGAGAAGTGGGTGCAGTATTGTGGATAAAGCTAGGGCCTTGGATATATTAGTGGAATTATCTGCAATAACCGGACACTGATTCACCTGATAACCCCATAAGCATAGATCACAACCCCAGGGCTGAACGTGCAGATGGGATGCGCTGAATCATAAATAAATGTGGTGGCAACAGCAAGTGAGACAGACATGCTTGCTCGTCTGCTTTGGGTCCACAGTGGGAGGCAGGGAAGTGGACTGTAGAGGCGGTGAGGGGATGTTGTTAACTGTCTGGGTGCAAATTGGGTCATATGGAATTATCTGTATTGCACAGCCTATCATGGTATGTATGCTGTTAGATTTTGGGGTCTCTAGTTGGCGTAGGTAAGCACCTGTAACAAATAGAGACCCTTGTGTCTAGTCAGGGTAAGGGGGTGCACTCCTAAAATAACCCCTGCTCACCCCCTTGATAGCTTGGCACAAGCAGACAGGCTTATCTCAGAGGCAGTGTGTAACACATTTGTGAACACATACAGTAACCCAGTGACAACACTACAGATGGACACCACACAAGTTGTATAATAAAAATAAGTATTCTTTATATAGACTTAACATAAGACCACAAACGACAAAAATCCACAATACTGTACTTAAAATGGTAGCATAAGCTTAGTTCTCTTTAGATGTTAAAATGCGACACTTGAGTCAATGTACCTTAGGATGCGTAATGCTATACAACGAAAGTGTTGCAGGGAAGGTGATGCGTCGGTTCCTTACACCCAAGAACGGTGATGCGTCGGTTCAATACTGCTGCATAGGGGACAATGATGCGTTGGTTCTTCTATGCAAGGGGAGGTGATGCATCGGTTTCTTACTGTGCTTCCGAGGCGATGCAGCTCGCAACGCCGTGATGCAATGAAGATCCGGTGCAAAGAAACAAAGATGGCGTCTTCCTCTTCATGCGCCGTAATGCGGACCTCCACAGACCCGGCAACACGCTTCTCGGTGATGCGGCGGCATCTGATGCAACGTCGATCCTCTTCTCCGGCGATGTGTGGTGTTTTAACACCGATGCGAGCCGCGACAGGCCCTGAAAACATGCTTCATGGTGATGCAGCGGCGTCTGATGCGACGTCGATCCTCTGCTCCGGCGATGCGAGGCGCTTCGGTGACGCTGCAATGATTCAAATGTTCTTCCGGGCCACAACAGGCCCTGCGACACGCTTCCTGGTGATGCAGCAGCATCTGTGGCAACGTCAATCCTCTTCTCCGGCGATGCGCGGTGCTTTCTCATTGTGAAGCGATAGCGGCAATTCAGCGTCATGCTTCTTGCTCGTGAGTCGGGCTTCCAGCTCCTTGCATCACGCAGTTCCTCAGAAAGTCTGACACAACTGCAGTGACTTCCAAAGAACTCTTGGGGAGCTGGTGGATGAAGTCTGTTGTCCCTGAGACTTCAGCAGGAGGCACGCTCTTTTCTCAAGTCCTTGGAGATCCTTCACAAGTTGATGAAAGTACAAACTAAGTTCCTCTCTCCTTTCTTTGGCAGTCAGGCAACCACTGCAGGCCAATCCCCAAAGCAGCACTTCAGCTTAGTCTCTCCTCAGTCTCTCTGGTTCCCCTTCTCAGCAAAGGTTTCTTCTTGCTTCCCAAAAGTGATCTAACTCTCTGGGGTTTGGGTCCCCCTTTCTATACACAGTTTCTTTTTGTTCTCTGAAGGCAGAGAGGCCTTTGCCCAGTCCAAACCAGTTCTGGTCAGTCCTGGAGCACTCTGTTTACGTGACTCCTTCTTTCCTTTCACAGTGCAGGGCAGAGACATCAGACGCACCACAGAAGGTTGAGCCAGCATTGTGGATGGATGGCACAACCCTATTCAGGTCCCAGTTGCAACTCCTTCCGCCCATCTAGATGCAGATCTCTCTATTCATCACTAGGCTGACTCACCCTGTCTCCTGGAATCCCCCAGCCCCTGTCACTCAAACTCCAGACAAGGAATACACAACCTAGCAGAGGCAGGCTTCGCTAGTTAGACAAGAAAATACCTGTTTTCTAAAAGTGGTATTTTCAAACTCAGAATGTTACAATCAACTTCACTAAAAGATGAATTTTATCATTCTGAGTTCAAGCATACTAAACTCGAATTTCCACCATGTTCCCTGAGTCAGTTAGGATTATATTATGTAATAATCAAAATGCCCATTCTGGCCTGTGGCAAATAGGTAGCCTTGCAATAGTGAAAATGAAAATGGCTGTAATTCACTATTAGGACATGCCACACACATCAGGGCTTGTCCTACCTTATACTTACAATGCACCATGCCCTTGGGCCTAACATAGGGGTGTCTGATATGAAGAAACGGGAAGGTTTAGGGTCTGGCAAGTGGGTGCACTTGCCCAGTCAACATGGCAGTACCAGACTGCACACAGGCTCTGCAATGGCATACCTGAGACACACTTTTACAGGCTGCTTTTGTGGGTGGCACAACCAGTGCTGCAAGCCCACCAGCAGCATTTGGATTAGCAGCCATGGGCACTCCTGGTGCACTGTACTAGGGTCTGACAGGTAAACCAAACCAGCCAATCATGGAATCACTAATCAATACATCAATTTACAATATGGAGAGCATATGCACTTTAGCACTGATCAGCAGTGGTAAAGTGCCCAGAGTCATAAAACCAACAAAAACGGGTCAGACAAAACACAGGAGGAAGGCAAAAAGTTCAGGGATGACTCTGCAAAAAGGGCCAAGTCCAACCTATGCATTTGAAGTCTCAAGATATTAAAGCTGCTGAGCAAACACTATAATGCTATTCATGTCTCCATATCTCACCTACCTGCATAGTCCATGTTTATAATGTCATAAAAGAATACTTATTTTTTTTAAAGTTTTTTTAAAGTAGTGAAAATTGAAGTGTCTAGCCTGTGAGATCTTCCTGAGGATAGGATTAGGAAATTTCACCAATCAGTTGCTAGTGGCCTTTATAAGAAATGCTTTCCCCCACCAGCAACTGAGAACACAATTGAACTTGTCTAAACTCAGCACCAGAGGAACCTAACCCTGTCTCCTGGAATCCCCCAGCCCCTGTCACTCAAACTCCAGACAAGGAATACACAACCTAGCAGAGGCAGGCTTCGCTAGTTAGACAAGAAAATACCTGTTTTCTAAAAGTGGTATTTTCAAACTCAGAATGTTACAATCAACTTCACTAAAAGATGAATTTTATCATTCTGAGTTCAAGCATACTAAACTCGAATTTCCACCATGTTCCCTGAGTCAGTTAGGATTATATTATGTAATAATCAAAATGCCCATTCTGGCCTGTGGCAAATAGGTAGCCTTGCAATAGTGAAAATGAAAATGGCTGTAATTCACTATTAGGACATGCCACACACATCAGGGCTTGTCCTACCTTATACTTACAATGCACCATGCCCTTGGGCCTAACATATCTTCTGATATGAAGAAACGGGAAGGTTTAGGGACTGGCAAGTGGGTGCACTTGCCCAGTCAACATGGCAGTACCAGACTGCACACAGGCTCTGCAATGGCATACCTGAGACACACTTTTACAGGCTGCTTTTGTGGGTGGCACAACCAGTGCTGCAAGCCCACCAGCAGCATTTGGATTAGCAGCCATGGGCACTCCTGGTGCACTGTACTAGGGTCTGACAGGTAAACCAAACCAGCCAATCATGGAATCACTAATCAATACATCAATTTACAATATGGAGAGCATATGCACTTTAGCACTGATCAGCAGTGGTAAAGTGCCCAGAGTCATAAAACCAACAAAAACGGGTCAGACAAAACACAGGAGGATGGCAAAAAGTTCAGGGATGACTCTGCAAAAAGGGCCAAGTCCAACCTATGCATTTGAAGTCTCAAGATATTAAAGCTGCTGAGCAAACACTATAATGCTATTCATGTCTCCATATCTCACCTACCTGCATAGTCCATGTTTATAATGTCATAAAAGAATACTTTTTTTTTTTTTAAGTTTTTTTAAAGTAGTGAAAATTGAAGTGTCTAGCCTGTGAGATCTTCCTGAGGATAGGATTAGGAAATTTCACCAATCAGTTGCTAGTGGCCTTTATAAGAAATGCTTTCCCCCACCAGCAACTGAGAACACAATTGAACTTGTCTAAACTCAGCACCAGAGGAACCTAAGCCACCTGATGGCGAGGATTTTTCTTGCAGTGCTTTGCCTTTGTACCCAAGAACTTCAGGGCATATAAACAGAATAGTGCACAGTGCAACGCAGTGCAGCAAGTCAGCTTGCTTCACTGCACTCCATCTCTGGGAAAGGGCAGAAATGCACAGTGTTTATACCATATGGTGCAATCCTGACATTTCCCCCTGAACTGGCACCCTGTAGCTGCCTAGCACCAATGCAGGCACACTTGCACAATGTTGCAAGGCTGCCTGCATTGCATGCAGGATTGTTTTTGTGCAAGAAGGACACCTTCTTGCACAAAAACAATCCTAAGAGGCATTTTCTTCCTTCTATGTGTGCTGCAGAATGCAACACACATAGAAAGAGGAAGTAACGAGGAGAAATAAATATATTTCTCCTCATTACGCCTCTGTTGGTGAGGTGTTGTATATCTGGGAATGCTTCAAATACTATGGGAGATGTGTAGGAACACCTGTGCGACACCAATAGCATGCCTACCCAGGTCAGACTAATGCAACACATCGATTTGCCCTGCGTTGCATTACTCCAGATTTTTGGAGCCACTCAAAGCCACTTAAATCTGAATTAGGTTTTGCGCAACGTTGCTTGGTGCAAGAGCGACACAAACATGGTTATAAATATGGCCCCTGGTGTACTTTTCAAAGATTAGACTGACTTCCATCGTGTGGCCCTTGGGCAATCAAAGATAAGAAGGGCATCTTTCCAATGAAGTAACCGCAGACCAGTGGGCACTTGAACCTGTGCTAGAGAACTGACAGAAATAGAAATAGAAATACCAGCTTTTGTAAAGCGCACAGCTACCTCCAAGAGGTGTCCCGGTGCTGGGGGCAATAGCGAAGATTAAGCGAGCTATTGCTCAGAGTCACAAGGGGGTGGGCTAACCTGCTACCGGCGATCCAACCGTGAGCTCCTGTGTTCCGGAGTCAGCCGCCCTGGCTGCTGTGCCACACCTCTTCCTAGTGTATGCCTACAAAAGTGTTGTTGAGCCTGCCTTACATTTTTTTCTGTGCCCTGATACCTTGGAGGCTACCTTTGGAGTTTGGCGACTCGACAAATTATCATGAAAAAGAAAAAAGATTAAACATTCCCGAAACGTTTGAACTTCAAGAGGACCACTCAGACTTTTGTGCGGTGAGAACAGAAGCTATAGTATGACCCGGATCAAGAGTTGTCCAGCCATGTAAACCTCTGCCTGAATTAGGATCTCAATCTTGTCTGGCTGGAGAATTTTTTCTTCTGTAATGTTAGCCTGAAGGTAATCTTTGAGAACAGCAAAAGGTAACAAAGTGATCCTAGCAACTAAGTAGCCCCTTCAGTTTTATTTTCAAGAGCGCTGAGCTTTTGGAGCAAAAGTCAAGGCTTCCAGTGAAACCCTGCATTGATTGTGGAACCCTCACTTGCCACAATGTCTTACCATACTCATCTGGAACATCTGCCGTCTATAATGTCCTGTAAAGATACAGTGGTTGACTGGGGTGAATCACTGAACTGTAGCCTACACATGCTCCTTCACAGTCCAACTGAAAAGGCCCCAAAGACGGGGTCTTCCATGCACACTGGCTTCCATTACGCTTTTTTCATTTTTGGTGCATTTCGACGTTTGCACTTTAAAAAATATTATTTCCCGTTCTTTTAACCCAGTTTTGATTGTTTTTATTTTCATTTTCTTATTAGACTTACTTTTTATCGTAATCTGTTTTGGACATTTTATTCACTAGTTTAAGGTTGGTTTAGGGCTCTTTAAATACTTCGCTTGTTCACCTGAGGAAAAGCTTATCAAGGAAAATGCGATGTCGGGCATGCTGCAACATTATGACAGTCTACTTGGCATTGTTTTTCTTTTTCAGAAACAAAACTCCGAAGGGGGTGTTGTTTTATCAAAAACAAAAATAAATGCTCCTGACATGTGAGGGACATTGCTCTGTTTTTCATGTTCATGACTATCATGTCTTGCATGGTGGTCACACTCGTGAAAAATCAAATAATAGTTTCCGCCCAAACGGGGAGGTCCTTGCTTAACCCATCTGCTACACGTAGATGACCTTGTACTCCTTAGTGATGGAGCAAGGTTTCATACGTAAAGAAACTTGCTTGAATTCAATCATTTTGAAATAACATGTAATAAGTTAACCAACATGTTTTGTGAATACTAATATTGCACCATACGACATTTGTTGTATCTAGGGGAAGCTTGTCTATCTGCTTTACTAACAAGTAATCCGAGTGTCTTCAAATTGCTGTTGAAAATGCAGGAACTTTTCTGCGCATGCGTCTACTGCTTCTACGTTATATGACGTTCTTTGCTTTAAGTGGGAATTCTTTGTAGCTGCGCAATAGTGCCTAAAATGGCCGCTTTGAACTTCACATGCTAATGCATATGCCTCTGCTTGAACTAAACCTTGAGTGATTTTCTAATCTGCTAATGCAATAGTTAAAATAAAATAATGGGAATAGAGTAGAAATAAGTGGTATACAGTGCATTCATTTATTTTCGTATTCTAATATAACCTTCTTTGATTTTGCTATTAGCTCATATTTGGGCCCGAAGGGTGACTTGTATCGCCATCTTGAATTCTGAATGCACATGTGCTGAGAACACTGCAGGACCTCGAACAATGACATTGAAGGGCTGCCCATTCCCATCTTACCAGCAGTGTGCCTGAGAACTTTACCTCTTAACCCGAAGAGAGGAAGAATATTCAAATAAAATTTTAATCATTGTATATTAAATAATGTAAATGTTGCTGGGAGGAATAAATTCAAAGGCAACAAAGGTCTTTAAAAGGAACTATAGAAATATACCGATAAAGTATAGTCTTCAATGAGTCCTATATTAATTGGTGTCCAGCCAAACACAATTTTAATCAGGTTCAGGAATTCAAAAAATAAACGTGATGGAATGGACAAACATTGCAGTGGGACACAATCCTGCATCAGGGTTTACAAGGAGGAACACACAATACAGTGGGACACACTTATGTATCCAATTTACAAAGAAAACACACAAATGAAAAAATAGGTTTAAATTCAAACACAAAGTTTTTCAGGCAACACATTGGTGGGAGCTTATGATCAAATGGAAATATATAGACAAGCTATCCGCGATAGTTAGCACACTGATAGGACACAGTTGTTGACTGTGTGAAACTATACAAGTGGTCGACGGCGTTTCGATCACTTACAGCGTATATTGGGATCATCATCAGGACTGTTGTATTCACATGCCTGAATTGATTTTCTGCCTGTTGGAAGGAAAAGGATAGAGAAGGCAGAAATAAGTGTGAGGATATGGAGAAAGTACAGCTAGTCGTGACCAATTATGTGCGATTTAGAAGACCATGCACCATTATAATTCAAGGCTATGAGAGAATGCATAGCTAGCGGTGAAGATTAGGGAAACTGAAAAATGTCTATGGAATTACACGATAATTATGAGAGTGGAGTGACTCCGTGGATACATAGAGTTGGTGTGGTCCTAGTGAGGGCAAAATAATCAAGGAATTGCGAGCCAAGAGATTTCATGAATCTATGAACAGACAGAGAGCTAAAGAGTATTTGTAAGATTGAGTTATCACAGAAAATGCAGGCGGTGTAGGCTATAAACGTGACCCCGGGGGTGCCGACTGCATTACTCAACGTGTAGTTGATCCGGATGGTTGCTGGTTGGCACAGCTGGATTAAGAGTACCAGTTGCGCTGATAAAAAGATTAAACCAAGGACGGACAAAAGGTGCAAGGGGTAGGAACCTTAAAGCATGCGATCCGCATAGATAACGCGGTGTGGGGACACGAGTAGTAACAGGATGACGCGGGTGAGGCTGCGGTGCTCATAGTAATCTTACCGTGATGGGGCCGGGCATACTAACGAGGTACAATTGCTGATTGGTCTCTATGGGGCGATGCCATTACGCATGTGTGTGAAGGCTCCAGATATTAAATTAAATTTAAATTGAGGCACTCATGCAGTAGCAGTGTCTGTGCTGTGTTTACGGGGTGAGGGATCACGCAAGGCTAAACCCGGACTATCAGAGTGAACACAACCTCGATGGAGGAAGTACGTCCGAAATTTTCGGTCGACACCTAGAGGTGAAAGCAACTGGTTAAAATGCACCCCTGGAATAATGATTACGGAAAAGGGTGAAGTAAAAGCCGACAACAGTTACCTGGAGGATGTGATGAAGCTTCAAGGGCTGGGCAGAAATTCCTGAATGTGAAGGATGTAAGGTTGCCGGAATAATAATCCGATTGGCCACCATCCGTGGAGGGACAATGCCTGGGGGGGTTTAAAAAAAGCCATTAGAACCCGTGTTGACCGTGGGTCCAGGGAGCAAGGTGGCACAGGAATTACCTCTTACCTTCCAAAACTGTATGATGGTTTCAGGCCGCTTCCGTGAATGCTCGAACAGCTATGTCTAGCATGGGGGTGTGGCCCTGTACCTAAATACTGGAGTGTATGCCGCATGCTTTTGCGGCGGCCATATTGCATGAGTGTAGCGCGTGATGGGGAAGGTGAATGAAAGTAGAGTATAGGGGAAAGATCCCAAATATGTGACGAGACAGAACTTAGATATGATTAGATAAACTGTCAATTCAGATCAGCAACATTTTAGAAGGCTATATGGTTAAAAAGCAATAAAGTTAACAATTGTTATAAGTACTGTTGAATGTAGGAGAAAGCAGTTGGCCAGGCAACATATTACACGAATTAGGGTTCCAGTCATATTGTAGGGTAGGGCTAGTCGAATCAAGCAACATTTTAGAAAGCAATAAGGTTAAAAGAAATAAAGTTAACAATTGTTATACGTATTGTTGAAAATAGGAGAAAGCAGTTGGCCAGGCATCATATTACATGGATTAGGGTTCCCGTCACATTGTAGGATTAGGCAAGTTGAATCAAGGGTAGTGTCAGGGGAACAGTGAGGACTCTAGACATATAATTATATACAATTAAGATATTTAAAGAATAGAATCAAGGAATACAAGACAAGAGTTCGTAGGTCATCAGTTGGAAAGTACATGTTTACATCAGAGAAGTCCAGTCTTCTTAAATTCATTTCTAATGCTGTCAAAGCGGATTATAATTTTTAACTCCTTTCTTTTAAGCAAAAGACATGTTGCCACCTCTTGGGGGCAATTTCAATACATTCAACACCGTCCAATGTAGGTCATCCTCGGTATGACCAGTCTGCATGCAATGTTCTCCAAATGGTGCATTGGGTGTTTTACACCAGACTCTGCTCCTGTGTTGGCCAATCCTGGTCTTTACCTTCTGCGTAGTCTGACCGATGTATACTTGGGGGCACGGACACTGAACCACATTTACAACATTACATGTATTACAGTTGGAAAATGAGCCTAAATTTACAGTTACATTGTTATGTGTGAAAGGTTTTCCTTCCATACTGAATTCACATACATTGCATGCACCACATTTAGATTGCCCGACTAAAGGTGCAAGACCCCACAAGGAATTAAGGGTTGTAGGTGGAGCAGGGGTGGGGTGTGCGGCTCTTACTAGATAGTCTCTGAGGTTGGAACTCTTTCGAAATGAGAATAGCGGGCGTTCAATGTTTGGAGTCCCACATTCAATATTGGCCAGTGTCTAAGTATAGATTTGCGAAGTGGATTAGAAATGGGGCAGAAAGTAGTCCCGCAGGTAATTCTATTACCCTGATCTCTTGTTTTTAGGCTTAGTAAAACCTCCCCTGGGAAATACCAGGCTCTTTTGAGTGCATTCCGCACAAGCCTTTTAGGGTACCCCCGATTCCTCAGTTTGGCGGAAAGGATGGTGGCCTCATGGAAGTAGTCCACTTTGGCAAAACAATTGCGTCTAATTCTTAGAAATTGGGAATAAGGAAATGAATCCCTGAGAGCACAGGGGTGGTTGCTACTGTAGCTGAGCAGTGTATTCCGTTCAGTCGGTTTACGAAAGAGTTTAGTATGTAGAATGCCTATCGAGTGGTAAATGGTCAGGTCTAAAAAATGCTATTGATGACTTGTCAATGGTGAGGGTGAAGGTGAGTCCTGAGCAATTGTTATTCAGCCAGTGTAAAAATTGGTTAAGTGTCTCTGTGCTGTTGTGCCAAATCAGGAATATATTGTCGATATATCTGCGCCAGAGTGTTATTTCCGTGAAGAATGGGTTGGCTGGAGACAGGATAGTGTTCATTTCTAGGTGGTCTATGATGAGTATTGCCAAATTTGGGGCAAAAACAGCCCCCATAGAGGTACCCCTCACCTGTTGGTAGAATTGATTTTTGAACATGGGAGGAATAAAAGCATGAGAAAAAATGAAATTAAGAGTGGGAACTTAGAAATTAAACCAAAAGATGACTTCATATTAGTATGGTGTGATCACCTCTCCCCGTCCCACTAACTAATCAAATGCAGGGAATACACAAATATTGAAAAAATGGGGGGTGGTACATACCTTGGAAAATGGTATTACTAAGGTAGGCTCAGTCAGTTAGAATGTCTGTCTTGTCACAGACCTGTCAATGACCCAATGTATGCTGAAGGAGATCGTGGATGTCGCCGAGCTCAGAGGGCTGCTCAAGCACTCTGAAAGAAGATTTGGGAGATTGCTGAAGGAGAAGATTCTGTCCATCTAGAGTGAAACGAGAGTAGCACCTGAGAGGGGTGTAACACTGGTGTTGCACTTAGAAGAGGTTACCTGTCCTGACCTGCACATGTCCTGACCTGTTGGTTCCTGTCTAGTCTGGAGCCCTTTCTTTTCAGACCTTGGCCAGGGGTTGTTTCTCACACCATTCAAGGCAAATATAACTCTGTGTGGTATGTAAAATTTCTAGACATCGGTACCTTTCCTTTCTCACCCTTCCCAGGTACCAATGTCTAGAAATATTACTAAGTCTCTAAAGATTCTTATTCTGATCATTATTTTTCTCCTTGAGAAATTGGTGACTGATGTATGTTGGTTTTTGACTCACAAAATATTGCATGGATAAAGTTTTGAAAAGGCTCCTCAGTCTGTGGTCATTTAGAGTAACAAGATAAATGTTATTTTATCCCTATTATTCTAACCACCTGATTCATCGACCAGACGAAATATAGATAATAAAAGAAAAGGGTATACAGGTAAAGTATATTTTCAAGGTACACTAAGTCTGGAATATCAGTAGTGGTAGTTACCAGCTTATTGAGTGAATGTGTATGGGCCCAAGTGAGTTTGGTGTATAGAAATAAACTGAGCTGGTAAACTCGCGCCATCATTAGTCAAGCCAAGATTGACCTTCTGCATCAACGCTTCATTCTAAACGCTTATACGATCAGGAAAAGGCTTGAGATAAATCGCACAAAAACATAACGGTTACATGTGGAGCAAAATGCAGATTGGGGCAGGTGGCATCTCATTGGTTACTGGCTCCATCATAGTCCAGGGTACAAATATCTGGGCATACACAGCCAAAGGTCGTTCAAATCCAATTTGTGCACATTCAAAATCAAAGTCATGTGCCTTATGTTTGCTCTCTTGTCTGTTTCGCAGAAACTCTTAGGACAGAGTCTTGACCTTACATTTCCAGGTGATGATAGAAAAGCTCATCGGTGCACTATCCGATGGAAGTGAAATCACGCTAAGCAGGGAGGCCACTACTTTGGATAATCACATCACCGAATCTCCAAAGCTGCCCTCTGCTGGCTGATGAGAGTGTCACAGGCGCAAATAAGGCTCGAGTTCAATATACTAAAACAGTGCTGGGCCAGAAACAGTTCACTTTGAAACATTTGTCACAGGCTTAATTGTGCCCCGCAAGTCTCTATGCATGGCATAACCTGGTGCGATTTGGCAGGCGCACATCCAACCTCATCCTACAAACGCTTTCTTGATGATAATTTATTTGAATTCTCACTCATGGAGACTTGGGTCAAGCACCTCCCGCAGCAGGTCTTCACAAAGCACAAAGCTGCCACCACAAAAAAGCAATCAAGGTTATAGGATTAGGCAGCACTAAAGCAAGCAATGCCTGGTGAGTAATCAACTCCTATACCCCCAACAAACCACAGAAGTATATATTTCCTATACATACCCACTGCGGCTAAAGGCCAGATTAGTTGCACTTAGACTGGGGGAGTGGAACTTTAAGGCTCACCTTCGGGAATGGCGACGCTCAATATCCCATGACATGATGCCTTCCTTTGGGGGCTTGGCTTGGCGCCCAAGGACCATGGCGGCTTCTGGTTGAGCGCTCCGCTACAGCCGCTGGAACCCGCGTTTTTTTAGGTGAGCCTCGCCGTCTTCAACACTGGATTCTCCTGTCGGAAGGTGGTGAGCATGCTTTTGGCTCTCCTCCGACATTGTTGAGGCTCTTTCTACAACTGTTTCCTGCGGAATAGGTCGGGTCGCAGCTCTTCAACGGCCGCAACCGCCATTTTGTTTTTCCGCGAGGCGCTGCAATGCGTGTGTGCCTTTCTCCTCTCGATGCCTAAGTCTCCAAACATGATGCTTGGAAGGCCCTTGCTATGACTGTTGCTCTAACGGGCATTTTTCTGGGTATTTTTTTCACCACAACGGACTTGGATGCCTATTCATGATCAAAGCATTCCTGTCACGAATGTCTGGCGGCCATTTTAGGTCTCTTCACAGTTTTTCTTCTACCTTTGTCAATCGCTTCTGGGTTATGCTTTATGGTTCCTGAAGATGGCATTTCCTCATATCTCAACTATCCTTTTACAATTTGCCAGCATTTTTTAACGGCACTGTGGATTTACAGCTCCTATCCATGCTTCATGACTTGCCTTTCTCAACCTCATCTCACCTTGCCTTCCAGCCCTCTGTTTTTCTTGCTCTACCGTTCTTTATTTTTTTATGGGCAGGATTAAGCAGCACCTGGTTTCTACTACGCCAAAGCGCATTTTACTTAAAAACTCTAAGATTTTTTCAGAGTTTGCTAAATTTGAGGCATCCCAATTGTCTCTTGTTCAGGACGTAAACCCTACAATGGAATCTGCTATACCAATCTCAGGCAAAGCTAATTCTAAACGACTAAAGAAGGATCCCCCCTCTCCGCCTAAGCCATTATCCTCTGTTTCTCTGGAACTATTACTAGAGGAGATTAGGGCTCTTGGTCCATTCATGGAAGATACCAATGCAAAAATTACAACTAATTGCGGATAACTGGTCGCAAATGGAGGCAAGGGTCACTTCAGTGGAACAAAGTGTTTCCTCACTACAAGAATCTTCCACCAAAACTTCGCACTTATCTTCACAGGCCTCGTCCCTTCAATGACAGGTGGAGGAACTTGAAAATCATAATCGGCGCAATATTCTGCGTATCTACGGCCTAGTGGAAGGCTGCGAGGGGAACGACCCATCACCTTTTTCAAGTCCTTCTTACCAAAGCTACTGCATCTGCCAGAGGTACTTTGCTTAATATCCAGCGTGTGCACAGACTTAGCAGACCTCCGTCCTCTTCTTCTCCACCTACTTCAAGACCAAGGGGAGTCATTATGTATTTTTTAGAATACATGGACCTCTTGAAGGTTCTTTCAGCAGCTAAAGCCTTCCCTCGGCTCACCTGGTCTGGGTCTTCCTTATTTTTTGCACAGGACTACGCCAAAGCCACAGCAGCTCAACACAAGGCCTTTCTGGACATGAGACCTGATCTTCGATCCATTGGGGCCAGATACAGTCTCTTTCACCTGTGTCTTTTTAAGGTTACATACAAGAACAAAACAACGACCTACGATGATCCAGTTCACCTTCGCAGCTTTCTGAATTCATGCAGAACAACTGCTATGGATCTTTCTGAATCCTTTTCCTCCTTTCCTCCCTGAATCTTCTGTCTTTTCTTCTCTCTTCCGTTACTCTTTTCTCCCTTGCATTCTCTTTGCCTGACTCTTATCTCTTTTATTGTTATATCTATTCTGGTGTTTTTGAAGTTTTTATTGTTACTTCTTGATGTTATTATTGGCTTAGACTTTGTTGATTTTTCCTCTTCTTACTGGTTGACATTCTAACGCATTTTTCTCCTCATATTCCTTGCAGACCTATCACGATGTTCTGTGGGTTCTCTCGGTTGTGTGTCTCGCTGATCTTGGAGGTCATGCCTGTTCGATGTGGCTCCACCCCTCCTTCGCTTCGTTCCCAGTTTTGTTCCTGATCCTCTTCCTTCACCTACCCCAGTTTGTAGGTATGTTTTCTTCTTCATTGATCTTCACCATTTTTCCATTGTTTGTTATCATTCCTTCATTTTCTTCACTTCATTTCTTTTTCATTTTCAGGTGTCATTTTCTGTTCCTTCCCTCTCGTCTATCCATTGTTATCTTTAATTAGTCATTCACTTTTCATTCTATCGATGTGGTTCCTAATTTTTCTCATTTTCTCATACAATTTCGACATCTTTTCATTTCTCTTTCTTAGAATTTCTCACTTTATTTTTCAATTTGTGGTGCGCTCTTTTGCATTTTTCTTTCTTCTTGTACTATTACTCCAATATCTATTTTTCTCGATTCCAGGTTTCGTCCTCTTTATGCTTTTTCCATCTGGTCTTCTTGTTTTTGATTGTTACGTGCTCTAATATGTTCGATGTCTGTCAGGATAGTTTCTTAGAACGTTAAAGGTCTTCATTCTCCTATTAAGAGACAAAGAATTTTAACCCATCTTGCTAAATTGAATGTGGATTTTGCTTTTTTACAGGAAACCTATTTGTCTCAGGTTGAATCTGTCAAACTTAAAAGAGGTTGGGTGGGTGAGGTTTTTTATGCTCCTGGTGATGGTAAACGAAATGGTGCAGTAATTTTGTGTCGCAAGTCCCTTTCTTTTTCCCTAGTTGATACAGAATCAGACCCCGATGGTAGATGGGTATATGTCAAACTCTCTTTGAGGGGTGTTCCACTCTACCTCTTTAATGTATACGCTCCCACAGGAAGTGATCCCACTTTTTGGCAAAGGATGGCTTCCTCTTTCACTAGATACTTGGATGATAATTTCATCATGGCTGGAGACTGTAACCAGTCTCTCGACCCCTTTATGGATAGGCAATCCAAAGCTCCTTTTGTTCCTCACAAGCCGCATAAGCTTTTTGCTCAGGCGATTTCACAACACAAGCTCATTGATGCTTGGCGTCTGTGTAATCCGGTTACTAAGGAGTTTACTTTTTACTCGCCCACCCACCATTTGCAAACCCGGATTTACTATATTTTTGTATCTCATCACATCTCCCAAACCCTTACTAACGCAGAAATTGGGCCCATTTTGTTATCTGATCACTCTCCCGTATTTTACCAAAAATCGTGGGGCCCAAGAGTTGGCACTTTAATAATTCCCTTCTCTTGGATCCGAAATGTAACGCTTCCTTCTCCAATTTTTTTACCAAATTTTTTTAGATCAATGATACCCCTAATATCCCCAAACACACCATTTGGGATGCTTTTAAAGCTGCGGCAAGGGATTTCATAATAAGCTTTCTGGCTAAAAAACGGAAACTTGCTCGCAAACACACTGGGGATCTTCTTCAAAATATTAAGAGATTGGAGCAATCCTACTATACTTCTCACTCACAAGACAGTTTGACAGCCCTTGTTGATGCTAAAATGAAATTTAATAAGCAATCTACGGAGGATGCTTCTTTATATTTTTTGAAATCCAGTGCGAAATTTTATGGGGTCAAAAATAAAGCGGGGAAAATTCTGGCTAATTACCTAAAAGTTAAACATAATAAGTTAAATATTGAAGCTGTTTTTGATAATGACTCTGTTTTCCAACATAAGGATGATGACATTTTGACTGAATTTTCCCGCTTCTATGCCAATCTTTATTCTTCTGATACCCATCCCACTGCCCAATCCCTGTCCATTTTTTTTCTGACATACACATACCTCACAATTTTCCTCTTGACTTAACCTCTTTGGAATCTGATATTTCTCAACACGAATTACTCACAGCTCTCCAACACCTCAAAAAAGACAAAGCTCCTGGAACAGATGGTTTCATAGTTGAATTTTACCATCAATTTTCTAACCTCCTTTTGCCTAAGTTACACTTCCTTATTGATTCCTTTGTCACCATGGGCAGTTCGTCAGGTACTTTTTCTGATGCTTACATATGCCTCATACCTAAGGAGGGGAAAGATACAAGACACTGAAAAAATGATAGACCCATATCGTTGGTTAATATAAGTTATTTGCTTAGGCAATTGCTGCGAGATTAGACCCCCTTTTGCCAGACTTACTAGGCCTAGAACAATCTGGTTTTGTTAGAGGACGCTATATATCTGATAAAACTAGACTTTTATTTAATGTCTTATCCAAATCTTCACGCCTTGAACATTCCCTGGCAGCAATCGCACTAGATGCTGAAAAAGCATTTGACAGGGTTGAATGGCCATACCTTAATTACACCGTCAAATGGTTTGGTTTTGGGCCTACATTTATCTCGTTAATCTCCTTCCTTTACTCCAACCTGCGGGCGGCAATTTCCTCCTTTTTTAATTTAGGCAGGGGAGTTCGTCAGGGTTGTCCTATCTCCCCGTTCCTTTTCAATTTAGCTTTAGAACCCTTCCTTTCCAGTCGGAGGAGGCAAGATGGTGGCGGCGCTCTAGACCGCTGCGAGAAGCTCTGCTGACCGGTACCCCATGGCGATGATTTGAGAGGTGCCGGTTACAAAGGTCGGAGGAAAACATCAGACAACGTAGCCAAAATCTAATACGGGCTCAACAGAATGAATAATAAAGCCTGATACTAGCCTGGTACATAGGAATGCAATATTGTAACAACGTAACGCCCAAACTTACTTTCGGATTGTTTCTAACGGCGCCGAACCTGATGGAGGGGCTCCGTGCTGAGGATTCACTGGACTTGGTGGATATAGCAGCATTCTTGGTACTGCAATCACGCCTGTCCTTTCTGTTCTCGTTAATTGGTTTTGCCGTGCTGAGACTTGTTGGACGCACCCGACTTGCAAGAGACGCCGCTGATCGCCGCAGAGTGGGCGGCTTGCTGGCTGGTCCCGTGGCCGTGATTGACTCTACCTGCTTTCCCGGCGGTGATTTCACCTATCAAACGAACACAAACAGAATGGCCCCAAAGAATGCCGCCACTACGGCTGCCGCTGCTGCTTCTAAAACCCGAGCGGCGAAGCAGGCTCTCCGTGATCGAGAGCTAGCGCTGAAAAGAGCTGGAGCGCTGAGCTCTGAGGAGACCCCTGGCTTTGACATCGCTCAAGCTTCAGCTCCGGGGAAGCAATCTAAGTCCTCGAAGCAACTGCCGTCCACACCCGGACCGGGTCCCTCGGTGGTTGATCTCCTCAGAAAGACGCCCGCTTCCCCCTCACCTGTCAACGATTACAACGCCGACTACGGTGGGTCGATCCATGATGGCTGGTCCCTCCCCCCCGGACTGGAGATTGTAGGTAAGATGGGGGGTAGTGCCAGGAGGTAGTGCTCTCATGCCTGATCGAGAGGGGGGGATGTCAGGGAAGCCTGACGCTGTGTCTGCAAATGGAGATTTGACCATCTCAGTGATAAACATGCCTAATCAACCGCAGATTACGGAGAAACAGCTCCCAGTGACCCGTGAAGGTATTGACTTACAGGCATCACCTTGTGTTCCCTCTGCTCGTGGCTACTGTGTCTATTTCTATACCTGCGCAGAGTTCGGTTCTTGAAGACTCCAATGTACTACCACCTCCAATAAACACTCTGACATTGACTAATGAGCCTGAGCCCGAACTTGAAACTGAAACTAATGTTGAAACCTTAACTCAATCTATGGCGCAAAACATAGAAAGTACGGAACTTAAGGGGAAGATATCTAAGGCACGCAAGGAGTATACTGTATCTGACTCGCTAGAAACAGATAGAGATCCGTCTGATTTCTATTCAATATCTGAAGGACTTGATGATCTTAGATGGTCACATGAATCAGACTTGGAATCAGAGGTCAACACTGGCTCCGGCTCTGATACTAGTGCAACAGAGAGTGATCACAACCCTGCCCGAGATGATTCTAGGGGAGGTAAGAGAACTGTACGGAGGAAGAAAAGGACCCACCATGGCGCATCAGGACTATTATGGGATTATTCTCCAAAATCAGTACCAGCCCTTAATTCTCAGGAGCATGCCTCCATACCTCAGCCTGAGTCGTCTGTCCCTTTAGATCAACAAAGTGCTACACTGACCACTGTAATGGATACAGTTCTGCAAGCAATCACCTCCCATCGGGAACAGACCTCAAGGGATGGTCGAAGGGCACAACTAGCGTTGCATAAGGTACAGGGCGTAGTCCGAAAACTTTCAAAATCTGTTGCAGCTTCTAATGAAAGGATGACGGAGATGGAAGATCGCATAGTAAGCAACGAAGCAGAAGCCACAGTTACTCAGGAACGAGTGGAATCCCATGAGGAGGAACTAAAGGATGTTAGATGGAAGTTGGAGGACATGGAAAATCGTCTTCGACGCAATAATATTTGCGTCCTTGGAATTCCTGAAAAAAGCGAGGGCGAGGATATACGCACTTTCATTATCCAGTTATTTAAAGATACTCTCCCGGAGCTTGCCTCTTGGAATTGGGATATGGAAGTGCAACGAGTCCATAGAGTTCCATCTACCCTGAAGGCCTCTTCACCGCAGGGGAGATATCCCCGTGCAGTGTTGGTATATTTTGGAAACTTTCTTCTCCGGCAGGCCATTGCTGACAAAGCAAAGCCCGAAGCTCGGCGCACCAGAAACACTATCTCTTACTTTGTTAGGCCTGACTTTTGCCACACTACTGTGGAGAGAAGATGGCGTCTTCGCCAGTTGATCAAACCCTTTTTGGACAAAAAGGCTCAGGTGTGTCTTAACAACCCTGCTAAGCTGAAGGTTATTTATAATGGCCAGGTTACATTTTTCACCTCAGAGATAAAAGCAAAAGAGTTCTTAGACAGTCTGACCTGAGTTTTGATATTTTTCTGTAACAGTAGAGTAACTGAATGTGTAGAGTAGTTTGAGAATGAGCACCTATAGAGATTTCACATTGAAGCAGTTAGTTATCTGGCATATGTTAGCTGTATATGCAGATATAATTTCGCGAATTATGTCATTAGGATTATAGACGTTAAAATAATCATCTTACTTTATTATTCAACTTATTTGGTCTGTATCTCTTCTCTATTTTTCGAGTCACTATTTTTGCACTATTCTTGCACTTTCTCATTTCTATTGGCTTTTAAACACACAAGTTTAACATTAATGGTACTGGTCAGGGAACGTCTCACCATCACCACAGACTCTATTAGAGTCTAAATGCCTCGGTGGTTGGTGTGTGGGGGGAGGGGGGAGGTGGGCAGGGGCAGGGGAAAAAGTATAAAAATGAGCAACTTCAATTAAATAAGACAATGTCAAGCAATTTTTTTTTGTATATGGGATCAAATGATAGTAAAAAGGAAAAGTCAGATTATGAACCAGCGGCTCTATATATGTGTTTACATGTTTTACTGTGTTGTAATGATCAGGTCTGGGATATACCATCCTAAATGGGGAGAGTAAAACTCTGCAGCTGGAATATCGCAGGTCTTAACGATAGAAATAAAAGGGCACAACTATATCAACTACTGCAACAAGATCCTGTTGATATTCTTTTCTTACAGGAAACCCATATTGCTGATTCTGATAAAGAACTGTTAAAGATCCCAGGTTACAATGTGATTGTAGCCACTTCTCAAACATCCAAAACAAGGGGGGTTGCAATTTTAGCAAAACCTGCGCTTGGTGATCCTAGACGCAAATTGGCCGATAAACATGGCAGATGGGTTATAGCGCAATTAGAATCAGGTCCTACTATATGTACGATATACGGATCAAATCTAGATGATCCCATATTGTTTAGCGATCTAGACATAGAATTAGCCTCCTGGCCTGGTCCTCTCATTCTTTGTGGAGACTTTAACATTTCCTTAGGGACCTTTGTACATAACCGATTACCTCAGAAATACAACGGGCGTAAGCCTAAGGTATATAGGGCCATGCGCCAATTGATAGATAGCCACAATTTGCTAGATGTTTGGGACTTGAGGAAACATCACGATTCTGGTTTTACTTTTTTTTATGTCCTCATAACAAATATGTTCGAATTGATTACATTATGACTTCTTTGGCGGACTTGGAATTACTGGATATAATCAAGTCTCCAAAAACAATCTCGGATCATAACGCACTTACCCTTATTTTTGATTAACCCAGTTTTAACAGACCTAAACCACAATGGTACTTTGACAGAAAGCTGCTTGTCAACCTGGAATATATAACCCATATAACATCTAGGGCCCAGGGTTTTTTTTACTGCAATCAATATAGCGCATCCAGATTGATTGTCTGGGACTGTTTTAAAGCAGCATTAAGGGGTGAAACAATATCATTTGTTGCCAAAAGTAAAAAGATAGAGGATAACAACAACCTTGAGCTCAAGCGGGAGCTATTTAATCTTGAGGCTTATCATGCCACCCAGATCCACCAAGGAGATGTAGATACTGACATTCTTCATAAAATATTAGTCTTGAAGACTGAAATCATTAGCTCTTTAATCCGGAAAGCCGCAGAAACTTACCAAGCAAACAAAAGCAGTTTATATGAATCCGGAGAAAATGTAGGTAGGCAGTTAGCCCGCCGTACACGCCAAAAACAATCTTATAATAATATAAAGATGATTGAGTACGAGGGTCAGCAATACACGTCCTCACAGGATATAGCAGAGGCTTTCCGGAAATAATGTCAAAAGCTATATCAAAGTGAAGATTCATATTCCGGTAGAGATTTAAAAACCTTTCTTAACAACTGGATGTCAGAGATAGATCCCAATTAACTGATTGAGGAATCAGTCAAAGAAGAACTGGAAAGAGAAATCTCAATTACGGAGCTGGAGCTTGCTTTGGCTGAGCTCGCAAACAGTAAAGCCGCAGGTCCTGATAAAATCCCCTTGGACCTTTACAAGATACTGAGCAAACAAATACTTCCCTATTTATTGGATCTGTTTCTAGGGATCCAATATCATGCAACACCGCCTGAGTCCTGGAAATACACCAATATAGCGATTTTTTCTAAAAAAGGCAAACCGCCCCAGCTTCCATCTTCATATAGGCCCATATCTCTTATAAACTCCGACTCAAAACTATACGCCAAGGTCTTAGCTAATCGGCTGAGTCGGGTTGTCGAGTGTCTTGTCTCCCCGTGGCAGCATGGCTTTATTCCGGGAAAGGGCACCACAGATTATACCGGTAGAGCCATTAACCTCTTTGACATCATGGGCGCCACGGGGGGCAGGATGTCGATGATCCTTCTCGATGCTGAGAAGGCATTCAACCGTGTCTCTTGGCAATTTTTGTGGAACATCTTGGAACTTAAAAATTTTGGGTATAAGTTTATCAAAGCCATAAAGGCCTTGTATGTAGGTCCAAAGGCAAAACTTTCCATCTGTGGTTCTGAGTCGGAGTTTATTGAGATACAAAGAGGCACAAGGCAGGGTTGTCCCTGCTCCCCGATATTATTTGCCCTCTATATCAATCCCCTAATCTTAAAATTACTTTCTTCACCCGCTATCCAACCTGTCACGGGGGGCCTGTTTTTGACAAAACTTTTGGCCTATGCCGATGACGTGGCCGTCTTAACAACAAATCCAACTGAGGCAATCTATGAAACTGAATTAATTACTCACACTTTTGGCAGTTATTCAGGCTATTCCCTTAACAGGGATAAAACAATGGTCCTATGTACAAGTAATACGACACTTGAAAGCCCCCATAAAGTGAAACAGGCAACATACTTAGGTGTATGTATATCCTCTGATGTGAACGAAATCAACCATCTTAACTACACCCCCTTGATTAACAAAATAAAAGAAGATTTTAGGAGAGTGGATAATTTACATCTGTCTATAATTGGAAGGGCCAACTACCTAAAAATGAATATCTTTCCAAGAATACTCTGCTTGTTCCGAACAATTCCGCTGTTGGCTGGAGGTAGCTTTATTAAGATTCTTGACTCCTCCATGTCTAAATTCATCTGGAGTTTTGGGAAGGTTAGAAGAGCCTTACCACTCCTAACTCTACCTCTAGATAGGGGGGGGATTAGCTATCCCTAGCCTAACTTTATATCTATGGGCAACACTTATTCAACACATGGGTCCTTTGTTAAATTGTAAAATATCCACTCCAACTACTAGAGCATTTTATATCCCCTCCATTTACGAGCTTAGTCTGGGGACCAAATGCCAAGGGCTATTCTTAAGGCAGGTTGAACCATCGTACTTCAAAAAAATTAAGTTAAAGGTAATTACTGGTGCGTGGAAGGTTTGTAAATCTGTATCTAAACAACTAGATATTTCAAAATTTACAAAATACACCCCCTTGTGGAATAGTTCGATCCTTCCGGCCTGCCTTAATGATAGTACCTCCCGGAGGTGGGAAAATTTAGGCATTAAGACAGTGGCAGACTTTTTTAGCCAAGAAAATACTACCACCTTTGATTGGCTTCAGCAGAAGTATACTATTCCTGCTACTGATTTTCTTAAATACTTTCAAGTGCTTACGAGTATTCGTAATTGTATTCCCAGAATAGAATTAGATAATATTCATTTTTTCTCAGTCATTGGAAAACGATCTACTAGTATAGGTAGCCTATATCGGTTATTGATTGAAAATACTAAGGATGATTTAGAACGGGTGGAACAAGCTTGGGCTCTAAGGTTGGGTAATTCAAATATAGATATTGATTTTTCTTTGGCCCGATCATCAAAACTGTTCATTGCCTCCAAACTTAAAGCCCAATACTATAGAGTTATATATAATCTTTACTATACACCAGCAAAATTGTTTTCCTGGGGTTTACGGGCTGATGACAACTGCCCAAGATGTAGACAACCTCAAGCGAATTTAATTCATATGTTCGCCGAATGCCCCAAACTAGATCTATTAAAAATGATGTTTATGAGATTCTGGGCCCAGGTTTTTGGACGGAATATACGAGATTTAGTAACCCTTTATGTGATGGGACATGATGATTCTCTCGGTCATAGTATTGAGGAGCAAAGGTCTATGTTTTTAGCTACTGCAATTTTTCGTATTATTCTTGCTGCCCGTTGGAAGGACCTAGAGCCACCTACATTTCAGATGTGGCTTAGTCGTTTTCTGGCCACTTATAAACAGGAGATCTCAATCTATAACACTAGAGGTAAAAAAACTAGACTTCTTGGAACCCAGATCTGGGCCCCAATCTCTAACTGGTATTCTAATGTGAGGCCTCCTGCCCTTATTGTCTCATCTTGACCTGATTGGATTACATTGTTTAATTTATTGAAATATACGATACAGGATATATTTAATTCTGTTTTTCCTTTCTTGCTATGTTATCTTATTCCTTTTATGGGTTTTATAGTTATTAATATGCTTGGCTATTCTTTTTGATGTCTTAATATGTTTGAAGTATTTTTTATATATTTGACGAATATGTATTGCTGTATCTTTTGACTGAATGTTGCTTAATAAAAATATTTAAAAAAAATTAAAAAAAGAACCCTTCCTTTCCAAACTTCGTCAAAATCCAAACATATCTGGCTTCCAGACACCTCAATGTCATATCAAACTTGCTGGATATGCAGATGACATCTTACTTTTTCTGTCTAACTCTATTGATTCCGTACCTGCTTTCTTTCAGGAGGTCCACAATTACTCTTTAAGTTATAAATTGAATAATGATAAATGCAAAATTTTACCCTTAACAAAATTCACCTTTAAACCTGATTTTGCTGCTTCTCATTTTACTTGGAGTTCTTCTCACATCAAATACTTAGGTTTACATTTTACCCCCTTAGTTGCAGATACAGTTTCACTTTGCCTTAATAAATGCATTCAGAAACTCACTGATTTAACCACTAAATGGCATCCCCTTTATTTGTCATGGTGTGGTCGCCTCGATTCCATCAAGATGATGTTGTCTCCCATAGTTCTTTACACAATCTCTAACATTCCAGTTCCCATCCCTGCGAAATTGTTTAGGAAAATTACCTCAATTCTCTCTACCTTTCTTTGGAGCGGAAAGAAACCTAGAAAGTCCACTCTGTGATTAATACGTCCCAAGTCAGAAGATGGAGTTAACTTTCCAGACTTTCCCACTGATCATAAGGCTTTCCTTTTGCGACAGGCTTCTTTCTGGTTATGAGAACCAGATGACATTTCTCCTTTATGGGTGATGCATGAACGTCTCTCCTTTTTCCCTTTCTCCTTTGCTGAATACCTGTCTTTTTCTCGCAAACCACTTACACTATCTACCCCTATACATAAGTTTACCACTAGGTTGCTTTTATCTTCTTCTCCTGAGCCTCCTCACTGGTCACTGGTCACTGGTTTTCTAAATTCCACTATTTGGCATAATAAATACCTGTTAATCAATAACAAACCCTTTTATTGGAAATCTTGGCGGCAGAGAGGCCGAATTTAGATCTCCCAGCTTTTCTCCAATTCCATTTTCTTACCCTTCTCGACTCTTAGTCATTCTTTTAATCTCCCTGCGTCTTTTGCCCATGAATACCTTTTGCTTCATAAGGCGGTAATGACGCATTACACCCTTCTCGCACAACCTCCAACTAACCCTCTTCCTCTCACTCCTACCTCACAGCTTAATTCTTTTTTACGCGTCACTTCCAAAGCATCTGTCATTTATAAACACCTCCATGCTGTAGGCTATGTTAGACCAAAATCTAAGGTGGAAGAACAGTGGGAATCTGATTTTGTCACTTCCTGGCCCATTTCTTTATGGGATAAACTATGGACCAATCTCCGTAAGTCTTCTAGAGCAGCCACCATAACTCAAACTCTTTTCTTTATATACAATAGATTGCTCTTTATCCCACATACTGTGAGCAATGCAGTTTTCTGCTGTTACAGACCTCTGTTGGTCCTGTTCTTCCCCACAAGCTACTTTATTTCATATGTTATTTTCATGTGACATTGTTCATGCTTTTTTAAAACAAATTTGGTCCCAAATCAATGCAGTCTTTCATACTCACATTCATTCCCTTTTCTTTTACTCATATCTTTCTGGGGAGTCTTTCCCCATGTTGGGATGATCAGACCTCAATGTTAAGATTGTTGATTTATTAATAGCTGTGTTCCCAGGACACCCCCCACGCCGCACGGCTCACCTACTGTAGCGCGTCCTTGCCTGGTACCCCTAGCTGCTGCTCGTCCTCTCCCCGCTACTGCTCTCGTGATCCCCGTTGTGCCCTTGCTGCCTTGTGTTCTTGTCACTTTCGTGTTTTTATCACTCTCCCTCTCCTGTGATTAGCTTCCTGGTTGTGATTCCGCTGTGCCCTTTGCTGCCTTTTGTGTTTCTTGTCACTTTCGTGTTTTTATCACTCTCCCTCTCCTGTGATTAGCTTCCTGATTCGTGTGCACCCACCCGTTCCCGCCACCGTTTCCCGCCGCCGATCCCTCGTAGCCCCGCCCCCTTTTGTCCTCGCAACCCAATTGGCCACCCCGCTCCCGCCTCCCAGCTGCTCCTCCCTCCCACTTCGCCTCATATGGAGCCCGCGCGCCGATTGTGGGCCGACGGTGCGCCAAAGTCCAGCCCGTCTGCGCCCGTCCGCGACTGGACCACACCCTGCGCCAGGACCCCTGGACCTCGAGTATGCCAGCGCACCCGACGAACTTACGACGCCGCCTCCCTCCATGCACTCAATGCCAGCCGGTAGCCCGCCTGCTACCGAGCCACCACGAAATGCACCCACGGACCCTTCACCTGCCAAGCCTGCAAATTCACCTGCCTCCGCACTTGCACCTCACCCGCCAAACCAAGCTTCAGCAACAACTATCTCAAGTGCATACTGCTCAACACCCGCTCTGTCCACAGACACGCCGTCGAACTCTGGAACCTCCTCGACACAACATCACCAGACGTCGCCTTCCTCACAGAAACATGGATGAACGCCTCCTCAGCCCCCAACATCGCCATAGCCATCTCGGAAGGCTACAAGATCACCCGGAGGGACCGCGTCAACCAAACCGGAGGAGGCATCGCCATCATCCACAAAAACACCATCCGCATCACGACCAACTCCGACGACACCCTGACCACCTCCGAGCACCTTCATTTCCAGATTCACACCGACCCCAAGACCACCCTGAGAGGCACCCTCATCTGCAGACTCCCGGGAACACGCACACAATTCAGTGAAGCCATCGCAGACTTCATCAGTCCGCACGCCCTCATCTCCACAGACTACATCCTCCTTGGGGACCTCAACTTCCACCTGGAGAACAATAAGGACTAAAACACCGCCGCTCTGCTGGATAACCTCGCCAACCTCGGACTCAAGCAGCTGGCGAACACCCCCACCCACTACGCTGGACACACGCTGGATCCCATCTTCTCCTCCAGCAAGCACATCTCCTTCAGCCACTCCACCGGACTACACTGGACAGACCACAGCTGCGTCCACTTCAACTTCAGGAGAACCACGACCCACCACCACCCGCAACAGGTTCCCCGCAGAAGCTGGAGCAAGATCACTGCCGACCAGCTCACCACCTCCCTCAGCCAGAACCCCCCCACCAACACGACGGGCCCCAACGAAGCAGCCCGCAACCTCACACAGTGGCTGACCAACTGCGCCGACGAAATCGCACCAATGAAGAACCCTCCCAACAGACCCGACAACAGGAAAGCCTCCTGGTTCACCAATGACCTCAAAAACTCCAAGAAAACCTGTCGCACCCTCGAGAAAGCCTGGCGCCATGACCAGACAGCAGAGAACATGACAGCCCTCAAGAACACCACCCGCAAACACCACCAACTGATCCGCACCACCAAGAAGACAACATTCACAGAACGACTGGACACCAACACCCACAACACCCACAACAGCAAGGAACTCTTCAGCATTGTGAAAGAGCTCTCAAACCCCAGCACCTGCAACAACGACATCATACCCTCCCAAGACCTCTGCGACTCACTCGCCTCATTCTTCCACAGCAAGATCGCCGACATACACAACAGCTTCGGCGAGCTGACCACGCACCCAATCACCGAACCAGCGACCCCGACCACGACCCTCTGCACTTGGACCCCCATCAGCACCGAAGACACCTCCCGCCTGATGAACACCATCCACTCAGGCTCCCCTACCGACCCCTGCCAACACTACATCTTCAACAAAGCCGACACCATCATCGCACCCCAACTCCGGAACATCATCAACAGCTCCTTCGCATCCGCCACCTTCCCGGACAGTTGGAAACAAGCCGAGCTGAGCGCCCTTCTGAAGAAACCCACCGCGGACCCCACGGACCTGACGAACTTCCGCCCCATCTCGCCCCTCCCCTTTCAGCCAAAGTTATAGAGAAGTCCGTCAACAGACAGCTCTCCGCCTTCCTCAAGACCAACAGATCCCTCGTCCCCTCACAGTCAGGCTTCCGGGCAAACCACAGCACCTCGACGGCCCTCATCGCAGCTACTGACGACATCAGGTCCCTGCTCGACAACGGGGAAACTGCGGCCCTCATTCTCCCAGACCTCTCAGCAGCCTTTGACACCGTATGCCACCGCACCCTGATTCAGCGCCTCAGCAACACCGGAATCAGAGGAGCGGCCCTGGAATGGATCATCTCGTTCCTCTACGGAAGAACCCAGAGAGTCCGTTCCGATCAACGGCCTCCGAAGTCATCTTGGACGTTCCGCAAGGATTCTCACTCAGCCCCACCCTCTGCAACGTCTACATGAGCCCCCTTGCAGCCATCGCACACCAACACAACCTCAACATCATCTCCTACACCGACGACACCCAGCTGATCCTCTCCCTCACCAACGACCCAGCCACCGCCAGAGCCAGCCTCCAGGGAGGGATGAAAGACGTCGTTGAATGGATGAAGAACAGCAGCTTGAAACTGAACTCAGACAAGATGGAAGTCCTCATCCTCGGACCATCCCCCTCCGCCTGGGACAACTCCTGGTGGCCCCCAGCCCTGGGCACCACACCCAAGCCAACAGACCACACTCGCAACCTGGGCTTCATCCTGGACTCCTCCCTCATGATGACCAAGCAAGTCAACGCCGTCTCGTCATCCTGCTTCAACACCCTGCGCATGCCCAGAAAGATCTTCTGATGGATCCCCACCGAAACCAGGAAGACGGTCACCCAGGCCCTCGTCACAAGCTGCCTGGACTACGGGAACACCCTCTACGCTGGAACCACAGACAAACTACAGAAAAGACTCCAGCGCATTCATAACGCCTCAGCACGACTCATCCTGGGCATCCCTCGCCACAGCAACATCTCTGCTCACCTGAAAGACCTGCAGTAGCTCCCCATCAACAAAAGGATCACATTCAGACTCCTCACCCATGCTCACAAGGCTCTCCACGACACGGACTCGAAGTACCTCAACAGTCGCCTCACATTCTACACACCTAACCGCCAGCTCCGATCCGCCAGCCTCGCCCTCGCCACCACCCCAAGGATCCGCAAAGCCACCGTCGGAGGAAGATCATTCTCCTACCTGGCAGCCAAGACATGGAACACCCTCCCCACACACCTACGGCTGACCGTGGACCATCTCTCCTTCTGGAAGCAACTCAAGACTTTGCTGTTCGAGCAGTAGCGACCTCCCCCCTCAACGCCTTGAGACCCTTACGGGTGAGTAGCGCGCTTTACAAATTCTGCTGATTGATTGATTGTTTGACTGTTGCTTTCCAACAGATCACAGCTAATTGGAAGAATTTTTCTAATATTTCTTTTAGAGCATGGTGGTATAATGTGTGCCATAATCACAGACTGGATGCTGCTTTTGTATTTCCTATGCATTTGGCAACGAAACGTTTAGACTTATGGCTTCCTATTACTTTATATCTTGATGTGTGTGCTAAACGTTCATTTCAATTGTGTCCAACTCAACAAGAAGTCGCTAAACCCCCTTGATTGACCTACACGTTCCTTTTTCTTCATCTATCACTGCAATATATTGTTGCTGTTACTTATTGCACACGGACTGTTATAACTCATTTGTTTTTCTGGAGTTTCTTTTATTTATTATTTGTTGGATTTTTATTATTTCTCTTCTGTATTGCTTTTTTTTCATTGTATTGACACCTTTTATTTGATTCATAAATTTTCTTTATGAACTAAAAAAAAAATGATGTCTTCCTTTGCATCAATGTTATTCTCTTCGGAGTTCAAACTTGCCATCAGGCAGAAATAGCTGTACTGCATCCTGTTAATCCTATACTGAAGGTAAACAATGTTGAGACACTCCTGCTGGCTGTGGCTAAACTGGGCTCCGCAAATGTAATCTTTGCTGCAAAATCTCCTGATCTTTAATCTGATCACTTCAGCTACTGCGCCAGTACAACAGCCAAGGCACATTTTTGGCATGCTGCAGTGCCTTTTCATATCTTCCAGTCCCCAAGTAGATCTCTGTGTGGCACACTTCTGGGAAGCTGCATCTTTACCTTGGGGAAATCTGCACTTGCACCAGCACTTTCTGTTCATAGCTTGGATTATTTTTAATGAACTGTTGCTCTACGCTTGAAGGCAATACTCAAAGCAACCTTGGGACACTCCACACTGCTGCCTTTCAATCATGAGAGAGGCATCCTGTTAGCACTGGCACTTTCTAGGCCTGCCTCTGCACCTCTATGAGAAAGGCGGGGCCGGCATCGGACACGTCGAAAGTATGGCGGTCGTGCCGGCCCCTGACGACCACAGAGGCGGGCCTGTCGTGCACAGTAGTGACGCGACAGGCGCGCCACGATCGCGATTGGTGGAGGTCATGAACATGACCCGGAAGTGATTACGCCAGGCTGGTTAGAACTGGCCTGGCGGGAAGAGCGGCATAAAAGCTGGGGAGCGGGGATTCGTCCTCGCTAAGAGGCTGTAATTTTCTTTCCCCACCCACCATCCCCTAAAGCAAATGTTTATTGATATGCTTTGTTTCTTTGTTTTCTTTACAGTTGGACATGGGCAGTTGTGATGTGTTTTTTCATAATTTACTGTCTATATGTAGGAGATGTGTTTTCCTTTTACAGGTCATCTATCGTCGTATTTAGTGCAAATCCTTGGTCAGGCGGTAAGGTCACGATTGGTGAGCAGTAAATTTAAGGTCCTTAGAGAGTGGAGCCATTCTTGAATGGCGTCACCCAAGGGGGAGGTACAAGTGGTCTCTCCTAGAACTCCAGGGGCAGTTACAGTCAGTTGGCTGGATGGGTGCGGAGGAGTGGGGAGTTACGCTTTACCTAAGCTGGTTGACCACCCCGCACGTGCACAATGGTGCCAGTAAAGGGCGCAGAACTGCAAGGGCCCCTTTTGGACATAATATACAGCGTACGGGGTTAACCTGGGGGAGTACCCTCATGGTAAACGGGCCCTCTGCGCATGCGCACTCGGTGGGAGGGCAGGCATAATTTGATAAGGATCTGGCACCAGTTATTGACCTTGCCGTAGGCTCAAATAGGGATACACAGAAAAGTAACTGCAATTATGATTATTGATGATGATATGTCTTAGATTCGGATAGGAATAACTTGTATTAGAGTTATGTTAAGGTTAGCCATCTGACATCTTTACTTGTCAATGTAATCAATGTCATTCTATGTTTTCTGCGTATATTTTATCAATATTGTAAATATTGATTTTGTTTGAATTTTTATGTTAATAAATACGGCCGAGGTTTTTTACGACCCCCTCATCCAAAAACTCTTGCTATGATATTGTCTGGGTCTTAACAAGCGAGGAGGGGGTATAGGTAGTAACAAGCCATAAAGGTACCCTCGCAGAGTGCTCCAAGGTTATTTCTCACTTTTTTGCATTTTCAATGCGTAGTGCACTTTCTTTGCTTGTGCACTTAGAAAGAATGTTGTGATGCTCCAGGCACTCCTGCCTGGTGTTTATTTCTCACTTTTCCGCATTTTCAGTGCACAGTGCACTTTCTTTCCTTGTGCTCTTAGAAAGAATGTTGTGATGCTCCAGGCACTCCTGCTATGTCTCGTAACCTCAGACTCTCCTTCACGGTCTTTTGCACATTGCACTTTTCTCTTTAGCATGTCACAGAGGCATACCGCAATACCAATGTCGCTTGCATTAGGACCCTCTATGCTTTATTATAGTACTTAAAACGCACTTCGCGGAACACTTTGTTAGAGATTCTGATTCAATTTTCAAAGTTATTTTTTTATTGGCATTGCAAAATGCACTTTGTGAAATGACTGGAGGGAATATTTGAAGCAACTTCGGGATATCCTGCTATTTCTCTTAGCATATTGTTCTCCCACTTTGCGTTAAAATGACTGTCTTAATACTCGTAATTTTTCTTTTTAAAAATGCTGCTCTGTACCTGGCACTTTACATTGTACTGTATGTTTTTGAAACATTTTTTGGGGTTTTAACTGCTGCTCTGATTACTTCATCACTGATTTGTTTGTTTGTTAAGGTTTCAACTAACTGTACAATAAAGTACAAAACAATGGTTTCCTGCAGTGGAGACAGCCGTAGCTCAACCATTGGAACCATGCCTCAGAATAGAACATCTACCAATGTATAGTGAACGTAACGCTTCTACCAAGCCCTAGATGAAATGCAAAGTTAGTGACTGATGCCATAAAATTGAAAATATGAAAATTCGGAACAGAGCCAATGGAATGCAGTTCATATTGACCTAAAATCCTATCAACTTGATATCAAGATCACAATAATTTTGGCCCCTCTTCGATAGACATGGATTCACCAATATTCCAGGGCTAGTGGAAGTGACATCACATACCCTCTTAAATCAATGACATCTTAGGAGTGGTATTATATGATCTTTGACCATGAATCCCAGGAAGTGATGACCCTTGACTTATGATCACATATGAAGAACTATCATGCACGCAAAGTATAGAGATGACTGATTTGTTCAAGCGCATCATTTGGTGTTAGGACAAAATATTGAGTTAAAAATATCAGGAGACACAAATATCGAGAAAAAAAGAATCGTAGCACAAAAATATTGTTGTCAAAAAGATATTTTTCAGGTAAATAATATTGTTTATAAGAATAGGGTTGTTTTCGATATTGTTTTCAATAACATATTTGTAGAAAATATTGTTTTAAAATGATTTTAATGTGTTTAATTTATATATTAACTTTATGTGCTACTATTGTTTGATTGTTATTCTTTTTTTAAAATATAGTTTATAATTTTAAGTGATTTAAAAGTTTTAATTCATTCGTTAATAGTCATTTATAGTGTTGTAGTGGGTTGTTGAGTTTGTAGAGGGACAGTGTGGGAAGTTAATATAGTACAACATAATTATTAATTAATTAATCATATTTAAATAATTATGTGACTGGTAATAAATATGTAGATTCTGTAATAGTGATTTATTTTAGTTATATTTTAGGTGTTGGGTTGCTAGGTTTGCAAGTGTATAGAATGGGAAGTTAATAGAGTATTAATTGACAATTAATTATTGATTCATTAATACATTTTTAAATAATTATTAATTGTATAAATTGTGTAGTAATTATTTATTTTTGTTTTGTTTTAGGTGTGACTGATGGGTTTTTAGGGGTGTATAGCGCGAAGTGAATTAGGAAATAATTAATTACCAATTAGTTACTATTTGTTAATTAATTATTTAATTGATTATCAATTACTTGAATTGTGATATAGTTATTTATTTGAGTTACATTTTAATTGCAGGATGCAGGGTTTGTAACGGTCTAGGGTAGAAAGTTAATTAAGTAATTATTAATTAATAATTACGTATTCATTGTGTATCATCATTTAATTTATTTTAATTATGTAAGCCATGAAATTGTTATTTTTTTGTTCTAATTTAAATGCAGACTGCTGAGTTTGTAGTGGTACAGGGTGGGAAGTAAATTCATTAATAATTGAATAACAAATATTTAGTTATTGATCATTTTTTTCATAGTAATTATGTAAATTGATTAATTGTTTTTAGTAAAAAAAAAATATATATATATATATGTATAGATATATTTTACCTACTGGCAGTCGCCAGTAGGTAGTTATAGTTAGGACCTTGTTTCCATAGTAAGAACATTTTCCAAACTAATTCATTGTTCATATCAGCTCCTATGTTGAAAGATTGGGGGTGACTGAGAAAAAAGGGGGGTCCCAAAACGTGTTTTTTCGCCATGTTAATTTCCTCAGGAAACTTTAGACAAGGCTACAAGTTGAGTGAGAAGGGTCTTGGTCTAGAAAGCACGCTTTTGTTTATTTGGTGTAAATCCGTTTAGTAGTTTTTGAGAAATATCCAAATTTACAGATATCGATATTTAGGAATTCTGCCATCTGATTGGCTGAGGTGTTACGAGCACAAGCTTGCTGCTTATTGGTTGTGAGCGCTGCAAGTGGTTGCAATTAGGAAGTGTTGGCCGCCATTTTGGGATTCCGTGAAGTGAGAAAGGGGAAAAAAGGGTGAAAAAAGTAGGAAAGAAGGGTAGGAGGACTGTAAGCTCTGTGGGGGAGTGTGAAGTGAAGTAATAACGCCTACTGGTCTGAAAGTGCGTTGTTGCTCAGAGTGACATGGTGCTGAGATGATATGCTGCTACACTCGGGTATGAAACTGAGAGCCTAAACCGTGAGCTCATTGTTGTAAAGTGATGTGCTCTGGTCTTTGTAGCATACATGTGCAAGTAGTGTTAGTACGCGGTTATATCATACAGGGAATAGGAAGCAAACTACTGACCGCTATCGTGGGTTTATCCTATACCGAAAGCGGGAAGCGAAGTACTCACGCCTACCGGTGTGAAGACTTGGGGATCAAACTGAGGTGATTGCTGTAAAGGGATGGGCTCTGGGAGCTGTAGTATACATGTGCAAGTAGTAATAGTAGGCGTTTATACTATACAGGGAGTGGGAAGCGAACTACTGACTGCTACCGTGTGTTTATATTATACCGGAAGGGAAGTACTCACACCTACCGGTGTGAAGACTCGGGGATCAAACGGAGCTGATTGCTGTAAAGTGATGTGCGCTGTAGCATACTAGCTGCTGTAGTATAACTTTGTAAGTAGTGTTAGTATGTGTTTTTAGTACATAGGGAGTGAGTAGCAAACTACTTTCTCCTACTGGTCTGAAGATTCTGGGATTAAACCGTGAGCCTAAATCAGAAGCTCATTGGTGTAAAGTGATGTGCTCTGGGAACTGCAGTATACCTGTAGAAGTAGTGTTAGTTTGTGTTTATATAATACAGAAGTGGGAAGAGAACTACTCCCCCCTACCAGCCTTAAGACTCCTGGATGAAACCATGAGCTCATTTCTGTAAAGTCATATACTCTGTGTAGTATTCAAATGTAAGACATAGTAGAATGTTAGTATGTAATTCTACTAGAATGTAAGTATGTAATGTTAGAATGTAGGGCTGTCATGAGGGGAACCTTGGGGAGTTTGTACACAGTGCTGGAGAAGACGGTTGACTTGCTGTGTGCTCCTGTTGGTGGGTGTTTAAGGTGTCTTGTTTTCCTGCAATAAATCTACTTATCGGATCCACTGCTGTCTGCCTCTTCACTACATAAATTTGGCGACGAGCGGGAGAAGGTAAAAAGAAGGCAGCACTCACAAGTACTTCAAAGTTGCTTGTGTTGTGCTGAAGACCCGTTTTCTTTGTGTAGCTGTTTCTACTCATCCCAGGGTCGTCGACTCATTGAACTATGTCCTCTGACCTCTGGTAGGATTTATATTCTTAGATTTTGCGCTTCCTCTGCCTCTTCACTACACTTTGGTCGCTGTACTACACCTGTGTAAGTAGTGTTAGTATGCATTGATACTAACCAATGCATCATGGTCGTAGGGAGCGCGACCTCCCAGGTTCAGCACATCAGCGTCTAAGGGTGTGCATCTGCGGGACATTTATGTTTGCTATTAGAGGTCGGGTGCATGGCTTCGACCCTGTGATAGCAAATCCTTGTTTGACTAGTTAAAGCGAGAAGAGGAAAACCTTGTATCGCTTTAATAGAGTGGATCCGGATGGTAAAAAGAGAGGAAAAAAATTGCGGGGTCTCACTCGTTGATTTGAATTAGGCTTCTGGTGGGTAATGTTCCATGGTTAAACCTAATATTATATTGTTTTTGAAGTACGATCTACCAACTGTTCGTGGTAATCGTGCTTCAAAGAGGAGTTGGAGTGCACGAGGATACACAAGGTTAAATAATAATATGTTATGCTAATGTTTATATACAAAGGAACAGAGCGCATGCTAGAAGCATAATGTTCGCGTGCAATGCAGTGATGGAAGCCTGTGTGCATGTACAATTAGTAATGAGCTCACTACAGTGCCCTGAAAGCCAACGCCACGTGTCTGTAGGGCAGCGCTGCCCACTGGCTCAGGCCTACAGTACGGTCCAGCAGGTCCTTATAATGAGACAGAGATGAGACTGAATCAGGTCAGAGATAACATCATTATGCACGGCAACATTACTTGTTCAGACCTGGGTACCCAGGCTGATGCACCCTACCGCTCCCGCAGCACTGCGCTCTACACGTGACTGTAGGGTAGCGCTGCCCGCTGGTTCAGGCCTACAGTACGGTCCAGCAGGTCATTAAAATGAGACAGCTGTGACTGAATGAGGTCAGATCACATCATTACGGAAGGCCACATTGCTTGTTTGCACTTGCCCACCCAGGCGAATGCACCCCAGCCCCTTCCCCCGCAGTGCGCTCAATTGTAGGTCCTGCGCACCGAGGCTTCACTGCTCACCTGCTACCATTGGTGTGTCCAACGACGTGCTGGTGCAAGCTCCGAGTCCGGGGTACTTTTTTAGGGTGGGAGAGCAGGTCTCCGGTCGGGGACGTTGTCTTGATACCACGATGGAAGGCGTCAGAATGCCGAGGGCATCAAATCGGGGTGAGCACCCGCTCTGCCCATTTTCAGTAAACTCAGTGTCTGAAAAGAGAGAAATAATTTAATGGTGGAAACGTCTGGAGGTGAATGAAGGTTTATTTCAAGCTTAAAAGAAAACACCAGTGGAGTGCATCCTACATTTTTGAAGTACGATCTACCAACTGTTAGTGGTAATCGCGGTTCAAAGAGGAGTTGGAGTGCACGACAATACACAAGGTTAAATAATAATATGTCATAACAAGTATTCCCATACAATGGAACAGAGCGCATGCTAGAAGCATAATGTGCGTGTGTAATGCAGTGGCGGAAGCCTGTGTGCATGTACACTTAGTAATGAGCTCACTACAGTGCCCTAAAAGCCAACGCCACGTGTCTGTAGGGCAGCGCTATACGCTGGCTCAGGCCTCCAGTACGGTCCAGAAGGTCCTTAAAATGAGTCAGATATGTGACTGAATGAGGTGAGAGATCACATCATTATGCATGGCAACATCGCTTTTTTGCACATGCGTACCCAGGCTGATGCAGTCGACCCCTCCTGCAGCACTGTGCTCAACATGTGTCTGTAGAGCAGTGCTGCCCGCTAGCTCAGGCCAACAGTATGGTACAGCAGGTCTTTAAAATGAGACAGAGATGTGACTGAATGAGGTCAGATATCACATCATTACGCAGGGAACTTCGCTTCTTCGCACCTGCGCACTCAGGCTGATGCAGCCTCCCGCAGCACTGCACTCAATTGGAGCTGCTGTGCACCCAGGCCCCACTGCTCACCTGCTGTCATTGTTGTGTGTGCAAACCCTACGGGCAGCAGTGTTCCCAATTCAGTTGTAGTGTTGATTGCAGGATGGTGTACACCTCATGATTCCCTTTTTTATATTACGGATTGTGATATGCGAGGTGGATGCGGCCATATCACCTGAGGCAGGGTGGAAGAACTGGGACATGTGGCGTCGTCGTTATCCCTTTATACATATGCAAAGTGGGCTGGGCTTGCGTACGCCAGGCCAGCATAGCGGTGTGAATAATTGTTCCGGGGATTTGGGCGTTGTGCAGTTCCTGCCTGGCCAGGAAGTGTAGTTATGTGTGTTTCTTTTGCAGTTTTGACGTTGCAGAATGCACAATTTATATTAATGTAGCATGTATCGGGAGGGCGGCAACTATAGCTAATGAGACGCTGTTCGAAAAGATTGAATTGCGAACATTATATGTCGTTGTCAAGGTTGTGGATATGCGCAGACATGCATGTCAATGGTGTTGCTTTCGCAAATCGTACACATGTGAATGTGTTCGGATAGAGGGATGATCAGCAGTGAGGCTACGTCAGACACAGTGATAATGCTCATTACAGTAAAGCAATGTATGTCAAACGTGAATCTGAAAGTCTCACATATGACACACTACTATATTGGTAAAGCCTGACAACAGAGCATACAGCAATTCAAATCTACACATTACTGTTTACTATTTGTCACATGTGATTTAGAATGTCCACTCTGCCCCTGGCTGATGATACTCCTTAGAGCCACCAATACCCAGGCCGAAAGGCAGCACAATAATGTGCACACTCACACACCAGGGGCATTGTGTAACACACATTTGTTTTTTGATGTAACGTTTGAGATGCATGGCCCTCACACGTGGAAGGCTTAATGTAGAGACCATGAATATTAATCAAGATGATCATTGCATGTTGTGTGTACATTAAGATATGTGTACACAGAAAAAAAACTTTTCAAAAAAGCTGTTTAAGGGGAAGTGGTGTCTCTCATCAAACGCTGTAGAGAGAATGACTAGAGAGAATGACTAAAATGGGTGGGGTCGTCCAACTGTTACAATGCGAAATGCTATGGAGCATTCAAATGCTTTTTTTAAGGTCACATGGCAATTGTGCTCTGAGTGTGCAAGGAGGCCGCACCCGACGCGATTTTGAGAAAATATATTTACCATAATATGTTTATTACAGTTAGAAATATATAAATGTTTAAAATATTTTAGATTATCGCTTGCTGTCATATACTGTTTAAAGGTATTTAGATATACTTTTGAGACAAAAAAAATACAATGGTGTACCTGGCGCAACACCATACGTCTGTGATGTAACACAGGGCCTGGCGGCATGCACTCATCGCATACACAATGCGCAGCGGGTGCAAGCCTATAGGTACATGACGTAATGCGTGGCTTGGTACTGCGTACCCATCAGATACCAAAGTAGCAGCTTGAGCGACTTCATGCGTATATGATGATCTGCGGGACGCGGTGTCATGAACCCGTCGGATACTAAATGTGCATCATTTACGAATTTAGCAATATGGTGGATCGGATTTGCGTGGTGATGGAACTTGGTACGCTACGGGTATCGGAGTGCAGTTTTCTCAAAAAAAGAAAATAAGAGATACATATTTTTGGGGGAAGGTATAAAACATTACATCATTATTAAAGTTAACAAAAAGAAATAGAGTTCCGAAATTTTTAAAAATATAATAGAAAAAATATAGGTTTTATAAACATTAAAATATGAAATTAACATTTTAAATTAACTGAAAAATCTACTATTTACAATTATATACATTTTTAGGTCATTTTCAGCCCTTGGCTCATCGTATTTAATTCTTAGGATATGTGAGAACATAATATCTGTAAAGTACTATATCAAACCGTTTTCTGTTCCTAATTTCAGTTGGTTGTTAATTCTTACCTTCCCCAGTTATGTCCTGTATTTAGAATGAGATTTTTCGAGATTAGATAAACTCATATTGGTTTCTAGTATGTGCTATGTCCAACATCTAGCATATCATTATATACATTATATACATTACTCCACATAGTTCTATAGTGAAGGATCCCAGTCCCATACTTTCATCAATTTCTGTCTATATGAATTTACAGATGTACATGTAGTTCGGCATCCAGATTATGTCCAAACGGCACCTCAGTTTCCCATACTTAATATCATCCTGGATTCCAATCGTCTTAATTGTACAGTTTGATCACCGCCCCTCTCTGAAATTTTGCTCAGCTTGATCCCTGAGTATTTTAGTAGGGCGGGGTTGCTCTGATGATATTTGGCAAAATGTATGGCCATCGGGTAGCATGGGTCCTTGTTTTTAATGGCCCTCAGATGTTGGAGTATTCTTAATTTTAGTTTGTTCACAGTGCTCCCGATATAAAACGTGCCACAAGGAAACTGTAGACTATAGACCACACACTTTGAGTCACATGTAATGTGGTCCTGAATTGTTTCCATTTTGCCGTTTTGCAATTTATAGTTTTTGATGTTTGTTCCATGCTCACAGGCCTTGCATTTGTGACATCTCCAAAAGCCTGGTGTTGTCAACCACGTCTGTTTCCTCTCTTCCCATAGTTCCAAATAACTCTGTGTTAAAATGTCCCTTAGGGAAGAGGTATTCCGATACGTGATACTTGGATGTTTTGTCAAGGTTTCTTTTAAAGTATCGTCTAAGAGTAGGACTTACCAATGTTTCTGAAGGGCTTTCTTCATGTTGGTACTCTGATCATTGAAGTCCATGATGATTCTGGTTATCTCATTCCCTTGACTTGCCTCATGTTCCTGATTGATCTTGGGCCTCTTGTTTTTTGGAGTTAATAACTCATTCCTGTCCTTTAAATGCATCCTATTTCGTGCAGAAGAGATTACTTCCTCAGGGTATCCCCTTTCTAGGAATCTTGCGCTCATTTTGTCAATTTCTTCTGTTAGATCTTACTGTTCTGAGCAATTTCTCTTCGCTCTCAACATTTGGCCATATGGGATACTCCATTTTAGTCTCACGGGGTGTTCACTGTTCGCATGTAGAATGCTATTACATGCAGTCAGCTTTCTGTGGATTTTGGAGCAAAGTTTGTTATTTTTCACAGAAATTACTACATCTAGGAAGATCAGGGAGTTAGGACTGATTGTTGACGTGAATTTCAAGTTTTATTTGTTGTTATCTAGAGATCCGATAAAAGTTTCTAGTGAGTTCTCATTTCCGTCCCATATGACAAACAAGTCGTCTATGAAACAACACCAAAGCCTAATTTTTGGCCCCTCCGGATTCTCTTGGTCTCTTTTTATCACTTCACTCTTCCAAGCCCCCATCAAAAGGTTTGCATAAGTGGGTGCAAATGATTTCCCCATAGCGGTCCCCTGTTTCTGGAGGTATGTCCCCCCCAAAAACAAAAAAACATTATGGGTCAGACAGTAGCGAAGCATGTCAAGTAACATGATTGTATGTTCAAGTAAGTTCACAGAACGTGCTTCAAGTACTTTCCTTACTACCTCAATACCGTCCTCGTGGCGGATTGAGGTGTAGAGCGATGCAACATTGATGGTTGCCATTAGATAAGATGGTTTCCATTCACATGTGGAGATTTTCTGTAAAAAGTCCATTGTGTCCCTTAGAAAAGAAGGTAAGCTTGTTACGTAATTCATAAGAAAAATGTCTATAAACCTTGATGTGGATTCCAAAAGTGATCCTATCGAACTCACAATCGGTCTCCCTGGTGGACATTCAAGTGACTTATGAACTTTAGGTAAAAAGTATATGGTTGCCATGATTGGGTTATCCGTTTTCAGGTAGCTACACTCATCAAAATCCAATAGACCCCTGTCTTTCCAGTTCAATAACATAGAATGATACTCACATGTCCATTCTTCCATGGGATCTTTTGTCAATTTTTCATAATGTTCTTGAACTTTCAATTGTCTATTTGCTGCCTCAATATAACTTGAGACATTTTGTATGACGAGGTTGCCCCCTTTATCCGATGATTTATTAATTATCGATGTATCATTTTTCAATTCGGTCATGGCTTTATACTCTTTTGGAGACAGATTTTGTTTTTTCATTTGCCTATTTCTTACAGATTTATCGGCAATTTTTGTTATTTCCTCGACCATAAGTTCTTGGAATAAATCCACTTTATTGCCTGGTGGAAGTTGCGGGCAGAATTTCGAATTTCTTTTCAACCCGCTATTACCTCCTATATATATAAACACACTCCTGGTAACGAATGCTCGTAATTTCAGCAAGAAATACCAGAACCGGGGCCCAAATGATGTTAAAAGTGCTGTATTTATTGGCACACGGAAAAAACAAACCCTACGCGTTTCGAAGCCTGGGCTTCTTGCTCACGGGTACATTTGTTTGGGTGGCTATTCCTTTTAAAGTGATACAATCGTGATTACTTTCGTGCACATGACTCCAGAGACATGGAAGAGTTACTATGTTACACACACAGTCCATTATTTACAATCATGCGGTTACCATGAAAATGCACAATGATTTATACTTAGCACGTTTGAAGGATAAAGCAAATTCGCAATGATATACAAAATTGCAGAACTCATAAAACCTTTGACATTAAAGCATGATAAACGACAGAAACTTCATGCCCAAGTGGGCAATTTCAAAGACCCCTCAGTTGCGAAAATCAAATTCTTAGATATCTAAAGGTTGTGCTTAGGGGAAAAAAAAAGTCAATAAGAAGGGGCAGTAAAGCCAAATCTTATTGTTCATGCTTCAAGGTGTCTAGCCAGAGGCTTAGGGAAAGCCAACGCCCACTGGGGCAGGTGTTTAAGATGAATGATCACAGCGTCTCGCACAGGGTTCAAGCCTCTGAAGAAATGCTCTCCGAGCATGAAACGCGTCAGGCTTCGAATTAAATTGGACTTTGCTTCATCTGCAGTAAGCTGTAACTTGCAAATTAAAAATGAAGAGTGTGCCTACCTGGCTGGCGGCTTTTCTATTTGGGGGTAACCTTTACGTTGGATAGTTTGGCGGCCGACCCCGGTCGCGCAAAAGCCCTGCCACATGTATGTGGTTTAAAGCTGCAGTCACCCGGCTAACAGCTTTGCAGGAAGGTCGTTTTTTGCATGGACACTGAACAGCGCAGAGATAAGGAGACAACTTCCACCCACTGGGGTTTTTTATTTCTTGAAACATTTGACTCTGTTAGCGAGCAGCTCACTGGAGCAACATGAAAAAACTACGAACACCAGAAGGCTTAGGGAAAGCCAACGCCCACTGGGGCAGGTGTTTAAGATGAATGATCACAGCGTCTCGCACAGGGTTCAAGCCTCTGAAGAAATGCTCTCCGAGCATGAAACGCGTCAGGCTTCGAATTAAATTGGACTTTGCTTCATCTGCAGTAAGCTGTAACTTGCAAATTAAAAACGAAGAGTGTACCTACCTGGCTGGCGGCTTTTCCATTTGGGGGTAACCTTTACGTTGGAGATATATATATATATATATATATCTCCAACGTAAAGGTTACCCCCAAATGGAAAAGTCGGAGATTGGTGTTAAATAAATAAATATATATATATATATATATATTGGCAAAACGCAAAACCCCCAGACTCTCGGGTTCGAAGAAATGAGAGCACTCAAAGCCAATACGGCGTAGGTCAGCCAAGTCTTTTATTCTTCAAAGACCTCCTCGGTAGTCAGTATACAAACGCGTTTCGGCGTTGCCGCCTTCGTCAGTGTAACTGACATAGTTTTCAAATTACATTTAAATCAACAAACACCGTGATCGTCATCAGTCACGTGGTTAAATTAATGTTAATGAACATAAAGAAGGGCACATCAATCAATGCATTCATGATTCCTGCGGCGGCCATCTTTAAACGGGCACTTTGCTATGTTACATATATACATATTTACAAGATGCGAGAAAACCAAATTAAATAGTTCATTTGTCATACTGATTGGAAAATGAAAAGAGAAATTAACTGCAATATTCATTCTCGCTTTCTTGACCATGCAATCTAGATGGTAGTTACGCCGCAAGTGCCTACGAATGTGAGTTTCACTTGTAGATTTGCGTGAAAGTCACAACATTTTACATGATTACACGTTACCGAAATAATGTTGCAGTTATATTATGTACAATTTCGCCCTGGATGGACTTGCATTGTTTACATTCTGGCCCTGAATGGGCTATACTTATCTGATTCATAACTGCATTTTACATTTATCAAATCAATCTAATTGATATACAAGACATTGGTGGTAACTTGTCAGTCTACTCTGCTTAAAGAAAAACTATTTACAAATCTACATTGCTGGTTCTGAGAAAAAGAGGTAAGGAGAAAAGAGAGGGATGTTCAGATGTGACTCCACATCTCTTCTTCATTATTCATCCCTCCCGGGGTTTTGGTCTGCAACTGGATAATAAATCTTGATTCTAGTGTCCTCAACTTTTTTACCCAATTGCCCCCTCTTTCTGTTCTGACCAACTGATCCAAGATGAAATAAGTCAGTAGATTGCTGTTGCTATCATGTTCCTGCTCAAAATGGCGGGCTACTGGGTAGTTAGGGTCCCTTGATGAAATAGCCCTCATGTGTTCTAGGACCCGGAGTTTAGTTTGTTTCACCGTGCTCCCTACATACCTCTTCCCACAGGGACAAGTTAGGCAATAGACTGTGTAGTCAGAATTACAGTTCACCAGTTTGGTTATTCTACCTTTCCTCTTTTGACCAGGAATGTAGTATTCCTTGACTTTCTGGGAATTCTTACAGGCCTTGCACTTCATGCAAGGATAAAAGCCGGAAACAGATGGTTTTCTCTTTCTTCTTTTTTCATAGTGGCTATTTACAAGATGGTCTTTGAAAGATTTCCCCTTTCTGTAAGTAATCAGAGGGTGGTCAGAGAGTGACTTCCCGATTACAGGATCTGTTTTTAGAATCTTCCAGTTCTTCCGCATTACATTGAAGACTTCTGGAGATTTTTCAGAGAAGTCAGTTATTAGCCTGATCTTATTATCTAGGGGTCTAACTTTGTCAGTTAATAGATCTTTTCTTTCGACCAGATCGCTTCTCACTTCTGCTTGTGTGAGAATCCCTTTCCCATAGCCTCTTTGAGAAAATCTCATTCTAGACTGTTCCCTAGAGCTCACAAACTCCTTAGAGGTCGAGCAGTTGCGTTTCATACGCAAAAACTCTCCCAGGGGGATGTTATTTATGACGCTACGGGGATGGTAACTGCGTGAGTGTAGTATAGTATTACCCGCCGTGGGTTTTCTATAGACAGCGGTTTGTATTTTGTTGTCTTCCACGAAGACCCGTAGGTCTAGGTAGAAAACCTCACTCTGACTCATGCTGCTAGTGAAGCTGAGATTTAAGTTGTTCTTGTTCAAATCAGAAATATATTCCTCAGCCTCATTCCGTGAACCACGCCACACCAAAAACAAGTCATCGATGTAGCGGGTCCATAGGACAATGTTGTCCATCCACCGTTCGTTGTTCCCCGCCCAGGCCACGTGCTTCTCCCACCAGCCCACGAAAAGGTTCGCGTAGCTGGGAGCGAAGCACGTGCCCATCGCGGTCCCCTGCAGTTGTAAATACAGTTTTCCTGCAAACAAAAAAATGTTATTCCGGAGACAGAAGTTCGTGAGTTCCAATAACATTTTGTTATGGCTTCGATACTTGATAGGTCTTAATTCAAGGAAGCTTTTCATTGCCATTAGTCCATCTTCGTGTTTGATGGATGTGTATAAGCTGGCAATGTCCAAAGTAATAAGGATCATATCTTCTTCCCAAACCACATCCTGCACGATTCTCAAAAAGTCCTTCGTATCCTTAAGATACGAACTGAGATCCTTCACGAAAGGGGCAATGAAGCTATCGATGTAGCTCGATGTTTTTTCCAATAAGCTGTCTTTGGCAGATACGATGGGTCTGCCTGGAGGCCAAATTTTGCTCTTATGCACCTTTGGCAGGTGATAGAATGTCGCAATTTGTGGGTAGTCACATTTTAGGTTTTTCCAGTCTTTGAAATCAAGGATGCCTTTATCCTTCCAATCATTGATTAGGTCATTGAATGCTTTTATGCTTTCAGTGTATTTCGCACGTTTTATCTCCACATAGTGTTCTTTATTATTTAATTGGGATAGGGCCTCATCCTCATATTGTCCGCGTTTTAGAATGACAATATTGCCCCCTTTATCACTGGGTTTGATGATTATATTGTCATCTTCTTTCAATTTCTGAATTACTGCCCATTCCTCCTTGCTCAAATTTTTCCTGCTGGTATTGAAACTCTCCATTTGGAGATATTTTAATTCCTCAATGACCATTTCCTGGAAAGTGTCTATTCCATCATGTGGTGTCCTCGGATTCGTTTTGGATTTGATAGTCATTCCACTTTTGCAACCTTGTTGAATAATACCACAGTCCTCCAGAGTCTGTGTAGGTTGAATCTCCCAATCTTGGGAGTGACTAGTTTCAACAAGTGTTTGTGCTACTACAATTGCCTCAAAATCTTTGCCTGTTAACATTGTTAATGGGTCTTCTCTTTCAGTATTAATTCCATCCACTGTTTTCGGGTGCAAAGTATGAAGTTTATGAAGTTTAAGTTTTCTGATAAATCTAAAGAGATCTATCCTTGTTTGTGTATAATTGAATGCAGGAGTTGGACAGAAGGTGAGTCCAAGTTATAATAGTTCTTCCTCTTTAGGGGTCAGTATCCGGTCCGACAGATTAATTATAGTATTCTCTGTCATATTCATTGTGGTCCTTTCCAGGTCCTCCCTCGGGTACTCCTTGTCACCACCGGAGTTGATCTTCCTTGGGCGGTTCCGCCTCCCCCTCCTCGTTTTCCTTTTGGGGTTTTTGGAGGGAGTGTTGTTGCTGCGGGTCGCTCTCTGAGTCCTCTGATGACCTCGTACTCCTCGAAAAAAGGATCGTCTTCGATAAGGTCGTCTCTAGCTTCCCCGCCTTCTGCACCTCTGGATTCTACAGTGCTTCTTGCTCTGACTGACTCGTCTTCTGAAATTTCAGACTCTTCAGTACTGGCTGGGGTTCTATTCTTGAGTTTATCTTGTTGTAACTTTCTTCTAGGGGCGTCGTATTTTCGTGCAAATGTCAATATTCTCCCATTTGCAAAAAAAAAAAGAAAAAAAAAAAAAAAAAAATATATATATATATATATATATATATATATATATATATATATATATATATATATATATATATATATATTTATTTAACAACAATCTCCGATTTGTCAGAAATGATGGCCGGAAACTCTGGAAATTTGCAGAAAATATCCTTTATATATATAGCCGTAAAACTATACAAGAAGCATGTAAGAGGGTAGACAATGTGTCCCGAAATCAACTGTTACATTCAACTAGGGTCCTTTAAGGATCATCACCACCTATTCAGGTCAGGCCCATGACATTCGCCAAGTGTTACAGAAACATTGGCATGTATTACTGACAGATAACCATTTGCAAAAACATTTGAAAAGTAATCCCAAAATAACATTCAAGAAGAATAGGTCATTGAAAGATGAATTGAGTCCCAACTTGATAACTAAGGCCATTAAATGTAATAGCAACAGCCGTCCTGGTTATCGACGCTGTAGGAAATGTAAGGCCTGCAGTAACAGTACTGATTGTTCCAAACTTATTATATCGAGTATAAGTAGGGAGTGGGAAATCAGAAAGAACTTTACCTGCACTACAACACACTGTGTATATGCTTTGATTTGTCTGTGCAATATGGCTTATATAGGGAGTACTATTCATTGTGCCAAAAAACGAGTCCTGGAGCAAGTTAGGGCTATTAGACACAACAACAAACAGTGCCCTGTGGCTAGGCACTTTTTTGACCACCATTTTCAAAATGAGAAATTATTACTGATGGTGGTCATAGATACTGTCAATGATAATGTTCGAGTAGGGAAACAGGGTGCTTCGTTTTAGACAACTTGATTCCAGGTACATTGTGGAATTGGGAACTATGAGTGCAATGGGACTGAATTCGAGTGAAGAACTGGCAGTCCACTTGTGTAATTGATGTAGTATATTTACAAAAATATTGTGGCTATTTGATAATGTTTTCTGTTATTTTTATTCTATTTTAATCATTCACATTTTTAGTATTTTTCTAGGTGTGGTTATCACTATTTTCAGCTGCTTCATCGAAGCTGTGATACAGGAACTTGTTTGATTATTTTTGCCCACTGAGGCGGACTGTAACAATTTAATAGCCCACGTTTTGACACAGGATTGTGTCTTATTCCTTTGCCCACTAGGGCAAGATTGCAAATGCTTAAATGTTTAAAGGTTTAAAGTTGGGATGCTTTAGGGCCTTGTGGGATTGTCTCTGATGTGAGATAAATGTGTTGTCATTTAATGAATTAGTGGCATGAAGTATTGAATTTTGAAATCTTATAGGTTTGATTGTGTGCCTATAGGATGCGTTATTATCATAATGCTTCTATGTTTCACAGTATGATGGATGATGATGATTAGGGGCTCACTCGGGCTTTAATCGATTTGAGATGCAAGTTCCTTTGGCCACACCTATGGGATTAAATTCGTGCTCATTAGTTGCGCAATATGATTTGCTTAAGGAACATGCGTACGTATCACTGGGACCCAATAAGATGGAGTATTAACGTCCTTATGTTTGTATATTTTTGCTCACAGTATGAATAATTGTTTGATTCACATATTAGTTCTAAACACATGCAAGATGTTTTATTATGACATGCTAACAAAGATCATGTTTGTGCTGTTTATTGTACAAAGATCGAAAAATTATGAACTCAAAGTGAACCTGAAATACATAATGGACTATGCCACTTTGGATATGCGCACATGCATATTGAGAATCAATATGTGTTTTGTGAGATATAATACCTGATGGCATAACTTTATCAAAAACCTTATCTAAACCCTTATTTAAACATTTATTTAAACATTCCTTATATACAAACAACATACTATGCAAAGATGGCGTCTGTTTTTCTCATTTATTTTATTTATTTATTTATTTGTGGGTTTATATAGCGCTTGAATCACTCCGCCAGGAGTATCTCTGCGCTTTTTGACCGGTAAATCAGCAGACATAATGTAGAGCAGACATAATGTAGGGATAGAATTAGATTTAATCTTTGAATAAGATAGTTTTCAGCAGTTTACGGAATGTTAGGTGCTCTTTGCATTGTCTTAGAGGCAGGGGTAATTTGTTCCACAGCTTGGGACCCATGGTAGACAGAGCTCTACCTCCATGTCTGACCCTTTTGACATGGGGGACCACAAGAAGGAGATTGTTGCTTGATCTGAGGGATTGTGCTGGAACATAAGGAACAAATCTCCGCTCAAGATAGATGGGTCCCTGTCCGTTCAAACACTTATGGATCAGGCAGCATATTTAAAATTTTGCCCTTTGTCTAACTGGGAGCCAATGTAATTGTTTAAGGAGGGGTTTGGAGGCAGTTCTCGGGGGGGGCATTCAGAACAAGGCGAGCTGCCGTGTTCTGAATGACTTGTAGCTTATCCAGCACTCCTTCGTTGGCAGAGAGTAACAAACCGTTACAATAATCGATCCGACTCAGGATCAGTGCTTGAACGGGAGTTTTTCTTACTGAGTTAGGTAGGAGTGGAAAGACTTTGCCGATGGTGTGGAAGCATATCCCTGAAATATAGCTGGTATGTTGTTTTAGTGACAGGTCGTGATCGAGCCGAATTCCCAAATTCTTCACGACCTGTTTAGGTTCAGGGACTGCTCCTAGCTCTGATGGCCACCATTCCGGAGTCCATAGTATCTTAGCCTCCCCAAATAACATGATCTCCGTTTTGCTGACGTTACATTGGAGATAGTTGGTAGACATCCATTTTGCCACTTCTTTCATGCCTGACGAGAAAGAGTTCCTAACCTCAGTGGAAAGAGTTTTGAAGGGGAAAAGGAGCTGCGTATCATCTGCGTAAGATACAGGGACAAAGCCGCATCTACGCAACACTCCTGCCAGGGGTGCCACATAGATATTAAAAAGCGTGGGGCTCAGACATTAGCCCTGTGGCACCCCCTTAGAAATCTCAATTTCCGCCGAGCGATATGCACCCATGGTGACTCTCTGGGTGCGACCAGCTAGGAAACTCTTTAACCATTCAAGGGCTTTGTTCTTAAGGCCAGCGCTCGACAACCGTTAAGTCAGGATGGAATGAGACATGGTGTCGAACGCTGCCGATAGATCTAGTAGAACCAAGATGACTGAAAGGCCCTTGTCCTGGTAGGCGTGGAGATCATCAGTAACAGACAGTAAGGTGGATTCTGTACTGTATTTGGGGCGGAATCCTGATTGGGATTCATCCAGGGCTTGTACTTGTTCAATATGTCTGGATAGGTGGCGATTGACATGTTTTTCTATAACTTTCCCCAAGAAAGGTAATAGGGAGATAGGTCTTAGATTTGTCAGGTCGGACCATGGTAAGGTGGTGTTTTTCCTTATGGGCCTGACAAGTGCTCGCTTCCATTCCTTGGGGACAATGCCTGAGGTGAGTGAGAGGTTTACTAAATCCGTGATCATTGGACTTAGTTGTTCATCCAATGTGGGCATTAATCTAGCAGGGATGGCATCCTCTGGACTCCCACTTTTGATCTGTTTTATAAGGTTGGATGTTTCTTGAAGCGAAATAGGGGGAAAGCTGTCCAGAGATTGTGAGTCCGATATAAAATCTGTGAGATTAAGGTGGGGTGCCATGTTAGTCAATGTAGCCTGATTCGTACATAGTATTTTATCATACATTTTATCAATTTTATTAGTGAAGAAACAGGAAATTTCATCACACAGCTGTTGGGATGACATGTCAGGAGCTTCACATGCTGTGGTTTAGCAAATGTTTGTAGTATTTGGAAGAGAACTCTAGGGGAGTTTCCAGCCTCTTGTATTTGGGTAGCAATATGTGCTTTCCGCGCACAACGTATCGCTTTATGGTAAGAGGATAGTGCGCTCCAGTATTTATTCTTATCCTCTAGGAGATGGGATGTTCTCCATATTTTTTCTAATTTGCTAGCTCCTTGTTTGAGAGTTCTTAGATGATCAGAGAACCAAACTTCTTGCTTTTTGGCTGGCCTAGATTTAAAAAGCTTTAATGGGGCGACTATATCTATAACTTTCCTAGTTTCACCTTCGAATTTCTTAAGAGCTGTTTCAATATCATCCGAGGGTCGTAGGACAGGGAGGTTAAAATTTTCTCTAAAAGTAGAATTAGTGACTTTATGCCACTGTCTACTGATGCAAGGTAAGGTGCTGGGGTGTGTGAGGTTGGGTGCCTGAAAAGGAAAGGGGTAATAAATTCCACAATGAAATGGTCAGTCCAACTCACCTGAGTAGCAGGCGGGCACGAAATCGTCTGAACATTGGAAAAAATTAGGTCTAAAATATGACCAGCCTGATGGGTGGGTCCATTATTCTTCAGTGTCAAACCTAAGGATGATAGGTCTGTTATTAGTGATTGTGCCTCATTACAGTCTGGTTTCTCACTGTGGACATTGAAATCTCCAACTAATGTGAACTCACTATCATTATTGATATGTGGGGCAAGTAGTTCAACTAAGTTATTAGTAAAATTCTTGTAAGGACCAGGTGGCCTATAGACTAGGGTGCCTCTATAGCTTTCTTTAGGGGATGACTGTATTTTAAAAATCAGAATTTCAATGTCAGGGGAACTAAGTTCCTCTAAAATCGTAACTCTCAGTTCTTCTTTATACACCACAGCAATTCCACCGCCAGTTTTCAGAGGGCGGTCCAGTCTCAGTATTTTGTAATTACAAGGGATAGCAAGAGTTATGGCCGGAGTGCAATGTGGTTTGAGCCATGTTTCTGTGAGATAGCACACCTCGGGTTGTTTGGAAGAGATCATCTCCCAGACCTCTGCCCTGTGTTTTGAGAGGGACCTAATATTACATAGGATGTTTTTCCTTCCTAGTAGGGGGGTATCTGTGACTTGAGATGGCGTGGATACCATTGAATTGCAACAATGTGTACGGTGGGTCATTGTCTGAATAGTTGAAAATTGGGTGTGACATAGACGGCATGAGAAAGGGCCCTCAGCCTCTAGATGTGCGGTACATTTGGCGCCTAGTGGAGATTGAACATTTAAACTACGCAGTACCTTAGAGGAGTATGTTAGCTTTACCGGGGAGAAAGCATGCGATGGAATAGCAGGACCCGCCATAGCCCCTGGCCCGTTCTGGCGCAGACGGGCGCAGACAGGCAGGTCTTTGGCTTGTCTTCGGCGCGTCTGAAGGCGCACCCCTGCGCGCAACCGCTGCGCGCTTATTCCGACGAGTGGCTAAATAGCCCCTGTTGCATCAAGGCTAGAGCGCTAACCGCTCGAGTCTATAGCGGGAAGCAGGAAGTGTGTCACTCAGGCTCGTACCTGTCCCGCCCTCTGCTCAACGGTATTGGATACCGAGTCAGACCGGGGCGGGCAGGCTGTATCACAGAGCGCTGAGTTTTTACAGTCCTAAAGCCCCTGGCAGCGCCGAGGGAGAGCGTCTAAGCACTAAGGAGATATGTACTACAATTTTTAATCAATTATAATACAAAGTTAAAATATTTAAATTTGCAAGTCAATTTAAAAATCAGCTCTAAAATTAGTCAGCTTAGCGTTTTCACATCCAGAACACCAGCAGAGTGCAGTATGCAGTGATTTTACCTGGCATCAAAGCGGGATCGGCAGACACTGCCACTGTCAGCTTTATGTTTTTTCACTTGGTGGGTACTAGTCCTCTTTCTATGTAGCTGTGATGATGGCTTCATAAGGAAGTGTGTTCGTTTACGTCTTCAGCGTGAACAAGGCTAATTGCTGAAACACGTTGCTTTCTGCAGTAATAATGGATATTTTCTGCAAATTTCCAGAGTGTCCGGCCAACATTTCTGACAAATCGGAGAGCGGTGTTAAGTATTTTGAGGGTTGCCGGTAACCCAAGGACGGACCGCCCTGTTGGACAGCCTGCATCCTTACCGGGATCGGTGGAGTATATATATATATATATATATATATATATATATATATATATATATATATATATATATATATATATATATATATATATATAGATGAAAAATGCCAATGTCTCCGTACTTCCGAGTCGGCCAGTCAGCTTCACGTTAAACAGACACACAAACCCAGCATTGAGAGGCAAGTTAATTTATTTTAGCCAGAAACTCAAACTTGACGGATTTCGAGTACCATGTACCCTTGGTTATATATAAATTGAAATCAGAAATATTAAAAAATCGGGAAAAGCATGAGGTGAGAGTGAAACTCAGAAATCAGTTCAAGTTCCTGCGGGGCAAAGCTGATTATGAAGAGGGCAGGATATTCACATTCGGAAGAAAACAAGAACAAGTGCGCACAAAATGCCCCACAACCAAACCAGGAGAGGACACCTCAAGCTTTGACTCACTATCCAGCCTGGAAGGCAGTGAGATAGAGGAATTAGCTACCTCCACAGCAACAGGGGGAAAAAACCCCAACTTTTTAATCGAGATGAAAACAGCCCAGGAACAACAACAGAAAAGAAACGAACAACGGAAAAGAGGCAGAGGCAGGGGAGGCAGAGGACGGGGCAGAGAAGGAAAACCAGAAGAGGCCAAAGGGGACAACTTAAATCAAAGGGAGGACACATGGTCGAAGAATCGCCTGAGACAACCATGGAAATGAACCAAATGGATGAAACTTAATCAGAATTGAACATCATCAACCTCTCCCAAAGACAACTATCAAAAAATGAAACAACGATTCTAACCAAAGGTCTGAATTTCTGCCCAACAACACATATAAATACTACGGAGGCAGGATAGATATATATAAGTATACTAGAAAACTGAAATTGGATCAATTATAAGCAGAAGATTGTTGACAATGGGAACCATGACATTAACACAAGAGATGGAAGAATTAACTGCACTGGAAGAAAAGAAATATTACCCAGTCAAGGGGCCAGTGACTGAGAGTGGCTTGAGACAAAAATCTAAATTCAATCCACAACTCCCCCCTGGTAATAAAATCGACCTCTTTCAAGAACAAGTTGTAGAAGACTTATACAAAATGAAACTAAATAAAAGCAAAAGGAACTTGACAAAACAACAAGAAGAGACCCTGAAGAAACTACAAGAGGACAAGACAATAGAAATTAAACCCGCCCCGACAAAGGCGGAAATATCGTCATCATGGATAAGTTGGACTATGTTATCGAGGCCAAACGCCAACTGATGGATAAGGAATGTTACACAGAACTGGAAACAGATCCTACGAAGGAACTACAATTAATAATCCAGAAAAAACTCCAACAGTGGCATACGGAAGGCCTAATAGACGACCAAGAACTTAAATATTTAGATAACAAAAATCCCATGTTACCAACGTTCTATCACCTGCCAAAGGTGCACAAAAACCAACAAAGGCCACCTGGCAGGCCCATAGTTTCTGCGAATAACTCTCTACTGGAGCCTTTATCAAATTGCATTGATACATTTTTGGCCCGCTGGTCAAGGAACTCCCTTCCTACTTAAGGAATACAACTGATCTCTTGAGAAAACTTGAAAGAGTCACATGGTCGACGAACTACAAACTGATCACGATGGATGTCGTGTCATTATATACAAGCATAGAACATCAAGTGGGCACACAAGCTTGTAAATACTATCTGGTCAAACGCAAAATACAATACGGAAACCATAATGTGATGTTAAATGACATGATTTCCTTATGCTTGAACCATAACATCTTCCTGTTTGACAAAAAAATCTACAGGCAAACAAAGGGCTGTGCCATGGGTTTCTCTTTCTCGCCGAACTACGAGAATTTAACCATGGGCTGGTTCGAGCATCATCTGGCATGGCACACCACCCACTACCAATGGCGAGAGAAAGTGGTTCTATGGATCAGGTTCATAGACGACCTGCTACTGATCTGGAATGGCACGACTGAAGAATTTACCCAGTACTTTGAGAAACTTAACAACACCACCACAAATCTAAAATTTAGGTGGGAAATAAGCTCAGAGAGAGTAACCTTCTTAGATACAGAGATCTACATTGCAAATGGAAATTTACAAACCACCTTACATCGGAAAAGAACGGCTACAAATGCCATCCTTCATGGTGAGAGCTCCCACAACAAAAATCTCAAAGGGAGCATCCCATATGGGGAATTTCTCCGCTTAAGACGGAACTGTCGGCAAATGAAGATTTCTTAATCCACAACAGAAATGCAAGCAGAAGGCTTCTAACAAGAGACTACTCACAAAAGGTGATTGAACAAAGCTTAAACAGAGTAATAGCACAGGATCGAAAGGACATTCTCCATAAACAAAGAGAACCTCAAGGAGACAAAGATGCACTCAGATTGATCACGACTCACAGTGCAGAGAATAACAAACTCTCGAAAATTATTCAAAAGCACTGGTCAATCTTGAAATCAGATCCGACACTATCACAAATGATAGGTGACCATCCTGAGATAACATACAGGAGAACAAGGAATCTAGGAGACCAATTGGTGAACAGCCACTATACAGAAAAAACGGAGAATAATTGGCTACATCGCGAAGGATTCTTTCCATGCAGACACTGCAAGGTGTGTAAAATTGCAGCTACAACAAAAGAAGTTGAAATCAGAAAAGGCACAAAGTGGACAATACACCAGCACTTAACCTGCAAAAGCACATATGTGATGTATCTAATTGAGTGCCCATGCCATAAAAAATACATTGGCAGCACAACTTTTGAAGCCAAGAAGAGAATTCTTGAACATACAAGAGCAGTAACTAACAAAGATCGCTCCTATGCTGTGGTCAAGCACATGGAACAATTCCATAATAGCAATTGGGAACTACTCAAATTCTGCACTATAGAACAAGTACCTCTCACAGAAAGAGGAGGAGATCGTCTCAAATGTATCAGGAGAAAAGAATCAAAACACATCATCAATTTCAGGACCCTGGAACCAAGAGGGCTGAATTTAACAGAAGAACTGTATGTACATCTCTAAGTACACAAATGAGAAAATACTAAGATAGAAGGAAGAACCCAAATCTTTACAATACATTCGCCCACTGGAGGGAGAAGTAAATAATAGAATGCTTGCGACTTGGGTCGACTCGCACACAGAATTGGTTTGATTTAAATACATCTCACCGGAGAGATCATAAAAAAAAGCAATTTCACTCACCAAAGAGTACACAAATGACTGCAATTCAAAACAGTGCACTCTTCTTTCTTTTGTTTTTAAAATAAAGACACACTTTCCGAACTGTTTGGTGTAGAAAATGTAGTAACAACTACATTAACCAACATGCACTTGGAGGTAACACAGGAAGTCACCTGTGTTACAGTGATGAAAGAAGGACTTAGAAAATTACTCAACATCCCGTGAGCAAGCTTCGAGAGAGGCAAAACGCGTTGGGGTTAAGGTTGCATTAAAGTCGCTATAATTTCAACTCAAGACGAGTGAGTGCGTTTTTATTTCCCTTGGGAACCAGGAATAATATATATATAAATATATTCACTGAAAAAACCATAGGTTTCACACCAGTTATAGTTAGCTTGAAATTTTACTGACATAAAACCATTGAAATTCCCACGTTATAGTTAGTTGGATTCACTATAACTTGCGCGCCTGCAATGCACTGCTGATGACGTCACATATTACATCACTCATGACATGGTCAGTGACATCACTCATGACATCACTGATGACACCATCCTTGTGACAGAGGGACAGACCTCCTTTCAGTGTAATCTAACCCTTGAAACACATATTCAAAAATAGAAACTAACATTTTCAAAAAAATGGAGATACCCATACCAGTTACAACAACCAATTCAGTAATACCACCATCTATATACACATCCACTCATTCAGCAACAGTTCTATATAGTCACTCATACATATACTCACTCATCTTATGTAGTGATACACATATACATCCTGTTACACACCGACAGTCTTCCAAAAGTTACTCACACACATACTCACACATGCAAATAAACTATTGAACATCCATTTATTAGCATATACAACTATACACACACTACCACCTTACTTCTAAGGAAACTTACACATACTTACTCTCTTAAACAATCACTATAGAAACACATAGGGGCATATTATCAAGGGGGTTTATCTCCGCTTTTTTGGCTTTAAAAGCCAAGAAAGCGGAGATAAAATTATCTCCCTATTACCTAGCTGTCGCTAACACCAGTTAGCGACAGCTAGTAGGAGATAGCGACCATCTTGGGCCCCACTTTGCATGTCAGTGATATTTATCACTAATGACATGCAAAGTGGGCGTGCCAAGATGGTAGCGACTGAAAACAGTCGCTAACATTGCTATCTCCTATTACCAACTTTTGGAGATATTCACGCTAAGCGCGAATATCTCCAAAAGCTAACACCTGCCCTGAGCAGTTCTTAGCTTGGATTTCTGAAAAGACCTGGTGCTCCACTGCCCATTCTTGCAGACGGTGTAAGATGACTCGCCCCAATACTTTCGCGGTCACGTCAATGAGAGAAATGGGCCGATAGCATTGAGGGTCGTCACGGTTCCCCTTTTTGTAGATCGGAACTATGGTTGCTGTTGACCAAGAACGAGGCAATCCTGCCACCACTGCCTCATTCAAAACCTTCGTTAGTAACGGGGCCCACAGATTGATTTTGCTTAGGAAGAGATCAGGAGGTATTCCATCCGGGCCAGGTGCTTTGTTTTTACTGAGCCCTGCTATACCCATTTCGACTTCTTTCAGGGAAAAATCCAATTTTGCGGGCTGTATTGACCTTGGTTCGTCGCCCTGAGTTGAATGTCCTGTGTGATTATAGAGGCTCTGGAAGTGATTCTGCCATTGTTCTGGTAAAATGGTGTTCATTATTTTTGGTGCTCCTTGGTCCTGGAAGCATGGGGTATTGATAACCTTCCAGAAGCCTGAAATGTCTCTCCTTTCTGCGGCGTCCCTTAAGTCCTCCCAGGCTTGAATTTGTAGGCTCTTTTTGCGAGTGTTCAGAGCTTTTTTATATTCGGATCTTATCTGTGCTATTATAAACTTATCCCTTGGTTTAGCATGGAGGCTAAGTTTCAGTTTGTTATGCCCCTTAGTACACAGGGAATCGAACCAGCGGGGGTGGAGGGCAATTTGCCAGTTTTAGAAGTCTTCAGGAGATTATTTACGTGCCATGCGATTTCTTCAAATGCCCTGACCACTAAGGCTCCTTCCGCCCTGGGATCGAGGCATGTATTTATTGCGTTTAAACCCTCTGTTATCAGTTTTTTATAAAATCTGTCCCCGTCAGTCCTGGCCCACTTGATTCTCCTTCCTTGATCCACTGCCTTTTCTATCACGTCAGTTCTCCTTGGGCCTATTTTAAAATCAAACCCTTTTATGGTGAGTGTCACCGGGTTATGGTCACTAAAGATGCTTGCATCTATTGCAATTTTACTGATGTTTCTTTTTAGTGCGGGCGAGACTAAGATATAGTCAATATAAGACTGGCAACCTCTGCCTCTGAATGTTGGGTTGAGGTCTCCATTTTCGCCCAGCTCAACAAGATCCAAAGTATGGACCAAATTATGCCTTTTCGTTAGTATCTCAAGGTCCCATCCCTCTTTTACATGAGCAAAATGCGGCCCTTTTACTATGGTGCATCTTGACCAATCTTTATTGAATGGTTTTAATTTGTCACAAAGTTGACAGTTAAAATCCCCCAAAAGTATTAAACTTTGGGGGTTTGGTGTCTTGTTTAAGGTAATCAGTTTATCTAAACATGAGTCCAGTTCATTGACAGCTGCTCCCTTTGCCATCGTACCAACAGCATTGTACCAGTTAAGTAGGAAGAGGTTTAGTCTTTTGAAGAGAAACCTTACTACTTGTAAGTTGTGTGAGTCCCAGTTAAGATTTGACCATGTTCCCTGGATGTGTAAGCTAACATATATTGCTAGTCCCCCACTAGCTCTCCCTGATGATATCTTTTTAGCCGGGACGGAAAAGCATTTATATCCCTCTAGGCTATGATCATTTGGTTCAACAACCCATGTTTCTTGCAGGCATATGATTTGAAATTTATTTATGTAGTTAAGCCATTCTTGGGATTCAAATTTGGCCGCAAGTCCTGCTATGTTCCAGGATACGATTTGTAGGTTTTCGTGAGTATCCACCCTGGATTGTTCTGTTAGTCCTCTTAATGTGTACACTGCCTGATCTGCTTCTGTGGGTGGTGTGTCTGTGCGGGGTTGTGGACTGCTATTGGTAGCTAATCGATTTTGTTCAGTGGTTATCCTATGATCTGGAAGTTCTATCAAGTTACATCTTCCCCTACTAGTTTTTAAGGTCTTTTTGCCACCTCCCTTGCTATATACGGGTCCTGTCCTTTTCACAGCCCCCATTCCCATTCCAGTTGTCGACAGTCCTTCCTCCCTTGGCTTTATGGGTGTAAAAAGTGGGTATCCCCATACATGTCAATCGACCTCTTCAAGTGCACTAAACCTGTTCCAGTGTGCATGCTGCATTAGAAAGGGATTGTAATTTGGGGTCGCATGAAATGGCATTTGCCAGTGGGCCGGTCTGTATTGGGGTTCCATTTGGTAGATCCTATTCATCGGGAATCTGTTTCTCTGCACGGGTCTTTGCGGTGCATAGGGGTAGAAGTAAGATAATTGCACAGGGTGGATTTGTGAGTGGGCACTGCTGGGGGGTGCATTGCAAATGAAGTTAACTGCTGCAATGTCTCTAAAATTCACTGTTATTATATCCCCTGCTATAGTTTTTGTTCCTTTACCTATCCACTCCCCCTTCTTACTGAGAGAATTTCTCCATGAATATTGGGAGGTAGTGGTCTGTGTATTTGTAACCACTGTGCACATTTGTTTTTTAACTCCACTTGTGTTTCCCTTTTGCCCTCTCTTAGGGGTGGAACTTCTGTCAACACGACTACAAAGGGCAAAGCTTTAGGAGGGAGGTTAATTGTCCTAAAACGGGTTGATGTTTTGTTTTCTATAGCCTTTGCTGGTGGAGTCGGGTTTGTCTTAGGGTTAGCTTTTGGAGTTTGGACATTATTCCCATGTGTTGTTTGAGAAGTTCCTTGACATGGTTTATTTGTTTGGGAAGTTGTTTGTCTATTGGTCTTGCCCGTATTCAGTGAAGTAATGTCATTTTGTGCATCTTTTATGTTCATTGGTGATGCTCTAGGGGGGTTATTTGATGCCGGATCCGTTGTTGGGATAGCCTTGTCTTTTGTTAGTTTTTTAGTTGGGCCCCCATCCTGTTTTGTTGTTGTTGAGGCACCGTCTTGTGCTGGTTGACCTTTAGGGCCAACACCCTTGTTGTTTAACAGAGATGTTAGCCTGTCAATTTTGGCCATGAGGGGTTTGATCAGCGTGGTGATGGTGTGTTCTAGGTCCGTTTTAAGATCAGCCACCATGTTGGTAATCCAGCAGGGTATTTCTGATGTGGGTGGATTTATGGGTGTCACCAAGTTATGATTTGTGGTTTTACTTTGGCCTTTTTTTCCCCCGCATTTCGAACCTTCCCTGGACCATTTGTTTTCCATGATGTTTGATTTCCTCTTTTTTTGTGTGAGTCCGTTCGCTCCCTCCTAGTTTCGGTGGGAGCCTGGGCGCACGGGCGATCAACGAAAGAGGAAGAAGTGATAGCCAAACTAATATCTGGGTCTTCTGCGGGGTCTAGGGTGACTACAGATAAGTTGATGGGTGCTTCCTGTGAGTCTTGAACAATAGTCACGGGTGGCAGAGACATCCTTCTCTCCGTGTTTGCAATGGCATTGGATACCGCCCCTATTGTTTGTTTCAGCATCTTATCAATGGCAGTTAGTGTTGGTAGTGGTTGTGGTGGGTCCGTTTTTCGATTTTGTGCTTGATCTTAGTGTGGGCATCTTTGGCTTTTTAACTGACTTCCTCATAATATATCAGGAGGGAATGCAGTGTCAATAGCTTAAGTTAGCCAAGTAGTATAAAGCACAGGAAGGTACCTTGTTAGCGCAATGCCTTGGGTAACTTTAGGGGGGTGGCCCAGCCCAGCCTCTTCTGGCCGCTGAGGGCCGTAGAGGGCCCGCTCTTTGCCCGGGCTTCGCCCGGCGTCCCGTTCGCGTCCCGCTGAGCGTTGGACTAAGCGTTTTATAGGTGTCGTGGCGAGCGTGGGGCGTGTCTCCCAGGGGACGCGTCCAGCAGCAACACCTGGTCAGGCGCAGGGACTCCTGGTCTACAGAGTCCCTGCTCGCGCTCCGCCTCCCAGGCTCCTCGGTCTTCCACAAAGGCAGCGTCTGCCCCTCACCGCTAGCCGCAAAGCGGCACCCGCGAAGCGGGTGCTGCGAGTTGTAGCGCGGAAACGGCGGTGTCCTCCAGCAATGGGGAGAGGGCAGGCTGCAAGGGTTCAGTTCCTCCAGAAAAGGTATCAGCGTCTCAGCGTTTGTTCGTTTAGTGTCCCGCTGAGCTCTGTGTGCTCCCGCCATTTGGTCAAGTGTGGGGCGTGTCTCCCAGGGGGCGCGTCCAGCAGCAACACCTGGTCAGGCGCAGGGACTCCTGGTCTACAGAGTCCCTGCTCACGCTCCGCCTCCCAGGCTCCTCCGGTCTTCCACAAAGGCAGCGTCTGCCCCTCACCGCTAGCCGCGAAGCGGCACCCGTGAAGCGGGTGCTGCGAGTTGTAGCGCGGAAGCGGCGGTGTCCCCCAGCAAGGGGGAGAGGGCAGGCTGCAAGGGTTCAGTTCCTCCAGTAAAGGTATCAGCGTCTCAGCGTTTGTTCGTTTAGTGTCCCCCTATCAAAAAATACTCATTTGGCAATAACACCATGATTCGACACATGCAGCGCAAGCATCCCAACAACTATGCTGCGGCAGAGGTGAGAGAACTCCCCAATCTTCACCCAGCACCTCAAAAAGAAAGCAACCCACTCCATCGGGACCAGAGACAAGAGAGATGGTCCCAAACATTCAACCCCAGTTTGGGAAATACAAGATCACATGTATTTTTTGTGGGAAAACCATCACCTATGGTGAGCAAAGCATAAAGCTCATCAACCGTGCTGGTGACAACCACAAATGCCCCAAAAATCCATTATTTTTTCCAGTTTTTTTTTTGCTCCAGTTGAGCCGTTTTCAATTCCTTGTTTTTTGTTTCTCCCCATAAAAATAACAAAAAAATAGAAAATAATTCATAAAAGCCAAGAAAAGTACAAAATATTCAAAAAAAATTAAACAAAATATAAAACAACAAAAAGAAGAAAAAAACAGTTCTTTTCAGAACTACCTCCAATTTATAAAAAAAGGCTAAATTTTTTAAAAACTCTGTCATTCTTTTTCCCCCATTGGTACGCTCCCCAGTTCGCTCCCCGTTGCGCGTACCGGGCGCTCCCCCCGCGCAAATCGAAAAAACATATATATGTTTTTGCCCCGCGGGGCCCTTGTATGGCCCCCACATCAAACCTAGGGCGTCAGGGGGGTCTATCCTGCCCCCTTTTTGTCATTCCCCTCTTTGTTTTTGCCACCTCTTGTGTCTCGATCCTACCGAGACACAAGATGGCGGCCGCTCCGGACTGTCTGTAATGTTTACAGACACCCGAGAGCCAATCAGCTTTCCGCGCGCGAACTCGCGTAGCGCACTGGTTCGCGCCCCGGTGCGCGTACCGGGGCGCGATTATAGATATATATTTTTTTTTAACCTAAATTACTCAACATCCACTGGAGCACATATCTTGAGACATAGCAAAGGCACATCGGGCTACCAGTCCCTACAATTTTACCAAGTTTTGTGGAAATCCATTCAGTCGTTTGGGCTAAAAGTGAGGTCGACCGCCCTATGGAAATTAACATGGGGAAAACACGTTTTGGGACCCCCCTTTTTTCTCGGCCCCCGCTTGACAAATCCCCCCAAACTTTCAGGCAAGGACCGGAGCGCCGCGAGGCGAATTTGAGGATATTTTCAGGCAGATTCCTCAACCGGCGCCAAAGTTATTCCCAATAGAATGTTGCGATTTCCCTATTGAAAATAATCCCAACTATAACTACCTACTGGTGACTGCCAGTAGGTAATATATATATATGTATTCACTGAAAAAACCAGAGGTTTCACACCAGTTATAGTTAGCTGGAAATTTTACTGACATAAAACCATTGAAATTCCCACGTTATAGTTAGTCGGACTCACTATAACTTGCGCATGCAATGCACTGCTGATGACATCACATATTACATCACTCATGACATGGTCAGTGGCATCACTCATGACATCACTGATGACACCATCCTTGTGACAGAGTGACAGATCTCCTTTCACTGTAATTTTACCCATTTCAGTTACAACAACCAATTCAGTAATTCCACCATCTATATACACATCCACTCATTCACCAACAGTTCTCTGTAGTCACTCATACATATACTCACCCATCATATGAAGTGATACACCTATGCATCCTGTTACACACCGACAGTCATCCAAAAGTTACTCACACACATACTCACACATGCAAATAAACTATTGATCATCCATTTATTTGCATATAGAGCAATACACACACTACCACCTTACTTCTAATGAAAATTACAAATATTTATTCTCTTAAACAATCACTTTTCGAAACACATACTTATTTAAACAGGAACTCTTACAATCTCTTACTCTCACATATACTCACTTATATGCATCAATATTCACATATTCTATATTAAAACATATGCAGTTACTGTTAAAAACACTAGTGAGACAGTCATTTACTCACTAACATACACTTATCCACACTATTCAACCATGCAGTCCTGCACATATGCAGTCTTTAAAATACATACAAAAAAAGAGTCAGTGTAGTAAGTAATTCCCACACTAAACAAAACAGACACTCATACTGATACTAAAAAAACATCTAATAACCCATACACACACACATGTAGTTACACACCAACCCATGCAGCCACTTATGCACAAAGTGAAACACTGATACATATTTTTTAATTTTTAAACATTACTCCCTAATATATGTATTTACTAAAATACACTTAATAAGCCAGTTAACCAATCATTTTTTTTTTAAAATAACATCCATTAAGACACTTTTTTAAAAATGTATTGTTCCATCGACCTTTACAAATACATATATAAAACATATTTATTTTTCATAAAGTCACACATTCACTGGATGGTGTCATCAGTGATGTCATGAGTGATGTCACTGACCATGTCATGAGTGATGTAATATGTGATGTCATCAGCAGTGCATTGCATGCGCAAGGTATAGTGAGTCCGACTAACTATAACGTGGGAATTTCAATGGTTTTATGTCAGTAAAATTTCCAGCTAACTATAACTGGTGTGAAACCTCTGGTTTTTTCAGTGAATTTAATAGGTTTTTTAAATGCTAATTCCTAACTATAACTGGTGTGAAACCTCAGGTTTTTTCTGTGAATTTCAAAGGTTTTTTAAATGCTAATTTCTAACTATAACTGGTGTGAAACCTCTGGTTTTTTTCAGTGAATTTCAAAGGTTTTTTTAATGCTAATTTTTAACTTTTTATAGGGCTTCATACCTATGTACTTTTTAGTAAATTTCTAAGCTTATTTTTTCAAAAATGTCTATAGCTGAGAAAGGTATGTTTTTATAAAAATGAACACTATAATGTATATTATAATATTAGTTTTTGTTTTAAAATAGTGTTTTTTTAAATATTTTCATCTTTGGTGCGCTCCCGGTGCGCGCACCGTTGAACGCCCCGGTGCGCGTACCAGTGCGCGTCCCGTCAGCGCACCAACCAAAAAAAAGAAAAAAAAAGTATGAAGCTAAAAGGAATGGGGACAGAGAGAGTGGTATTAAGAGAAAGAGAGCTAGAGGGAAGAACACAAAGGGACTGTGTAATAGATAGTAAGACAGAGAAAAAGTGTAAGAGGAAGTAACTGAGAAAAAGAAAAAGAATAAGGGAGCAAAAGAAGAGAAAAAATAGGAAGAAGACTAAAGCAGAGGTTCTGGGAGAATGTGAATGGATGATGAAAGTAAAAGGAAGGACAGTTAAGTATGGGGAATGACAGATAGTGACGGAACCAAAGGAAAGGAACAGTGGTGACGGAGGGAATGAAAATAGCAGTGAGTGTAAGTAAAGAGGAGTGAAAGAGGGTATATATAAGTGAATAAGGGTAAGACATGGGGAGTAACAGAGAGAAAGAAGAGAGAGAGTAAAAGAAGGAGTGTCACAAAGGAACTACGTGAACCAGTAAAAAAGGTAAGTGAAGGAGTGTGGATAAGCAGAGGTACTGAAAGAAGTTGAATGTGGTAGGAAGTAAACATGGAGGATAAGAATAAGTGAGGGAAGCAAAGTAAAGAAACAGGGGTCAGGTAGGGTGAGAGAAAAATAGTGAAAATAAAACAAAAGGTGATAACAGAAAACATTTTTTAAACACACTTACCATATAATTAATGAAAACTTGTATCTGTGAAAGATAAAAGAAAAAACACGTTATAATTACTTAAAAATATATAATAAAATAGAAGAAACAGTTCATGAGGTTTAAAAACTCTACCAAAGTTTACTAAGAAATGAAGCAATAGTGAAGGATACAAAAACAGAAAGAAAGTAATGTAGTTTGAGAAAAAAGAAGGAAAAAGAAATAGAAAGAGAACAAATTCCTAAAGGTAAGTAAGATACTGAAAGAATGTAAGATATCAAAACAAAATCAGTAAAGATAAGAAAGTAAAAGGAAAATGAGTGAAAAGGAGAGGAGTCTGAATGAAAAACTATTAATAAAAAAGAGGAATAGAAGATGACTGAGAGTGAGTGAAGTGAAGTCACAGAGTGAAGGGATGAAAGGAATGAGGTTATTATAGAACGATGGATAAAACAGGAGTGAGAGAGTAAGTACACAGAAAAAGAAAAGGACGGACTGAGTGAACTACAGTACAATGAGTGCGAAAGAAAAAAAAAAGGAGAAAAAGAAAGAGAGGGTAAGAAAACTAAAGCAGTGGTACTGAGAAAATATGAAAAAGATAAAAAGTGGTGGAAGGAAGAGAGAAATGCAGACAGTTCCAATTAGATTGAGAAGTTGTGAATGAAGTGCAGTAAAGAAACAGCGATGAAAAAAGAGTGTAAATTAGTAAAGAGAGGTAAATAAGGGTGAAAAAGGAAAATGAATGTGAGACAATGTGAACACAAAATAAATTACACAATCTAAACTACACAATAACTTCTACAATATGTTACATTATTTATTTTTGCTGTTCTCAGAATATATTGAATTTCACTTAAATTAGTGAGTTCAAAGTCTTCATCATTTAACAGCGGGAAAAAAAACACAATCTAAAAGATTGTGTTTAAAAAAACCCATTCAAACATACATCTCATAAATGTACACTTATCTTTTATTCACTTACTTTTCCATGAGGCCAAATAGAAGATAGTGAAGGTCCTTTTGGTGGAAAAAAAGTCTGCTGTGCTCTATAACTTCCATTTCATCAACTTCCTATGAAAAAAGATCTAAGAACATCATACCTTACACTTTCCTCACGGCCAATTTGTGTCAGATATATCAGTATTTTTTACTTTGAGATCCACTTAAAGTATGCACATGAGATAAATAATTTAAAATATTTGATTAACTAACTAACTAACTAACTTATAATATCTATTCCCGACTTCAAAGGCCAATTCCCTTTACTAAAACTTTGGTTTTAAAAACACTAGATAAGAATTTGTAGAGTCATAAGGCAAACGTTGTTTATAAGTTAAATGAGAATCATTGCAGTAACTCCATCCTTTTTCAGATTTTAAGTAGCATGTATAATGTCCTGAGGTTGTCGAAGTACCGTCATGATAAATAATAGCTTCAGTTGTAAAGGTTCTTCCTGAAATTGATAACTGAGAAGCCACAACATTTTTAATAGAAGTTGTCAATTTAGTTCCATCAGGTCTACATCGTTGGAAAACTAAAATGATATACTGCCCATAACTTTGTATAAATAATGTGGACAGCATTGTACAGTTACATTGGGTACACACCATATTATGATATGCTGCTTTAACTAGATTTTTAAATGACACTGATTTACAGTCAGGTAAAGTCAAATATATAAATCTTTCAGTGTCTATTCTAGTAGTACTTGATAAACTACAATTGTGGCAGTCATGCTGCCATTGATAAGAAAGGCTGAAAAGATTATCTACATCTACACCTTCATCTTCCAAAACACCAAACATATTCATTAAACATTCCTGACAATCCTGCTGAATGTTCTGTGAAAATTTATCTTGACCAGAACACATATCTAAAATATTTCGAATTTCTGTTACACTTTCTATTTCTGCTGTATCACTGCTACATTTCTCAAACACAGAATTCAATAAACCACACAATCTTTTATCCCGATTTTCAACAATCTGTTCTTGTAAACTTTTAAGGAAAAAAACAACATTAACCACTACATTAGCATAGCAGTTGACACCAGAACTATTTTCAAACTGAAATCCAACAACATTTTCTTCACAATTCTTTTTCTTCCTGTTTTCAATTACATTTTTCTCTACTTGTTGTCTTTTTGCAACTACCTCACTGCAATTATCCTCATTTCTTCTTTTTCGGCCTACCACACATTTTTCAAACAGTGGATATTGAGGCAAATGTGGAGCATATTCTCTTCTTAACCTATTGTATTCTTTAACACAATCTAGATCTGCACAAATTTTTGTCTCATCACACTCAATCAAGTACAATCCTGATAAAGTTCTGACTCGGGATAATGCCACATATGCCATACCCTCTTTAAACACAGATCTTCCAATGTTCACCAAAGCATTATCTACACTTAAACATTGAGATTTATGAATTCTTACTGCATATGCCAAACATACAGGAAACTGTTTTCGGCGAACATATAAGTATTTTACAAGTAAAAATCTAGCAGAAGCACAACTTATTTGTTGTACTTGTTCAATTTTAAAAATTCAATTCCATCTCTATTTCTGTAATTCACAAAATCAACAACATAACCCATTGCTCCATTTACCAGACCTCTTTCAACATTTAAATTCCTTCTCAAAATGATACGACAATTTAAACACACATTGAGAGTCTTTTCAAAACCAGCTGTTATAGAAATACTTTTCTCTAATGAATCCAATTTAGTTTTCAAATTTTCAGACAAAACAATTGTCGCACCCATGTGCTCTATTTTATCTATTGCTTCCAGTTTCACAATCTCTTCATTTTCTAACTCTAACATTTTGTTGTTGAAGATGGAACATTCCCAGATTTCTTCTCAGTCATTTTTAAAAAAATATTCTCTGGAAGAATGTTTTCATTTGGATACAAATTTGAAATTAATCGATCTTGTAAAGCTTTTTTCCCAAGATCGCATACTTTTCCAATTCTTACATCTTGTAAAATATTTTTATAATCTTCATCCTTTGCCTGTCGCATATTTTGAAGCAGTTCAGCATATTTAAAATTTAACCATATATTAACGTTTCCAATGCTTCCAAGGGACTTCCTGGTATCTTCATGTGTGAGCATTTTAAACACTGGTTGTCCTTTTACTGGAGTCAACAGCAATAGATCTCCAAAAACAATAATGTGTTTTTCCTCCAAATAACACATCATATTCTGTTCTAAGAATTTCTTGCATTCTCAAATGCACAAAAGCAAGCATTAGATTTGAGACCATGCTTACTTCATCAATGATAAGAAGTTTCATTTTCTTCAAGACTCTTGAAACTTCAGAACAAGCATCTCCAGATAACTTGTTGTAATGCATTTTATTATCATGCTCAACTGGCAGCATCAGTAAACGATGTAGAGTAATCCCTTTAATATTATGTGCAGCCAAACCAGTTGGAGCAGTTACAACACAAGACAGCGGTGAATCAGTCTTTTTCTGTAGATAACTTGCAATGGCTTTAATTAGAAAACTTTTTCCTGTCCCTGCTTCTCCACTTACGTACAGTCGGACAGGGTCAAATGATGTGCATGAACACTCTTTTTTCTCATGTCTGAATCCATGTTCAATTTGCTCTGTGACTTCGTCATATATCTTTTTCTGCTCAACGTTTAGTTGCTTTACCAAATCTTCTAAGTTCACTCCATCCTCTTGAGCTTGTTCCATAGCTCTTTCCACCTCATCCATGGCAGTGGCAGCTTCATTTTGGATAATAGGTCCTCCTAGTGGATCCTGAGACAATGAAGTAGAACTCTGACTATCTTGAGAACTGTCTCTAGCTATCTCTTCAGCAATTGTGGTTTCTTGCTCCATTTCTTCATTCAACATTTGCAGATAATTTAGAAAAATAGGACATACTATGGTATCCTTAGTTGCATTAAAAGAGTCTTCATAACAGAGAAAATCTCCAAGTAGTTCCTCTTCTGTACGCCATGGCTTAAAGAGTTGCAAAAGAGCTAAATAGTAAAATTCTCTTTTGTCTGGAGCTTCACAACTCAATTTTCGATGATTAATCAAATGGCCTTTTTTCTGCTTCACTAGACATCCTTCATAGCCAATGACTGCATATTTTCCATTATTGATATCTTCTGTGATGTTCTCTTATAACTGTAGTTTTGCAGAACTTCATTCAAACAAGTGTTCTCAAGGTGAGTACTTCTATTTGGATAGTATGTATCCAACATATTTGTCTTCAAAATATCTGTACTGTTTGGTTCTTTTTCCGCCAAATATTCAATTTCTTGTACAGATTTCAAAGCTCGGTTTCGTGTTGCAGCAAGACCTAGACTCACCCAAATGATTGTTCTTGATTTGGCATAGAGACTTGCTGATGATAACCGATCAGGACATTCATATGCTCCAATTTCTCGATGCGACAACATCTTCAGACTGAAACTGTATAATTTCTTGCTTAGACTCTTTTCATGTGAAATGTCCTCCCACATTTCCTTCAGTTCTGTCTTTTTTGGTGATGTAAGATGTCACATGTCGAGCCACAGCAATAGAGTTGTCAGCAACGAACTGAATATCCATGTTAGCATTCCACATGGACAAAATCACTGGGTTGTGATCGTTGATGTACTTAGATTCTTCATTTCTTTTCAAATTGTATGTATTTTTGGGAGATTTCCTCGTCACAGTATGTCGTAGAGATGACATCAAATTATTTACTCTTCCCTTAGAAATCACTGGTCGTGGTAATGCAAAACGACATTTCGTGTAGTACTTTTCCTTGTTTTTAAATTTTCGACGACAGTACTTTCCACAACGATGAGATTGAAAACGTAAAACTTGTTGCCTTAAACTGTTTTCTACAGTAGATTTTGGAACAGCACATGTTCAATACTCTTCAATGAAACTCATCACTGTTTCATCTGAATCTGATCCAAATTTGGGTGCATCTTTAATCCACAACAACATATGTATATGAGGAGCACCTCTTGCTTGATATTCCTTCCTCCAAAAAAAATCCAAAACCTCTCCAAGGGGAGGATTTTTTTTGTTGGTAATAAAAGACATCATAGCTTCAAATCTATGATTAAAATATCTACAAACATTCACTGGATCCAAAGAACACAGTTCTCCAGGTGTTTTTAATTCTATATTTGGTATGTTTCCATTTGCCTCTCGTAGAAATTCAAGTAAGTCGTCCCATGCATACTCAGCACAGCTAAGAGTGAGGAACCATGTAGGAGTTCCTAAGTTTCTTAGCATACATTTCAATTCTCCATGACGACGGAACCAATACTCATTGGTTCCACGTTGACATGCCATGAGATTGATTAGCTGAGATTCCAAAATACTATCTTGCAGATTAACTTTCTCCATAAAGTCCCTTGCAGAAACATTTTGCAAATGAGCTCCACTTTTTAGTATATGATTAACTGCATAAGAAAGCCCAGACAAATCACTTTCAAACAGTAGATGAAACAAATATGGAATGCATTGACGAAACCTTCAGCATATAATCTTAAAGTCCGGTATTCAGCTGCAGGAATTTGAACTGGTTGATCATCATATCGCCCACCACGACCTGTTGGAAATAATTGTGGAAAACAACGAGCTTCCAAACTTTCTTCCCATACACTAATGGATGGGACTTCCTTTTGCTGCTTTCATTTGAAACAAGTCAATTGCATTTCCCATTACTTCTTTGGAATGCAAAGGATGAACAGTATAATGTTCATATATTTCTTCACTTCTAGACACATCAACTTTTTCAATTTGACCAACTGAACAATCACTGTCTTCTTCTGTAGCTGTTTCCTCTGCTCCAACACTTACATCTTTGTAGTACTCATTGTTTTTGACCAAATACAACGTTGCCTTTTTGACTTTTCTAACATCCACTAAATCCTGCCAGATTTTCTTACTCTTTGTCGGAACCCCATTAACTAGAATAACTAGAGGATCCTCTTCTACTCTTTCTACACCAATTGTATCAATATTTTTCTTTACATCTAGAGGCAAATAAACAACTCTTCCCTTTAATCCTCTCTGTAAATCTGATGGAGGCAATTTCCCTGTCTTAGGCTCCATGCGTACAATAGCCTGAAAAGGATGGACACATTGAATCAAAATAGATTCATAAGTATTTAGATCCATCAATTCAGAAGGAATATCTATCAACTGAAGAATATTATGAACTGCTCTAGCAGGCATTCTATTTTCATTTAATTTTTTAAACAATAATTACAAATACACTGATCAAAACTCAAATCAAAAGAATTCTCCACCAACAAATAACTTACAAAATCCTTCCATTCACTATTATTTTCCAATTCACTTGATGCATATAAATCAACTAACCTAGTCTGAATCTTATAATGAGTCCGTCGACAACACACACAAGTTAAATTAGGCCTTTCACTTGATTTCACCTTAAACTTGGTAATTTCCTCGTCAAACTTTTCTATACTTGAAATCTGTCCATTATCTTCCACATTATCATCCATTACTATATCTATTTCTACACTGTCCTCTTTGTTCCCAAAATAACAAAACTCAATTTCTTCACAAATAGTCTTCACATCCACTTCAGATCCATGCAAAAGAGCACTGTTTAACTGTTTAAGCTTAAGTGCTGGACTTTTTGCATAATACAATTTTCTCACTAATTTCCTCACCTTATTATGATGCACTGCTAACATCCTAAAATGATGAAAAACACTCTGACATACTTTTCTAGAAAGACAAGCTAGTGAATGCCCATGCAAACCTGTGCTTTCTCTCACTCTGCAAGGATCTAACTCTTGCAAGATCTTCATTTTTTGTTTGAGACTTTTCTTACTATATGTACGTAAGAAATTTCGAAGCAAATCGATTGAATCCTGTCACACACTACAAATACTACTGCACTTCCATGTGTACACTGGACCCTTAGTACGTCTCCCTAAAACTTCATCAGTTAACACCTCTTCTGCATCTCTAGATACAGGTTTCTCTTTTTCCATCACACAACCATCTTTCACCTCATATGCTCGACCACTGGTGTCAACTGCATGCACCAAATCATTTTCCTGAAAGTAACGGCTCAGAACTTGAACTATGCATCCATTCACCAGAAAATACTTCACAAAAATTACTCCGATTAATAATTCTTTTCCATCTACTGTTCGATTTGAAAACATCAATAGCCTTATTAAGTATCCTAATTCTATTGATTATTAAAATAAATAATTTTTTCTTAACTTCAAAAGCCTGATCAACAATCTTTTCTACACTTTTCTTTTTCTTGTAAAAAGCAGCTCTCAGTTTACTTTTCTTATCATTTTTTAGCAAATTTAAAACTACCCTATTGCGAAACATTCGCCTACGAATGTCCTTAAAAAGATTTACCCTTCTATTGCTATCCATTCTCTTCTCTCCTGCTCCAATCGAGACATTTTTTGTGGGCCTCTCCTTCCTTTTTAGATTTGTTGACTTTTTCTGAATATTCACATTAGCAATATCATTTCTTTTTCTACGACATATGTTGCGAAGAAAAGACTTAATTGGCTTACCAGAAGCTTTTCTGGTGTTTTTTGAAGTAGTTGTTGTAGAGGATTCCATAAATTCTGTTGTTGATGTTCTCCTTTTCCGTAAGGTATTTTTGATAATTCTTTGCCTTGAAGGCATTTTTGCTTGCTTTTCAGAAGTTGATTTGAATCTGTTGTTCTGTAAAAAAAAACACATGAAAGACCACTATTAGCAAACAACAAAGTAATGTTAAAAAGCAAACAATATAAACAATAAATTGCAACATATTTAAGTTTATACAATAGCAACTCAGGGCTTTATTTATAAAGGCCTTGCGCCACCAGTGCGTCACTTATTACCCATGTTTAAAGTGATGCATCAGCTGCACAAGGCAATCAGAAAAAAGGGCCAAATGCAAATACCAATCAATTGCACCCATAAATCGTGTTTTGAATAACATTTAAGAAACACTGCGCAGAACCTATGTACAACCACTCAATATCAGCAAACAAAGTCAGGGCCTTATTTATGAAGGTCTTGCGCCACAAGAGTGTCCCTTATTTCCCATGTATAAAGTGATGCACCAGTTGCATAAGGCAATCATAAATAAGGGCCAAATGAAAATACCATTCATTTGCACCCAAAATCGTTTTTTGAATAACATTTAAAAAACCCTGCGCAGAACCTATGTACAAGCACAGAATATCACTTTTGAAACGTCACTGTTTCCCCAAATACAAATCCTCTATCTTTCAAATGTTGATATCAAGCAATATCAAAAATCCAAAAACAAATCAACAGCAAACAAAGTCAGGGCCTTATTTATGAAGGCCTTGCGCCACCAGTGCGTCACTTATTACCCATGTTTAAAGTGATGCATCAGCTGCACAAGGCAATCATAAAAAAGGGCCAAATGCAAATACCAATCAATTGCACCCAAAAACATGTTTTTTGAATAACATGTAAGAAACACTGCGCAGAACCTATGTACAACCACTCAATATCAGCAAACAAAGTCAGGGCCTTATTTATGAAGGTCTTGCGCCACAAGAATGTCACTTATTTCCCATGTATAAAGTGATGCACCAGTTGCATAAGGAAATCATAAATAAGGACCAAATGAAAATACCATTCATTTGCACCCAAAATCGTTTTTTGAATAACATTTAAAAAACACTGCGCAGAACCTATGTACAAGCACAGAATATCACTTTTGAAACGTCACTGTTTCCCCAAATACAAATCCTCTATCTTTCAAATGTTGATATCAAGCATTATCAAAAATCCAAAAACAAATCAACAGCAAACAAAGTCAGGGCCTTATTTATGAAGGCCTTGCGCCACCAGTGCGTCACTTATTACCCATGTTTAAAGTGATGCATCAGCTGCACAAGGCATTCAGAAAAAAGAGCCAAATGCAAAGACCAATCAATTGCACCCAAAAATCGTGTTTTGAATAACATATAAGAAACACTGCGCAGAACCTATGTACAACCACTCAATATCAGCAAACAAAGTCAGGGCCTTATTTATGAAGGTCTTGCGCCACAAGAGTGTCACTTATTTCCCATGTATAAAGTGATGCACCAGTTGCATAAGGCAATCATAAATAAGGGCCAAATGAAAATACCATTCATTTGCACCCAAAATCGTTTTTTGAATAACATTTAAAAAAACACTGCGCAGAACCTATGTACAAGCACAGAATATCACTTTTGAAACGTCACTGTTTCCTCAAATACAAATCCTCTATCTTTCAAATGTTGATATCAAGCATTATCAAAAATCCAAAAACAAATCAACAGCAAACAAAGTCAGGGCCTTATTTATGTAGGCCTTGCGCCACCAGTGCGTCACTTATTACCCATGTTTAAAGTGATGCATCAGCTGCACAAGGCAATCATAAAAAAGGGCCAAATGCAAATACCAATCAATTGCACCCAAAAATCGTTTTTTGAATAACATGTAAGAAACACTGCGCAGAACCTATGTACAACCACTCAATATCAGCAAACAAAGTCAGGGCCTTATTTATGAAGGTCTTGCGCCACAAGAGTGTCACTTATTTCCCATGTATAAAGTGATGCACCAGTTGCATAAGGCAATCATAAATAAGGGTCAAATGAAAATACCATTCATTTGCACCCAAAATCGTTTTTTGAATAACATTTAAAAAACACTGCGCACAACCTATGTGCAAGCACAGAATATCACTTTTGAAACGTCACTGTTTCCCCAAATACAAATCCTCTATCTTTCAAATGTTGATATCAAGCATTATCAAAAATCCAAAAACAAATATCAACAGCAAAGAAAGCCAGGACCTTATTTATGAAGGCCTTGCGCCACAAGAGCATCACTTATTTCCCATATACAAAGTGATGCACCAGTTGCACAAGGCAATCATAAAAAAGGGCCAAATGAAAATACCATTCATTTGCACCCAAAATCGTTTTTTGTATAACATTTTTGAAACACAACACAGGACTTATATACTAGCATCCAATTTGACTTCTGAAACATAACTATCTGCTTCCAAATATTCTCCATAGAGCAAACAAGTCTCTATCTAAATTAAATAAATCATTACATACCTTTACAAATGCTTTGGGAGATTGAAAACAGTGTCAGACACACACACCAATTTCTCTTTAGCAGAACAAAAAGTGTGCACTCAATACACTGAAACCAAGACTGGCATAGAAAATCTCTAACTTTGTACACATATGCCTTAATTCAACCAATCAAAAGTCTTCCCTCACTATTTTCAAACCAACACCCTTCCCCCTCTCAGATCTTTCTATCTGTTACCATAGCAACTCCCTCCTAACTGAACTCTCAGGTTCAAAAGTTTATTGTACAATGTTGCAAATTAACTCAGCAAGGATGTTTGACCTCTCAATACACCAGCCTATCCAGGGTATTTTAGCTTTTAGTGACTTTTTTAACCATTCAAATTGCTTCTTTCACACAACACAACCATGCACCCCAACTTTCAGTTTTCAACTATCTGAATCCACCAATCATTGCTTGTGATTCAAGAGCAGTGAAACTCCACAATTATTTTTTTGTAAACTCCTACTGTTCCAACTGCCATTTCATTCCTACACTTCATCTGACTGCACCAGAACCTTCTCACATCATGTATTCTGTATGGATTATAGGACATAGCTACATCCACTGGGCTCAAAGGTATGCAACAAGCAGAAATTATCACAACCTTGATTTATCAAATGTGGAAATCAAGTGGATTGGCCAGAGAGGATTAAAATGTCATCAATTGATACCATTGATGAAAACCTTTTTGCATCTGCCAAGCCCAGACCTCTTAATAGTGCACTGTGGTGGAAATGATTTGGGCACTATGACTGGGGTTGGTCTGGAAATGCTCTTAAAGGACACCTTTCATCAATTGATGACACCTTTTTCACAAACTGCTTTGGTATATTCAAATATATGCCAAAGACAGAAATGGAACTGGTCCAACCAATTTTGTCCACAATTTGAGAAAGCACGAAAACATGTGAATAAATCTGTTTCTGCTTACATGAGAGACTATGGAATGGGTTCAATATACAATAATAACTTGCGTTACAACATGCAAGACATCTACAGAGGAGATGGTGTGCACTTCTCAGATGAAGGAAATAGAATATTCCTCCTGAATTTAAGACTGTGCATTGGAACCTACTTGTAGGTACCTAAATCAGCCACAGAACCCAAAAGCTCTTTTCAGAGCTACCCTACCTCTGATCATTCAAAACGTTTATCTTTTTCTAACTTTTTTCACTATTTTTCACCAAAGTACGCTTCCAGGTACGCTTACCGATGCGCGTACAGGCGCTTCCCCCGCGGAAAATTAAAGAGGGTCAAGAAGTCTCTACTGTGCCCCCTTCTAGCCATACCGAACATTGTTTGCCCTCCATCTTGTGTCTCGATTGTACCGAAACACAAACTGGAGGACTCCTGTTACACTGCCGGTGCGCGTACCGGAGCGCACACCGGTAAGCGCTCCATAAAAAAAGATGGGAAAGTAATTTTCAGAAAAACCACTGGAGACACTTTCAACAAATATAGAATAGGCCCTACTACATAGCAGTCCCTACCATTTGCCCAAATTTGGTGGAATTCCATTGAGACATTTAGGCTACAGGCCTGTCTAAATATCCTGAGGTAAATTACATAACAAAAACACATATGAAATGTTAGAATTTACAACCAATTAAAAAGTTTCTTTCATTTTCTACGATTATTTCCTGACATTTGATTGGTTATGTACAAAAATATATATAAAAGAAGAGAGGGAAACACAGCCATTTTGACTACTGCTTCCAGAAGTACATTTGAAAACAAATAACACTGACAACTTCAACTGATTTCTCCAAGGTAAGTTGTTATTTTGGAAGTATGTTGTACACTTTAAGTTAATTTCAGAAAAAATATTCTGTTAGTTATATACTATCCCTCTGTAATAGTTATAGATAGAGATAGACTTCTCTGTAATAGTTATGGATTGAGTTACGCTTCTCTGGTATACAGTACCCTAACTCTACTAATATAGTTAATTTGTATGCAATTTTCAGAAAGAAAATGGAAGGAGAAAATCAAGCAAATGTTACTTCTATCGAAATAAAGGTGGAAAAACCAGAAGAGCAAAAAGATGAAGTTGATTTCATGGATGACTCTTTGGATCAACAGTTTATAGAATGTTTGGAACAAATGGAATCATGTACTTATAATTATGAGGAAATGCCAGACAATATTATGTTACAAGTTTTATTAAATTATGAAAAAGAATCAGAGGAATACATTTATATTATATTTATATTTAATAATTTTAAATTGTTTGAGACAATATTCCTTTTTATATGTAATTCATAAAGTATTACCAAAATATTTACATTATAAAATGAGACTTATAGTATACTGTGCAACTTTTTTTCTGTTACATACTAAGTTTACTCATAGTTACTACCTTTCTCCCACTATATTATCTCCTATGTATATGTTACACCTCTTTTTCATCATAAGGGATCAGGATAGACTACCCATGATCCCCTAGAAATTCTCAGAGAGTGCTTAAAAGATCTGTTTCTGCTTTCCTGACAGACTATGTTATGGATTCCATATACCACAATAACTTCTGTAACAACACGCAAGATATCTACAGAGGAGATGGTTTACATTACATTTAAGTCTCTGCATTGGTACCTACATGTAGGTACTTAAATAAAATAAAAAAAAATAAAAAAAATATTGATGAACATAACATTTTTTTAAGGTGATTATTTTTCCCATAGTACGCTATCCGGTGCGCTCCCCGGTGCGCGTACCGGGCGCTCCCCCCCGCGAAAATCTAAAGAAACTAAAAAAAAAAAAAACGAGACCCCGCTGGGCCCTTTAATAGCCCCCACATCAAACCTAGGGGGACAGGGGGTGTCTACTCTGCCCCCTTATGGTCTTTTACCCCTTTGTTTTGGCCACCTCTCATGTCTCGATCCTACCGAGACACAAGATGGCGGCCGCTCCAGACTGTTTAGAATGTTTACAGAACCCAACAGCCAATAAGCTTTCTGCACGCAAGCCGCGGCTATAGATATATATATTTTTTTGAACTTAAATTACTCAAAATCCACTGGAGCACATATCGTGAGACATAGCAAAGGCACATCGGGCTACTAGTCCCTACAATTTTGCCAAATTTGGTGGAAATCCATTCAGCCGTTCGGGCTAAAAGTGAAATCGACCGCCCTATGGAAATTAACATGGGGAAAACGCGTTTTGGGACCCCCCTTTTATCTCGCCCCCGCTTTACATATCCCCCCAAACTTTAAGGGAAGGACCAGAGCGCCGCGAGGCAATTTTGAGGAAATTTTCAGGCAGATTCGTCAACCGGCGCCAAAGTTATTCCAAATAGAATTTTGAGAGTTAACATTGAAAAAAATCCTAACTATAACTACCTACTGGCGACCGCCAGTAGGTAATATATATATATATATATATATATATATATATATATATATATATATATATATATATATATATATATATATATTACCTACTGGCTATCGCCAGTAGGTATATATAGTTAGGATTAATTCCCTATGGGATTTCTGAAAATTCTATGTCTAATAACTTTGGCGTTTGTGGACGGAATCGGCTGAAATTTTCAGGAAAATGGCACATTTTGTTTCTGAGCAGCCCCTGAAAATTTGGTGGGGTTTCGTCAAGGGGGGGCTGAGAAAAAAGGGGGGTCCCAAAACGCGTTTTTTACATTGAGTTTTCCATAGGGCGGTTGGACTCACTTTTAGCTCGAACGGCTGAATGGATTTGCACGAAACTTGGCAAAATTGTAGGGACTGTTAGCCCGATGTGCCTTTGCTAGGTCTCAATATATGTGCTTCAGTGGATTTTGAGAAATTAACGTTTAAATCAAGATATATATCTGTAACAGCGCTCCGGGCAGCGATCCGGTCCGCTTACTTTTCGCGTTTCGGAACTTTGCGCGCAGAAAGCTGATTGGCTCTCCGGTGTCTGTCAACATTCTAAACAGTCCGGAGCGGCCGCCATCTTGTCTCTCGGTAGGATCGAGAGAGAAGAAGAGGTGAAAAACGAAAGGGGAATTTAATGAAAGGGGGCAAGGTATCCCCCTCTTGACCCCCTAGGAATGTTGTTGGGGTTATTAAAGGGTCCCGTGGGGAAAAGAAAAAAAAAAAGATTTTTCACGGTAGAAGCGCTTCACGGGCCGCGAACTGGGCCACAAACTGGTAGCGAAACGGGAATTCGCCATTTTGTGCTTCGTTAATTAAATTACTAGGTATAAGGGGGTGCGGGAGACGTATCCTAATCCCCTATGTTTCCTGAGGGTGGCTGAGGAGGCTGATATATGTTGATACATCTCTTCCAGCGGCTGTGCGTGAGCTTTTTTTTTTTTTGCTGCGTGACAGTCCGGAGCGGCCGCCATCTTGTCTCTCGGTAGGATCGAGAGAGAAGAAGAGGTGAAAAACTAAGGGGGAATTTAATGAAAGGGGGCAAGGTATCCCCCTCTTGACCCCCTAGGAATGTTGTTGGGGTTATTAAAGGGTCCCGTGGGGAAAAGAAAAAAAAAATGATTTTTCACGGTAGAAGCGCTTCACGGGCCACGAACTGGGGCGCAAACTGGTAGCGAAACGGGAATTCGCCATTTTGTGCTTCGTTAATTAAATTACTAGGTATAAGGGGGTGCGGGAGACGTATCCTAATCCCCTATGTTTCCTGAGGGTGGCTGAGGAGGCTGATATATGTTGATACATCTCTTCCAGCGGCTGCGCCATCTTGCCTTTTTTCCAATGCCACAATTTTGTCGTGCACGGCAGCCATTTTAGATGCCAGGCTGGTCCCAGGCTATCACCTACCCCTGCGGATGTAGTTTATGGCCCCAGCTGTAGAGAATTCAGACATGCCAACCCTCCCGATTCAGGCGTGTGACTACTGATTTCAGTGCTAGTCTCCCGCCTCCCGATTTCTGCAAGCAAAAACCCGGGGGCATATTACGAACAACTAGCGATAATTTTTGTCTCTAACTTGTTTAGAGACAAAAATTATCGCCGCACATCGGCGATTTTTATCGCAGATAAACCTTGCTATTATCGCAGAAAAGTCAGCGATATTCATGTATTATCGAGCAAATGCTCTTAGCCATGTTATCCACCTCCCATTGGATAACATGGCTAAGAACTGCTCAGGGCAGGTGTTAGATTTTGGAGATATTCGCGCTTAGCGCGAATATCTCCAAAAATTGGTAATAGAAGATAGCGATGTTAGGGACTGTTTCCAGTCGCTAACATCTTGGCACGCCACTTTGCATGTCATTAGTGATAAGTATCACTGACATGCAAAGCGGGGCCCAAGATGGTCGCTATCTCCTTTTAGCTGTCACTAACTGGTGTTAGCGACAGCTTGGTAATAGGGAGATAATTTTATCTCCGCTTTCATGGCTTTTAAAGCCAAAAAAGCGGAGATAAACCCCCTTGATAATATGCCCCACGATTCCTTGGGGGTTTCAGCTGACAGGGCTTGGTATTGTGTTACATGGTAATTTTTCCAGGAAACGTCAGAGGGTCGATGCAGGGGTTCTAGAAGAGGTGATAAACCATTTAAGCCTCATGAACAAGCGCATGGTCTTTTAAAGATTTGTGAAGTACTCGGGGCGGCGGTGTGTGTGTGCCCTCTTTCAGGAGCGGGCGGGGGGGCACTGCCAGCAACTTGCCAGGTCAGGTAGTGTTCAACACGTGCATCACCCTTTCTCTGCCTGCTATTGCGCTCCATGCTTCGGAAAGGTAAGAAAAAGAACGTGCATTTGAGTTTGAAATGTCCGATCCTGCAGCAGCACACTTCCAAAGCCCACACATGACAATAACCCGATTCAAGGCCCCATTCACCCGTTTTAAAAAAAATAGATAACACTCCAACAAAGTAAGATTATAAAACTTTATTAACTATTAACTATAACGAACGGAACAAAAACTAAAAACATTTAAACATTTTTCAACACAAAAAGCAACAATGGTTAGAAGCTGTCTTTTGTGCGAATAGTCCCAAGGCAGCACAACGTGCAGAGTTCTGGACGGCACCCAGGTGATGTCGCCTGGGTGCCGCACTGGTTTTGGGATCCTACAATGCAGCACAGAAAAACAGCGTGGGGCGTCCCAGGTGGTGCGGGGGGAGGCCTCGTCAGTAGCGGTCTGTTGTGCGAATAGTCCCAAGGCAGCAGAACGCGTTGAGATGTTGATGGGACTGTGTCCAGTGTCACATGGCTGACACAACATGTACGACAGGCACCCAGGTGATGTCCAGTAAACTGCCGCACTGGTTTTGGTATCCTACAATGCTGCTCCGAAAATTGGCGTGCGGCGGCCCGGGGGTGGGGGAGGCGGCGTGAACGGGCCTCCCCAGGTGGCGGCCATCTAGCTGAGTTGCGCCCGCTCTTGCGGCTACAGCGTCTCGCTCACCATGTTGTTGAGTTGCTTCCACTCTTGCAGTGCAGCGATAGGCGGCTGCCACATGGCTCTTAAAATGGCGGACGGCTCCTCGGTTTTGGGCCTGGTCCACTGAAATGGCCCTGGGACACCTTGGAACTCGGACGCTTGCCTGCTAGGGCTTGGGCTCCATTCTCGAAAAGCGTCCCCTCAGCCGTGAAGATTCTACAAAAGTCTTGGGGGCCCCCGACTCCCGCAGGCTTCCGGTGGGGAGCGGCTGCCATGATTGCTCGCGGAATGACCACGACGGAGCCACGAGATGGTGGTGCTCTCATGCTGACGCCAGCTTCAGTCTGAATGATCCAGAAACAAGTGGGGCTTTCATCGTTTGGGAAAAAAAAATGTTCTAAACCAATGAAAAGTGTTATTTTTAGGTCATATGACCAAGCCTTCCATCTTTAGGAAACCAAAAGTAAAATGAACCAATGAAAAGTTTTATAAACAAGTCACATGACCTGTTATGCGGCATAGGGCTACAAAAAGCGTAGAAAATCCGTTGGCACGTGAGGCGGCGTCAGTAGCGGACCGATGTGCGAATAGGCCGAAGGCAGCACAACGGGCCGAGATCCGGATGGTACTGAGGTGGTGTCCAGCAAATTGCCGCACTGGTGTGGCCATCCTACAATGCTGCGCCGAAAGATGGCGTGTCCAGCTGAGTTGTGGTCACTGTTGCGGTACAGTGACTCGAACGCGCCGAGATCCGGATGGCACCGAGGTGGTGTCCAGCAAATTGCCGCACTGGTGTGGCCATCCTACAATGCTGCGCCGAAAGACGGCGTGTCCAGCTGAATTGCGGTCACTGTTGCGGTACAGTGACTCGAACGCGCCGAGATCCGGATGGCACCGAGGTGGTGTCCAGCAAATTGCCGCACTGGTGTGGCCATCCTACAATGCTGCGCCGAAAGTCGGCGTGGGGTGCCCCGTTGGCTTATGAGGTGATGTCAGTAGTGGACCGATGTGTGAATAGGTCGGAACCAGCACAAGGCGCCAAGATCCGAATGGCAAGTCCTGGATGTTGAGTGCCTCAGTTGAGAGTTCTGAGCAGTGCTTGTAAGACTATCTGAAGTTTATTATCAGAATCAGAGTAAGTTGAAGACTGTCTGAAGCTTATTTGCACCTTTTGCAGCTTCACTATTGCCCAAGGTGGTGTCCAGCGGAACTTTTTTCCTTTTCCTTTCTGCTTCTTTTCCTACAATCCGTTTCATCTGAAGACACGACCAGGTCCCTGAATGTGTGTAGGGGGACGCTATTGATTGAATGAAAATGGCGGCTTGACACAAAGCTGACTCAAGCGTTACTGTTGATGCTATACAGACAAAAATTGGTTTTCAGTTTGTACATTCTTTAGGTTTTTTTTTTCCATCCAAGTCTGATTGAGAGTTTGTAGAAAAATGGCTTCAGATTTTCCACATACTACTCTTCAACATTCTTTCTAAATGTAACAATGTGAAACTCACTAGGAGAACGGCTGTTTCTGTTTCCTTTCAAAATGCTGCCAACAATATTTTCTGAATGGAAGACACCATCTTGTAGCATAAAGGGCCGAAAGGGGTTCTGGTCTGGCCGATGGTTGGTGGAGACATTTTGACTATATCTTGGACCTGCCCGGCCTCGCCCAAAATGGCGCCGGTATAAATGGGACTCGTAACTCCTTGCCCGCAAATGTATATCTAGAAAATGTTATTGTAAGTGGCCCTGTCCTATTTTAATTACAAAATGTATGTCCACCGATTCCGCAACTGTTAGACACCTTAGTTCTTGCAACCTAATGGCCCGCTCGTTATGTTCCTCTACAGTGTAAATGTCTCCTCATTATATACGATTTCAGTTTGCTCCGTGGCCGGCCCACGTGGTTATAGGCCCGTATTTGTATACTGACATTTTCACAATAAAGGTTTTTAAAACAAAACACGGTAGTAGTATTTACATTGGTAAAGTTTTTACTTTTAGTCACTGTTTTCGAATCAGTAAAAGGCAAGTGAAATAAAGCAGTCCAATTACATGACGGATAAAAGGTATAATATGTAGGAACGCAGTAAAGATAAATGGTCAAGGGCAGTTGTGTTTTTCATGTCTGCAACTTAAAGTGATCGATAAGAATCTGATAATCAGGCGTATCGGCGACTAAGACAGCAGGCCGAATCTCTTTTACTCAACGGCTCCGTCATGGAAGGAAGAAACGCCCTTTTTCTCGAAAATGGAATATATTTTACTTGCAAGACAGTTGTAAATTTTCCGGGAAAGTACATTAGCCTGGAATATTATAACATATGTTTGAAAAAAAAATATTGTTCGAAAACAATAAAAAGCGTAATTTTTAGGTCATATGACCAAGCTTTTCATCATTAAATTAACAAAAGTAAAATGAACCAATGAAAAGTTTTATTAACAAGTCACATGACCTGTTATGCTTACGTTGCGCGCTGCGCGCCGCGCCTCGGATCACTTCCGGGTGCGCTAACGCGGCGTGTCATATAACGCATTACGCGACAACGTAGGTCAAGAATATAGTCAAAATGTCTCCACCAACCAGCGTTCAGAACACAACCCCTTTCAGCAGTCCAAAAAGTTCTGTTAAATGACAACAGAGGGGACACGCAACAAGAACCATCAGTCAAAGAGGGGAGGGCAAGTTCTTCTCTTCCGGGTCATGTTGGGGCGCTACCGGAACTGATCGAATTGGTAGTCTACAGTGTTTCTGGATGTTTCAGACTAAAGCTGGCGTCAGCATGAGACCACTACCATCTCGTAGCTCCGTCGTGGCCATTCCACGAGCAATCATGGCAGCCGCTCCCCACCAGAAGCCTGCGGGAGTCGGAGGCCCCCCAAGACTTTTGTAGAATCTTCACGGCTGAGGGGACGCTTTTCGAGAATGGGACCGAAGCCCTATCAGGGAAGCGTCCGAGTTCCAAGGTGTCCCAGGGCCATTTTAGTGGACCAGGCCCAAAACCGAAGAGCCGGCCGCCATTTTGAGAGTCCTGTGGCAGCCGCCTATCGCTGCACCGCAAGAGCGGGAGCAACTCAACTACATGATGAGCGAGACGCTGTAGTCGCAAGAGCGGGCGGTAAACAGCTGAATGGCGGAAGAGGCACAGTGTAGCAAAAGCGGGCGGAATGGCAACTAAAACGGTAAAGGGGCGCCCCACTACAGCTTGTCTTCAGGTCAAACGGATTGTGGGACAAGGTCCAGAATTGAAGAGTCATCAAAAGGCAAAAAGTTCCGCCGGACCCCGGGAGCCGGCCGCCTATGTCGGGGGCGATCTCAGGCTACACCAGTGCTATAAGACTTGGGGAGGGTGTCGGAGCCAAGCGTCTTCTCCGAGTCCATGGCCATCACACCGCCCCTCAGGGGCCTCCGTCAAGCTGTTTAGGAAGCTAACATATCACATTGTTTTCTAATGCAGTCAGGTCCACAAACGACACTCACTTACTTTGAGAATAGTGAAGCTGCAGTAGGTGGAAATAAGCTTCAGACAGTGTTACAAGCACTGCTCAGAACTCTTAACTATGGCACCCAACATCCAGAACTTATGCTATTTGAGAATGGCAGTGACATCGAAGCATCTCAGGGACCAAAACCATTAACGTACTTTCACGTATGAAAATCTTACTTGGGGAGGGGGCAGGAGCGAAGCGCCCCCTCCCAGTCAGCGCCACCACACCGTATGTTGAAAATTTGAAGCCATCGTTCTACAAAGTCAACCAAACTTGGATTGAAAAATCTAGAAAAATGTACAAACTGAAAACCAGTTTTGGTCTGCATAGCATCAGTAGCAACGCTTGAGTCAGCTTTGTGTCAAGCCGCCATTTTGATTCAACAAAGCACAGGCATTGAAAAAGGCTCAAATTCAGAACTCTAAACTATGGCACCCAACATCCAGGAGCTTGCCATCCGGATCTTGGAGCCTTGTGCTGCTTTTGATCTATTCACACATCGGTCCACTACTGACATCATCTTATAAACCAACGTTATGTAAATAGTTTTTTAATAAAATGTTTTACCCTGTTTCTTTGCTGGTGTGTTGTCTATATTTTTAATATTTGCATAGGGTTTGTCGTTATTTTGTGCGGGATGGGTGATGGAGCCGAGCTGTCTTGCAGCCCTCATGGTGTGGAGCTCAGTTCATCTCACTATTTTCGTATTTCTCATGAAGGGTTGTTCCTAATATTTCTATTTTAGCGAGGTCAAAAAGAGATCCAATTAGTGGCCTACTGATTTTGCTCGATTACTTTTATTTTTTTTACACGATTTTTCACTATCTGCAAAGACTAAACAGAGTATTGCGACTTTGTGCTTGTTTGTAAATAGAGAATGATCCAAAGAGAACCAATTCTAAAACAGTAAATGCTTGGACAACAATCAATCAAATGGAGAGACAAGCAGGCACGACGGATTACAACGGGGGCAAAGGCTTGCGTTAACTACCGTTCACTATCTGCAAAGAGAGAGTACTACTAAGACAAAAGAGGGGAGGGGGGGGGGTGCAGCGTTCAAAGCACATCAGCGTGCATAAATACGAAAATGTTTTTATCTATCACGTACTTGACATTTTAAAGCTTTTCATATTTGCTATTAAAAAAACAATGAAATTCACAGAAAAAACCATAGGTTATAGTGGATATATAGTTAGGAATTTGCATTTACAAAACCTTGAAAATTCAATGAAAAAACCATTGGTTTTAGGCCATATATAGTTAGGGATTTGCATTTACAAAACCTTATTTTACTCGCATAAAACCATTGAAATTCCATATATAGTTATAAGCGCTAACTATATATCGCGCACCCGCAATCCACTGCTGATGATGTCACATATTACATCATTCATGACATGGTTAGTGACATCACTGATGACATCACTGATGACATCTCAAATGACATCACTGATGACATCACTGAAAACATCTCATTTGACATGACTGATAACATCACTGATGATATCATTCATGTGATAATACGATGAACCTCTTCAGACTCTAATATAACCTTAGATACAATCAGTGTAAACAGACACTCACAGACTGTCACTCATCCATGGAGTTACTCACACACCTAGTCAGTCATGCAAAGAATCAATCACACCTCCATTTCCTCAACTATACAGTTATACAAAATTTACTTATTCAAACATATACTAACACATATTTACTCTATTATACAATCCCTGATACAAGTTCACAATGATCCATACAGCCACTCACACATTCACTGGCTCTTATGCACAGTTATTTATATATGTCAACTCTCACATGTACTGTGTTTTACATATGTACTTACTTTGACATGTAGCACTGAGATATCCATTCACTCACCAATGCACTCATGCACACAGTCAACCGCCCATACAGCTGTTTCCACATGCACTTTTGAAACCATACATCTAGTGAATCAACTGCTCACACATCTATGCACAGAGTCATACACCTCCCAGCCACCTACACACACACTCAGTATCCCATACAAATACTTGGGCAACCAATCAATAACCCATATAGTTACTCATATAGCTACTTATCAACACATGCAACAGTTTACAGAACAACAGACATAATGATGCACAAATTAAGACAGTTTAGTCACTAACCCATGCACTCAGTGAGACACATTTAATCACTCACTCATACAGTCAGTCATGCACCTACTAAATCCTTCATCCAGACACTTATATATCCACTCATTCTTCAATATGTAAGAGATATTTTAACTTTACAGAAACATACAGTCACTGCATGTTGTCATCAGTGATGTCATCAGTGATGTCATTTGAGATGTCATCAGTGATGTCATCAGTGATGTCACTAACCATGTCATGAATGATGTAATATGTGACATCATCAGCAGTGGATTGCGGGTGCGCGATATATAGTTAGCGCTTATAACTATATATGGAATTTCAATGGTTTTATGCGAGTAAAATAAGGTTTTGTAAATGCAAATCCCTAACTATATATGGCCTAAAACCAATGGTTTTTTCATTGAATATATATATATATATATATATATATATATATATATATATATATATATATATATATATATATATATATATATATATATATATATATATATATATATATATATATATATATATATATATATATATATATATATTCAAGAAACATTCAAAGGTTACATGGGCGCTATAGTTAGGCTCAGATTTCACTCATACAAAACCTTTGAAATCCAGCAGTTATAGTTACCTGAGCCAACCATAACCTACGCCCTGCAATGCACTGCTTATGACCTCACATGTTACATCATTCATGACATGGTCAATGACATCACTGATAACATCACTGCTCACATTTCACATGACAAATGCAAAAACCACAGTTGATGGACAGAATGCAGAACAATGTCATACATTCACCCCAGTACAGAGATCTGGGCCTAAAGCCATCGTTTTTTTGCACTCCATACCACCCCAGTTCAGACATGGCCCTCTGCAAATCAGTCTGACCCTGTGCCTCATGGGAACAATCCAGCCCGAACTGCCAAGCCACGCCTTCCCTGGACCGGAAATAAGGTTCCGAGGACCGGTTTCTGGCATTCCAGCCGTCTTCAGCCCGGCTTGCTTGAATCCAGTGGTGTGGAGAGCATGGGACTCATGTCTGAGCATACCCATCCCACTCGGGGTGACAAATGCAAAAACCACAGTTGATGGACAGAATGCAGAAAATGTCATACATTCACCCTAGTACAGAGATCTCGGCCTAAATCTATCGTTTATTCCCATGAGGCACAGGGTCAGACTGATTTGCATAGGGCCATGTCTGAACTGGGGTGGTGTGGAGTGCAAAAAAACAATGAATTTAGGCCCCGATCTCTGCATAACACGCATAACACAAATCATCGCACACTTTCTTTGGGAACCTTTTGTGAAGATTCATCAAACTGCGCCAAAGACGTACGCAACTCCATAAAAGCTTTTCCTATGGACACTAGGTCTTAACTATAACTACCTACTGGAGACCAGCAGTAGCTGTATACATATATATAAATGAAGGTAAATCGTCACCGGGACAAGGCTCCTGCCTTTTTTTTTTTTAAATGACGAAAAGCAGACCCAAAGTAAAGTGCATTAATCAGAGTGCTTTATTGTCAGCCAGCCAGCCAGACAGCCAGCCACCATAACGCGTTTCGCTTCCAACAAAGCTTGATCACATGGCAAGTTGCGTTTGGCGCAGACCAGTATTTAAAGTGCTAGTACAATATATGTCAGAGCCCAACAGACAACGACATAGACAAAATAATTTGAGGTAGTTATTAGTGACCTTCGTATAATCAAAAAGATCCACAGGGCTGATATATAAATAATGAATAAATAGTATAAAATCCTTCAAAATTCATAATATCACATTAATTGTTTAAAAATCACGTTAGATTTTCTTTAAAAAAGGAAGTTTTTGAAATCCGCAAAGATATGAAGTGCACACATGCAGAATACAGATCAATGCTACAGCCCTTTGAACATAATATGTTTATAAAGTTACCACCTAAAATAGAACTTATAACAACATGTCTGTTGAATTTGATGATACTGCCCAAGTGGGCTTAAATCAAGTTAATCAAATATATGGCTCTGACAATAAATCACATTCTTATCTTACTAGTCGCTGGGGAGTCAAATTGTGCAAATATATTTGTAAAGTGCATGTGCAAGTGCGATTCTGTGTATATTCCAGTTAATACTGAAAGACCCCCCACCATTAAAATTACCTGAGTTATACGTGAGACTCATTCAGACATACTATTTACAGTTTTTCCGCAATTATTATTCATTGATACTGTAAAACAATTGGTTGTCCAGTTGTATGCTCGACCCCTGCATTTGATGATAACGAAAGTAAGTTCTTGAGGGTGATCACAAAACAAAGGCCCAGTTAAAAACAAGTGTACAAATCCTCACTCGCATTTAGCCCATTCGGGTTGTTGCTATATAATTCCAGAATATATGTTGTTTCGAGAAGACAAAGCCTCGCTTCTCTGTCACCACCTTGTTTAAGAGGCCACACAGTGTCGATGACATAATACTGGAGAAAGGCTGGATTTGCTTCGTGCGTTTTCTCAAAGTGCCTGGCTACTGGATAGGCTTGATCTTTGCCTATTATTGCCCTTATAGGCTGGAGTATCCACTTGTGGGCCGGTAATCTGGTACTTCCCACGTACCTCAGCCCACATGGACACTCCAGCACATAAACAGCGAAATCCGTTTTGCATTTAAGTCTTATGTTGATTTTCAGCGGATTTTGTTTGAAATGGCTGATGTAACTGTTTTTGTTGCATCCATATCGGCATGCCTTGCACTGAGTACACTTTTTAAAGCCCTTGCTAAGTGCCAACCATGTACCTGACATCTGGAGTTCTAAGGTGTTTTTAACTAGCATTTTGGACATAGATGGACATCTTCTGAAAGTAAGCAATGGTTTTTCTGGAACCCTTTGACCTATGATTGGATCCCCTGTACTGAGATTCCAATTACGGTAGAAGATTCTCCTGATGTCTAAATGTTGCCTACTGTATGACAAAATCATGTGAGAGAGAACCTTCCCATCCTGTGTGGCAGTAGATGTTTCATGAGACTTAGATGTTAAAGCTAAATTACGGGGCATTTGTTGAGTCCGTGTTATAGCAGACTCCACAATTTCTTTGGAATATCCCCTTGCCAGAAATCTCAATTTACTGGCTTCTTGTGCAGCCGCATATTCAGCCTCTAAACTACATATCCGTCTAATCCACAGCATCTCCCCATAGAGGATGCTGTGGATAAGATGGTGCGGATGGTGACTAGCCACATGTAGGATCGTGTTGCCAGCTGTAGGTTTCCTGTAAAGTTTAGTGGCTAAGATGTTATTGTCCACATAAACTTGCATGTCTAGGAAACAGATGGAGGTTGCATGAATATGAGATGTAAATTTTAAGTTCAGATGGTTGTCATTGAGCGTCCTGACAAATTCCTTAGCAGTTGTTTCTGTCCCCCGCCAGAAAAAAAACAGATCATCTATATAGCGGAGGTACATGATGATGTTCTGTTCCATGATGTCTCTGAGTTGCTGTGAAAGGACCTGTTCCTCCCATAGGCCCATGTGCAAACATGCGTAACTAGGGGAGAAACAGGCCCCCATCGCAACATCCCTAGTCCGCTGGAATATTTGATTGTTGAACACAAGGAAGTTTTACTCCAAGCACATTTTTGTCATGGACAGTACCATCTTATTGTGAGCTACACAATGCATTGGACGTTTGTCAAGAAAATATTCTATGGCCTTCAGCCCATCCCGATGCCCAATGGAAGTATAAAGGGCTGATACATCTAAGGTCATTAGTAACATTTCAGGGCCCCATTGAACAAGGTCAATCTTCCGGATAAAATCCGAGGTGTCTTGAAGATAGGATTTCAATCCTCTAACCCAGTCTTGTAGGAAAAAGTCAGTGTACTTGGAAACATTTTCCAAAGAGCTGTTGATGGCTGAAATTATCGGTCTCCCCAGGGGATTTGAGGAGTCCTTATGAATTTTAGGAATTAAATAGAAATTGGGGATTACCAGGTGTTCTTTTTTTAGGAACTGAAATTCATCTTCTGATAGTAATACTCCACTCCTCCAGGCCTGGAGTTTCATATGTTTATCAACCTATGCCGCTTTAACTATTTGCATGTTACTCTTCTTATAGCATGAATTGTCCCCCAATTGTTACTCTGCTTCAGCCAGGTAGAGACTGCGGGCCATAAAACTACGTTTCCACCCTTATCAGCTTGCCGTACTAAGATGTTGTTATTAGAATCTAATTTCTTAATCAGCTGTGCATAGCAACGATTTTGCTTGCTGATAACCTGCCTTTTTCTGTTGGTGGATGTGTAGAGTTTTTTAAGGTCCTGTACTACCAAGTCCTGATAAACATCAACAATATCATGGATCATGATTGGATGGAATGTAGAGTTTGGTTTAAATGGGGTTGAACATATATTCATTACATCAGGCCGTGTTTTCTCCACCTCATTTAGATCCCCTTCTGTTTCTTTTTCGAGAGTCCAAATTTCTTCAAATGCCTCATGATCTCCCACAGTTAGAAGAGATGGACTTTTGATGGCCTCAGGTGGTTACTTTTTCTTTGGTGCCAGGCAATGAAACTTACTGAGTTTGAGTTTTCTTATGAATCTGAAAGTGTCCATTCGGGTGTCTGCATAATTGAAATTACAGGGGGGACAATAAGAAAGCCCCAATTTGAGGACTGATTTCTCCCCTACAGATAATTTTAACTCTGTTAGATTAATTACTGCATTGGAGTTTGAAGGACTGGGCTATTCTTAAGGCCCAGCGGTGCCAGGGGACAACACCTGAAACCTTCGTGGGTTACCTGTTCCAGCGTACAAATGACAGAGACACGGGACACTTCCTTCGGCGTCAAAGATCGAGGTTTATTTACTGCAGGGAACACAGAAGTCACAAGAAGTACAACGCATGTAGGTTCTAGGAGACTGCTTCAAATTGCAACTGTGGATCGCTCCTTTTATACATATTTCTGTCATAGCACAACATGGCGAACAAAAGGTTACAACTCAGTTCCCACAGTAAACTTCAAAAGGGCTGCTTTCATGTATTCAGGGTCCCGGAACATAATTACAGTAGCATCGCCGGTTCCCAACTGTAAAAGTACATTATCCCACCATTAAGTACATTCCATTCCGGCTGTAAACGAGTTAAGGAAAAAGTCAGAAACAGGTGCAAGGGAAGATGAAGATAGACAACAGATTGAAAAGAGTGTAGGGGGGCGATATCGGAAACATGATTGCAGGATCAAAGGAGTCATGCCTAATGAATGCACGGCTGAAACAATAGACAGGCACGGCAAGATGAGCCTCGAGCGGGGCCATCTGCCTTTAGAGTATCATCCCCCTCATCACAAAGACACCCTCAAAGGAACATGTGTTTTCCGCAAAAGTTTGGGAATCCCAGGGTCACGAAGCGGACAGTGTCCGTTCGCTGGCTACTTGAGGGCAAGAGACAAAATGGATACCGTATCTAAAATGGAACCCGTGGGTTCAGATGAAGAAACCCACGAATAAGACGAACGGTTCAGACCAGCGTAGCGAAAACGCGCACACCCACTAAACTCGTCATTTGCGGTTCATAGATACCAAACTCGTCCATATTCGAACGAGTCGAAAACACCACTTATAATTGTCACGGAACATCAGACGCTCCTTTTGCCCTCATGTAGGCAAGCACTAGTCGATATCAGAATCGATCTCGATATTCATCAGATCATTCAGATGTTGCTGCAACATCATTCTATCCACCAATGCTTCCTTGGTGACAGATGGCCGTCTTATACACGTCGTAGCACAGAGGCCACATAAGACAGGACCACACTGCACACAAAGACAACAAGTGAACAGAAATGCTACAACAACCCCAATGATCATCAGAATCTTCCAACCCCACGTCGACATCAGGCCCCAAAACCATCCTAGTAGCGTCCAATCACCTACGTCCACGTGTATGGACTCGGAGATCTTATGCAACTTCGAGATGGCTTGATAGACGGTTGGAGCGTTATCAGGGATGAAAATACAGCAACCCGAATGGATCACCTTACATACACCACCTCTATCTGCAAGGACAACGTCTAAAACCATACGGTTTTGTAACGTCATAAGCCTGTCCGCCTGAAGCTCTGCTGTCAGATTACCAAGAGCACTTGCAGTTATATTAGCAGTCGATTCTACCACATTAGTCAACTGTCTCAGGTTCCTACTATTGATCATAGGTCCCCAAAACGGCAGAAAACCCTTAAAGAAGTCTCCCGCTTCTTGACCGGCAGTGTCTTCTTCGCTAATAACGCCTCTCACAACTCTAGTCTTGTGATAGTCCGAACCAACAGTGAAGGTTGGTGGCAGCAAGTTCGCAATATAACAGGTGCCTGAGAAGTCACGGGGCAATCATGTATATGCGCGGTCGTAACATACAAAGTATGTACCCTTGGCAGTCAGAAGAACAGGGGAAGAGTGCGTCGGTAAAACATACGTTTCAGTGCAAGCACTCCTCCCAAGCTGAGCTCGCGGGCGTCGGCCAAGACCTTTCAAGCAGAAATTACCGAGATGGGGTACGATCCAGATCGGAGACAAGCTCTTAAGCTGTCTATCACCCACTGACATGCCATACTCAGCCTCACTCAGATCTCTGTATGCTCGCACCTCTTCCTCTGGAATTAGCGATGCATCGAAGATATCTTTATCTAAGTCAGCAATCGCTCTTGCCAAAGGCTTGTGGTACGGGCCAGGACCATGATCTGCAATGCGTGGCTCTCGATGGTGGTAGGAATCTAGTAGCATACGAAACATAGTTTGGAATGCTCGAGCTGACCCCTGGGAGCTATAAGAAAGAACCAAATACGGAATTCCCCTATCCATGGTATGTGGCATTAAACCACACACCCAACAGTTAGTAGTATTCATCACCAACTGATGTTGATGAAGGAGTTGGACAAAGGAGTTGTTCATGAATTCCGCACGTCTAACCTGTTCGTGTTGAGGTAGAGGGTGAAAGGAATGTGGAGAAACAGTGGGAGTAGATTTTGGTTCAGAAGAAGTAGTAGGTAAAGCAGAAGGCAATAACGACTGTCGTCCAAAATAAACTCCACCCACTAGAAGCATGGAAACAGTCAGAAACAGCAGGAACACCTGAATACAGAAAGCATTTAGTTCGTACAACCCTGTGTAGTGTCGATCTTTGAGCTAAAGTCTTCTCCACTTCCGACAACTTTGAGAATTCCATCCTCTAAAAACCGTCCGCAACGTTCTTGACGCACTTCATTCTGAGTAGCGATTATCAATTCCCAGGAGTTCCCAGGAATCGACAAAAGTACCGACCTAGTGCCAGGAACCTGCTAAACAGAAGGAAGTACCCGCACGGCCCTACGGTCAACCCGGATGTAGGGTTTTTAATCAAGACATTCAATTTTAATACAAAATCTCCTAGCTGTGGAAAAACACACATGGAAAAGAACTCAAGAATTAATGGAGGATGCAATTGTTCATAATATTCAAAACGGCAGTAAGGGGGTAATATGAATTCAAAAAGGGAAAAAAAGGCAAGAAGTGGTTTATTAGTCTTTGTTGTGAGAACAAAGAAAATATCTGCTTCTTCCAGGACGAGTCTGCTCTTCGAATAATTTTTCAGGTTGCGAAACAGAGTCCTGTCGATCAGATGATAGTTCAAGTCTCGATTTCTCCAATGACAATGGTTCAACAAATGTATCTGACTGCAATGAAGTATTTCCTACAGGTTGAGCATCGCTAAACGGCACAAATTTTGTTGGGGTTTCAGTTTCCGTTGCGCCGATGCCAGTCCTCACCCACGAATCTGCTGGTAAAGGTATAGGCACCTTTTTGGTGTGGGTGGCATGCACCCAATTTTTCCGGCCTTCCAGACGAACTGCAGTTCTTGTGGCAAGGAGAACCTGAAACGGGCCCTCGAATCTCGGCTCCAAATTGTGCTTCCTGCCGAAATTACGGGTAACCACCCAGTCACCCGGTTGGAGCCGATGTCCAGGACCCTCTGTCTGTGCCGGCAGTGCTTCAAAGACCTGTTGATGAATTAACCTCAGTTTAGCAGTCAGATCATGAAGATAATCAATTAACATTGGGTATTCAAGACTATCGAAGGCCTTAGGCCTAGGGACTCCCCAAACATTCACAGGACGGCCGAACACAATCTCATATGGGCTAAGCCCTACTCGAGAGTGTACAGTCGCCCTGGTCGACAAGAGAGCCAGAGGCAAGGCATCAGGCCATGACAAACCAGTCGTAGCTTGGATCTTAGCGAGTTTCAGTTTCAGAGTACCATTGTACCCTTCAACTAAACCTTCTGACTGGGGATGGTTGGCACTGTGGAATTTTTGTCTAATTCCAAGGCCCTTACACACACTCTTCATCACACTCCCCACAAACTCACTTCCGTTATCTGACCATACAATCCATGGCATTCCATACCGAGGACAGTATTCCTTCAGTAGGACTTTCGCTGTGGACAGGGCAGTATTGTCTTTGAGAGGATAGGCTTCAATCCATCTAGAGAACGCGCAAACCACAACTAAAACGTACTTCAAGTTATTACATCTCTCCATATGGATGAAGTCCAGTTGAATAACCTCAAAGGGACATGTAGGAGGAGCAAAATGGCCAGGTGGAGTAGGGATGCCCTTGCGGGTATTGTACATCATGCATACCATACAATTCTTAACCACTCTCTCAGCACACTTAGCGATACCATCATTCTTCCATACAGGAGATAGCAACTTGCAGATACCTTTTGCGCTAATATGTGACAAACCGTGAGCCATAGTCACAACGGCTAGCACATATGCATCCGGCAACATCCATCTCTGACCTTCCAACAAATCAATCCAACATCCGTGCGCATCTAACTTTCCCGTGCTTTCTTTCCACTTAGTCTTTTCAGTTTCGGTGGCCTCCTCCTGAATCGCTTTCACGCTCTCAACAGTGTCCTCACACATACCAGTCTCTGTTGGCCACCTTACTGGACTCGTAACATACATTCGGGTTGCAAGGTTCTTGGCTGTCTCTTTAGCAATCTCATCCGCAAACGCGTTACCACGACCAACATCATCCGTCACCTTTTGGTGCGCGCTGCATTTAATAATCGCCACCTGCTTAGGCAATGTAAGTGCATCTAAAAGATCGTTCACGAGCTGTCCGTGTTGGATCTTCGTACCATGTGATGTCATAAATCCTCTTTCTCTCCACAATCGACCAAAGCTATGTGCAACGCCAAATGCGTATTGACTATCAGTAAACACATTCACTCGCTTTCCCTTCGGCAAAACACACGCTCTCGTCAATGCAATCAACTCTGCCGCCTGCGCAGAATTCTGACTCAATCTTGCAGTTTCTACAACTGTACTCAATGTCACCACAGCATACGCTGTCGTCACATCACCATTCGGCAACTTAAAACACGAACCATCCACATACAAAGTACCATCGGGATCTGCCAATGGAGTGTTTTTTAGGTCAACACGACCCTTCGTTTCTTACTCAGTTCGCAAATAACAATCATGTGGTGGTACATCATCTGATTCCATATGAGTTGGCAACAACGTCGCCGGGTTTAATACATTACAGCGCTTTATTTGTATGTGACTTGCCAAAAGCGTCAACTCGTAACCGGACAACCTTGCGCTCGTCAAGTGCTGGGTTTTTGTACGATTTAAGAGAGTGTCAACTGCATGCGGAACCATCACTGTAAACATATTATCCATGACCAATCCTGCAGATTGTCGGATGGACACCGCAGCCGCCGCTGTCGCTCTTAGACAACTCGGCAATGCTCTAGCTACTGGGTCCAAGGTCGAGGAAAAATATGCACATGGACGCTGCTTACCACCAAATTGCTGCGTCAAAACACTCAACGCACAACCCTCTCTCTCGTGAACGTATAGTGTAAACGGCTTGCTGTAGTCAGGAGTACCTAACACAGGAGCCGAACACAACGCATCACGCAATTCAGAAAAACGTTTCTGACACTCTTCAGTCCATGGCAAAGGAGTTGGAACATCCTTGCACGTGAGGGCTACCAATGGTTTCGCTAGCAATGAAAAATTTGGAATCCATTGCCTGCAGTATGACGTGATACCTAGGAAGGCACGCACATCTCTCTGAGTTGTTGGCACAGTCATTCGAGCGATCGCTGCAATTCTCTCTGGGGTCAACCTTCTTCCCTCCTTTGACAATAAGTGACCTAGATAGGTTACTTCTTGACAACAATATTGCAACTTAGAAGGTGACACCTTATGATGTTAGTCACAGAGATGCTGTAACAACGATACTGTAGCAGTTTTGCAAATCTCTTTGGTGTCAGCAGCCACTAACAGGTCATCAACATACTGGATCAAAGCCGCACCAGCCGGTAACACAAACGCATCAAGTTGACTCTTCAGGGCTTGGCTGTATATCGATGGACTCTCACAGTAGCCCTGAGGAGCGCGTTTAAACCTAAAGCTGCGACCACCTAATGAGAAACCGAATAGATCTCTGCTTTCCTCAGCAATCGGAATGCTAAAAAAAGCATTCTTCAGACCGATCACTGAGAACCAAGAAGCGGAGGCTGGAATCAGAGTCAGTAAAGCCGTAATGTCAGGCACCACAGGAAATTGTGGAATCAAAATTTTGTTCACTTCCCGTAAATCAATAACAAAACGGTAAACAGGAGGCTTGGATGGGTCAGTGCGTTTCAAGACAGGTAACACAGGACTATTACACACATTTCCCCGAGTTTCCTCAAGAACATCTTTCTTGATCAAATCATAGATGATCGCTAACAACGCTCGTTCACCATCAAGAGAGATACGATACTGGGGAATACGTGGCAATCGCACATTGGATTTCAATTGAACAACATAAGGTGATATGTCCAGCAGGCCCACATCATTGGGACCTGTAGCCCACAAAGACTTAGGAAGGGAACTCAATTCCGGTGGGAGCTTATCAGTTGACAAATACATAGTAGAGATCACTCTCTGACCCAAAGTAACCTCCACTCCCGCAGGAGAACAGTACAGGGTCGCATATAACCGTTTCAGCAAATCCAGGCCTAAAAGATTCTCACCACAACCAGTAGTCAAAATCAAAGGAGCTTTCAGCTCACGAGGCCCGATTGTGAGGGGCAAAGGGCAAGAAACCGGATTGCTAACGGGGGCGCCAGAGAATCCAACGGAAACATTCGTTAAGCCAGACAAAGGTACGCCAGGGAGTTTCGAATGCATGATGGGACTTTTCGCTGCACCAGTGTCCAACAGAAAAGGCTCAACTACGCCCGATGTGGCAACTGCGACGTAAGGCCCTCTCTGATCAACCGGAACTGATACTACTCCCTCTCTTTGTCTGTGGCTGTCCTAGTAGTTACCGTCATCAATATCATGTTCGACGTAACAGTCGTCCACGTGATACTGTGCAGATCTACCTGACGAGGAACCACGCTGATCAAAGCAATTATTTTAATCTGATGAATTATTAGAACGCTCATTTTGATGTTGAGTAACACCACGACCTCTACCACGTGAAGCCTGTTGAGGACCACTACGACCTCCTCGAGCCGAACCACCACTATTGTGGTCGCGCAAAACCGGACAATCAAACTTCAAATGACCCTCACCTCTACAGTATGCACATTGATTATATCCGAGCATAGATCTCGGCGTGGAAGAGTCATTACGCGACTGCGACCTAGAAAACTGCGATTGCGATCTATTCTGCTGCCGAGAGTCATTCTGATTCGAGCGTGGAGGATACGCTTGCTGTAACAGAACTTTTGTTTTGAGATCCTTTGTTTTCTTATCCGCACGATCATTTTCCTCTTTTTCCCTAGTTTCGTAATATTAAGCCGTGGCTAATATCTGAGCAGAGGTGGAAACAGCCCACGAACTTTCAGAATTTTTCAATTTGTTGCTAAGGTCAGGCAACAAATTCGAAACAAATTTATCAACAAACAATCGCTGACCTCCCTCAGTGCTCATATCCTGACCACTATGATCGATGAATGCCTCCTCAAATCTTGTAAAGAAATCGGAGACACTCTCATCCTTCTTTTGCTTGTACGCAGACAGTTTATCCCAATTAACTCTCATTGCTGGCATAAGTGTCTTCATAAGTGTAATAATCCTCTGGGGCAAATTCTCAATAAGCTGTTCAGGCTTAGCCCCACCAACTTGTCGCCCGTCAGCAGCCACAAGAGCAGCCCAATCACCGCCCAACTCGGCTATGTGATTTTCTTGACGGATTTTTGCCCAAATTGGTTGAGGTACTACGTTACCGAACAGCATATCAATATCAGCAAGGTTCATGATAGTAGCATCCACTAATTGGGATAACTCTTTGTAATAACCAGCCGGATTTTTACGGGGATCAGGTAAAGTTTGTATCACCTGCAAAACTTCCGATTGCTTCCATGGGAGGTGTATCCAAACTCTCTGGAAGTGTGGCGGAATAATAGGAAAGGCAGTAGCATCACCTGGCATCCACACTGGGGGAACTTCTCGCATGGGATACTTACCAGGTGTTGCCATCCACTCCTTAGTTTCGTCCTTAAACAGTGCTCGAGGTAGTACAGTAGGCCGAAAAGATAGAAGATGTTCTACAGCACGTCGAACATTACTACCCACAATCATACCACTCGAAAACTGATGCTGAAGTTCAGTCACTTCGGGCGCACATTGTCCACCTCATCATTATCCATCACTTCTCGTAAACATTTACACATTTCCTCAAACACAAATCTCTGTGTGGGCTCATTAAATTGAGAGAAGGTCTCAAAAATTATGCGCAGGGTGTTTTTAACTGGATACCTAATCCAATTACGCGACATTTTTATTAACGTATCACTCTCCCTACCACCAGAGATTTGACTCCGACGTTGAGGGACATCAGAAACTTTGGACCCAAGGATCGGTCCAAATGGAGAGTAAAGATTAGCAACAGCATTAGGTATGCGACTACGAACAGATGGAGAAGAGGAGAGAAGTGCAGGGGCAACAACATGGGGACAAAACACAGGAGCAGCAGGAGCAGTAGGAGCAGTAGGAGTAGCCAAAAGAGCAGAAGTAGCGGGAACAACAGACTGAGAAGGTATAGGCAGTGGAGCAGTAGGAACAGGAGCAGGTAAGACAATAGGGACGACTTGAGGAACAAGAGGATTCGGAAGAACAGGACCAGCGACAGGCTGACCAGCAGCTGCCGAAACAACAGGTTGAGGAACAGGAGGAACCACAGGAGCTATAGTATCCTGTGCGTATGGAGGTGGTGACTTCAGTAGGTAGGACAACAAAGGGTCCTCTACTGCTTCCTCTCCCTTCTTATCAGTACTCAACGGTAAAACGGGATAACACTTATCCACCGCCATATGTTGTGGTCTATCAAAAACTTCCTTTTCCTTCTCTTCTCTGTCTCGCTGAAACTGCTCTGCATTTCTCATCGTCGTAACGATACCTTCCCTCTTATTTCTTTTAAGCTGTTTGATTTCTTTCTGCTTGGCCTCTTTACGCCATAACCGAAAGGAATCAAACATGGCCGGCCTAGACTTCTTTTTGAACAATTTTGCTTCTAGATTATCCAAAATTGCTGTTTCAAAACTACCATGAGGCGGCCAACTAAGGACACCATCATCTTTAGTATAGCGGATCCAATAATCATTATATGCGATAGGACCCACTCCATGGCGACTATATAACTCATAGACCGGAGTTCCAACTGGAGGTATCGGACATGAGTCCTCCAATCGGGAATCCACACCGCAACTTTTAAAGCAACTACACAAAGTACTACAGCCAGGCATCGTGCACACTAACCGAGTTTCATAAACTTCAAGGGTTATCGAATTACGATATCATCGCAAAAATGCAAAACCCTCGGTTTTTGGCAATTGCAATCATCAAATAAAACCCAACAACTAAGAACCAAATACTAAGAACCACAAATGCAATGGAACCATGCAATCAACCAAGTTTCAACAACAACCAAGGACTCTGGGAGCGACCCACAAATACTTAACTGAAAGAGCAATGGCGTCACCAGGAAGGCCCGTCAATCGTCTCGCGGTACAAAGGACTACGCCAGGCGCCAAAACAGGTCAACAGTCAGGGCATCAGTCCGTCGCAGCCGTCAGGAGGCGGGGATCTTCACGGGAAAAGTCTTCAGACCACTTATTTCGACAACAGGATCGATGAAGCGGGGTGCACCTTCCCTCGGAGATTTCACACGAAGTTCCTCACGATCGTCGGGCTTTGGACCGGTACCGCTGATGTCGCCCTACGTTGGGCGCCAACTGAAGGACTGGGCTATTCTTAAGGCCCAGCGGTGCCAGGGGACAACACCTGAAACCTTCGTGGGTTACCTGTTCCGGCGTACAAATGACAGAGACACGGGACACTTCCTTCGGCGTCAAAGATCGAGGTTTATTTACTGCAGGGAATACAAAAGTCACAAGAAGTACAATGCATGTAGGTTCTAGGAGACTGCTTCAAATTGCAACTGTGGATCGCTCCTTTTATACATATTTCTGTCATAGCACAACATGGCGAACAAAAGGTTACAACTCAGTTCCCACAGTAAACTTCAAAAGGGCTGCTTTCATGTATTCAGGGTCCCGGAACATAATTACAGTAGCATCGCCAGTTCCCAACTGTAAAAGTACATTATCCCACCATCAAGTACATTCCATTCCGGCTGTAAACGAGTTAAGGAAAAAGTCAGAAACAGGTGCAAGGGAAGATGAAGATAGACAACAGATTGAAAAGAGTGTAGGGGGGCGATATCGGAAACATGATTGCAGGATCAAAGGAGTCATGCCTAATGAATGCACGGCTGAAACAATAGACCGGCACGGCAAGATGAGCCTCGAGCGGGGCCATCCGCCTTTTCAGTATCATCCCCCTCATCACAAAGACACCCTCAAAGGAACACGTGTCTTCCGCAAAAGTTTGGGAATCCCAGGGTCACGAAGCGGACAGTGTCCGTTCGCTGGCTACTTGAGGGCAAGAGACAAAATGGATGCCGTATCTAAAATGGAACCCGTGGGTTCAGATGAAGAAACCCACGAATAAGACGAACGGTTCAGACCAGGGTAGCGAAAACGCGCACACCCACTAAACTCGTCATTTGCGGTTCATAGATACCAAACTCGTCCATATTCGAACGAGTCGAAAACACCACTTATAATTGTCACGGAACCTCAAGTTGCTGTCTTGGCTATAGAGCGGGTTTGGAAGCGTTTCCACCTTCCCCTTGCTGGTGTCTTGGCCATATTGCCCCCGTATTTTGTTGCTTCTGCGCCTTTGGCTTAGTTTATAGTTTTACCTTTGGTTAGGTTGCCAGCCGGCACTCGGGGGCGCAAGGTATCTCTTTGATCCTGGCAGAGGCAATTTACCTCCTCTGCCAGGGATATATATATATATATATATATATATATATATATATATATATATATATATATATATTCACTGAAAAAACCAAAGGTTATACACTATATATAGTTAGGAATTAGCCTTTAAAAAACCAATGAAATTCACTAAAAAAAACATAGGTTTTAGGCCTTATATAGTTAGGAATTAACATATAAAAAACCATTGAAATTCCTCCTATATAGTTAGCTGGACATTTTATTGATATAAAACCAATGAAATTCGACATATAGTTAGGTCCACTAACTATATATTTCGCGCATCCGCAATCCAATGCTGTTGATGTCACATATTACATCATTCATGACATCACTGATGACATCACTGATGACAGCTCATTTAACATCAATAATTACACCACTAATGATATACTTCATGTGATAATACAATGCACCTCCTTACAATCTAATACACCTAGTGTAAAATACAAAGTATCATTTTTGAAACTATTGACACACCAATACCATTTACTACATACGCACTCACTGATTCCTACGTCTACATGCACATTCATTCATTCACCCATAAGGTCATTCGTACATACTGTCACTCATCATTGCAACACTATCATATGCACTCATACACCTATGCAGACACTCACACACTGCCACTCATCCATGGAGTTACTCACACACCTACTCAGTCCTGTAAAGAATCAATCACACTTTGATTTCTTGATCTATACAGTTAAAAACAGAACAGCTTACATTTTCACAGATATACAAACACATACTTACTCACTTATACAATCAAATCCTTCATCCATACTCTTATACATCCTCTCATTCTTCAATATGTAAAACATATTTAAACTTTACAAAAACACACAGACACTGGATGATGTCATCAGTGATGTCATCAGTGATGTCACTGACCATGTCATGAATGATGTAATATGTGACATCATCAGCATTGGATTGCGGATGCGCGAAATATATAGTTAGTGGACCTAACTATATGTCGAATTTCATTGGTTTTATATCAATAAAATGTCCAGCTAACTATATAGGAGCAATTTCAATGGTTTTTTATATGTTAATTCCTAACTATATAAGGCCTAAAACCTATGGTTTTTTTAGTGAATTTCATTGGTTTTTTAAAGGCTAATTCCTAACTATATATAGTGTATAACCTTTGGTTTTTTCAGTGAATTTCATTATTTTTTTAAATGCTAATATATATATATAGGAGGAATTTCAATTGTTTTTTTATATGTTAATTCCTAACTATATAAGGCCTAAAACCTATGTTTTTTTTAGTGAATTTCATTGGTTTTTTAAAGGCTAATTCCTAACTATATATAGTATATAACCTTTGGTTTTTTCAGTGAATATATAATATATATATATTTTTTTTTTCATTGGTTTTTTAAAGGCTAATTCCTAACTATATATAATGTATAACCTATGTTTTTTTCAGTGAATTTCATTGGTTTTTTAAAGGCTAATTCCTAACTATATATAGTGTATAACCTATGGTTTTTTCAGTGAATATCTATATATATCCAGTAAGTGGAGGGGGAGATCACTTAAGCATTGATTGTACTGGTCAGCATACTCCCTAGAAAGAGAAACAGAATGTGCATTATCAAAATCATAAGCACATACTCACAACATATACACGGATCCAGTAAAGTTCATATTATGATTCAGAACAGCACGATACTAGGTTGGATACTATTTCCATATCACACACTCTGCTCTAACTTGATCCTACACAGGAGCCTTATAATTTCTTCCGGTAAAGCTTGTTACCTAATAATAAGCGCTATTCCACATTAGGGCTTTCATGTGACCCATCTGTTCCCTATCATTCTTTCTGAAGGAGTCCAGCAGTCTCCTTTCCCTCCTATGACTTTCTGTTGTAGTCTTTACCGGTCTTACAGTATCTTGCCCCACAGCCTATGCTCGACGTCAGCTCCCGGACCCCCTTCTCATACTGACTCTGTGCTCCACCACCAGCTTATTCACCAGTTTCCTTTTCAACAGAGTGATGCATTTGTCTGAGAGTCTGCATTCCATTGATGCAGGGTGAGAACTTCCTGTTGCCTACCCCAGCACGGTCCAAATCTTTTTTTTTGTTTTTTTTATCCCTGTGCCAATGTAAATCTTGGTTTATGTGCAGGTGACTAGTGGGAGCTCCGGAATGTACCCACTTGATCATATATTGCCAGTGCTCCTATCACATTTCCCATGTAGGCTATATTCAGTGCTGGGAATTTTAATGAGAACACTGGCAAACTCAGTAGGTCTGCCTTGCCTTTTGTGTTATAAGGGGCCTAAATAGTGCAGATGGTGAAGGGAAAGCTGTGAGCAAGAAAAAGGTCGGGCAGAGAGTGGCACAGCCAGGAAGACACGGATCAGTGCAGGTTGGGCGAGATGCAGACAGGGTGAGTTACAGGCACGGAAAGATGCAGACTGAGAGAGCGTGGAGAGGAAGAGGCGTGAGTAGGGAAAGGTGCGTGCAGGGTGCATGCTGGGAAATGTATGAGCAGGGAGAGGGTGCAGGGAAAGTGATATTTAGGGAGAGGGCGGGTCGGGGGACTTACGGCTTGAGAGAGAGGCAGCTTCAGTGTGCGGTGGGAAATACGTGGCCAGGGAAAGGTTTGGGCATGGAGAGGTATGACGCAGGAGAGGTATGAGCTGGGAGAGGTATAGGCAGGGAAAGGTATGAGCCTGGAGAGGTATGACGCAGGAGAGATATAAGGAGGGGAGGTATAGGCAGTTAGAAATACAGGCAGAGAGAGAGGTGCCAGCAGGAAGCGTAATGGGCGGAGAGAGAGGTGTAGGCAAGTAGACGTACGAGGAAAAGGTACAAGCAGGGAGGAGTGGAGGCTGGGAGAGGTGCAGGCATGGGGAAATAGTAGCAGGGATAGGAGAAGAGGTTCAGACACGGAACGGCATGGACAGTGACAGGTGCTTTCAAAAATAGGGTAAAGCAGGGAGAAGTGCGAACAGAAAAACGTGCTGGGAAATGTATGAGCAGGGAGAGGGTGCAGGGAAAGTGATATTTAGGGAGAGGGCAGGTCGGGGGACTTACGGCTTGAGAGAGAGGCAGCTTCAGTGTGCGGTGGGAAATACGTGGCCAGGGAAAGGTTTGGCCATGGAGAGGTATGACGCACGGGAGGTATGAGCTGGGAGAGGTATAGGCAGGGAAAGGTATGAGCCTGGAGAGGTATGACGCAGGAGAGATATAAGGAGGGGAGGTATAGGCAGTTAGAAATACAGGCAGAGAGAGAGGTGCCAGCAGGAAGCGTAATGGGCGGAGAGAGAGGTGTAGGCAAGTAGACGTACGAGGAAGAGGTACAGGCAGGGAGGAGTGGAGGCTGGGAGAGGTGCAGGCATGGGGAAATAGTAGCTGGGATAGGAGAAGACACGGAACGGCATGGACAGTGACAGGTGCTTTCAAAAATAGGGTAAAGCAGGGAGAAGTGCGAACAGAAAAACGTGCGTAGAAAGAGGTTAAGGGAAGCGAGTGGCATGGGACAGACAGGTACGGGGGTGAAAGGGCAGGGTTGGAAGAGGAGGGGTTTAGGAGAGGTGAAGGCATGGGCAGGTGACACTATTTCCGTTTTGTTGCATTTTCCAAAATGAATGTCTCTGTGCGTGTCATGCTCTACAATTCCACTGTACGTGCCTTGCTGCAGTTTTGCTTTTAGTAGCAAAACCTCGCCCTGGCAGTAGCACTGAAAAGCTCCGTATCTCTGCTCCGCTCTGCTCTTCTAGCGGTAATCAGTAATGGTGCAGGCGGGGGCTCCTCAGCACACGGGAGCCCCGCACAAGTACTGCACCAGCCCGCATCATTAACCGGTCTCCCCCTTGGCACGGGAGACCGGTCCGGACATCAAAGGCTTCCCCCAGGCAGGGGGAAGCGGAAACCACGTCCTCCCGGCCCCGCCTACAACCAGGCGGTGGCCATTTTAAGGCGGCTCGGGCCGCGGCGGTGATCTCGGCAGTAAAATGAGGGGTGAGCATCCTCGAAATTAAAATAAAACACAAGAAAATATAAGGCAGAAGCCCCCCAAGCCCCCCCCCAAAAAAAAATTCCGAAAATTCGCGGGGGTGCGCGCACGCGTGCGCGCTTATAGGTATATAATTGATTTCTCTTCTAATTTTCTCAGGAACCACTGGAGGGATTTACACTATTTTACCAAAAGCGTGATCTGCATACCAGACACTACCATTTTGACAAGTTTGGTGTAATTCCCTTCAGCGGTTCAAGCTGTAGCTGAGTCTTAAGGTCCTATGGAAATTAACATGGGGAAAACACGTTTTGGGACCCCCCTTTTTTCTCAGCCCCCACTTGACAAATCCCCCCCAAATTTTCAGGGAAGGAGCGGAGCGGAGCAAGCCATCTTCTTTGAGAAATTTGCGAAGATTCATCAACCAGGGCCAAAGTTATTCCCAATAGAATGTTGGGGATTTCCTATGGGAACCCGTCCTAACTATATATACCTAATGGCTACCGCCAGTAGGTAATATATATATATATATATATATATATATATATATATATATAGTTTCACAAAATTGTGAAGCACACCATTTCTAGTTTGTTAGAAGATTATTTATTCAGCATTTTCATCTCTCTGGCTACAACCAACGCCTTTCAGCCCAGTGAGGCCTTTGTCACGGTTAGTGAGTCCCTCATTTGTTTCACTCTTTATACCATTCACATACTGCCTATTATGAGGCATTGCCGGAAACGTAGTGCTTATATCAATTAATACAAGAAACTTAATATTTACACTATTTACAAAGTTGTCAGTTTCAAGATTTACTTCATTTTGCAGTTATCTTTTCATACTGTTTTGAAATGTTAGTCTTAGTTTGATTCCATTTGTCGCATAATTGCACATTTGTGATATGCTTAGTACACCACCTGGGGCAGTTTTGGTTTTATTTTAACAAAACTTTCTTCAACACGATTCATTTTACACATTATTTTGTGTTTCGTACACACAACGTTTCTAAGTAAGACCCTGGTGTTTCTGTCACTTTCTGTCTCAAGTGCATATCTTTGTTGGGAATAGTTCCCATAATACAGTTGACTGTCCAATTTTAAGGCCTGTTCTTTGTTACAAGGAAATTCCACCCCTTCTGATCTTTCAGTCTAAATGTACATATAACTTCTCATCATTGTTAATCCCATGAAGGGGCTTAGTTCTTAATCTGATTATTTACCTTGATTCAGTTAGAAGCAATTGTTTTATCCGGTTCCCCTCTCTTTCTTGATTCTTTGCATGAATTCCAAAGAACCACATTGCTCTCCAATCACTTTTTTGACATGCCATTAGGTGTTTCGCAGTTGCGTGGGAGACATCTTTGTTTTTTACAGCCCGAATATGTTCAAGGATTCTTTTCTTAAGCATACATATAGTGCTCCCTATATATTGCATACCACAATTGCATTGGATGATGTATACTACAAACTTCGCTGTGCATGTTATCGCTTGTTTGATCTCAATGTTTTACCTTGAAAATCTAAAATCCTTTCCTGATTTTCTCCGATCTTACATGCCTTGCTTGTGGTGCATTTTACGAAACCCTGTTGTTGTTTATTTAACCAATTTCGTGGTGATTCCTGTTGAAAGTGACTTCGTACAATTAGATCCTTTATTGATTTTGTTTTCCTATATGTTATCATGGGTCTTGGTCCTAATAGGGAGCCAATGTCAGGATCATTGGCTATCAAATGTCAATATTTCTGAATGTGCTGTTCCCCAAGCCACTTTCTTTGCTGTAGGTCAAAATACATCTTGGAGGTTTCTGTTGTTCATCATCAGCTCATGTTTTTTTCCTTTTTGGTAATCAATGTTTCAGTTCTTGTTTTCTATTGTATTCTATGTCTGCCCTTGCATAACGTGGTTTCATTGTAGCCTCGTGCTTTCAGTCTTAATGATGTCTTATTTATTTTTTCTCTTGCATCATCTTCTTTTGAGCAATTGCATTTCATTCTTGTGAACTCGCCGTAATGAATACTCCCTAGCAGAAGTTTGGGGTGAAAGTTTTTCCCATGTAATATGCTATTCGTTGCCGTTTCTTTGCGGTATAGGATGGAGTGTATTTGGTCCCCCTCAGTGTATATCCAGGTGTCCAGGAATGCAATACCTTTGGTGTTTGTGTTACATGTGAAGCATAATCTGATTGAGTTGTTATTCAATATGTTGAAGTATTGCATAAAATCTCTTTCAGAACCGTTCCAAATAATAAACAAGTCATCAATAAACCTGACCCATAAAATTATACTGTTCACATGATCTTGGATTTGTGTGTTCCAGGCTGTCTCTTTTTCCCACCATCCCATTACGATATTCGCATAGTTGGACAAAAAAGAAATGCCAATGGCAGTACCACACTTTTGTTTGTATAGATCATGGTTGAAGAGAAATATATTGTTTGTTAAACACATTTCTATCATTGGCAAAAACATTTTTGTACGCTCCAGTTCTGAGATGTTTCGCTGTTGCAAAAAGTAAGCACATGCCTTTTATCCTATATTGTGTTGGATCAATGTATAGAGTGAGACCACATCTATTGTAGCCATGATGTAAGCTGGGTTCCAGTTTATTCCAGTCAAGATCCTTAAAAAATCAACAGTATTGCGAATAAAAGAGTCCATACTTTGTGTGATGGGAGCTAAGAAGTGGTCCACATATTCCGAAACTTTCTCGTACAGATAGTTACAAGATGAGACTATTGGTCTCCCTGGTGGTTGCTTTAGTAGATTGTGTATTTTTGGCAAAAAATATATTGTCGCTATTGTTGCTAAGTCATTAGCTAAAAATTGCAGTTGATCCAGTAAATTTGCTTGGTGCAATGATTTCAAATTTTCAGTGAGTTGTATCGTCATTTCATTGATGGGATTTTTTTGAAGCTTGGTGTATTTGGAAGTATCATTTATTTGTCTGTATGCCTCATTTTTGTATTCCTCTATGTCTAGCATCACAATATTACCACCTTTATCAGAAGGTTTAATCACCACTGTTTTATTATCCATCAGCTATTTCAGTGCTTTTCGTTCTTTACACGTTAGATTTTCTCTTCGTTGGGGATTTGTGATTTTTTCCATTTTATCAATCTCTTCAGTGTTTGCACCAGCAAAGAGATCAATTGTATTGAAAGGTGACATAGTAGGACAGAACCTTGATTTTCTCTTTAAGATGGTTGTTTCTATTTGTAGATCTTGAATTATTTCTCTTTCAGTGACTACACCTTCATCTAGATTGAACATTAGTTCCAACATATTCTGCAAATCTGGTATCTGATCTATTGTGAGGGGACTTGCTTCCTCTTCTATATTTTGTAATGATTGTGATGAGATATTTGGGGTATTTTTTGATGCGTGAATTTTGGCGAGTTTTAATTTCCGTATGTACTTGCATAAGTCTATATTCGTTTGGGTGTAATCAAAATGGTTTTCCGGGCAGAAGGACAATCCTTTATTTAATAGTGTTGGTTCTTCATGTGATAGAGTGTGTTTGGATAGGTTCACAATGAGATTTTCCTCCATTACTTCCTCAAACTGCGCAGCGAATATTTTCTTTTTCTGTTTCCCTCGTCTTCTTTTTCTTGTTCTGGAGTGGGGTCATTTTCTCCGCTGCCTCTGCCACTTCCTCGGTATGTCCCTTTCCCCCTTCCTTTTCCCCTTTGTATTGATTGATCCATGTATATTATCCTTAGTTTGTCTAAAAAACCCGGCTTTGAGGTGATCGTATCCATCGTTGTTTGTTCTCACTCACTTATATCAGATTCGCTCAAAGGTTCTCCTGAATTCTTGGATTTATTGGGTTGGTAATTTCTCTTTATGGAATTAAATCTTTTGACAAATGTTAGTATCCTTCCTTAAGAGTAGTCTGCCTCATCTCTCTTAAATTTCCTTTGTTTCCGTTGCTCGATTTCAGTTTCATATTTCTCTAGACATGATTCCATGTCTTTGTGCATCTTAGCTACGTCCTCGTTTTTCGTTGAGGCATTAATTTGTTTTTCCAAATCCTCTATGTTTTTAGTAATTTATCCAGGTCTGTTTGAGCATGTTTAATAGAAATCCTCATCAGATTCATGGAGCACTCCATATTGTTTTGCCTCCATTCTTCCAACAATGCAATTTTGGGGTAATGTAAATTGTAAATTGATGGCATTGTAAATATGCGCAGTCCCCTTGTTACGTATTTACCTCTATATATTTCTCCTAAGTTATATTTTCACAACTTTTGTTCATTTCCTTTTTGTATAGTCTTTCAATTTGAAATATTAGCTGTTTCAGGGATTGCCCTTTATTTTCCTTCACAGCCTTTTCTCCAGTTGATCGCATTTCAGTTAATTCCTCAGTTTGAAACATTGAAATAGCTTTTAACAGGCGTTTGGCTTTACGTGCTTCCGTTGTTAATTGAAAATGATTAGCTTTGAAACTTCCAAACTTTCTTTCTCACTTAGCCAGATTCTATGTTTATCGATGTGTTTTCTGGTGTATGCTTCGTCTGGAAGAGGCTTGCTCTGCTACATAGAATCGTCTATGGGACCGTTTCCCTGAAAGATATCTGTAAATTCAAACAGTCGAGCTGTCTAGTGGCTTTCTATCTTTCTGCAAGTGACGTTCACTCACCTCCGGGTCAAGTTCCAATTCAGCAGGCGTCTTCCAACCCCAGATCCTGGCGCTCCCACACGAGGGCAGCTGTTCCTCTCCTTTGTGGTTTCAAAAGCTCACGGGCGCTGCCACTTTTCTTTTTTAATTGTTACACAATTGGATTCCTCTGCAGTTCACTCTGCGACGGGTGAATCCACGATGGGGCTGAATCCAAGCCCAAATTTAAAAGTTTCACAAAATTGCGAAGCACACCATTTCCAGTTCTTTATAAGCTTATTTATTCTGCATTCATCTCTCTGGCTACAACCAACGTGTTTCAGCCCAGCGAGGCCTTTGTCACAGTTAGAGAGTCCCTCATTTCTTTCACTTTTTTTACCATTCACATACTGCCTGTTATGAGGCATTGTGGGAAACATAGTGCTTATATCAATTAATACATGAAACTAAGAGGCACATTAGTGCGTCCTGCCCACCATACCAGTCGGAAATGGGACCGCCCGCATCCCATTAGGATGCGCCCGCCACACTGGCAGGCGCATCCCACATTTTTAACATTGCGGCACCGTCTGCCGCAATGCCAAAAATGCATGTTGTGCTTTTCAATGCACAACGTGACAGGCACCGTGCAGTGCCTGCCACGTTGTACATTGAAATGCAGGGGGATTTCATAGGTACCCCCCATGTGCATCCCCCCAGCCCCCAGAGTATCTGGGGGCCCGCAACGGGCCCTCTCAAGAAATCCCTGCTTGTTGACCGGTCGAAAAAGCGGCGGATGGTATTTTTCAGTCTGCCGCGGACCCCCCAGCCATGGTAATGTGGTGGGGGTCTTTGCAGCAGGGATGGCGGGCAGGTCCCCCCCGCCGGGCCGGCGGTGGCTACCGTAGGGCCGGCGGGGGCGATCAGCCCACCATCCTAATGGGGCCCTTAATATTTACACTATTTACAATGTTGTCAGTTTCAAGATTTAGTTAATTTTGCAGTTATCTTATCATACTGTTTCGAAATGTTAGTCTTAATTTGATTCCATTTCTGATAAAGGCAGTAATATTGTGAAACAGGATATAGAGGCATACAAAAATGAGGCATACAGGCAACTAAATGATACTTCCAAATACACCAAGCTTCAAAAAAATCTGCTTCTGGATGAACTGCAATTTTTAACTAATGACTTACCAACAATACCGACAATAATTTTTATCTCCAAAAATACACAAGTCACTAAAGCAACCACCAGGGAGACCAATAGTCTCATCTTATAACTCTCTGTATGAGACAGTTTTGGAATATGTGGACCACTTCTTTAGTGCCGTCGCACAAAGTATGAACTCTTATATTCATGATACTGGTGATTTTTTAATGATCTTGACTGGAATAAACTGGAACCCAGATTTCAACATGGCTACAATAGATGTGGTTTCACTCTATACATCGATCCAACACAACATAGGATTAAAGGCATGTGCTTACTTTTTGCAACAGCAGAACATCTCAGAACTGGAGCATATAAAAATGTTGCTGTCGATGATAGAAATGTGTTTAACAAACAATATCTTTCTCTTCAATCATGACCTATACAAACAAAACTGTGGTACTGCCATGGGCATTTCTTTTTCGCCCAACTACGCGAATATCGCAATGGGATGGTGGGAAAAAGAGACAGCCTGGAATGCACAAAACTAAGATCATGTGAACAGTATTATTTTATGGGTCAGGTTCATTGATGACTTGGTTATTATTTGGAATGGCTCAGAAAGGGATTTTATGCAATACTTCAACATATTGAATAACATCTCAATCGATTAAGATTCACATGTAAAAGAAACACCAAAGGTATTTCATTCCTGGACACCTGGATATACACTGAGGGGGACCGTATACTCTCCATCCACTACCGCAAAGAAACGGCAACTAATAATATGTTACATGAGAAAAGCTTTCACCCCAAACCTCTGCTAGAGAGTATTCCTTATGGCGAGTTTACAAGAATGAAACGCAATTGTTCAAATGAAGATGATGCCAGAGAAAAAAGAATTGAGACATCATTAAGACTGAAAGCGCGAGGCTACCATGAAACAGAGTTACGCAAGGGCAGACAAAGAATATAAGAGAAAAAAAGAGCTGAAACATTGATTCCCAAAATGAAAAAAAAACTCAGCTGATGAAGAACAACAGAAACCTCCAAGATGTCTTTTGACCTACAGCAAAGAAAGTGGCTGGGGAAGAAGCATATTCAGAAATATTGGCATTTGAAAGCCAATGATCTTGACATTGGCTCCCTATTAGGATCAAGACCTATGACAACATATAGGAAAACAAAATCAATAAAGGATCTAATTGTACGGAGCCACTTTCAACTGGAACCACCACTAAATTGGTTAAATAAACAACAACAGGGTTTCGTAAAATGCACCACATGCAAGGCATGTAATCTCGGAGAAAATCAGGAAAGGATTTTAGATTTTCAAGGTAAAACAATTGAGATCAAACAAGCAATAACAGTCACAACAAAGTTTGTAGTATACATCATCCAATGCAATTGTGGTATGCAATATATAGGGAGCACTATATGTATGCTTAAGAAAAGAATCCTTGAACATATTCGGGCTGTAAAAAACAAAGATGTCTCCTACGCAACTGCGAAACACCTAATGGCATGTAAAAAAGGTGATTGGAGAGCAATGCTGTTATTTTGAATTCATGCAATACCGATTCATGAAAGAGGGGGGAACCGGATAAAACAATTGCGTCAAACTGAATCAAGGTACATAATCAGAATAAGAACTAAGACCCCTCATGGGATTAACAATGATGAGGAGTTATATGTACATTTAGACTGAAAGATCAGAAGGGGGTGGATTTTCCCTATAACAAAGAACAGGCCTTAAAATTGGACAGTCGACTGTATTATGGGAACTATTCCCAACAAAGATATGCACTTGAGACAGAAAGTAACAGAAACACCAAGGTCTTAATAAGAAACGTTGTGTGTACTAAACACAAAATAATATGTAAAATGAATCGTGTTGAAGAAAGTTTTGTTAAACTAAAACCAAAACTACCCCATATGTTGTACTATTATGCGACAAATGGAATCAAACCAAGACTAACATTTCGAAACAGTATGAAAAGATAACTGCAAAGAGAACTAAATCTTGAAACTTTGTAAATAATATTAAGTTTCAAGACCCATCTCCCTGTTACCGGCTCCTGCAAAAATGCTCGAAGCACACCTGAATTCACATCTTTTTACCTTTCTGGATTCCTCTGGGTTCTTAGATAGCTCCCAGCATGGATTCAGAAAGGCCCATAGTACTGAGTCAGCACTCACTATGGTGGTGAATAATATTCGCCTGAAGGTGGATTTGGGCCAAACCACTGTGTTGGTCTTACTTGACCTCACAGCAGCGTTTGATACCCTGTCTCCCTCCACGTTAACATCGTGTTTGAAGGAGGCAGGGATTGCGGGTCTGGCCCTGAGCCTTCTGCACTCTTTTTTACATCTAAGAGAGAAGAGAGTCATGCTTGGAGAGTTCCTCTCCCCTGCTAAATCCTTGCAGTATGGGGTGCCACAGGGGTCGGCCTTGAGTTCGACCCTATTTAACATCTATGTGGCCCCCCTTGCCAGGTTAGTAAAATCACAGGGTATGGAGGTTGTGTCATACGCCGATGACACCCAAATCATGGTGTCCCTGGCTCACTCTGTTACCACTTCCGCCGTCAACTTTAGGACTTGTATCCAGACAGTCTCGGAGTGGATGATCCTGAACTCCCTAAAGTTGAACGGTGACAAAACAGAGATCCTGGTCTTTGGCAAGGACCAGGATATCTGGTCTAGTGAGTGGTGGCCCTCATCTTTGGGAACCTGTCCATCTCCTTCCCAATCAGCCAGAAATCTCGGCGTAATATTTGACACATCATTGTCCATGACTCTACAGGTCAATCGAACAGTGGCCACTTGCTGGGGGGTCATTAAGATTCTTAAAAGAATCTTGCACTATCTTTCTCCCCAAGCACGTAAGCAGACGGTGGTTGCATTAGTGGGTTCCAGGTTGGACTACTGTAATGCACTTTATGCAGACTCCAACAAGGGACTCATCCAGCGCCTTCATGTTTTACAGAACGCGGCTGCGCGATTTGTCTTGGCTCTACCTAATGCATCCTCTGCTACAATGGCCAGAAAGAGCCTGCATTGGCTCCCTATACAACTGAGGATCTCTTTTAAGATCATGTGCTTGGCCTATAGGGCTCTTGCAGCTGGTCCTCTGGACACTCTAGGTGCTCTGCTAACTCGCCATGTGCCCATATGGCCGTGATACCCGCCACCCCCTCTCAACACACTCCCCAAGGATGGGAAACCGGAAACAGTTCTTGAACTTTTGGAAGGCGGGAAGGGAGTTACCCTTCCCGGCCGTATTTATTAAAATATGAAACAAAATTAAAACATTAAAATAACAGTTTCATATTATGTACAATTTCATTACCACATTGCGATGTTTGGCTAACCTTAACATATTCTCTAATACAAAGGTTCTCCTAGCCGAACTAACATCCTACAAAACATTAACTTGACATTTTGAAATTGTACATCCTAACGTTTAAGGGCCAACGGCAAGGTCGTAACCGGTGTCAAGATCCCTAAACCCGAAAATCCCCCTCACTTGTGAGGGGCGACCGCACAGAGGTGTACCTCAAGTGCAACTACCAATTTCCCTTGACTTGACGGGGGCCCCAATAAACTCGATGCCACTTAAAGGTCGTTCGAGGACTCGTGTGAGGTATCTAGAAGGTAGCGTAGACCCCCTCCCAAACCCCACACAACTTACCACATCTGCCGTCGCAGATATCCTGGCCCCGGGAAATTCCCCAGGAGGGGGCTGTAGCCCCTCCTACCCAGGAAGGGGCCTTGACCGCCTTTCCTTTCCTTTCGGCGTCCCATCCTTAGAAGGGACCGCCTACCCGTTGAGGGGCCAATGGCCACCTCCCTCGAGCGCTCCCATCCGTAATGGGTGACGCCCACTCATAGGGATCTACTAATTAGTGCTCACCGATCATGACCTTACCGCCCGACCAAAAATTAAATACGACAATTTAACTAAATAATTCAATTAAAAAACAACCATAAACCATTTCACGTATGATTACTGATCAATACTTAGTGCAGAATTACTTTATTTTAAGAAAATATTGTAGCTGACCATTCTTTATTGCATACTAAGAATAACACGACAATCACCACAACCTGCAAGAAAATAGCATTACCATATCAAAACTTTATTCAACAACTGGCTGTCCTCAGGGGCTGGTGGGTGGGTTCAAAATTGGCTCTTCGTTCCGTCTCGAGCTCACGTGCAGCGAGGGGGTGCAGCTTCAGAGCACAGGAACAAGAGGATGCGTTCTTGGCTTGTTGCTCCTTTTATCCGTCTTCAGGGCGGGCGTAAACCCGCCCCTGCCTGCCCTTAGGGCGTGGCCAGCCGCGTCAGTGTCTAGGCCAGCCTACTCAAGGGCGGGAAACAGCGCGCCCCGGCTACGCCGCTTCGGGCATACCAGCCGAGGCTCGCCTCCCGCCCAAAAATGGCTTCCCGGGGGGCTCGTGGTACTCAGCCATACGTTCGGGGGGACCGAATGGTCGCCCCTTTCCATATGGCCGTGATACCCGCCACCCCCTCTCAACACACTCCCCAAGGATGGGAAACCGGAAACAGTTCTTGAACTTTTGGAAGGCGGGAAGGGAGTTACCCTTCTCGGCCGTATTTATTAAAATATGAAACAAAATTAAAACATTAAAATAACAGTTTCATATTATGTACAATTTCATTACCACATTGCGATGTTTGGCTAACCTTAACATATTCTCTAATACAAAGGTTCTCCTAGCCGAACTAACATCCTACAAAACATTAACTTGACATTTTGAAATTGTACATCCTAACGTTTAAGGGCCAACGGCAAGGTCGTAACCGGTGTCAAGATCCCTAAACCCGAAAATCCCCCTCACTTGTGAGGGGCGACCGCACAGAGGTGTACCTCAAGTGCAACTACCAATTTCCCTTGACTTGACGGGGGCCCCAATAAACTCGATGCCACTTAAAGGTCGTTCGAGGACTCGTGTGAGGTATCTAGAAGGTAGCGTAGACCCCCTCCCAAACCCCACACAACTTACCACATCTGCCGTCGCAGATATCCTGGCCCCGGGAAATTCCCCAGGAGGGGGCTGTAGCCCCTCCTACCCAGGAAGGGGCCTTGACCGCCTTTCCTTTCCTTTCGGCGTCCCATCCTTAGAAGGGACCGCCTACCCGTTGAGGGGCCAATGGCCACCTCCCTCGAGCGCTCCCATCCGTAATGGGTGACGCCCACTCATAGGGATCTACTAATTAGTGCTCACCGATCATGACCTTACCGCCACAGGCCGGATAGTTGACCGGCTATCCGGACCCCCCACACACTCCTACCTAAAGGTCATGTCTTAAAGTCCCCAGCCAAGCTATCAGGTCTCCTATGAGTAACTCGTTCCCCACCCGGGACAAATGAATACCATCACCCAAATACATACTGTCCCCTATAATACAACCATGCGAAATAGAATGCAGTGTACTTGAACGGAACAATCGACTCACTTTATTATTAATCTTCCTTACTGAATGATTCAGAGCAGAAACTGAACGAGCCCCCCGCCACACTTGTCGCGGTATCATATGGGACCATGCGATTGTGCACCCTGGAACTCTTCTCGCTAACCAACTTACAGTGGAAAGCATTGCCTCAAGAAGTAGTCGTCTACCAGTGGACACCAGATCGTTGCCCCCAAGATGTACTATGACTACAGACGGCGGTGACCTCGTCCGCCCTAACAAACCCTCAAAATATGATTGAAACTGGTCAATACAGAGCCCGCCCTTTCCGTAGAAGGACACACTGTACCCGTATTCCCCAGCCACGTGAATCATGTCACCTGCTTTGAATACGTCCGCGGCCCGCCTCACGTATGAGTGGCCCACGACCCACACCTCCTTTTTCACAGCCGGTGATGTCTGACCGCTGACCCGGTGTTGGGTCGACTGCCCAGTCCGCCCCGCCTCGTAGGCTTGCGCAACTGAAAACCAAAGAAAAACAGGAAGCGTGAGTACATCATTACAGCTTCATAACATGTGCAACCGCACATACCTTTTATAACAGTTCGAGGACCAACGCCCCACACGTTTAACTTGTTCGACATTCAGACCCCTGGCTGTAGCCTCTGTAGCAGCCCCTATCCGAAAGGAATGGGTCCCAAACTCGCCGGGGTTCAAGCCCGCAGCGGAGATTGACAACGCAAGCACCCGCTGAAACTGAAACCTCGTCAGTGGGGTGGTGTCCGCGTGTCGCAACAATGTCCCCCCCCATGATGCCACCCTCTGCGTTAAATATTCCTCTACGCAACTTACCGGGCACATGGAGGACCCGGGAATCCTTTTTATGATTATGCAGTCCCCCATCGCACCCTGGTCGGTCTTGGACCTGACAAACGAGATGGACATCGTCTCCCCTCTGACCTGAACGTGCTCTCGGCACAGTCCCCCGGTCACATCCCGCTTGTTCCTCGCCACTAGTTCGCTTACCCGCATAGCCCCATGGAATGCCAGCGCAAAAGCGGCTCGGAATAACACTGTTTCATACTGGGATGAACACGTTGAAGGGAGTACAGATAATAACAGGGCCAGCCTATCCAGACCTATCGGGCGCCTTTCATCTACTCTGCGACCCTCAAGGCGTTGCCACCCACGTAGCGCTTTTTGTACAACGAAAGACGCTGTCGGGTCCTGGATCCCATAAGCCCTTGCCACAAAGGAAATGGCTGCCCGATGCCTCTGGGCAGTAGCCACAGATTTGCCTGCCTGATGTAAAGACAGCAGGAAATTTACTACCCCCTCCTCCTGGCCCCAAAGCTCCCCTCCAGCAGCCCCCAAAAAGGCCAAATAGGAACGGAACGCCCCTTCATACGCCTTCCTTGTCCTGGGTGCTAAACTCTCCCCCACGAGGTTTCGTAATTCGGGGCACCGAGAGACCAGAGAGCTTCGGGGAAGGGTGCCGCCACCGGGTCCGCTGTGGGCAGCAAACCCCAGAAGGCCTGCATACGGAAACGAGAAAGCGCATCAGCCGCCTGGTTCATCACCCCCGGCACATGTCTTGCCTTAAATAGGACATTCAATTGCATACACAACAAGACAATTTCTTTCAGCAGCCTCAGGATCCATTTGCATCGTGCCGCCTGGCTATTGATACACTCAACTACGGTCATGTTATCAGACCAGAATACCACAGAGTGATCTCTAAACCCCTCAGGCCAAGTTTTCAGGGCCACCAGAATGGGGAACAGTTCAAGAAAAGCAATGTTACTCGTCAACCCATCCTCATGCCACCATGACGGCCATTTTTGAGCCGACCATTGTGTGCCAAAGATGGCACCAAAACCAATGCTCCCTGCCGAATCTGTCCACAGCCCCAGCTCCTCGGAGGACACCGCCGGTTTGTTCCAGACAACTCGACCATTGAAATCCGCCAGAAATGCCAACCAAATGCGCATGTCCTGGTGAACCTCGGCCGAGAGTCTTGTGCGATGGTGACCCTCCTTCAGGCCGACCATGGCCTGAGCGATCGAGCGGGAAAAGGGGCGGGCCATCGGTATTACTCTCAGGGCGAAATTCAGCTGTCCCACTAATTGTTGTAATTGCTGCAACTTAACCTTGGACTGACTAATACACGTCTCCAGGGATGCCCTGAACCTGAGCACTTTTTCTCTTGGTAAACGAAAACCACCCTCCTCCGAGTCGAGCTCGATACCCAGAAACTCGAGGCAAGTCGAAGGACCCACCGTCTTACCGGGTGCCAATGGCACACCAAAATGGTTCATTAAGACACAAAATTCATTCAAAGCCTGACCGCATTCCGGATCCCCGGCTGCCCCTAGAAACAAAAAGTCATCGAGATAATGCATAACCTGATGAAACCCCGTCTTCCTTGTGAAGACCCATTGCAGGAAACAACTGAGCTGCTCGAAATAGGAACAAGATATAGAGCAACCCATTGGCATACATCTATCCATGTAATAATGTCCCTGAAACATGAAACCAAGAAGACGCTGATCGTCTGGATGTACCGGGAGCAACCGGAACGCTGACTCGATATCAGATTTCGCCATCAGCGCACCGGGCCCTAGGCGATTCAAAATGGCTACGGCCTCATCGAAAGATGCATACCGTACTGAACACACTGCCGGGTCTATCGCATCGTTTACGGAAAGACCACGTGGGGCTGATAAATTATGTATCAGCCGAAACTCACCCGGGTCCTTCTTGGGAACCACCCCTAAGGGGGAACAAACAAAGTTAGCAACCGGTGGCACACTAAACGGACCGGCGACTCGACCTCGAGCCACCTCTTTTCCAATCTTCTCCTGTACCACGGTCGTGTGCTGCAAAACTGATACTTGGTTTTTACATTTCGCTAAACCCTGAAACTCCCCCACTGGGATGCGGAAACCATATGAAAATCCGTTCCGTAACACCCCAGCGGAAGCGTGGTCCGGGTATTCGCTGAGCCAAGGAATCATTGCCATGGTATCAATCGGAGTAGGTAAAGGCGCCCCTCGGCCTATTTCAGACCTGTTTGGCGCCTCCTCTACCCCCGTTATCACCCGTTTTGGCTCTGCACATGGACTCAGGATGGGACGCTTGCCCACACCCGCTACATTCGTGCCTGAATTTACATGACCCTTGAGGCCTCGTACATTTTCCCCTGTTAAAGTTCCAGCAACTCCCTTTTTTTACCTGTGGTGCCGTTCGGCCTGGACTGGTGTTCGTTACTCGCGCCTGATCGAAAGGAGGACCCAGAATATGGGCGGGAGGACTCCCCCACACTACTCCCTACTAATGGCAAATTCAACATACCAGTCTCCGACATTTTTGACCATGACACAGAATCGTAACAATCCCAAGTTAAGTTTCTATCATGTTCTTTCGCTTTCCTGAAAATATTATCGTAACAGAACCATTGATTGCCCCCATGTGACACGGAATACCCCATGATACGTGACTGATAAATCGGCAATTCAGACAATAACTCGGGCTTACGCTCGCCCAGGATGGATGTAAAAATCCCCCACGCCTTGCCCCAATTGCCAATGTTCTCATTTACCTTGAAGGCGGCCATCTTTGCGCGCCAAACACTCGGATGCATGAGCTCCTTTTGGCTCTTCACATATTCCATCTCATAATGATCGGTAAGTAAAGAGAAGATGTTTACATATTCGTCTGCCCAAATCTTTTCCTTAATAGCTAGAGGGACATGTTGACCCAACTTTTCCCGTCTTGACGGGGCAGACTCATCCCTCGCAATCGGCAATGGCCGCTTACCTGAACCGGAAGCTGTATCTGCGGCTGAGCCTGTCCCAGGCGGTTTTCCTACTGCCGTAGCCGGCGTGATAACTGGCGATGCTGCCTTCGCCGCCTCCCTCGTTTCACGCAGTTGCCTCACCAACACTCGTGCGTCGTCAGCCGTGGCGCCCGAATCTTTACCCAACCACGCTGCTAATTGTGCTGCCAGCTCGGGCGGCATATCCCCCCCGGACACGGGGGTGACCACCACGGGAATCGGATTCCCCTCTGCCGGCACCGGAGTTGGCTCTTCGAGTGGGGTACTGGGCACCGGGATGTCCCCTCCAGCTGCTCCCCTTCTGGGCCTCTTGCCTTTTCCTCCCGGAGCTGCTCCGACCAACGGACGTTTCGGCCCTTCTTCCCCATCTTTCTCCGCCATTCGCTTCTTCAGGTCGGTCACCTCCTTCATAAGAACTCGCAGCATCTGGTCGGTAGTCATTCGCTTTCCGACTTTCTTAGGCATTCTCCGACCGAATATCTGTAAGACAAAGAAGAAAGATTACCACGTTCAAAATTGGCTCTTCGTTCCGTCTCGAGCTCACGTGCAGCGAGGGGGTGCAGCTTCAGAGCACAGGAACAAGGGGATGCGTTCTTGGCTTGTTGCTCCTTTTATCCCTCTTCAGGGCGGGCGTAAACCCACCCCTGCCTGCCCTTAGGGCGTGGCCAGCCGCGTCAGTGTCTAGGCCAGCCTACTCAAGGGCGGGAAACAGCGCGCCCCGGCTACTCCGCTTCGGGCATACCAGCCGAGGCTCGCCTCCCGCCCAAAAATGGCTTCCCGGGGGGCTCGTGGTACTCAGCCATACGTTCGGGGGGACCGAATGGTCGCCCCTTTCCAGTAGAACCCTTAGATCATCAGAGAGGAATCTGCTTGTGGTTCCCCGTGCTAGGAAGGTCCGTTCGGGCAGTAGAGCATTTTTCATCGTTGCCCCTAGGCTGTGGAATTCTCTCCTCTGGAGATTGAGGCCCAACCGTCCCTGTCCCTTTTTAAAAAAGCGCTTAAAACTTGGTGCTTTATCAAGGCCTACCCACAATGAGAGCATATTTGCTACAGCTAGCTTCTTTTTGGTTAGGCGCCTTGACGCCCACTGGGCTTAGTAGCGCTATACAAATTTGTTTTCATTTCATTTCAAGTATTAATTGATATAAGCACTATGTTTCCCACAATGCCTCATAACAGGCAGTTTGTGATTGGTATAAAGAGAGGGGTCCCAGAAGGACTAACTTTGGGCGTAGGACTATGCTAGCGTAGCGGGCATTTTTTTGCTTGATCGCAGTCCTCAATGTCAAGTAAGCGACCGCGAGCGAAAAAAATGACATCCTGGCGAGACTTTTTCCTCATTCGCATTTCCGATCGCGAGCGTGGAAAATAAACCTCCCGGCGAGATTCTCAATGCAGGAATGTCATGTTTCTCATTGCGAGTGGACGTGTATGCTCGCGACCGCTTGCGATGAGAAACTACCAGTCCGCGTTGAGAAAACTGCTGCTCGAGTACAAATCTACTCAAGCGGCAGAAAACGACCGCTTGCACTGTGCAAGATGCTGTTTGCAATGATTGCACATTGAGGACAAGCATCCGGCACTGCGCAATCACTGCGAACAGCTTTTTCCCTACTGTACTATGCAGTTCGTGTAGGTTTGCGTAACTTGCGTAGTGCAAAGTGCACTTCGCGTAGCAACGCGAACTACGCCAAGGGTTAAGAAGGAACCCCAAGGCCCAAAAAAAATTTGTTTTTAAACATTTCGGCGCAATACATGCTGGGGTCACAAATTCCGCTGAAATTGTTAAAATGGGGTCCCCTGGGTGGGCTAGGTCCCTGGATTATTTCTTAAAAAATAATATCAGGGATCAACACCTTCCCGGGGCTTTACTCATGTTGGGAGGGGTGTTCGTGGTCCTCCTCCTGGAGCCTGTGCGATGGCCTAGGGACCGCCACCTCGCAGAGCCGGCTCCTGCAGTGTCCCTGGGTGCCCACCCCGGCGACACTGCTGTTTACTATGACAGGGCAGGAGCCGCGCGGCCCTCTCATAGCAAACTTGTTGTAGGTTTCCCGGCTCTCGCTTCCAAAATCCAAAGCTGATTGCTTTTCCACACGGGACCTGTATGTCAGCAGCTCCCCGTGTAGAAAAGCAATGCCGGCTTTTGCAGGACATGGTGAGCCGGCGGGACTGTGGGGGCATTGGAGCTCCCCCCATGGTCCCCAACGGTGAGGCCAGGCCTTGGGGGAAAGGGTCCTCGGCCGAAGTAGGCCACGGGAGAGAGGCTGACGCAGCCCTCTCCTCGTTTTTTTTTTTAAATAATGAACATGGTAGCATGCTGTGGGGGATAGGGCCCCTGAGGCAAATGTAAATTAGTGAAAGAGGATATGTTAAAAAAGGAAAACAAATCGAGTCCTCTAGCGCGGCTCTCAGCGCGGCCCCCCGTTTGAAAGTGATGGGTGCGCTACTCTCAGTGCGGCACTCGAGTACTTCTTAAGCTTTTCAAACACCAAGGGGTACATTCTGAAGGACGCATCGCCAAGTTAACGCCACTTTACCGCAAAGATAGTGGTGATAAATGTAATGCACCATTCACAAGCTGGAGCAAACAGCCCTTATCACCAGTTTACCAGCGATAGCAGCCTCAAAAAACATTGTCATGGATGACCTTTGCAAATATTATGAATGAGATGTAGAGTAGGGGTTCCCGTGCAAAAAGCAGTGAACATATCACTTTGCAAGTTTCTCAACCACCAGCAACATCGTCAAAGGGAGTACAAAACAGGTGATAAGGTGTGTTGGTAGCAGAAAGTTTACACCTGCTCTGAGCTGGTGTGAAGTCAGACTACAAACTGCAACATGAAAGGGAGCCCAGCCCAGAGCCACACCTGAATGACAACAGATGCAATGGAGCTAACGATCATGCAGCTTGGACACCCAACACTGCTCTGACACCCCCCACCACCAGCCCCTTGTCCTCCATCCCTCCCTCATCCCGACAAACAAATGTGACAGCAACCTTATGAAATCTGTAACATAACAAATAATCTGAGGCTGCACAATTATAATTAAGAAGACACATGTGAGGTTGGACAAATAAGAATCTCAGTCATCTATGGATTATCATATAAAACATTTTATTTACAATTTGTGAATCGCATCCTGCAAGACAAAAAGAAAGATTGTGCGTCATACGTCCATCAAAGGAGAGAGAGAGAGAGAGAGAAAGAGTGAGAGAGAGAAAGAAAGAAAGAGTGAGAGAGAGGAAGACAGAGAAAGAGAGAAAGAGTGAGAGAAAGATGAATAAGGAGAGAAAGAGAGAAAGATTCAGATACAAGGGAGAGAGAAAGAGAGAATCTGTGAGAGAGAGAGAGAACGAGAGAAACAGTGTGAGAAAGAACTTACCACCAACTAGAAGTTGCAGCATCTTCTGAAATGCCACAATGCAACACATCCTCAGTGCAGTCCCTCACATCCCTCATTGACGGCAGCCTCAATGACGATGTTGGACTCCGCATCGCAACCTCGCAGCTCCTTGATCTGACGCATCCTCGAGGTGTGATTCTGCATCACAAGCCTTTGTTTGTGGGATCTTTGATGATAATACAGGCCAGCCCTTGCATCGCAGCAACTCTGATTATCAGAACCGCCGTATCACTTCAGCTGTGCGACGCATCTTCAATGTGGACCCACGCAACACACCGCAAACTAGGATCTACGGTATTCTGTTCAGCTGGCCTAAATGGATCCCTGTAACTGGTCCACGCTCCATCGCAGTCAACCTGAACTTGTGACTTTGTCTCGGTGTCGCGAGACCAGATATCCACAATTGGGGATTTGTGCTTTTTGGCGCTATTTAACTAAAAGCTGTTAAATTGCACATTTCCTATACTACTAATTGCATTTTTAGTCATTTTGGTCTTGTTTTAATTATTAAAAATTACAATTTTTTTCTGAGCTGGTGTGGAATCCTTTTTGTGTGTGTTTCCACTTTATTATTGTTTGAAGTGTTGCACGGATATTATACTAATTGCCTCTCAGTTAAGCCAGGCTGCTCTGTGTCGAGGTACCAGAGGGCTTTGCACAGGTTAACTTAGGGTTGGCTTGTGCCTCAACCTGACAAGAATTGTGGTTGTTGTTGACCAGGGCTCACGCCCAGGTAATCAACACCCCGTTTTCTCATAGGACCTCTACAGTAAAGGTCCCTATTGTTTGATAGCTAGCATTTCTGTAGTTAAAGCCCACATTATTTGCAGCTAACACTTCTATAGTAAAAGTCACCATTTTTGACAGCTCCTGCTTTCATTGTACAAATCCATCTTATTCATAGCTAGCACTAATATAGTAAAGGTCCCCATAGATGGCAGGTCTGTAATAGTATGATGGAAATTGTTCCCAACCCCAATTAAGCTGGTTCCATTGATTAACTGTTCAGGGAGAGAGAAGCTATTACGAGGTAGTCATTTACAAGTCAGCTGTCTTTGCTCCATCCTTAGTGTTCTATACGTCAAATATATTCTTACTGCCCTGCCATTCATCCCATTGGTCATGTTTTATTATTAAAAATGACATTTTTTTCTGAGCTGGTGTGGAATCCTTTTTGTGTGGTGTTTCCACTTTATTATTGTTTGAAGTGTTGCACAGATACTATACACATTGCCTCGAAGTTAAGCCAGACTGCTCTGTGCCGAGCTACCAGAGGTCTGAGCACAGGTCAACAACGGGTTGGTTTGTGCCTCAACCCCTTGTGGGGGTAGATTTACAAGAAAGTGACGCATCTATAAAGATGCGTCACTTTCCTTGCGGCATCCTAAAAAATGCTTGCGCCACCATGGAAGCGCCGTATTTACAATACGGCCCACCATGGCGAAAGGATTGACAGATGCGTCAGAAATTCTGACGCATCTGTTGGGGCAAAAGTCACCCATTTCTGGAGTTGTGTCGCAAGCATGACACAACTCCAGCAATGCATTTTATGGCCCATTCCCCCTACCCGGCGTCGCTCCTTACGCCTGCTTGAAGCAGGCGTAAAGTTTTGACGCAGTGGTGTCCTAAAAGTCACGCAGTGAAATCTTATAGATTTCACTGCATCACTTTTACGAGGCTTTTCTGCGTAGCATTGCCCACCTGCATACATTATACCTGACGTATGTATAATGTGACACAGGGCTTTACAACGTGAAGCATCTCCCTAGATGCGTCACGTCGTAAATAGGGCGCATTATTTGCGCCGCCGGTGCGTCACAAAAAGTGACACAATGGGCTTGTAAATCTGCCCCGTGGTTCTTGCTTGACCAGGGCACACGCCCAGGTAATCAACACCCCAATTTCGCACAACACCTCTACAGTAAAGGTCCCTATTGTTTGATAGCTAGCATTTCTGTAGTAAAAGCCCACATTATTTGCAGCTAACACTTCTATAGTAAAAGCCGCCATTTTTGACAGCTTGTGCTTCCATTGTACAAATCCATCTTATTCATAGCTAGCACTAATATAGTAAAGGTCCCCATTATTAACAGTTAGCAGGTCTGTAATAATATGATGGAAATTATTCCCAACCCCAATTAAGCTGGTTCCATTGATTAACTGTCCAGGGAGAGAGAAGCTATTACGAGGTAGTCATTTACATGTCAGCTGTCTTAGCTCCATCCTTAGTGTTCTATACGTCAAAAATATTCTTACTGTCCTGCTATTCACCTTACTCTTGCTGGTCATTACTCCTTCCATTCATGGTTTTCATTAAATCCCACACTAGGCCTCCCGCCAATGCTCAGTAGGCCACACACAAAATTAAGCCAAACATAAATTACCTCGTGCCATCCCCTCCATCCTCTCACTAACCTGCTCTACTGATTGCAGCCACATTCACTTTAATTCTTTAAAGGCAAAATACCTGACATTCTGTCACAGCCTCCCTCAGTAGCCCCCTGCAAATAAGCAAGACAGCTCCCATGTGCCTGGCACCCTCTCCACCACACAGTGGGCTATGCACTGTGATCTGTGGCATGCTGAGCTCTCTACTGCACTGACACTGTGAGAACCACTCTCAGAATCAAGGGAACCATTCTTATACTGACTTTCACAGAGCTGCTGCCAGCACAGGTTGGATTCTTCTGCCTCGAGAGGTCTCCACAGCCCTGTGGCTGAAGGAGCAGGTGGGTGGGTGGGTGTTAGAACCAGAGCCTCACCACATACTTCCTCCCACCGTGGATCTCTAGAGACCTGAATGGGCAATGTGGGAGAAACAATAGAGAATTCAATACTAGAAAACCCTTGTTATACAATCATTTCCAGTTATCGTTTAGTATAAAGCTTGTACCCTAAATATAATCGTTTGTAAAGGATTTGTAGGATATTACATTTATTTCCACTGATATTTCCCTATATAAAATTCTGACATACAAGCCAGCAGATTTCATTTTCAGTCCCAGAGAGGATCACCTTTCACTCAACTCCTGGCGTCAGAACCCATTATTCTCTGTTTTATCATGAGAGCAGTGACAAACACAACTCATTATTCATTTTGCATGGATTACTGGTGTATGGTGTGTCGGTTAATGGCTTACTATGGATGCCTCAAACAATAAACCTTTCCTTATTGACACCCAGTGGCGTCTCATCTGCTATGATGGGGGAGAGCCAACCCCCCCCCACCAGCAGCCCAAAAATTTAAAAATACAACGATAATAATCCCATGTTTATTATCATTTTATTTTTGCTCTCGGAGCACTAGGGAGAGTTGTTGCACTGCTCCCTGGGCGGCTAAACCGTCATGCGCACTGAAGCTCTCTCCAGCCCCAGCTGTGGTACCGGGCTTGAGAGAGCAGGCACAGGCTCCCAGTCTAACTGGGTGCACCAATTGAGGGCACTCAGGCCAATCCTCACGCTGCTCTCATGCATTAAAGCAGTTTCAGGATTGGCTGCAGTGGAACCTGTACCTGCAGTGGAAAGGAGCGCGATGCAGTGATGCGGCACATGGGTATTTTTTTTGGCTTTTTCTTTTGTTTGTTTTGCCATCCGTCTGCCCCTTCCTTACTCTCCCTGCCCCCACTCTGCCGTTCTATCAAGAAACCGGCCACTACTACTGACACCTGCACTGTCCAAACCGTGGTGCTTACCACAATGTTGCCCTGCTCACAGATTGTTAGCTCTTCTCTCTGTGTTTCACCTTGAATCCTACGTTCCCTAGAACGACACCTGCCACTCACCTCCAGTATAGGATAGTATGCATCGCAATCCCAGGCCATGCTATCTAAAATTATCATTCAATGACTACTTCATAGGTTAGTCTGCCTGAATTCCAATTCGATTATCATGCTGCCGGAAAATTCGACCAAATATCCAGCAACAAAATGTCAACAAGGTCTATTTATTTAGGTAAGTATGTAGTAATTTGACCTAACTCCATATTCATGTAATATGTATGTATGTGAAGATCTATGGATATTCAAGGTGTGCAGACATTGAGTTAAGGCACTGTCATGATATTTTGGTCATTGATATTTTGGTCCCCATGTTTGGTAGCTCAATGTTTCTGTAGTCGATACGTCGACATGCAACCCATTAGAGACATCAATCAGAACCTTTGTCATGAACAGATACAACACAATTTACTTTCTAAAAAGGTAAAGACTTCTATCCATCCTTACCTGCTGTTGTGAGGGAAACAGTAGTTTTCCTTCCTGATCTGTCTATGAAGGATCCTGGCAGCTGCTCTGAGTTGACGTTATCTAGTTCACCCACTTCAGTGATAGGTTACATATAGGTATATATATATATATATATATATATATATATATATATATATATATATATATATATATATATATATATATATATATATATATATATATATATATATATATATATATATATATATATATATACATATATACATATATAGTCAAAAAGGTTGCCCAAGGTGAAGAGGCCACCCATAGTTTCCTTCTCATAACCACGAGGGCCCCCGCAGAATCTGCTTACAAACATCCACTGCGCTGCTCAACACGTTTCAGGCCAAGCGCCCTTGTTCACGAGCCTCAGGAAACGTAGAAACAAGACAACTGTGCTGATCTGAAACACCTGCTTTATTGCAAAAGAGTCTGACCCCATGGGCGTGTCTTTTAACCACTCACTGCAACGACATCGCATTGCCTTATGGTACATGCAGTCCAAACCAGTTGTGTTACCTCCGTGGGTTTGTCGATAGTGCCATAGTTCAAAATCCCGGCATTAAAATCCCCAGTGGGTGCGATGGACCAAGTAAGTTAAATCTGCCGGGTTATGCAATCCCTCGTTTGTGAAGAACTTTGCTCCTTCGACGCCTGAAGTCTCGACGTCTGGATCTGCAAGTTTGCAGCGGACCCCATCGCGACCGAGCCAGGCCGCTAAACATAAGTCAAAAAGGTTGCCCAAGGTGAAGAGGCCGCCCAGAGTTCCCTTCTCATAACCACGAGGGTCCCCGCAGAATCTGCTTACAAACATCCACTGCGCTGCTCACCGCGTTTCAGGCCAAGCGCCCTTGTTCACGAGCCTCAGGAAATGTAGAAAGAAGACAACTGTGCTGATCTGGAACACCTGCTTTATTGCAAAAGAGTCCGCCCCCATGGGCGTGTCTTTTAACCACTCACTGCAACGACATCGCATTGCTTTATGGTATATGCAGTCCTAACCAGTTGTGTTACCTCCGTGGGTTTGTTGATAATGCCATAGTTCAATATCCTGCCATTAAAATCCCCAGTGGGTGCGATGGACCAAGTAAGTTAAATCCGCCGGGTTATGCAACCCCTCGTTTGAGAAGAACTCTGCTCCTTCGACGCCTGAAGTCTCGACGTCTGGATCTGCAAGTTTGCAGCGGACCCCCTCGCGACCGAGCCAGGGAGCTAAACATAAGTCAAAAAGGTTGCCCAAGGTGAAGAGGCCGCCCAGAGTTCCCTTCTCATAACCACGAGGGTCCCCACAGAATCTGCTTACAAACATCCACTGAGCTGCCCACCGCGTTTCAGGCCAAGCGCCTTTGTTCACGAGCCTCAGGAAATGTAGAAACAAGACAACTGTGCTGATCTGGAACACCTGCTTTATTGCAAAAGAGTCCGCCCCCATGGGCGTGTCTTTTAACCACTCACTGCAACAACATCGCATTGCCTTATGGTTCATGCAGTCCAAACCAGTTGTGTTACCTCCGTGGGTTTGTCGATAGTGTATATATATGTAAGGTGTATGTTATTGTCCCTTGGATGATGTCATCAGTGATGTCATCAGTGATGTCATTTGAGATGTCATCAGTGATGTCACTGACCATGTCATGAATGATCTAATATGTGACATCATCAGCAGTGGATTGTGGGTGCTCGAAATATAGTTAGTACAACTAACTATATAGGAGCAATTTCAATGGTTTTTTAAATGCTAATTTATAACTATATATAAGGCCTGAAACCTATGGTTTTTTCAGTGAATTTCAAAGGTTTTTTAAGTGCTAATTCCTAACTATATAAGGCCTGAAACCTATGGTATTTTCAGTGAATTTGCAAAGTTATTTTAATGCTAATTCCTAACTATATAAGGCTTGAAACCTATGGTTTTTTCAGTGAATTCGCAAGGTTTTTTAAAGGCTAATTCCATTAGCGGATAACGTTTAAATATGTTAATATCCTTGTGGGACCACCTGAGCAGCCCTAGGGGGTCAGGTTCTTTCTACCCTGCCACTTTTGCATTCTACACGTTTGCTTTTCTGCTTCTTTTGTGCCTCGGTCTACCTCGCACAAGATGAATGCCAACACTTCCTGGTTAGAAGTATTGACAGCCAATGAGCATGCTGCTTTCCTGTGAAAGGCATGCTGAATGGCTGCCACTGTCTGTCGACACTCCAAACCAGGAAGTGTTGGCAGCCATCTTGTGCCTTGGTAGAGCCAAGGCCAAGAAAGCAGTGAAACAAAGGTGTAAAACACGCAAAGGGGGCAGAGTAGAAGCCCCCTGACCCCCTAGGCCTGCTCAGGGGGTCCCACAAGGACCCCCCAGGCCCATTTTTTTTTTCTTCTTGTTTTCCCCGTAGTACGCTCAGGGTACACGTACCGGGTAGCGCACATGGGAACGCACCCAGCGCTTACCCCGCGAAAATTTAAACAAACAAATATAGTTTTTTTGCCCTTCAGGGTCCTTCTAGGCCCCCCTCAGAAAACCTAGGGGGTCAGGGGGTGTCTACCCTGCCCCCTTTTAATAATTTCCCCCTTTTTATTTTCACCTCTTGTGTCTCGATTCTACCGAGACACAAGATGGCGGACTCTCCAGACTGTTTAGAATGTTGCCAGACATCCGAGAGCCAATCAGTTTTCCGCTCGCGAACTCCCGTGGCGCGCCGGGTGCGCTCCCCGGTACGCGTACCGGTGATCGCTCGGAGCGCGCCTATAGATATATATGTGTTTATGAAGTTAATTTTCGAAAAAACCACTGGAGCAATTTTCACCAAATATAGCAAAAGCACATCTGCGTACCAGTCCCTACAATTTTGCAAAGTTTGGTGTAATCCCGTTCAGCGGTTCGGGCTGTAGCCTTGTCAATTCGTCCTATGGAAATTATTAACATGGGGAAAACAAGTTTTGGGACCCCTCTTTTGTCTCGGCCCCCACTTCACAAATCCCCCCGAAACTTTCAGGGAAGGAGCGGAGCGGAGCTGGCCTAAATTTTGGAAAATTACACGCATATTTATATATACTAGCAGCCCGTCCCGACGTTGTCCGGGTATGAATTGCTGCCGGCCAGTAGTATATTGTTTTGTAGGATTTCCTTTTGATAGCATTTCTTATCTGTGACAGGCCTATGAAACGCTCCGATTCACAGTGCACTGCTGATGCACTTAAGAGTGCGCGTTCAGTAGTGTGTGAACTCGAGTTTCCCTAATTTAATATTTCCTTGCAATATTATATAGCGCGAACTCGACAACATGGCATGAGCACAATTTGCATTACGGAGGAACACATTCATTTGTGGTAGGCATGGGGAGACAAAGCGATTTACCTGGAATCACAGGATGTTGAGCTGATGCAGAGATTCGAACGTAGCTCCAGAGCTCTAAAGTTCGCAATTCTAGAACAAGTGGCAGGAGGTGTGTCTAAAAGTGTATGTCGGTGCTGGCCATCAATGAGAGAGACCTGTGCATTTTTCAAATGGGTGGTGAAAAAATATGAGTATGTTGATGGAGATGTAGGCCGCCGTGCCACCAATGTACTTACCGGGGGAGGGTAAACACCCATTATATCGCAACTTTCTTGCCGCATACCATCACTCTGCATACTTTCATTACGAAAGTACCATGACTCCGCAATGCCATTATAACGCATGGCATTACATTTTATATGCTTTTACCACGCATACATTTACAACGAAATTCGTTGTGAATGCATGAATGGTAAAAGCATGTTTTTTAAAATGTTTGGATAAGGTAAGTATGGGTATAGGGGTATATGTTTTGGGGTACTGAGGTATATGTTTTGGGGTGCTTGGGTATTTTAAGGGTTCAGATTTAGTTTTGGGTTATGGGGTAAATGGGTACTTTTAGGGTTTAGGGATAGGTATGGGTTTTGGGGTTCAGGAGTAGGTTTGGGTTTTGGGGTACAGGGTTATTTTTAGGGTTCAGGGCTAGGTTTGGGGGTAGAGGGGTATTTTAGTGTTCAGGGGTAGGTTTGGGTTTTGGGGTACAGGGGTATTTTAAGGGTTCAGGGCTAGGTTTGGGTTTTGGGGTACAGGGGTATTTTAGGGTTCAGGGGTAGGTTTGGGTTTTGGGGTACAGTGGTATTTTTAGGGTTCGGAGCTAGGTTTGGTTTTTGGGGTACAGGGGTATATTTTAAGGGTTCAGGGCTAGGTTTGAGTTTTGGGGAACAGGGGTATTTTTAAGGTTCGTGGCTTGGTTTGGGTTTTGGGGTACAGGGGAATTTTAGGGTTCAGGGGTAGGTTTGGGTTTTGGGGTACAGGGTTATTTTTAGGGTTCAGGGCTAGGTTGGGGTTTTGGGGTACAGGGGTATTTTGAGGGTTAAGGGGTAGGTTTGGGTTTTGGGGTACAGGGGTATTTTAAGGGTTCAGGGGTAGGTTTGGGTTTTGAGGTACAGGAGTATTTATAGGGTTCAGGGCTAGGTTTGGGTTTTGGGGTACAGGGGTATTTTTAGGGTTTAGGGATAGGTTTGGGTTTTGGGGTAGAGGGTATATTTATAGGGTTAAGATGGGTTAGTGTTTAAGGGTGTTGGGGTATTTTAAGGAGTAAGGGTGGGTTATGATTATGGGGTGCAGGGGTATTTAAAGGGAGCAGGGTGGGATTAGCACACGATATGAGACATGGCATAAAGGGCGGAACGTACCACACGCCCCCAGCATTTGTCACGCCCTCAGCACACACCCACAGCACAACGCAGACACGCCCACAAGGGACTACTTTGCTGGCACGGTTCTTTTACCTTTTAATTGTATATGGTGGGCGTCTGCATAGACTATGTCCTTCTGCTGCAACTGCCCTTTCCAACGCTGTATTGGGTGTTGTGATTGGTGGTGTGGTTCCTGAGATTACCTGCCTCAAAGGTTTGGGCTCTCTCTTTATTATATTAGTATGGATATATTACCTACTGGCGAAAGGTTTTTTAAATGCAAATTCCTAACTATATAGGCCTGAATCCTATGGATTTTTCAGTGAATATATATATATATATATATATATATATATATATATATATATATATATTCACTGAAAGAACCATACGTTTCACACCAGTTATAGTTAGCTGGAAATTTTACTGACATAAAACCATTGAAATTCCCATGTTACAGTTAGTTGGACTCACTATAACTTGTGAGCCTGCAATGCACTGCTGATGACGTCACATATTACATCACTCATGACATGGTCAGTGACATCACTCATGACATCACTGATGACACCATCCAGTGAATGTGTGTCTTTCTGAAAAACATATATGTTTTATATATGTATTTGTAAAGGACGATGGAAGAATAAATGGTTAAATAAGTGTGTAAATGGATGTTTGTTAATATAAGAATTGATTGGTTAACTGCCTTTTTAAGTGTATCGTAGTGAATACATATATTAGCAAGTACATTTTAAATATTGAAATGTATGTATCAGTGTTTTACTTTGTGTATAAGTGGCTGTTTTGGTTGGTGACTGACTCACTGTTTGTATGTGTTTTGAAGACAGCATATGTACAAAACTGTATGGATGGATGAGTGTGTATATGTGTATGTTAGTGAGTAACCGACTGTCTTACTATTGTCTTTTTCAGTAACGACATATGTTTTAATATAGTATATGTGAGTATTGATTTATATAAGTGAGTATATGTGAGAGTGAGAGATTGTAAGAGTTCCTGTTTAAATAAGTATGTGTTTCTATAAGTGATTGTTTAAGAGAGTAAGTATGTGTAAGTTTTCTTAGAAGTAAAGTGGTAGTGTGTGTATTGCTGTATATGCAAATAAATGGATGTACAATAGTTTTTTTGCATGCGTGAATATGTGTGTGAGTAACTTTTGGATGACTGTCGAAGTGTAACAGGATGTATAGTTGTATCACTACATATAATGAGTGAGTATATGTATGAGTGACTATATAGAACTGTTGGTGAATGAGTGGATGTGTATATAGATGGTGGAATTACTGAATTGTTTGTTGAAACTGGTATGGGTATCTCCATTTTTTTGAAAATGTTAAATACTATTTTTGAATATGTGTTTCAAGGCTTACATTACACTGAAAGGAGGTCTCTCACTCTGTCACAAGGATGGTGTCATCAGTGATGTCATGAGTGATGTCACTGACCATGTCATGAGTGATGTAATATGTGACGTCATCAGCAGTGCATTGCAGGCGCGCAAGTTATAGTGAGTCCAACTAACTATAACGTGGGAATTTCAATGGTTTTATGTCAGTAAAATTTCCAGCTAACTATAACTGGTGTGAAACCTATGGTTTTTTCAGTGAATTTATTAGGTTTTTTTAAATGCTAATTCCTAACTATAACTGGTGTGAAACCTATGGTTTTTTCAGTGAATTTATAGGTTTTTTAAATGCTAATTCCTTTCTATATCGAGTTTCTAACCTATGTTTTTTTTTACAATTTGCTGTTTTGTGTAAGTATTAATTTTTAATTATTTTTTTTTTTTTATAATTTTTTCCTGGGGCGCTCTGGGTGCGCGCTCCGGTAAGCTCTCCGGAAAGCGCACCCAGAGCGCTACTTTCGTTCGTGAAAAAAATATGAATGAAAAGTTAATAATAACGCAAAACATTTCGTACCATACAAATAAAATCAGTTTTTTTTATAAGGAAATGAAAATGATTTTGCATTTCCGTAAAACTATGAAGACGTCACTTCGGCGCGCAACGTAAGCGCCCCCGGAAGCGCCTACGTTCGCGCCGCGTATGCGCCCCGGAAGCACCAATGTTCGCGCCGCGTATGCGCCCCGGAAGCGCCTACGTTCGTGCCGCGTGTGCACACCCGGAAGCGCTCCGGTGCGCGCAGCGTCAGCGCGTCAAGTCATGTGACCTTAAAATAACACTTTTCATTGGTTGCTTACATTTTTTTTACAAAGAATGAAGTCCCCACCCATTTCCTTCACTTCTTCTTTCACTTTTCTGACTGAAAGACCTCTTTTTTGCTCCTGGATCTTTCTTGGTTTACCATGGCTGCCAGAGAATCCAGCAGTGAAGAAGAACCTGAATTCATCAATGAAGAGCCTCCTCAACCAAAGGTGAAGGAACATTTTATTTGGAAATTTTTTAAAATACCACCTAACCAAAAAAAGGTGAATGCTCCAAAAGTGGAGTGCAGGATCTACAAACAAGTCCTGTCATGGGGTGACCCCAAAAAAAAATACTCATTTGGGAACTTTACGATGATCCGGCATGTGGAGAGGAAGCACCCCCAGAATTTTGCCCGGGAAAGTGTCAGGGCTCTGCACAAGAGGTTCCCAGTGATGGGGCCTCTACATCCACCGGAGGAGCAACTACTTCTGGGAGGGGGCGATCGCAGGAGCTCGTGCCAAATATTCAGCCTGCTTTTAACCATGGTGTCCTGAGATGCAGATACTGCAATCAACTCCTTACCTTTGGGGAGCAAAGTGTCCAGCTCATGGTTCGAGCATTGGAGAACCATCACTGCCCTTTCCACCCCTAATTTTTTTTGGTTTTTTTGCTCCTGTTGTGCAGTTTCCATTCCCTGTTTTTGCTCCTGTTTTGAAAAAAGAAGAAAACAAAAAGTTATTTTCAGAACTACCTCCAATTCTCATCAAAGAGCTATATTCTTTAAAAAATAAAAAAGAGTAAGTGAAATGGAGTGCATTGATAATGGAAAGGAAAATGAGTAAGAAAGAACAGAAAGGTATGAGAGGAGAAAGGAAGTGAAGTAGGGGGACTGAAAGGAGGTGAGTGTTGGGAAGGAAAGTAAGGAGAAGAAGAGTGAATATGGGGAATGTTGATATTCAAAGAAAATGTTGAAAAGGAACGGGGGTGTGGAAGGGTAAGAAAAGATGCATTGCTGGAGTTGAAGGCTGAAGGCCTCATTTATGAAGCCATGCGTCATCTTAACACCACCAGAGCGTCACTTTTTGTGACGCATCAGTCCAGTAAAAAATGCACCTTATTTATTCATATTTACAAAGTGGTGCATCTAGGTAGATGCGTCACTTTGTAAGCCCCTGCGCCACATCATTCCTACGTCAGGTGTAATGTATGCAAAAGGGACGTATTGACGCAAGAAAGGGTCGTAGCGGTGACGCAGTGAAATCTATGAGATATCACTGCGTCACTTTTATGACGCTGTTGCGTCCAAATCTTACGCCTGATTCACAGCAGGCGTGCAGGCCCTTTCACATGGGGCTTGGCCCCATGTGAAAGGATACATTGCTGGAGTTGCTTCATTTTTGAGACACACTCCAGCAATGCATCACTTTTGCGCTAACAGATACTTCTAAAATACTGACGTATCTGTAAGAACTTACAACATAATACGTCATAAAATTAATATGACGCAGGAGTAGAAGACTTAAGGACTCATTTATGAGGCCATGCGTCACTTTAACACCACCAGAGTGTCACTTTTTGTGACGCACCAGTGCTGTAAAAAATGCACCTTATTCAGTCATATTTACAAAGTGACGCATCTAGGTAGTTGCGTCACTTTGTAAGCCCCTGCGCCACATTATTCCTACGTCAGGTGTAATGTATGCAAAAGGGACGTATTGACACAAGAAAGGGTCGTAGAAGTGACGCAGTGAAATCTATGACATATCACAGCGTCACTTTTATGACGCTGTTGCTTCCAAATATTACGCCTGTTTCACAGCAGGCGTGCAGGCCCTTTCACATGGGGCTTGGCCCCATGTAAAAGGATGCATTGCTGGAGTAGCTTCATTTTTGTGACACACTCCAGCAATGCTTCACTTTTGCGCTTACAGATACGTCTGAAATACTAACGTATCTAAAAGAACTTCCAACATAATACGTCATGAATTTAATATGACGCATGAGTAGAAGACTGAAGGACTCATTTATGAGGCCATGCGTCAGTTTAACGCCACCGATGCGTCACTTTTTGTGACGCACCAGTGCTGTAAAAAATGCACCTTATTCAGTCATATTTACAAAGTGACGCGTCTAGGTAGTTACGTCACTTTGTAAGCCCCTGCGCCACATTATTCCTACGTCAGGTGTAATGTATGCAAAAGGGACGTATTGATGCAAGAAAGGGTCGTAGAGGTGACACAGTGAATAAACTGGGGGCCTCATTTCTGAAAAGTGACGCATCGCTGCGTGAAAACAGCGATGCGTCACTTTTCTGTGCGCACTCCTTACGACATTCCAGATGTGTCATATTTAATGTATGACGAATCATGTCGCAAGGAGTTACAGATACGTCAGTATTTCTGACGTATCTGTAATCACAAAAGTGACGCATTGCTGGAGTGTGTCACAAAAGTGACGCAACTCCAGTAATGCGTCCTTTCACATGGGGAAAGCCCCATGTGAAAGGTCTTGCGTCAGTATTACGCCTGCTGTGAGGCAGACGCAAGATTTTGACGCAACAGCATCCTAAAAGTGACGCACTGAAATCTCATAGATTTCACTGCGTCACTATTACGAGGCTTTTTGCGGGGGAACGCCCCCTCTGCATACATTATACCTGACGCAGGTATAATGTGGCGCAGGGTTTTAAAAAGTGACCCATCTACCTAGATGCGTCACTTTTTAAGTGTAGCGCAACGAGGCGCATTTTTTACACCGCTGGTGCGTCACAAAAAGTGACGCACAGGCGGCGCAAAACTGTCGCAAGGCCTTCATAAATAAGGCCCTAGATTTTCCCCATGCTTCGCTCCCTGCGTACCGGGCGCTCCCCCCGTGCAAATCGAATTTTTTTTTAAATGCCCCGCAGGACCCTATTTTAGCCCCCACATCAAACCTAGGGGGTCAGGAGGGGGTCTACCCTGCCCCCTTATAGTAATTTCTCCCTTTTTTTTATGTCACCTCTTGTGTCGCGATCCTACCGAGACACAAGATGGCGGCCGCTCCGGACTGTTTCGAATGTTTACAGACACCCGTGAGCCAATCAGCTTTCCGCGCGCAAGTCGCGTGGCGCGCCCGGTACGCTCCCCGGTGCGCGTACCGGGGCGCGCCTATAGATATATATATTTTTTTGAACCTAAATTACTCAAAATCCACTGGAGCACATATCTTAAGACATAGCAAAGGCACATCGGGCTACCAGTCCCTACAATTTTGCCAAGTTTGGTGGAAATCCATACAGCCGTTCGGGCTAAAAGTGAGGTCGACCGCCCTATGGAAATTAACATGGGGAAAACGTGTTTTGGGACCCCCCTTTTATCTCGGCCCCCGCTTGACGAATCCCCCCCAAACTTTCAGAGAAGGACCGGAGCTCAAAGAGGCCATTTTGAGGACATTTTCAGGCAGATTCGTCAACCGGTGCCAAAGTTATTCCAAATAGAATTTTGAGATTTAACATTGAAAAAAATCCTAACTATAACTACCTACTGGCGACCGCCAGTAGGTAATATATATATATATATATATATATATATAGATATAAATGTATATATATATATATATATATATATATATTCACTGAAAAAACCATAGGTTAGAGACCATATATAGTTAGCTGGACATTTTATTGACATAAAACCAATGAAATTCCATATATAGTTAGTTGCACTAACTATATATCGCGCACCCGCAATCCACTGCTGATGATGTCACATATTACATCATTCATGACATGGTCAGTGACATCACTGATGACATCACTGATGACATCTCAAATGACATCACTGATGACATCTCAAATGACATCACTGATGACATCATCTAGTGTCTGTGTGTTTTTGTAAAGTTCAAATATGTTTTACATATTGAAGAATGAGTGGATGTATGGAAGACTGAGTGTGTGTGTGGCTGGCTGGGAGGTGTGTGACTCTGTGCATATCAATGTGTACTTGTATCAGTGATTGTATAAGAGAGTAAGTATGTGTTAGTATATGTGTGAAAAGTATGGTGTTCTGTGTTTAACTGTATAGACGAGGAAATCGAAGTGTGATTGATTCTTCACAGGACTGACTAGGTGTATGAGTGCATATGATAGTGTTGTAATAATGAGTGACTGTATGTATGAGTGATTGTATGGGTGAATGAGTGAATGTGTGTGTAGACGTAGGAATCAGTGAGTGCGTATGTAGTAACTGGTATTGGTGTGTCATGATGTCATCAGTGATGTCATTTGAGATGTCATCAGTGATGTCATCAGTGATGTCATTTGAGATGTCATCAGTGATGTCATCAGTGATGTCACTGACCATGTCATGAATGATGTAATATGTGACATCATCAGCAGTGGATTGCGGGTGCGCGATATATAGTTAGTGCAACTAACTATATATGGAATTTCATTGGTTTTATGTCAATAAAATGTCCAGCTAACTATATATGGTCTCTAACCTATGGTTTTTTCAGTGAATTTTCATGGTTTTGTAAATGCAAATTCCTAACTATATATGGTCTATAACCTATGGTTTTTTCAGTGAATTTCATTGGTTTTTTAAAAGCTAATATCTATAGCTGTAAAATATATTCTTTATTACGTGACGTATCACGTAGCCACGTGAGACGCCTCATGACGCGTCGCATAACCGTGACGTATTGGCTCTGCAGCGCAAACAAAACCCGTAACGTAAGCGTGCCGGAGCACGCTTACAGATATATATATTTTTTTTAACCTTAATTAGACAAAATCCACACGTGCACATATCTTGAGGCCTTGCAAAGGCACATCAAACAAACAGTCCCTACAATTTTGCCAAGTTTGCTGGAAATCTATTCCCTTAATTTTTTTTTTACTGTTTCTCTTGGTTTTCCCCTTGTTACGCTTACCGGGACGCTACCCGGTACGCGAACCGGACGCTCCAAAAACACAAGATGGCGGACTCCCGTTACGCTGCCGGTTAGCTGCCCGGTTCGCGTACCGGGAAGCGCCTCTACCGCGAAAAATCGTGGGGGACTTTAATATCCCCCTCATCAATCCTAGGGGGTCAGGAGGGGTTTACCTTGCCCCCTTTCCTTCATTTCCCCCTTCGTTTTTCACCACATCTTGTCTCTCGATCGTACCGAGAGACAAGATGGCGGCCACTCCGGACTGTTTAGAATGTTGACAGACACCGGAGAGCCAATCAGCTTCGCTTCGCGAAGTTCCGTTACGCGTCAGGTACGCGAACCGGGGCGCTAACCGGAGCGCTGTCACAGATATATATATTTTTTTAAACGTTCATTTCTCAAAATCCACTGGAGCACATATATTGAGACATAGCAAAGGCACGTCGGGCAAACCATATCTACAATTTTGCCAAGTTTCATGTAAATCTATTCAGCCGTTCGAGCTAAAAGTGAGTCCAACCGCCCTATGGAAAAATGAATGGGAAAAACGCGTTTTGGGACCCCCCTTTCTTCTCGGCCCCCCCTTGACAAAACCCCCCCAAATTTTCACGGGCTGCTCAGAAACGAAATGTGCCATTTTCCTGAAAATTTCAGCCAATTCCGTCCACAAACGCCAAAGTTATTAGACATAGAATTTTCAGAAATCCCATAGAGAAAAAATCCTAACTATATATACCCACTGGCTATCGCCAGTAGGTAATATACATATATAAACATATGTAATCTGCATATCTATATAAATATAAATGCATGCAAACATATACATATATGCATACATATGCATGTTATTTACATGAAAGTTTTAAAAACACTAATAAAAGCAAAGCTAAAAAGCCACCTCATTACAAACAGAATGGCTTTAACTTAAACGAGGGAGAGATCTATTGCATTTTCAATGCTTTTTTACTTTGGTTCTATCAAGAAGGCATTCAGATGTGTCACATATTTGCCATAAATTCTGAATGTTAGCACTCTAGTTGCTCATTAGATCACTTTAGTAAAGCTAGTGCTCACCAGGGAAGTCTGCTGCTAATCATGGTTTGCAGCCATTTTCCCGCATTTTTTATCCCGCAGACTTTCAGTCCGCATACCATTATCCCGCAAGGTCATTGACCTCGCATACCATTATCCCGCATTTTTTCAAAACGCATGTGCATTTATCGTGCATGCCTTTACAAAGAATTATGTTTTAAAGGCATGTATGGTAAATGCATTTGCGTTGTGAAAACCACGATGACGAGAAAGGTAAGTGGGTTTGTGTTAATTTTTTCGTGGGTTAGTGATTGTGTAGTGTAGTGTAGTGTTGTGTAGTGTAGTGTAGTGTTGGTGTAGTGTAGAGTTGTGGTGGTTGTTTAGTGTAGGGTCATGCTGGGGGTAGTGTTTTAGGGTTTAGGGTTGTGTTGTAATGTTTGCGTAGTGTAGGGTCATGCTGGGGGTAGTGTTTTAGGGTTTAGGGTAGTGTTGTAGTGTTTGCGTAGTGTAGGGTCATGCTGGGAGTAGTGTTTTAGGGTTTAGGGTTGTGTTGTAGTGTTTGCGTAGTGTAGGGTCATGCTGGGGCTAGTGTTTTAGGGTTTAGGGTAGTGTTGTAGTGTTTGCGTAGTGTAGGGTCATACTGGGCGTAGTGTTTTAGGGTTTAGGATAGTGTTGTAGTGTTTGCGTTGTAGTGTTTGCGTAGTGTAGGGTCATGCTGGGGCTAGTGTTTTAGGGTTTAGGGTTGTGTTGTAGTGTTTGCGTAGTGTAGGGTCATACTGGGCGTAGTGTTTTAGGGTTTAGGATAGTGTTGTAGTGTTTGCATAGTGTAGGGTCATGCTGGGGGTAGTGTTTTAGGGTTTTGGGTAGTGTTGTAGTGTTTGCGTAGTGTAGGGTCATGCTGGGGCTAGTGTTTTAGGGTTTAGGGTTGTGTTGTAGTGTTTGCGTAGTGTAGGGTCATGCTGGGGGTAGTGTTTTAGGGTTTAGGGTAGTGTTGTAGTGTTTGCGTAGTGTAGCGTCATGCTGGGGTAGTGTTTTAGGGTTTAGGGTTGTGTTGTAGTGTTTGCGTAGTGTAGGGTCATGCTGGGGCTAGTGTTTTAGGGTTTAGGGTAGTGTTGTAGTGTTTGCGTAGTGTAGGGTCATGCTGGGCGTAGTGTTTTAGGGTTTAGGATAGTGTTGTAGTGTTTGCATAGTGTAGGGTCATGCTGGGGGTAGTGTTTTAGGGTTTTGGGTAGTGTTGTAGTGTTTGCGTAGTGTAGGGTCATGCTGGGGTGTAGTATTTTAGGGTTTAGGGTAGTGTTGTAGTGTTTGCGTAGTGTAGGGTCATGCTGGGGGTAGTGTTTTAGGGTTTTGGGTAGTGTTGTATTGTTTGCGTAGTGTAGGGTCATGCTGGGGCGTAGTGTTTTAGGGTTTTGGGTAGTGTTGTAGTGTTTGCATAGTGTAGGGTCATGCTGGGGTGTAGTGTTTTAGGGTTTTGGGTAGTGTTGTAGTGTTTGCGTAGAGTAGGATCATGCTGGGGGTAGTGTTTTAGGGTTTTGGGTAGTGTTGTAGTGTTTGCGTAGTGTAGGGTCATGCTGGGGGTAGTGTTTTAGGGTTTAGGGTAGTGTTGTAGTGTTTGCGTAGTGTAGAGTCATGCTGGGGGTAGTGTTTTAGGGTTTAGGGTAGTGTTGTAGTGTTTGCGTAGTGTAGGGTCATGCTGGGGGTAGTGTTTTAGGGTTTAGGGTAGTGTTGTAGTGTTTGCGTAGTGTAGGGTCATGCTGGGAGTAGTGTTTTACGGTTTAGGGTAGTGTTGTAGTGTTTGCGTAGTGTAGGGTCATGCTGGGGGTAGTGTTTTAGGGTTTAGGGTAGTGTTGTAGTGTTTGCGTAGTGTAGGGTCATGCTGGGGTGTAGTGTTTTAGGGTTTTGGGTAGTGTTGTAGTGTTTGCGTAGTGTAGGGTCATGCTGGGGGTAGTGTTTTAGGGTTTAGGGAAGTGTTGTAGTGTTTGCGTAGTGTAGGGACATGCTGGGGTGTAGTGTTTTAGGGTTTTGGGTAGTGTTGTAGTGTTTGTGTAGTGTAGGGTCATGCTGGGGGTAGTGTTTTAGGGTTTAGGGTAGTGTTGTAGTGTTTGCGTAGTGTAGGGTCATGCTGGGGGTAGTGTTTTAGGGTTTAGGGTTGTGTTGTAGTGTTTGCGTAGTGTAGGCTCATACTGGGGGTAGTGTTTTAGGGTTTAGGGTTGTGTTGTAGTGTTTGTGTAGTGTAGGGTCATGCTGAGGGTAGTGTTTTAGGGTTTAGGGTAGTGTTGTAGTGTTTGCGTAATGTAGGGTCATGCTGGGGTGTAGTGTTTTAGGGTTTAGGGTTGTGTTGTAGTGTTTGCGTATTGTAGGGTCATGCTGGGGGTAGTGTTTTAGGGTTTAGGGTAGTGTTGTAGTGTGTGTGTAGTGTAGGGTCATGCTGGGGGTAGTGTTTTAGGGTTTAGGGTAGTGTTGTACTGTTTGTGTAGTGTAGGGTCATGCTGGGGGTAGTGTTTTAGGGTTTAGGGTAGTTTAGTTGTTTAGTGTATGCTAAAGGCATATTCGTTCTAAAAGTTTTTGTTATTTTAATTTGCGGCCTAATAGTACATGCGGGATTTTTTTTGCCGACTGATGGTATGCGGGATTTCGTCATATATTCGCTAATCATACTTTTTATGGCAAAAAGAAGCCCCTCATTTTGTTCCTTTTTAAATTAAATGTTTCAAGAGTTACCACTTTATTCCAATCAAGATGGCTTCTGGTAGTGTTGTAGTGTTTGCGTAGTGTAGGGTCATGCTGGGGCTAGTGTTTTAGGGTTTAGGGTTGTGTTGTAGTGTTTGCGTAGTGTAGGGTCATGCTGGGGGTAGTGTTTTAGGGTTTAGGGTAGTGTTGTAGTGTTTGCGTAGTGTAGCGTCATGCTGGGGTAGTGTTTTAGGGTTTAGGGTTGTGTTGTAGTGTTTGCGTAGTGTAGGGTCATGCTGGGGCTAGTGTTTTAGGGTTTAGGGTAGTGTTGTAGTGTTTGCGTAGTGTAGGGTCATGCTGGGGGTAGTGTTTTAGGGTTTTGGGTAGTGTTGTAGTGTTTGCGTAGTGTAGGGTCATGCTGGGGTGTAGTATTTTAGGGTTTAGGGTAGTGTTGTAGTGTTTGCGTAGTGTAGGATCATGCTGGGGGTAGTGTTTTAGGGTTTTGGGTAGTGTTGTAGTGTTTGCGTAGTGTAGGGTCATGCTGGGGGTAGTGTTTTAGGGTTTAGGGTAGTGTTGTAGTGTTTGCGTAGTGTAGAGTCATGCTGGGGGTAGTGTTTTAGGGTTTAGGGTAGTGTTGTAGTGTTTGCGTAGTGTAGGGTCATGCTGGGGGTAGTGTTTTAGGGTTTAGGGTAGTGTTGTAGTGTTTGCGTAGTGTAGGGTCATGCTGGGAGTAGTGTTTTAGGGTTTAGGGTAGTGTTGTAGTGTTTGCGTAGTGTAGGGTCATGCTGGGGGTAGTGTTTTAGGGTTTAGGGTAGTGTTGTAGTGTTTGCGTAGTGTAGGGTCATGCTGGGGTGTAGTGTTTTAGGGTTTTGGGTAGTGTTGTAGTGTTTGCGTAGTGTAGGGTCATGCTGGGGGTAGTGTTTTAGGGTTTAGGGAAGTGTTGTAGTGTTTGCGTAGTGTAGGGTCATGCTGGGGTGTAGTGTTTTAGGGTTTTGGGTAGTGTTGTAGTGTTTGCGTAGTGTAGGGTCATGCTGGGGGTAGTGTTTTAGGGTTTAGGGTAGTGTTGTAGTGTTTGCGTAGTGTAGGGTCATGCTGGGGGTAGTGTTTTAGGGTTTAGGGTTGTGTTGTAGTGTTTGCGTAGTGTAGGCTCATACTGGGGGTAGTGTTTTAGGGTTTAGGGTTGTGTTGTAGTGTTTGTGTAGTGTAGGGTCATGCTGAGGGTTGTGTTTTAGGGTTTAGGGTAGTGTTGTAGTGTTTGCGTAGTGTAGGGTCATGCTGGGGTGTAGTGTTTTAGGGTTTAGGGTTGTGTTGTAGTGTTTGCGTATTGTAGGGTCATGCTGGGGGTAGTGTTTTAGGGTTTAGGGTAGTGTTGTAGTGTTTGTGTAGTGTAGGGTCATGCTGGGGGTAGTGTTTTAGGGTTTAGGGTAGTGTTGTACTGTTTGTGTAGTGTAGGGTCATGCTGGGGGTAGTGTTTTAGGGTTTAGGGTAGTTTAGTTGTTTAGTGTATGCTAAAGGCATATTCGTTCTAAAAGTTTTCGTTATTTTAATTTGCGGCCTAATAGTACATGCGGGATTTTTTTTGCCGACTGATGGTATGCGGGATTTCGTCATATATTCGCTAATCATACTTTCTATGGCAAAAAGAAGCCCCTCATTTTGTTCCTTTTAAATTAAATGTTTCAAGAGTTACCACTTTATTCCAATCAAGATGGCTTCTGGTGTGCCATACCTTTGTAATAAGTAGGACTGTTAGCACTCTAGTTGTTCTTAAGAACACTCTGGGACATTCTGTCATTGGGCTATAGTTGGGCTACATCTGGCTGATATTTGGGCTACATTTGTTTTTTTTGTCTCTGGTGGCCATCTTTGGGCTACATTGGGCTACATTGGGCTACATTGGGCTACATTTGGGCTCCAACATATATATAGCCCAATGTAGCCCAATATATATTTTTCAAAGTTAATTTTCGTAAAAACCAATGGAGCCTATATCTTGAGACATAGCAAAGGCACATCGGGCTACCAGTCCCTACAATTTTGCCAAGTTTGGTGTAAATCCATTCAGCCGTTCAGGCTAAAAGTGAGGCCAACCGCCCTATGGAAAATTGCATGGGAAAAACACGTTTTGGGACCCCCCTTTTTTCTCGGCCCCCCCTTGACGAAACCCCCCCAAATTTCCAGGGGCTGCTCAGAAACAAAATGTTCCATTTTCCTGAAAATTGCAGCCAATTCTGTCCCCAAACGCCAAAGTTATTCGACATAGAATTTTCAAAAATCCCATAGGAAAAAAATCCTAACTATATATACCTACTGGCTATCGCCAGTAGGTAATATATATATATATATATATATATATATATATATATATATATATATATATAAAGTAACCAGTGGTGTAAGGAAAGTGGTCAGTTATATGGTATGGTTGTGCAGTATCATCATTTTCAAAAGACACAATTCTGTATCAGGTTCAGCTAGGTTTGTTTGTAACCCCTTAGCTTATTTCCTGGGTATCTTTGGCTCTAAGCAGTCAGGCTTTATCAATGGAACAAGTGTAAAGCTCTTAGAAGTACCAAAATAGTTGAATAATAAGGCAAAATAACTCAATAAAAATGTAACCGCAATCTATAAAAATGGGATGTATTCTTAACTTTAAGTAGACACTTCAATGACAAAAGTCCACATGAAGGTTCCGGAGATATACACTTTTAAAGAAACAATAAATCACAGCTTTTCACTTGGTCCAATAAATCATTACAATCTACCATGACTCCCAGTTTAAGGTTTGACACAACATGTAATGTGAAAACTAAACTACTATAAGGGCACTCCTGGGGCAATCAACATGTAACAGGGAATAATAAAGTCCAGTTGAACAGTTACCTTTCAGTTAAAGCAGTCTCCAATCCAGTTTCATGTTCTATTAGCGAACTGCCATGGAATCAATGTAGTGATGCAAGGGATAGAGAATGCTGAAGATTCTTAAGGATCCTGAGGGTGCTGCGCATGCTAAGCCTGTATCTGGGTCTTCCTGTGGCCTCTCCCAGTCCATGAACCTGACGGGGAGAATTTGGCCTCAGTGGTTGATGTCCCTTGAAATGTGGATAAAGTGCAGCCAAAAACCAGTTGTCACTGATCTACTGGTCTCTGGTGACAGGAAGCCAGGGGGTTTCTTTAAGAAGTTAGTAACTTCCTTGCTAGGTGACCAAACTGCACTCCGATAGCTCTCTTGCGTCCTGCAAACTTGGGCACAACCTTTGAGGGTTGGGGCTTGATCTTCCCAGGGAGCACTATGGCAGTCAGTGATGGCCAGACAGTCCTGACTATCAATGCTCACAGACACGCTTATTCAGCTTTTATGGCCCTGTGACAGTAAGAGGTAGACCGGCAACTGACTCTTGGATTCACCTTCTTTGACTGATGCTAGGGGATGACTTTTCTTTGAGCATGACACCAGAGACACAGTCCTCTCTTTGCTCGCCCAAGGTGCAGCAAGTGTAGTCCAGTCTTTTTTGCAGCCTGTTTTTGCTGGGTTCAGGGAACGGCAGGGCAGTCCTTCTTCAGTCCGGTCTCAAGCAAAGAAGTGATTTGAAGTTTGGTTGCCTTGGGTGCCACTTTTATGCCCATTTACCAGGTCTCCTCCAGCTAATTGAAAATTTCCTGTAAAGTGTGCACCCAGCTAGCGCTGAATGCACCATTCTACTCACTCCCAACATGACAGATGCTTCTCTTGGTGTGTGGAGCTCCACCGCCCATCCCATGTGGATACCTAGAGGCTACTAGCCCATGAAAAAACTGATTTGGCAATGGCTTCCACCCTCTGTGCAAGATGCCAGCCTGTCTGGTAAAAACAAAAGAGCATCCTCTCTTATACATGAACAACATTTGCCCTTCAGAGGCGGCTTCCCTTCCAAAGCTCACCTTTCGGGCTCAAACCCTGTTTGCATCCTGGTGGGAGGCGGTCACACCTCTTCCCATGGCAGGCCCTTTGTGTCCCTTCCTGTGCGTCATTCACATCTCTTCCCAAGTTGGCAAAAGGCTGTCATGAGGAAAGCAGTTTGTGTGTGACCATAAATGATCACTGCAAATTTTAGGCAACAAAGTGGCAACTTACTAAATTTGCTATTTGTGCAGAATTTACATTAAATATGACTTGAGCAACAAGTCAGGTTTAGTACAAAAATTATTTTGGTGGTCCCATTCAGCAGTTAGCACTGCTAAGTTGCCAGAGTGTAACTCTGTACTCACAAATGGGAGGTTTTACTTTTAGGACATGCATGCAGAGTTACTAAAACACATGTTATTCTTTTTAATATACTGCACCCTGCCTTTAGGGCTCAGTAGGCCTTAGGTGTGGGTAATAAATATCAAAAAGGAAGATTTTGACTTTGCCATTACTTTAAAATGACAAAGCTGAGTTAGCAGCGTAAAACTGCTCCCCCAGCTTGCAATGGTGGGCTGGTAGTAATGCTTTGCATTGTTCACACGTGGATTCACAATAAGTACTGCAGTCCATGAGGAACACTTTAACTTACAGTCCCTGGGTAGCCTGGTTGCATATACTAGGGAATTATGATTAACTTAACATATGCCAATCGTGGGTTAGCTAATCAGACATATATCTTTTAAAATTTCAGAGCACTGGCCCTGAGGCCTGTTTGGCAGGATTCAGTGCACCTACAGAGTCGAACAACCAGCAGCATCAGTCCAAAAACTTGGGGGTGATTATGCAAAAAGAGGCATTTCCTTACAGTTCGGCAGCCTTGATTTATTGTGAATTTAGGTAATAGGACCTACAAGGGATATATTTCATAATCCACTTTGTGGAATTCTATCTTTAGTGTCAGATCTCTGTTCATTACATCAAAAAACTGATTAGGATTAAGTTTCGTATAGGTTTTTCAAGATAAGAAATACATTTGCAACACCGGGTGTATCTCTTATTTATTGTTTTTAAAGAGAAAAGCATATTTAATTCGGGGTTTAACCCCTTCGGTGCTGATAACGGCCCCCATCCGTCATGCACCGCGGTGCGCGTGTGCTAATGACGGCTAGGGGCCGCCATGAACCCGCCCACTACGAAAAACACCACACAGGCGCAGAATCGCGGCCGAGCCCAAGGGGTTAAAACCAAAAAGTACTTTTTGGTTTTGGGAAGGAATTCAAATACATCCCAGTTACATTTCACTGGTCATCAATGTAACATAACCCATTATCTATAATGACAAATATTGATTCTGTCCTACACATAGAACCTAGATCTTTTTAAGGTTTACACTTTTTACAAAATAAGACTCCCTCCATGGTGTGCATGTAGGAACACCTCATTATTTCAGAAAAGTGACAGTGATCGCCTTCCATCCAGCGGCCACGACTTGGCTACCTCAAAACATGGGGATCATATCAACATGAAGTGCTTGACATCTGGGGCAATGAGAGGAGGACCCGTGCATTTTATACAAGCTGACAGGGTCAGGTATGCTCTGTGCAAAATGTTGTGTTGGATGTACTGGAATTTAGACTTTCAGGAGTGTTTGTGTGGGTATTAAAGGACTTTATTCCACTTCTTTGCCGTGAACTCAAGTCCAGATTGTCTTCCCAACATCAAAACGTTGCTAATAATGGGTCGCAGAGCTGGACGCCAGTGCCTTGGCAGGCCACATAACAAGTTGGCGCTCGCTGCTCATTTTGTGGAGAGTATGGACCATCGGTTGATGTACTGGCTCAGTGTCCGTTATGTGCCATTATCGGCCTAGTTCAGCCACCAAAGTTGAAGATACTAGGACTTGTCACACCGGGAGATAATGGGGCATATTATCAAGGGGGTTTATCTCCGCTTTTTTGGCTTTAAAAGCCAAGAAAGCGGAGATAAAATTATCACCCTATTACCTAGTTGTCGCTAACACCAGTTAGCAACAGTTAGTAGGAGATAGCGACCATCTTGGGCCCCACTTTGCATGTCAGTGATATTTATCACTAATGACATGCAAAGTGGGCGTGCCAAGATGTTAGCGACTGAAAACAGTCGCTAACATCGCTATCTCCTATTAACAACTTTTGGATTTATTCGCGCTAAGCGCGAATATCTCCAAAAGCTAACACCTGCCCTGAGCAGTTCTTAGCCATGTTATCCAATGGGAGGTGGATAACATGGCTAAGAGCATTAGCTCGCTAATGCATGAATATCGCTGACTTTTCAGCGATATTCATGCATTGCGGCGATTTTTATCGCATTTGCGATAAACCTTGGTAATAACAAGGTTTATTTGCGGTAAAAATCGCCGCAGCGCAGCGGTAAATTTTTGTCTCTAACCAAGCAATAGCGATAATTATCGCTATTGCTTGGTAATATGCCCCAATGTTCCTTATGCAATTGTGCAAATAGCATCAGTGCTAAACACACGAGGGTCCCTGAAGGATATCAGTGGGAGAAGACAACACCACTGGAAAATTCGCAATCAAAGAACATTGAAAAAAACAAACTTTCCCACTTATTTTCAAATAGGTATAGCTCAATAAATAATCAGTATCATGCAACAGACTTCTTCAAAACATATTTTATTGGTTGATGCATATTCATTTTCGGTTATACATCAACTTTGTTGTATTTGTCTCAAGCCCCCTACGATACAACACACAACTAGAAACCATACTCAAAGATCAAAGCCCCGGGACCGCCGTTTGTGAAATTGAGACAGGACTCTTCACCCAACATATCAGGACCGCTATTCTATATAACTAAGGAGATCGATTTACACCCATACCTACCTCTGCCCTTGGGCATATAGACATTTTGAAGTACCTAATTCTATTTGATTTCCCCTACCAGTTCATACTTTGTAGAAGGCCGCCAATGAAGGGCTCAATGTTTATTGGGCACTTTGATTCAAATCTGCAATATACTCCGGCTTGAGTACTTTGAGCTACCTATCGACATACCAATACAACAATAACCGAATCTGAAATTGGCTCCCCAAAATGTATTTTTTTCTCTTGCTTGAATGGCCTTTGCCACCACCCATACACCATGTTCAGCACCCTGATGAAGGTGGCATAACAAGTCCTGACTATCTCCTCATCGAAACACGTGTCGCTGTAATCTTCCTTAGTACAATCATTGATGACATTGATGCATGTGGAGGATATGTACTGAATGAAATTGGCGCAGACATGTACTGTATCCATTGTGTGAAATGTCAATTGATGTACTAAGCTACCATATAGTTGGCTAAAGAATCAACAGTAATGCTAATATGGAATTCTAAGCACTGCTTTTAGTGAATGTATTGTGTGTATCTTTTATAGAATAAATGTGGGTGTTTCCTTTGATGTATGAATACGATTTCTAGTTTGGTGTAGCATGATAGAGAGCCCGAGACAAATAAAAACTAAGTTGATGTATAATACAAAATAAGTAAGCATTAAGCAATAAAATATGTTTTAAAGATGTCTGTTTCATGATATTGTGTTATACCTATTTGAAAATAAGTGGAGATGTTTGGTTTGTTCATTGCACTTTGATTACAAATAGCATCAGTGCATCTTCATCGAAAAGATCCCCAACAGTTTCCACTCCTGTGTCAGCCCAGGTTCTAACACCCTGCCATCCAATGGGTGTACAGAAGGTCGTAATAGTGTCTAGTCACATTTCAGGTGAGTATGGAGTAAGATCTGCCATGAGGCATAAGTTCCATGTATAACTGTTGCATGCCATAAGGAGTTAGCCCCTGTGGGAAGTCGTGCTTGTGGGAGCAGCACTGTGCCTATAATTTCTTGCGCCTTAGTCACCGGCATGAGACCCTTTTCCTCTGTCTGCCGTCCTACTGGCCATCGTGCTGGCCATTGCAGCTGCGCTGCCAAATAATTTTGTTTTTAATTAACTTGGCAACCCCAGCCCACCCTTGTCCTGTGGCAACTGCAATTTATGCAGTGATACTCTTCCTTTGTTCCATAGGAAGCAGGCTAAAGCTGCATGCATGGTGTAAAAGGTGGTTCTTGGAATATGAACGGAAAGATTATGGAAAAAATGAAATAACCGAAGCAGCATCCCATTTTTGCAAGGGCTACTCGCCCTGGAACCAACAACGGCAATGAGCCCCAAACTTCATTTGGAGATAGAGGGAGGAGATGCTGATTGTGAGGTTGCCATCTATAATTTCTCTGGTGTCGTGATAAGTTTGTATTCCTAGATAACGAAAGGAGTGGGGTTCCTATTGTGAAGTGTAGAGTAAACCTGTAGTAATGGGGGGGGGGGGGGGGGGGGGGGGAGATTTTCACCGCAATGGGAAGACACATGACTTAGCCCATAACAGCACGACCCGAGGCCAGGTGAAAATCAGAGAGGAAAGAAAATGAGAGAAGACCCACAGGTTCCAGGGAACAGGGTACTTAAGACAATACAAAGTCAAAGGGCTATCCCTGGAAAGGTTAGTGTAACTAGATTATAACGTTCACAATCGTTTTATTTAAGAACATATTTATTAAAATTTCAGTATAGAGTCAATTGGATTCTACTGAAAACATTTGGCCTAAAACATCTCATAATATAAAGCAGATTATTAAAAAAACATAGTAAAATTACATTTGTACAGCATATTAGAGAAAGAAAGAATACATTCTATAAATCATCAAAAATAATCCTACAGTAAATGACAAGTAAATAGACAAAATAAACCCCCTACTGTGAATGGAGCACCTATTGTTGCTACAGATTATCAGATTCAATGGCCTTTACACAAATTCATTCGGATTTCCAGTATTACAACATGCAAAATATCTAGAATCTCCTGGGCTTGAATTCTAGGATAGCCCTTTGACTGTGGAAAATCAGAGAGGATCTGAGTAATTTCCGCAATCCCTTCACAGAAGTCATGTACATATATGACTATGTCATCTGCACATAGGGACGCTACATGCAGTTCATCAGGCAATTATATCCCCCAAGCCGCACCCACACAAGTGTAGCTTGTGGGCCAATGGCTCCATTGCCAGGGCGAATAGTAGTGGAGAGAGGGGGCATCCCTGTTGGGCTCTTCAGCTCACCAAGAGAGATTGTGATAATAGGCATCCCTTCTTAACCCAGGCAGTTGGTGCAGTGTAGAAAAGGTGGATAAACCTCAGGATCGGGCCACTGAACCTGAATCTGACCAGTACAGAAAATATATACATCTAAATCCACTGTGTCGAATGCCTTTTCAAGGTCCAACACAAAACAGGCCACATGTGGCCAGCAATGTGAGGCGATCTCCATCACCTTATGAAGCTGCCAAATGTTGTGAGTGGTGGATCTTCCAGGTACACAACCATTTTGGTCCCTGAGCACCACCCAGGGTAAATGCTTGATTAACCTAAGGGCTACAATCTTACTGAGTATCTTGCAGTCCGTTCCTAACATCGAGAATGGGCGGTAAGATGTTACCTCCAATGGGTCCCTATTAGGCTTAGGCAAGGAAATAACAGTGATTCCCAAAAGGTAGGAGGAAGGCATCCCTCCTCAAGAGCAGCCTGATAGAACTCTAGTAGTTTTGTGGCCAGGAGAGTTTTGTAAGCTTTGTAACAATTTAACTGGAAGTCCATCGAGGCCGATAGCTTTCTGGGTAGGGCGCATCTGATTGCTGTCCTGACCTCTTGGACAGTCAGTGGGGCATTAAATTCTTCCCTTTCCAGGAGACTGTGGAAAGGAAGCTCTATATCTACGAGGAAGTCATCAACATAAAGTGGTCTGTCTAAAGGGGGGCGTCATATATAGCCTGGTAGCGTGAAGTAAAGGCATTGTGTATATCTGATTGGGTGGTCAATAGACACTGTGCTATTTCCCTGAGCATGGTGATGGGTGGTGCAGGATTTGTGCTCTGGTGAAAACATGCCAGCAGCCTGCCTGACTTGTCTCCCTTAGTGTGCATTTTGGCCTGGTAGGCACAGAAGTCCACACAGCATTATTGGTCTGTCAGGCGGGCATGTTTCTCAGATATGTCCATCAACGCTGGTCGATTCACAGGGTCTTTCCTGGCTGATCACTCCAGTACTCTCAAAGACAGCTCAACCTACAGTAAATCTTTGTGAATGTCAGCATGGGTCCCTACCAAAGTCCCTATGTTGTGCTCCCTGACCAACACCTTCTGCGCCTTCAATTCCACAAGTCCGGAGGTATCAGACCCCCAGTTCTCAGTGAAGTAGTGTGTTAGTGTTTCACATGTGCTTTCCCCAAAAGCCTGATCTTCCAACTCAGAAGGTTGGAGTTGACAAGTTGGGACCAGGGGGCATGGCATGTCCCATTCGAGATGAACCTGTAGGGGATTGTGGTCTGAAAAGGATTTCCCCAAATACTCAGCTCCCATTACCTGTACTTGTAATGTGGTGTGGCAAAGGATGCAGTCCAGGCACACATGAAGATCACGCGGGCCGAGCAATGAGAGTATTGCCTGTCCCCAGGGTACAATTCTCTCCAGCTTCCATGCAACGACCAGTGTGCCAGCCATTGCACCAAGGAGGTGGCCACCGATATTGTCGATAAAAACAGGAGTGGGGATAGGACTTATCTAACTGTGGGTTCAGGACTGTGCTAAAATCACCTACGAGGATCCAAGGTATATGCTCCCATCATGTTAGTGGGACCATGAAGTGTGCTATAAATGCTGATGGTGCTGTATTGGGTGCATATATGCTACCTAAAAGAATAGACTTTCAGTCAAGGTGGTCCTCAACCCAAACATTTCAGTCCCTGGGGTCTATCTCCATTGCCTTGTGACAGAATGGGACTCCGGGGCGTATCCAGATGAGGGCAACCCTGGAAAATCCGGAATAAATAGTGCAGCAACACTGCCCCTGCCTGCGCTTATGGAAGCACGTGTCCTCACCTTTCACTAAGTGTGTTTCCTGTACCATTGCTATTCGTGCACTCCACCGTCTAATGCATTGTTGGATTGCATGTCATTTGCATGTCGTACTTAGTCCTCTCACGTTCTAAGTCAGCACTGCAACATTAGACATTTTCGATTTACATAAAGGGTGGAAGTGGAGTGTGGTAGGCAGGACTGAATGGTGCTGCGATGTGTGGGTAAGGAAGGGGAGCCAGTGAAGGAGGAAATGGCCTGCATGTCGCAAGCATATGCACCTTACCTAGTCAGAATCAGCTGTGCTGCATGATCCTTGTCAGTAAAACTAGTGAAACACCATTCAACTCCCATTCTGGGGCTGGTCCCATGGGGAATCCATTCAAACTGTGAACTAACTGTCCCATCGCTGATGAAACTTTATCTTACACAATTAGGTTATGATGTTGTCTCGATAGAGACTCCGGTGGTGGGGGTGTGCGGTAGCACCTGTGGCTAATCAAGAATAGACAGTCTCTGGAAAAGGAAAGTTCTGAGTCATTGAGGGAACCCATGTTAGCTCTGCAGTGAAAGCTGGCTGATTGGCATATGTGCCCCCATGGGGCAAACAGTCTATAGAAGGGGTTTTGGCCATTTTCAATCCAGGAAGTGCGTGAGTGGGTAGATAGGGCAATTACAGAATGGTATGTGGTGTGTGGGCACATGGGTCAATCGCCTTACATGTAGCGAGAATAAAGCGAAAGGCCTATATCAGGCTGTCAACAGTTTGTGGGGTCATCTCAGGAAGCACCAGGACTCTGCACTATTATGTGAGATGCTCTGAAGTGTGGTAAATTAATTTTACCGTATCATGTTGCCATATAATTACAAGTCATAAGGATAGCTCAATCAAATGAGAGGCAGAGTCCGTGGTATCTGAGTCATACGGGCTTTAATATAATGCTTCGAAGCATGGGACATTGGGTTCCATCACCACTCAGGTTCAGGAAGGGACATTCAACATTTTATTAACATCACACATTATATATAGTAAAACAGTATACATGGAGTGAATACAGTAGGCGTAACAGGTGAAAAGAGAGAGATAAGAACACATGTGCGTAACAAGAGGCGTGTAAGAAGGCGTACACATGGGCGTGCACTTGGCATGTCAGAGAATCGTCACAAGAAACGTCACATGTGGGAGGATGCTTTAGAGAAAGTTGCAGAATCAGCAGTAACTTATGACCTGTATGCGCGCGCAGCTGAGCATGACGTGTAACCGGGGAGAGTTGGGGGCTTTGACTTTTGCACGAGTAGAGGAGACTAATGTCTGGGGTGTCAGAACGACCTGCACGTAAAACATATCAGATATCTCATGTTTGGAGGATGTAGTGTCTGGAGAAAAAGGTCTCTCGGGCAGGGGCCGTTCATCACTGAAAACTAGTGCGTGCATATGGATCTTCATGTAGAGTGCGGGGGCCATGGGCCTACCATGGTAACGGGAGCAGTAAATTACTTGCATGGAGACAGGAAGGCAGGGCCCTTTGCTCTGCAGCCGGGAATATGTTTACCTATTTCACTAGACTGGAATGTGTTTTCGAGGAGGCTGAGCAGATAACTTGTAGGTAAAACATCGTCTTGGCAAGCGAACCAGGCCAAGCCGGGCACCGCTCGTCTGAGGCAGGAAGTAAGGCAGAGTTCAGGGATGCATACCTAAACGGCAGCTTTCAGAGGCAGAAAAGAACTTGGAGCCTCGTTTAAGGGCCTAGCTCGACTGGGCCAGGAAACATGAAGAAAAACGTGTGCGAGATTCAAAAGTGTACCATGTAAAGACGTTGGCACCATAGGCCTAGAAGCCTAATGAATGGGATTTTCATGTATGACTGGATAGCTGACATGTTAACGTTGGACGCAAATGTATTTGCGTCTTTCTAGTATAAACAGAAAAGAAGTTACACGACATACAAGGAACATGGGTTCATGGATAGGGTGCGAGTGGGGGACACATTGGCTACCTGAAATTTTCTATTACCTCATTCCCTCCTTGGCCCCTACCAAACCCTTTAAGATATATCTATATTCATGAGACCATCTATCTGTTCATATAACATCATTTGTTCATCTTTTATCATTCGAGAACGGGAACTTGGACCTGGAATACAAGCTGTGGCGCACAAGCCGCAAATCGCTGGCCCACATTGCAGACAGAGACAACAACTGAACAGAATAAGCAGTATTATTCCTAGGAATGATAGCAGTTTCCATCCCCAGGCAGCCATTACACTCCAGAGCCAACCGGACCAAATCCAGGAGCCTGGATTCTGGTGTATCAGGTGAGCAATTTCATGAAGCCGTGTTATGGCCTTGTACACGGAAGGCGCGTTATTAGGAATAAACACGCAACAACTGGATCCGATGACTCTACAAGCCCCGCCCCTATCGGCCAGGATGACGTCAAGGACAAGGCGATTTTGAAGAACAACAATTCTCATAGCAGATTGCTCTTCAGTCAAGTTACCTAAAGCAAAAGTAGTTTCGTTCACTACCACTTCAAGGGTTCTAGTTAACCTGCGTATTATTTTACTGTTCTGGACAGGACCTATGAACCAGAAGTATCCTTTAACATAATCCCATGCAGATCCGGAATCATCAATAACAGGAGGAAGGTCTCTTCTGTGTCTAACATTCACAAGGCGTGAATTACGATGATAATCAGGTGGAGCTAGAAAAACAGGTGGTAATAGGAACGCAATATAACACGTCCCATCCCAATCAGGGGGCAGATGTACATAAGCTGTGTGACCACAAATGAAATAAGAATGGCGAGAGGCTTTGAAAGTAGACTTTCCTTTGTCACTAAATTCGACCACAGTATTACAATCACTGTGTCCTAGATGTACTGAGCCATTCTTTCTAACGCATAGTTCGCCTTTTACTGGCAAAACTGTAATAAACGGCAAGTTCGAATTAGTCTCGGACTGGATGTTCAGGATCATAAGATTGAGGGAAAAATTACCTAATTTATACACTTCATTTTCTAGGTCGGTCCCTCTCCTTTGGGGAAGACCGTCTGCGTCTGGGAAACATGCTTTATTCATGACTGTATTCAGGTTCCCCCAAATCCAATTGCCTTGGGAAACTTTGGACTTACTATCTAAAGAAGACATTAAAGTAAACCATGCACCACATGAACCATTATGTGTGAACGGGTAAGGAAAGAGAGGCAGAGCTCCCTTGTTATTCTGGTAAGGTGGGAGTCGGCCACATACCCAGCAATTAGTGGCATTGCTGGTCTGATGAGTATGGTGTAACATACGAATGAATGTATTGTTGCGCATTGCTAGTCGGTAGGATAATTCATGAGGGGGCAGGTCGCTGAAAGTGTGCTCTGCAGAGTTATTAGAGGAATTATGAGCATTTGAACCAAAGAAAGGAAAGAAATCATGTAACATGAAACTCATACACACGATCGAAATGCTCAGAATAAACATGAAAATCAAAGTTACAATACATCGGCTGTGCAAGCTTTTGCAATATTGCTCTCGTTTCTTGATACGCCTATCTCTCTGACTACTTGGGTCTATCTTATTCATGTCAGAAACCTGTCTAACCGCTTCACCCGAGGGGGACTTAAACAATTAAACGCTGTCTGACTTACTAGAACTCAACTTGGCACGATACTCCTGTTGGGGAGTTTTCTCTAACTGGGGGAGTTTAGAGTCAGAGTCCGAAAGGGGGCAGTCCTTAATCGAAGTCTCTGGACACAGTCCGTGAAATTTCTTAATATGGCTGGAGTGTAACCACCCCTTGCGTCCTTCCAACTTGACTGCGGTCCTCGTCGTCATCAACACCAACTTTGGCTGTTTCCACCTCGGCTCCAGCGGACTTGATCGGTCGAAATTTCTCACATAAACCAGCTCTCCCGGAACGACTTCATGCGGTTTGACTTGGGTGTTGTCCGGAAAGGCAGCTGCAACCTGTGAACGACAAGATTGTAGTGCAGACATCAAGGAGGCCAGGTAATCTGTCAGCATATTACTGTCGACATCAGTGATCTTGCGGGGCATAGGCGTACCCCACATATTGGGAGGCCGCCCGAAAACCACCTCATAAGGAGATAGTCCCGTTCTGGAATGAGCAACCATACGCATATAGAAGAGGGCAACTGGCAAAGCTACTATCCAATCTACACCTTTTTCTGCACAGACTTTGGCTAAACGTGTTTTCAGGGTCTGATTATGTCTCTCTACGAGACCAGCTGCTTCAGGATGTCGTACGCAATGGAACTTCCACTGGTAACCTAACAGGAGTGATACCTGTTTCATGAGCTTGGACGAGAATGGCTGTCCATTATCTGAGTACACGACACGGGGCAAGCCGTATCGCAGGAAAAATTCACGAACCAACTGCTTGGCAGTGGTCGCGGCAGTGTAATCTGGGACTGGATATGCTTCTGTCCATCTGGAAAGGGCACATACAACTACGAGGACATATTTAAAACCTCTACATCTGTCCATCTGGATATAATCCATCTGGAGGACTTCAAAAGGATGGTCAGGAGGATGGAATCCACCTTGATCCACAGGAACACCTTTGCCTGGATTGAACAGATCATGCAGGTACGCACTTTCTGTTTTGCTGCTGCTCGTAAATGCTTGTTGAACCAGAGGTTTTGAATGCTATCAAACATGGCTTTTTCTCCTAAGTGTGCTGGACTATGTGCTGTGTTAATAATTACTTGAACCATAGAGTCGGGGAGGAACCATGTGGCTCTTCCCTTCGTCATCCATCCCTGATCTGTCTGGATCCCTCCTTGTTCAGTCCATTTCTTGATTTCGTTGGGAGTAGCATGTGCCTGTATGTCGAGTACATCTAGAATGGGATCCTTCACTGTCATACAATGTGTCTGTGAGGTCACGTCAGTCTTCGTCATGTCTGTTGGAATGTCAGTTTCAGTCTGAGCTGTGAGCTTAGCTGTTCGATCTGCCAGGTCATTACCCTGGGAAATGGTGTCGGTGACTTTAGTATGTTCTTTGCACTTCATGATAGCAATGGATGCAGGTAAGTGTATTGCTTCTAACAGAGCTTGAATGAGGGGACCATGCTGTATCTTGGCGCCATGTGAAGTTAAAAAACCTCTTTCTTGCCAGAGGATACCGAAGTCGTGAACAACTCCGAATGCATACTGTGAATCTGTATATATGTTTACTTTCTTGTTCTTGGCTAGTATACAGGCTTGAGTCAGAGCGATGAGCTCCGCTGCTTGAGCAGACAAGGTGTCAATACGATGTGTTTCTATGACTTCAGTTTCAGTGGTCACTGCATAGGCGGCCACTAACTCTCCTGTGCTTGTTCTCATACATGAACTATCCACGTAAAGTGTCAGGTCTGGATCGGGCAATGCAATGTCTGTCAAGTCTTGTCTGGGCTTCGTTACAGTATTAATGACTTCTACACAGTCATGTGGTGTCGGATCAATTGTGTTCGAGGGTAACAATGTGGCAGAGTTTAATGTGTTGCATCGTCTGATCTCTATGTGTGGCTGAAACAATGTCAATTCATATCCTGTTAGTCTTGCTATAGTCAAGTGTTGTGTCTGGGTACGGTTCAGAAGAACTTCCACTGAGTGTGGAACTTGTACTGTCAGGGGATGTCCTAACACTATGGAATCGCTTTGTCTGATTGCTAAAGCTGTCGCTGCAACTGATTTGAGGCACGCAGGCAGAGCCTGGGCCACTGGATCCAATGTACTAGAAAAATAAGCACAAGGCTTGTGTTTTCCTGCTTGATCTTGTGTGAGTACAGATAATGCTGTGCCATCGCGTTCTGTGACAAAAAGTGTAAAAGGTTTACTATAACATGGTGTCGCTAAAACAGGTGCTTGACATAAGGGTTTCTTCAATTCGTCAAAAGCTTGTGTATGTTCCTGAGTCCAAGGGAGGACAGTCGAAGACACTGCCTCCTGTGTTGTCAACTGTATGAGTGGCTTGGCTAGATATGCATACTGAGGGATCCATTGTCTGCAGTACGAGGTGAGGCCAATGAAGGCCCGTACCTCCTTTTGTGTCTTGGGTTGTGGTAGATGTGCAATTAACTGGATGCGTTCTGGTGTCAGCTGTCTCCCCCATTTGGACAGCAAGTGTCCAAGGTATACCACTTGCTGGGCACAGAATTGTAGCTTCGAAGGGGACACTTTATGCCCCTTTTCGGCCAAGAAATACAAGACAGTCAGTGACGCGCGCTCGCAGTCACGTTCGGTCCGTGCAGTGATCAATAAGTCATCAACATACTGGAGCAGAGCAGTGTCAGCAGGCATGTGAATACTGTCTAGTTCTCGTTTCAGGGCTTGACTATAAATGCTAGGGCTTTCTGTGAACCCTTGAGGTGCACGTGCAAATTTGAAACTTCGGCCATTTAAAGAGAATCCGAATAAATAGTGGCTTTCCGGATGAATGGGTACACTAAAGAAAGCGTTCTTGAGATCAATTACAGTAAAGAACACTGCTTCGGAATCAATAGCCGTCAAGAGGGAAGAAATGTCTGGCACTACCGGGTACTGTGGAATGATGCATTTATTTAGTTCTCGAAGATCAATCACCAATCGGTAAACTGGTGGTGCATTTGGGTCAGTTCGTTTAAGAATTGGAATGATTGGAGAATTACATACATTGGAATCAGTTTCAATAACTACTCCTTGGGCAATGAGCTCGTCAATAATTTTCAGTAAGGCTGTTACAGCCTCGGGGGGCAATTTGTATGGTCGAATTCGGGGTAGTACAACTCCTTGCTTGAGAGTGACACGATACGGTGTAATGTGCATACAACCTACATCAGTTGGACCTTGTGCCCATAAATGTGCTGGTACATTCTGCAATCTTGGATCAAAATCTCGTAACACGTAATGACCTTTGAAGTCACGTAAGAACAATCTCACTCCTTCCGGAGAACAACATATTACAGCACCTAGTGCTTTCAACGTTTTAATACCAAGCAGATTTTCAGGACATGCTTTCGTAAGTAACAAGTCAGTAGTACGGGACAATGGACCAACTTCTAGAGAAACTGGCTTTGACACTTCGTTAACAATAGGCTTTCCTGAAAAACCCAGGGAAACATTCTGTGAGCCTGAGAGGGGTGCCCCTGGAACCTCGTCATGACTGATGGTAGTTCTGCTCGCCCCTGTGTCAATCAAAAAATTTCTGTCTTTCCCTAATACCTGACTATGTACATAGGGACCATCTTGATCTACAGGAACCTCAATAAGAGGCAAGCCAACCTCCCTCTCTAGGCTGTTTCATATATACTGCTGATAATCGGGATAATCTGACTGTGCATACTGATACATTTGTTGCATGACATGTTGTGTGGCAGCAATAGGCTGCGGTTGGGGTACAGCTACTGTCTGTTGTGCTTGCTGTGGTGGTTGCGTGTTCTGTGGGATATGCTGTGGAACGTGTTCAGGTCTAGGTGGACGCGGTCTCTCTTTCGTTTTGCCTGTAGCAATATTGTGTTTCAAAACCAAACATTCATTTATATAGTGACCTGGCTGCTTACAATAGTTGCAATTCCCTTTAACGGGAGCTGCAGATTGACCTGGCGGTGCTGTACCCTTTTTCTGACCGTCAGCTGGAACAGATTGGGGAACTAGTACTTTCATTTTTGTATCTCTCATACGTCTCTGTTCATGATCATGTTCCTCTCTAATTCTGTTCTGGTGGTACTGTAACATTTGTAGCATTTGAGAAGGGGTATTTGCTTGCCATGTGCTCTCGACTTTTAATACTCTATTTTTAACTTGTAGTAAGGAATTCTCGACTAATTTAGTCACAAAAAGATGTGGATATGATTCGCTACTTGTTTTCAGGCCGCTATTTGCTCACCTGATTGCTCTGTGTAACTGCTCAGCCGAGTGAGGCGCTAAAGCAGCCAGCAGGCAACCGCCGCGACCTCCCGGGCTCCGCCCACCGAGTTAGGCCACGCCCCCTTTTCCTTATCTAGGCGCGCTCTGGTGACAGCGCTGATTAGATGCGAGCTCTTGAGGCAGAAAGCCGAGAGCGAGGGAAACTCCTGAAAGTTGATTTTAAATAACTGTATTTTGTGATTTACTTGTGTTTTAAAAGCTATTTTGCACTTTGCTCACCTGATTGCTCTGTGTAACTGCTCAGCCGAGTGAGGCGCTGAAGCAGCCAGCAGGCAACCGCCGCGACCTCCCGGGTTCCGCCCACCGAGTTAGGCCACGCCCCCTTTTCCTTATCTAGGCGCGCTCTGGTGACAGCGCTGATTAGATGCGAGCGAGGGAAACTCCTGAAAGTTGATTTTAAATAACTGTATTTTGTGATTTACTTGTGTTTTAAAATCTATTTTGCACTTTGCTTACCTGATTGCTCTGTGTAACTGCTCAGCCGAGTGAGGCGCTGAAGCAGCCAGCAGGCAACCGCCGCGACCTCCCGGGCTCCGCCCACCGAGTTAGGCCACGCCCTTCTTTCCGGATATTTGAGAATGTGCTGTTTCCGGAGGCGCAGCGGACGGGCGCAGCGGGCGCGCCGGCGGTGCGCCGAAGGCGCGCCAAAGGCAAGCCCGTCTGCGCCCGTCCGCGACCTGACGGGACCAGGGGCCACAATCCTTGGTTCACCGACCTCCCAGGGCAGGCCATATAGCTCGGCAGCCCTACATAGTATAGGAAGAAAGGTCGCTGCTCAGTGCATGCATATATATGCTCCCACAGAACTTCCCCTCAGCTGTCCAGAATGTAAACATCCCTTCCGGAATAACCCTATGGTCACTGTTCCTAAATACTGTATGTATGCACTGAATTGCCGATCACTGCCCAAGCACTGTACACAAATCGCCATGCTGCTTGAGGAGCACAAGCCAGACGTGCTCTTTTTAACAGAGACATGGCTTACGGCCCAATCGGAGCCCGATATTGTTACAGCCTTACCAGCTAGTTATCACATCTGTAGGCTCGACAGACCAGAAGGGAGAGGGGGTGGGTTGGCCATTATCATAAAGGACCAGTACCACTGCCGCACTACAACATCCACCATCCCTGGCTGTGAGAGTCTGGAATTCTGTATAGAGTTTAACGCCAACCACTCCTTCTCTGGTACACTGATCTATCGCCCCCCTGAGTCTGCTAAACTATTCCTTCGAGCACTACCAGAGATCGTAGCAAAAAGATCCCTATCGGCGGCTAGCTACACAGTATTGGGAGATCTCAATCTGCACTTTAACTCGCCGTCCGACTGTTCTGCGAAAGAGTTAGTTGATGACCTCGAAGCCCTTCAACTGACCCAGCTGGTTACATCCCCAACCCACGAAAAAGGGAACCTTCTCGATCCTATTTTTAGCAATAGTATGGATTTAATAACTGCCCAACCTATCCCCCTCTTATGGTCTGACCACTACCTGGTGCCGTTTACCTGGTCCACCCATAAAGCCCCCCAATTATCCCCCCAAATCTCGCTGAGAAGAAACTGGAAAAAACTCCCCGGCGACCTTTGGAGGCGTGAGTTAGACGCTACCCGTCCGCCATCCTGCTCAGACCCCAATCTGGCATATGGAAACTATGTTAGCTGGATTACTAATTCTTTAGACTCTCTCTTGCCTCTTTGCAAATCGTCCTCTAAGCGAGTGCAGACATCAGCTCCTTGGTTTTCTGACTCGCAGAGAGAGCTAAAACGTCGATGTAGGCAACATGAGAGAGCCTGGCGCGTAGACTTTCTTCCAGAAAAGAAGGCAGCTTATAGAGAGACGATCAAAAGCTATAAAGAAGGGATTAAGGCAGCCCAGGCAACTTATTATTCCGGCAAAATCTTGGAAGCCAGATCAAAGCCTAAAGAATTTTTTAACATAGTAAAGCAATGCACGAGTGCCCCCACTGCTCCCCCTTTACCCAAGACTAAAGAGCAATGCAATGAACTGGCGGATTTTTTTCATGACAAAGTGCTGAACATATATTCCACCTTTCCAGCCATGGCTCTGAATCATGAGGCATCCGACCTATCCAACTCGGAAAACCCTCCCTGTTTAGACCTGTCTACCATTGAGTCGACTCTGGATCACTTCCCTCTCCTGGATCTTGTCACCTTAGAGAAAGTGGCTCGCCAGGTCAAGTCGGGATCCCCTCGAGACCCAGCCCCCCCAGAAATCCTGATGCAGGCAGGTGATGCCATCCTCCCTGTAGTCCTGGAATTGCTAAATTCATCTCTGTCCACTTGCACAGTGCCCACTGCCTGGAAGCAAGCCTCGGTGCGGGCGCTTTTAAAAAAAACCAATTTGGACCCTGACGACCACTCCAACTATCGCCCCATCTCATTGCTTCCATGGACTGGTAAGGTGCTGGAAAAACACATAAATGCCTTCCTGGTTCAGTTTTTGGAGAATCACTCCCTACTGCACACCTCCCAGACAGGCTTCAGACCTGGCCACGGGACTGAAACCGCCTTGCTAGCAGTGACCGAAGAGTCTCGAAGGATACTAGATCAGGGGGGATCAGTGGCAGTGATCCTCCTTGATCTGAGTGCTGCCTTCGATACGGTCAGCCATATCACTCTGCTGAACCGTCTCCAGAACATCGGAGTTTCGGGAAACGCACTAAGGTGGTTTAGGTCCTTTCTGGCTGATAGATCCTTCCAGATCTTTGATGGTAACACAACATCTACCATCAAGCCTCTTAGCTGTGGAGTTCCGCAGGGCTCATCGCTGAGCCCTGTATTGTTTAACGCCTATATGAAACCGCTAGCTGGGGTAGTAGAAGCGTACGGCATTAAAATCGTGTCGTACGCTGACGATACCCAGCTGGTGGTTTCACTGGCCCAGGAGAACGGTGGGCAAGCCTCGGCCGGCCTGCTGAAATGCCTGGAGAGCGTGAGGGAGTGGATGACCAACTCCTCCCTCAAACTGAATGGTGGGAAAACTGAACTCATGCTCTTAGGCCCAGCCTCACCACTATCTTTCTCTTCCTTATGGCCTGCTGGTCTAGGGGCACCTCCTACCCCTAAGGACAGTGTCAAGAGTTTGGGAGTCTGGTTGGACCATAAACTCTCCTTTTCCACTCAGGCCACTAAGTTGTCTGCCACCTGTTTTGGCCTTTTAAGAACACTGAGGAAGGTTCTTTCACTTTTACCTTTAGATGCCAAGAAGGTGGCAGTGCAAGGCCTTATTCAGTCCCGCTTAGACTCAAATAACGCCCTATATCTGGGGGCGCCTGAGATGACTCTTCGAAAGCTACAGGTGGTACAAAATTGTGCAGCACGTACCATACTCCAAATCCCACGGTCACAGTCCGTCAGACAGGGACTGAAAAGCCTACACTGGTTACCGGTGAGACAGAGAGTGGCTTTTAAGGCTCTGTGTATCACACATCGAGCTTTTTGGAAGACTGGATCAGCAATCAACACCAGCCTTGTTACCCCTTACCACCCTAACAGGAACCTCCGATCTTCCGGTGCTTTTCTGGCAGTGGTACCCAGAGTAAGGAGAGCTAGGTCGGGGGGCAGGATGTTCTCACTGAACGCCGCCAAGCTGTGGAATGCACTCCCTTTTGATCTTCGATCCACACCCGACCTACTCCCTTTTCGCAGGAAACTGAAAACCATACGATTTAGGAAGCCCTTTTAGTTTCTCCTGTGTTCCGTCTCGTCTCTGTCTAAACTCAGCGCTTGGACGCCCCTGGGCAGCAACCGCGCTTAATAAATCGATAATAATAATAATAATAATAATTTATAATGAAACATTTCTCGAATCTAGAATAAAAATCACTAGTGTCTTCATCTTGTTTCTCTTTGCAGGCTGAGATTGCATCCCAGTCCTCCTTTTTAATTGCCAATAACCTCGGCAAAACCTGTACTAATAATCCTGGTAATGCTTTAGCTTTGTCCCCAAGACCAGTACCTGGGACTCGTGTATTTTCTTCGTTCTCTAATTCAGTCCAATTAATCTTTGTATCTCCCACCTCCCATTCTTTCTCTTTCAGTTTTTCGTAAATACCAGCCGGCAAAAATACCTTTAACATTTTCAGAATGTCGGAATATGTATAATCCCCCATGAGTAACATGTCTTTTAATTCACGGTGAAAACCTGCTGGATCTTTATCATGACAGGGCACTATTTTCTTCATTTCCAATAGTTCCATTTTGCTTAAAGGTGTGTATACGAATACTCGCTGTAGCTCACCCCCTGGGGTCTGGACGGGATGAACTTCTCGTAAGGGATTCTGTCTGTCTATGTAAAATGGTTGTCTTACTGGGGGTGGGACAGAAACGAAATGTGGAGTCAGGAAAGTTCTGTATTTGTGTCGTTGTTCTAGAATGATGTTAATTAAATCGGTACCTAGGCCTCTCCATCTTTTTAGCAGTAATTCATCCAATATATTGTATAGGGGACCTGGATCAGAATGCTGACTCTCATATAGTGAAATGAGATGCTGGATCATGTACATACCAGCAAGTCGCTGTTCGTCTGGGGAAAGAGTCAAGAACGTTTGCGCTACTGAATCATCTTTATATATGCTATCATTTCCAGCCCATTGGACTGCTGACCGTGCTAATTCCTGATCTCGCATTGTACTAAGTTCATGGTAACCTATTCTTTCTTTTAGTATTTTATCAGTGACTTGAAATACATGTTCAAGAGAACATTGTTCTGGTATGGGAGAAAGGAAACGTTTCTTGTTTTCTAGACGAATGGGTCTGTCAAAAGGTCTATCAAAAGAATACTGTTTAGGAAGTCTTGCTCTACCTACGTACGCCATTGTTCCTGGCGTTTCTTCTTCAGTACTATCTATCTCTTCCTCCTCTGAATTTTCATTCTCTTTCTCGGTTCCCCTAGCTTCTTTCTCTTTTTCGTGTATTATTACTATTTCTTTGCGGATCTTTTTGTACATGGAATCTATGCAATTTTGTTTATCGTGTTAACCATCAGCTATGTTATTACTCCATTTTATCAACATATCCATTTCTTCTTTGCTTGTACCTGGCCGATCTCGTTCCCTTATCAAACAATTTATCAAAAATCGTAAGATCATACTTTGTGTCTCAACCTTATGGTGTGCCATGGCCTCGCGAATGCATTCTGGTCTCTCCCCTGTTCTAATGGAATGATATATATTGTCTAGATGTTCTTCCATCTGTGGCAGAAGAACCAAATAATTTACGACTCGTCGTAAACGTGATGAGAATAACAGCATGTCGTCTTCGCCTGGTACTGGATCATATCTACAATCTGTAATAAACTCTTTAAGTTTGTCGTACGTCGCTGCCCTAGGTGTGCGTTGTAAAGCTAATTCTCTATACGTCAGTCGTTTTGCCTGAGGCGGGGTGTGAAGATGACCTCCTACGGCGCCTCCTGAAGCGGAAGCGTAACCATCACTTAGTTGTGATGTTGTTGCTGGTGTCATTATTTGAAAAGTAGGTGCAGGTAATGTCGGACTCTGGGTTGTCGGTCTACCGAACGGGTTATGAGGACCAACAGTGGTAGGAACAGTAGTAATAGTAGTGACAGGAATAGTTGTGACAGGGACAGTGGTGACAGGAGGAGGAATAACAACGGATGAGGAAGTCGTTGGGACTTGAGGGGGTGCAGGTGACGTGTCTTGAGCAGACTGAACCGACTGAGTTGGCTGCTGTATGTCTTGAACAGGCGGGAGAGGTTGCTGTACATTATTAGCTGGGGGTACGCGTACATTGGTATATGCAGGGGCTACGTCATCTAAATAGGAAGAAAGAAAAATGTCCGCTGCGGTGTGTTTGTAACGGAGTTTAGTCGGGACCAATGGTGGTGGCAAGTTACGGGGTGTTTCCGGGGTCGCCTTAGGCAGGCCCTCGGCAAGAACTGGATACAGTCCTGTAATAAGTGCATCTCTTTGTCTGTCTTGTTGGTCTATTCTGACTCGTTGTCCTTCTTCTAGTAGCTCTTTTTCTCTAGCTTTTTCAGATTCTTCTCTATTTCTCTCTGCTTTTCTGAGTTCTTTTTCTGTTCTTCTATGCGCTTCTTTACGCCATAATTCTATGGCATTTTTCTGGGATTGTCTGGCTTTCTTTTTCCATAACGCTTCTTCTACTCTCATGATGCAATCAGCATCCCATGTCCCTGAGACAGGCCATCTATACTTCTCTTCCAGACCCTTGGTGTAGTCCGCCCACAAATCTAGATACAGTATGGCATCTAAGCCATGCTTATTATACATAAAATGTCCAGGAGTGTCCCTAGGCGGAACTGGAACTGCTTCTTCGAGTATCCCTTTCCTGGTTCCTATCTGACGTAACTTTGAAAATAGCGGCATAGTCGGATTGCATTAAACGTGGACACAGTAAACACAGTAATGAATAGCAAAAACAATCATTCATACCACGACATTAAAACCACATTAAAACATTTCAGACGGATATTACCTGATACATAGAAAACACCTAAATACTGAAATCTCGAGTTACAATACTAGAATACTGGATCACTGAATTACTAGATGCAACAGTACAGACAATACCGGTCCCATAAAGAGACACGTCATACCACATTCACCTAAGTGAACACGTCCGGACCAGGTCTATGTACCTAGACCTGTCTTGACCGGGCCCAAATTAATGAACCCGTCTAGATGCGTTCCCAACAACGGTACTCACCGGGAAGCAAGAACTGAAGGCCTCGGAAACTGGACTGAACTGGACTGGACTGCTACGACATCTGGCTGCTACGCTTGCGCTTCGGAACAGGTGGGCCTCTGAATACCTCGGACCTTGCACTCTCGACTAAGGGCTCTGGTCGGGATCCTCCGCATTCCTCACCGCCTCGTCTGAATGCCGGACCGAAGTCTCCGTCTCCTCCGTGGGCCCGAGGGAGATAGCAGGAAAACCCGCAGGCGTGCATGGTTTCCGTCGCGGCTGTTGAAGGGTTCAAGGCCTGCGTAACATCGCCGGCGAGTGGGGAAGGGGGGTCCCTGTTCGGGCGCCAAATTATGTGGTAAATTAATTTTACCGTATCATGTTGCCATATAATTACAAGTCATAAGGATAGCTCAATCAAATGAAAGGCAGAGTCCGTGGTATCTGAGTCATACAGGCTTTAATATAATGCTTCGAAGCATGGGATATTGGGTTCCATCACCACTCAGGTTCAGGAAGGGACATTCAACATTTTATTAACATCACACATTATATATAGTAAAACAGTATACATGGAGTGAATACAGTAGGCGTAACAGGTGAAAAGAGAGAGATAAGAACACATGTGCGTAACAAGAGGCGTGTAAGAAGGCGTACACATGGGCGTGCACTTGGCATGTCAGAGAATCGTCACAAGAAACGTCACATGTGGGAGGATGCTTTAGAGAAAGTTGCAGAATCAGCAGAAACTTATGACCTGTATGCGCGCGCAGCTGAGCATAACGTGTAACCGGGGAGAGTTGGGGGGCTTTGACTTTTGCACGAGTAGAGGAGACTAATGTCTGGGGTGTCAGAACGACCTGCACGTAAAACATATCAGATATCTCATGTTTGTAGGATGTAGTGTCTGGAGAAAAAGGTCTCTCGGGCAGGGGCCGTTCATCACTGAAAACTAGTGCGTGCATATGGATCTTCATGTAGAGTGCGGGGGCCATGGGCCTACCATGGTAACGGGAGCAGTAAATTACTTGCATGGAGACAGGAAGGCAGGGCCCTTTGCTCTGCAGCCGGGAATATGTTTACCTATTTCACTAGACTGGAATGTGTTTTCAAGGAGGCTGAGCAGATAACTTGTAGGTAAAACATCGTCTTGGCAAGCGAACCAGGCCAAGCCGGGCACCGCTCGTCTGAGGCAGGAAGTAAGGCAGAGTTCAGGGATGCATACCTAAACGGCAGCTTTCAGAGGCAGAAAAGAACTTGGAGCCTCGTTTAAGGGCCTAGCTCGACTGGGCCAGGAAACATGAAGAAAAACGTGTGCGAGATTCAAAAGTGTACCATGTAAAGACGTTGGCACCATAGGCCTAGAAGCCTAATGAACGGGATTTTCATGTATGACTGGATAGCTGACATGTTAACGTTGGACGCAAATGTATTTGCGTCTTTCTAGTATAAACAGAAAAGAAGTTACACGACATACAAGGAACATGGGTTCATGGATAGGGTGCGAGTGGGGGACACATTGGCTACCTGAAATTTTCAATTACCTCAGAAGGGGTATCAACAGACCACATTGATGAAGGAGAACGTCCATCTACCCATCAGGAGGTGGCCTGGGATAGCACCTGTGGCTGGTCCTCTTTTGCTTGCTCTGACATGGTGCGCACATTACGCACTCCAAACAATCCCTGGGCAGGCCGCACCCATCCCTCTCCTTGGGTCGATCACACTCAGTTATCTGCAGAGGAAAAGAAGAGGGGGTGCCCTCGAAGTAACGCTGTTCCACCTAGTCCCAGGCAACAGAGAGTTCTGTGAAAAAGTAGCTGGTGCAGTTCACCATAACCTTCAGTTTTGTTGGAAATAGTAAGAAATAGTGCAATACAGCTTGTCAAAATATCCTTCACCCAGGAACGAGGCATGTCTTCACTGGACCACCATAGTGTAGTCTGGGAAAATAGAGATTCAGGTATTACGGCCTCCTTATCCCTGTAGTTCATTACTCTTGCTATTATGGGGCAGGGGGAAGCCCCACTGGTGGTTTCCTTGCCGGGATTCTGTGAGTTCGCTCTAAAAAGAAGTTTAAGGGACAATTGAATGAGGGCCACCGTGCGGGTCATCCAGTCTTCTAAGAACTTCGCTCGATCCTGCCCCTCCACACCTTCAGGAAGCCCTACTATCTGGATGTTATTCCTTCAGGATCGACCCTTGGAATCCTCTGCCCTGGCCTACAGTTCACGTACCTTGACAGTGAGAGCTTGGACTGTATTATAAGTGTGGGCAGAAAATTTGTTCTGCTCGTGGAATTTGCGGATTTTCCGCGATTTTGCAATCTGCGAATCTCGTGAAATCGCAGAAAATCCGCGAATTCGCGAGCTGGGTGAATTTTCGTGGAAGCACTTACAGGGTTACAGCAGCAGGTGCACAAGTTGAAGTTATCTTCTTTGTAACCATTTATAAAAGGGTCACAAAGAAATTAACTTCAACTTGGGCACCTGCTGTAACCCTGTAAGTGCTTTCTGTGCGGCGCCTCGTTGCCTACTTGCAACTATTCTCTGACCCTGCTCTGACCCTCAAAGCAGGGTCAGAGAATAGTTATAAGTAGACAACGAAGCTCCTGTCACAAAAATTAAACCACAACAGGAAGCACTTACAGATACAAATAATTAAAGAGGCATGTGAACAGGCATAGAAGCCCCCCCATTTGGCCCTGCCACTCACACTTGCGGTGTGTACCGTCTTCCCGCCCTTTACACACTATGATGGACAGCTCACTCGAGGGACCCCGGCGCCCTTCGGCATGATGGCACAGTTAATCAGCCCAAAAAAAAGGTGTGCTTTGTCGAGGCCGGGCAGGTGTGTGTTCTCCCCATATCTTCCATCAAAAATTAGCTATGATGCTTGATGGAGGCCTTTGTATCGTTGACTTTCACGGGTGCAATCCCCATGACCAGGAGCTTCTTTCTCGTCATCTGCTGCTCTGATCGGTGTCCGACCTTTTATACACACACAAGAGGCATGTGAACTTGCATAGAAGCCACCCCCCTGTTTGGCCCCACCATGTACACTTGCGGTGTGCACCGTCTTCCCGCCCTATACACACTATGATGGACAGCTCACTCGAGGGACCCCGGCGCCCGTCGGCGCGATGGTAAAGTTAATCAGCCCAAAAAAAATGTGTGCTTTGTCGAGGCTGGGCAGGTGTGCGTTCTCCCCATATCTACCGTCGAAATTTAGCTATGATGCTTGATACACAGTACAAGTAACTATCAAATCCACGAGCCATGATGTAACGCAGACCCATTCGCTATGATGCTTGATGGAGGCCTTTGCATCCTTGACTTTCACGGGCGCAATCCCCGTGGCCAGGAGCTTCTTTCTCGTCATCTGCTGCACTGATCGATGTCTGACCTTTTATACACACACAAGAGGCATGTGAACTCGCATAGAAGCCCCCCCTCCCCGTTTGGCCCTGCCACTCACACTAGCGGTGTGCACCGTCTTACCGCCCTTTACACACTATGATGGACAGATCACTTGAGGGACCCCGGCGCCCTTCGGGGCAATGGCAAAGTTAATCAGCCCAAAAAAAATGTGCGCTTTGTCGAGGCGGGGCAGGTGTGCATTTTCCCCATATCTACAGTCGAAAATTAGCTATGATGCTTGATGGAGGCCTTTGCGTCCTTGACTTTCACGGGTGCAATCCCCGTGACCGGGAGCTTCTTTCTCATCATCTGCTGCTCTGATCGGTGTCTTACCTTTTATACACACACAAGAGGCATTTGAACTCGCATAGAAGCCCCCCTCATTTGGCCCCGCCACTCACACTAGCAGTGTGCACCGTCTTCCCGCCCTTTACACACTATGGTGGACAGCTCACTCGAGGGACCCCGGCCCGCGCGATGGCAAAGTTACACACAAATGGTCACTGGAGGCAACTCTTCTGGCCCTTTACTCAGCTGTAGTGTGGGAAAAGCACTATTCATTTACCCAACGAGGTAGCACTTACTGATTAACCAGTAGAAAGTACTCCAGTTAAGTATGGTGCAATTCGCAAAAAAATCAGCGATTTTGCTGGGAAATCCGCAAATTCGCAAAATTATGCCCATGCTTACTGTATTATCAAGTTTTGAAAGTGTTGGTGTGTGTAGGAAAGTAGGACCTGCTTCTTATGAATTACCACCACTTTTTGCTTGAGGGGATGGTGTTCTTTACTAGTATGACTGCTAATCAGGACCCCAGTCTATCTGCTTTCTCCCTGAACTGTTGTGTTTAGTACCTAGGTACATCCCAGATTGGATACTATGGTACCCTTGTCAGTCCCTAGTATATGGTATCCATGTACCCAGGGCATAGGTACCCCAGAGGTCTCCCATGGGCTGAACCATGCATTATGCTACTTATGAGAGACCATCACAATGGAACTACATGCCTGCCATTGCAGCCTGTGTAAGTTGGTCCATGCACCACTTACTAAAGATATAGTTTACTATATCTAAGGGTCACTGCACTTAAAACCTATAAGTCACCCTAATAGAAGGCCTTTTTAATCCTGAGGGCAGGGTTCTTGGTTCTAAGTACGAGGGTGCCCCTGTATGAGCAGGACACCCCTGCAGTCTACCCAGTCCATTCTCCCGGGTTGTCAGTGAAACAGTCATACCCCTCACACTGTAAACGGTGTGGGAGGTATGATTCCAAGCACCAAAATAGCCGTTCGTTAGGCTCTCAGTGTTCCCGTTGCCAACCTTCTAGTCCAGGACCGCACAAAATGCTTGCTGCCCACCAGAGACACATTTCTGTCCTCCTGCTGCTGAGCAAAGCTCCAGCAGGGGAAGGTAGAACAATAGGCATCCTGTCACAGGATTTAGTGTAACAGGGATGCGTGGGTGTGCTTGCCAGTGCCTGAACCTTCCCAACCCTTACCTTAGGGTACTTAAGTGCTTACCTGGGTGTAGGTCCCTAGATTCGTCGTGGGGTAAGAATCAGAACAGAAATCACTACACTTCTACCGTCTGAGCACTCTGGACTTTGCTGGAAATCCTTTGGGCCTGACTTCATCTCCCTTCCAGTCTGCTGCATTGTCTGTGCATGTGCATCATACAGGAACCCTCAAAGGCCTGTATCACATCAAGGACAACTAAAGTAATCTCCCTTGGAGTGAAGGAGTCACTCCCCTGCATTCAAAGGCACCACAAAAAAGATGACCGGTCTGCAAATCCTGAGCTTCTCAAGACTCTTTGGATTCTGCAACACACGTGGTGTTCCTATGGCCTACTCTACCCTTTACCAAGATTGAGGCCAGTAGTCCTTGTGGGGGTTTCCATAACCAAGTCGCTGGGTACTGCATCCCATTTGCATTTGCAAAGGCTTGTTGACATATTTTAAAGAATATCTTTGGGTTCTGAGTAGCCCCAACCTCAAGCACTTACAGTGATCAGAATCTTTGGTCACCCTGCATCGTGTGCATCGTGGCCTGCATTTTTTGGTGAGCTGCTAGAGGTCCTCTTGTGACTCCTGTGCCTTTGGCCTGTGGGTCCATTTGAGGGTCACCTTTGTTTTCCTTGGGCTCCTCTGATTGCTTGGGAATGCCCTGACTCCCCTGCTTGTGGTGTGTCTTCTGGACCTTGCTGGTCCCAACTGTGCACCTTCTTGAGTTCCTGCTTGGGTTGCATTTGCCAAGGCTTGTTGGTGCTCATGCCGGACCCCGATCCTTCAGCACTTGACATCCTTCATGGGATAGCTTGTGTGCATGTCCTGGTCATCCTCGCAGCTGCAGAGTCAAGTTCATTCATCCTTCCTGAAGCACCCAACATCAGAGGGCATCCCACTTCTAAGTCTCCTTGTCACACCCGAGTGAAATAGTTCTGTCCCCTCTGCTTTCAGGTGCTTGTAATATGGGCTGGCTGACGACGTGACAGCCGAGGAATCCAAGATGGCGCACGCCGATCCAACAGCAATCGGTCTAGTTTCGCGGGGGAAAGAAGGAGAGAACATACGGGAGGAAGCGACGTTCAACAGTTGGCACAGGTGTGAGGAGTTAGGGGATTGCGAGGAGTCGAAGGACAAGCCAGAGGCGAGGAGGAGAGCAGGAGAACCGTAGAGCGGAGGGATGGTGGGAGCCCGAGGACCGACGGCGACTGATGGGAGGCCCGAGGAAAGAGGCGCAATGCTACAGATGGAGAATTCCTGAGGCCACAGGACACCGAGATACCCAACGGTACGGTCCGGGGGGACCGTAGCTCCAGGCAAGTGACGTGGAGGGAAGGGTGGAGGAGGGGGTTGGAGGGAAAGGGCTTCTGGAGGTTCTGGCACAAATAAGGGCACTTACCAGTGAATGATTGTTTAACCCTTTTTTTACAGAAACCCTGTACCTTTCCCACCCTGCAACCAGTCTCTTTTATCCCTCTCTACTTGCGGTGATATAGGAATGTTGGTGATGGGGAGCGCCCTATGGAGTATAGACAAACCAGATAGACAGTGACTGTAGTGTCCTTTTCTGTTTGCCTTTTGAAGACCGCCAGGCCTGGTCGCAGTGTGGAAGTAGTATAGCTTGAAGAGTAAAGCCGACATCTGAAAGACTATATCCCAGGACTGTGTATTTCCTCCCTTTTGTATGGTGGTACGCTCAAACTGTCAGGACTGTGTGAATAAATATTACTACAGTGGAGATATTTTCAGGTCGCCTGTGTTTCTACTTTGAAGACTGAGAGTTCAAAGTCCTTACAAAAAAAAAACATTCTATGAGCGAGAGGTAAAAACCATCACAGTGCTCCTCTTCTAGAATCCATGTTTGGTTTCTTCCAGACATTTTCTCCTCTTCCAGCAGCAGCAGTTTCCCTAAGTCCTCCATTGGGTTCGACATCAGTTCAAGACGCCAATTCACACCTATGCACCTGGCTTTTCTGGGATAGGTAACTTGGGTTCCAAGGTATCCACAGGTGGGGTGGCTCTCCAACTTTCTGTCGTCCACGGGCTTTCTTCAGGGTCCACTAGGAAGGTCCCTAATCTTTGAAATTCCGACTACGACTTTCACATAGACTTGTACAGAGCACTCCGTCGTGTTTCACATTGCACATGCTCTCCATAGGGTCCCTCTCTACTTACCTTGGGTGGTTCTCAGGGTCTTAAGCAATGCTAAGTCCTCTCGACATTGTCTTGACTCGAGTCATGGTTCTTTTACCACTTTCTTAGAATATGGTTTGGTCCCCAGCGGGGTTCCACTGTCTATTAGTGCTATTTATTGTGATTTCTTTGCTAAAGTATTGTGCGCTTTGTGTCTATCTTGGTGTAGGAGATCATGTAACGTGCAAGCGAGTATTATATAATAAATACATATTTTTATAGATACTTTGTGTGGTTCATTTAATCTATACCATAAGATTACAAAGTGCTTTACACTCCTTCAAGACTAAGATTGAAGGCTGCTCTCCACAGCTACCAGTTGGATAAAGTCATTGTTTTACTTTGTAGATGGAGAAGGGCTGGCCCCACACTTACGACCCATGCTGAGACTGTGATCCACAGTTGTCTGACACTGGTCTGAGGTCTGCAGATGGTATGCGCTGGGCATACACTTTGGACTCAGAAGGCTGTCTGTCATGGGGCGAGTGCACCCCTATGGACTCGCTGACCCTTTAGGTCCCAACATGTGCCCAACAGAAGAGGGAGAAGGAGGTCGGCTTGTGCATTCCAGAGGTCTGGTCAAGGCTGCTGCCAGAAAAAAAAAGGGAGGCGAGGTGGGGGTCATTCAGTTGCTCCTCTAAGCCATCAGGTAAGTGCAGTGGGCATTCCACTCCCCTCATCTGTGAGAGCTCTGAAGCCGTTGGGCATATGGCCAATTCAGGGTGACTTGCCTTCCCCACAGCCACTGGGTGACAAGGGAGGGCATGAGCAGTCTTGGCCCCCACAGGGAGTAATGCAGACAATTAGGATGTTTTACAGTTGTGGACAGTCTCTGGTGTTACCTTGCCTCCACACAGAAGTGCCTGTGCAAGTGAGCTGGAGAGGGTAACGGGGGCCCACATCCACATGTCCAACTTGGCAGCAGCTCTAGTCAGGGTGTGTGCAATTAACACCATGTGCTGTGTGTCCCGTGTGTCCCCGGGGGCCATCCTTCGATATTGAAGCAGCCAGGCAGAGTCGCTGGAGGCATCCCAAGGTGTCAAGGCCAAGGAATGCGGGAGGGCTTCCTTCCCAGCGCCAATCCTGGAAGGGCATAACTCACAATCACACCATAAGCAGGATGGCCATAATACCAGGCGCTCTGTGTTGTGGGCCAAGAAATGTATTCAGGCCGGGGCAGTGCTGGCAAGTGTCTCCCTCTGTGTCACCAAGAACTGCCCCACTGACGACCAACCACAGTGCTGGCCAGGGGTGCAGTAGAAATCCTCCCAGCTCCTTTTCTGGCAAAAGTCTGCCATCTAATTGCGGTGCTTTCACCATCACAGCAGGGGGGGAACATCAACACATCACGGTCTGTAGTAAGGCCTGCAATTCTCCCCTTACCTCTCAGTCATTGTGGATTACAGTGAGCAATGTTGGAGCACAGCTGCCAGTGTCAGTGGGGCTCCGCTGCACAACTAGTGCAGGTCGACTGGCAGGCAGGCATACAGCATGCAGAGGGCTTCAATTCAGATATCTGGGTTGATAGACTATCTCTTCTGCTGCAACTTTCAGCTGCCTGCACCTCTCCTACTCTGCCTCCCCCTATAGCGAATGGCGTGACCGAGGGGGGATCAGATCACGGCTATAAATGTTGGATGACGGGTTCCCCAGTGGAGTGGGTCGATTTTGTGTCCGCCATCTTGTGTGGGCTCAAGGCATAGATACATCATAGTGGGCACATTAATGGATTTATTTGTAGTCTTAGTTATAGTGAGTATAGGGTTATATTCAGCTACAGATAGCTTAGTTGAACTTAAATCTACCATTGCCCCTTCCACGCCAGATTCTTCTGATAGTAACATGCAGTTGTGGAGGGTTAAGAAGTTACACATAGATGTATAAAGAGGAGATTTTACGTCAAATATTTATTGTACACTGCTTTATTAGTACATGCATACAATGAATGCTAGAAGTTGTTATTTTTGCACTCAGTTACCCGCTTCCGCTGCAGAGGGAATTGCATACCATCATCTCCCTCTGACATATAGTATTTCTTTTAGTGTTCGATTAAGTATATTTTATGGAGGATACAGTTTTCAAAATTATTTTTCAAATTATATTGTAGTTTTTCCACAAGTCCGCTTATCAAACATTTAAATAAGAATCCTTATTTTAAAGGTGCAGTATTTGCAGGCAGTTATTTTGCATCTCTGAAGCCATGCACACAGACATAATTGGACTTGAATAATATCACATGGTAGATGGAGAGAATTAAAGGCTAAAAGTGAAACTGATATGGATCTTAAAAATCCACATTGGGGTAGTGAAGAATTTGAACAACAGGAAAAAGGAAATGTATTAGCTTTAGTTTTAGATTGGAAGCACAAAGGGAAGTTATGGATACATTGTTGAATCCTGCTTTCCCTCTTCATTGTCTTTTTTCAGTGTATTGTTCTCTGCTGCTCAGCCAGCCTCTGTGATGTGATGTATTGTTCTATCTGTGCATGTTTAAGCATACTTGTCAGTTATCTTGGAGGCTGAGCAGCAGAGTGGCTGCTCCCGGTGAAGCTTTTACTGGATTCCACTAACTTGATTATCTGCTGTGTCTATTTACCCTATGACTTCATATCTTCAATAAATCTACATCTGTAACACAGCAACCAAAGAGTCATCTTTATATTATAGGATGTTACATTGGCGACGATTGGAGAAACGGAACTGCACGTGAAAAGGAACTACCTAAGAAACTAAGAGGAACTGAATTGCCAATGCTTTCAATGCCCCACTGGTGTATATAACATCAGACAGCCTACTGAAGTAAGTGGAGCTTGGTATGTTGTCTGGGACATGTCAAAAGTCTGCCTTCACATCGGATGTAAGATCGTTATTCTGTTTGGAAGTTGCTGCATTAGATTTGTGGAACTGGATACTGGTGGGAATTTGGCTAACTTAGGGTAGCCTGTCTATTACCATAAAAAGACCTCCTGCTAATGAAGTTGGCATGTCAGCCTACAGATTTGAGAATGGACGTTTAAACTATTATGTTTGAAAGCAGACAGCCTACAGTAGTAAATTGAATTGAAAAAAGTATATTTAAAGCCAACCAGAAATGTTAACATACAAATGGCACTACAAGTTATGAAGGAACTTGTTCTGTGAATTATTTTTGCGAATTTTGCACTTTGGCACAACTAACTGCAAGTCTCTTGTTCATCTACCTTCATATTTTGGCCATGGATAATGTCTTATTACTTACCGGTAATCTTCATAACCCCGATTAGGGTCCTCCCCGTCCCAGTCCTTACTACGTGAGGCAGTCCTGCCTCCACCCAGCCAATCACAACGCCAGTATTTTCATACTACATAAGCCCCGCTCACCTACCGCCATGCCTGTTATCAACAAGACTCCGACACAAACGCAGCGGGAGGGAGGGAGGGAAGAGGACTGGGACGGGGAGGACCCTAACCGGGGTAATGAAGATTACCGGTAAGTAATAAGACATTACCCCCTCATGGGTCCTCCCCGTCCTTACTACGTGAGGAACTCACAAGCAGAGAACAAATAAAGAAAATACGCAGGACACCAGGGATTCATGCAGAGTACAAAACGTTAATCAATAAAAGATCAATGAACAACAGCGTTCAAGACACCAACAGAAAAACTGTCTGCAGAGGCATGTAAAACATCAAGCCGATAATGTAGCACAAATGTGTGATGAGACTGCCAGGTGGCCACCCTACAAATCTCCTGGATAGAGACCCTTGCCGCCTCAGTCCAGGAAGCAGACACAGAACGCGTCGACCGACCCTGTACATGAGACGGAGGAGGCAGATCCAAAGACTTGTAAGATTGACAGACCGCCAAACTGACCCACCAACTGATCATGGAAGTGGAAATCTTCTTCCCTTTAGCCAAACCCCCACAGGAGACAAATAGGGCAGGAGAACTCCGGAACCCCAGGGAACATTGGATGTAAATTCGGAGAGCCCTTCGTACATCCAAAGAAGGGGGCACAATGGAATCCCCCTCAGCAGGCAAATCAGGAAGAATCACCTCCTGCTGCAAATGAAAACTAGAAGAAACCTATGGCAGGAAAGCCGGATCAAGCCGCAAAACGACCCGATCCGGGAGCAACTGCAAATAGGGAAACGAAATGAGCAAGGCACCCAACTCGGTAGGGAGGACATGGCAGTGTCTTCCTGACCCGCTTTGAGCCCAGTGGTTAAATTGTTGGTGCGTTATCCTAACCATTGATACTTTTGAACAAAGTGAATGTCCTGAATGAAATTTTAATCATTTTAAAATTGAAGTGCTTTTAAAAATTTCACCGCATTTTTAACTGTGTGCAAATTGTTAATGCTAGTGTAAAATCCATATATTCAGACATCGTTCTTTGAGGTGTCATTGGGGTTTTTACTTACTAGAAGAAGCCCGTGCTCGTCTTTTCAGCCTGCCCGCCCCGTTCCGACTCGGAGGGCAGGACAGGCAGAACCAGGGACCTCTCACCACACGAGCGGTTAGCGCTCTAGCTCTTTTGCTGGCAGGGCTATTTAGCCCTCCCATCGTATCGAGCGCGCAGCGGTCGCGAGCAGGAGAGCGCCTAAGGACGCGCCAAAGACAAACCTAAGAGAAGCCCGTCTGCGCCCGTCCGCAACCAGACGTGGCCAGGGGCCATGGCTCTAACTCTTTCATAGGGAGGCTGCGGATCCACGGAAAGGGTGAGTTATTCCTCCAAAGCTCTACTTGTACTAGGGGGTCCTACACAGACTGGTTGTGGGACAGAAGAGAGAACACCCCCAGAGGTGCCGTTCTCATGTAGATGTTGTCGTTTTCAGGCACAAGGCGATCGTAATCCTTGTAATTCAGAACCCCCCCAAAATACGACTGTAGAAGCCACTGTCGATACGAAATTGGGATGGAGGAATTTACTGTGCAATATACGATCACTGCCTAAACACCACATTGAGGCCTGGGATCTCATTTCTACTCACCAACCCGATCTCTGTTTCCTCACTGAGACCTGGCTTAAACCCCATTCGGTCCCTGTTATTACCCTTGGGATTCCAGAAGGATATAAGATAGTCAGGCTTATCGGCCCATTAAAGGAGGAGGTGGCATAGCTATAGTTCATAAATGCAGCATAGCCATTTCCATTTTAGATCAGTGCTGTAACTCTGATTTAGAAATGATGATCTTTAAAATTGGTACCTCAGCCAAGAATAGCTGGAAGGGGGCGTTAGTATATGGTCCTCCGGGCCCTAGTATAAAAGTTTCCAGCTTTCTGGTGGAAGCATTGGCTCCGTATGTCAATATGGATAAAGACTTCTTACTGCTCGGAGACTTCAATATCCATAGCGAGCTTAAGGACAACATGGAGGCTCAGTCCTTCCTGAATGATCTCTCTCTACTAGGTCTAAAACAGTGTAATGTTGGCCCCACCCATCAGGCATACCTTAGACCTGATTCTTTATAACTCTCCTGCTATTAGGTGTCACTCGCCAAAACAGGTCAATTGGACAGATCATTTTATTTTAGAATTCTCCATGCCTAACATGGATGTACCCCCTAGTCATTCTCTGCAGCTCCCAGTAAAGCGGAGACAATGGCATAAACTATCCCAGGAAGCTTTTAAGGAGATATATGTTGCGCCAAATTTTCTGCCTATTGAAAATATCGAAACAGTTCTATCTAAATATGAACAGGCTATAAATACAGCTATAGAACTTATTGCCCTGCTCAAACTTGTTAAAAATCGGCCAGCCCAAAAACAGGAAGTCTGGTTTTCTGAAGATTTGTGGGTTCTTAAATGAACCGTCAGGAAACTTGAGAAAGCCTGGAGAACGTCATATCTGGAGGCGGATAAATGCAGTCACCAGTCGGCATTGAGTGGTTACCATAAAGCCATTAGAGTTGCCCGTAAGAATCACATTACGCTGCAACTTGAGGCGGCAGGCAAGGCTCCTAAAGCATTATATCAGACTCTAAACACCTTCTTAAAACCTGTGGCTTGTGAAAGTACGGATATGCCATCGCAACAATTGTGCGACGACATCTCAAGTTTCTTCACTGAAAAGATTGATAACATCTACGGAAAAATCAAGGTGTCCAATCCACCCACAGGCTTATCCACAGTTCATATGCAGGCGAGAGCAGGAGCTAATCTGCATACATTCCCCAAATTCCCTAATATCACCTTGATGGAAATGGAGGGTCTGATTGACCATATCAAAAGCGGGTGTCCGTCAGGCCAGATTCCTGCAAGACTCATGGGGGTGGTGGGCAGAGCGCTTGGTCCTGAGGTCCAGAGCCTTGTCAACCTCTCGCTTGGCACGGGCTGTGTCCCACGGGAGTGGAAAAAGGCTTTGGTAAGACCTATCCAGAAAAACACCTCCGTCCCGTGGACGGATCTGGTAAATCTTAGACCGATCTCCCTGTTACCATTCATGGGCAAACTCATCGAGAAGCATGTAAATAAACATCTTTCAAACTTCTTAGAACAATCTGGAATTTTGGATTCCTCTCAGTCTGGTTTCAGGCCAAAATATAGTACAGAATCGGCCCTGCTGTCGGTAACAGATGATCTCCGTATGTACCAGGACAGGGGCACCTCAGTAGTCCTGGTGCTGCTGGACCTATCGGCAGCGTTTGATACGATATCACACAACATCTTGATCAAACGACTGGCTGAGAGTAGACTGGAGGATATGGCACTGGCCTCGGTAAAGAGCTTTCTTTTGGAACGCACGCAATGTGTTAGCATGGGTGTGTTGCGGTCAGCTGAGGTTAAGATCACCAAGGGGGTGCCACAGGGCTCATGTTTGAGCCCGACTCTCTTTAACATCTATGTGGCCCCCCTGGCAAAAATTATGAGAGCCTTTGGTTTCAGTCTAGTGCCATATGCTGATGACACCCAGCTGCTCTTCCCATTCAAATCTCTGACCTCGGAGGTTGAACGATCTTTCTCCGAGGGGATGAAGGGGGTCTCCCAGTGGATGTCTTCTAACTTTCTTCAGTGTAATGTTAGTAAGACAGAAATTATGATTTTCGGTGAGGCTAAGATTCTATGGGCACCTGATTGGTGGCCACTAGAAATGGGGCATGTTCCTGAACCAAAGCAAGTGGTCAGGACCTTGGGGTCCGCCTTGAACAGGACCTATCCTTAAAACAACATGGAAATAACACAGTGGGGTCCTGTTTCCACATGATAGGGCTCCTTCGGAAGGTATTTCCGCTTCTCCCTGACTCCACTAGAAAGACTTTGGTGCAGGCTCTAGTGCTCAGTCGGCATGATTACTGTAACTGACTACTAGCATCTGCAAATGAAGAGGCATTGGACAGACTTCAAGTGGTGCAGAATACCACGGCCAGACTGGTCCTTAATGCTCCACCCAGATCCCCTTCTAAACCTCTGCTGGAAAAACTCCACTGGCTGTCTGTCCGCCAGAGAGTTAAGTTTAAGACATGCTGTATAGTACATAAAGGACTATATGGATTAGGACCCTCCTACTTGGCAAAGAAATTTGTTCCGTATGTCCCCGCGCGCTCTCTTAGGTCAAGTAATCAGATGCTCTTGAGGGTGCCCAGGATCAGAAGGGCTAGGCAGGGAGGTAAAGCACTGTCAGTGGTCAGCCCGACACAATGGAACAAACTTCCTCTTCAGCTGAGACAATGTCAGGATCTTTTTAACTTTAGGAAAAAATTGAAAACTCTCATGTTTCAGGCCTAACCGGTTTGCCTAGATTTATTCAAACCTGAATCGCTGTATAGGACTAACTACCCCCTTTGCCACTGGTGTTTTTGGAGCGCAGAGATACTCCTCTGGGACTCGATTCAAGCGCGTTATAAACCCGCAAATAAATAAATAAATAAATAAACTCACCCCACCTCCATCAAAGGCTCAAAAGGGGGCAACTGCAGACCACGCAAAACAGTAGGCAAATCCCAAGAAGGAATGAGAACAGGAGAAACTGGCTGACAAAGCCGAAGGTTCCGAAGAAGCTGACTAACCAAAGGGGCAACACCCTCCAAGGAGGCCCCAGGACCCCGACAAGCACGAACCGCTGCCCACTGAGCAGACAACGTGGAAGGGGAAAGGCCTTTCAAAAAAACATCTCGGAGAAACTCCAACACAGAAGTAGGAACCCCCAGTACAGGATCCTCCCCATGAGAAGAACACCAAGGAACCAAAGAACCCCAATGACGACCATAGCACTTAAGGGTCGAAGGGCGGCGAGACAACTGGATGTCACGAGCCACCACAGATGAACAACCCAAAGACTCCAACGTCAACCGCTCAAGAGCCAAGCCGTCAGCTGCAAACGACAAAGACAGGGCAGAGACAGGAGCGGAAACTGAAGAGGAGACGGACACAAAGGAAGCCGGACAAACCGACCCTCCGCCAGCCGCAACAGGAGAGGAAACCAAATGCGGCGAGGCCAGAAAGGAGCAATCAACAGGACCGAAACTTTCTCCTCCCGAATCTTCTGCCACACCCTCGGGAGGAGGAGAATGGGATGGAATGCATACAGAAGGCCCGAACGCCAGGGAATCGAAAGAGCACCCACCACCCAAGCCTGAGGACGCAGCACTTCCGATCAAAACCGGGGTAGGAGAGAGTTGTGAGGGGATGCAAAAAGATCGATACAAGGAGTCCTGAACCGAAGGCAATGGGACAGGAACAGAGGAAGTGAGAGATGGGACAGAACAGAAGATTGAAGGTCGCGGCTCAAAGCGTCCACATGAAAATTTTACCGTCCCGGAATGTACATCGCCTTCAAGGCCAACAGATGAGATTCCGCCCAAGCACAAATCATGGAGGCCAACATGTTCAGAGATGCGCACCTGGTCCCCCCCTGACGGTTCAAGTAACAACAAGCCACCTGGTTGTCGGTACGAACCAACAGATTCGCCCCGAGGAGAGGAACCTGAGAGAACTGCACCGCCTCCCAGATAGCCGCCAACTCCCGCCAGTTCGAGGAACGGGCGCTGTCCCCCTGAGACCACCGACCCTTGGCTTCCAAGGACCCAGAGACTGGCATCCATCATCAACAAAAGGGGAGGAGGAAGAAAAAACTGCACCCCCTTCTCCAGATTGGGAGTGCAAAGCCACCTGTCCAAGTCCTGAATCAGGAGAGAGAGAGGAACCAGATTCTCGTAATCTGCCGGGGAGGGGTCCCACTGAGCCAAGAGATGAGTCACTAAGGGCTTGAGATGGAGGCTAGCCCAAGGAACCACAGCAGTGGTAGAAAGCCATCAACCCCTGGACCCGCAACCAAACACAAGCTTGGGCAGAGGGACGACACAACAGATCCCGCAACAGAGTCTGTAGGGAAAGGATCCGAACAGGAGGGAGAAACACCGCCCCCAGAGAGGTGTCGAACAGGCCCCCGATGAACTGAAGTCTCTGAACAGGATCCAGATGAGACTTGGCTAAATTCACCTTGAAACCCAGGTCCTGGAACAGGGACAACATTGCCTCCACTTCCAAAAGAGCCTGAGGGAAAGAGGAAGCAGAGACCAAACAATCATCAATATACGGAAACACAGAGAAACCCTGATGTTGCAAAACCCCCACAGCAGGAGCCAATACCATGGTAAAAGTCCTGGGACCAGTGGAGATTCCGAAAGGCAAAACCCGAAAGTGGAAATGCATCCCCTGGACCACAACCTTCAGGAACCGCTGACTGGCCGGATGGACCGGAATGTGAAAATAGGCGTCCTCTAAGTCCCGGGAAGCCAAAAAATCTCTCTCCTGGATGAGGGGAATGACGGACTGCAATGTGACCATCTGAAAATGATCCAACTGCACCAATTTGTTCAGGGAAGGGAGATTCAATATGGGGAGGAAGAAACCATCGGGCTTTGGAACTAGAAACAGATGGGAATAGAACCCCAGGCCCACTTCCTCCACTGGTACCGGCACCACTGCCCCTTTCCGGAACAACATGGCGACGCCGGACAACATGGCAGACCGCAGCACGGGGTCTCTTGACAACGGGGTAACCAGAAAACAATACAGTGGGGGAGGGCCCTGAAAGGGAATCTGGCAACCCCACCTGATGACATTCAAGACCCATTGACCGGAGATCAGAGCTGACCAACGGTCCAGAAACAAACGGAGACGAGCCCCCACAGCGACATCGTCACTTTTGTTCAGCACCAGAGGGAGGCTGCTGCTGCTGTTGCTGCTGAGGCCGGGATTTATAATGGAACACGGCCCCCCGAGCACAGGCCCGACCATGAAAGGGCTGAGAGGACAAAACCCCTTGAAACCCCTGCTTCTGGAAAAAATACCTTTTATTAGGAGCAGGCTGAAAAGGCTTCAACAACTTCTTCTCCTCCGCAGAGCGCTGCACCATCGTAATCAAGGCATCCCCAAAGAGACGGGGACCCTCAAAAGGCAGTTTATGGACCAAAGTCTTCTGAGAGCTTCAAGATGCCATGGCTTTGTCCACAGAGACCTCCTCCCAGCCACCGCCGCCCTAGCAGCAGAGGAGAAAGCCCACAAGGAATCAAAAGTGACATCCGACAGGAATTGCGCCAAAACCTCAATTTGAGCCAACACAGGAGTAGGGTCCCCATGATCCTGAAGACAGTCAAACAGCTTCTCGAAATCCTTGAGCAGGACCTGTGACGCATAGGCCGCATAAGTGCTAGCACGCACCCCAAAGTGAGAAGCGGCGTAAGAAGGTTTGAGAACAGATTCCACCTTACGCTCCACCAGATCAGACAGGGAAGCCTCCTCCAAAGATATAGAGGAAGAGGAGGAAGCCATGGATGACAAAAAAGAATTAACCTTCGGAATCGCAGGAAACTGGGAATCCAAGTCCGCCAGGCGATACAGCTTTCCCAGGAATCGCGGAATACCCTGCTTATCAGCCTCAAGCCACTCTTTCGTGAGGATATTGTTATATCCTACATATTTATATAACATGTATTCCAGCCCTGCTGCCTCTAGCTGCTCAGCCAGAGTGTGTCTTGGTATTTGAATGTTGGTGTGCCTGTGATTCGTGGAATGCCTGGGTGACTGAATGGGGTGAATGTGGCAGTTGGAGATGGGCTGAGCAGCTAGGGAGGCTGCTCCTGGTGGGGCTTGTACAACACTAGGCTGGCTGGAGTCATCTAAGATGTAACCTGAACTGAAGACTGAATAAACTAGTCTTGAATATTCAACCTGGCTCCTGGTGTCTTTCCACTAAGGATACAACATTATTTTGGCGACGAGGACAGTCTTGAACCCCAGTGACTCTTGGTACAGCAAAGCAACTAAGTAACTAAGAAACTAAGGAACAAGGAGAGTAACCAAGAGATCCTACAAGCAATTTCAAGAAAAAAAGAAGGTCTTTCCAGGCAAGCCAGCGTCAGCCCCACCAGTGTCCTTCCTATGGACAGCCCCAACAAGCAGTGTCACCACCAACTGACACTTCAGCCTGGGAATACATCTGCAACTGTGAGCTGGTGAAGTAGTGCAACTACAACCGATTTTGGGTGGTCCAGCCACAGCGGTGAACAGTGAGTTGGTTGAGTAGTTCAACTACAGCCTCATCTGGAGTTCCAGCCACTTGGTAATGTACTATATTGACTGTGAGTTGGATGCGTAGCTTCTCTACAACCAGATGTTGGTGTACCAGCCACATCACACTAATGTATGAAGAGTGCCTTTCTGTTAAGTGACGGTATAAAGGTCAAGGCACAATTTGAGATGTACAGTCCTAAAGGAGTTATTACTAACAGCGTGCAGTGACTACACAAGTAGTGTTTTTCTAGTATTTTACTGTCTTATGCTGCGTGAGAAAAAAATGCGAAAGGAACATTTAGCATGCTGTTCCTGCACAGATGGAAATTTTCCTTTATTGATTGAAAATTCGCAGCATGTTGATATTTGATCCACCATCAGTTCAGTGGTCTTTCACAGTTGAGGTATGTGCTTTGATGGAACTTTTTGAGACTTTAAATACAGTAGGACACTTCAGAAGTTTTTTTTCATCGCCCCACATTGTTTCACAGTCTAAACTCGGTCTCAAAGCGGAACCACTACGAAGCATTGCAGGAGATTTTTATGTATATTTGCGCTTTTATGGGCTTATGTGCACAGTTGTCGACAAGGAAAAAAAAGAGGAGGACTAGATCTACAGTGTAACGGAGTGTTATTATCCTTCTTAGTTTGAACAAAATACTGGGCCCAGCCGAAACTTCAGTTCTGATCGTTATTCAAACGTCTAAGTTTGATTTAAAGATGATGGCACGTGCCAACCTTGCTCGAGCGTATTCTTACCTGCACTCTGTCTTTTCCGGATTATCTGTGACGTTGCATCGTGGGCACTGTGCTCTGTCGTCACGGAATTTGTATGCACAGGCGTGCCTGGAGCAATCTGGCGGGACGTGTGCAACGTGCCGCCATCTTGTGGTTAGGGGATCACAGGATCTTTGTTGCTATCTGCTGAGTTGCCAACCATGTATGTCACACGCGTGGTTGGCCTACGTCGCAACGAACTCTGCGTTTCAACGTCGCATCGAACTCTGTGTTTCATTTGGTATACCTTGAGGATTTGTCATCGTGGGACATTCACATTGTGCCTCTCCGTTCCTAGTATGTTGGAGATCACAGGAAGTATGAGGGCTACGAGTGTCCTTTTGCAGCACAGCTTTGGGGATTGTAGATCCTCCGTCTCAAGTATGTCCAAGGAAACATTTAATTAAATTTCATTCCTGTTGCGCACATTTATGGAGCCTGTTAACTGTAAACGCATTGGGTAACGTTAGCTACGTCTGTTGCCAGGTCTATGAGTAAGGTTTTTACAATATAAATATGAGAGTATTTTTGTGTGAAATTGTTTCTTGTAGTTCAACTTATAGGTCCCACTGTTGAGCATTGCTCTGTGTCATTTGATTCTTTCTCGAGATTGTGTGATCTTGAGTAATGAACCAGAGCTGATTGGGATTTGTATTTGAGTGCATTTGACACCATTTCTTTGTGGCATTACATTTTTTACTTGCCTGCTTTTTTGTTTGTGCTGTTGTGTTTTCTCTACTGCAGGGAAAGTGTTTGGTCACAACTCGGGTGAGAGATCGCTCACCTGCGCGTTCCAGTGTGTCTATTGTAAGGTGTCCAATTGCTCTGGTATAAATATTTATTAGAGTGTAAGGTGTTTCTTGTACAGCCTTTTTCAGTAGTGTTGCCACAGGTTAAAGTTAGTCTAAGGATGGGCTTTCTTAGTTTAGTTATTAAAGGATGATATTCACATTTCCCTTACATGAGGGATAGTCGTAGGTACAGTTGTTCCTACATATGTGTGTGTTACTCCTACATGGGGTATGTAACCTCCACGAGGGGGTTTGGGTCAGTTCCCATTTTGGATGTTTTCTATAGGTTAGTGTGTTACACCTTCACGGGGTATGTAACCTCCACGAAGGGGTTGGGACATGGGTTAGTTCCCATCTGTTGTACCTAGGTTAACCCCTATCAGGGTTGGATGTGGGTTTATTCCCTGTAAGTTGCACGCAGTACATTAGTACTTACCTTTTTGGTTGGTGTTTTGGGTGATGACCCACTTGTTCTTGTTTCCCTACACATGGGATTGAGCTGTAGGTTATTTTACCTTTAGCACTATTCTTGGTATGCTTATAGGTCATAGTGCTTTACGTTACAGTGTATATGGAACATAATTCTATGTTTTGGTATATGTTAAAAAAAATACTTTTTTTAAGGGGATGGGGGATTTATCTTAAATTGTTTTTATCTTAACCATCCTTCCTTTACAGAATGTTTTTCTCTTTTGATGCTTAGTTGTCATTGCTGCATACTAGAGATTTGTGATTTTAGCTGTTATTGATTTTCTCCTCTTTTATGATTCCATCTTCTTTGATGCTTTTGCTGCATCTTTGAGATTTGTAATGTAATTGTATTGGACTCATTCCTCTAGTTTATTTTTTCTTTTTGTTTAAAGAAAAAAAAGTAATGTTATATCCTACATTTTTATATAACATGTAATCTAGCCCTGCTGCCTCTAGCTGCTCAGCCAGAGTGTGTCTTGGTATTAGAATGTTGGTGTGCCTGTGATGTGTAGAATGCCTGGGTGACTGAGTGGGGTGAATGTGGTAGTTGGAGATGGGCTGAGCAGCTAGGGAGGCTGCTCCTGGTGGGACTGGTACCACACTAGACTGGCTGGAGTCATCCTGAACTGAAGACTGAATAACCTAGTCTTGAATATTCATCTTGGCTCCTGGTGTCATTCCACTAAGGACACAACAGATATCATTCAGGACATCATGGAAGGGGAGGTCATCCACCACAAAGGTACTATACTGTGCATAAAACCCCTCCTCAGTCAGGGATTTAGGGTCAAACCCAAGCACCTCTCGAATATGGACCAGCCTGTCAGAAAAAATGTTGCCCTGGACGTTCTTTCCCTTAGGAGAATTGTCCATGTCTTCCTCATCATCCTTAGCCCGCTTAGCCGCAGGCTCCAGCAGCGCATACTGGACCACAGAATTAAATAAGTCCTGCAAATCAGTCCTAGAAATCTGAAAGACGTCGTCCTCCTGCAGATCCTGAACATTACGCTGCTTGGAAACAGCCTTAGCCGGTACAGGAGAAGAAGCCCCTTTACTCATGGTGAAAAAACCTAGAAGCAACCAAACAGGAAATCACCACAACAAAGGAAGTGCCCAGCAACCTCCAATAAATACTGCCCCCAATCAACCAATCATGCAAAGGTGAGGCAGGTAAATAAAATAAAAAGAGGGCAGCCCTGAAGTCTCCACCCACAGCCACAGGTCAAAAGAGAATGGCTGCGGGGGCCGGACGCTGCGATAGTGCAGCAGCTCCGGAACGACCCGAGGCCAGGACACCACCAAAAATCCCCGCCCCAGCCCAGCACATGAACGGGGAGTGTACCTGACCCCAGAACAGGAGCTCGGTCAACCAGAAAACCGGATCGGCGGTGCCGTGCATTCAAGAAATAAACAGCACTTAATGCAAAACACACAAGAAAAACTCACGGAACCGCCACCAAAGGAAACTGGATCCAGGGACCGGAACCGGGAGCACCAGCGTTCCGACTGCCGTCGGAGCAGAAAAAAACAAAAGGGATGGCGATAGATGGCTTATGTAGTATGGAAATACTGGTGTTCTGATTGGCTGAGGGGAGTCAGGACTGCCTCACGTAGTAAGGACTGGGACTGGGAGGACCCATGAGGGGGTAATTGGCAATGCATACAGCAATGCAACTCAGGAGACGAACCTGTAATTTGGGCAGCGTGTAAATTGTGCACCTGGGTGGGACTTTATCTGCTTTATGCGTTAACAACAACAATGTATTTGGGTGCATTGTTGGGCCCCGGGAAGTGTTTGGCTGAATGTGGCATCCACAGTGCTGCTGTAAACCATATTGTTGACTTTTGAAATTTTAAAGGACTTACCCGCGCGCCTTCAACAGCAGCAGCAGCATCAGCATCGGCTGTGATGTGTCAGCAGAGGTGAAGACTGCGCTGTGGGTGAGGATCCTGTTGTGACGTGGACACGTGGTTGCACCTCGGAGGGCTTGTGTGCTGTGGTTCTGAGGTCAGTAGCAAGCTTCGGTGGAGCATCTGCAAGCATCCAGTTTGTACTTTGTATTCATGATGCGTGTCCCTTACCATAATGGAGGCATTCTGACGTAGGAGTTCATCGCAAGCGCTGTGCATTCTAAGGATTCTCCCTTTGTTTTTTTTCCTGCTCACGGGCATGCTACGTGAGTGTCTCGCAACAACATTTGCGTGAGTTTGAAGGTCATTGCCCTGACAATGAGGAACATTTCGTTGTGTTGGCTATCCAAGCTAGAAGGTTCGTTGGTGAAGCCAGAGGGCAGCATTTCTTTTAAAAGGAATGAGTAACAAACTGAGGAATAAACATGTACTATTCTGGTGGTGGCACGAGTGTGAGGTCGCACACTGATTTTGGCTCCCTCCGAAGATTAGACTACGGTGACCACTTTTATTATTTTAACTTGTTATGTTTTGAGATTTTGTGATCTGCTCTTTTGCATATTGACTAAGTTATGCAGTTTGCTGTTTTTGCTACAATTTACAGTTCAGTACATGCTACATATGTGTGCGTGTGTGATTTATTTTTAGAATTTAGAACCACTTTTATGCTTAAGATTTTTGAGGCGTTCAATTATATTTATGATTCCTGTTAGTTATTTTGAGATGCTCCATTTTTTACTTGTCAGTTTACTTGTATTGAACTGAAACAAGTTCTATTTGCTTTGAGGTGTTCAATTCTTTTATGCTTGCTGGAGCCATTTATTTGCTCAACTTATGTTGTGGTGCTCAGTTTGGGTTATGCTTCTAGTGATGGGCCACAGAGGGCTCAGTGTTTGTGATGAGCCATAGGTGTGCTCTGATTGATTTCTTATTTCCATTGAGCCATTTATTTGCTCAACTTATGTGGAGGAGCTCAGTTTGGGTTATGCTTACTGGTGAGGAACCGTAGAGGTGCTCAGTTCTATTGGTGAGGAGCCGTGGAGGGGCTCAGTTTTATTGGTGAGGAGCCGTAGAGGTGCTCAGTTCTATTGTTGAGTAGCCGTAGAAATGCTCAGTTTTATTGGTGAGTATTTGTTATGAACCACTTAGGTGCTCTATTTTATTAGAGGTGTTCACATTTCATTTACTTTTTGCGGTACTGAACCATTACTGCTCAATATTTATTGAGGTGTTCAGTTTCTTTGAGCTAGTGGTGAATGAGTGGGTTTGTCATCTGGAGGACTTTAACCAAGCTCAGTCTTTCACTTAAAGCCTTTTGTGTTTACCTCTTCTCCCTACTATTGTGAAGAGAGCTGATATTGGTGTGCATTTGATGTTCTTTCTTTCCTGTGTTCCTTTGCTTTCTATTATGTCTTTTTCTTCATTTCAGTTAAGGGGAAAGGTGTTGTATTATGCTTTCCCTCTTCATTGACCTTTTTCAGTGTCTTGTTCTCTGCTGCTCAGCCATTCTCTGTGATGTCATGTATTGGTCTATCTTGGTATGTTTAAGTGTACTTTTCAGTTATCTTGGAGGCTGAGCAGCAGAGTGGCTGTTCCCGGTGGGGCTTTTACTGGATGCTGCTAAATTGATTATATGATGTGTCTATTAATCCTCTGACTTCATATCTACAAGAAATCTACATCTGTAACACAGCAATCAAAGAGTCATCTTTATTTAATTGGATGATACACACATGTTGATCAGAGTACATAAATCTGTTAATTCCAGGTGGAAGGAAATGTAAACACACTTTTGAAGTGAATAGGGATAATTCTCGTTTCTTGGAAGGATAGGATACTGTTATTCCTGGAGTTCCTATTATTCGTGGACAAAGGGCATATTTCAAATTGCCATATGGATGGCTTGGCACAAGTTATCTTGGCATAGTGTTCCCAAAAATGTATAACGTGGAGCATTTTAATAATTCTGTATGGGAAAAGGAATCCAGAACTAAATGAGGTGCTAGTGCAGCAGAAGTAGTAGGTGATATTTTTGGTGCCATATTCTCACCTGTAGGTGTGATTCTGAATGATCTGAAGATTAGAAATATGTCTAAAATAGTGAACAAATTGGCTACTAGTATCGCAAATTCCTTGTTACTTATAAATACAGAGAGGATCGCGATAAGGTCTATAGTTTTACAAAACCAACTTGCTTTTGAACTTTTGCTTGCAAAAGAGGGCAGAGTCCATTGGATGTTGAAAGTTCACAAATGTTGTCCTTATAAACCCAGATGGAAGTAAAGATCTGTAGAAATACTTTTAGAATAAATCTGGGTTGATGAAGGATTTGAAGGAGTTGGAGGTGATAGGTGCTTGGAAATCCATTGGAAATGGGTTTGCTTTGATAGGTCGATGGTTTGTAAGCTTGGGAAGTGCTATTATGAGTGTTATTTTGAAACCTCTTTTGATAATCTTCTTTTGTGCAATATTACTATATTTGACCTTTAAGGGATATCAGCAGGCACAAGTTAGATTGAGGGGGAAGGGAGTGAAGAGAATAAGAGCATATGTGGAGTTAGAAGAAGGTTAGAGCAAATGTTATGCTGATATGAAGTGTCTAAAGTAGTCTAGAAGAAAGATGTTCAAGACCACTAGGTTTTGATTGGTCTCATCTGATAATGATCTGATTAAAATTAGTTTGATCGCCTTCAAAGGAGATTGGAGTAGCACAAATTTGGTCTCATCCTTTACATTTAGCTAGGCCACATATATATTGACATTTGGCCCTATGTACTTATGTGATGCAATAATACAAATGAGATATGGTGCATCAAATATATAGAGAGTGCATTCATTGTATGTTTTTGAAATATATGTGTGTGTGTGAATATTAACGTTTTGCTTTTTTAAACATCTGGTTTGCTGATATTAATCTTCTATAGGTTTATTTTGTAGAGTGGTGTGCTAAAATGCATTTAATGCAGTGTATTCGCCAAGGATTAGTGGGAATGAATCGTATGTGTGTTTAATGTTTCTTTCTAAATTGTGAGCAACTGTTATTTCTATTAATAATACACGTATTAGTTTTATTGTGTTTCATACAAGAGTACAGTATTGCTTGATTTTTCCTATTAAAAAGAATTCCTCTATTGGATTACTCGTGGGTTATAGGATTACATTTTCTTTAAAGATAACTGTTAAATTAGCCTGATTGTGGGGCCTAAGTTTACAGTTAGAACATTTATTGCTAACATGAAAGTTGTTTTTCTGCATGCTTTTGCCACTGCAGGTTGTAGTGAATGAGCCACTTTAGTGGTCTGATGATCTGTGATGACCCTCGATCACCACCATTGTGTACTGACTTTAGTGTGCTATGGTCTTGCATTAGAATAATCTTGCCAAAGAATAGAAGGTATGAGATGCTGAGATGCTGGTCTGGTGGTTTGGCGGTCTGGTGATACATCACAGTGCAGACGTGCAGTCGTGTTTGTGCAACAGAGAGTCTTGACCCAACCAGAGAGGGAAAGAGAGACAGACCCTTCTTCAGATAACAAGACGCCTAAGATCATGGTGAGGTGTACCATGTGTACTTATTGTATCTATGTCTTTTATTTTCAGGCTCTATGTATATGTATGTGTTGGTGATTGCTACAAATGTCTATTGTGATGTCTAGTTATTTCTTTATTTTGTCATCCTATTATCATGTAATAAAGAACCCTTGGATATAATGTGTTTGTATACCTTGTGAGGGAAGGTCGGGACCCTTTTTTACCAAGTACTTATAGAGGGATGGGCGATTCACCTCTAAGGGGTAATTGTTGATACGGGAGGGAAATCGGCTCCCATCAGGGATGTCTAAATTCTAATTATTCTATCCAATACATTGCTAGGAGGAGCATGCGCTATGTACCCTCTCAGTTGGGGAGGTGTTGTGATTTGCTGCGTTTTATATGTTGTCAGTGTTTATTCCTTTCTTGGGTAAGTATTGTGAAATGTGGTGTCTTTCTGGATCCTGAGAAAGGATGTGGTAAGTAATGGCCTGGTGACTGACAGAAGCACCAAAACATACAGAGAAGTAGGTCATTACACAGGTACAGACCACAAACATTCATTAGTTAGTAAAGAAAAGCACATTCTATTTCTGGGATAGTAAAGCGAGGAAGAACTGGCAAGGTCAAATATTTTTAAAGTAGAACAAAATGAGTTTTACCAGTTAGTACTGTCAGAGGAAGGAAGGAACTCAAGGACACTTCTGGAGTGAAGACTGTAATATGGGAGTAGTATTCAAGGTGCCATGTTAGTTTTTGGGAACTGGAACGTACTGTGATGTGTATGAGGTCATAGTTCTAGACTGTTTTTTGGTGCATTTTAATTGGTGAACCTACCTTGGGGATAGTTGGATTCACTTTAGAGTTGAAGAGACACAGACCTCTCTTGACATCTCTGATTGGTGGCTTCATGCTATACACATTACTTACCAATAGAACTTCTCTAGAGGTTCTGAGGCTGACACTTTGATTGCTTACTTGTTAAAATAGAGTTTCCCCTATACTCAGTAAAGTGTAGGGTTTAGAAGATGTGGCAAATCTTTTCCATGTATGAGGAGAAGGATCAAAAACATTCATCTAATCTAATTCGTTTCCTTATTTTATTAATTGCTGCCTCAGAAAATCGTATATACTCTCTGCTGTTGAGGGTCAATATAGTACAACGCTTTGGTCATTCTTTGATAATTCTGTATTTTTTTGCATGTTCTTGAAATTGATTTATATAAGTCTGGCTTTGAGTTAGCAATGAATCTGTTAACGTCAAGTTACTGACTCAAACTTTTATTGTGGGGTCTTAATGATCACACTGTATTTTAAGATTTAAATTGTAGTTAACCCCTCTTCCTCTCAGGCTACTACAAAGATCTATTGACCAGAGTTAAATTGTAAAAAATGTCCCAGATTGTTCTCACGAAGTACTACATTATTGTAAATGGACAAGTATATAAAACTGCTTGCTAAGATACTGCTGTGAGCTCCATAAGCATACATGATACAAATCTTGGTCTTTTGCAAACACAAGCTTAATGTATTTGAAGATTGTATTAAAAAGATTTGCTGCTAACAGATTTAGCTGTCTGTGACACCTCTGTTCCAAATACTCTTATAAATATATATAAGAATCAGTAAACAGAGAGTAGACTTTGGTTCAATTCACTGCAATCTCATTTACTGTCACCCTAGTTGAGGTGCTGGTGTATAATTTCTGAATCAAATAGATAAAAACTTCCCAGAACTTGAAAAAGCCTCAACACCTGAGACATATACGCATATTTAGCCATGTTAGAGGCCTTTGGGGCATCATTGAGGTCGGCAGTGGTATATTCTTAGTCCTCTTCTGGTTTTCACTAATCAAGATTAGCAGCTCATTGTGCATTATTATTGGTAAGAGTATGGAAATAAATGTGTACACATATTAAAATGGATATCAATGTGTAGTTCTTACAGCAGTAGATGCCCTCCTGGTATCTGAATCAGACTAATTACAGCTGCAAACCAACTGCTAGTTAGTGACCCTCCACCATAAAATACAGTGAGGAAGACTTGATTCCACCATCTCTGCCATCAGAGTTGTACGCAATTTAAGGGGATATCCATGCAGCCCTCCTACTGCTTTCTAATTAACTCTCTCAATATTTATTGTGTGATGCAGCCTCTGACTTTTAGTCCTAACATGAAATATTTGGCTGCTCTAAGAAAGATGACCTGCCGTCGCCTACTGTCCTCATCAGGATGAAGTCACCCCTAAAATGATGCCAATATTAATTAAAAAAGGTCTGTCTTACCCAGCATACAGTACCAGTTTTCGTTCCATTAATACATTAACAAGTGAATTATGGCTTAAAAAAAGCATATGATTGGGTGTATCTGACGCTAATAGTCCTGTAGGAGGTGTTAAGCAGTTATAATCTCAGACTTCTGAGATGACCTTTCACTTAGTTACAAGAGACTTTGAACAAAGGAAACCCTTCTGTTTTAGTTTGACACTTCCCTTTAGACATAAAGGTATGTTGGTGCTCAACCTTAATTTTGTCATAAAAATTATGTGGTACAGCAATGTTGTTAAAATGCTCTGATCACAGTAATATTATGGGACAAAACATCACAGGTAAGAATGTTGGGCCCGATTCACAGAATGAACTTAAGACTAAATCCTAAAAGTACTACTCTTTGGTATTCACAGAATGCACTTACTACTTTCGGGATTCACAGAGTGAACTTACTACTTTCACTATTCACAGAATAGATTTAAGACTACTAACTTTACGTCCGCACTCGGGCCGGAAATTCCGGCCTGGAGGTGGAGCTTCTGACCCGGAGGAGGAGTTTCCGGCTTGGGGGCGAGCTTCCGGCCTGGATGTGGAGCTTCCGGCCCAGAGGCGGAGTTTCCGGCCCGGAGGCGGAGATTGAGGCTTGGAGGCAGAGCTTCCGGCCCAGAGGTAGAGATTTCAGCCCTGGCTAAATACCCACCTCTCAGCCGGAAGCTCCGCCTCCAAGCCGGAAGCTCCGCCTCTGGGCCGTAAGCTCTGCCCCCAAACCGGAAGCTCTGCCTCCAGGCCGGAATTTCCGGCCCGAGTGCGGACGTAAAGTTAGTAGTCTTAAATCTATTCTGTGAATACCGAAAGTAGTAAGTTCATTCTGTGAATCCCGAAAGTAGTAAATTCTTCTTTTTGAATCCCGAAAGTAGTAAGTGCATTCTGTGAATACCAAATAGTAGTAAGTTTAGGATTTAGTCTTAAGTTCATTCTGTGAATCGGGCCCGTTGTTTTTGTTTACTTTATTTTAAATGTTAGAATATTTAACATTAGTTTATGTAACAGTGTTAAAATAATATCAGTTTGTGATTATTTTGTAATGTGTATTATTTATAGGTGTATAAGTTTCTATCTTTTTATTATTCTTTATTTAAATTTTTTTTATTAAAATTGATTTGTTTGGGATTTGCAAGGGAATCATATTTTTTGTTCGATTTATTGGCATGTTGCAAGGGAATATGGTGAGTATTGTTTTTAAAATGTATGTTTATAATATTTTACAATGTTTAATTAACCGCTTCCATGCTCATGACGGCCCCTGGCTGTCATGAGCCACGGTGGGCGTGTGTGCATGACAGCCGGGGGACATCTGAACCACGCCCAAGAATGGAATGTCAAGAACCGTGGTGGAATTCTCGCCGCAGTCAAGGTGTTAAGCAATCAAATGTTATTTGCCTAATGAGATGATCATTTATTTTAATTAATTAATTGATTTAATCATTTTATGTGTAATTTTGAGTGCACACCAAAGGTAGCAGACTTAAGTTCTTTAATTAATTAGGTTGTTTGTGATATTTGTTTGTATTTTATCACAAATGTTTAGAATTTTTTAAATACCATTTCAAATTTTTGGGGAGTTTTTATGTTAGTGCAGTCGAGTGGAAAGAAGAATAAATCTATGTTGACATTTTTTAAAATATGTTTTATTAAATATATTGTTTATTACATATGCAAATTCATACACCATTTTTAGAAAACATTTATCAGTATTTTGCCGTTTTGCAAAATTGGTATATATTTTTAATAATATTATCATTATTTAATTTAATTTTGTTTGTCTTTTAAAAAAATTATATTAATGATTTTTTAAATTTTTTAAGGGCTCTTTGGTTTGTAAAGAAATTGTATCGAAGTGTTTTTCAATATATTTTATTCATTTTCATTTTCACATTAGATGAAAATAGACAAAGTTATATGTCTTTATAAATGAACACTACATTGTGAAAAGCTCCACCCTTCACATTCATTTTCAGTTTTTGCATTTGTTGTTTGAGAATTAAATAAAATATTCCAGAATTTGTGTATTTGTTATATACTTATTTTTGTGTTATTTTGAGGTTCAAATCTTAATATTTGATAGGGTGGGGTCCCCAGCTTTCAGTAGTGATTCAGTAAAGGTTCACAAAAGACAAAAGATGAAAAACGGCTGCCCTAGTGTGATCAGGCGATTGATAGTCTGTTACATGTTTGCTATACCTGCATGCCTTCATCTGCCACATGGGTAAAAGCCTGCGATTGCTTTCCAGCAAGGAGCCTAGTAAAACTCAGGAGGCAGGAATACAAGCAGGCTATTGCAGAGGCTAAGCAGCAATGGGAAAACAATAGATGGGACAGCATATAAAGTGCCTTGGGTAATAGGATATGCAGGAATTCTGGGCAATAGAGAGAACTAGCAGCTATGGTTATGTTGCAGATGAGCCGAGTATTCCATCCGAGAGATGGATGGAACACTTTGGGGCGTTATGTTCGACAGAAGTAGGTTCCTCTATGAGCCTTGCAACCACCCAGAATAACCACAATGATTTCCCATTCAGCCTGGAAGACGCTCTCACATTGTCCACTTTTAAACCAGTAGTAGGCACAAAGATCACACTGTCGGAGGTGGAGGATGCGATAAGGAGACTCTCTGCAGGAAAAGCCCTTGGTATTGATAAAATCCCTGGGGATTTTTACAGGGACCAACCTGCGATCTGGACCCCGTATTTCTGTATGATGTTTAATGCCATACTTCAGGGCTCCCCCATACCCGAAACCAGGCTTGGGGCAGAAATAGTCCCAGTATTTAAAAAGGGCTCCCCATTAATCCTTGCAAATTACCGCCTGATCAGTTTGATCGACTTGAGTTGTCGTAATTTGACGATGGCCGAGTTAGCGCTTAGCTGTAGCTACACGTTTTCTGTTAAAGTTGGCTGTACTCGAAAAACGCCATTTTGTGTGTTACGGCGGCCATCTTAGATCATGAGCGGGCTCGTGGCCAGCACGGCCTTTAGTATGTTGTCCGTACCACTGACCACTTGAGTTTGCCCAGCAACAGGCTATTTTTAGTAACGGTCAAGCCTGTACATGCGCAGACCCCATTGACCAGTCACCCCTTAGGAATGTGCCGCAAACTGACCAATGGGTTTGAAACCCTCCAATGAGCTGGCAGTATTCCAAAACATGACCATATATGTACATAATGTTCTGTAACTTTGTGCCGCCTGTCCTTTTTATTACCTATAAAACCGTACAAAAGAGGGGGTCACACCGATGTTCGGTGTGATACTTCTTGCATTACCGAAGGGTGCTGTAGGAATGTACCACCACCCCATGGGGTTTTAATAAACTTGTTCTTTGCATTTTTCAGTTTCCGTGCCAACAGTTCTTTCGGTGTAAGTGGGTTATCTTCGGAGCATGTAGGCCTTGGGAACCCAATACCACAAATTGGCGACTCTGGTGGGACTCATCGGCGACTCGGATGCCCGAAGGAGAGGTCGTGACGAAGGTCTGGATACTCGCCATGGACGCGCGCTGCCACTGAGTGACCCGAGTCTTGGCACCCACGGTGTTTTTTCCTTTCCTTCCGATCTGACCTTCCAGGTGGCGCCGGTCTCCGACTGAGTCCTCGATTGTCCGTGTTGCTGGATAAAGCGCCGTTTGGCTGGTTCGATTACAAGACCTTGGCAGTTGGAAACTGGACCTTTGAGGCTTTGGGTAAGATTTGTGATCGGTAAGGTAGTCTGCGAACGCTTACTGAAGTTCTATGAGTTGTGATCGGTAAGGTAGTCCTCGGACGCTTGCCGAAGTCCTATGATCTATGATTTTGATTTGAGTTAGCTAACATTTGTGAATTTGTGAATTTGTGAATTTGTGATCTTTGAAAAAGTATATGTGTAGTGCACTTCACATAGGCAGGCATGTAGAGATGTTTCTCTAATTTTGTTTTTTCCCTTTGAGCGGCACATTTGTGTGAAGTACTGTAAGTGCCATTTTATGCGGTATCGCGCTTTCATGATACTTTTTGAACATGCCTGTTTTAAGCACACTCCGAGGAATGTGCTGTTTTGGAAATGGTACCACAATTAGGTTAGCGGAATCACAGCCGGCTCCCCCAGAAGGAACACCGAATTGAGAAATGTACATTAAATTTGGCCTTCCCCCTATAATGTACAGTAAATTATGGAATAAGTATACAAATTCGGATCCTGAATTGCAATGGCCACTACATGGGTCGTTCGATTTGCGAAAAGTACAGTTTGTGGAGCAATGTTTGTTTCAGCGAAGTTCTAGACAGAACATGTTTGATTGTGTGCGAATGTGGGAGAAAGCGGTGCGTGAGCGAATGAAACGTGAAGTTGCCTTGGCGGACAAAGAGCAGCGCAAGGCTGCTCGGGATAAGGCTTTACAGCTTGAGGAAAAAGAGGAGCAGGAAAAGAAAGAAAGGGAGGAACGGGAACGTAAATTGCAAACGACGGGTCAATTCCCTATTTGTCGACCGCTTTATCCTGTCCTTAATAATGAAATTGATGATTTTTCTTTACTAGATCGATCACCGCCTCCACTTGCAGAATCGGATGATGAAGGACAGGATAAGTCGGGAAAAAAGGGGGTATCTGGTCTCAGGTTTTCGGCGGAGAGATCCGCACATTTACGTAGTTGGGCTCGTAAAGTGAATACGAATTTTGTTTCTCAGTCTGAAATTATTACTGAAAGGGGTAATTGGACAGACCAGGAATTATTGTATTTTTTGGTTACTTTGGCGGAAGAAGTTGTTGTTGCATATCGTCAATTTTCAGATACGTTAGAACCTAAGGTTGTGTCAGTTCATCGTGAGAATTTGGATAAAGGTTTATTTGCCCTTGCAGATGTCGATGCCTTTTACAAGCAACTGATCCAGCTGCGAGATGAGACTACGAGATTGCGGGACGAGCGGAAAAAGATTAAGGAGTCCGGGCTGGAATCTGACGGGCAGTCTAAGGAGTGTTCTCTCCGGGGTTCAGATAAGAGTTCTGCAAAGCATGTTATGCCTATGCGTGAAGCTGCACCCTTGTATGTTCCACCAAAAGGGGAAGGTACAGATGACGATAAAATGTCAAAGGATGCGAAGGGGTATTTTATATATAACTGGGTGTATACGCCTTGGAATAGAGCGGATGTTATGGCATTGAAAAATTCTTTACCTGATCTTCGTAAAAACCCGGCAGCGTTCTATGAAGGGGTGGAAGGGGCTATTTCGTCTTGTGTGATGACTCTTGTCGATATAGATCTGTTTTTTGGGTTAATCCTTCCGCCCGACATGTGGAGACAAATTCAGAAAAATAATGATGAAACGATACTTGGGGTAACTTGGAAAGAGATAAATGCAGCTGATTTAGATAGGGAACCAGCATGTAAGCCATGTCAGTTGATCTTAGATCTTCCGGCAGCCATTTTGGTTAAATTAAAAACGCTTGTACCTTCTAAAAAAATAGATTGGACCATGTTAGCTTCGTGTAAACAAAAGCCAGATGAAACGGTTTCAGACTTTTTTACACGCTTTGAAGAGGCGTTTCATGATTACAGTGGTCAATCTTTAACAGATGATACAGGTCGGCATTTGTTTGTAGATAAGTACGTGGCTAATCTCCTGCCGGAGATTGCCAAACGATTGAAGTCGAGTGAAAATTCCTGGGCCACGGCGACCCCTGCGTCTTTGTTAACTATGGCTCAGTATTATGAGCGACAGGAGTTGGAGGCTAAAGAAAGTGTTGATAAGAAAGCGAAAGAATTGAAAACGAAGGTGATGTTGGCACAGGTTCGTGGAACACAGGGTAGAGGGAACGACAGGGGTAGACGAGGTGGAGGAAACTCGTCGTATGGTCGTCCGGATATTGCGGAGGATCAATGTGCTTATTGTAAGGAATTTGGTCATTGGGCTGAGGATTGTCCGGTACTATGGGAACAACGTAGCCAGCGTGGTCGAGGAGGTGGTAGGTCACGGGGTGGTTATACAGGGGCGAGAGGTGGCGGAGGTGATCGTGGAAGGGGTGAGCAAGGGGGCCGTGGCCAGGATGAACGAAATACTTTTGATAGACGGCACCAATATCAGATTTCAGAGGGTGAGAATGTGGACCACCAGGATTATGTGCATGCATAGGACTGCGTAGGATGGGGTGCGGAGCCAATTGAAGTGCCGGTAGATCAGGAAGGTCCATATGTAACAGCGGGCATTTTGGGTTCTACTGATCAATTCTTAGTCGACACCGGAGCTACTCGTAGCGCCTTGTCAAAGAAATTGGTTCCGAGGGCTCCCCTGTCTGGCGAAATGATAACATGTGTAGGGTTCGATGGCACACCCTCCCCTAGCCCTTTGTCTAAACCCCTTGCACTCTGTCTTGATACATTTTTTAGTTTTGGCCAATTTTTGTTATCTCCCTATACCCCAGATAATATTTTGGGCCTTGATTTGCTTAAATATTTTCGAGCGACGATACGGTGCGCTCCTGAAGGAGTGCGGGTTATCCTGAATGACAATTACCCTGATCCGATTAGGTTCTATACCATATCGGATATTCCCGCTTTGGCCTCTCTCCCGCACACGTTATGGGCGACCTCAGACACGGATGTGGGGGAGATGCGTATTCCACCTATTCATATTACTGTTAAGGAGGGGGCCTCTTTGCCACGGGTGCCACAGTATAAGATTTCGAAGGAAGGTGAAATTGCCCTGACTCACATTGTTCAAGACTTGATTGCTGCTGGGGTGGTGGAAGAGGTTTCTTATAATGTCTGTAACAGCCCTATTCTCCCGATTCTTAAAAGAGATACTGACGACAAAGTCTATCGCTTTATTATTGACTTGAGAGAGATCAACAAAATTGTCATTCCCCAATATCCGGTGGTGTCCGATATTACGACCTTGCTCACACTGGTACCACCAACGGCAACGACCTTTAGTGTAATTGATTTGAAAAACTCTTTCTTTTCCATCCCTGTCCATCCCGATAGCAGATATCTGTTTGGTTTCACGTTAAATAATAAATCGTATAGATTTTGTCGTGTTCCTCAAGGTTACACTGAGAGCCCGAGTATCTATAGCCAGGCTTTGAAAAGACAGCTTGATTCCTTTGAGTTGCAATCGGGGGTTGTTTTGATCCAATATGTGGACGACCTTCTGCTTGCTGCAGATTCTTATGCACAATGTGAGGAGAGTACGATTGCGCTGCTTTCCTTTTTGGCACAGAATAATCATAAGGTTTCTAAGAAAAAGCTACAATACTGTAGACCCAAGGTGACCTACCTCGGTCATCTTTTGTCTAAGGAGGGGCGTGCATTGACATCTGATCGAATTCAGGCGATTTTAGATACACCAGTCCCCCGCACACAGAGAGATGTACGCGCCTTCATAGGGTTGACGTCCTTTTGTAGGCAGTGGATCATGGGGTTTTCGCACATCATCAAGCCTTTGTTAGCGTTACTGTCCAAAACTACATCAATGCCCCTTGAATGGACAGATGAATGTCAAAATGCTTTTGATCAACTGAGACAAGCCCTTTGCTCTGCACCCGTATTAGGTACACCAGATTATACGAAGATTTTTACATTGTACGTGCATGAGAAAGATGGGTGCGCGTTATCAGTGTTAGTGCAGACACACGGGGACAAGCAGAGGCCATGTGCATACTTCTCTGCCATTCTTGATCCTGTAGCCCGAGGGTTACCTGGGTGTTTCCGAGCAGTCGCAGCAACAGCAGTAGCGATACGGCAGAGTGAGGGAATAGTGTTATCGCACAAACTGTTGGTGTTAGTTCCTCATGCAGTAGATGCCCTGCTAAACCAAACAAAGACCCAATATCTCACGAGTGCACGGTTAACAGGATACGAGCTTACCCTGCTGGCGCCACATATCACACTAAAAAGATGTGCTACTCTGAACCCTGCCACTTTATTGCCCTATCCGGTCGAGGAGGGTCAGGAAGAAAAACACCATGACTGTGTTTTCCTGACCGAGGAACAGACAAAGGGTCGTGTGACCTACAGGATATGCCACTTCCAGATGTGGATGGGGAACTGTGGGTTGATGGATCATGTCTGAGGCTGCCAGATGGCACAACTTCCGCAGCCTATGCAATAACGACACTTAAGACAGTGGTGGAAACAGCTAGAATACCACAGAAATCGGCTCAAGCAGCGGAGCTGATAGCCCTGACAAGAGCCTGCGAATTGAGTGCTGGCCTATGTGTGAACATATACACAGACAGCCGGTACGCCTTCGGAGTAGCACATGACTTCGGTCTACTCTGGAGAGAGCGTGGGTTTTTAACTTCTCATGGAGTACACATTATGCACGGAGAGTTGGTGCGTGATCTCCTCAACGCGTTGCTTTGTCCAAAGAAAGTAGCGATAATCAAATGTAGCGCCCATAAAAAGATCACTGATGAAGTAGGTCAGGGAAATGCCTTTGCGGACAGTATAGCGAGACAAACGGCTATGTCCCGAGCTGACTCCCCCATGTACGTGACCAAATCCCAAGCAGAGCGATGGAATGATGCTAGAGCAGAAATATTGGATATTCAGAAATCAGCTACCGAATCAGAACTTGCGGCATGGGCAACTGATGGGGTACTAGATGATGAAGGGTGTTGGAGAAGCAAGGACATGGAGAAATGGAAATTGCCTGCAGCTTACTTGCAAGCGATGGTCCAAATGACACATGGGTTAGCGCACTTGGGGGCTCTTGCAATTACTCGATTGTTAACACGAGTTTGGTAGCATCCCGAGATAGCTAATACAGCCAAGAGAGTAGTGCAGACCTGTCTGATATGTTTGCAGCACAATCCTGCTAAGGGGACCCATACTCCGAAAAGAGGGTTCGTTCCACCTTCTGCACCATTCGAGGTACTCCAAATGGATTATATCCAGCTTGAGCGCTGCAATAACCTGAAGTATGTCTTAGTGGTGGTATGTGCTTTTAGCAAATGGGTTGAGGCCTTCCCCACGAAAGATAATACAGCACTGACAACAGCTAAGGTGTTGCTCAAGGAGTACTTCCCTCGATTCGGAATTTGCAAATTTTTGTGGAGCGACAATGGGCCTCATTTTGTCGGGAAAATTGTGGAATACGTGCTGAAGGGGTTAGGGATCCAACAGAAGTTTCATGCTGTGTTCCACCCTCAGTCGGCAGGTCTTGTGGAGCGGTATAATGCTACGTTGAAACTAAAATTGGCTAAGATCGTGGCGTCCACGTCATTGAAATGGCCGGATGCCTTACCGCTGGCATTACTCTCTCTTAGATCAGTGCCCCACTCTCGAACAGGCCTCACACCATATGAAGTGGTGTTTGGAAGGCCTATGAATATCTGGGGGGTGCCCAAGCCGCGATTGATACATGATGTGCCTTGTATAATGATGAACGATTATTTGGCACGATTAACAAATGATTTGCTTTCTATTCATCAACAGGTTCGAGAAAGCGCTCCCTGACAACTCTACTGGAGAGGGCCATGATCTTCGCCCTGGTGATCATGTAATGATCAGGTCGTTTGAGAGGACGAATAGCTTGGAACCGAGGTGGCGTGGCCCCGAGCAGGTCCTCCTGGCTACTCGGACGGCTGTACGAGTGACCAACAGGAAGCGGTGGATACACTCAACCCACTGCCGTCGTGTCTCTCCTGACCTGGTAAATCCTGCTGTGTTGACCGACTATAAAGAGATTCTGGATAAGGAAAAGAGCCCAGCGGTGACATCGGCCGAAGCTGAGGGAGCCTTCCCGGACCACACTGTTTCTGGACGAGAGCACTACAATCTACGGCCACGATAAGAAGATTTTTGGGTTGTTTTTGAAACAGGTTGGTTACCGCTCCAGGTTTGTGAAACGGAAACCGGGAATCCCAAGGGGGGGGGATCAGTTCTGTCAAGTGTAGCGACACCCGTCTTGGCCCGGAGAAGAAAACAACGGCTACCTCGGAGCTCAGCACCGTATTTTTTTCTTTTTTAGGTATAATACACATATATGTACATTTGAGAACTTGTGAACTTTCTGAACTTTTGAACATCTAAGACTTTTTGAACTGCAATTGAACTATGGCGTCGTCTGCATCACGGGATAAACGAATACTTGGTGCCATCCTTTTTGTCCTAACGATTGTGGTAATAGCAGTAATAGCCTGGGTAGTTGAACTTGTGGTACCCGCACGTGAACATTTGCTGCCGACTACCCCGGCTCCATCTGAACATTTTCACTTCACCTTGCCTTACCATGAAGAACGGCACCGACAAACTTATCTGAACAATAGCTTCATTCAGATCTTGCATCATACGCATAATATGACAAATACTTCAAATTGTTGGGTGTGTGGGATGCTACCTGGGCACCAGAAGAAAGGGGGCACTCCACTCATTCCACTCCCGTTTTCACATAATGGATCCTGCAATGCCTGGTACACTCTGCTCTTCACTTTGAGATGGCCAACAAAAGGGGGGGGGTGCTTTTCCGTTTAAATAAAGTATGTTACCATGACCGAGATGGGTATCCGCGAGCTGAGGGTACTCGATTTGAATGGGAAGAATACCGGCCCGACAATATCTCTGCCCCACGTGTTTACAGCAATCAACGTAACATTAATGTCTCCAGCTCACATGTTATAAATGTCATTGCCACGAAAGCTGATTTGTGTATACGTAATAAAGGCACGATTTCGGTTGGGAAAAGCGAATGTAATACCACAATAACGTTTGACAGCCCGAATGGTATATCGTTTGTAGCATCACGAAATACGTATTTTATTTGTGGAACGAAAGGGTATCATCAACTCCCTTTGGGATGGTTAGGTACTTGCTATGTATCTTTTGTACTGCCTCCTGTATTCATTGCCCCACCAAAGTACCATAATGATTATATTTTGTACCATGATTTTATACTGAACCGTGTTAAACGTGCCGTTGTGTTAGATGACATTGACCAGACAGACACTGCTTTGCAACAGTATGTGGATTTTAATTTCGGACTGTTTTCCTTTGTTGGGGCTGCTCTGAATAGTCGAAAGATACGAAGACTGACTCGTGTAGTTGAGGCTGTAGCGAATGACACTGCTATCGCACTGGGGAACATTACTGAGGAACTGCAGATTTCTAGAATTGTTACGTTACAGAACAGGATGGTTTTAGACGTAGTTCTAGCCGATCGTGGGGGGGCATGTAGAATTATAGGAAGTAGCTGCTGTGTTTACGTACCTGACAACTCACCATCCGTTTATGATGCAATTTCGAAACTGCATAAGATAGCTGCAGAAATACATCCGGATAATGGTACTTGGACTCTTTCAGGGTGGTTCTGGTCAATGCTTACCACTTGGGGTTGGAAACTGCTAACGATTCTATGTATTCTTGTGGGGATACTGTTTTCTATATGTCTATGTATTCAATGTGGTCCAGCTTTGTGTTCTATGTGCTTATCGGCTTGTATACCATCAAGACGAGCTCTTGCTCATGAGAAAATGATGCTTCATAAAGAAGTAGCTCAGATAATGTTGATCGATATCGAAAATGAACATCCAGACTATGTTCACTATGAGGTAGCTTCAGCTGAACGCTAAAAGGGTCGTCTGTCGTAATTTGACGATGGCCGAGTTAGCGCTTAGCTGTAGCTACACGTTTTCTGTTAAAGTTGGCCGTACTCGAAAAACGCCATTTTGTGTGTTACGGCGGCCATCTTAGATCATGAGCGGCCTCGTGGCCAGCACGGCCTTTAGTCCGTTGTCCGTACCACTGACCACTTGAGTTTGCCCAGCAACAGGCTATTTTTAGTAACGGTCAAGCCTGTACATGCGCAGACCCCATTGACCAGTCACCCCTTAGGAATGTGCCGCAAACTGACCAATGGGTTTGAAACCCTCCAATGAGCTGGCAGTATTCCAAAACATGACCATATATGTACATAATGTTCTGTAACTTTGTGCCGCCTGTCCTTTTTATTACCTGTAAAACCGTATAAAAGAGGGGGTCACACCGATGTTCGGTGTGATACTTCTTGCATTACCGAAGGGTGCTGTAGGAATGTACCACCACCCCATGGGGTTTTAATAAACTTGTTCTTTGCATTTTTCAGTTTCCGTGCCAACAGTTCTTTCGGTGTAAGTGGGTTATCTTCGGAGCATGTAGGCCTTGGGAACCCAATACCACAGAGTCAAAAACTCTTTGAACTGATTATTCTCGATCGCCTCCAGACCTGGATGGAGGAATCTGAGATATTGAGCCCCTACCAAGGCCGGATTTAGGGAAAAAAATCCACCGTAGACCAACTCCTAAGACTGCAACTTCTATATTGGAAAACGGTGAAAGTAGAGGGTGGCAGACTCTACTTAATTTTTGTCGACCTCAAGATGGCATTCGATCTGGTACCCCGGGATATTCTGTGGGAAGTTCTGGTGGATATGGGGATCCCAATCTATCTTCTTAATATTCTTAAGCGAATCCATTTAAAGGACTTTGCACAGGTCAGAAGCGGTAAAAGGGGTACCCTAACACCTAGGTTCGTGGTCAATAGAGAAGTGCAACAGGGATGCGTCCTGGCGCCCACCCTCTTCTGTCTCTTTGTAAATGCCCTAATTGCTCATCTCAAAGGGGTCAAAGATATCGATGCGCTCAAGTTTCGAGATGAGCAGATAGTGTTACTTATGTTTGCCGATGACACCCTGCTACTGTCCAAATCCCCGATGGGAATACAGCATGCGCTAGATAGTTTTGCCAGCTTTTGCAAGAAAAGGGGGTTGGAGATTAACACCTAAAAGACAAAATATATGATCTGTAATCCACCAAAGATCACCCGTTCCAATCCTTCTCTAAATGGTATCATCTTGGATAGGGTTACTGTATTTGAATACCTGGGTATTACCCTTACAGACAACGTGGAGTGGGGCCCTCAGATAGCCAAGGCTAAACTTAGGCTGGTACAGACAACAGGAGGTGTTTTAAAACTGCATAGGGAATCCGCCTCCAAACCAGTTGCCTCCATTTTGGAAATGTATAAAGCTCAAGCCCAGGAAGACATTTTATACGGGGCAAACTGTGAGGTCACTGTTCAACTGAATATATGCTCAAGGCAGAAAACTGATTTTTGAGATCTTTACTGTCTCTCCCAGTCAGTACTCCCCTTATCCCTCTAAGACTAGACCTAGGTATCAGACCCATAGATGAAGAAATCGGTCTTCGCCCTTTATCATATTGGCGTAGACTATGGGTAACTCCAGAACTGAGGTATTTTAGAGAGGAAGTTAAACAACTTATGGGACTCCCTGAGACAGACAAAATCCAATGGTTTGCATACATAAGAAATGAGAGCAAGAGGTTAGGGTACCCGGATCTTTGGAGCAATCCTGAAGTAGTTTGTATGAAGGTGTCCCGTGCTGATTTGGTGAAAGTCCATTGTAACCATCAGCTGGAGAATATTGTTACTAATTCAATGCTGGGTTCCCTAACTCTAGATTTTCTGAGTAATAAAGATGAGTACAAACTTGAGCCATTTATGGATAAGATTGTCCCTAGTGAAGCAAGGAACCTCTATGTCCAATTTAGAATACGCACAATACCACTCACGGTTTTCTCGCACAAATGGTCTCACAATAAATTGCTAGAATGTCCAGCATGTGGTGCAAAGGAGGAGTATGTGCCCCATGTTCTCTTTTTCTGCATATCCTATAAGAAAATTAGGTAGCAATGGCTCATCCAATTGTGCAGAAACTTGGGTCTCAAGCAGTACCATCAGGCACTCCGAATTTTAAAATGTGAAACCTCCCTAACAGTTGTATTCTCTGTTTCTTGTTTTTTACACGCCATTTGGCGGAGGCGCTGGTCATTCATTAACAAAAATTACCACGCATAATGTTCTGTTTAGCCTAGTCCGTTGTGTGAAATCTGTGTTATGCCTGTATATTCTTTTTAGCTTGTACATATCTCTTTTACCTTTTGATCTCATTTTATCTTTCTTGCTTTTATGAAATGTAAATTGTGTACTTTTGTAACAAACGGAGATGCACATAGCTGTAATTATGTTTTTATTGATTGTATTCTGTATTTTGTATCTTTTAAGGTATTTGACCGAAATAAAGATTACTTGGATGAATGCTTTGCTCTGTGCATTGTATTTACTCACTGCATGTAGATGGCTCAAGACTAACATGTCCCTGATAGATACACTCCTTCTATACCTAACGTGTGGTGGATACTAGAGATGTGCACCTATTGCATTGTCATTTTTTAGAATATTTCAGTGTTGCTGTATCATGTGTCTGATGGAGCGAACTTGACCTGAAAATGTCATAATCAAACTAATTGTATTCGCTGTTCTAAAAGTATTTGAGTAGGGTTTTTAAAAAAAAGGTTTATATGAAAAGACCTTTCTTAGAGTATCTACCTTTCTTACTGCTGTTTGCAGCACTCTATCACTAAATTCCCTAATTGTGCATTGCAGTAAGAGTTCGCATTTTGCTGACTCAGAGGTCATATGTGTGTGAAGTTCCTCTTTAATGTAATGAATTCACCAGATGGTATGCTCCGTTTCATGCTGGGTAAATGACTAATCCTACCATGCAGTGTGCTGCTCACCTCTGTGTTCTTTCTGTGTAGTGATGTGTATAAAAATCCACAAGCTTCACTTCTAATTGCAGGTTCATAAATTGTATTGAGGTACTGTACTAATTGATAGAAAAACTCAGTTTTAACTCATTTCTATTCAGTAAGTTATAAATAACTCTGAGTTCTTGTGACAAAAACAGAGCACGTATGTTGAGGGTAATGTGGGATAAGTAGGCATTTATTTATCTGGCATTGGACACCAGCCCTCCCACGAGCCCATTAAAAGATTTGGATAGCTGTGGGTGAAGCAGGTGCCCATCACGGTTCCACATCGTTGTTTATACAGTGCCCCATCAAAGAGAAAAACATTCTCCTTCAAGCATAATTCAATCATAAAGAGTAACATAAGGGTGTGTTCATAATGGGTCACTGATCTTGTTTGTATGAAGTATTGTACTGCCTTGATTCCATGTTCATGATATATGCTGGTGTATTAAGAATTAACATCTACGGTGACCATGATGTACTCAAGTTCCAAGCTGATGTTGTAGAATTTCTCCAGGGAATCTGTATTGGCTTTGAGATAAGAAAGCAGCATTTCGACAAAGAGAAACAGAAAATTGCCAAAGCACGTTGACATTCTTTCCAATAATCTATCAATAGAGGGGCATAGAAACACACCTTATTTTCCGTAGTGAGATTTCACATGAAATTGTTGTGTGACTCCAACAACTTGTCTGCCATTACATCAGGCATTTAGGACCCTTCACACTCTCACTTTTCTTTATTTTTATGTCCATGTGGTGTAGACCTACGTGGTAGAGAAACAGTGTTTGATCGCCCATGACAAACAGGAAGCTATGCTGACAAAGAGGAACTAAGACATATCTGAGCCATACGGGGATTAGAGCACAATCCTCTTCCATTGTGCTGCTCCATCCACCTCAGAAGTCCCCAAAATGGCCAAGGAGCATTATGAGAGGAGCCCAACTTAATCCCAGAGGAAGTTGTTATTGGTATTAGGGTCCTCCAACATAACTCACAGCTATGTTGGTGGTCTGGAGTACCATATAAGCAATATAGCATGCATGTACATCTGGGATGCCATCACTGGGTGCTGACCTGCAGTAGGTGTTTACACCTGTAGAGCCAAGGGACACAGGAGGAGCTGGGAGGGTCTGCAGTGCTGGACAGGTGTAAAGGTACAGGAAGCTCTAGCAGTTTCTTCCAAGGTCCCTACATGCTGCTATCAGCTCAGTACACTCTATAGGAGGGCCATGGACTACACCTTGAACAGAATTCCATGCTGAACTTGAGAGTCAGCCTGGAGAGCAGCAGAATGGCAGTAAGTCAATGCAAGTAGAAAGTGTATTCCTTCATTTGTGGATTGCAGGTGTTAGTGTATCATGTCTCATGTTTATGTTTCCTGTCAGGTTGATGTTGTCCATATATCATGGTGTCAGCCATACATTGTTATTGAGAGCATGTGGTCTAGCTATTGTCTAGATGTGTCCAATTTACCAAAGTACATGTATTGTATGCCTTTGTTTCACATGTTGACACACAAGAACTTCATCATAATAGAACACATGTAGCTTTCAAAAGACTGTCTATGTGTACCCTAACAACTCTAACATAGTGTAGTGCTAAACAGTAAACACACATGAGTCCTATGCCCATGTCTACTTCTATCATGTCAGGCACAGATCATAGACAATATGAAGCAGATGTTTCTGCCATTCTGACGCTGAACCCCTTCAAAAAGGTTCCTAAATAAGTCATGCACGAACAATGAACACTTAGGTGTATCAAATTTCAGATGTCCATTTAACAAGCATGCCTCTCGCATCAGGCATCATCAGTTGAACTCTGAATCATGCTAAATTCCTGTTTGCTATCATGAGGGAATGTGAGAGGGATATTGCTTCAATAAGTCAAGGCATCCCTTGTGAAATTGTGGGGTTTGTTAACATAGATCACTCACAAAGGTTTACGTGGTATACTTGCACCTGTATTGCTCTTTATCACCCAGAAAGTACCATGTGGGAAAATGAACCTTGAATGGGATAGTGGAGTGGGATTGTGTTCTAAAGTCAAGCCTTTGTCAGAGTGACTACTACTTTTGTAATGTTATGTATAAGAAGTAATAGTTAGATGCACTCATAAGTCTTCTTTATTATCTTCTTTTGATATCTTCTTTTGAGAAGGCAGCCAACCTGGTAGTGTGGAACATGGAGACCAGGGCAAATATGTAGGACCTGGACTGAAAACACAAGAAGACTCAACTGGCATTCAGGAGGATGGAAAGGAGACCAGTGGAGGAAAGTGCATCTGCACAGAGATTAGCACAGTCACAGTACAAAAGACTCTTTAGAGGAGGCTGAGACTACAAAAATGGTGTGGATTGAGTTTAACACCACGTGCCAAAAGGGGTCTGATTATGGAGCTCCTCTCCTGGATCAATACTGACCTACATTTGACCTGCACTCCTTATCCACACACCTTCCCCTAAGAATTCCTGCCCAGAAGATGAGCGGCAGGGGATGACATTCACTCCATACACCAGAGCCTTTGCTATCCCACCCTCACCCCTTCAGTGTGTAATCCCTGCCCTAAAACTGTAAACTAAATTACGTTTCAATGCATATCTTGTGATGGGATGTGTGGGCACAAATGTTGAGGTTTATTGTTTGATGATGGGACAGCAACCGATGGACGAATTGTTCATCGGGTGGTGGGTTCTGAACACACCGAGCTGGTCATCTGCATCCCCAGCTATGCAACGTTTGGCCCATATTGGGTTAAGCATCAGGATGTGCACTGGGTGCAGGTAGTGGATCTTGCAGTTAGGGGTTGGCTTGCAGTTGCTTGAGGCACCTAATGGTGAACAATGCAACTTGAGACTGGCTCCTGTGTGAGAGGAAATGCCTGTATGTGCTGAATGACCATGGCATGGATCCTTTCATCCTCCTCCCATGACTACCAGAGATGCTCCTTCATGATGTCTTGAAGGCTTGTTACTGTATTCTCTAAGACATCGATCTGTCTCTCAATCAACCTTTGGCAATCTTCCAGTTGGTGTGGGGATATCACGCATTGCCCCATTTCACAAGTTTCACCCCACATAGAGGATTTTTGTTAAAAGTCAAGGGAGATGCAATAGCCCATGACAAACCCCCACACATATGACCGTCAAATAAAGAAAGATGGTTGTCCGAAACATTGGGGACTGACACCTAACATGTTGTGGGTTGAAGGTTATTCAATGGGAAAGATATCTGTCTCACCTGGGGTTTTCTCACTTTGAGAGAAGAATGGAATTGCACCTGGATGGAAGGATGCAACATGGGAGGCAGCAGAGGTACATGCATGCTGCATGGTGACTGTATGTAAGTCCAGTGTGCATGGATTAACATCTATGGTTTTTTTCTAGTGCTTGTGGACTTGAAATCCAGAAGAATTTCATAAAAGGGACACTGATGGCCTGCACTATGGAGGCACTTGATGCGCAAATCTACGTGGGACCAGCAATCTCCTCTTCCTCTACAGAGATGGCAGATTGGAAGAAGGTTGTTTGTTTCCTGGGACTACACACTAACCCTGGATCGTTAACAGAATTTCATAATTATCAAACTGTTTGACTGCTAGTGCTGCAAAGGAAGGGAAATGACAATAATTACCTAGACACCAGGGAGGGTCTGAAGATACTAATGGCAATAAAGCGAAATGTAATATTTCATTGGTATAAAAGGGTTTCTGCTGCTTGATATGTGCCCATTCACATGAGATAGAATAGTGTATTACCTGTGACTGTCACATATGCCTGTTTTGTGGATGGACCCCTTTATGTCAGTTGTTGAACAACTATCCTAGAAGTTAGTGGCAGACATGTGTCCCTGTGATACATGTGACTTGTGTCATTGCAAATAAAAGTACAAGAGGGATAGGGCATAATAATTTCACATGGAGAAAATGATAAATAGTCACACATTTGTAGAGATGAGAAAGGCGCTCAATGAGATTCAAATGGAAACACATAGGGTCCGATTCCGATCTCGCTGGGAAAGCCCTACGGCCTACTCGCACCCGTAGAGCTTTCCGACTGACACATGATCCAGGGCTCTGAGCGACAGAGTACGATGTGCTGCAGCGCTGACAGACTCGGGTCGCTCACAGCCCCATTGAAGTCTATAGGAGCCTGGTGTTCGTTGCGTACATAGGCTCCAATAGACAAAAACACACGTCTCAGACAAGGGCGCCCCCGGTCGTGAGGACGCCTCAGTCCCGCCTGCACCATGCATGCATGTGTTGGGACGATCCTTGGGTCCCCCTAGTGAACGAGTTGTAGGTCCCCGGGTGAAGGGGTTGTCCACGTCGTGGAGCTTTTTCAAGTCGGAGGGTTCGAGTCGATCCGGCTGATCAACGTGCGCATCTTACTTGGTCGCTCGGGAATCAGACCCATTGCGCTGTGCATGTCGATGAAGTTTGAGTCGTCCGGACGGCGTTGCTGACGGGTACGAGCAGGTCAAAGAACGAGGCAATCCTCTCATTGTACATGCTCGCTCGTAAAGCGGTAGGAGACGTCCATGAATCACGCCTTATAGACGGATTTGCTCCTGACGGATGCCGTCAGGAGCCCCTCCAAGCAAGATCGGAATACGGCCCATAGTAGTATATGGATTATGGTGACGGACAGATGGGAAGAGCCACATTTCTGCTTGCAGATGTCCCCTCATATGGTGGCTGCGGTGTGGTGTGGACACTAAGGGATGTTTTGTCATTACTGCAATTGAGTTAGACAGATAACGAGTGTTGAGATGTAGCACAAAGAGTGTGAGGGTAAGGGGGTATGTAAGTGTTAGGCAGTTATTAAGCATCCATAGGATCATGCACTGTAAGTGAGACATTGATGTGACACGAGAGTGTGAGGTACTGTAATAAAAGGCATATCTCTTTATCTTTGGATGTAATTGGGATATGGGCTGATTTGAGTGAGTGATAGGTGACATACTTGCCAATGAAGTAGGGGAAATGAAGAATGCATTTTGGGACATAAGAGTAGAAGCATCAGACCTGAAACTTCATTATTTACATCTGTTCATGAGATGTGCTGAACATGGATTTTTAATGTGTACTAAAATCACATCATTACTATACTCACTCTTTTGCAGAAGGAGAGATACATAGGCTTTTATCAGCCTGCATCGATATTGGCATATCAAGTTCTGGCATTCTAGGCCAGTACAGATGTATGGGTAAGCAGAGCAGTAGGAGAGAAGGTGGTGGCAGGTGGCACAGGGGCTGACAACTTACGACCTGCAAAGGACAAATTGACCAAATGTGAATGAGCATATCTGAACACTAATCTCAATATAACTATGTTATGAGTAAATGTTTTGGGTACATGCCTACAAGGTACATTTGTGGCTGCCCTGCTTCTCCAGGTGTTGCCTTTAATGCACCGCATATGTGTACAGCAGAAAGTTAAGTTGTAAGGCATCAAGATTAAAATAATCAGTTTCCAAGTTATGGAGAGGTGGGAGCTGAGTGTGTGTGTGTCTGGCATGTGGAGTGTGTACCAATATCTGATGGGGAACACGTGTACTGTCTGAAAATAGAGTGAATTAATGGAGTTAGAATGATATAATCTAGTTGAAAGATTGAAATGTTTTGTTCTTACCTGGCCTAATACTGGGATTCAATGGAATAAGCAGATCAAGGTGCATAATGGAGAGAATATGCTCGTCAAGGGGGGTGAGACAGCGGGCTCGTGGTCTGCAACCATCTAGAGCCTTGGCCAACTATATCCTGCAATTTTTCTCTATTATCTGGTTTCTCTTGTGCTACCATTATTCAAATCCCCCAGAGTGTACCGCCACTCTGATCCACCTGCTGGTGTCTACCGCCTTCTAAGGTCCACTGAGGATGTGTGAAGGCAAACAACATTGTTCTCTGTGGTTATCCCCTACAAAATTAACTTCAAGTTCTGTCTCCTACTCAGTCAATTTCAACTTCCACTTGGGTGGGAAGGGCTGAATCCTGGAGGATGTCCTTGGTTTATAGGACCCACATCATTGCTCAGTACAAGGGGAGAAATGCAGAGCCCATGGAGGGGATTTGCATTTATGTCCTTTCAGTGGTATTGTTTCCTCAAGTGATCGATGTTTCCCTACTCTTTTCAATTTATGATTTAACGTAGTATAGTTGGAGCTGCCCAGCAGCAGAACCTCCGTTGGAGTGGAGGAGCATTGCCGCACCAGCCCCCAAAAGTCCCAGAGATAAAAAATAAAATGATACCATTTCATTTTTCATACCACATCCTGAACAGAAGGGTGTCACTGCAGCTGAGTGACCGCAGTATGTGACTCAGTAGGGAGGAGGACGCTAGATGTGCAGTGCCTAAAGTTTTCATGTCATTTTGGACAGCCATCTTGCGACGGCCAGCCACACATGTGCACTTTAACCAGCTCTAAGAGCAAAAGCCAAAGCCTCCAGAGCTCTGTGGAGAGCCACATTGGGCCTCTCCCGCCAATCTTAGCACTGATCTCATACTGGTCAAAGTAGAGCCAGGATTGGCCAAGGGAGTTGCTGCATCCAGTTCCAGCCAAAGAAGAGGTCTGGACCAGAGGACGTCATACTTGTGTAAGGTAAGTGTTTTTTAAAATATAATATTTGTGTGCATTCTTTTTTTATATATGTTATTTGCGAACCTGGCTCCCAAAACTCTGTAGATGCCAGCGGCCACTGGAGCTGCCTACACTGCGTAAAAAGACTGTGATGAAGATACAACTAGTAGTAACATTACTAACATTAGTAAAATTTTCTGTTATGTGTCCCCACCCTCCCATGAATTCTTACTAATGTGCAGAGGTTTTCCTCTGTAGTTTCTGAACTGCATAAATGCAGTGATTTCTGCCCAGCCATAGGCAGAAACCTACCTGCACGGACATCTCTGCATATAGATTTCCCTTTGTTAATAGGCCCCATAGTCTTAAGCACTATATTAGGCAACCATTCATGATTGCCTATAACCATGAACAAATGCATTCTATCATTTTTGTTACACTTTAATATATGGGCAAATATAAAAATCTTTGCTAAATTGTATCCACCAATCAGACCCTGCAATTTAGCTCACAGGGTGTTTTACAAGTCCACAGGATCTAATATTAAATGCAGTCTCGTGCATTATTGTGCATTATGGCATGCCAGATTTAAAAGGGCAGACTGCCTGTCTCTATGTCTCCATCTTCATATAAATATTCATAATGTTGCCAACTTAAATCAGTGCCCTGTTGAACTGATAGATGTGTTAGACCAACAATTCTCACTCATTTGTGCGGGCCTCTGTCGAGTAGCTTTTGCCCGCTCACATATTTATTTTCCATAAGAGGTCTTCTTAACATTGCCTGCACTCGAGGAAAGTCATTTGTCTGCATTCCGGTGTTAGAGTAGGCAAAAGCTCTTACTGGAAATATAAACTTCCCACTGACAGTCAGGTATTCAAATGATATTGCTCTGGCTCTTCACAATGTTGCTGTATCACAGGACAATAACGGTATTATCAGTGGCGGCTGCTGCTTGATGGGGGTCTCAAAGACGTGGGAAAACCCAATAAACCCTTGTAGGCTTGGGCAATGAATAGTTAAAGTGAGAGGTGGTTACAAGGGATTTTCAGCCTGATTCATTAAGCCGAAATCGGCTCGCAAAGGGCCAGATTCTCAGAATCTGGCCCTTTGCGAGTGCGATTTTTGCATTTGGGATTCATCATCCCAAATGCAAAAATCGGTAATAGCGAATTCGCAAATTTGCGAGGAATTACATTTAAGGAATCTCTATTTGAGATTCCTTAAATGCAATTCATCATCCATTTTTAAATTGCAAATTCGCAATTTCCGCCCACTCTTCACCGCGAGGTCAAACCTCGTGGTAAATAGCGAAAACTTAGAAAAATGCTTTTCAAAGCATTTTTCTAAGTTGCATGTTGCACACACACATGTCCTTTGGACATGTGTGTGCGCAACACCTGTTCAAATTTGCTTTTAAGGGGTGCTACAGGGTGTCCTTTGGACACCCCTGGCACCCTTTAAAACGCTATCTTATTTGCGATTAGCAAATTGCTAATCGCAAATAAGGAATACTCCCCATTCATTCCTATGGGCCTTTTGGCCCATAGGAATGAATGGGGAGTTATTCCTTATTTGCGATTAGCAATTTGCTAATCGCAAATAAGGAATATGTAGGAATCGCATTTTTTTTGCGATTCCTACATGAATCCCGTTTTGCGAGCCTGTCATAGCGATTCCTTATGAATCGCTAATAAAGACTCGCAAAACGGGTCTTTCATGAATCAGGCTGATAGTTCATTGATGGATTACCTTAAGTATATTGTGTTTCAGTTATAGGTTCATTAAAAAATTAAACCCAATGTATCCACAGGATTACTTTGACACTAATCAACAGTGTTTCAGGTAAGTATATTCAGTGTAATACAATACAATAAAGAGAAGAAGCACACTGCAAGAAAGAAAAAAGGTTATGTTTGAATTTGATTGTATTGAGATCAATCACAAAGGAAATTCATGGGGACAGAAAATAGAACAAAACTTTCAAATAAAAGTCATGAAAAGCAGTGTATCTGTATTAACTGGTCAATTCATAACAGTACATCAGCTCCATTAATATATGAGGACAACCAAAATCATACATGTATCGTGGTATCCTTCGGTGCAAACAATGCTGAGGAGTTGATGTCTTTGGTCGACGTTTCGGTCTTGTATGTTGTCATCTATAAGACCATCATCAGGACTTAACTTTATATCAAATAAAACCCCTTAAGTACACACAATGTGTATAGGGCTGATCTTCAGACTGGGCACTATAATAATAATTAGAGCTTGTATGGTGATGTAGGTTTGTTGGTATCTTTATGTCCAGAATAGTCAGAAAAGGTCTTGATAGTAAACACGAACGGAAGGTCGGTCTGGGATCAAGGGTCGCTTTCCCGAGTGTTTCCTCGCAGTCTCCAGTACAAGCTCTAATTATAAAGAAGAGCCCTAGAGGATTCCTCTGGTGAACCATTATCCAGCCGGAATTAGTGCCCAGTCTGAAGATCAGCCCCATACACATTGTGTGTACTTAAGGGGTTTTATTTGATGAAAAGTTAAGTCCTGATGATGGTCTTACAGATGAGAACATACAAGACCGAAACGTTGACCAAAGACATCAACTCCTCAGCATTGTGTGCACCGAAGGATACCAAGATACATTTATGATTTTGGTTGTCCTCATTTATTTATAAAGCTGATGTACTGTTATGAATTGACTATTATTTGAAAGTTTTGTTCTATTTTCTGTCCCCATGAATTTCCTTTGTGATTGATCTCAATACAATCAATTTCAATAATAACCTTTTTTTTTTGCTGTGTGCTTCTTCTCTTTATTGTATTGTATTACACTGAATATACTTACCTAAAAAGCTGTTGATTAGTGTCAAAGTAATCCTGTGGATACATTGGGTTTATTTTTTTAATGAACCTATAACTGAAAGATATTATGCTTAAGTTAATCTATCAATGAACAAAATCCCTTGTAGCCACCTCTCACTTTTTAACGATTGATGGGGGTGGCATGAAGGAGGGAAGGGGGATTACAAAAAACCACTTGCCTGTAGACCAGTTGCCACTTCTCGGTTCTCTTCAGTTGTCGACGCAGGAAAAACACAGGCTCCCAGTCAATCACGACGCTGCTGTCACCAGCATGACAGCAGCGTCGTCATTGGTCTGAGCCCTGTGGTTTGATGCTCAGACGGGGACTGGGAGCCTGTGAATGTTCTCCAATCAGGCTATGCAATACAGCTGGCTGGAGAACATGCAAAGTGCGCATGACTGTTTGGCCAGCCCAAGACGGTCGGCCAAACCATTATGCACACTTAGAGAGTGCCCACCACTCACTTCTCCCCCTGCTCTGGCCAGCCCAGCCCTGTCCCACACCTAATCGAGTACGGAAAAATAAAACTATGATAATGTTGCATTATCATCATATTATTTTTCCTTTTTGAACTGCTCACATAGCAGTGGGTCTACACTCCTCCGCCATAGAGTATTAGCCGCCGATGGGTAATATGCATATGGCGCATGACTACGATTTCTGTCGAGCACAGTCGATGTGTATACACAGGGCGGAGAGGTGGATTTGATTAGCCAAAACCACCACCATTTTCAAGGCAGCAGTGCCTCTGCAGAGTAGCACAAGCACTGCTGCCAGCACAGAATGGAACTATGACAGTTTCAGTCACAGGCACCACTCTTTCTTGTAAGGGACCTCAAAACCCACATCCAGGGGCTAATTCACAGAGTTAACACAATACAGTGCAGCAAGTAAAGTTGTTGTGATGCGTTGCATAAACAGGAGAGAGCAGAGATGCAATATCTATGCAGCCGTTTTGCTCTCTCCCTGCGCTGATGCACTTTTGGCTGCCATGTGCCAACGTAGGCCCCTTTGAACTATAGCACAAGGGTGTCTGCATTGCACTCAGCATAGTATTTTGGCAGCAAGGCTTTAATTTTTGTACAAGAATTCAGCTTTACGGCATTTTCCTCTTTGCATGTGAGCTGCAGAATGCAGAAATAGAGTATTGGGACAATATTCCTTTCATAGAGTTGAGTGGTGCTACTGCATGTTGCATGTTAGAATGTCATGGTCATAAATATCATCTAAAAGAATATGGAATGCAGAACATCCACTATCAGTATATCGTCATTGTAACTACAAACAGATAAGAGTAGGTTTACTATTCTTATCATTATGCATGTGTACCTTGATGACATATATATTTTCAATATAAGTAGATATAGAGTTAAGAGTAGTAAATCTATACTTCACGTAGTTCTGCAATGGATATTCTTTTAGACCAATATCAGAACTTTAATATTTGGGCATTACACATCCTGCACAATGTCAGGTAGAGATTTCCCAGCATCACCTCAAACACCTGTGACATAACCTACATCAATGTTATTATTCTCCATTGTAGAACTTCCTTCCAAAATAAGACTCAGCGAAATAGAATTTGAGTACAGGAATATTCCCCGATTTAAATTACAGGTGATGCTATTTGTGACAAACCATTGAGTCTAGAATATCGACCAACACTGTATTATGAAGATAAATACAGATAGGTAAGTATAGATTTACAATGTTTAACTTCATATTCATGTAACTTAGGAATGTTCATCTTTAAGCACACCCCAGGGAGTCGTCAAAGGCCCTCATAATGAGTGGCCACAATATTTCCTGTTAATTACTTTCCCTATGACTACTATTACATGGAGACCGTGTACACCTCGTAGAGAGGAAACAGTGAGGATTACATGTTTTTGGTATATTTTAAATTTGTCCTGTTCTAGACCCTCAGGGAAAGCCTGGTGGGGGTTGTATACAGGACACAACCACAATAGTTCCAGGATGCAGGGAGACATCTCCCAGTGCATAAGGGCCATTGACATTTTGTTTTGCAGAAATAAACCCATTCAGAATACAGCACATATAGAAAGAGGAAGTAATCAAGGAGAAATAAATAAGTCTATTTCTCCATGTTCTTTATTTATTTCTGTGGAGTTTTATATAGCGTGAACCAGACCCGGAGGTATCAGAGACCGTTACATGAGCACCAGCTACGTTACATACGGACACATTCATTTTTTGTTAGGCACAGGGAGATTGAGTGGTTTTCCCAGAATGTTGAGCGTTCCTGCCGAGACTCGAACTCGGTTCCCCAGCTTTGAGGCTGACCGCCTTAGCCGTTAAGCCACATTCTCTCCGTATGTTACACCTGACCTGGGGAAGCATAGCATTTTGGTGCTGATGGTAAATGTGGGAATGTGCCAAAATTCATGGGTAGATGCATGAGAACACCCAAACTCCACACATGGGATGCCGCCCTGGGGAAGAGTAACGCAACGCAGCAATTTGCCCTGTGTTACTCTGGATTTATCAAGCTATGCAAGGCCACGCAAGGCAGTCTTGCCTGGCTTGATAAATCAAACTTCAGAGTTGTGTCACTCTTGTGCCCCGTTGCGTGGTACAAGGGCAACACAACTCCTACATAAATATGCCCCTTAATGACTCCACCTGAGTCTTCTACTCGCAGGACACTACATTGGTTTGCAGTGACAGAAGGCATTCGAATTAACGTTGACTGCCTTACTTTACAATGCCTCAACCTTTTGGTATCTAAACTCAGACATTACAAAGCTTCTAGGATTATTTGTGTTGCAAACAAAGCACACTTTTAGACCACATTTCAACTCTCAGCTTGAAATCGCTTTTCAGTTCCAGTCCAACCACCCATGGTGTGGAATGTCCTACTGATGACATTACACTGGTGACCTCTCTAGCCACTCTAGCATCTCTAAATTCAGAAAAAAGTTGAAGATTAGTTGATTTGGTTTTGCAGTTTGTCGATCAGCATTTTAGCAAATCTGTTTGGAAAATTACACAATAAGATAAATCAATTCATCCTAAATAAAAAACATCTCGAGGGCAAAATCCCCCTATCGCAAAATCTTACTGCCTTATACATTTGTTCATTGAACACGCTCTCTTGGGACATATTAACACTGAAATTAAAATATTTGTTTAGGTATACTTCTAGCTTTTAGTCCAGTCCTGAACTGTGTCCATGAGTACATAAACACACACACAGACACACATATGTTTACACACACACACATTCACTCACAGACAGCCACACACATACACACAATGGAAATACACAAATGCTCATGCGTGCATGTACACACACATTTCTTGAGAATAAGCTTTTGATTTTCTTTGTGAGAGAGTAACTCTTTTTTCATGGTGACCACATTTTTGGTGACTGATTATGTTGTTTTTTTAACTGGGCACAGCGGTCTCCATGTGCTGTGACCCCTAAAAACATGGAAGAAATGGCTAATTCTTCATTGACATTTTTACTTTTCCAGTTTGATCACTGTACATGGTGCAGAAAAATACACCAGTGGCATGGAAAGTTAAATATCACCTCTGGACTGCAGCATATCTTGTACCTTCCACTAGGCTGACATGGAAAACATGACTTCTGGCCTACATATGTAGCCGAACATTTGCAGCTTTTAAACCACCATGTGAACCAGAAATAATAAACCTTTTGACAGGAAGGAACCTACTTTTAGATAATAAATATGTTACCCCTAAGTAGGCCTTATAACCCCCTAGACAGGGTTCTTCGTATTTGTAAGAAGTAAAATATGTAAAACATTTATGCTGACATGTTGTCTATGTAAACACTCTGACAGAGAATGGAGGAAGAGTTATAAGACAGAGGAGAAAACTAAATATAAAGACTGCCTAGGGGCATATACGCAACTGCTGGTGACATCTAAGCAAGAATACTTTGCGGCCCAAATTAAGTTAGCAGAAAACTCAGCAAAGGAACTTTTTAAAATTGTCTGTCAATTGGCCAATCCTCATCCACGTAAAGTATTAGAGAGTCAGGAACTCTGTGATAAAATTGCTAAATACTTCTTAGATAAAGTGGAAGACATTTTTTCAATTTTTAATAATGCTAACAATAATCTGTCTTGTGATTCAGGTACGGACCTAATCCTAACCCCGCAAACACAATACGCTTTAGTGCAATTTCCCCTGCTGAGCGACACGGACGCAGCTGCGCTTCTGCATAAGGTGAAATCTGGGTCTCCTTATGACCCCTGCCCTGTCAAAATTGCTAAAATAACTTCTCAGGTAGTTACGTCAATGCTGACGCCCCTTTTTAACAGGGTATTGGAGGTGGGCAGCTTTCCAGCACACTGGAAGACGGCTTCCCTGATCCCGCTGCTAAAAAAAAATAACTTGGACCCCACAGATGTTCGTAACTTTAGGCCTATCTCTCGGCTACCCTTTCCAGCCAAAATGCTGGAAAATGGATAAACAAATATCCGAGTAGCTACCTATATGAGGCGGAGGTGCTTGACTGTACGCAATATGGCTTCTCGGAGAGTCATAGTACAGAAACAGCTCTCCTTAAATCAACTGATGAGATAAGGAGAACGTTAGATCAGGGAGGTAAAGCAGCAATGATCATGCTTGATCTCTCCGCAGCGTTTGACACGGTCCATCACTCATTGTTGATGGACCCTTTGTCAGCCTGCGGAGTAAAGAACGCTGCCTGGAAGGTTCTAAAATCTTTCCTGTCTGAGCGGAAGCAGATAGTAGCCCTCGGAGATTTCTGTTCAACTCCATTCCAACTGCCTTGTGGGGTCCCTCAGGGATCATCACTAAGTCCAACCTTATTTAATGTGTACGTATCGTCCCTGGCCCCATTGGTAAGATCTTACGTGTTCCAGCTTACATCTTATGCGGACGATACGCAGATAGTGGTATCCCACCTCCCTGGATTAGATGGAGCAGTTAGCCACAAGTTACATGATTGTATGGAAGCAGTTGGACTATGGATGACCAGCAATTGTCTAAAATTAAATTCAGACAAAACTGAGGTCATCCTCTTTGGTAATGACATCAGCATCTGGACACCAAAATGCTGGCCAAACTCCCTGGGTCCTTTACCGGTTCCCTCCCCACAGGTGAAGAACGTGGGAATCTATCTAGACGACAGATTGGATATGAGAAAACAAACAAAGGCGGTGGTATCTTCCACGATGTTTACTATTAGAACCACTAAGAAAACTCTCCCCATTGTACCCAAGGAGAGTCAGCAGACGGTGGTTACTGCACTTGTCATGTCAAGACTTGACTACTGCAACAGCCTCTATTTAAACATCCAAGAGAGGCTGTTGCAGAGGTTACAGTTTCTGCAGAACACAGCTGCCAGGCTGATTTCTGGCATACCCAAATTCTCCCCCATCTCTAGCGAAATTCGTAGACTGCACTGGTTGCCGGTAACGGATACATTTTAAAGCTCTGTGCCTTGTCTTTAGATCTCTTCAGAAGCAGGGCCCACTCTATCTCCAAGATCACTTGCAATGGTGCTCACCATCTAGATCTTTGCGTTCATCAGGGCAAAGATTGGTAAGAGCACCACCAGTGAAGATGGCTCGGTGGGGGGTAAGAGATTTGTGGTTGGCGCAGCTAAACTTTGGAACCAGCTCCCCGTTCATTTGAGATGCTGTACCGAACTACTCCCGTTCAGAAAAATGCTTAAAACCTGGTTATTCTAAATCTATGTTTATGATTGTGCACCCTACTTCTCCCTAGGGACAGCAGATAGCGCCAGGACACCCTCGGGTAACAGAAGCGCTTTACAAATAAATTAACATAACATAACATAACATGTTCTTGGAGTGACTATTGCCTAAAAGCTACTGCCACTGTATAGCCTATAGCTGTTCCTATACAAACAGAAAGGTGCCATTAAAATACTAATCTTGATTATTTTGATTTAGGATAAGCTACAGAAATGTTTTCAACCACTGTTTTCACATTTATTAAAATTTCAGTTTTATAGCAAGGTAAGTGATGCAGGGCAATGCAAAACCTAGAATGCGATTTACCAAGCTACGCAAGGCCACATTGCATGGCCATGCATGGCTAGGTAAATCTGTAGTTGTGCAAGGAAGTGCAAGTCACTGCCTTGTGTTACTCTGCCCAAGGGAGGCGATCCATTCCCAGACTTAGCATGAGGCCTAGACCTTGAAATGCATCCAAATGCTATGCCTTCAATCAATCAATCAAGCAGATGTAAAGCACACTACATAGCCGTGAGGGTCTCAAGGAGCTAAGGGGTGGCGGAGATGCTGCTACTGTTCGAAGAGCCAGGTCTTGAGGAGTCTTCTGAGGGCATTTCTGTAGTCTAGTCTGCTGCTGACGAGAGCCTGGGTGACTGTCTTTCTTGTTTTATTGGGGATCCACTTGTAGATCCTGCGGAGCATGTGGAGGGTGTGGAAGCAGAAGGAAGAGACTGCGTTGACCTCCTTTGTCAAGGAGAGGGTAGAGTCGAGGATGACACCTAGGTTGCGTGCCTGGTTGGCGGGCATAGGAGCTGCTCCTAGTGCGTTTGGCCACAAAGAGTCATCCCAGGCCAACGGGGTGGATCCGAGGATGAGGACCTCCGCCTTGTCTGAGTTCAACTTCAGCTGGCTGTTTCTCATCCAGTCGGCAATGGCCCTCATACCCTCACTTCTGTTACTATAGGACCAAAAAGTGCAAAGTTCCACCTGTGGTTATCTGGTCATGACGGACCAGTACAAAATCACAAGTTTAGGCCGCCTCTGGTGGAGCAAGGGGCAGTTACGTGGATAAAAGTTAGGCTCGCTGAACAAGAGTACCTTAAATCCTGGTTGTGGAGCGCTGGTGTACCATTGGTGAGGATGGGTGAGGATATGTTGCACAGCTTAGGAGATGTGAGGTCTGGGTTGGAGATACATTGTGCAGCATTGGTATCGAGGAGCTACGAGGTGGTGATGCAAGGTCCTGCATTGCCATCGAGGAGGCCATCAATGAGAGGGGCTTGCAATGTGAAGTCATGCGTTGAGAATGCATCACGCTTCGGCTGGTTCCTAAGAAGCTGTGGTGCTTGATATGAGAACTCCTGCATCATCATCAAGTCTGCCGACAGCAAGAAGTTTGTGATGCGAGGTCCTGCAATGAGGATTGGTTGCGCAGTGGTGGATCAAATGAGGCTGCAGGCTGCAAGGGCGATGCAAAGTCCTTACGAAGGGAAAGTCCATACTGCAGAGGTGATGCACAGGTTCTGCTTGGGGTTGTGCCACTCAGCAGCGGAGTTACGTTGGTCCTGCTGGGTCCACAGATGGGTTGGCAGTGAACCTTCAGGCCCCTTTCAAAAGGTCCAGGACTAGGGTGGCACCACTTGGCAGGGTACAACTCACAGTTGCAGAGTCTAGGTGCTGGTTACAAGAGGCTAGCCCTTGGAGTCATTCGGGTAGTCCAGGGTACAGGTTGCAGGTTCAGTCCTTCTCACCAAGGTAAGAGGGCAGCAAGGGCAGCAGGTAGCACAGCAGGGCAGTAATCTTTTCAGCAGCAAACCGACAGAGTGGCAGTCCTATCAGCAACACAGCAGTCCTTCTTCCTGACAGACTTTTCCACAGATCCAGCAGTGTCTGAAGAGTTGGTGTCTGAGGCCAAATATTTATACCTTGGTGCCTGCTGTTAAGTCGGAGAAGCTTCTAGACGTTTTCCGTTGAAGTGCTCAGGTTTCCTGCCTCTCCTACCCTGGTGCAGACTAAATATAGGGGGTATGCAATCCTTAGTGTGAAGGCATGACACAGTCTATTTAGGTCTAAGTAGGGCTATACCCAGCTCTGCCCCTTATCCTGCCAGTGATGGTCATTCCAGGCACACCTAAGCTGTCTATAGTGTGTAGCTGTAAGGGAGAAATACACAAAGGCCAACTGCACCTAGTCATGTGACCCAGAGACAGGCTACAGGCACTAAATGGCTGATGCAAAAAAATGGTAACTTTCTAAAAGAATGAAAGTAGGTGGAAAGCGCACTCGGTTGCAATGATAAACCTTTTTGTTAATTAGATATGTGTGCAGTGTTAGAACTATGCCTACTGAGCATATATTCAACTGAAAATGTAAGTGGCCTAGCCCCTTCTCAGGCAGCTAGGACTCTAACACGCAACAACCATGACAATTGTCATATACGATATATTCCATTTTAAAATGGAATATATCGTATATGACAATTGTCATGGTTGTTGCGTGCTAGAGTTCTAGCTGCCTGAGAAGGGGCTAGGCAACTTTCTAAAAGAGTCATTTTCCATTACAATTCCAAAGACACCAAACATGAAGGGATCACCTGGTTCCATTTGGAAGTTATCCATATTAGATGTAATAAGGTAACCCCAGTGTCATTCTATGGGAGAGTTACGCCTTGCAATGTTAACATTTTTACATGTTTTTCTGCAATCATGGCATGTAAAAGTTAAAAGCACATGCCCTACTTTACAAATACATTGCTCCCAGCCCTCTGGGCTGTCCAGGACCTACCCTAGTAGTGACATATGTAAAAAAGAGAAGGGTTTGGGCTGCCAAAAGGTTTATTTTGCCAGGTCAAAATGGTAGTTCAAAACCGCACACACAGGCTGCATTAGCAAGCCTGAGACAGGTTTGCAAAGATACCTAAGTAGGTGACACAGCAAGAGCTGCATGACCAATAATATCATTTAATTTACAGGGCATGTGTACATGCAGTACCACTTTATTAAGGATGTATAAGTAAATTAAATATGCCAATTGGTAGATAAGCCATTGTTACTATGTTTTAAGGAGGGAAAACACACACTTTAGCACTGGTCACCAGTACTAAGGCCAACAAAAACGAGATTGGAAAAATATGGGGGAGTAAGGCATAAAGTCTACGAGAAGCCCACCCCAAGGCTGACAGGTGTCAGATGGACAAGGTACAGAGAGAATTCAAACGCAATTTTTTTGAATGTTTATTAAAAGTCTAATTCAGTACTAAAGTCAGATTTTTTATAAATATTTAGGAAAAGTGACTTTTAAAAAGTTAGACTTAGTCTGCCTCAATCGCCATTAGGCTAATTCTGATTAGCCTACAAGCAGCTGGCTAGTCCATTCTCCCTGTTAAAGTGGTACAACTGCTACTAGAGCAGAAGCAATGGCTTTGGCCTTTTGGCGCTAAGACCTGAGTGTGAGGTATGTGAAACATATCGGCTCAGTGAAGGCAGCAGTAGAGGGGTCACAAACCTCAGTAACCTGAAAGGAACCAGAGTGAGGTCTGACCTTTTCTAGTTAAGGGAGGCCGGGGAAACCATTTGGTTCTTTGGCTTTCTGTAGCCAGTTTGATGCAAGCCCAGTGAATGGGTAGCTGGTCCAGAACCAACTTGATGCAGTTGGGGAGGACAGTATTGTTCATTATTAGGGATGTGAAAAAATGTATGTAATTTGCTTTCACATGAAATGTGAATCTGTCATTTCTTGCTATATTTTTCAATGTTTTTCTCCCAAATTATGTGCTGACATCGGTTTTTGGCACTAGGACATATTTAAACAAAAATACTGTGCACAATAGCTGCTTAAAGTTCTATTGTTCCTGTGCCTTTGCAATAATATTTTTAACACAATGCAAAGTAGGGTAATTTTGTAAACTTTGCGTAACAACTGAAATGTGAACTCATGCAAATTACACCAGCATAGTTTGAATTTCTGCCAGGCCCACTCATTACCATAAAATATCCCCATGTGTGGTAAAAAAAAAGCCACCTCCAGGGCCTGAAAGGTTGTGCAAGGTTGAATTTTACTAAGCATAGTGCATTGTTGCCGTAAGGCATACAGGATATGTTGCAAAGGTAGGTTGGGCTTAGGAACTTTTTCCTCATTTGGTAGGGGGGTGTATAGGAGTCAAGCTCGCCCACTGGCTAGTAAAACTTACAAAAGTGACACCTCACCCACAGCCCCCTCAGAACACTCTCTGGATCTGCGGATGAACATAAAAAGGCAGGCCTGATGTTTGAGACCTGTGAGTAGTCCTGAAGGGCTGGATCCTGAACCACTTGTACCCAGGACATTAAACGTCTGTTGGCTAATCTCTTGTGTGACTACAGGGACACAACAAGCTGCAAGAAGGCTTTTCCTGATGTGCCCACTGGCAGGAACAATTAGACCTGGACTGGACCCTGTGGTTGGTCTCTGCTGCAGTAAGCCGTGGCTCCTAAGTACTGCCCATGAGTGCCGGTGAGCCAAGGGCCTGATTTAGAGTTTCGTGGACAAGGTACTTTGCCACAAACATGACTAAGCACTACGATGACTAAATCCTCAGTCCTTCTGATCAATTATGAGTCAGTCAAACCATCAGTTTGCAGAGGTGCCTTTCTGGCTCTACCACTGGAAAACGTACTCCTATTATCAAATAGAGTAGGGGATGTTGGAGTAAGGACATCAGACTGCCCTCGTGCTTCCTATTTAAAGCGGAGAGGCTCAAGTCCCTTTTTTGCCCATAATTACAGGACGCAAGAAATGAAAAACATTGACCCACCCACACTCTGTGAGTAGGGATCCTTTTTTGGTTTTTCGGAAACAACCTCCTCCTTTGGGAGTTTGTTTCTGAAAAGTTAAAAAGATGGCTGCACAGCCATCAGAAACTTTGCAGATGCACACCAAAGTTTGTGTGCCTTCACAGAAGCTGCCATAATGGCGGCTCCTGTGAAAGCAAAGAGATCTCTGCAGGGCCAGATGTGGTCTCTTGATGAGCAGCAGTCTGATTAGGGAGGCGGAGATCATCTAGCAGCAGCATAAAAATGCTTTCCATTTACAACGTGACGCATCTAGGGAGATGCATCACGTTGTAAAGCCCTGTATCACATTATACTTGCATCATGTATAATGTATGCAGGGTGGGTGTTCCAACGCATAATAGCCCTGTAGAAGTGACGCAGTGAAATCTACAAGATTTCACTGCGCCACTTCTAGGACGCCACTGCCTCAAATTCTTATGCCTGCTTGAAGCAGGTGTAAGGAGTGATGCAGCACAATGAGGATAGGCCTCCCCCAGAATTGCTGGAGTTTTGTTGTGCTTGCAAACAAACTCCAGCAATGCGTGACTTTTGCGTCTACAGATGCATCAGAACTTCTGACGCATCTGTCAATCTTGCGCCATGGTGCACCATATTGTAAATACGGCGCATCCATAGTGGTGCTAGTGTTTCTAATGGTGGCGCAAGGAAAGTGACGCAGATGTGTCACTTTCTTGTAAATCTGCCCCTAAGTCTGAAGATAAAAATCATCGAGAAAAGGGGCGAATAGTGTGAGATCAACTAGAAGACTTTGGTGGTCATGATGAAATCTGAATTTCTCCACTCCACTCCACTCCACTCCAAAACCACCAACCTCAGCAGAACCTTATCAGACAGTTACCCAACTTCGAAAGGACTTTACCAGATAGTTTTCAACCTTGCCTGACTTCCATAAAAAAAATCGAGTAAAGAGAAAAACAAGTTGACGAGGGCAACCCAGTTGGTGGATGAAACGTCTGCTCAATCACGGTTGGCCTCAAATCATGCTTAGGTCCTGGTCAATCATGAACAGTTACTTCTGTTTGGTGGTTTACTTTTCATTAGCACTTTTTGTTGTAAAATTGTAAAATCATTATCTCAGATTCCCCTTGTTGGATCTAATCAGCATTGTGTCATTATTATATTGTTAGACCTGGCATCCTTGGCGTGGTCTTCCCTGACTTTTTGCCTCTACCTCTTGTGTCTTTGATGCTGTGCTGGATTTAGTTTTTGCTGGCTGAAATGCTTTGGGCACTTTGCCACTGCTGATCAGTGTCAAAGTGCAAGTGCTCAATGTTTACATTGATATTGTGATTGGTTGTCCCTGATTGACATATTTGTTTTATCAGTAGGTCCCTAGTAAAGTGCGCTAAGTGTGATAGGGTGGGTAAATCAAATGCCACTAGTGGGCTTGCAGCACTGATTTTGCCACCCACATGAGTAGCCCTAAAAGGAGGTCTCAGGCCTACCACTGCAGTGACTGTGCACAGTTTGTTAACTGCCAGGTCGACTTGGAAAGTGCACCCACTTGCGAGGCCTTACCCTTCCCTTTTCTTACATGTAGGACACCCCTATGGTAGGCCCAAGGTACCCCCTTGGGCGGGGTGCAGTGTATGTGAAAGGTAGGGCATGTACTAATATGTGCAACATGTCCTGATAGTGAAACACTGCCAATTTCGTTTTTCACTGTTGAAAGGCTGCTTTGCCCAAAGGACAGATTGGGGAATGCTTTGTAACATTTTACAAGTATATCTTCACATAGGGATACGATGGAAAACTTGAGTTTAGTACCCCTGAACTCAGAATTTAATAACACATCTTTTAGTAAAGATGGTTTTTAAATTGTGTATTGAAAATACCACTTTTAGAAAGTGGCTATATTTTTGTTCAACCTTCCTGTGTGCCTCTGCCTGGTTGTGGATTGACTGGCGTTGGAGTGACAGGGACTGGGGAGGGATCACTGACATAATATCGTCGACCACAATATCGAGTTGCAAAAATATAGGTGAAAAAATATAGACTACAATTATATCGACACCCAATACTTAATTAGAAAACTACAAAAATATCGACTACAAATTATCGAGAATATTCAATATCGAAACAAACAATATCGAAAAAAAATATAGAAACAAAATTTATCGTCTAGTTCTAAAATACACAGTACACAGCAATAATATAAAAAAAATATGTAGATAAGACTAACTGCGAATTTATTCAAATATCGCCACTATAAAAAAGGCCTAAAACACTTTAAATACTATACCAATATATATTGTAAATATATAATACATTCTACAAGATATATAAAACACATAATAAACATTTTTCGCAACACATACAAAAATATGAAACATTTCCAACAAATGTCATAGAAACATTGCAGTGCATTAAATATTAAATCGAATATTTTTACAATGAAATTTCTAAAATATTCTTCCATATATTTAAAATATAAAATAAAACTAACTAGATTTACAGCTGAATCATTCAGTAAATAGCATTTCCACAACACCAAAAAAAAGCTATTAAAAAAAACAAACTTCAAACCAACCAATGAAAATCTCCCACTGTTAAAGCATCCAATCAAATGAAGCAACTAATCAAATACACAGTATAAATGGAACACTTTCCTACTGCTATTTCCTGCTTCTAACTCTACAGAAAAAAGAAGGCGACACTACGACCAACTATTTGCTGAAAATACTACTTTTCAAGACAAGAGTCCTACATACAAAACACATTTAAGTTAACCTAATTTTTAAATGTAACTTAAGCATTAGCCTCAAACTAAAAATGTATTAGTAAAAAGTTTAAGTAACATTTTGCCATACCTTTTATATTTCTTCGACAGAAATCTCCAAAAGACAGTATTAAAGACAGTATTAAACCTTTAACAGATAATTTACAGATAATTTACTGTAAATTTATTGTTGTAAGTATATTTAACGTTTATCAGACACACCAACTAAATATAATAAAAACACATTTATAATCCACTTTTTATCTTTACTCTATCTTTTGAACAGAACATTTACAGACATTCAAAACTTACTCAATCAAAGCTAAAGACTCCACAAACTCATTCAGTAAGTATATATTTTTAAATATGTTACAAGCCTAAAATAATAAGTAGAAAACAGCTTCGCCATCCCAACCTCTCAAAACTAAATAACATGATACAATAATGAATTTTGTGTTTGTTCTACCAACAGATATAAAGCATCAAAATACAAGAAAAAGCTTGAAAAACATTTCTAAATATTTCCTGCACATTTATTCTTGTAAGTATACTTAAAATTGAGCAAACATAGCAACTGAATGTAATAAGCAAACATTTCTAATCCACGTTTTATCTTTTCTCTATCTTCTTAAAGGAACATTTACAGACATCCAAAACTTAATCCATCAAAGCAAAAGACTCCACAAACTCATAAAGTAAATATATATTTTCATTTTTTTTAAAACCTAAATTACTAAGTAGAAAACAACTGGGCCAACCCAACGTCTCAAAATTGAAAGCAATAATACAATAAGGATTTTCTTTCATCTTCTACTAACAGATATAAAACATCAAAATATAAGAAAAAGCTTGAAAAACATTCTGCACATTTGAAATTGCAAGAAAGAATCAGGGAAAGTATAATAAGTAATACATTAATGCATTTCAAACATGTATGGCAGTATTTAGACTTAAATTGTGTTTCTTTCTAATCTTTTCTAGCACTACAAAAACAAACATGACTGAAGGTGCAGAGTTTGTTATGTCTCAAAAAAAACAAATTATTACTATGTTATATGGGGTATGTTTACACTTAAGAAAAACAGTCAGGACACAAAGTTTTTGGGAAATGTAGTAAATACTACTCTAATAAATGTTTATGGCAGGGCTACAACTGAAGAAGCTATTGTACTATTTACCAAAGAACACAATCACCCCCCCCCCCCCAATGTCACTGAAATAGAGGTCCGAGACGCCCTTGAAAGTATAAAAGAAGCTGGTACAAGCACAGATAAACCAACCACCCACATACTAAAAGAGTAACTCTTAAAAGTTCCTCAACATGCTTCTGGCCAACTACCATCAATTGATTCCCTCAAACGAACAGTTGCTAGACAAAAAAGATTAACCACAACTACACAACCTAACCCTAAAACTCTTGAAGAGGTTGCAATTCCCCCAGAATTAAGTATAACACATACTACTGAACCATTCATACTTTTTGACAACAAAAGCCCTACAAACAGAATTATTATGTTTGCTACTGAAAACAATATAAGAAAATTAATAGACTGCCAAAACTGGATGATGGACGGTACTTTTAAAACATGCCCCAAACCATTCTACCAACTCTACAGCATACATGGTTTATATCATCATTCCAACATCCCATTTATTTTCTGCTTGTTGCCAAATAACCAACAAAATACATACACAGAAGTACTAAATGCTATATAAAATGAAATCCATGATTATTTTCCTCAGAAAATAATCATAGATTTCGAACTAGTTATGATAAATAGTATATTAAAATGTTTTCCACATACAGCAATACAAGGTTGTTACTACCATTTCAACCAAAGCATTTGGAGAAATCTACAAAAATCTACATCAAGCATACAATATGCTACAGACAGCAGTCTTGCCTACCAAATCAAAAAATTAATTTCCCTAGCATATGTCCTTGTTACAGATGTAGCAGAACATTATAATATACTAATAGATAGTCCATATTATACAAAAATATGAAGAAAAAATAGCACCACTCCTCGACTACTTCGAGGACACATGGGTGGGAAGGCTACATCGATCTGGCCACAGACGCCAACCTAAATTTCACATAGCTTGGTGGAATGTATATTTAAGTACACTCAACCAAGAAGCTAAAACCAACAACAGTGTAGAAGGATGGCACAATGCCTTTCAAGCAACCACTAGCAGAGGGAAACCTACTGTACAAAAGTTCAAAGAAGCATTACAAAAAGAACAAAGTTATAAAGAATTACGCATGGAACAATCTGTAACCCAAATAGGACCAAAATTAACCAAACAAACTAAACAAATGTTTAGACTACTCCAAAGCCAAGTCACCCTATATCCTTCTACACAAGGCCTAGACTACCTATCCCTAATAGCAAAAACGCTCCTGTAAATTACCTACACAAAAATAATAATACTCTATTTTTTTATAAATATTCACTTAACAAGCATTAAAATATTATATTATAAAAAACGTTTTCTATACAAACATAAAATATGGTAGTAGACTTAAAAAATACCAAATTATTCTGTTTCACTTTAAAAAATAAATATATAATTATTTCACCTTTGTAATTAATGATTATTAATAATAATGTATTATCAATTATCATTAATACTTTATTTAATAAATTTAAAAGCCTAAAGTACTTAAAAAAATTGTTACTTCAGTGTTATTATTTACATTTCTGTATTACTTTTACATTTACTATACAAGTATGTAACATTTGTAAATTATTCATAATAATAATAAATAAGAAAAAGTATTAATTATTATTATTATTATTAATAATTTGTATGTATATAAATTGTAATTAAACAACAATAATAAATTACTCTACATAGAATATATACTTTATAAATAATCTACCTTTGTAAATTAATATTATTAATTAATATAATATATTAATTATTATTATTAATAAGTATATCTATTTTTCTAAATAATTTAGAAAAATAATCAAACATTGTACCTGACTGTAGGCATAATTTTATGTTTAGTAAATGTTTAAAAATATTTTTGTATTAAATAACCTTAGTATAATCTTAATAATAATTAATAAAAAATATTAATTATTATTAAAAGAAACATTATTTATGTATATGAATGTCAAAAAAATCATATATAAAGCATGTAAAAGTTTAAAATATTTAATTAATAACATTTATATATTACATATAAATATTATTAATTAAATATTTTATTTACAGATATACAAACTATTTCTAACTGTAAATGATTTATGAAAACTGTTAACAATGTTAAAAATATGTGTGCAATCTAAAAAAAGTATTCTTTTTTTTAAACAATACCTTTATCAATATAAATAAATGTAATGTAATACATTTTGTTTACCTAACAAATTACCATATAAAATGTATTGATATTTTTCCTGTACTGTAAATATTAGAAATAAAGTATGTAAATACAAATCTTCAAACAATTATTTTCTACTTGATTTACAATTATGAAATAAAATTTAATTTATTAATATGATTATAATAATCATTTTCTATATTTACCTCTATCTTTTTCACGTACAAATATTTAATCTGGAATTACAATGGATAAACCTATATTTTATAAGATTCATTTTCTGACTACAATAAAAAAAATATATAACTTATTATTCCCACTCAGTCTAATAAAATTCAGGGAAGGTGCTGGACACTGACCTAAAATAATTTACTATCCCCACTCCAATCAGATGAAAGTCAGGAAAGGTGCTGGACACTAACCCTATATAATTTACTATTCCCACTCCAATCTAAAATAAGTCAGGTAAGGTGCTGGACAATGACCCAATATAATATACTATTCCCACTCTAATAAAGTGATTGTCAGGGAAGGTGCTGGACAGTAACCCTAATTAATTTACTATTCCCACACCAATAAGAATATTTATACATTTATATTATTAGTTTTACAATTGTTAAACGTTTAAAAATGTGTACATTTATTTAACTAAAACTCCCCACACTTATGCCCTATTAACAAACATCCCACTCCTAAACTAACAAATTGTTTTAAATTAAAAATTGTAATGAGGATTTCAAATGTATAAAAACATTTCTTATAAATTATCATTGTAATTAAAATTTAAAACATTATTTTTATACACTACCCACCCTAATCCCCTATTAACACAACATCCCACTAATAATCAAATATATTTTTTTTAATTTAATTTGCAAAAAACATTTTCATTTTACAATTAATTATTGAATATTTAACATTGTATTCAAAATTACAAATCTTTATTTTTATAAAATACCCACCCTTTTTCCCTATTAACCCAACATTCCACTCCTAAAATAAATAATGTATTTTTTAAATTTAATTTACAAATTAAAATCTTCATTTTGCAATTAATTATTGAATATATAACATTTGTCTAAAAATTACAAATCTTTATTTTTATAAAATACCCACTCTTTTCCCCTATTCACCCAACATCCCACTTCTAAAAGAAATGTATTTCTAAAAATGTAATTTATTTGTGAAAATTGAAATGTACAATTACTAATAATTTTTTTGCCTTTAAAAAATAAAAATCATTATTTTCAAACACTCCCCACCCTTATCCCGTATTAACACAACATCCCATTCCTAAAATAAATATGTCTTTCTAAAATGTAAATGAAAGTTTGAAATTTTTAATTTCAAATTATTAATTTATAAATTTGCATAATATTTACATTTATAAATCATTATTTTAAAACACTCCCCACCTGTATCCCCTATTAACCCAACATCCCACTCCTAAACTAAATATGTATTTCTAAAATTTCAATTACATTTCAGAATTTTACATTTCAAATTATAATTTAGTAAATTTGCATATTATTTACATTTATAAATCATTATTTTAAAACACTCCCCACCCTTCTCCCCTATTAACCCAATATCCCGTCCCTAAAACAAAAAATAAAATGAACACAAATAAAATGTTAATTATTATAAATGCAATCACATTTTTACAACAATATCAACATTCTTAACAAACTTTATGTATATATATATTATAAACATTATATAAATACTTTTTTCGATCATTTATACTATCTATAATTTTGTTTCAATATTTTTTACATTCTATATATATCAAAACTATATTTTATACTGCACTACCATGACAATATTAAGACTACACAATATTTTTGATTCAATATGTTTTACATCGATATTTACTTCACAAACACTAAAACGATATTTCTAACACCGATATTGAGTCATTCAATATTTCTGTATACTCGATAATACTTACATTCAAAATTAAAAAATCAATATTATGCCCAGTTACCCTGGGGAGGTGCCGTGGCTTCAGGAATCTGTGGTGGGAGGAGTCGCATCTGTACCTGAATAGGGCTCTGCCTGCCTTCAACAATGATGGCTCTGCCCCCCTGTGGCATGTCTGGGACAAAGGCCCACACTAACAAAGGATGTTGTTGTGCACTGGCAGAGTGCCCCCATAACTGGTTTGAACTGGGCTCAGAGCCCCTTGCACAAAGAGAACAAAGACATTTTGGGGTATAAGTATTAGACCTAAAACCCCGGAACTTTAGATCATTCCTGGAGTTCAAGAGGAGCATTTGCTGAGGAGAAGAGCTGAAAAGACTGAGAATTACTGCCCTTGCTGTGTGTCTGGGGTTCACCTGCAGTTGCTGTTTCTGCCAAGGAAAGGAGAAGGACTTTGCTGTGAGCTATGTCCCCTGCTTGAAGGAGATCTCCAAGGGCCTGAAGTGAGTTGGCCTCCTGTTCAGAAGTCTCAGGGACACAAAGACTTCACCCCCAGCTCCCTTGAACTCTGCTGTCGTGAGTTCTGACCTGCCTTGAGTTGCAAGTGCCAGTTTTGGGCCTCTGGAGGATGTTGCGGTTGTTTGGGAGCTAGAAGAGAAAAGAGATTCAAAGAACTACATCGCTATTCTCGGGCTGTTTTTCCGACGCATCTTCACGGTGCGAGAAGAATTTCCCCGCATCGACACACCGCTGTAAAAACCATCGCAGCGCCTGTCGTTGCTGCAAGAATCGATGAATCGAGGGATCGTGAATGAAGAGGACCGATGTAGTGTTACAAACTGCCGCTGCATCATTCGCCGATGCATGCTAAAGATCCACTCATCGTACCTTTGTGACATGCTTCCCCGACGCATCGGCTGCAGACCGAACCGGCACGAAGTATCGACACACCACTTCCCCTGCAGACCAGAATCAATGCAACCCTTCCTCTGCATGCAGCGGGACTGTGGCATCACCTCCTCAGGGTCTCAGGAGTGTCGCAGCTCTTTATTTTCCAATGCCGCTGCTGTTTGGCTTGGTGAACTTTGTCGCCACTCCAGGTACTTTGGTGAAAAGTCACAGGTCCATAGATTTCTATGGTATAAGTTCTTGAAACCTTTTGAAAGTCATATTTATAATCGTGTTTGTTGGATTTTTTGTTGTTTTGGTCTTGTCAAGTTTAGATAGAGATACTTTATTTTTCTAAACTGGTGTAGTGTTCATTTGTGATGTTATCACTGTGTTACTGTGAGTGTTTGTGCAAATACTTTACACATTGCCTTTGGGATAAGCCTGTCTGCTCATGCCAAGCTTCCCAGGGGGTAAGCAGGGGTTATCTAAAGCGTGTATCCCCCTTACCCTGACTAGAAGCAAGAGTCCCTTTTTGGACAAAGGTACCTACCTCTGCCAACTAGAGACCCCCATTTCTAACATATAGCTAAAAGGGTCAGTAGCTTTAGAAATTGCTTGGGGGATTTGTATTGTGTTTTGAATTGTTTAATTGTTTTGACACTGTTAAATCCTTTCACACTTTTCTTTAACACCTTGGCTGCTAGGTGTTTTCCCCTCCTGTGCTGACTTTTTTTGATTATCATTGTACTATGACGAGCTCAGCTCATCATCAGCACAGGTCAACCATGCCTCATGACGAGCTGAGCTCGTCATGAGCATGGAAGGGGTTAAGTTAAGCCTGTCTGCTCTAGGCCATAGCTACAAATGGTCCAGATGTATTTTATTGAACTTGTGTGTTGGACTGCACAAGATTGTGGACTTATTATTTGGCACAAACTCACATTGTCCCCAACTAATGACCAATTTTCTTATATTAGAGTTCAGCAGCGGGATCAAGATCTTTTGTTTTGCGATTGCCACTAAGGCACTCATTACGATGTTGGGCGGAATGCCATCTGACTGCATGGCAGAGACTTTCTGCACAACATCATAGGTTTCCGTCCGACCGCCATACTATGATATTGGCACTCCGAAGGTAACCAGCGGGGGAATTCCGCTCTGCTTCTGACAGGCTGACAGAGCTCGTTGGGGTGGCTGGTGGAATTGTAATCTCAAAATGGCAGCCTAGCCAGCCTTGGCTCCACCGTCAGGATTACAATGTTGCCAGTGGCAGCTGGCACAGCCCGCATGTGGCAGGGCTGGCGGGAGAGGGGACAGTGGGGGGTGGTATGGGGCACAATGTAAAATAAAATAAAAAAATACACTTACCTTGCCACCGGGTCCCGCGTCTCCGCTCCTGCTCTTCTCCATCATAGCCAGGCTCCCCTGACCAATCACAATGCTGCAATGTAGCCTTCCGATTGGTCTGAACACCATGATACGGTGCTCAGCCAGAAGCTGGAGGGGTGGGCATTTTCTCCATGCAGGCTGTAATGCAGCCTGCATGGAGAACGGGGAAAGTGCACATGACTGTTTTCAACCAAACTGTCATTGAACACTTAAGAGGGTTCTTCCACACCTCCCCTGCTCTGTAGCCCCACCCCGCCCCTCACGCTCTGCTGCTGCAGCAGGAGGACAAAATAAAATGATAATAACATTACGTTATTGTCATCTTTTCCTTTCTTTCCTGCTTCATGGCAGTGGGGCAACGCTCCTCCGCTGTAGCAGAGGAGCTACCACTGAATGCCGCTTTCCGCCTACCCTTTCATGGCAGAATTTCCCGTGATTTAAAAGCAAATTATCCGAATTTTGCAAGGACCTGACAAAAATGTGGGCTCGTTATTTTCAAAGACTTGCATCCTCCTCAACTAATAACATACTTCTGTGTAAAAGTTGGTATATTCCTTCTTCCCCTTGGTTCCACATTGTATTATAATGACTGGGATAAATGAATGAGATTTCAGTTTCTGCATAAAGTTGAAAGTATCACATGCTCTGATCCAAATCTATCATAGTGTTGAGTCACCCTTGCGCTATGCGTGGGTGGCGCAAGAGCAACATAACACTAAAGTCAGATTTTTCAAGCCATGCATGGCTTGATAAATGTGGAGTAACACAAAGCAGCTCAAATCGCTCCCTTGCATTATTTTGCCCCAGGGAAGTGTCCCATGGGTGGAGTGTGGGTATTCCTATGCATCCAGACGTGGATTTTGGTGCATTCCCAGAATCACTATTTCTAGTAGACCTGGGAATGCCTCATAATGGTAACGTTGCTACAAGTGGGGTTTTGTCCTGCACTGTGGCCGGGTAGGACACATATAGATTCAAAAAAGAAAGGAACCCGGTCACTGTTTTTGTTCTGCTCACTTTATTGTTAAGGGCAGAATCTAACCTTAAGGTATTTTATCCTTAGGTATTATTTATATTTTGATCGTAGTGAAACTGTAAAACATTTTTTTACATTCTTTTGACAGTCCGAGATTTACTTGCTGTCTTGCACACAGACAATTACATTTACAAGTGCTGAAAACAATTATTACATTGAAAAAACAAAAATTAAACAATTATAACAGTGTTTATCGAACAACTTTCATCAAACAAAATTCATCTTCGTGATAGTACCCTGTCCACCACTTCAGTAAGGCCACTAGGATGCAACTTTTGCTAAATGTCTGGCCTAATAGCGCAAAGGCATGCAATACATTAACATTCAATTCAATTCAATCATTTGAAAAGGGCCTTATGCGCAAATAAAAAACATTCGGATTTCAGACGAATGAATGATTAGCCGACGCGTTTCCGAGCCTGTCTTTTACTTTTCAAGCTCTTCTTTAGGGCTTCGGGCTGGGTACCTGTGTAAATGTAAGCGAAGGGCATACTTTAGTTTGGGACCTTCACCTATGGTGTCTTTTGCAAGTATAAAGCACAGGCAGCAGATGTAGATTAGTAGTTTATTTGTAGATAACAGACCCTAAGATATCACTTGGTGAAAAACCCAGCTCCAACTGTCCCCTACATTCTGATGTACACACAGTGGAGTAACCAACATTCCACAAGTATTAAAGGAACAGTAGAGTACATTATAATAGGAGAATGTAACAGTGTCTCTGACATTGATACGAGTCTTCGTTATTGTTACCTTATTGTCGGATTTACAGGTGTATAAATCGTCTCTCTGAACTCTTGGTGGACTCACTGAGTTCTGTAATAAAAACGGTGATAAGGTTTTCTATTTATTCTCTGATAGAACTGATTGGCGCTATTTTACAACAGTGGTTCTGCACTTCACTCACGTGATTATTAGGCAGTACATGTCGTCCAGAAACATCTTTATTTCTCCCTGTTTTTTCCGCTTTTTATGTGCAGTCCCCTCCTGCACAAAAGCAATCCTGCTTAAAAAGCAGGCACCCTTGCTCGGGTGCTTGCGTTGGAGCTAGGCAGAAAAAGTGCACCAGGGCAAGGAAAGGACAGGAATTTGCTGTATGATGTACCTTTCACACAGCGCTGTGAAGCAAGGTGGCTTGCTGTGTGGCATGAAAGTATGATAAAAATGCCCCTCTATTGAGATCCATGCGGGTCTCATCGTTCAACATTTAGCCAAAGTTTTCTAAAACCCTGATTTAATCTACCACCGACGTGCAGTTCTTCACATTATGAGAATATGCTGCTCTCTCTGACAGGTGTCACAGCACTATTATTTCTGTGTTTTCATTTTCTAGTAAGAGAAACCGCACGGTGACCGAGCACTTTATAAGTCTTTTAACTTCAACTTCTTTAAGAGCTCTTCACATGCGAGTTCTCTGCGTGTACTAATCTCTCATTTTCCTTGGCCTTTCACAGGCTGTTAAATATTGGTAATTATTTAAAACACTGCGTTTGAATAAACAACACATTCTGCAGCTCCCCATTGGCATGTATTATTCTTCAACACTCCACTGTACTTTAAAAACCGTCCAATCAGGCAATGTTCCCCCCTCGCCTGCAGAGGACTCTGCTCGTAAAGTAGCCACTTCAAAACCGTAATGGAGTTAAATTGCTAAATGATGAAATTAATCAAAGTTTCCAAGTAGCTTTAAATGATGTTAAAACATTGTTTGATTCTATTGCGCTCCCGGTAAAAAATGAACTGGGGTGTCCTCGACCCACCGGGTTCCAATTATGAGTCATTTAATAGAAGATATAACCCCAGCCGCACTTTCCCATGATTACTACAGTGGCATTAACTGTCAAGCTGTAAACCACGCAGAAATAAGTCAATTAACCTCAAAATACACCCTTATTTGGAAGTATCTTTGAAGGTGCTAGGAAACAAATCGAACTGGACTGTATAATGGTGGTTCATGAGGGCTAGACCGAAGGCATGTTTTCAGTTTAGGTACTGCTGTGAGGATGATTCCAGTATCATTGATTTAATCTAAATATAACCAATGCGAAACTATGAAGCACTGGCACGAATCCAGCCCTCTTGGACAATGTTGGACACCTCTGTCTTAGGTAGGTGCTGAGTAAAGGTAATTATATTTCTGTGTGTATGTGCATGTTCGTGCTTGTGCGTGTGTGCGTGCGTGTGTGTGCACGTATGTGTGATTGTGTGTGTCTATGTTTTTCTGTTTGTCCTGTTGGTCGCTCACAGGCTTCTAGCTTTTGTTGAAAGGTAGTGGTGCACCTACAGTGGAACTCTTTTTATCATGGATGACTTCTGCCCCAGGCCATAAAATGACTTGCGTTGGGGGCTGCTGATCTACAGTCAACGAGGTACAGGCCTTTCTAACTGTACCCCACAGTAGGGAAATTGCTTACCTTTACTCCCTTTTTAAATCAGTGTACCATATCATGGCTGGGCCTCCCACACCTCATGAGTGTAGGAGATGTGGGTGTGTGGGGCAGCTATACATTATGGGATGAAAAACTAATTTGGGGGCAATGAATGTGCGCTGCTCCATTGATCCACACTTGTAAGGTGCTTCATATGTGTAGTCGTGGTCAGATGTCTGCTGTCTCCATTCCCTTTGCCTCCACCTACACTGGTCACCCCTTTGCAGCCATTGCACTATAGGGATATAAGTCAGGTGTGGACTCTCAGACTCCCTCAAAAGTCGGAGGGAGGTTTGCTGTGCCCACCCGCCCTAGATAAACTAGTCCAAGTATTTGAGACTGTGGTCTCAGAGAGGAGACACCTCAATATATGATTGTGACCACTGCCCTGGCCACTGGAACACTAATATGCAAGGGAATCTAGCGGCCTGCCGATCCCCTGCACCCGGCACCCTTTTTGCCCAAGAGGGAAGAGCCCAACACCGTCCCTAAAAGGCTATCTGCACCTAAGACACACCACAGTGGACATTACTGCAAGCCTTTCATCCCTGTGGAAACCTGGGCCTGTGCAGATTGTGGTAGTGACTTCCATGGATCCCCCACCACTGGAAATATGTTCTCGGTAGGGCAGGATATTTTGAGTACTTTCTGGGACTCCTTTGAATATGAGCGCCATCTTGGATTAGAGACAGCCACCCCTGCTTCTCAGTATGAGCCGAGGCAGCCGGTCACTATTCTGGTTTCTACTGTAAGGAGTTCTTCACTTCTGCTCTCAAAAGAGGACTGGACAAGAAGCAGTAAAACCTGCTCCCCTCCCCCTGAATATATCCCAGAAAAAAGACCTCCATGTACTGCCTCAAAGATCTCAAATCATGAAGTGCTTTGACCGTACAAGCGCTGCCACTGCCCAGCAGACTCAAAATGGCTCATCTCAGAACAGAGCTCTCCTCCACACCCCTCTTTTGAGAGACCAACCCAGCAAAGCCATCTACTATGTGAAAGAATCCCCTGGGGTTGAGCTCTGATGAAGCGGGTCAATGCCGCATCTTTCCCTCTTCCTGCACCAGTATTTGGGCCACTTTGTTTTGTGATCAGCAGCAGGCCCGGACTGGCCGTAGCGGGCAATCCCCCAGTGCGCCGCACGGGTGGTGGCCGGTTTTGGGGGCCCTAGGGGCCGATTTTGTTACAGGGCCGTTTTTTGCAGCATACAAATCGGCCCTGTAACAAAATCGGCCTAAAACCAGCCCTGGCAAAGAGCTCGGCGGCACCCGGGGGGGTGGGGGGCTGCCCGAGCATTCTGCCAGGGCCAGTTTTGGTTCCCAGTCCGGCCCTGATCAGCAGTTAGGCCAAGTGGCTCTCTTTTCACCTTTGACTGTGTCTGCCTGAAGGACATACTGCACTGCCACCCAAACTCACCTGCAACCGACAGAGGCTGCTTCCTCCCATTTTCAGAGCTCTTTCCATTAGAACTTGCAAGGAGGCATCAGACCGGTGCTTTTCGGAAATAAAAATACACCACCTGTAAATGTAGTGCTTTTATATAGCACACAAATCACCCCCAAAGGGGTCTCAAGGCACTGTTCACAAACCGTTGTGGAACTATTCCTGGCCTTTTCCTGTGAATTGCCCACTCCTGGACACCCCCAAGGTGAAGCCAGGCATCCTAGCACTGTTGGGGCTGTTGTGGAGATTAAGGCAGCTATTGACCAGAGTGGGACCCATGAATAGAATAGGCACCGAGGCGAGAATTATCAGGTCCAGGGAAATTGAGCCCAAGACCCGCCAAGGCAGGAATTGAACCTGGGTCTGGGCCAGACCTCTGCTTCAGGGTCTGCCGCTCTAACCATTGAGCCACACTTCTCCACCTGGCAAAAGCGGCAAAAATGTATTTACCAGATTGGTCAAGCATTAGACGCTAGAGTATAATCTATTTCCTCAAGCCCATGAAAGTCAGAGCCAGATTAATGCGCCAACAAGGTGTCACTGTAACATCCATGAGCAAAGAAGACCTTGGCCGCCACCTCAAGTACTTTGACTGGAACATCGCCACATTAAAATGAAGCTCCTGGCTGAAAGGCAGAAAGTTCCCTGCAGCACAAGTTTAACTGCTGGAAATGGGGTTTTTAAATCTCACAGGAGGCCATGGGAAGGGGGGGGGACGAGTGGGAGGGTAACCACTGCCACCCTGTCAGTGTACAAGTGAATATTCAGATTTTGCATTTGTAAAACATCTTTTGCACGGGTGCAATATTTAAATGTGCAAAAGGTTTTGAGAATCGAGCCGCTAGTGTTCACAAGGATACCAAATACCCACACATTGTTGGTGAATATCTATAAACTTATGGTTGAGTAGATATTCAGCAAGTTGCACACCGAGGACCTACAAACCTACCCCTAGAACCATACTTAAAAATGTGGAAATGTCATTTCCTAGTGTAGTATCCAGATTTTAAAATATACTGTTTACTTTACAAATTTGATCAAACCCTGATTTGAATAATTTCTGTGCACAAAGTAAACAGCATGCCCTCATAATTTGTACTTAGGTGTGCAAAATGATCTATGAAGCAAGCACTAAGGGCCTCATTTATGAGAAGTGACGCATCACTGCGTGAAAGCAGCGATCACTTCTCAGTGCACCCTCCTTGCGACATGATGGAAGCGTCATATTTACAGTATGATACATCGTGTCGCAAGGAGTTACAGATACATCACTATTTCTGACATATCTGTAGGCGCAAAAGAGACGCATTGCTGGAGTGTGTCACAAAAGTGAACCAACTCCAGCAATGTGTCCTTTCACATGGGGCAAGCCCCATGTGAATGTGCCTGCATCAGTCTTACGCCTGCTGTGAGGCAGAAGTAAGTTATTGACACATTTGCGTCCTAGAAATGACGCTGTGAAATCTCATAGATTTCACTGCGTCACTTCTACGAGGCTTTCTTGCGTCAGTACGCCCACCCTGCATACAGCATACTGTGGCGCAGGGGTTTACAAAATGACGCATCTACCTAGATGCATCACTTTGTTAATATGATGCAAGACTGCGCAAAAGTGACGCACCAGTGGAGCAAAAGTGAAGCAAGGGCTCATAAATAAGTCCCAAATGAGGGTGGCAATGCGCTGTTAGCTTCTGTAGGTTGCTCAAGTATTATACAAGACTATTTAACACAAAACAACAATACTTTACATTATAACAAATGCATATTTTCACAAGCTTAAAACTCTCAATTTGTAAAGCCCCAGCAATTTTTCCTAATCTAGTCCTGCACCCCCCAGCCTAGTTCCTCCTCACAATTCCCTTTGCACAGAACAGCGATACCTTTTAAGCCTCCGCTGTCTACAGATTATCCCAGAATCTCAGGGCTGATTTGAAGGTCAGGAAGTTCCAAACCTGCAAGTCCCCTTCTAATCTTAAAGCCGGGCCCATTTTAGGCAGACCAAGCAATCTTTTCAAACGTTTACCCTCAACCTTCCCCAACTTGCCTTCGAATGTCAAGACACTAGTTCAGCTCCATAAAGCCACTGAGAGGGGACAATTGCTTTATAGTCTGTCTGGAGCGGAGTCCTACGAAGGTGTTCGTAGATTGCACCAGTCCTCGCATAGTCGAAGCTGCAAGTATCTCCACAGTGTCTTTACATAGACCTCAGTTACATTTTTTTGTGACTTTCATTCCTAGATACTTATAAGACATAGCCACCTCCACCTTCCTACTTCCCAGAAACCACTTCAATGCTTTACTATTTTTCCCCAAAACAATAAAAAAAAATTATCCTGGTTAACTGTAAGCTTGTTTACTTTACAATAGATATTAAATGTATGCAATTTCCTCTGACCTACTTGGGCCAAGTCTAAAATGGCCACATTTTCTGCATAAAGGAGGCATGGGATATAGCTTCCCCCAATTTCTGACGAGAAAGAGTTGGTGGTAGCAAGGATTCTAGGGAGATCTGTAAAAAACGCAGAAACAATGTTGGGGCCAGCACGCAGCCCTCCCTCAGCCCGTACCCTAATGGATTTTTTTCCGAAAGGCCCCCATTTAAATTGAACTCCACTTGGGCCGATCTCTATGAACGTAGTTCCTGTAGTGTAGCTTATAAGCAAGGGATAATCGATAATTGATGCTGCTTCTTCCATTAGATACTACGATCCACTAGATCGAAGGCAGAGCTAAAATAAACAAAACAGCGAAACAATTCCCAACAGATTCTATTGCTTTTTGCACTAGAGCCCACAAACTAAAACAATGATCAAGAGTTGAGTACCCTCTCTTGAAGCCTCCCTGTTCTATAGGGGCAATATCACTACCCTCAAGATCCGGTTCTTTAAGGAGATACGTATTACTTTTGATTACAATTTTGCACATACATCCAGAAGACTTTTAAAGCCCAAAATTCTCCGATGTGTTTTCCCCTTTTTTGTGTACAGGTTTAATGATTGCACCTTTCCAGCTTGGCAGGAATTATACCTGTCCTTGTTATACCTATAAAGACTTTCGAGAAAAAGGACTTCCACCAAGAAGGATTAGACTGAATTAGAATTGCCGAAGATTATCCGGCTGCCTTTGGTAAAGGTAAAGAGGCTATCAATTTTACTAAAGCTTGTACTCCAAAGACTTCTCCCCTAAATTGGGCCAGGTTGCCCTCACAGTGGGCTCGATTCACAGAATGAACTTAAGACTCAGTCCGAAACATACAAATATTTTGGTATTCACAGAATGCACTTACTACTTTCAGTATTCACAGAATAGATTTAAGACTACTAACTGTACATCCGCACCGGGCGTAATTTCCTCCTCTGGGCCGTGCTCGACCACTCGGCTCTGTGGTGAGATTTACGATTGCGGCCCAGAATTTCTGGCTCTACGTCGGAATTTCTGATTTTAAGCGGGAATTTCCGATTCCAGGCTGGAAGATACAAATTTTGGCAGTTGGTCATGTTAGCGAAGGGTAAACACCTGTCCAAGTGCCTACCATTCCCCACCATGGATAAGCTGGCACACTGCAGCCAATCACAGCCAATAGCTCCATTTTGCCATGATGAATGTTGCCAGGGCCTACCATCCCCCACCATGCTCCAGCTGAAGCCAATTAACACTAATTGACCAGCACCACAAAACACATAAAAGCAGCAAATATTGAAGGAACAGGTTTGGCCACAGAGAGTTTGTGTCCTCAACGCTCACATTGCCAGAGAAAAATGGAACCAATGAAGAGAAAGGAACTTCACTGCAGAGGAGACCAACATGCTTGTGGAGTTCATAGTCAGGTACCACAAACACCTATATGGACTCCCACCCTACTGCACTAGTGGGACACAGAAGGCATCCCTATGGCAGCAATTAGCCATAGTCTCAGCATTGGGGGAGGAGAGGCGCACAGTACAGGACATCAAGAAAAAGTGGCAGGATGAAAGGCAGAGGGTGAAGGAGAAGTACTCCTGAATTGAATTAAGCAGGATCCTCCCTGCTGCATACCCTGGACCCCGCATCCGTCTCACCCCACTGGAGGAGGATATCCTTACCACAATACACCCCCACTTGGTCCATGGGCTGCCTGTCAGTGATGTCCGCTACGTGGTACGAGGTAAATGGAATGAAAAGACAAAGTTCATGGAAAGACTGTCTGTGTTGCACTGTCATGGTGAGTAAGGAACTTGACCAAAGTGTATATAAAAATATAGTCAGTCAGAGACTCATGTGTCGCCCTCTTTATGTAGCACCACAAGCCCCAGAATCCTTTGCATTAGAAATGGCTAATCCCTCCCCCGTTTTTTAAAACATGGGCACAGTACTGCTGCCGTACATACACAACCCTGCTAAGTAGCAATTGACAAATATTAGCAGGGAAGCACCAGTACCAATGTGACATGCAATTCAACCCTTGCGCAACCACGGATGTGTCGCATTTACATTGCGGTGCACTGTGGCACAGGTATAGACAGATGTGTGTTGCATGCATCTGATGGAGTTTAGGGGGGTGCTTTGCTGGAGTCGTGTCGCAAGCGCGATGCAACTCCAACAATGTCCATGGACCGCCCGTACCTAACATGCTGCGCCACTTCTTACGTCTGCTTCAAGCAGGCATAAGGTTGCGTCGCAGCGGCCTCTGAAACGTGACTCTGTGATATCTTGTAGATTTCACTGCATCACTTTTACGTGGCATATCCCAAAGGAATGCCCACCCTGCCTACATCAAAGCTGATTCAGGTTCAATGTTGCGCAGGGCCTCACAACATGACGCTTCACCATAGATGCATCATGTTGCGAATAATTCAAAATGTGTCATCTGTTGTACACCACAGCTGTGTCACAGAAGTGATGCAACAGCAGTGTAAATCTTTTTCAAGGGGCTTTTAAACCTGCCACTCTCCAAGATATACATCACCCTGTGCCAGCCTAAATCACAAAGTAGAAGGTGAGAGAATCACCAGATCAAAATATGTCACACACAAATTCTGTTGCCTATTTCCCACTCTGCCACGCCATTGCATCCCCAACACACTACTGCTCCTACCTGCCCCGTCCGTGGCAGTACTTCACAACACTGTTAGCAAGCAGAAGATATGGGGAAATCCCTGAAAAGTTACACAAGCAAATTTCCCATTTGGTTACTTTTCTCTCTTCTCACCCATTGACACATCCAGCCAGAGCACAGACAACTGCAGTAGCAGAGTACACCGCATCTAATGGGAGGAATCGACAACGTACAGAGGAAGGCATTACACTCTCACTAACTGGTAAGTCAAACTGGCCAGGAGATGGTCAAAATGCATACATTTTCAGGAGACGACAGATGTACAAATAGTGCCCACCTATGTAAGTCGAACAGAAATGCAAACATTTTTTCATTACAATTGGAGTTGTCAATGGACATTCACCTTTACCATATGACATTTGTGAACAGAAAAATATAAAATATAAAATATATTGGCTCATCATACCTTTGTAATTGTGGTGCATAACATAAATTTCACCAACAGTCCCAGAACAGGGAATCCAATCCTGTAATCGAGTGCCAAAACTAGTCAAAAGGGTGTGCCCACTATATTGTAATAGTGTATGTAGACCTAATCAAGAAATCCTATTTGTACAGATATTATAAGGATGACCAAGCAGTGAGATACCAGTCTCAGTAGTATTGACAATGCATCCACTCTCCAACTTTAAATCTTTCCAATGTACATTAAATTGGGCAGTCCACACAGATGGTCATGTACTGCTTACAGTGGATGGCATATATGTTGGGCATCAACAAAACACAATAGTGGATCTTACCCTTGGATTCGTAGGCATGTAATTATGAGATAGGTTGCATCTAGGTAGTGGGCCCATTCTAAGTGATATGTGGGATCACTCATTGTGAGAAGTTGGCCTGATATGTGATGTCCACTATTCTAGTGGGCAACCTGTATCAGTCCAAACAACCCTTATGGTGATGGTTGTAAAGTCAACCTTATAGACCAGCTATCCTAGTGGTAGCATGGACAAAGCAATCTTAGGCTAAAACTTCAGGGAGCATGTGAAGCCAGCTGTTTTACCATATGTAACCCCTTTAATACCAAATGAAAGGACACCACACAGGTTATATATAACATATATATGTATTGATTACTGACACATCCCCTCTGAACTCTTTATGAGGTCAGAGGCACAATCACATAACAAGATACTTAATTATCATAGAATAAGTTGCACAATATACAGTAGGGCCCTAGGGCACGTAAAACCATATACTAAAATAGTGGTATGAGAACCATGTCACGAACAAGGAATAGGCCTAGAGACTAGGGAATCGCTGGGGCTACACTATACTACCAAAGATTAGGGAGCAGTTACCTCACCCACAGGAGCCGGCTGCATAGGTGTCAAAGTGTGTCGGGCTTCGTCGCTGAATCCCATTGAGACCTGTGAAAAGATGCTGCAGGTGACCAGGAGAGAAGTGTCTGGTTGGAACCAAGGGCGGATCGAGGATGAAGAGTACCTGAAAGCAGAGGGGACAGAGTCTGGGTCACTAGCCAGTGACTAGGAAGGAACCAGGAAAGAACCAGGTAATGTCGTGAAGCATTCAGGTGATGTTGTGAAGCTTGTCTCTGCAGCCACATGGACCAGGATGTGTCGACGACAAACAGGAGCTGGACACAAACTGTCCCATAAAGGATCTCGCTGTCGGTGGTGTCGGCCTCTGGATTGGAGTCAACAAGCCTTTGGCAAAGGCAACCCATGCAGGAATTGAAGATGGCTTCTGTTGCAGACCAGCAAGGTCTTAGGGGCGTCTCCTTTTCAGGGAAGCAAGGGCCAGCCTGGAGCAACTAGGCCAGTGGTGTAGATTTGAAGGTTCGTCATCACAGAGGCCACTAGCCAACGGGCAAGTGACCAGACAGACATGTCAAGCACATAAACACTAGCAGGCCCCACACGGCACTCGCGGAGTGTGGAGGGCTGTGCATCAGTGTAGAAGGTGCTCGGGACTGGGGCTTCTCAATCCCCAATGCACAACTTCGAGGGTGACTCGGAAGCTGCACAAGTAGCAAGGTGCAGGTTTTTCAAGATGGCCGGTCCCATGTCTCTCGTCGTCTCCACGGGTCTCAGCTTTGCTGTGGCTTTGGATCGGGCTCAAGGAAGTCTGGAAGTCTGGCTCTTGTTGGACTCTGTGATTGGGCTCTGGCGGGAGTATCGATAAAGTAAACAGCAGATCGCTGGATGGTGCCTGTTTGCACAGGGCGGTCACTCCTTGACCACAAGGGAGATTCTTCAGTCTTCTAGTTGCAGTAGAATGTCGAAGGTCCAGAGTTTCATTTCAAGCTTCAGTTCAGGATTAATCTAAAGTCTCTTGATTCAGCTCCTACCTATATACTAATCTAAGGGGCTGGATTACCTGCTAGGTCCCTCCTATGGGTGGGACCAGGGAAGGGGTGGTTACACCCCTTTCCTTTTGTCCAGTTTCGCGTCAGAGCTGGGGCTGGATGGCCCCAACAACTGGTTTCAACCGGACTATGCATGGAGCACCTTGTGTGCATCAGGCAGTGTAGTAGTATTTCTTTATTCGGTTTTTAAAATGCATAAAAACCATAAAAGCAATGTCACAAGTAAAATCAACAATTATACATAGTTAAAATTGAGGCAATTCATATGCAATGTGTTATCCGTACGGAGCATCAGGGATCCCTAGCCATGTTAGCTAATACATCAGCATTCTAGAGTTCTAAAATTCATGTATTTTCATAGAGGTAAGACTTATCAAAGGTTTACTCTGTGTTTAAAAATACATTTTAGAAATGTCACAATGTATTTACAAATCCTTTCAGTCTCTAGAAACTGCAGTCGCAGCATGGCTGGGCGTGATCTTCTAACACCCAATGATTTTAACAGCGGTAACAACCAAAGCTTACGGTGACCATCATAAAATTTACAGAACAGAGTAGTGTGAATAGTTGATTGCTCTGATGTTCCATCACATGGACACAATGAAAGGATTCAATCCCAACTGTTTTGGACCGGGAATGCTACCAGTCGATGAAAGGTGTTAAGTCTAAATCTTACCAATAGAAATCGCTCAAATTGTGACAGATCATATGTTAGATATGGTTGAATTGAACAGACAGTCTGGATTGCCATTGAGTGTTGAACGGAAGCTTTTCTTGCTTCCGTGGCGAAACGCAGCTCCTCTACGAGGCTCAGTGCTTTCGCTTTCAATTCCTTTCTAGATATTTCGGCGATCGTCTCAGGTGCAGAGTAATAATTCCCGAGCCCAAGATCAATCAGAAACTTTTTCACATACATAAGCCAGCTGATGTTAACTGAATAGTCTAATGACATACAATCTGCCACTATTTGCTTAGTAAGTGAATTTTCCGTTGATGTCCAGATGCGTCGTCAAAGTAAGAGTGATTGTATTTTTGCCAAATCCACCAAATGCGTGATCCCCAATTCCGTATGACACGAGAAGGTAGAAGCGCATTTGGGTGCTGCTAGTAAAAATCTTTAAAAAGTGTTCTCCGCCACTTGTAGAGAGCTAGTATAAGCATGCCCCCACAATCCACCCCCATACAGTGCTATCGTCTGGCATTTTGCTCTATAGATATGTAACAGCTCTCCGGATGGCCTTTTTCCCAGCTTCTGCGAAAAACCTATCAGTGCAGCAATCGCTCGCATTAAATGGTGTTTCCTGGCCTCAATTGCGGGTTTCCAGTTTAATCTGTCGTCAATTATGATACTTAGATAGGTGTATTGGCCAGTAACTTCAAGTTTTTCTTTATTTAGGAATATATCTTTACCCCCTTTTTTTCCTAAACCAGCTACCATTACATAGGTCTTTTTTATATTTATTCGTAAATCAAGGTTCCCCATGAAGGTAGCTTACCTATCCAGGGCCTTCTGTATTTCGCGTGGGGTGCCGGCCAGTATGACAAGGGTGGGGATCCGGCGTTTTCTTACTTGCGGTAGATCCTGGCCCCCCTTCAACATTGCCACCTCCAGACCATTTTTATAAAGTGAAAAAAGAAAGGGGGCCAGGACACAACCCTGCCTAACACCACACTCTACTCTGAACGACTCCGACAGCTCGCCCTTTACGCCAACACGTACCCTCGCGGAGGCATTTGAATATAATTCCCTCAAGAAATCAACCAGGGGCACATCAACGCCCATTGATAACAGAACGGACCACAATTTTGTATGGGAGACGCAGTCAAAAGCAGCAGACAAGTCAAGATACACCATGTATAACCTGCTCTGCTTTGCACAAATGTATTTACCCAGCAGCATTGATAAGTTTAGGGCTTGCTCGGTCATTCCGAAACCCTCCCGGAACCCAAACTGAAGGTCAGAGAGGATTCCATCATCGTCAGCCCACTGCTGTAAACGCTCAAGCACTATTCTCCCCAGCACCTTTCCCAGCTAGTCCAGCCGTGAGATTGGACTATAGCAGGAAACCTGATGCCAATCTCCTTTCTTAAAGATAGGGACCATGATTTATTTGGTCCAGGAGGCCAGCAAACCATTCTTCATTGCTGCCCCGAACACCCTAGTCAATATTGGGGCCCACAGATCCGTTTTATATTTGAAAAAATCTACGGGAACCCCATCTGGGCCCGGGGCTTTCCCATTTACACATCTATTTACACCCATTTACACACTATTTACACCCATACACACCTACCCCAAGACCACCCACAGAGGCACTCTCATCTACAGATCCCCAGGACCACGCACACAATTCAGCGAAGCCATCGCAGACTTCGTCAGCCCGCACGCCCTAACCTCCTCAGACTACATCATCCTAGGGGACCTCAACTTCACCTGGAGAACAACAATGACAGCAACACGGCCACCCTGCTGGACAACCTTGCCAACCTTGGACTCAGGCAACTGGTGAACACCCCCACCCACTACGCTGGCCACACTCTTGACCCCATCTTCTCCTCCAGCAAGCACATCTCCTTCAGCCACTCCACTGGACTACACTGGACAGATCACTGCTGCGTCCACTTCAACTTCAGGAGAACCACGACCCACCACCACCCGCAACAGGTTCCCCGCAGAAGCTGGAGCAAGATCACCGCCGACCAGCTCACCACCTCCCTCAGCCAGAACCCTTCCACCAACACGACGGACCCCAACGAAGCCGCCCTTAACCTCACACAGTGGCTCACCAACTGCACCGATGACCTCGCACCACTGAAGAACCCTCCCAGCAGACCCGGCAAATAGAAAGCCTCGTGGTTCACCAACGACCTCAAAAACTCCAAGAAAACCTGCCGCACCCTCGAGAAAGCCTAGCGCCATGGCCAGACAACAGAAAACATGACAGCCCTCAAGAACGCCACCCGCAAACACCACCAGCTGATCCGCACCACCAAAAGGAACACATTCAAAGAACGACTGGACAACAACACCCACAACAGCAAGGAACTCTTCAGCATTGTTAAAGAGCTCTCCAACCCCAGCGCCTGCAACAACGACATCACACCTTCGCAAGACCTCTGCGACTCACTCGCCTCGTTCTTTCACTGCAAGATCATCGACATACAGAACAGCTTCGGCGCATAGACCACGCACCCAACCACCGAACCAGCGCCCCCCACCACTACCCTCTGCACCTGGACCTTGGTCCGCACCGATGACACAACCCGCACGATGAACGCCATCCACTCCGGCTCCCCAGCCGACCCCTGTCCACACCACATCTTCAACAAAGCCGACTCCATCATCGCACCCCAACTCCGGGACATCATTACCAGCTCCTTCGCATCCGCCACCTTCCCGGAAAGCTGGAAACATGCCGAGCTTAGCGCCCTCCAGAAGAAACGCACCGCGGACCCCACGGACCTCAAGAACTTCCGCCCCATCTCGCTCCTCCCTTTTCCTGACAAAGTCATCGAGAAGACTGTCAACAAACAACTCTCCGCCTTCCTCGAGACAAACGGATCCCTCGACCCCTCTCAGTCCGGTTTCCGAGCAAACCACAGCACCGATACCGCCCTCATCGCAGCAACCAACATCAGGTCCCTGCTCGACAACGGGGAAACAGCTGCCCTCATCCTCCTGGACCTCTCAGCAGCCTTCGACACTGTATGCCACCGCACCCTGATACAGTGCCTCAGTGTTAGAACTGGCTATTTCTGGTAGGCTAAGGCTGACACCAAAGCCAGGCAGAAACCACCATTCCAGTCAGGGCAAGGAAGTCACACGCCAAGATAACCTCTGCTCACCCCCTTGGTAGCTTGGCACAAGCAGTAAGGCTAAACTCGGAGGCAGTGTGTAAAGCATTTGCGCCAGCGCACAACAGCAACAACGTACTAGGCACACCACAAAAGAGACTCCACACAAGGTTATTATAAAAATAACTTTTGTATTGTAAAAACATATCAGATAGAGTCACACATATACATTGTGCCAACTGGCACGGGCAATATTCACAGGGATTATGTACACAAGACAGGGCCACATGGGCGCCTGTCAGAATCAGATATAGTACTTCTAGATAAAATGTAGAATATAAAATCACTTCTAGAATAAAGAATAAATGTAGCATAAAATAATAATCAAAGATAACAACCAGTAACCACTGGTAACAGGAACCAGGACCTTACTAGGACCACCTGTACTAAAAGAAGAAGAACCACCTAAGTATCACACAGCATTTAGGGGTCTAAGAAAGAATACATTACTCATGATGCAATAAACCTACATTCAGAGGAGTAGAAAAGACAACCACCTAAGTATCACTCAGCGTTTAGGGGTCTAGGAAAAGAACACATTACCCATGATGCAATAACCTACATTCAGAGGAGTAATAAAGAGAAACACATGATGCCATAAAATACATTCAGAGGTGTTAAGAATAAAGCACATGATGCAATAAAATACATTCGGGGGTGCAGCGCAAGAAGACACATGATGACTAAACATTCAGAGGTGCAGCGCATGGAAAGAAAGACACATAATGCATAAACCTACACATTCAGAGGTGCCAGAACATAAGTCAATAGCGCACAAACACACAGTAGGCAATTGTAGGAAGGTGGATATCTGACTATGGTTACCCCCAAACTTTTTGCCTGGTGTTTAGCTGGTTTTTGACTTAGTTGGCCTGGGATCCTGCTATTCAGGGCCCCAGGCTGATTGCTCTCTCCTTAAAATGGACTCCATGTACCTTAGGTGCATAACACAATTGGAATTGGTTCACCTTATAGGCCCCTGTAACAGTGTACCATAGGTACCCAGGGCATAGGTGTAGCCAAGGCCTGCCAGGGGCTGCAGCATGTATTGTGCCACCCCTGGCCTGGCCTCCATATTTGACACAACTGGCTGATCACTCAGCTGGGGTAAGTTGGTGTAATCACCTCTTACTTAGGTACAGTATGTCTGTGCCTAACCCTAAACTGGACACATATGTTCCTATCAGCCACTCCTATGGAAGGCCTCATCAATCCTAGAGGCAGAGTGCTTGGAAATATGTGAGATGGTGCTCTAGCATGAGCTGAGCCTGTCTGCAGCTGTCGGGAACCACTCCCTAAGCTGTTCCGGGATATTGCCATACCATATACTCTTAAGTGCATTATAATCCTCGCGGTTAAATGCTATCTTTGGTTTGGCTTTATCAAAACATGTCGAGTAAGGTGTCATACGAATTGGAATACTATCCCCTCGCCAGTTCTGGCGACGGGGATAGCATTCCACCCTTCTAGAGGGACACGACATGTGTGTAGCCTTAACCCCGGTTAAAGTTAAACAGAGCCTCAGCATCACAAAATGGATGCTGCCACCACAGACACATGTCTGACCTCCTGCTGCTGGGAGTCCTTCCAGCGAGGAGGGCCTGGACAAAGGGTTTCCTGCCTGGGGAGGTGCGAGCACCACCCCAGACAGGGTTTTGTGTATTGGATAGGACAGGGCTGAATAGATTGAGACATGCCTGGGGCACACAAGGTGTCCCTGTGCATAAGCCAGCCCAAACCGGTTCTGGGGCTTTCCAGCCCCAGTCCTGGCGAGGAGCTGGACAAAGGAAAGGGGGTGTAACCACCCCCCTTCCTGGTTCCTCCCAGAGGAGGGACCTAGTAGGTGATCCACCCCCTAGATTGGAATAAGAAGGGGAGCAGTGCCATTGCACAGCAGATCATCCCGAAATCAACTTAAAACTAAGAAGAAGACTGGACTTCGACATTCTGCTGCACAGAAGACTGAAGAAGAATCTCCCTTGTGGCCAAGGAGTGACCACCCTGTGAACACAGGCACCAACCAGCAACTCGACGTCTGCTTTGCCGCCGCCTCCCGCCGGAGCCCGAGCCCAGAGCCCGACAAGAACCAGATTCCCAGACCTCTCAGAGCCCGATCCACAGTCCCTACAAAGAAGGGACCCGTGGAGGCACCGAGTGACGTGGGACCGGACCTCTTGGAAGACACTCGTAAAGCTGACTGCGCAGCTTCTGAGGCATCCTCGACGTTGTGCTTTGGGGACTGAGAACCCCCACCACCGAGCAGCCCTTGCACCGAAGATCAGCCCCCCAGCATCTCCACGATCTGCGTGGGGCCCTTTTGCACTGTGCCACTCGACGCGCCATCCCGGCCACTAGCCACGCGGCCAGCGGCCATCTTGGCGACGAACCCGAAGATTTAAACAGCAGGTCTGGTTGCTCCAGACCTACCCAAGCTCCTGTAAAAAGGAGCACCCGCTCTGACCTTGCTGGTCCGAGTGAACAGCATCTTTCAACTTCTGCGTGGCTTGCACTTGCCAAGGCCTGTTTGCTCCGATCAGGTCGCCGACACCGCCAACAGCGAGAAGCCTACGTGGGACAGCTCGTGACCGACTCCTGGACGTCCTCGACCCCGGGTATCCACGTGGCTGCAGAAAGAAGCTACCCGACAACGCCTGTTTGCACCCGACATCGCCTGGTTCCAATCTGGTTCCACGGTAGTCACTGGCTAGTGACTTTGAACACTGTCCCCTCTGCTTTCAGGTCTTCAACTCTTCAGATCCACCCTTGGATCCACCGGAACTCTTCTCATCGAGCCGCCTGCAGCATCTCCTGCTCCAAGCACCATCGACCAGCGTGACGAAACCCGACACATCTTCGACCCTGTGCACCCGCTTCCTGTGGGTGAGGTAACTCAGCTCCGCCGGTGCTCCTGCACTGGTACACATCCCAAGGGCCTGTGTTTTAAGTTTCAGCTCCGTAGGTCACTCGGAAGGTTCCTAACTTTCTAACTTTGTGCTTTTTACGCACCATAGACTTTGTATTGAGAAGTGCGTGCACTTTGAACACTGCACCCGAGTCCCGTGGGCCTTTCCCGACTTAGCTAACTCCAGTCTCGAATAGCTCCAGCGATTCCCAAGGCCCTAGGCCTCTTCACTTTCCTCTTGGTATCTCTTATACCACTTTCTTAGTATATGGTTTAGGTGGCCCCTAGGGCTCATCCATATTGCGCAACTTTTGTGTATTTTAAACTGTCTTGTGATTTAACGCTTGTGCTTCTGTGCTCATAAAGAGTCCAGGGGATTTTATAGTTAATAAATCAATATATATTTTTAATATATATCTGTGTGGTGTCCCTTTCATTTGGTATTCAAGGGGGTTGTGTATGGTATAACAGCTGGCTTCACATGCCTTTCAGAGTTTAGCCTAAGACTGCTTTGTCCACGTTACCACTAGGATAACTGGTCTACAAGGTTGAATTACAACCATCATCATAAGGGTTGCTTGGCATGGTACAAAGTGATCACTAGAACTAGTGAGCATTATATACCAGGCCAACTTCTCACATTGGTGAGCAGCGGATTGGGATCTGAGCTTGCTGTTGTTTTACCATTACAATCTTTGAGATTATCATTTGAAAGATCATACAGGTACCTGCTAGGTACATATAAAACAAGACTAGTATACTTAAGTTCTACTGAACTTAGTTGTTGTAGAGCAAAGGGAGTAGCACACCCTAGCTACAACTACTAGATAGGTTTAGTAGGTAAACACCAGTGTAGGTAGATTGCAACACATCCACCCACACTAGAGCAATGTCTGGAGCAGAGGGGTCCAGTGGACTTACTCCTGTTGAGAGTGACCCTCCAAGGGCACCATCCCAGTTTGCTATTTTTCCTTTTAAGGAACTAAGACAGCTTTGTGTCTTAAGGGGTCTGAAGACAGGGCCTTCCCCTACTGCAGACCACCTAAGAGAGCTTTTGGATCAGTCTGAAGCTCTAAAGACCTCTAAAGCAAACCCCACAGGGAATGCTGAAGGAGGCCATCCTTCAGAGGATGACACTGTAGACACCCCTGCCCCTATCATCCTAGAAGATGAGGAAGCCTCCACCACTGGAGCTCCTCAAGTAGATGTAGAGGAAGAAGAAGAAGAGGAGGAGGAGGTGGAGAGCAGTGAGTCAGATGATGACAGAGATAGTCAGGTGCTGGTCAGTAGACTGAACCAGGCTAACTTAAGTCAACTTGGGAATGAATCAGGTAACAACCCATTCAGACCCTCAGGTGGACTTAACCAGGGCCATAGGAGGAGAAGGCATCACTCAGGTGAATCCAATACCTCCCATGTCTCTAGAGGCTCTCATGGTCACTCCAGAAAGGAGATGACTAGCCCTCAGAGAAGGGAACATGAGGCCAAGATGAGAGAGGCTGAGCTTAGGATCCAGAGGCAAGAGTTAGAGGTTGCCCTGGCTAAGGAGAAACTTGCTAGAGCAAGACAGCCTAGAGAGAGTGGGGTAATAGAACCCACTGGTGGCAGCAATATCCACAAGGATAAAGACAGGTCCTTTGATACAAGAAACCTGAGTAAGATTGTGCCCCCCTACAAAGCTGGGGATGATATCCATAAATGGATGACTGCACTTGAGAGAGCCTGCAGAGTACAGCAGATCCCTCAGGAGCAGTGGGCAGCAATCTTGTGGCTCTCCTTTGAAGGTAGAGGCAGAGACAGACTCCTCACAGTTAGTGATGGGGATTCTAGAAACTACATGGTCCTGAAGAGTGCTCTGATTGATGGGTTAGGCTTAACCACTGAACAGTACAGGTTAATGTTCAGAGATACCCAGAAGACACAGACTCAGGACTGGTCTGAATTTGTTGAATGTGCCACTAAGGCTCTAGAGGGCTGGTTGCTGGGAAGTAAGGTTACTGACTATACAGGATTGTATAATTTAATTATGAGAGAGCAAATCTTAAGTAATTGTCAAAATCAGCTTCTACATCAGCACCTGGTTGACTCTGATCTGACCTCCCCACAAGAATTGGGTAGGAGGGCAGACAAATGGGTCAGAACCAGGATCAGGCCTAAGAACCAGGGTGGTGACCAAAAGAAAGAGACTACCAAGCCTCAAGAGAAGGGTGGGGATAAAAGTAAGGAAAAGACTTCCCCAGGGCCCCAAAACTCCAAGAATGGGGGTGGGTCCCAAGACACTTCTACATCCCAGAAAAAGCCGTATTGTCATACCTGTAAACAGGTGGGGCATTACAAAACAGATAGCTGTTGTCCCAAGAATGGCAATAAGGAGAATATACCTCCAGGTAAGGCTCCAACACCTCCTGTCACTGTTAGCAGTGGTCCCCCAGGTGGTGGGAGCACCCCCAAGAATTTGGGTGGGTTTACTTTTGGAGGACAGGTGGACTCTGGCCTATCCAGGTCCCCTAACTCAGATACTCTTGTCTATGAGACTGGCATGGGGTTTGCCAATTTCACTGCTTGCCCAAACACTTTGAGCAAGTATAGACAGGAGCCCCTCATCAATGGCTTGAAAGTTGAGGCCTTCAGAGACACAGGGGCTAGCATCACCATGGTGGCTGAATGTCTAGTCCCCTCAAGGCAACTTTTACCTGAGGCCAAATATCAGGTGACAAACATTGATGGCATAGAATCCAATCATCCCATGGCAGTAGTCAATCTTAGCTGGGGAGGTGTCACTGGCCCAAAGAGAGTGGCAGTGTCAGCAAACTTGCCTGTAGATTGCCTACTGGGTAATGATTTGGAAATCTCAGCCTGGGCTGAGGTTGAACAGCAAACCCATTCTAGAATGGTAAATCTCCATGGAAAGGTTAGTGGGGCTGTAATGGCTACAGCCCCAATTCAAGATGTCCTTCCTGAAAAGGTTGGGAGGGCTGAGCAAACCTCAGCCCCATCTTTAGATAACTTCCCTCCTGAAAAGAGTAGCAGGGCTGTACTAGTAACAGCCCATACCCAAACTGAGTCTCCTCCTGAAAAGGTTGGTGGGGCTGTGATGGCCACAGCCCAAACTCAAACTGATACATGGGTAGTGAAGCCTGAAATGATGGATCACTCCACCCAAACAGAGAGCATTGAGGAGGAAGAGAAATCTCCCTCCCACCAGACTTTAGGAAAGGATCAGCCTCCTCAGGGAACTGATCTTACCCCTGATGAAGGAACTGTCCCAGAGGTTGTTAGGCCTGGCCTAACAGAGCCTCTGATGGCAGTGGACCCTTCTCAGGTGGGACCCAGTCTGGAGCAGGTAACCTGCCCCTCTCTACTTTGCCTTACTCAGCCCAGGGCTGCAGAGGACAAGAAGGACAGTGAGACCCAAAGGGCCCCCTGTCAAATAAAGCACCCCCATCAACAGATTAGGGGCACCGAAACTAGTAGCCCTAGTGAGGTGCAAACTTTAAAAACTCCTGAGGGATCCCCCTTAAAAGTAGTTAGGGACCTCCCCCAGATGGATATTGTTGGGCACAGCCAAACCTGGGACCCTAAGGGCCCAAACCTGAACTGTCCCTCCAGTAAACCAAACAGAGGGACTCAGCCTCCAGCTTTAGGTAGCCAGAGGTTGACCCTGAGAGCACAGTGCAACTCAGTCAAAGAAAGAAAGGCACACATGGTGGAGAGTGAGTGGAGGAAGCTGAGCCCTACAGAGGAGACTCACTTCAGTACTCCATCCCAACACCAGCCTTTGACTTTGCAAAGACACACCACAGGTAGAGATTCCCTATGGTGGAGACCCTCAGATACCCTTAGGGTGAGGGATTGCTTAGTGGACCATGAGACAGGGGGTTACCAAGCCAGAGCTGGTACTTCCTTATATGGCCACTTAGGCAATATAGGCTTACCTGGTCAAGGATAGCCTTATCTCCTTTCGTTTGGGGGGGGGTTATGTAGGAAGGTGGATATCTGACTATGGTTACCCCCAAACTTTTTGCCTGGTGTTTAGCTGGTTTTTGACTTAGTTGGCCTGGGATCCTGCTATTCAGGGCCCCAGGCTGATTGCTCTCTCCTTAAAATGGACTCCATGTACCTTAGGTGCATAACACAATTGGAATTGGTTCACCTTATAGGCCCCTGTAACAGTGTACCATAGGTACCCAGGGCATAGGTGTAGCCAAGGCCTGCCAGGGGCTGCAGCATGTATTGTGCCACCCCTGGCCTGGCCTCCATATTTGACACAACTGGCTGATCACTCAGCTGGGGTAAGTTGGTGTAATCACCTCTTACTTAGGTACAGTATGTCTGTGCCTAACCCTAAACTGGACACATATGTTCCTATCAGCCACTCCTATGGAAGGCCTCATCAATCCTAGAGGCAGAGTGCTTGGAAATATGTGAGATGGTGCTCTAGCATGAGCTGAGCCTGTCTGCAGCTGTCGGGAACCACTCCCTAAGCTGTTCCGGGATATTGCCATACCATATACTCTTAAGTGCATTATAATCCTCGCGGTTAAATGCTATCTTTGGTTTGGCTTTATCAAAACATGTCGAGTAAGGTGTCATACGAATTGGAATACTATCCCCTCGCCAGTTCTGGCGACGGGGATAGCATTCCACCCTTCTAGAGGGACACGACATGTGTGTAGCCTTAACCCCGGTTAAAGTTAAACAGAGCCTCAGCATCACAAAATGGATGCTGCCACCACAGACACATGTCTGACCTCCTGCTGCTGGGAGTCCTTCCAGCGAGGAGGGCCTGGACAAAGGGTTTCCTGCCTGGGGAGGTGCGAGCACCACCCCAGACAGGGTTTTGTGTATTGGATAGGACAGGGCTGAATAGATTGAGACATGCCTGGGGCACACAAGGTGTCCCTGTGCATAAGCCAGCCCAAACCGGTTCTGGGGCTTTCCAGCCCCAGTCCTGGCGAGGAGCTGGACAAAGGAAAGGCGGTGTAACCACCCCCCTTCCTGGTTCCTCCCAGAGGAGGGACCTAGTAGGTGATCCACCCCCTAGATTGGAATAAGAAGGGGAGCAGTGCCATTGCACAGCAGATCATCCCGAAATCAACTTAAAACTAAGAAGAAGACTGGACTTCGACATTCTGCTGCACAGAAGACTGAAGAAGAATCTCCCTTGTGGCCAAGGAGTGACCACCCTGTGAACACAGGCACCAACCAGCAACTCGACGTCTGCTTTGCCGCCGCCTCCCGCCGGAGCCCGAGCCCAGAGCCCGACAAGAACCAGATTCCCAGACCTCTCAGAGCCCGATCCACAGTCCCTACAAAGAAGGGACCCGTGGAGGCACCGAGTGACGTGGGACCGGACCTCTTGGAAGACACTCGTAAAGCTGACTGCGCAGCTTCTGAGGCATCCTCGACGTTGTGCTTTGGGGACTGAGAACCCCCACCACCGAGCAGCCCTTGCACCGAAGATCAGCCCCCCAGCATCTCCACGATCTGCGTGGGGCCCTTTTGCACTGTGCCACTCGACGCGCCATCCCGGCCACTAGCCACGCGGCCAGCGGCCATCTTGGCGACGAACCCGAAGATTTAAACAGCAGGTCTGGTTGCTCCAGACCTACCCAAGCTCCTGTAAAAAGGAGCACCCGCTCTGACCTTGCTGGTCCGAGTGAACAGCATCTTTCAACTTCTGCGTGGCTTGCACTTGCCAAGGCCTGTTTGCTCCGATCAGGTCGCCGACACCGCCAACAGCGAGAAGCCTACGTGGGACAGCTCGTGACCGACTCCTGGACGTCCTCGACCCCGGGTATCCACGTGGCTGCAGAAAGAAGCTACCCGACAACGCCTGTTTGCACCCGACATCGCCTGGTTCCAATCTGGTTCCACGGTAGTCACTGGCTAGTGACTTTGAACACTGTCCCCTCTGCTTTCAGGTCTTCAACTCTTCAGATCCACCCTTGGATCCACCGGAACTCTTCTCATCGAGCCGCCTGCAGCATCTCCTGCTCCAAGCACCATCGACCAGCGTGACGAAACCCGACACATCTTCGACCCTGTGCACCCGCTTCCTGTGGGTGAGGTAACTCAGCTCCGCCGGTGCTCCTGCACTGGTACACATCCCAAGGGCCTGTGTTTTAAGTTTCAGCTCCGTAGGTCACTCGGAAGGTTCCTAACTTTCTAACTTTGTGCTTTTTACGCACCATAGACTTTGTATTGAGAAGTGCGTGCACTTTGAACACTGCACCCGAGTCCCGTGGGCCTTTCCCGACTTAGCTAACTCCAGTCTCGAATAGCTCCAGCGATTCCCAAGGCCCTAGGCCTCTTCACTTTCCTCTTGGTATCTCTTATACCACTTTCTTAGTATATGGTTTAGGTGGCCCCTAGGGCTCATCCATATTGCGCAACTTTTGTGTATTTTAAACTGTCTTGTGATTTAACGCTTGTGCTTCTGTGCTCATAAAGAGTCCAGGGGATTTTATAGTTAATAAATCAATATATATTTTTAATATATATCTGTGTGGTGTCCCTTTCATTTGGTATTCAAGGGGGTTGTGTATGGTATAACAGCTGGCTTCACATGCCTTTCAGAGTTTAGCCTAAGACTGCTTTGTCCACGTTACCACTAGGATAACTGGTCTACAAGGTTGAATTACAACCATCATCATAAGGGTTGCTTGGCATGGTACAAAGTGATCACTAGAACTAGTGAGCATTATATACCAGGCCAACTTCTCACAGCAATTACTATTAAAAACATAGGAATCACATTGCGCATAACTTACATAAGCCACCACCTGTGGCAGTCCCTAGGCCAACTGGCCTTGATGGGGCAAGGATGCCTTGTGTCCAATGTCAGGGCGCGCTGCCATGCAGCGCCAGTCCAAAAGTACCAAAAGCCTAAACGTGGCAATTGCCCACAAAGTGCTGGGTAGCTGGGAAACAACAAAACTGCGCCAGGGCCCTCACTGGCATTTAGGCGCCAACTGCGCCACTGCTGGAGCCACACAGGCTCTGCTACTGTATATAGCCAAACGTTGGAGCTCTCAGGCTCTAAAAACAATGGCGCCCCCATTAGCTTCACCGTACTCTAACCCTCACACTCTGAGGCAGGAGGGGGCGGGCACCGGCAATATGCCCCAATGCCCCCTCTATCTAATGTGGCCCTTTCTGGAGCCAAACAGGCTCTCAAACAAATTAGGGCCCCTCTGAGCCTTTCTGGGCTCATACATGTTGGGGCGACCCACTGCCAGCTGGGGCCGCCCTTGAAGCCTTCGTGGATTCCCACAAACAAGGAGCACGAGCTCGCGCTGCTGGAGGGGCGGACACCGACAACGTGTCCCGGCGCCCCTCCTCTCTTCTGCCCCACTCACGGTGGAGTCCCCTACGGGGGACTCTAACTTCTCAAAAATGCCCCCAGATGCTGGAGCGGCCCGCTGCCAAGTGGGGCCACTCTTCGCCATCACCGTGCCTTCAGCAGGCACTCACAGTGGCCCACACGGAGCACCCCAGCCCTTCGACTCACCGGGCTCTCCTGTGCGGGGCTCCTCCGGGCGGCGGCTTCTTCTTCTGGGCAGCGCGGGGCTCCTCTTCCACCACAGAGCCCCGCCTGCAAGATCCGCTGCTCTCTGCACTCGAGGCTCTCCCTCCATTCGGGGAGCCTCGCGCTGGCCTTCCTCTCCCTCGCCGGGGCTCCCTCGACACCCGGGAGCCCCCAGCAGCGGCCACGCAACTTCTCCTCTTCTCGGGCCCGGCGGTGATCACCCGGCACTTCTCCTCAGATGCCGCCGGGCTCCCTCAGCTCACTGGAGCCCGGCCGACCCGCCGCCATGCGTCCTCTTCTCTCCCTTCCTTCCCCGGGCTCGCGGTCGCCATTCCTCGGCACCCGGGCTGCGGGGGTGGGACTTCCGGCCGGCCGCGCTGCAATTGGCCGGCTGGCCGAGCACTTCCGGGTCGCCGCGGGCAGCGCGGCGGCCCTCGCTAGGCAGGCAGGTGGGCAGGAATCGCGAGGTGGGCACTCGCCAATCACATAAACAACTGGGCAAATCCTAAGTCGGCAAAATAAGCGGAGTGGGCTCCCGCGCCGATCCGCCGCCGGCCTCAATGAGAAGCAACGCGCTTCCAAGCGCTATAGAGGCACACAAAGCGCTCCAGCACTAGAAGTGCAACCAAAGCGCCATGGGCAGGAAATAAAGCGCTCTCAGCGCTATGAAGGACAAATCCAGCGCTCCCAGCGCTATAGCAAAGAAGAAGCAATTCAAGGTGCTTAGGGGGCAGAAAGTCCAGTAAAGTCCTTCAGGGGTCCAGGACCTCAGCAGTCCAGGACATCAGCAGTCCATCCAGGGTAAAGCAAAGTCCCCCATCAGCCCAGGCAAGGCAGAGGGGTCCCCCAGAAGTCCTCCAGGCATCCAGGGGCTGGGCAGCGCCGGCCCCTGGTAGATTCAAGTCAGAAACAAGAACATTTTGGAAGGGGACACAGCCCCTTCTTATACAGTGAAAAGTCTTTGAAGTCTTTGAAGTCTCAGTGTGAGAACCAGCTGGACTGGTTTAGAGGGAAGTCCCTTCAGTATCAGGGACAGAGGTGACAGTCGCCCAGCGGGAGGTGGAGCCAGCTTTGCAGTTAGGCAGGCACAGCCCTTCACTATCCGGTGCCATCTCCTCCCACTTCCCTGGCAGCAGATGCTGTCTTTCATCCATGGGCTGACTTCAGACAACCTCCTGGGCTCTCTAGCCCCTGTCACCCTCAAACCAGACAGTTAATCCACAAGCAGGCCCAGGCACTCTGGGCCAGGCTCACCAGCCAATCACACGCCAGCACCAACTTACACAAATATGCCAACTTCCAAAAGTAGTACTTCTAGACTAGACACAGTCATGCCGCATATATCATTTTGCAGCATTCATTCTCACGAGTTCATACATACCAAACTCGCCCCTGCACTCCCCACACATCAGGAACTACCATGGGCATACATATTCCCCATTCATTCCTATGGGAGGGCAGGTCACTCACCACTCATTCACAGAGAGCTCAAGCACTTTACACTGTACCACAGTGAAAAAGTGCGCAGAGGCCTAAAATCACCAACACCAGGTTCCATAAACAGGCTAGGAAAAAGCAAAAAGTCTAGGGGTGAACCTGCCCAATGGGCCGGGTCCAACACTCAGCAACACCAGAATCCAAGGAACGGCCTTGGAGTGGATCATCTCGTTCCTCGCCGGAAGAACCCAGAGAGTCCGCCTCCCCCCGTTCTGATCCGCGGCAACCGAAGTCATCTGCGGAATCCCGCAAGGATCCTCGCTCAGCCCCACCCTCTTCAACATCTACATGAGCCCTCTCGCAGCCATCGCACGCCAGCACAACCTAAACATCATATCCTACGCTGACGACACCCAGCTGATCCTCTCCCATACCAACGACCCCGCCACCGCCAGAGCCAGCCTCCAGGAAGGAATGAAAGACGTCGCAGAATGGACGAAGCTCATCCGTCTGAAACTGAACTCAAACAAGACAAAAGTCCTTATCCTGGAACCATCCCCCTCTGCCTGGGACGACTCCTGGTGGCCCCCTGCCCTTGGCACCGCCCCTAAGCCAACAGACCATGCACGCAACCTGGGCTTCATCCTGGACTCCTTCCTCACAATGACCAAGCAAGTCAACGCTGTCTCATCATCCTGTTTCAACACCCTGCGCATGCTCTGAAAGATCTTCCGGTGGATCCAAACCAAAACCAGGAAGACGGTCACCCAGGCCCTCGTCACCAGCCGACTGGATTACAGGAACACCCTCTATGCTGGAACCACAGCCAAACTCCTGCAAAGACTCCAGCACATACAGAACGCTTCTGCACGACTCATCCTGGACATCCCCCGTCACAGCCACATCTCTGCCCATCTGAAAGACCTGCACTGGCTCCCCGTCAGCAAGAGGATCATGTTCAGACTCCTCACCCACGCACACAAAGCTCTCCACGACATGGACCCCAAATACCTCAACAGCCACCTCACATTCAACACACCCACCCGCCAGCTCAGATCCGCCAGCCTCGCCCTCGCCACCGTCCCACAAATTTGCAAAGCCACGGCCGGAGGAAGATCCTTCTCCTACCTGGCGGCCAAGACATGGAACTCCCTCCCCACCCACCTATGGCTGACCCAGGACCATCTCTCCTTCAGGAAACAACTCAAGACCTGGCTGCTCGAGCAGTAGCGACTCCCCCTCCTCCCAGCACCTTGAGACCCTAGCGAGTGAGTAGTGCGCTATACAAATATGTTTGATTTGATTTGATCTGGTGTTTAAATTTCCTTCTTTGACTTGCACAGAACATGATCTATACGTTAGTACATGCAGTGTCTGTTGGGCCATGATTCCTATTGTACAATGGTTAATAATGGAGGGCATTCAGACATTTCAATGACACATATTACTAATTTTTAGTGTTTGGTACTTACCCAGTAGCCACATGTTGCCAAATTCTCCAGCAGCCATCCGCAGGGCAAGAGGTGACATGCAGAACATGAAGCTGTCATGGGCTTGTCTCTGCAGCCACATGGACCAGAATGTGTCGACGACAACCAGGAGCTGGACACAAACTGTCCCACAAAGGATCTCGCTGTCGGCAGTGTCGGCCTCTGGATTGGAGTCAACAAGCCTTTGGCAAAGGCAACTATGCAAGAATCGAAGATGGCTTCTGTTGCAGACCAGCAAGGTCTTAGGGGCTTCTCCTTTTCAGGGAAGCAAGGGCCAGCCTGGAGCAACTAGGCCAGTGGTGTAGATTTGAAGGTTCATCATCACAGAGGCCACTAGCCAACGGGCAAGTGACTGGACAGACATGTCAAGCACAAAAACACTAGCAGGCCCCACACGGCACTCGCGGAGTGTGGAGGGCTGTGCATCAGTGTAGAAGGTGCTCGGGACTGGGGCTTCTCAATCCCCAATGCACAACTTCGAGGGTGCCTCGGAAGCTGCACAAGTAGCAAGGTGCAGGTTTTTCAAGATGGCCGGTCCCATGTCTCTCGTCGCCTCCACGGGTCTCAGCTTTGCTGTGGCTGTGGATCGGGCTCAAGGAAGTCTGGAAGTCTGGCTCTTGTTGGACTCTGTGATTGGGCTCTGGCGGGAGCATCGATAAAGTAAACAGCAGATCGCTGGATGGTGCCTGTTTGCACAGGGCGGTCACTCCTTGACCACAAGGGAGATTCTTCAGTCTTCTAGTTGCAGTAGAATGTCGAAGGTCCAGAGTTTCATTTCAAGCTTCAGTTCAGGATTAATCTAAAGTCTCTTGATTCAGCTCCTACCTATATACTAATCTAAGGGGCTGGATTACCTGCTAGGTCCCTCCTATGGGTGGGACCAGGGAAGGGGTGGTTACACCCCTTTCCTTTTGTCCAGTTTCGCGTCAGAGCTGGGGCTGGATGGCCCCAACAACTGGTTTCAACCGGACTATGCATGGAGCACCTTGTGTGCCTCAGGCGTGTAGTAGTATTTCTTTATTCGGTTTTTAAAATGCATAAAAAACCATAAAAGCAATGTCACAAGTAAAATCAACAATTATACATAGTTAAAATTGAGGGCTATTACAATTCATATGCAATGTGTTATCCGTACAGAGCATCGGGGATCCTAGCCATGTTAGCTAATACATCACCATTCTAGAGTTCTAAAATTAATGTATTTTCATAGAGGTAAGACTTATCAAAGGTTTACTCTGTGTTTAAAAATACATTTTAGAAATGTCACAATGTATTTACAAATCCTTTCAGTCTCTAGAAACTGCAGTCGCAGCATGGCTGGGCGACATCTTCTAACACCCAATGATTTTAACAGCGGTAACAACCAAAGCTTACGGTGACCATCATAAAATTTACAGAACAGAGTAGTGTGAATAGTTGATTGCTCTGATGTTCCATCACATGGACACAATGAAAGGATTCAATCCCAACTGTTTTGGACCGGGAATGCTACCAGTCGATGAAAGGTGTTAAGTCTAAATCTTACCAATAGAAATCGCTCAAATTGTGACAGATCATATGTTAGATATGGTCGAATTGAACAGACAGTCTGGATTGCCATTGAGTGTTGAACGGAAGCTTTTCTTGCTTCCGTAGTGAAACGCAGCTCCCTTACGAGGCTCAGTGCTTTCGCTTTCAATTCCTTTCTAGATATTTCGGCGATCGTCTCAGGTGCAGAGTAATAATTCCCGAGCCAAAGATCAATCAGAAACTTTTTCACATACATAAGCCAGCTGATGTTAACTGAATAGTCTAATGACATACAATCTGCCACTATTTGCTTAGTAAGTGAATTTTCCGTTGATGTCCAGATGCGTCGTCGAATCCACCAAATGCGTGATCCCCAATTCCGTATGACACGAGAAGGTAGAAGCGCATTTGGGTGATGCTAGTAAAAATCTTTAAAAAGTGTTCTCCGCCACTTGTAGAGAGCTAGTATAAGCATGTCCCCACAATCCACCCCCATACAGTGCTATCGTCTGGGATTTTGCTCTAAAGATATGTAACAGCTCTCCGGATGGCCTTTTTCCCAGCTTCTACGAAAAACCTATCAGTGCAGCAATCGCTCGCATTAAATGGTGTTTCCTGGCCTCAATTGCGGGTTTCCAGTTTAATCTGTCATCAATTATGATACTTAGATAGGTGTATTGGCCAGTAACTTCAAGTTTTTTTTTATTTAGGAATATATCTTTACCCCCTTTTTTTCCTAAACCAGCTACCATTACATAGATCTTTTTTATATTTATTCGTAAATCAAGGTTCCCCATGAAGGTAGCTTACCTATCCAGGGCCTTCTGTAGTTCGCGTGGGGTGCGGGCCAGTATGACAGCGTCGTTCGTATAGAGCAGGGCGGGGATCCGGCGTTTTCTTACTTGCGGAAGATCCTGGCCCCCCTTCAACATTGCCACCTCCAGACCATTTGTATAAAGTGAAAAAAGAAAGGGGGCCAGGACACAACCCTGCCTGACACCACACTCTACTCTGAACGACTCCCACAGCTCGCCCTTTACGCCAACACGTACCCTCGCGGAGGCATTTGAATATAATGCCCTCAAGAAATCAACCAGGGGCACATTAACGCCCATTGATAACAGAACGGACCACAATTTTGTATGGGAGACGCAGTCAAAAGCAGCAGACAAGTCAACATACACCATGTATAACCTGCTCTTCTTTGCACAAATGTATTTACCCAGCAGCATTGATAAGTTTAGGGCTTGCTCGGTCATTCCGAAACCCTCCCGGAACCCAAACTGAAGGTCAGAGAGGATTCCATCATCGTCAGCCCACTGCTGTAAACGCTCAAGCACTATTCTCCCCAGCACCTTTCCCAGCGAGTCCAGCAGTGAGATTGGACTATAGCAGGAAACCTGATGCCAATCTCCTTTCTTAAAGATAGGGACCATGATTGATTTGGTCCAGGAGGCCAGCAAACCATTCTTCATTGCTGCCCCGAACACCCTAGTCAATATTGGGGCCCACAGATCCGTTTTATATTAGAAAAAATCTACGGGAACCGCATCTGGGCCCGGGGCTTTCCCATTTACACATCTATTTACACCCATTTACACACCATTTACACCCATACACACCTACCCCAAGACCACCCACAGAGGCACTCTCATCTACAGATCCCCAGGACCACGCACACAATTCAGCGACGCCATCACAGACTTCGTCAGCCCGCACGCCCTAACCTCCTCAGACTACATCATCCTAGGGGACCTCAACTTCACCTGGAGAACAACAATGACAGCAACACGGCCACCCTGCTGGACAACCTTGCCAACCTTGGACTCAGGCAACTGGTGAACACCCCCACCCACTACGCCGGCCACACGCTTGACCCCATCTTCTCCTCCAGCAAGCACATCTCCTTCAGCCACTCCACCAGACTACACTGGACAGATCACTGCTGCGTCCACTTCAACTTCAGGAGAACCACGACCCACCACCACCCGCAACAGGTTCCCCGCAGAAGCTGGAGCAAGATCACCGCCGACCAGCTCACCACCTCCCTCAGCCAGAACCCTTCCACCAACACGACGGACCCCAACGAAGCCACCCTCAACCTCACACAGTGGCTCACCAACTGCACCGATGACCTCGCACCACTGAAGAACCCTCCCAGCAGACCCGGCAATAAGAAAGCCTTGTGGTTCACCAACGACCTCAAAAACTCCAAGAAAACCTGCTGCACCCTCGAGAAAGCCTGGTGCCACGGCCAGACAACAGAAAACATGACAGCCCTCAAGAACGCCACCCGCAAACACCACCAGCTGATCCGCACCACCAAAAGGACAACATTCAAAGAACGACTGGACAACAACACCCACAACAGCAAGGAACTCTTCAGCATTGTTAAAGAGCTCTCCAACCCCAACGCCTGCAACAACGACATCACACCTTCGTAAGACCTCTGCGACTCACTCTCCTCGTTCTTTCACCGCAAGATCATCGACATACACAACAGCTTCGGCGCACAGACCTCGCACCCAACCACCGAACCAGCGCCCCCCACCACCACCCTCTGCACCTGGACCTTGGTCCGCACCGAAGACACAACCCGCACGATGAACGCCATCCACTCCGGCTCCCCAACCGACCCCTGTCCACACCACATCTTCAACAAAGCCGACTCCATCATCGCACCCCAACTCCGGGACATCATTACCAGCTCCTTCGCATCCGCCACCTTCCCGGAGAGCTGGAACCATGCCGAGCTTAGCGCCCTCCTGAAGAAACCCACCGCGGACTTCAATAACTTCCGCCCCATCTCGCTCCTCCCTTTTCCTGACAAAGTCATCGAGAAGACTGTCAACAAACAACTCTCCGCCTTCCTCGAGACAAACGGATCCCTCGACTCCTCTCAGTCCGGTTTCCGAGCAAACCACAGCACCGATACCGCCCTCATCGCAGCAACCAACATCAGGTCCCTGCTCGACAACGGGGAAACAGCTGCCCTCATCCTCCTGGACCTCTCAGCAGCCTTCGACACTGTATTCCACCGCAACCTGGTACAGTGCCTCAGCAACACCAGAATCCAAGGAACGGCATTGGAGTGGATCATCTCGTTCCTCGCCGGTAGAACCCAGAGAGTCCTCCTCCCCCCGTTCTGATCCACGGCCACCGAAGTCATCTGCGGTGTCCCGCAAGGATCCTCGCTCAGCCCCACCCTCTTTAACATCTACATGAGCCCCCTCGCAGCCATCGCACGCCAGCACAACCTAAACATCATATCCTATGCTGACGACACCCAGCTGATCCTCTCCCTGACCAACGACCCGCCACCGCCAGAGCCAGCCTCCAGGAAGGAATGAAAGACGTCGCAGAATGGACGAAGCTCATCCGTCTGAAACTGAACTCAAACAAGACGAAAGTCCTCATCCTGGAACCATCCCCCTCTGCCTGGGACGACTCCTGGTGGCCCCCTGCCCTTGGCACCGCCCCCAAGCCAACGGACCATGCACGCAACCTGGGCTTCATCCTGGACTCCTCCCTCACAATGACCAAGCAAGTCAACGCTGTCTCATCATCCTGTTTCAACACCCTGCGCATGCTCTGAAAGATCTTCCGGTGGATCCAAACCAAAACCAGGAAGACGGTCACCCAGGCCCTCGTCACCAGCCGACTGGACTACAGGAACACCCTCTATGCTGGAACCACAGCCAAACTCCAGAAAAGACTCCAGCACCTACAGAACGCTTCTGCACGACTCATCCTGGACATCCCCGTCACAGCCACATCTCTGCCCATCTGAAAGACCTGCACTGGCTCCCCGTCAGCAAGAGGATCATGTTCAGACTCCTCACCCACGCACACAAAGCTCTCCACGACATGGACCCCAAATACCTCAACAGCCACCTCACATTCTACACACCCACCCCCCAGCTCAGATCCGCCAGCCTCGCCCTCGCCACCGTCCCACAAATTTGCAAAGCCACGGCCGGAGGAAGATCCTTCTCCTACCTGGCGGCCAAGACATGGAACTCCCTCCCCACCCACCTATGGCTGACCCAGGCCATCTCTCCTTCAGGATAAAACTCAAGACCTGGCTGTTCGAGCAGTAGCGACTCCCCCTCCTCCCAGCACCTTGAGACCCTAGTGGGTGAGTAGTGCGCTATACAAATCTGTTTTATTTGATTTGGTCTGGTGTTTAAATTTCCTTCTTTGACTTGCACAGAACATGATCTATACGTTAGTACATGCAGTGTCTGTTGGGCCATGATTCCTATTGTACAATAGTTAATAATGGAGGGCATGCAGACATTTCAATGACACATATCACTAATTTTTAGTGTTTGGTACTTACCCAGTAGCCACATGTTGCCAAATTCTCCAGCAGCCATCCGCAGGGCAAGAGGTGACATGCAGAACATGAAGCTGTCATGGGTACTGCCTGGGAACACTCCATGCACATTGATGAACCTCCCACTGGCATCACAGACAGCTTACACATTGATGGAATACCGTCTGTGTCTGTCGAAAAAGATGTGTGCAAAGTGGGGGGGGGTGGCTGAAGGGCCGCTTGGGTGCAATCAATTGCACCCAGCACACATGGGAATTGTGCAAGGAGATAGAAATCTCTTGCTGTCCTTTGTCTCATGGCCAGTGTATGTGGCATTTGTATGTGGTTGGGGGCTCTATTAGTGATGCATCTCAGTACCTGATGCAGGCACTGTGACTGGCTTGCCTGGGAAATGCCCACATGGTCACTGGAGACCCTTTGGAAAGACGCAGTGGCAAAGAAATGGAGGGCAGAAAGGATCCTGAGATATGCTGGTATTGCATGTGAGCAGCAGGTCACAGAGTCAAGCTCTGCTCCCACTCACATACTATATCCAAGATGACTTCTGATTAGAAACGGTACCTGGCCCTTACATCTTGGCTGGACATTCCAAATAGGTTGATCCTCTGTCTGAAGATTCTCTCTGCTCTCCTCCTCCTCCTCAAGTAGTTTTGCCAAATGGCAAGGGGCAGTGCTACAACACATTCAGTGAAATCTTGAAAGGGCTTGTTTGTGTCTGCTCTGCATTTATACATGCTGCAGAGCTAGGATTGGCTGCAGTGTCAGCTGATCCATGGTGGGGGGTGGTAGGCACTTGGATAGGTGTTTACCCTTGGCTAACATGATCAACTGCCATAAATCGTATCTTCCGGCCCGGGGTCGGAATTTCCGGCCCGGGAGCGGACGTAAAGTTTGTAGTCGTAAGTCTATTCTGTGAATACCGAAAGTAGTAAGTTCATTCTGTGAATACAGAAAGTAGTAGGTGCATTCTGTGAATACCAAAATAGAATAAGTTTAGGAATGAGTTTTAAGTTCACTCTGTGAATCGGGCCCGTTATTCTCTGTGGCTTTAAATACATGACTTTGGTGAGTAACCCAAGTATTCTCTGGTATTGTGCACCTGACAGGGGGTCTGACCTCATGCACCCTCTCTGCACTAGCTATGTACAAAATAAAAAACAAGAAACAGGCGGACAATACTCAGTTCAAAGGTCCTGCCTGTATACTAGGCTGAAGATGACTACATAATTTGATGGGTCATGTCACTACTGGGGATTCATTTATTTCGCTAGTTCCCATGTGTAGCGCAAACAAAGCTAATTGGCTTCAGCCTGTTTTTGTTTTTTTACATACGGACTGGTTCGCTCCAATCCTTCAGAGGACTATGAGAATATGAATGGTGTATTTGCTGTAAATACTTTGATATTTATGTTTATTTCACTCTTATGGTTTGGTGATTTGTGTGTAATTGTTTTTGTATGCATTGAGGTCACATTGAAAAATTCAATGATCATGAGTCAAGATGAAATGTTTGTCTGAATGTGATAAACGGTTGAATTGAATGTGAAATAAATCACATGTACTTAGAACTGATTGTCTAGGTGCAGGGGAGTAATTTTGTAAGATTCTATTTGGTCACTTGCTTGTTTTTAACTTTCTAAAAGTGGCATTTTCAGAATTTGGCTTACAGTCTGACTTTATCACTCAAGAGGATTTTCAATTAGACACCAAGCATGACATTTCTACCTGCTCCTAAACAAAAGTAATTATTTGTCAAATGTAATCCCATGTTCTCCTATGAAAGAGGTAGGTCTCAAACAAAGTTCTGAGTTTTGATTACCAGGACAGGTTAAACCTTTTTTTTTAAATCATTTTTTTTAATGTAGTGCACCTTGCCCTTGTGCTGCGTAGGGCCTACCCCAAGGGTAACATATGTATTAAAAAGAGAAATGTAGGTTTGGAAAATGGATTATTTTTCAAGTCAGGTAGGCCGGAGACATGCTTTAAGGGGCAACGTAAGTAAATGGCACAAAGAGTGCTTGAGCCTGGTAGTAGTATTTAATTTACCGGCCCTTGGGTGTATGGAATACCACTTTCCTAGGGCCTTATAAGTAAATGAAGTATGCCAACTGGGTCTAAGCCAATTTTACCATGTTTCAGGGAGTGAGCACAAGTACTTTAGCACTGGTTAACAGTGGTAATGTGTGTAGAGTCCTAAGGCCAAGAAAAACAAATTCAACAAAACAGGATGGGAGAAGACATAAACGTTTGGGGGTAGACTATCCTAAGGCTGACAAGTCTAAGTTGTGTCCCCCCCAGCTGAAAATGGGCAGAATTGCCAACCTCCTGGGAGTTCCCATCACTAAGGTGGAAGAACCTGAACAGATCATCAGCATTGGAGTGGTCGACCCAGGGTGGTGTTTCACAATAAAGTCCATTCCCTGAAGGGAGATGGACCCCGTCACAATTTGGGATTCTCAGCCCTTATTTGCATGAGCCATCTGATGGGCCTGTGGTATATCTGATCTCTGAAGTGAGTTCCAAGCATGTAGGGTCTCAGCTTTTCCAGTACCCTTCCACAACAAAGGTATCTCTTTCAATAGCACTATGCCTCTGTTCCCCAGAAAATAATCTCCTACTGAAGAAGGCTACAGGCAGTTTTATGGCCAACTCAGTTAACTGTGATAGTACTGCCCCTATGCCATGCTCTGAAGCATCAGCCTGCACTATAAAGTTCTGGGAGAAATCAGGGCCCTTGAGTTTATGTGCTGTATACATGGTCTCCTTGAGGGTGTCAAAGGCTTTCAGGCAGGGCTCTGACGCGTTTCGGTGGGCATATACTTTAAAAGCCAACACCTTCTTCAGGATAAAATGTATGAATCCCACATTAATATAGCATATCTTTTTTAGCCACTAAAAGATCCAGGGAGAACGAGCAGCATGAATATACAGTGTTAGATAAACTGTATCGTAATTCTTGCGTATATATCTGGTCTAAAAAGTTAGAAAGGCACAACCAATATCCTCCAAACGCCCGAGTTCTTATACTCTAGGCGCCTCATTTGGGTAGCGGGTTAATGTATGATAGCCCCGTTTACCAAGATCTTGCAAGACCGCCAGCAGCCTGCATAAAGACGAAACACGAGTAATCCAGACAAACGCCTCGTTCAATGTGTATAGCCAGATAGTCCTAGGATGCTTGGTTCCGGTCCAGGGAAGACATTGCTTGGCAGTTCGGGCTGGACTGTTCACATGAGGCACAGAGTCAAGGCTGATTTGCATATGGCCCTGTCTGAACTGGGGTGTGGTGGAGTGCAAAAAAACGATAGATTTAGGCCCAGATCTCTGTACTGGGGTGAATGTATGACATTGTTCTGCATTCTGTCCATCAACTGTTGTTTTTGCATTTGTCACCCCGAGTGAGATGGGTATGCTCAGATGTGAGTTCCATGCTCTCCACACCACTGGAGATAAGCTATCCTGGCTGATGACGGCTGATAGCCAGAAACCGGTCCTAGGAGGCTTGATTCCGGTCTAGGAAAGACATGGTTTGCCAGTTCGGGCTGGACTGTACCCATGAGGCACAGGGTCAGGGCTGATTTGCATATGGCCATGTCTGAACTGGGGTTGTGTTGAGTGCAAAACAATTATGGATTTAGGCCCAGATCTCTGTATTGGGGTGAATGTATGACATTGTTCTGCATTCTGTCCATCAACTGTTGTTTTTGCATTTGTCACCCGAGTGGGATGGGTATGCTCAGACGTGAGTCCCATGCTCTCCACACCACTGGAGTCAAGCTATCCTGGCTGATGACGGCTGATAGCCAGAAATCGGTCCTAGGATGCTTGATTCCGGTCCAGGAAAGACATGGCTTGGCAGTTTGGACTGGACTGTTCCCATGAGGCACAGGGTCAAGGCTGATTTGCATATGGCCATGTCTGAACTGGGGTGGTGTGGAGTGCAAAAAACCGATGGATTTAGGCCCAGATCGCTGTACTGGTGTGAATGTATGACATTGTTCTGCATTTTGTCCATCAACTGTTGTTTTTGCACTTTTAGAAGTTGGCATTTCTGTGTGCAGTGAATGTCAATTGCCTGTCTAACTTGTGAGTGACAGGGACTGGCTGGTGTGCTTGGCTCCAGGAGCCAGGGTGAGTCTGCCCAGTGGTGAATAGGGAGATCTGCATCTAGATGGGGAGAGGAGTTGCACCCGGGACCTGAATAGGGCTGTGCCTTCCCTCCACAATGCTGGCTCCACCCGCAGTGGTTCGTCTGATGTCCCTGGCCTGTCTTGTGAATAGGGAGAGGGGCTGAGCAAAACAAAGTGCTCCAGAACTAGTTGCATCTGGTTCTCCCCTTGCCTGCATCTTTTAGACAAAGGATTTTTATGTATAAAAGTGGGACTGTGACCCCAAATAAATGTGCTTGTTTTTGGACTGGAATCTACCAGGGTCGTGCTGCTGCTGGGGCTCAGGGGAAGGCTTGCCTCCCTGGGCTCTGCCCTGCCGGTGGTTGCCTGGAGGACTCATTGGGACCTTTCTTCCTGGCCCAGCTATGCCCGAGGACCCTTTTGCGCTATTTTGCTCTTTGGTGTGGGTGCCTTTCCCCTTATCACCTGGGATGATTTATCCCAATTTGCCCCGCTTATTTTATTGTTTAATCTTGCAGGTGCCCACCCTGCATTTTGTAGGCTTACTTTTCGTACTTTATAGCAGGAGCCCACCCTGCATTATGGATGTGTTATCATTATTTAAATTACACCGGGTGCCCACCTCGCTATTTATTTTTATTCTCGAGGGAGCCTACCCCTCTCACTGCCAAAGAAGGGAATCACTGCGGCGGCCCCGTTTGTCCGACCAAGAAGCCAGGAACTCATGCCCGTGACTGGGGCGGGGCCTGCAGCCAGACCGGAAGGGCGCCAAAGGACTGCGTTCGACGTGGAGCTCCCTTGTGGTTGAGGGAAGCCCCGCTTCGTAAGGAGAAGTGCCGCCTGAAGGGAAGAGAAGCACTGTGGCCGTTCGGCGGGGCTCCCGAAGTGGAGGGAGAGCCCCGCAGGTGCCACGGGCCGTAGGGAGAAGCCACCCGGCTACATGGAGGCGGCCGTTGGAAGCAGTGCCTGTTTCTTGTCCCCGGTGCAGCGAGAGAAGTAGTGATGCCCGAAACAAGGAGAGGAGACCGGCAGCATCGAGAGCCCAGGAAGTGGGGCTCCTTGTTCCTAGTGCCTTCAAGGCACGGTACCATGCCCCGTAGGGCCCGTCTTGGTCCCCGTGTCCCCTCTGATTCCCTGAGCGGCCCGCTAGCCATTGGGCCGCTCCCTCGTGGAAATGATTGTTTAAGGGGCCAGAGGGGCCCGTGGTCTTTTCAACATTTGGCCATAATTGTTTAAAAGGTCCAGAGGGCCCCGTGGTCTTTCCCCTATATTGGCCTCATTATTTTCAGAGCCTATGGCTCCACTATGGGCACACTTGTTCAAAGCGCCAGCGCGCTCCACACTGTGCAGGGACATGTTTATTCTTCAGAGCCAGATGGCTCCACAGTTTGGCCCCACTATTCCCAGAGCCTAGAAGGCTCAAACATTGGGCGCAATTTGTCCTAAGGGCCAGTGAGGGCCCATGCCACAATTCTACTTCCCAGCTGCCCAGCAAGTAGTGGGCAGCTGCACCATTTAGGTTCTTCTTTATTTTAGGGGACCTGTCCTCTTTAATCTAGGAGTGAGACCCACTCCTTCACCCCTACATTGGCCTGCACATCTGCGCAGCACTTAGTGCCAGCTGCAACGTTTAGGCCTTCACTGAGACTCCCAACTGCCCAGCAAGTAGGGGGTAGCTGCCTCGTTTAGGTTTGCGCCAATTGCGCCCCAGTGACAGTCGCTGCATAGGCAGCGCGCCCTGACTTTGGACAGAGGGCATTTGAGCCCCTTAGAGCTGGCCAGTTGGCCTAGGGGATTATTAGGTTTGTAGGGCGCAAGGCCATAGTGTACTTTTATAAGTGCTAGGAAATTTAATGTTTGTAGTATGACTTATGCACCTTGATTTCTGCTCATAGATGTGCTTTTATTATTACCAGGTTTTACCTACTGTTTTATTTCTCTACTGGTTATGTTCTTAAGATTATTTCCTAATACAAGCTATCTTTAGGAGATTGTGGTTTATCCTATTTTAGCTTATGAGGTTGGCACAGAATAGAGTTCTCGCCTTATGTGATACTGTGCCTGTTATGATTTATATGACAGGTTGACCTTGAGTATAGTGTCTGCCAGTGATTACTGGCTGTGCTCTAAGTTCCTGATTTATTCATACTTTTACTATTTCTTTAACAAGTGCTAATTCTGACAATGGCCCATGTGGCCCTGTCATGTGTAAATAATCCCTTGTAAATATTGCCCGAGCCAGTTGGCACAGTGTATATTGTGTGATTACTATCTGATGTGTTTTTATCATAATACAAAGGCTATTTTTATATAACCTTGTGTGGAGTTCCTTTTATGGTGTGCCTAGTGTGTTGTTACTGTGTTTGTTGTGCTAATGCTTTACACATCGCCACTGAGATAAGCCTAGCTGGTCGTGCCAAGCTACCAAGGGTGTGAGCAGGGGTTATCTTTGGCGTGTAACTCCCTTTCCCTGACTAGAGTGGATGTCTCTGCCTGGCTTTGGCGCAAGTCTTAGCCAACCAGGAATCCCCATTTCTAACAGGCGGCATTTTGGCGACATCCCCCTTAATGATAGCACTCACCTTATCTGAAAACTTGAACATTTTATTTTTCACAGGCTTACTGACTCCAGTATCTACGTCATGGGTACACTAGTGTATGAGCCCAGGGGTGAGGGAGAATTGGGAGGCAAACTGCTGCTGTGGGGTCAGTGTAGGGGAGAGCTTGACACCCTCCACTGACCAATCTTGCTCCTTGGAGGATTGGAAGCCTGGGAGAGTTTCACTCTCCTCTTCCACTCCATCATCTGTCATCAGGAGCATGGTGACTTGAGACCACTCAGAGTCGTGGAACTTGCCTCGTTTTTTAAAAGTGGTCCCTTTTAATAATTCATCGCTCCTGCATTGACTTGGATTGCTGCTGAATCACTAGCCAACCGTTTGCTTGAACCTTGGAGCTGCTAATAACTGTAATCTGGGCGGTAACGGGGAGTGCTGGACTGCGAGGCCCAGAGGTCTTTGCGCTTTGTCAACTACGCTCACCTGGTGGCTCTTCCTGCCTCTCCTCTCTGCTGCTCCCTGCGGACCTTAAATACGACTCGCGGCCCCCGCTCCGTGGGGGCCGCTCGGAGTCGTGGAACTTGCCTCGTTTTTTAAAAGTGGTCCCTTTTAATAATTCATCGCTCCTGCACTGACTTGGATTGCTGCTGAATCACTAACCAACCGTTTGCTTGAACCTTGGAGATGCTGCTGACTGTCATCTGGGCGGTAACGGGAAGTGCGGGACTGCGAGGCCCAGAGGTCTCTGTGCTTTGTCAACTACGCGCACCTGGTGCCTCTTCCCGCACCCTCCTCTTCCTACTTAACCAACGCCCCTTTCGCGGGACACGCGTGGGACGGAGCACGGGGCGAAGCCCGGGCAAAGGGCGGGCCATCTAAGGCCGTCCAAGGTTGTCCAAGGCTGGGCTGGGCCCCCCCTCTTTGCCCTGAGGTTGTCCAAGGCTAGGCTGGGCCCCCCTCTTTGCCCCTTGCCTTTGAGACCTAGTTTTCCCAATTCCAAATATTTTCCTAGTATCTGGGCCCGGTTAGTGCTACTTTACGTCATCCAGCAAGACTAACTGCACCTGGCAAACCTGAGAATGACTTGGAAGCCCGGTAACGGTAACTTTTCTGGGGGGGGAGGCAAGAGGAACCTTGGATGCTTTTTTATCTAAGGCGGTCTCGAACCTGTATCACCAAATATCTGTTGTGGAGTCCTGCTTGTCCTTTGAGCTGAAACAACATAAGCGCTCCTCAGTAGGCCCACTAACACAGATACCCTCCCCTCCCACACATAGCTCTCAGAGGCCAGGGCTTCTTTCACCGATGGATATTAGTATTCCCCTGCTCTTTGAAGATAATTCCCCACCATTATCACAAGTGCCATTAAGGAGCCCTAATCATGATGTTTTAAATCTAGATCCGTCACTGGACATCTCCTTAGAGGAACCCTCCCTGGTCCAGCTGCCCAAAGCGACCCCTGCAAACAAAAAGAGCATACCCACACAAAAACAAAAACCATCCAGGCCAGTTATAATGCTGAAAAGAAAGAGAGGGGGAAGTTTACATCCGGGCAGACTAACTAAAGCACCCAGACTAGGCTCAAGCCTGTTAACTGATCCCCCTAAAGAAATACAACAGAAACATCCACCCCCACCAAAGCCAAAACCAAAGCCCCAGGTTACGCAAAATTTGTTTAAGAATAAATCCACTGAACCACCCTCGAATCATTGCACAGTGAAATATATAGAACACCTAGTAAGATCCCTACTTCTCCCAGTCTTAAAGAGGGTAAAAAGGTTGGGTGACCAATTGAACAACTTAGTGGTAGAAACTACCCTGAACTCACAACTTCTAAAAAAACTGGTAGCCATCAATGTGAACACTAAGAATAGCGACCACCAAACAACAAATAACACTATCACAAAAGAAACCACACCCAGTCCCAACAGGCCATCTGGGAAAGTAAGGCCGTGCAAAGATCCCTTACCAGATTCAAATAAGCCTGGAGAGAATGGTGAGAAAGTGGCCATACCGTCTAACAGTCACATAGCAGGAATTTGTCCATCAAACACTAAGGTCGCCGACACAGATAAGCCTCAACCCTCAGTTAAACCTATTAGATCCAAAGGACTTCACATTGATTTACCACCAGAGGCAGTTCTGTACGTACGTGGTCCTAACAGGCGTCCCAGAGCTCATAGACGGAAAGAAGGAAGGCTATTAGACAAAACAGGCCTCTGCCCCCCATATAGATGGAGAGATAGTGTTCGTTAGAAGACTAGCGTGGGTTGGATCTACACCCAAAGACATCCCTGGGGATATAATTATTATTAACTTTAGAGATCGAAGGGTGGTCCAACACATCGCCGACTGGTATCAGAGACAGGGGTGTAGTAGCATAGCGTCCCGAACCTTGACCTATTTTTATCCTGAGGCACTGATTGTTCCGCGTGGCTTATAATACAAAGGCTATTTTTATATAACATTGTGTGGAGTTCCTTTTGTGGTGTGCCTAGTGTGTTGTTACTGTGTTTGTTGTGCTAATGCTTTACACATCGCCACTGAAATAAGCCTAGCTGGTCGTGCCAAGCTACCCAGGGTGTGAGCAGGGGTTATCTTTGGCGTGTAACTCCCTTTCCCTGACTAGAGTGGATGTCTCTGCCTGGCTTTGGCGCAAGTCTTAGCCAACAAGGAATCCCCATTTCTAACAGGCGACATTTTGGCGACACCCCCCTTAATGATAGCACTCACCTTATCTGAAAACTTGAACATTTTATTTTTCACAGGCTTACTGACTCCAGTATCTATGTCATGGGTACACTAGTGTATGAGCCCAGGGGTGAGGGAGAATTGGGAGGCAAACTGCTGCTGTGGGGTCAGTGTAGGGGAGAGCTTGACACCCTCCACTGACCAATCTTGCTCCTTGGAGGATTGGAAGCCTGGGAGAGTTTCACTCTCCTCTTCCACCCCATCATCTGTCATCAGGAGCATGGTGACTTCAGACCACTCAGAGTTGTGGAACTTGCCTCGTTTTTTAAAAGTGGTCCCTTTTAATAATTCATCGCTCCTGCATTGACTTGGATTGCTGCTGAATCACTAGCCAACCGTTTGCTTGAACCTTGGAGCTGCTGCTAACTGTAATCTGGGCGGTAACGGGGAGTGCCGGACTGCGAGGCCCAGAGGTCTTTGCGCTTTGTCAACTACGCTCACCTGGTGGCTCTTCCTGCCTCTCCTCTCTGCTGCTCCCTGCGGACCTTAAATACGACTCGCGGCCCCCGCTCCGTGGGGGCCGCTCGGAGTCGTGGAACTTGCCTCGTTTTTTAAAAGTAGTCCCTTTTAATAATTCATCGCTCCTGCACTGACTTGGATTGCTGCTGAATCACTAACCAACCGTTTGCTTGAACCTTGGAGATGCTGCTGACTGTCATCTGGGCGGTAACGGGAAGTACGGGACTGCGAGGCCCAGAGGTCTCTGCGCTTTGTCCACTACGCGCACCTGGTGCCTCTTCCCGAACCCTCCTCTTCCTACTTAACCAACGCCCCTTTCACGGGACGCGCGCGGGACGGAGCACGGGGCGAAGCCCGGGCAAAGGGCGGGCCATCTAAGGCCGTCCAAGGTTGTCCAAGGCTGGGCTGGGCCCCCCTCTTTGCCCCGAGGTTGTCCAAGGCTGGGCTGGGCCCCCCTCTTTGCCCCTTGCCTTTGAGACCTAGTTTTCCCAATTACAAATATTTTCCTAGTATATGGGCCCGGTTAGTGCTACTTTACGTCATCCAGCAAGACTAACTGCACCTGGCAAACCTGAGAATGACTTGGAAGCCCGGTAACGGTAACTTTTCTGGGGGGGGAGGCAAGAGGAACCTTGGATGCTTTTTTATCTAAGGCGGTCTCGAACCTGTATCACGAAATATCTGTTGTAGAGTCCTGCTTGTCCTTTAAGCTGAAACAACATAAGCGCTCCTCAGTAGGCCCGCTAACACAGATACCCTCCTCTCCCACACATAGCTCTCAGAGGCCAGGGCTTCTTTCACCGATGGATATTAGTATTCCCCTGCTCTTTCAAGATAATTCCCCACCATTATCACAAGTGCCATTAAGGAGCCCTAATCATGATGTTTTAAATCTAGATCCGTCACTGGACATCTCCTTAGAGGAACCCTCCCTGGTCCAGCTGCCCAAAGCGACCCCTGCAAACAAAAAGAGCATACCCACACAAAAACAAAAACCATCCAGGCCAGTTATAATGCTGAAAAGAAAGAGAGGGGGAAGTTTACATCCGGGCAGACTAACTAAAGCACCCAGACTAGGCTCAAGCCTGTTAACTGATCCCCCTAAAGAAATACAACAGAAACATCCACCCCCACCAAAGCCAAAACCAAAGCCCCAGGTTACGCAAAATTTGTTTAAGAATAAATCCACTGACCACCCTCGAATCATTGCACAGTGAAATATATAGAACACCTAGTAAGATCCCTACTTCTCCCAGTCTTAAAGAGGGTAAAAAGGTTGGGTGACCAATTGAACAACTTAGTGGTAGAAACTACCCTGAACTCACAACTTCTAAAACAACTGGTAGCCATCAATGTGAACACTAAGAATAGCGACCACCAAACAACAAATAACACTATCACAAAAGAAACCACACCCAGTCCCAACAGGCCATCTGGGAAAGTAAGGCCATGCAAAGATCCCTTACCAGATTCAAATAAGCCTGGAGAGAATGGTGAGAAAGTGGCCATACCGTCTAACAGTCACATAGCAGGAATTTGTCCATCAAACACTAAGGTCGCCGACACAGATAAGCCTCAACCCTCAGTTAAACCTATTAGATCCAAAGGACTTCACATTGATTTACCACCAGAGGCAGTCCTGTACGTACGTGGTCCTAACAGGCATCCCAGAGCTCATAGACGGAAAGAAGGAAGGCTATTAGACAAAACAGGCCTCTGCCCCCCCATATAGATGGAGAGATAGTGTTCGTTAGAAGACTAGCGTGGGTTGGATCTAGACCCAAAGACATCCCTGGGGATATAATTATTATTAACTTTAGAGATCGAAGGGTGGTCCAACACATCGCCGACTGGTATCAGAGACAGGGGTGTAGTAGCATAGCGTCCCGAACCTTGACCTATTTTTATCCTGAGGCACTGATTGTTCCGCGTGGCCAGCGCTATGTCCCTTGACTGCAGAGAAATAACTCCTACCCCTTCCACCCATTGAATGGGATTCAACGGCGCTCCACCTATCCGACCTCTGAGTATACCGAAGGGCCACTAACACGCCGGAGAGAGACAACCCAGTTAGATCTTAACTTACCTTACTGGTGTCCTTTTCTAACAAATCAATATGATGCTCTCTCGGACTTAAATGATCTAGATTGACCCCGGAGAAGCATCGGGGTATATTATATGGAAAGATCATGTCCACCAACGTTGATAAATCCCAGTCAGCACAAAGGTTTAGATCTGTTTTAGCGACAGGGGAGCTTTTGGTCTCATCCTCCCCCACTGGTAAATTGTCATCACACGATGACCAATCAGTCACTCTGGCAACTAAGGATGACCCATTCTTACTCTCCCAGAATGTCTCTGAACTGTACCCATCACAAACATTAATAGAAAAGCAAGGAAAATCTGCCCCATTAATCAAAACCACCAAACAAAGAGATCTTAATTATAGCTTTCTTTCATGGAATGTGGCTGGCCTAGCCGATAAAGTGACTTATCAACATTGGTTAGATGTTGTTATCGGGCATAACATTATTTGCCTGCAGGAAACATGGTCACTGGAGGCAAATCACATTAGCGGCTATCAAACCTTTCATTCCCCAGCTGTGCCAAGTCCACAAGGCCGTAATAAGGGGGGTCTGTGCACCTTTGTTTCCACTACCGGGGGAATGGAAGTTAATACATTTTGGGCAACCGAGTACTATCAGATATTGAGGTTAAGACTGGGCCCTTCCCATAATGCGATAATATTACATTTTTACAATAATATACCATCAGATATGAGGGAGCCTATACTTAATAGGCTTCTGTCGACCTTAATCTACCTATATGATCACTTGGTAGGAGAAAGCGTCATGTTCTGGGTGGGAGATTTTAATTGCACGATCTGTCCTCATGATGCGATGGGTTTGTGCGGCCTATCCGATCACGAGGAAGATTCCCCTCCCCACTTCAATCACACAAAACTTGGTTCTACCCTTAACAATATACTTTTTTTACTTTAATTTAATTTTCATTAATGAGACCTGTAGACCGAGTATACCATTTAAACCTACCTTCAATGGGAGGGGGTGCGATACTATTATCGATTTTACATTAATTTCCGCATCACATGCTGGGTTGGTTGTAACCTGGGAAACGGGTCAGGCTCCTCATTCTGATCACTATCCCATACTTTTTAGCATCAAAATCAAAAAATTGACAGGCAGGGCTGTGGCCAATAGGCTATACACTCCAGAGTTAAGATTAGCCTCAAAAAATGGTTGTACAATTAAATGGGAGAAGGTGGAGCCCTTGGGCTTCTTGAAAAAACTAGTTGCTCTACACACCGAAGACATAACAATCTGTCTAACACAAGAAGAGGCTCCAGAAAGAGTAATGAACTCCTTTTCTAAGATACAAGCCACAGCAAAATCCCTATTGACAAGAAAGCATGGGGTCTCAAACCCCCATAGGTGGTTTGACAGCAAGTGCACCTAAGCACTAGCACATCTTAAAAAGGCGTTGCAGACTACCCCAAAAAACTCTGACTTAATCCGTATAGCAAGAAAATCTTATAAAAGTACAATAAAAATGAGAAAAGCCACCCTGAAAAATAAGGTATCGGCAGCTTTGATAGACGCATCGTCTAAAAGAGATAATACGGCCTTCTGGAAGGTGGTAAATGACCCCTTCTTTCAAACTAAAGAGGTTGATCTCATTGACATTGCAATCACAGGTGATCTCTGGGTTGCTCATTTTAAACAATTGTACGGTAGATCTACCTCCTGTAATAACGGAACTGCTCCCACTGATGGGGTCAACAACCTCCTGGAAGGTAACCACTCTAGTTCTTTCCCATTAACTTTAACTTTCAGCTGCCAGGAAGGTATTAAAGGCATAAAGGAAAGTTTGTCGGGCAAGGCACCGGGCCAGGGCGGCGTGCCAATAGATGCCTACAAGGCTGAGATAGATTTATGGGCCCTAATGATCATCAATGTTTTAAACAAAGCAAATCAACAAGGCTTTATATCCACCTGGTCTGATGCAATAGTTATACCTATTTATAAAAAAGGCAACAGGAACGACCCTACTTGCTACCGGCCAATGTCATTGTTGGATGCACTGGCAAAGGTCATAGGTCGAATTATTCTAAATAGGATAGAAACCTGGGGGGAGGAAAAACAAATCTTTTCCAACTTGCAATACGGATTCAGCCCAGGAAAGGGAACCATGGAACAATGCATAAATCTGGCCCTCCTTATCGCAAAATACACTCAGGCAAATAGCGGGCACCTTTTTATTTCTTTTATAGATTTAAGTTCTGCTTTTGACTGCGTCGATCACAAATTCCTATGGTCAACACTCAGCGACATGGGGATCGATAGTCAAATTTTAACATACATCAAGGAACTTTATAGAGATGCAGGTGCAAGGGTGAGGTTTGGCCGCAGGAGCGAGTGCTCAGACAAATTCCCCATAGAAAGGGGTGTCAGGCAGGGGTGCTTTCTGGTACCCCTGCTATTCACCTTATATAATAATTCTATTGGACTATATCTTAGGGACTTCCAGCACGATTACCCCACAATTGAAGGGACCCCCATTTCATTACTATTATACGCCGACAATACGGCATTAACGTCAAGGACCAGAATTGGGCTACAGAGAACAGTAGACAAATTTAACATCTATATGAAGCTCCATGGTCTAAGAATAAACATATCTAAAACCTAGACAATGGTCTGCGGGAATGGCAGAAAAAGGACCCCCTGTCCAATTTTCATCGAAGATAAGAGAATTGAAATTACAGATAGATTCTCTTACTTAGGGGTGAATTTTGACAGGAGAAGCTCTTGGCTACCAGCGGTTAACGCAAGGCAATTAGCTTTTTTACGCTCCGTTGGAGCTTTGAGAAACTTTGCTAGTAAACTGGGGGGGAAGCCAGCCAAAGAATTATTCTATATCTACAAAGCCACGTGTGTCTCAACTGCCACATGCGGCGCTGGCTTATGGGGCATTGAAAAAGCACAGGCGATATAAAGCTGCGAAAATCAGTTCCTTACCTATTTACTGGGGGTGCCCAAAACCACATCTACGTATATGTTGCGCATTGAAGCAGGTCTCTCTTACATTACAGACACCATTAGGATTTCCCTGATGCTCCTCTGGCATAAGGTCTGGGTCACTCCAGAAACTTCTCTAAACAGAGATCTAATAACTGACTGCCTTTCTTTAGACGGAGCTTTTAAAATCAAATGGCTACAATCTGTGAGAAACATGCTTAAGGAGATTGGCCATTTGGAATTTTTCCTAAGACCAACCACTATGGAGATGGTTTCAAGAGGCCAGCTCAAAAAGATGGCCCTGGAGCACCTTGTCACCTCGAGGTGGAACATCGAAAGAGAAAAACACACTACTCTTAGATATCAGCAAATCACTGTTCATGAAGGGCTACAAAAATACCTAACATTAGTTAGCAGCCCCTATGCCTGCATGTCGCTTTAGGTTAGATACCTTTTTTCGATTGCTTACATTCCCTGATCGTAACAAATGGTCCATGTCAAAGATCGTATGTCCTTGCGATGATATTTCCTATCAATCTAACATACATTGCGTGCTATTTTGTAAATTTTATCAGGCACCTCGCAGGGCGTACCTACTACCTATTCTCAAGACATGGGGGATTCGGACCTGTAAGCCAGCCTTCCTTAAATTGCAACGGCTGGAAGATGATCATGTCATTCATGCACTGAACTGTTTTTTTAAACTTGTGGTAAAGTTTCGCAACACTATGAGCTGAGTGCAATTTACTTGATGTGAAATATTGAATTTTTTATTGGTAAAATTAATTGTCTCGGATTGGACTGGTTTTAATATGAGGTATTTTGTAATAAGTGTTTTTAACTTGTAAGCTTTTATGATTTTGAATTACTGAATCGAATAAAGCAAATTTTTGAATTTGAATTTGACTTCAGACCTCTCATAGTGTGGTTTGAGGTGATTTACATGGAGTACCCTTTAGTGGTATCTGGAGGTCTTAAGGTCCACCAAGTAGGTGACCTCTTTCTACCTCTCCTTCACCTGATAGAGCTTTGACTAACAGACTTTATTGGCCCTGGCCTCTACTGGCTCCTTTACCCACAATTCTAGCCATGCTGAGACTTTACAAGAATGACCTTCTGGTCGTACCACAGTTTCATTATTTTCCGACTGGCATAGAGAATATTCAAGAAATGAAATGAAATGAAATTGCAATTTATAGAGCGCTCTACTACCCAAATGTTTGGCACAAGGGAAGAAGGACCTAATGGAAACCTAGAAAGAAAGATAAATGAAGAGGATATAATATATCTGTATAGCCATACATATTTATTAAAATGCCATGTCTTTAGGGCTTTTAGGTATGTCAAAAAGTTAGGGATTTTTTCCCATTACGAGGGCATAGAGTTGCATCGTTTGGGAGTTGTCAAAACAAAACATCTACTGCCCCAAAAGACTTTCTTGACTTCAGGAGTAATCAGAGTGGCCAAGAATGCAGATCTTAAGGATCTTGATGGCATATATTCCACTAGAAGTATTGCATCCGGGCTATCATGGTGCAGGGACTTGAAAGCAATGCAGAGAGATTTTAACTCCACCCACTTTTCACCGGAAGCCAGTGGAGTAAAGGGAGACTATGGGAGACTGATTGGTATTTAGGTATCCCAAGCACTAATCTGGCTGCCAAATTTTAAACCATCTGTAACCGGTGTAAGGATTTTTCATGCAGATTAAGGAGTAGTCCACTACAGTAATTGATTGTAGAAAAAAACAAGTGTAGAGATCACAGGTTAATGCAGGTCCACAGGAATAAACAGAGGGATTTTTTATGAGTGGTTTAAACATCAGAAAACAAGATGAGATTATGGTGTTTGCATGTCCTTCAAAAGCGAGTTTGTTATCAAACTGAACTCCCAATTTGTTTGATTTAGGGACAGGGGTCAGAAGTGCTCCAAGTTCCTGAGGCCACCACTTTGGGGACCAGAACGATGCTTGATTACCGAATAGCAGAACCTCTGTTTTGTCCGACTTTAATTTCAGACCATTCTTTGATATCCATCTGCCTATCTGTTGCATGCAATCAAGAAAGCAGGAGTCCATAAACACAGCAATCATAAGAGTTGTAGTGGATTTGTGGCTGAACAATCAGGTTTTCATCTAAAGTTTACCAGCTTGGTTTCTTGCTGTGGACTAAGGGGTCGATTCCGATCTCAGACGGAATGGTTCCAAATTGGATTCGGCTTTTCCTAAACCGATCTGGAGCCCTTGTTTCTAACTGAATTGTTCCCAGGTCCGTACGACCAAGTACGATGTCTGACCAAATCAGTTCCGAGAGGCATTCAGAGAGATCGAGCCTTTCCGGAGCCGATTTATACAGCTCTATGGATTGGTTTCTGAGTGAGCAAGTACGATGAACGATTCGGACAGCCTTTCCGATTCGGTTTGCCTGGAATGAAAGGCTGCTGGAATCAGTTTTTAGGGACCCATAGCAGGACCCCTGTATCCAGGGCCCTCTGGATCAGACCCTCTGATGTACCCAAGGGATCCCCTCTTTCCAGCCATGCACAATGTGGCCGGCACCATGGGGTGCCCACCACAGGGTGCAAGGTTTTTCCCCAGCCACTCCTTTCTTCAATGGGAGCCTGTGTTATAATTGCGACTCCCATTGAAGCCAATGGGAGCACAACCGAATCGTATCCGGATGCATAAAGATGTATCGTACTCGTTCGGTTGGACTCCGCCGATCTGAGTCATATGGAAAGCATTCTGGAACTGAGTCGCTCAGTATGCTTTCCGAACAAGATCGGAATTGACCCCTTAGGGAGAGAGTGCTCCTTGCAAAGTGTTTCAGGTATGAGTACTGGGAACATAGCTAAAGGCAAGATGGGAGGAATCTAACTCTCTTCTGGACTTATGCCAACTAAACTTACTTGCCAGAAAGTCTGGTGTTTTAGACTGGATGTTCCTATGGGTGATCAGCATGATCTTGAAGAAGATCTGTAGGTTTTAGCCACTGTGGTGATTGCAGTGTAGCTAAAATAGGTACACAGCTTGATAGGGAGGTTATCAAACATCCCAAACAATCTGAACTAGCTGCAGTGGAGGCTGGCACAGATAAGAGCAGTGAGGCAGTGGGGCATGGCAGGGTGTGGGTCTGGAAAGTCGACCTATGACGGGAGGAGTAAAATGAAAATAAAAAAATAAAAACACTTACCTTGTGATTGTCGCATCTCCTAGTCGACGATGGAGCAAGTACAAGGTGAGTGGTTTTATTATTTTTTTAATTTAATTTTCCTTCTCCCTTCGTATGTCGACATACCCGACCCCCATCCCGCACAACCCCCGCCTTACTGCTCTTACCGGTACCGGCTGCTACTGACTAGCTCTCCGGCTATAGAGGTTGTTTCTGGTGTGGCCAAGTAGCTAGTGTTGCTTACTCCTTGGGAGATTGGACTTGGGCATAAACACATTGGTATACCTTGATTTCTTATAATGCATCCTTTCCCTGGTTACCCATTCCCTGCTGCTCAGCTAGTATGAATGTGATGTGTATGTGGAATGTCAGAATGCTTGTTGAGGGAGTGGAATGCTGGAGAGCCTGGTGGAGTGGAGAAAGAGACAGTTGGAGTCTGTGGGCTGAGCAGCAACGATGCTGCTCCTGGTGGGGCTCAACTAATGAACTACCATCCTGCAACTAGGCTAATAAACCTCTTACTTACAACTTACCTCATGGCTACCTCTGGACTTCTTTTGGATTACATCAATGGCAACGATTTGGTGAAAAAAGCTATGTGTTCTTAAAGATTAACTGTATTTGAAGCTACTGAAATACCTGAGGTGAAGATACTTGGACTGTACAGGTTTTAGGTTCCTGAGGCCGAGTTTCACTTCGGCGCCTCGCTGCTGGTCGCGCTGGTCGCGCGCTCGTTTGCTCAGTGTAAATTTTAAAAAATCCCCTTTTTTGGATTTAATTTATTTTTAATTACTGCCTTCTCCCCTGGTCTTAACTTTGTTCTGGCCCTTACCTGCACCGTAATTTGTGAAATCACCACCGCTGTTTGGCGGGTCCGGGTTACCGGGAGGTTGTGGGTGTCAGCGCCATCTTGGTTTGGGGAAGAAGCGCGAGCGCCATCTTGGAGCGTCCAGGTGACCTGGGACGCCGAGACGACGCTATTTAGGGCGAGCTGGTCGTGAGGTGAGCCTGTTTAGGTTCCTCAGGCCGAGTTTCACTTCGGCGCCTCGCTGCTGGTCGCGCTGGTCGCGCGCTCGTTTGCTCAGTGTAAATTTTAAAAAATCCCCGTTTTTGGATTTAATTTATTTTTAATTACTGCCTTCTCCCCTGGTTTTAACTTTGTTCTGGCCCTTACCTGCAACGTAATTGTGGAATCACCACCGCTGTTTGGCGGGTCCGGGTTACCGGGAGGTTGTGGGTGTCAGCGCCATCTTGATTTGGGGAAGAAGCGCGAGCGCCATCTTGGAGCGTCCAGGTGACCCGGGACGCCGAGACGACGCTATTTAGGGCGAGCTGGTCGTGAGGTGAGCCTGTTTAGGTTCCTGAGGCCGAGTTTCACTTCGGCGCCTCGCTGCTGGTCGCGCTGGTCGCGCGCTCGTTTGCTCAGTGTAAATTTTAAAAAAATCCCCGTTTTTGGATTTAATTTATTTTTAATTACTGCCTTCTCCCCTGGTCTTAACTTTGTTCTTGCCCTTACCTGCACCGTAATTTGTGGAATCACCACCGCTGTTTGGCGGGTCCGGGTTACCGGGAGGCTGTGGGTGTCAGCGCCATCTTGGTTTGGGGAAGAAGCGCGAGCGCCATCTTGGAGCGTCCAGGTGACCTGGGACGCCGAGACGACGCTATTTAGGGCGAGCTGGTCGTGAGGTGAGCCTGTTTAGGTCCCTGAGGCCGAGTTTCACTTCGGCGCCTCGCTGCTGGTCACGCTGGTCGCGCGCTCGTTTGCTCAGTGTAAATTTTTAAAAATCCCCGTTTTTGGATTTAATTTATTTTTAATTACTGCCTTCTCCCCTGGTCTTAACTTTGTTCTGGCCCTTACCTGCACCGTAATTTGTGGAATCACCACCGCTGTTTGGCGGGTCCGGGTTACCGGGAGGTTGTGGGTGTCAGCGCCATCTTGGTTTGGGGAAGAAGCGCGAGCGCCATCTTGGAGCGTCCAGGTGACCTGGGACGCCGAGACGACGCTATTTAGGGCGAGCTGGTCGTGAGGTGAGCCTGTTTAGGTTCCTGAGGCCGAGTTTCACTTCGGCGCCTCGCTGCTGGTCGCGCTGGTCGCGCGCTCGTTTGCTCAGTGTAAATTTTAAAAAATCCCCGTTTTTGGATTTAATTTATTTGTAATTACTGCCTTCTCCCCTGGTCTTAACTTTGTTCTGGCCATTACCTGCACCGTAATTTGTGGAATCACCACCTCTGTTAGGCGGGTCCGGGTTACCGGGAGGTTGTGGGTGTCAGCGCTATCTTGGTTTGGGGAAGAAGCGCGAGCGCCATCTTGGAGCGTCCAGGTGACCTGGGACGCTGAGACGACGCTATTTAAACCTCGCTTGTAGAGCGCAGCGGTGACGCGCAGCCGTCGCACCCTCCCTGCGCCTGAGTCGTGCCAGAGTCGTGCCAGAGTCCTGCCCGTCTGCGCTCATCAGCATCTCGGAGGCGTGCGAGGCGGGACTCTGCCCCTCGGCTCTCACATTTAGCAGTGGGGCCTCTCTGTTCCGGAGGCTTGTGTCGTTTATTGCCGCCCTGGGATGTTTACCTACAGCGCGGCTGCTTTGACAGCTCTGCGTTCTCATCCTTCGGGTTGCAAATGTCTTTTCCCCGGAGGACGCCTTCTGGGAAAAGGCTGTCCTACGTGTGGTTGGCGCCCAACGGCTTCGCCAACTCCTGCTCTGCCATCTCCCATTCAGCATTGTCACTGTGCCCTATTGAACACCAGGTCCCTGGCCTGCCATTCTACGAACATCTGGAATCTTCTTGCAGACTCCAATACATCATGTCTATTTCTAACTGAGACTTGGTTGGGGGCAGGTTCTGAGCCGGATGTTGCCTGTGCCCTTCCCTCCAACTATACCATCCTAAGGAAAGACAGAATCGGGGGCAGAGGAGGAGGAGTGGCCCTGATAGTGGATAAGGCCTTGGGGTGTTCCTCTTTCCCTGTGGAGAATATTGCAGGTTGTGAAGCTTTAGGCTTTACACTTAGTCTCTCTGCTTCTCAAACTTGCACAGGGATTCTCGTTTATAGACCACCTGGACCCATTGGCTCCTTCTTCGAAGACCTGCAGGCGGCTCTTTCCGTACCCTGCATGCGATCAGCGCACTGTATGCTGCTGGGTGACTTAAATTTGCATATGGACTCGATAGCAGACGCTGATGCGTCCAAGTTGCGGGATATTACTGCACTTCTGGGGCTTGTTTCTTTTATTGATAGTCCTACCCATGTTAAAGGCCACACGCTAGATTTAATCTTTTCTACGGTGCCGATTGAGGTGTCCCCACCGCTCCCAGTCCTTTGGTCAGATCATTTTTTAATAAACTTTGTTATTTCACATGAGACAAGGACTAGCCAAAGAACACAGAAGGATGTGACTCATCAGTCCAGAGCGTTTCATTTAGTGACAGCAGATATGCTATCGGATGCTCTCTGTCAACACCCGTGTAAACTTACAGGGAACCTAGATGCTGATCTGACTTTAGTTCAGAAATGGCTGCTAATAAGATTCAAGGAGCTAGCCCCAGTGAAGTCAGCTAGAATAGCCCCCTGCCACGACTCCGCTCCTTGGTTTACCTCCACATTACGAAAAATGTGCCAAGACTGTAAAAAGGCGGAAAGACTTTGGCGTCGCAAATACGACCCAGTGGAGAAAATAAAGTACCGTGATGCCATAAAACAATATCACAAACATAATTCTGAAGCTAAAAAGGAATATCTTGAGCACAGAATAGATCAGGCGGACAACATGAGTAGGGAACTTTTTAGAATTGTTAAAGAGTTTGTTGACCCTGCCGCAGGTGCCCTCTCACACTCTCATACTGAAGGGTGGATTAGGCAGCTTGCTGACTTCTTTGTCACAAAAATTAAAACTATTCAAGACTCCTTCCCCCCCTTGGATCCTTCCATGGACGCAGACGACTCAGGTTGCAAATGGAGGCCGGTACCACTCTCAGAGGCAGAGCCTGGGCCCACACTATCGGTCTTTCCGCAGATGTCCTGTGCAACGTCGCTTGAGCTACTGTCCCGGCATCAATCTGGCTCACCCCTGGATGTATGTCCAGCAAAGTGCTTGGGCAAGGTGGCATCGGCAGTATACAGCTTGCTGAACCCCCTGCTCAATCTGTCTCTGAGCTCCGGAGTGGTGCCTCGGGAATGGAAACACGCACTTATTCTGCCGCTGATCAAAAAACCTCTGTTAGATCCCTTGCTGCTGGCTAACTATAGACCGATCTCCCTCCTCCCTGCTCTGGCGAAGGTGGTTGAGAAACATGTTCAGCATACACTTACCACCTTTATTGAGAATAACAACATTCTCCATGATTCTCAATCTGGTTTCCGTGCCAACTATAGCACGGAGACAGCCCTCGTGGAGGTGACCGATGCCATCAGGGAGACGCTCGATCTTGGGGGAAAGGCTATGTTAGTCATGCTGGACTTGTCGGCGGCTTTCGACACCGTCCCTCATGCAGGTCTCCTTTCAAGACTCAGGGAGATCACCTGCGGGGGACGGTGTTGGATTGGTTTCACTCCTTCCTATCGGGCCGTCGACAGGTGATCTGGGCTCCACCGTTCTCCGCTGAAATCCCATCGCTAGAGGTTGGGGTTCCTCAAGGATCCATTCTGAGCCCCACCATCTTTAACATCTATATGGCCCCTCTGGCGATGGTAGCGGAGGCTTATGGGGCCCGGGTCGTCTCATATGCTGATGACACCCAGCTCCTGTTTACTTGCAGGAAAGGAGAGGTTTTTGATGGCGACAGGATCAAAGACTGTCTGAGTGCAGTCTTTGCGTGGTTTCAGCGGCACAGCCTGATATGCAACTCGGATAAGTCTGAGTTGCTCTTCTTTGGCTGTGCCCCTGATCCGGGCTGGAAGTCGTGGTGGCCCCAGGACATGTTCCCTCCTGAGAAGTCATCCTCCCAAGTGAAAAATCTTGGAGTTGTATTCGATGACGACCTCTCTTTCCGACCCCATGTTATGGGGTTATCAGGGAAATGCTTCGGCATCCTCAAGATGCTTAGGAAATTTCTTCCACTGCTCTCCCTGCAATACCGAAAGACTGTAGTCCAGGCCCTAGTGGGGTCTCGGTTAGATTACGCAAACGCGCTTTTTGCAGGTCTGCCCAAGTACCTTCTGGCTAGACTGCAAATTGTTCAAAACTCGGCGGCCAGAGCCATATTTGGCCTGCCAAGGAGAGCCAGTGCCTCATTGCTTCTAAACAGGTTGCATTGGCTACCTATTTCAAAAAGAATTAGGTTTAAAATTCTCACGCTGGCTTTCAAAGCCCTTCACTCTGTGGGTCCTAACTACATCAGAAAGCGTATCGTTTTCTATGTGCCGCGGAGGATGTTGCGATCAGCCGATTTGGCTAAAATGGAGGTGCCTGCTGTCAAACGAGTTCGGATGGGAGGACGGTCTTTCCAATATGTGGCAGCTCGCCTTTGGAATGAGCTCCCTCTCTCCCTCCGTAAAGCTAATAGCCTCCTAGCTTTCAGGAAGGAGTTGAAGACCACGCTCTTCTCCATGTAATCGCTGTGACTGTAGCGTTTCTGCCTTTGAGTTTCTGAGTTTTCAGGCCTCTTTGTCAAAGCGCCGGGACACCCCTTGGGGTCCCCGTGCGCTCTGAAAGTATGGCTGTAACATAACATAACATAACATAACTGGAAACTACTAACGAAACTTGAGGTAAAGAAGTTTGAAACTTGAAAGAAAAGTACACCCTCACTAGCCCCACCAGTGTCCTTTACCACCTGGACAGCCTGCCTAGGGCGTTTGACCTTTCCTTATATCTTTGGATGAGAACATTAATTGAACACCAACCAGTTTGCTTTGAAGACTGGCAAACCTTCAGATACCTTTCTACCAGTTTGTGAACTTGGCATTAAAAAGACCACAAAGACTGGCAAACCACTGAACAACCCATTGCCAGGGTGGGAGTTTGTGAACAACAGAGACTGGCTGTGTATTTAAATAGCTTCATCTACAGAGACTGGTAGTGTATATGAGCAAGCTCCATCTACAGAGGCTGGCGGTGTATTCTAACAGGCACTACTAGTGAGGTGGAGTGACTTTTCTTTGCTGAAATCACTTCGTGAATCTGTGCTTGGGGAAGTGCTTTGGTGGATCTAGTGACAGCATCCAGCGGCGCACAAACATTATTTTTTTGCATCAGAAACTGTTTGGGACAACTGTTTTGCACTGGTGAATGTCTCTTTTTGAGTTATCGGGGAGGTGAGGGCCGTTTTCCATTGTTCCACGCGGCATATGAATGGGCCGAGGCGTGCATACCTTACCGTTCTTATTGGTGTCGCGTGATGCATCTTTGAGATGTTTGTGCGCGAGCTGTACCGCAGCCTTGTTCTGTCCAGTGATCTTCGTGGATCGCGCACTCGTCAATTTGCTGCGTGAGCCGTTGTCTTGGGACTATCCATTTGAGGAGGCACAAGCTCATGGTGGGAGGAGCTACAACTCTATTATGTGCTGCATCATCAGTACGCCCTCACTGGCTCAAACAAGCTTTATCGCCAACTGAAACTAATGCACAACTACCAACGTGGAGGCCATTTTGAATCCTTCCCAACCTTGGGCTGTATTACAACATGGGTTATGTCCATTTTACCTTGCTGGAAGGACTATTACATCTAACTATCCTTGTTTATTCTGCTGGTCACTTGTTTGCCTTGGTGACTCACAAACCTATTTGAACGCAATGTGTTGAAGACTATTTTACTTAAAATATAGCCGCCCCTCTGTGACTCATACTGCATGCATCGCCGGGCTCTACGCTGCAACAGTCTGGGTACATGAGTGCATTGCCTTGATTTTGCACAGATTGCTATACTATTGGAGGACTGAAGTGCTATGGCCGTTAGGAGCTACTCGTCTGCAAGTCGGTGCCAAAGTCATGGTGAGGTCATTTTCGGCCTAATTCTGCAACGTGTCGGGTGGGATATCACTCACCAGAGTTGCATCAGATCTAATACGGAACTATGGTATTGAGAACTGTTTAAGGGTTTTCACATCTATAGTGTTATCTTTGGTGATGCTGGGGTATAATATGCACATAAGTTTTTATTTACTGTCCCGAGTTTCTATCAATCAATATGATACTGAGTGTAATGCGTACTGCGTGCTTGCTGTTATGTAATCATGAGCCTCGTTCAATTTTGCTTATCTTGCTGCCAAATAAGTCTTGTTCTTCCTGGGTGTGTTGTCGCTTATGCTTTGCTAGCCTGTATGTCACATTCTTACTGGATGTGGTTTTGCCTATGTTGTGCTGATTTTGTGGGGCTATTATTTATTCTTGCCTATTTGGATTGTGAGTTGATTGGGTGTCTGTTTTTTTATGTGTATGGCTTTACCTTTGGGGAATTATGTTGCGTTGAAGGGTTGTGTACCCTGTGCTGTGTTTTGCCTTGGTCTGCGTCGTAAGGTTGTATACCCTGTGTTGCATTTTGCCTAAGTGTACGTTGAAGGGTTGTGTACCCTGTACTGTTATTTTACCTAGGTGTGCGTTGAAAGGTTGTGTGCCCTGGGAGTGGAATGCAGGAGAGCCTGGTGGAGTGGAGAAAGAGACAGTTGGAGTGTGTGGGCTGAGCAGCAAGGATGCTGTTCCTGGTGTGGCTCAGCTAATGAACTATCATCCTGTAACTACCATCCTGCAACTAAGCTAATAAACCTCTTACTTACAACTTACCTCTTGGCTACCTGTGGACTTCTTTTGGATTACATCACAAATGGGATTTGAAAGTAAAAAAAGGCAAAATGGCACGAATGAGCTGAGGATATTTATTTGGAGAAAGCAAGCTGGAGACCCCAACCTCTTGTATATCTACAGACAGATTGGCATCAAGCTAGATGGAAACTAGATTTTACTGGAAATGGTGAAATACCTATTATCAATCTTCAAGATGTTAGATTCCAGATAGAGGTTGATTGGTTGGTCAGCGGGACATCATTTTTCATGGGAGTCCAATTTATGAAAATGTTTTGACATCCACCAACTAGTCAATGTGAGGCATTCCAACGATGATGCTTGAACCAGTTCAGGCGGAGATCTGAATGGCCAAGAGAGTCCAAATATCAAGTGGGTGTCTTTTGCATACATGTATTGTAAAGCCTGGCCTCTTCTGATGATGAGAAACACACCAGAGAACTCATTCAAAGAAAGAAAATCAGACAGAATAGATCCTTGTGGAACATAACAAGAGATGCTTCTGGACTCTGAAGAAAACAGTCGTAAAGCAACAGATCAATATCTATTGATCAAAAATGCTTGTATCCAAACATTGGATCCTCTCACCCGCAACTCATCAAGTCTTGACCCGAAGATAGAATGATTGACAGTATCAAACACAGTCACTCTCAGGGCTTCTTACCTACTAAATTAATCAGTGCGGCGCCGCAAGCCATTTTTCTCTGCCGAGTTGTCATTATAAAATTACAGTGATGCGTCGTACTAACAACAATACAATACATCTGTGTGCTTTCCCCTGCGCTGGTGCATAGTTGGCTGCCATGTGCCAGCACAGGCATCCCTGCATCATGTTGCAATGGCGCCTCTGTTGCAGAGATGATTGTTTTTTTGCAGGTAGGGACATCTTCCTGCACATAAACAATCATTGATGCAATTTTCCTCTTTCTATGCATGCAGCAGAATGCAGGACGCATACAAAGAGGTAAAAATGAGGAAAAATAAAAGTATTTCTTCTCGTTGCACTACTCATATGCCTCCCTTGCGGAGGCGTAGGATTCTGACGCATTCCCTGGTTTAAAACACTTTGTATATCTGGGAATGTGTCAGGCTCCATGGATGGTATGTGTGAATACCCACAACAACACCCGGGGAACACCTCTTTAAGGCAGAGTAATGAGTGAAAGGGGCCTATATTTACAAAGCCATGAAATGTTGTGCAGGGTGACTTTTTGTGGCCTTGTAAAGATGGGCAGGCCCATTGCGTCGCCAGTGTGTCTAAAAAAGTGATGCACTAGTGGCTCAACGGACTTGTTAATGAGGCTCTCAATGAGCAATGTGAGACTAGTATCTGCTGGCCACACACACATGTGTAGCACGTGCATCTCTAGAGCTAGAAACCCAGCGTCTTATTTACAAGCTCCTTGCGCCGCCGGTGCGTCACTTTTAATATGGGAAAAAGAGGAGTACAATTGGCGCAAGGGGCTTGTAAATATGCCCCCATCCTTACACTTATTTATGAGGTTTATTTCCTTTAGCATGTTTTTTTTTTAATTCTATCGGGAGCACCATACACTAACTTTACTTTACTTTACTTTCCTTTGTCTACTTATAGAGCGCAAGCAAATCATCCCCGAAGGGATCTCTCGGCGCTGTGCAGGAAAGGTGCAGAGGACACAGCCAACTAGAACAGCCATGTTTTCAACAATTTTTTGAACCTGGGCAATTCATTACAGGCCCCAATATTTGCTGGTAGTTTGTTCCAAAGACTAGGGGCAAGATGACAACAGGCTCTACCACCCAGTCTTACCCTCTGTACCCTCTGGGAACACAGAAGATTAGCATTACTAGATCTCAGTTGTCAGGGCGGTAGATATCGCCTGAGTTTATTGCTCAGATAAACAGGTCCTTTCCCCTGTAATGATTTAAAGACGACAACAAGTGTCTTAAAAATGGCTCGCTTCTTCAACGGGAGCCAGTGAAGCTGCTTCAGTAAGGGGGCAGACGGCGTCTGTGCTGACTTATTTAAGGCCAGGCGGGCTGCAGTGTTCTGCACCACCTGTAGGCGCATTAGTAGGTCCTCCCTGGCCCCCACCAGCAACGTGTTGCCGTAGTCCAGCCTACTCACCACGAGTGACTGGACAAGAGTCTTCCTTACCGACAGAGGAATCCAGGGGAAGATTTTTCTTAGCATCCTCATAGTGCTGAAGCACAAACCGGATACTGTCTTGACCTGTTGCACCATAGATAGTTGGGCATCTATCCTAACACCCAGATTCCTGGCCCAGCTCCTGGGTGGAGGGGCCTCTCCTAACTCGGATGGCAACCACTCGGGGGACCAGATTGTCTCCGCTTTCCCAAAAAGCAGGATTTCAGTTTTTGCAGAGTTCAGTTGCAAATAGTTCCTCCTCATCCAGACAGCAATACTAGACATGCAGATTCTAAATTTCCCTTGGGTTGCCATGATGTCCTCCTCAATGGGAACAAATAGCTGCGTGTCATCCGCATATGAGATGGTTTTAAACCCATAACTTCTGATGATCTCTGCCAAAGGTGTCACATATGCATTAAAGAGGGTCGGGCTCAACACTGAGCCCTGCGGAACACCCCTGTCTACCACTGCTGTCTGGAATACAAATGACCCCATCTGGATACTCTGTGTCCGTCCCAATAGAAAGCTCTGGATCCAATCAAGAGCTTTACCCCTCACCCCGATCCCCCTCAGTCTGTCCAGCAATATCCAATGGGAGATGGTATCAAAAGCTGCTGACAGATCGAGGAGGACAAGGATCACTGGAGTCCCTCCATCAAGTGACATTCTGATAGATTCTGTCACTTTCAGCAGTGCAGCTTCCGTGCTGTGTGATGCACGGAAACCGGATTGAGAGGGGTCTAAAAGATGGTTATGTTCCAGATACTGGGACAGCTGTTGGTTTACCAGGGTTTCCAGAACCTTCGCACAACAAGGAGTGAAATGGGTCTATAGTTCTGTGGTTCTGAAGGGTCCGCCATTGCCTTCTTTAGGAGGGGCTTGACCCGTGCTTTTTTCCACACATCTGGGAATGTGGCTGTCTCCAGCGAGATGTTATAAATGTTGGAGAATGCATCCGCTAGGATGGGGCTAAGTGTTGACATCACTGTCGGTGGTACAGGATCGAAAGGCGAGCCCGACTTTACCTGACTAAAAAGGATTCTTACTTGTTCTCCAGTTATGGGGACAAAACGATCCAGCTCACAATGAAAGTCCTCTAGCGGCCAGGGTTCCTTAGGAACATCTTCCACTCTCTGTTCCTCCCAGATAGTATCAAAGGACTGATAGATCAGATCAATTTTATCGGTAAAGTGCCTAGGTAGGTCATCGCACAATTTCTGTGTGGGGGGAGGTACCGCATTATTAGCCTTTGGATTGGTGAATTCCTTCAATATCTTATACAATTCTCTAGAGGAATTCTTTGCCTCCATAATGCGTGTACTCAGGTGGAGCCTCCTTGCTGAGTTACAGCTATTTAAGTAATCTCTGTGTGTTTTCCGGTATAACTGTTCGTCCGGTTTCCCCCTTGATTTCCTCCATTTCCTCTCGAGAATTCTACATTTGGACTTCTCCTCCCTAAGTGTATCCGAATACCAAGGAGCCGGGGCTACCCTCTTCTGAATAAAGGCTTTTTTCAGTGGAGCTATAATGTCTATGGCTGACTGAATTGCTCCCTCCAATCCTTTCAAGGCCGAATTAGGGTCCACCTCTGCACTTGGCGGGGGGTCTCTGTAAGTTTGACTAAAGGCGGCGGGGGTTACTCTCGACCACGGTCTTCGAAAACTCCGCTGACCTTGTCTCCGCTGCACTAAATTGGCGGTCGGTATTGAGAAGCTTAGTGACATATGATCTGTCCAATCAAGTACCTGAGGAGGTTCAATGCTCAAGTCCGGAATATTGGAGAAAATGGCATCCAGGGTATGGCCTGCACTATGGGTGGGGCCAATAGTTCTCAGCGATAGCCCCAGAGAATCCATCATGGCCACTAAATTGGTAGAATCAAAATTGGAAGACATCTCTAAGTGATGGTTGAAGTCCCCTACGAGTAGAAATTTATTTGCAGTCAGGACATGAGGAGCCAATCTATCCAAAAGAGCTATACTAAACTCCTTCTTATTGCCTCCAGGCGGATGGTATACTACTGCACCTGTCCATTCGACCGCTAAATCACATTCTACTCTAAAAATGAGGAGCTCCAAGTTGGCCACAGAGATTTTATCCAATGTAATAATGTGATAAGGAGCCCGCACAGCAATCGCTAGTCCGCCACCGCGCCTCGCGGGCCTATCCAATCTGATGGCAACATAGCTATCCGGAAAGGCCACTGCTAGGATGGGAGTGACATCATTATTAAGCCATGTTTCTGTAAAAAGACAGAAATCAAGCCTACAGTCGTCTAATAGCTCCCAAGTCTCCATGGGGTGTTTAGGAATGGATCTAGCATTCAAGTAGAGTCCTCGCATACAGGGGCTCTGTCTATCTGGTCGGGACAGGTTATTTTCCTCCTGGTTCTTACAGTGTCTCTTCTGTCTCCCAGACTGAGAGCTAAGAGACGGAGATAGCTGCTCAACCGGGGTCCACCCACAGTCAGTACACCTTCCAGTCCTTCGCCTCTTCCCCTCATCTATCCGCGGCCTACGTTCTCTGGCACATGGTAGTGGGAGGTTATAGCCCAGGAGAGTTTCCCGCGTTTGCGTTAGTCTAACCTCCATAGGATCTTTCTGTCAAAGTGGCAAAAATTCCCGGCGGCAGGCGGCCGGCGGCGGTCTAGCGCGCCTTCGGCACCCGCTGCACGCGTCCGCTGCGTGCTCGCCCGTGAGCCGAGATTTATGCGAGTGGCGCGATGGCGGGTTAACAACTAGACCACCAACCGCCTACTCACTTTAGCCCAGAAAGTAAAGAAAGACTACTCTCTCCACTCAAACAATCACCTAACTAAACTACAAATCTTTTAACAACTATTAACGCATATTGTGGTAATACTAAGACAAAGGAACATGAAATGTGTCACATGTGTATGACATTGCTAAGGTCCCATAGCATTGTTATAGATACAGGCCTCTCATATTTCAGTAAATATTGATCAATCCAATGAGGTACTCTCCTGTCATCAGTGTGTTTCTCTTTCATTGTAGATCTGAACCGAAATAAACCTTTGCCAGGTGGTGCTGACCTTGAATGTTGCAAAACAATTCAAACGGTTAGAATGCCAAGGTACCTGTTCTTGCCAGGGAGGAATCCTCTCCTGCAGGCCACTGGAGGTAGAATCCAGGAACAGATCTAGCATATTGTTGTGTTGGCCTATGCGTCATTCAAGGTAGCGCACGGGCAATACAATACTAAAGTGAGATTTACCAAGCAACGCAAGACCACCTTGCTTGGCCCAGCGGTGCTTGGTAAATCTGGAGTAACGTAAAGCAGTGCAAGTTGCTGCCTTGTGTCACTCTGCACCAGGTAGGTGTTCTATGGTTAGAGTGTGGGTGTTCCCACACATCCACCCAGGGCCGGGCTGGGAACCAAAACCAGCCCTGGCATAGTGCTCGGCCGGACCCCCGGGGGGTTGAGGGTGCAGCCAAGCTGTTTGCCAGGACCGGTTTCGGACGATTTTTTTTACAGAGGCCAATGTTGCAGTGGCCCTTTAACAAAAACGGCCCCCTAGGGGTGCAAAACTGGCCCCCACCCTGGTAGCCCACCGGGGAAATGCCTGGTGCCCACTACGGCCAGTCCAGCCCTGCATCCACCACTGGTTTTGGCACAGTCCTAGATTTGATAAGAATGCTAAATTTGGGAATTAATCAAAATGCTACGCATTCAAAGGGGAAGGGGAAGGTGGAGGAATATGTTAATTTCTACTCAGTTTTCCTCTTTCTATATGTGCTGCATCAGCACATGTAGAAAGAGGAAAACCCCTAAGCACAAAAACAATCCAGCCTACAAAGCAGGCACCCTTGCACTACAGTGCAAGGGTGCATGCATTGGAGCAAGGCAGCACATTGTGCACCAGTGCAAGGAGATGACAGGAATGCACCATATGACGTTAAATATGGAGCATTTCTGTCCTCTCTCGATCCCACAGTGCAGCGCAGCAAGTTGTCTTGCTGAGTTGTGTGAAAGTTTGATACATTTGGGCTCTGATGATCTCGAAACATCATACCCGATTTGGAAGTACTGAGGCAAAAATGTGGATTTCCTTTCACAAATAATAATAAGTGCCATCAGTAAAGCAACTTACAGTAAAGTAGCATTGAGGTAGATGTACTCCTTTCATATTTGATTTGCTGATTTAGTTTTCATTTAGCAGAATAATGGTGGTCGTTTTCATTGAGGTGCTCTCTGACATCATACCTGTTCTGTCAATTAATCCTCTGGTACAAACCATGTTTCAAAAGACCAACACAGATTGTGGAAGTTCACAGACAGAAAAGCATCAAATGTATTACAGGTTTGTGCCTTTAGTAACCCTCAGGGCATTGTGATAGATGGAGTCTTTGTTTTTTTATTTATTAGTGAACAGCTGCTTTTGACTTATTCAAACCCATTTTACATTGTGGACAGATTAAAATCTCTGAAGCAAATTCACAAGGGCATTGCGCCCCTGGAGCGTCACTCTTACCGGCGTTCTAGTGGCGCAATGCACTGCTCCACATTTACAAAGTGGCTTTAATCCATTTTATGTGGCTTAATGCCGCTTTGTAAATATCATACCCTTTCACGCAGTACTCTGCGTGAAAGGAGCGTGAAATGGGTGTTGCTGTGGGCATTCCACCGCAACAACCATTACTTTTTGGTGGTACCACAGGTTTACAAGGATGTGTAAATCTGAGGCAGCACCAAAAACTAACGCCACTGAAAAGCAGGAGTTAGAGTGGCACAACAAGGAGAAGTACTTTTATTTCTCCTGTTTTTTCGCTCCTTTTGTGTGTGCTGTATTCTGCAGCACACATAGAAGGAGCAAATTGCCTTCAATGATTGTTTATGTGCAGGATATCTGCATATAAACAGTCATCCCTGCAACGCAGGCACCCTTGCAGCATGGCACAAAGGTGTCGGCGCCAGCGCTTGGCAACTTGTTTGGCACCAGCATAAGTGAAACACAGTGGTGCACTGTATTTATGTTTATATGACGCATCCTTGCATTTTTTAAATGGTGCAGCACTGCTAAATTGCTTGCAGCGCCGCGCTTCATCACTACTTTGTGAATACATGCGCGAGTCTGGCACAAAAACTACATAGCATAAGAAACTATGATGTGTTTTAACACATTGCATATGTAATCCAGACTTTGAGTAAAGTAAATGCTGTGAAAACACATGCTAGAATGTGTAAAAAAACAAAACACAGAATTGTTGAGGATGAAAATGGAAAGGAGAGCACACACTAGGGGGCAGATTTACTTCTATTTGATGCATCACAGCACAGCAAGACAACTTGCTATCCTGCATCAAATGAAGCAGGCAGGAATGTGCCCCATCTAGTGTTCTCTCTCTCTGTGCTGGTGCACTTTTGGCTACGAAGGGCCAATGAAGACACCCTTGCACCATAATACAAGGATGTCTGTGTTGCAGGCAGGATTGTTTTTGTGCAGGAAGAGATACCTTTCTGCAGAAGAACAATCCTCTGTGGCTTTTTTCTTTTTCACAAGTATTTCTCCTTGGTAAGCCTCCCCTGGGGAGACGTGGCAGTTTGATGCATTCCCAGGTCTACCACTAATAGTAAACTAGAAATGTGCCAAAAGTCATGGGTAGATGTGTGGGAACACCCATGTTCCACCCATGGGACGACTCCCTGAGGCAGAGTAATGCAAGGCAATGATTTATGCTGCCTTGCGTTAGTCAAGATTTTTAAAGATATGCAGGGCAACAGAAGGTGGCCTTGCATGGCTTGATAAGTCTGACTTTAGTGTTGCATTGCCCTTGCACCGCCTTTCATGGTGCAAGGGTGACGAAACGCAATGTAAATATGTCCTGAAGTATATTAATTGATCATGAGTAGCCTCTATTGAATGCGTTGATTATTCATAAATGCAAGAGCCAGCAGGTCCTAATGCACTATTAATTTAAAAACACATGGATCACCTTCCCAGGGCAGAGTAACGTGATGCAGCAACTTGCACTGACTTGCGTTACTCTAAATTTATTAGACCATGGAGAGGCACACAAGGTGACTCTGCATGGCATATTAAATCACACTTAAGGGTTTGCTTTGCCCTGCTTCACCTTGTGGAAGGCTAGGGCAATGCAAGCCCATAGTAAATCTGGGCCTGGGGATATAGATGAAGCTGTGAAATAAGCACAGGGTAGATAAAAGGCAACAACTGTTTGAGAGACACTACAAGATGAACAGTGGCAGAGAGAGCACATAGGCACACTTTCAGAAGGGTATAAACAGAGAGAAAGCACAGGTGGTTTAAAATGTTATAGGTTTATATGCAATATAATGACAACAGAAAGGGGACAAGAATGCACACAGTGAGGAAGAGGGCACATACAGCAGGAAAGAGTACAGGTTCATAGAGAGCACAGACTGGTGAGAGAAACAGAAGGGCACAGATTAGAAAGAGGGTACTGAAAGATGTACTTTCATCTTAATAATGGAAAGGAACGGGTATTTCTTTGACCACTTTTATCCCCAGTCCTCTCCGTCACAAATCAACTCATCTAGGGTAATAATTATCAGTCTTTCATGCTAGTTTGGGCTCTTTGCTATTCTTTTTCCCCATGATAGGGCTATCGGATGGAGTACCGCCATCACAGGTGCAGGGGGAGGAGGGTCTTAGGCTGCACATCTAGCGGTCCTTCACTGCCAGCTGTAGGACTAGCTGTGCTTGCATTTCACGGCTGTCCAGCCAGTATCTCTGCGGGTTCACCATACCACTCCCAGGGAGGGAACTGTTTCCTGGCCTGGCAAGTCCTAGAAGCCAGAGCCAATCTGCAGCCACAAATTCAAGGTTTTCTTCCTTTGCTTGGGATGGCCATTCTCAGATGGGTCCATCCACTCCAGAGAAGTTTCCTGGTCCAGCCACTCCATTCATTCATGTCCCCCGCACCATAAAGTCCAAAAGGGGAGGGCACATGGAGAACCACCTCCCAACCCACTCTCCTCACCGGATTTGCAATGCGTAATACCCATGCAAGCCAGGTTCCCAGGCGGAGCACAGCACTCCCAGCGGGTGGGTGGCAACAGTGCCCAGAGGAGCCCCAAGCTGCACAGAGTCCCTGTGGGACTGAAATCTCTTTTCTTATTTAAAAAGAGGAGCACATCTTCTACTTGCTGAAATGCCCGAATGCAGGCAACCAGTTACGGCCACAAAAGCTAGGATCGTCCACATAGGCCTCTGATTTCAGTCCCCAGTGCCCCAGCCTATCTCCATCAGACAGGGGGCAACCAGTCCAGAGGTGGTAGGTGGTCCCTCCATGAGAGGGCAGCAGGATGCGGTGCACAAGCCCAGCCACGCTCAGTAACAGTCAGCAATATCTCGCAGAGAGGCCCTCACACATTTTGTTACGCCACTGCTGAGGCCTGCAGCTAAATGTAGATTCTCTGTTGTGGAACAAGAAGGTTCTAGTGCTACTGGTTTAGGAAGTAGAGGGCTCTCACATCACCAGGTTCCTGCTGCGTTACACCTTTGGCTGGCAGAGCCACATGGAAGTGCAGCAATTTTGCAGATGCACACTACGACACCCAGGGCACAAGTCCTATAAAAAGAAGTGCAGCGAGGCTCCAAGTTAGGTGGTGTCACCGGAAGTGACGTCATGACAGGAAGTTACTTCACGGAATGTAGTCCCCTCTAATTAATAAAGGTTACAAGGCAATGGAGGCAGGTTCGAAGGACAAAGCAGAATGTTTACGTTGGATTTCGTCACCGTATTGACACTCAAAGGAGCGGGGAAATTAAAGCTGCGCTTGTTCGGTGCGTATTTATTGCCCACAGTAAATTTGCCGGTCTCAGTCTGAAATACGTGAATACATACTGACCTTTTCTAATGCACGACCACGAGCCCCCGTCTGGCATACTGAATGGCTCCATCAACATGAAACAACTTAAAGAGCTCTGTTCGCCCTCTCTCAACAATAGGAGGTGAGGTTTGGTGAGTGCTGAGTACGCGGGCAGGTAAAGACTCGGGTACCGGCTCTATCTTTTGGGCAGGGGGGACGGCGCTCACCCGGTAAAACCCAGGTAAAATAAGTGGGGGGACGCCGTCCACCCGAGTGGAACCCCGACTCGAGCCCTGACGACACCCCCTTCTAAGGCACACATCTTACACTTCTAACCTCTTTGTGGTCGTCTACATGTAGAAGTTTGAACTGGACAATGTAACTCCAGTACAATTCCTAGCTAGACACTATTAGATCACCTCTGCACCATAGCAGTAGAGTGAGCGTCAAGCATTGACACCGGATTTAGCACAAGAGCTAGGGTGACCAACCGTCCGTAAATTTCACGGACAGTCCGTAATTTTGGCTGTCTGTCCGTTGTCCGTGAAGGATTCTTTAACGGACGCCATTTGTCCGTAATTTTAACCGGGCACAGCTTGCCCCCGCCTCCCTTCTTGACTCCGATGCTGTATGAAAGCTCAGACCCCCAGCAGCACTGTAGAGGCACAGCGGGATGGCAACCCTCACACCTCCAGCCTTGATGAGCTGTTAAGAGGTGCTTGAAGGTGACAGAGGGAGGGGCTGCAGGTTCAGGAGCAGGGGGCATCCATTCATATGCAAACAGCCCTGAATGCGTCTTGTATCTGCTATTTAGAGGGGGGCTCAAACATTCCATTTCTACCCAGGGCCCCAAACATCCTAGACTTGGCCAGATTACACCCCTGATTACACCAAGGCAGCACCTGCTTCTCTTCACCGAGCTTAATTACTGTCACTAATTTGTAAGCAAAACTCGGTTCTTCAAACATGCATAATGTAATACAATAAAGAAATGGCACAATCACACCCACACTGATTAACAAAGTATGGAGGACAATCAGTTCAATCAGTTCTCTTAGAGTATCTCCTGTAAGTACTGTACATCACAGTGGGGGATGGCATTTTGGACAGAGAGCCTGTCTTCTCGTTGTCTTGTGCAGGAGGGGGCGAGAAGCCCAAGATGATACTAGAATACTGCATGCCCACCCCTGTGCCCACCCTGGTGATCACGTTCCCTCTCCTGTGATGACCCCTGCTCCTGTCCCCCCATGTGGTGGCTCCAGTCCACCCCCCGCCTGTGATGGCTCCTGTCCCCCATGTTGTGGCTCCCCCCCCTGTGGTGGATCCTGTCTCCGCCCTGGGTGGCTTCTGTCCCAGTCCTGGAACGGCCCCTGCAGCGAGGGTGAAGTTCTTGATGGGCCTCTTCTCAAAAGGGCTCAGCTCAAAATTAATATGGAAAGGTGGGCGAGTAAGTAAGTGAAGGGATGTGTGAATGGCTGGATGAATTAGTGAAAGGGTGAATGGATGAATGAAAGATTGAATAAATGGATAATGAGAGAGGATAGATGGATTGATGAGTGAGGGGAAGGATGGAGAGAAAATGTAAATAGCTGGATGTATGGGTGGAAGGGTAGCTGGATGATTGATGAGGGGAAAGATGGATGAGGGGAAGGATGATGGATGGAGGGGAAGGATGGATGGATGAGGGGCAGGATAAATGGATGAGGGGCAGGAGAAAAGGATGAGGGGGAGGATGATGGATGGAGGGGAAGGATGGATGGATGAGGGGCAGGATAAATGGATGGGATGGATGGATGGGTGAGAGGAAGGATGGATGAAAGGAAGGATGGATGAAAGGAAGGATGGATGAGGGGAAGGATGGATGGATGACGGGAAAGGATGGATGATGAGGGGAAGGATGGATGGATGGATGGATGGATGGATGATGAGGGGAAGGATGGATGGATGGATGGATGGATGGATGATGAGGGGAAGGATGGATGGATGGATGATGAGGGGGTGGGTGAAAGGATGGATGATGAGGGGAAGGGTGGATGGATGATGAGGGGGTGGGTGAAAGGATGGATGGATGGATGATGAGGGAATGGTTGGATGATGAGGGGGTGGGTGAAAGGATGGATGGATGATGAGGGAAAGGATGGATGATGAGGGGATGGATGGATGATGAGGGAAAAGGATGGATGATGAGGGAAAAGGATGGATGATGAGGGAAAAGGATGGATGATGAGGGAAAAGGATGGATGATGAGGGAAAAGAATGGATGGATGATGAGGGGAAGGATGGATGGATGATGAGGGGAAGGATGGATGGATGATGAGGGGAAGGACAGATGGATGGATGGATGGATGATGAGGGAAAAGGATGGATGGATGATGAGGGAAAAGGATGGATGGATGATGAGGGGAAGGATGGATGGATGATGAGGGGATGGATGGATGGATGATGAGGGGAAGGACAGATGGATGGATGGATGGATGGATGATGGGTGGGTGAAAGGATGGATGGATGGAGAGTGGGTGAAAGGATGGATGGATGGATAAGTGGGTGGGTGAAAGGATGGATGGATGATGGGTGGGTGAAAGGATGGATGGATGATGAGTGGGTGGGTGAAAGGATGGATGATGGTGGGTGGGTGAAAGGATGGATGGATGAGTGGGTGGGTGGATGGTGGGTGGGTGATAGGATGGATCAGTGGATTGGATGGTGTGTGGGTGAAAGGATGGATGAGTGGGTGGGTGGATGGTGGGTGAGTGGGTGGGTGGATGGTGGGTGGGTGGGTGGATGATGGGGGTAGGTGGATGAGTGAAATGATGGATGGATGGATTGATGGATTGATAAGTGCAAGGGTGAATGAATGGACATGTAAGGATGGATGAGTGAGTGAGTGAAAGGGAGGGTAGATGGACAAAAGGATGAATAGGTGTGTGAAGGAGTGAAATGATAGATGGATGAGTGACAGGGGCAATGGATGGATTCATGAGTGAATGAGTAGATGGATGGATGGGTGGGTGGGTGGGTGGGTGGATGGATGGAAGGAAGGCTAAGTGAAAGGGTCGATGGAGAGAGAAAGGGAGGATGGATGGATGACTAAAAGAGTGGATGGGTGGAAGGATTAGTAAGTGAAAGGATGGCTGGATTGGTGAAAGGGTAAATGGCTGAATGGATGAGTGAATGGATGGATGGGATGAAGAGTGGATGGATAAGTGTACAGATGGATAGGGTGAAAGGATGGATAATGGAGGATGAGTGAAAGGATGGATGAGGGATGGATGAGTGAAATGATAGATGGAAGGATTCATGATGGATAGGTTTGCAAATGGTTGAATACGTTTGGAAATGGCTGGGCTTACTTATATACTATTGCGCGACCTCTGATGGGTCTGTAAAACGTACCTATTGTCCTGAAGTTTTGTCCTGAATTTTGACCTCCTGTCCTGAATTTGTGTCCTGAATTTTGACCCTTTGTCCTGAATTTTTATACTCACCATCCTGAATTTGCACCAATGCCAGTTGGTCACCCTAACAAGAGCGCTGATGACATCACTGACAGATGACTCTTGCTAAATCTGATGCTGAACTATTTTCTGTCCTTCGTGCAATGCAGCACTGCAACTCTTTACGCAGCACTTTCACAGTTTCATGAACGCCAGTACATCTCGGCTTCGACATAAGCCAAAAAGAGACAAAAGAATTCCCACAGGACAGGTTTGAGGAGATAGGCGTAATCAACTAAATGGTACAAAGAAAGGGTTGAGGAGATTAGAGGAATGTAGATGCAAGAAGTGATGAAGAAAGAGGAAGAATTGGGTCTCCTACATACTTGCACTGTACTTGCACAACACTTCCATTAAATAAGATCACACTAATTGTCCTTGACTATGTTAAAAGTTAATTATGTGATGTTGGATTCGCATGGTGGTATTCGCTAATGCTGACCTACAGCAGAATTGCGCACAGTAGAAGAGGTTGTATGTACAAAAATCAGGAGAAAATTGCCGAGGCGGCACGGACTCGGGCACTCCACCACTTTGGCGATAGTGCCGGTCCACCGCATCTTGGGGAAGTCGTGCCTTCTGGCACTTCCCCTTTGGGTTTCTGGGTTTCTCTGTCATGGGCACGGTCGCGGGTGAACCGGAAGCACTTCCCCGGAGGTCCCATAGTCAGACAATCCAGTCTAAACCAGATTGCCCAAATAGGAACCATAAAGGCTGGGGAGTACAGACCCTCTTTTGCCGCTCCCCAGCTTTGGGAGTACTGCTCCTCCAGACGGGGCCTCGGTCGGAGGCCACCAATTTTTCTTTTCTTTTCTCTTTTCAGGGCATGTCAGTGAGGAGCTGGGCGAGTCACCCAAACATGTTGGGCTGTGTCATGGCGACATCGAGGGCCTTTGGAATGGGGCACGTCGCGGATTTCGAGTGGTACACGCCCGAACAGCGTTGTAGCCCATAGGAGCGGCTCCGTAGCATTGTAGACCGCAGGAGCGGCTCCGGTCGGTACAGGGTTGTCCTTTACGGCATGTATTCTCAGTGAGGGAGGGAGAGTCTTGATGTTTTCAAAAAGAAAACGTGAGTATTGTGGGCTTGCAGGGACATGCTGTGGGGTGAGAATGTGTTGCATGGCGGAGTCAGGGTGGAAATCTCCATTATGGGTGATATTTAGTGCACCCCACGTTCATGTTTTCTTTAAGTCAGCCTCCTGGCTATGTGAGGTGGATGCTCGTCAGCACATGCTTCTCGGAATCGGAGCAAACAGGCTCCTTTCAGGCAGAATGGGCATCTCTCGCAACTCCTGCAAGCGCCTCTAAGCGCTCTGAGGCCCTGCTTGAGAGTAGGGCCAGACATCTCTTCGCAGCGAAGCCTCACATCCAGGCCCTTTATCAGGCGTCAATGATTTAAGGAGCGCGCGCCTCACGGGCACGGGCGTCCTGTCCCCTGAGCTCCGAGCTCAGCACAGGTCAGCTGCGCGGTGGTCACTGGAGCGGGCAGATGTGATGAAATGCCCCTGTTTGACTATATTCCCCTACACCAGGCAGTGTATCTGTAGAAGAGCAAGGTAAGCTGTTGTGTATGGGAACATTTTTTTGTTTTGTTGGAGGTGAGATCTGTCTAAATATCTTTTCGAGGGGTCAAGACCTGTGTCTGTACATCAGGGGTGGGCTGTCCCAGTACTGTGGTTGCAACCAAATTCGTGGAGATGTTTGTACCCGACTGATTGTTTGAGGTTTATGGTTGGCGAGCACCGTACAGGCCTGGCATGGGTGCACTAGGATCATAAGACTTCCCCGTTGTGGGACAAAGGGCGCCCACTCTCCTACTCTGCTGTCTTTGCTAGGTGGCACAGCTGAAAGGCCCAGTTTTGGCTGGACATTTCTGACTGATGCCCAGGACGGGCCTCATCTATGCTTCGCTGGACCAGATTCTCGAGGATAAGTACTGCATGTGCGCTCTAGTTACCAAATCATCATCAGCTGCTTCGCAATACAGTGTAAACAGCTCGCTCTGCTAGTTCCCTTGTGGTTGCTGAAGTTGGGTGAGAATAAGCATGACTGAACCCCGTTGCTAGGTTTCTGGAACTTGCAGATGTGTGCCACCACTAACAGTTTGCTTTCCTGGTGGCTTATTCCAGTGACGTGCCAAATGGCTAATATTTCAGTTTTGTTCACGGTCAGTGTGAGGATATTCTGCTACAGTCAATGGCCGTTGCTAAGTAATAAATGGGTGCCCCCTATAGCTCATAAGGTTTTCTGGACCCCAATGGTTGCCCTGAGCTATTGCAAGTTTTGGTTTAGGTGCCGCTGTAAGGATGGATCTTGGCCGCTAATGTTTGTGTCTAGTTTAAATCCAATTTGGGAATTGCAGCTTCCTTCGCAATGTCATGGTTCACTTTAAGGACCAAAGAGTACTGTATCTGTGAATGGTACAATAAAGGAGCAATCTGCACTACAGATAATTAGGGTGCATTGACAAGATTATTTGCACATTTCGATAATAACAGGACAAGAACTTGATGGAGACGCGCTGGCAGAGCTGTGGGTATGCTGCATTATGGGAGTGAACAACTGTGCTACAGTCAGGGAAGGAGGTTCACCGACAAACGGAGGGGCTTTGAATAAATGAACCCATGATTCCACTTTGACAGATTTGTGGTGCAGGGTCTACCCCCAAGTGTGCACCAGGAAAATAACACTGATTTCTGGAGGATGGATGCTATTTTCTGGATGATCAGGCAGCAGACTAACTTAGTTAGACGTTTACATTGGGCATCCTTGTTTGGGTCTTGTTAGACCTGGCATCTTTGGCGTGGTTTCCCCCGTCTTTTTGCCTCTACCTCCTGTATTTTTTACGCTGTTCTGGATTTCGTTTTTGCTGGTTTAGATGCTTTGGGCACTTTGTCACTGCTGATCAGTGTCAAAGTGCAAGTGCTCCCTGAGTAAATTGTAATTGTGATTGGTTATCCATGATTGGCATATTTGTGTTACCAGGAAGTCCCTAGTAAAGTGTGTCAGGGCAGGCGATTCAAATGCTACTAGTGGGCATGCAGCTCTGATTGTGCCACCCACATGAGTAGCCCTAAAATGGTGTCTCAGGTCTGCCACCGCAGTACTGTGTGCAGTCTGTGGACTGCCATGTCAACCTGGCCAGTGTCCCCACTGACCAGGCCTAACCCTTCCCTTTCTGTACACATTGGACACCCCTATGGAAGGCCCAAGGTACTCCCCTGGGCAGGGTGCAGTGTATGTGAAATGTAGAGCATGTACTAGTGTGGGTGACATGTTCTGGTTGTGAATTACAGCCATTTTTGTTTTTCACTATTGTAAGGCTATCTTGCCCATCGGCTATAATTGGGAATGCTGTGTATAGTGGTTACCTGCATATCTTCCCATAGAAGCAAGATAGGACATAAAAGTCTGGTATCCCGGAACTCAGAATATAATAACACATCCTTTAGGAAAGATGGTTTCTAAATCCTGTGTTTGAAAACAGCACTTTTAGAAAGTGGCTGTTTTCTTGTCTGACCTTTCTGTGTGCCTTGGCCTATCTGTGAATTGACTGTCTGGTCTGTGAGTGACAGGGGCTGGGTGGCTCCCAGAGGCTGAGTGGGCCATCCCTGGGCTGAATAGCTTCATCTGCATCTAGAGTCGTGGGAGGGCATAGCACCTGGGCCTGAATAGGGCTGTGCCTGCCTTCCACAATGCTGGCTCCACCTCCCGCTGAGCGGCTGACGACCCTGCCCCTCTCTCTGAAAGGAAAGGAGAATCCAGGAAAACAAAGTGCTCAAGGAACACCCATAACTGGTTCAGACAGGGCTCGGAGGCCTCCTGCACAAAGGGAACGAAGACTTTTTGGGGTATAAGTACAGGACCTCAGACTACAGAAAATTAGATCATCCTGAAATCAAGAAGGAACCTCTGCCAAGGAGTAAGCTGGAAAACTGAAGAGGAAGGACTGTCCTGCTGTGTGTTTGTGGACTGACCTGCAGTTGCTTTTCTGCCAAGGAGAGGGGAAGAACTTTGCTGTGTGCTGTGTTCCCTTGCTAGAAGAGATCTCCAAAGGCCTGAGGAGAGCTGGCCTCCTGATAAGAAGTCCCAGGAACAAAAGGACTTCACCCCCAGCTTCCCCCCTAAACTCTGCTGAGTGAGTTCTGCCCTTGCATGATCCAATTGTGGGGCCTCTAGAAGTTGTTGCCTGCTGTTTCGGAAGCTGGACAAAGAGAGAAGAAGACAGTCTGAAATTTTCACGCATAGCTTGCTTGCGGAGCGCATCGTCGACAGTGCGAGGAAATTCCCGTCGCTGCGAGGATCGAGGTGCTATTTTCTGTATGATCATGCAGCAGATTTACTTAGTTAGACGTTTACAATAGCCATCTTTTATTGGGTCTAACGCAATATATTTGATCACAGCATGTCTCCAAAATGTCTGTTTACACTGACAAGGCTTTAGCTGAAATGTCTGCTACCGCAAAAGTGATTGGTATCTATGCTAATGTTGTCCTCAAGGCAACCTTGGTAAGGCATTGTGTGTCCCTAGGGCGCATAACGTGCATCAAACAAAGACAGCTTTACGGATACATATTTGCAGTACGTAAACTGAGGTGTTTGCATTATTAAATCCTAACATGTATAGGACACTGACACTGTTCTCTCTATAGTGATTTAAGATATAACTGTCTTTCATTCAGATGAAACATGTTATTGTTATTGTAAACTATTATAAATGAAGGTAATGTTCATGCATAATTAGAAATAGAATGACACTACATTATATAACCACATCGTAAAAAATTGTGTAAGAAAGTATGATTTGGGATGGTGTTGTTAGGGCCGGTACATACACTTCACCTCAATGCATGTTTGCACCTCAATTCATGTCTAGTACCTGTGGCTTATTCTGTATGGTTTAGCTCCCTCAAATGACATGTACTGATGCGCAGGAGCGGGATCTACTGTTTTACGGGGGTAGGGGCGATCACATACAACTGCCGTAACTACGTAATTATAGGTTGGGTGAGGAAAAAGGGGTGTATGCCTGGAAGTGTCATTGGAATGTAGCACTAATCATCTGTTTTGTGTTTATATCATAGCATGAAATTACTGTGATGTCTGGGAGGTAAACACACCACGATGACAACAAGATGCTCGCGGACAATAGTACTGGAAGATCGGGAACGGGTATGGCCAGCGGAGACTTCAAAGGCAGCAAGCACACTTGAAATAACACAGATGTGCTACCAGGCATGTTTGGGAGGCTGCGGCTCATGCACTGTTTGTGAGCTGATGTATGATATGGCAGCCAGAGTTGTTGTTGGTAGGGGTATTTACCAGCAAGCTGCGATCCACATACGTGTCATCCCCAGACCAAAGGGCAACATAGTACTACAGTACCCCAGTAGCCTATTGAACTGCTATTAAGCCAGTTTTACTGCACACGTATACACAAGTGCCATGTCAGGGAAGGCTGTGCTGCGTGGGAATGCTCCTGGGTATGGGTTGTTCCCGTGTTAGGTACCAGGACACAAGAAGGCAAGCAGGTAGTTATGGGGTGAAGAGGTTCACACAGAGCCTCCCACCAATCCTAGGGGTTTTGGTAATGGGTGATCAGCAGTGGTATCCCCCAAGTCACTGATAATGAGGGCACAGTTCGTCCCATTTGCATCCTCGAACTGCTCTGTACAGGATGGGATTCACCTCTCTCATCTGGATATTAGTCTTTATGGACACAGCATGACCTTTACTCTAGATGGAGGGGAGGCCAGATAGTCGGTCAACTATGCTGGCCTGTGGCGGTAAGGTCATGATTGGTGAGCATAGTTTGTGGTCCTTTACAGGGCATCACCTTTATGAAAGGGGACGCCCGAGGGGAAGACAGAGGGTCTCTCATAGAACTCCAAGGGACAGTTTCAGCCGTTAGGCTGAAAGGGTGCGGGGGACTGTGGGAGCCATGCTTCCAGTAGGCTATGGGCCACCCCTGCACGTGCATGTGCTCAAGGACGCATAATGGAAGGGGTGCGGGGACTGTGGGAGCCACGCTTTCAGGAGGCCATGGGCCATCCCCACACATATGGACCCCGTTTATGGAGTTAAGAGTCTGGGCGAAGGGGGGGGGCCGGGGGAGGTATCTTTTCGGTAAGCTGAACACCCTTCGCAACAACGCTCCGGTAGGAGTCTAGGGATTACAGCCGGCAGGCTGGCAGGGTGTGGGAGAAGAGAAGCCACGCTTTCCAGAGGCTTGTGGCCACCCAGCAACCTCACTACAGCTGCTGTCTGGAAAGTTTCAGGGTGATCCGTGAAGCAGGGGCCGAAAAAAGTGGGGTTCCCAAAACGTGTTTTTCCCATGTTATTCCTATAGGGATTTGAACACGACTACAACCCGAACCTCTGGACGGAATTACACTAAATTTGGCAGAAAGTTAGATATTGGTCCAGAGAACTTCTTTTTGTAATTTGGTGTAAATTGTAAATAAGTTCAGTAGTTTTAGAGATATTAACCAAAATCTAAATTTGAATATCTAGGGGCCCGGATCCTTAGTGTATCTGACTGTCCCCATGCTGTAAGGCTGCCAACACTTCAACCAGGAACCCTTCTAGAAGTTACAAATGTAAAAAAAAATGTTTGCTGTGAAAACACAGGTGGATCTGCGATGTCATGGCAATATTGAAAAAAATAAACACGCGGTCTGCCACAGTTGTTTTTAATAAAGCTACCCGGTGGCCCAGGTCCCAGGGGAATGTCTCCTTAACTAAATTGGAAGAGGGGTGGACATGTGGCCTCCCTCCCGGGACATAGCTGTTTGCCTTTCTATGGCGGGAGCTCTCAGCTCCCACTAAGCAAAAGCAGGCACTCCTGTTCCGGCGGGCAGGAGCAAAGGTTTAACCTTGGGCAGAGAAAGAGATGCAACTTTTGCTCTTCCACACAGAGTTCTGCATTTGCAGCAGCTCCCCTGTGCAATAGCAATGCCAAGCACCTCCAGGAGGTGGGGAGCTGGCTGGGAACTTGGGGCCTTGAGTCTTCCCCTGCGGTCCCCATCCTGCACACTGGGTGCCCTGCTTGTGCTCCAGGGTACCAAGGAGACATGGCTGGGCCCTGGGAGATGGGGTACCTAGGGCCAAAATTGGCCTGGGGAGGGGGTTCATGTCGGCCCCATCCCCTAACATATTTTGACTGGGCCCTGAGAGTTGTGGTCCCCAATCACAAAATCGGCCCAGAGAGTGGGGCTGTGCCGCCCCCTCCCCTTTTGATTTCATACATTTTAAGGAGAGGCCCCGAAGATGGGGTCCCCAGGGCTGAAATCTGATCAGGGAGGAAAGGGGCATAACTCCCCAGCCCATCAGAGTTTGTGCGAGCCCCAGGGGATGGGATCCCGGGACTGAAATCAGCGTAGGTAATGGGGCTGCACATCCCCCTCTCCTTTTTGTTTACAAAGCATATGGAAGAAAAAGACAAAACAGGGGGCAGAAAGGGCAAAATAGAGGGCAGAGAACCCTTCAGAAAAGGCAAAACAGAGGGCAGAAAAAGTAGCAGGAAATGAAAAACAGAAAGCCTAAAAACAAGCAGAAAAGACAAAACAGAGATCTGAAAAACAAGCAGAAAAAGCAAAAGAGTCGGCACAAAATGCACGCAGGAAAGGCCAAAGCAATCAAAAGAGGACAAACCAGAGGGCAGAAATACGAGCAAAAAAGACAAAACAGAGGTAGAAAAACATCCAGCAAAGGGAAAACAGAGGGCTATTACCTTTGCAGACTCATACATCCACTCACAGACTCACACAGACACTCACACACCCACTGCAGAGATACTTTAGAGACTCATGCACCCACTCACAGACCTACTCAGACACCCCTGCACCCACTTACAGACCCATTCAGAGCCTTATGCACTCTCTCACATACCCTCTCAGAATCTCCTCCACTTACTCACAGATGTATTTAGAGGCTCATGCACTCACTCAGAGACCCACTCAGATACTCATGCACACACTCAGACACCCACTCAGAAATGAATGCACCCACTCAGACAGACACTCACACACCCACTCACAGACCAGTCAGACACTCATGCACCCACTGACACACCCAGTGAGACACTTATGCAGCCACTCTTAGACCCACTCAGATACTCACACACCTACTCACAGACCAACTGAGACACTCATGCACTCACTCACACACTCATTGTCAAAGGTTACTGGTTACAGTTAGGAAATAAAATAAAATAAACCTTAGAAACTCACTTAAAACACCCAAAGTTTACAGTTAAGTTTTAGTTAGGAAATAACATTAAAACACGTAGAAGTTCACTAAATAAACAAAAGGTTACAAGGACATTATAGTTAAGAAATAGAATTTAAAAAAACAAAGGTTACAGATATGTTACAGTTATGCTCAGATTTGAATGGCACAAAGCCATAGAAATTCACCAGTTATAGGTACATGAGCAAACTAAAACATATGCCCCCTCAATGCACTGCTTATAAACTCGCATATCACATTGCTCATGACATTGTCTGTGCCATCATTGATGCCATCAATGATGACATCTCAAATGATATCAGTGATGGCATCTTCCACAGAACCACTCACATACCCACTCACACCCCTATAAAACATTTCAAACACCCACTCACACACTTACCCATACATCTACTCACACAGCCACTTAATTTCCTAAACAGCCACTCACACCCACTCACTCACTCATACCTATAACTGGTAAATTAGGTACCTTTAACAAATAAGTTACATTGAAATATGATTTAATGGTTAGAACATTTAATAGTATAAATTATAATAATCAATTGTTCCATTTTAAGAAATATTCTAATGTCTAATATATTTTAGAAATAGATGTAAACTCACAATATATTTTATTTTAATTTGCTATTTGTTTCAATATGTTGCTGCTGTTAGTGTTAAGTCTTTTCCCTTGATTTTCATGGGATTGTGATGCAGTTCCAGTGGTTGGTCATGCCAGTGCTAGACCTACTTCAAGGCTAAACTGGAGCATATTTTAGCATGTTTTGTCAGCACTAATGCTAGAGATGTAGGTGTGTATTTTGTGAATTGAAATTGTTATACTCATTTGTGTGTGTGCTTATGTATTCACACATCACTCATCACTCCATTAAACATCTCCTTTAGTTTCCCTAACTCCCAGTAAATATTCTCCATTTCCCACCACTTCTGAATGTCCCTCCCACATTTACGACGATAACCTGTACCCCCATGGCCTGAGATCACTGTACTGACAGAGGAAATCAATGTACATGAAATATAGGAGAGGCGAAGATCTCTCGCTGGTGGTCTTCGAATTAAACTTTGAAGTATGTAAAGTAGCAGTCCTTAAACTCTAAAATGGCTTTTGTGATTAGGGCCCACAGTGTGGGAAATGTGACTGGTAGGCTATGGGTGAATTAAGTGTTCATAAAAACAGTCACTGAGCACTCACACTGCTTAAACCGAGTGACCTTGAAAGGAAAAAGACTGTTCTCACATAGGGCTTAATGCATTATGGATACCTAAGCAGCCAAACAACAACATAATTACAGAAATACAGAATTTAGAAATAGATACATGGTGTATTATGAGGATTCAATATTAATAAGCAAAATGTTATAAAAATTAAGACAATCAGTCAAAGGATTCTGGAGTTGATTAAGATCGACAACTTTTCCCATATTTAAAATAATTTTAGAACAACATGATTACTATTTTTACCCTTACTACATATATTACATTTTTATGAACTTTTGTTAGGATTTTTAAATTTAGACTACTTATCTTATGTGCAAGTAATTTTATTCAATTGATAAAAATGTATTGTGCGCATTTTAGTGTTTTTATGGATAAATTGCAATGGATTTACCTAACTATGCTAATAAACTATTACTTACTTACATATTTAAAATAAAAGGTGGCTTTTTGTTTCATCTGTATTATCTAGTGTAAATAAAAAGGGTAGAGGTGGAAACAAGTAATTTTTGAATATTTTAGGCCCCACTCACAAAGCAGGTCACACACTTGATCTTATTTTTTCAAATCATCCTGGCATCTCTGTCCTTCCTTCCCTCCCCCTTACATGGTCTGACCATTTCCTCATTCCCTTTCTTATCACTATTCCTCCCCTTCCCCCTCCCTCTTCCCTCAACAGAGACAGTGGTCGTAAATGGACCAAGGTCACCTGCGAGGCCATTGACTCCCGATTTCAGTACAATTTTAATCAGTCGGAAGATCTGGACAAGGAAACGGCAAGATATAATTTTGCCCTCACCTCTGCTCTGGATTCCATTGCCCCTCTTACCCCTCTGGCATCTGCCAGATCTCGCCCTTCGGCCCCATGGTTTTCCCCCTTGCTACGAGAGGAAAAGAGTAAGTGCAAAAAGATGGAACGCAAATGGCGCCAGGACTATGACCCTGTGGCCAAACTGGCATATAAATCTGCTCTAAACAAATTTCAAACACTCAAACGTTCCTCGATGAGAACCTATTTCTCAAACCTCATCCAACAGGCGCAGAATTCTTCCAAAACTCTCTTCACTATTGTGAAGGATTTTGTGAACCCTATTGCCATGAAAACCCAATGCATTCCTACCCAAGACCTATGCAGCGGACTCTCTGACTTTTTTCAGGACAAAATCATCAAACTTGCCTCCTCCTTTGTCTCTGTCTCTCCCAACCCATCTTCAGATGTTCCACACCCCTCACACTGCTCCTTTAATTCCTTTAGTGAACTTACTTTTGACTCAGCTCTATCACTGCTTCATAAAGTCAAGTCTGGCTCACCTTAAGACCCAGTCCCTGCTAAAGTGATGGGCAATCTTGCCCCTGTCCTAATCAATCCCCTCCTCTCCATCTGGAATTCCTCCCTGACCCACGGTTAATTTCCCTCAGTTTGGAAACAGGCCAGGTTACTTCCCATCCTGAAGAAACCCGATGCTGACCCCTCTCAATTCTGCAGCTATCGACCCATTTCGCTCCTGCCTAAACCTGTCAAGGTGTTGGAGAAAGTGGTTCAGAAACAACTGGCCCAGTTTTTAGAAACAAACAAACTGCTTCACGACTCTCAATCCGGTTTTCGAACCGGTTACAGCACCGAGACTGCGCTGCTGGAAGTCTCCGAGACAATTAGGGAATCAGTGGATAGGGGCGAGGAGGCCATGTTGGTCCTCCTCGACCTATCCGCTGCATTTGACACGGTATCCCATGTCATTATTACATCTCGACTACAACAGCTGGGCATTGATGGAACAGTCCTTGCATGGATCAAATCCTTTCTGTCCAGACGGACCCAAAGGGTACTGCTACACCCATTTCAATCCGAAGACAAACCCCTCTTGTGCGGTGTGCCTCAGGGCTCAGCCTTGAGCCCTCTATTGTTTAATGTTTATCTGGCCCCTCTTGCCAAGGTAGTTGAGTCTTGGGGAGTCAGAGTGGTCTCTTACGCTGATGATACCCAGCTTGTTTTTTCATTTAGAGACCATTCAGACTCCCTTTTCTCCAACTTTCGAAACTGCCATGGCAACATCTGCACATGGATGGCGGCCAATCATCTTGCCCTCAACACTGATAAAACTGAGGTTCTCTTTTTTAGCCAGAAATCGACTCCCCCTGCTACTTTATGGTGGCCCACCGTCCTCAATCCACCACTCATACCAGTGCAATCTGCCCGCAACCTTGGCTTCATATTTGACAACACCTTGTCCGGGAAGACCCAGGTCAATAAAGTTACGGCGGCCTGTTTTAATAAATTGCGTATGATCAGGAAGATCTTTCCTTATCTTCCCCAGACCTCCCGTAAAACGGTAGTCCAGGCACTCATTACGGCACACCTTGATTATGCCAATAGCCTATATGCCGGCGCCCCCCAATATCTCATTGACCGACTTCAAATTATCCAGAACGCGGCAGCAAGGCTCATTGGTAATATCCCCTCCCGCAACTCGGTCAGAGCGTACCGTGATGAGCTACACTGGCTCCCCATAGTCCGTCGCATTGACTTCAAAGTTCTGATCCTTGCCTTCCGGGCAATCAATGGCACTGGCCCAGGCTATCTGAGCAAAAGGCTCAAGGTATCATCCTCAGTAAGGCATCTGAGATCTAACAGTCTACGCTTGCTGATCGTCCCCAGATTCAGGCTCACGCGAAGTGGCGGCAGAACTTTCACCGTAGCCGCCAAGCTCTGGAATAGCCTACCTTTAGACCTTAGGTTTATCAAATCTGAGCAAGTCTTCCGTCGCAAACTGAAAACTTGGCTGTTTTCCAAACACTAACTAGCAAGGTCCCCTGCAGCCCTTGCTCTTCTTTCGGATGGACATGAACTAGGCAACCCTCTCTGTGATAAACATGTAGTCTCAGCGCCGGGACACCCCCGCTGGAGGTAGCCGCGCGCTCTATAAGCTTCATAAATAAATGACCTTCAGAACCCATAAAAGTATCTGGAAGACTATATTGGTGCAATGTAATAGTTGTTGATTGAATATTGCTGAAGATTTTTGCACAGTGCCTCTCTGATGTATGATATGTGTTAGAGTTTTTAAACAAAAGAGTTAGGACCAGATTTACCAAGGTGTTGCATTCCTCCACACCACGCAAGGGGGCACAAGGGAAACGGAAACCCTAAGTGAGATTTATCAACCCACACAAGGCCACCTTGTGTGGCCCTGCATGGCTTGATAAACCTGGAGTAACACAAGGCAGTGCATATCACTGCCTTGTGTTACTCTGCCCCAGGGATGCATTCCATGGGTTTGAGCATGAGGGTTCCTATGCATCCAACCATTAATTTTGGCACATTCCCAGATGTTCCATTAGTGGTAGATCTTGGAATGCGTCAAAATGCTATGCCTCCCCAGGTGAAGAGTAAGAAGGAGACATATCTTTATTTCTCCTAGCTTTTTCCTCTTTTTATGTGTGCTGCATTATACAACACAGATAGAAAGAGGTAAATGCCCCTCAGGATTGTTTTTTGCAGGAAGATGTCCTACAACACCGGCAGCCTTGCTTCACGACACAGGGACGCATTGGTGCTAGGCAGCCAAAAATGTGCCAGCACCAGGGAAGAAAAGCAATGCACCATATAATGTTAAATACAGTGCATTTCTGGCCTTTCCCATCATGCAGCGCAGGGCAGAAAAGGTTCCTGCTGCATTGCGTTGCATAAAATAATTATAAATATAGCCCTGAATTCAGTGGAGGATTCCAGAGTATTTGTCCTTCAATGAGTAGTCTGTCAGAAACTCATGAACTATTTGTGAAGTCTTCAAAGTGGTTATTTGGTGTGCTTGCAGCGCCAAACAATCCAGAACAAAAAAATAAATCTGTAACTGACTAGCCAGGATAGAGTGGGAACAGTCAGCTCTGTAAAAAGGACTATAATGATGGCAATGTGAGAAGACTTGTACATATTTGGGTCAAGCTAGACATACACAATGATATTGCACACAGTGAGCCTAATTACTTCAGCAGCAATGAGAGAGCTAGGACATATGGGGAGGATCAGAGACTGCGGGGGAACCTTACTTGTCTGTTATGCTGACAACGGGCCAGCTCAGATATTGACAAAGTGTTTCTAGCAGTTGACTCGAAAGCCTATGAGGCTGCAGGAGAGGCTCCTCCATTGGGGTGAAGGAGTGTCTCCCCACAAAATAAGAATGCCCCAGAGATGAAAAATAAAGTGGTTATAAAGTTAAAGTATTACCATGATATTTTTCACTACTTTGTCCAGAGCCAAGTGTCGGGGGACACATTGCTGCTGAGGGGCTGCAGCAGAGAAGAGTGGTGGGCTGGGGACTTAAGTTTAACACCATCAATGCTGATGGTATTCCTCTCCTGTGCTGACCCTGATTTATTCCCATTGTTCATGACGAGCTCAGCTCGTCATGAGTGTATGAGAGTTGTACCTCATGACGAGCTGAGCTCGTCATGAGCATCGAAGGTGTTAAAGGGCCTGACTCAGAAAGGCAATCTGAGACAAATGTCTAACTTTATGACTTTTGGTATTCACAGAGGTCATGCACGAGTCGTATCTTTACGTCCGCAGTCGGGCCAGAATCTCTGCATCCGGGCGGTACTGTCTGCACCTGGCGGTACTCTCTGGGTCAGGCCCTAATCTCCAGCTCCAGCCGTACTCTCCGGTTAGGGCTGTATGATGTGTGATCAATGGGCCGGAATGTGTGACAAATGATAGAAAAGGTCATGAAATTCAGTTTGGGCAGGGAAAAAGGTGTCACCGGACACTACATCATGTCCCAGAAATGTTTGCTCCTTCATGGACTGATTGTACCATGATGCAAAGGAGCAAACTTTAAACCTCAGTAACCAAGCTGTCCTAGACAGCTGGTTGGAGAGCAAGCACGAGCCTCCCATGCCTTTGTGAGCACCGAGAGAGCCTGCTCCATCCAATCCTGGCACTTTTCTCATGCTGGTTAATAGCATGAAAGAAACATCTGGACTGTTTGAGGGAATTGACTGGGGCCCAACCGGGGCGAGAGAAGAACACCAAGACTCCAAGGATGTGCAGCAAGGTAAGTGAGTTTAATTTTACTTTTAGTTTGTTTAATGTGCACGAAATTACTGACAGGTATTACGCTAACATTTTAAAGATGAACGTTTTACCTTTAAAATAATAATGTAATGCATGTCAGCAATTTAGTTAATGTTTAATGTATGCATGTACACACCCATTTGACCTCACCACTTTCAGTAGTTGGCAGCCACCCCTGAGCCAATATGTTAGGGCAAATCCACTGATTCTATTCGAACTTCCATCAGTACAGCCAAGGAAATTGTGCAAGTTATTAGCAGTTTGACCAGTGGTACAAAAAGAATAATGATCCAGTTCCATAAAGAGTTTGCCCAAATACTAGCTCCAAGGCTTTTGGCTATATATTAGGAAGCATACAAAACTGGAACACTCCCCCTGCCCCAGTCTCAGGGAAGTGTTAATGATAACGATCCCAAAACCTGATATATCAGCAGAAAAATGCAACTCTCTCCATCCGTTCTCCGTAATTAATATCGACAACACTATTCAAGCCAGGCTCCTTGCGAATAGAATGCTGCCCCTGTCGTCCACGATTGTTAGGCTGGACCAATCACAATGTATACAAGGGTTCTCATAATCTCTGCATGATTGGTGCTGTTCTCTACCGACTGGACCTCCAGCTGAATGTGCTTGCAGTTTTTTTAGATGCAACAAAAGCATTCAACTCCCTAGATTGTCTGTACTTTTTCAGGCTGCCATCTAGGCTGGCTTTCAGTGGCCATATCGTGTGATGGGTGATATTTTTGTATTGTAAACCCTCAGCCTGTATTTGGCACAATGCGTTGTTATCATCAATCTTCAACAACACAAGTGACATCTGGCAGGGATGTCCCCTATCAATCATCCTGTTTGCAATAGCGATGGCATCCCTGTTGGTTAGGCTTCATCCGCATCAGATTTACTTGCAGGTGCCTGGTAGTTATGCTTTATGCAGATGATGTTATGCTTTCTGTCAGGCACTCATCAGTAAATGTCTCACCACTAATTTGTGAGTTTCTGAGGTTTGAGCTCCTCTTCTCCACCACCATCAACCTGGTCTAGTCACTTATCTTTTTTATAGTCAAAGTCAATTTTATTGTATAAAATTATTAAAAATCATTACAAAAATGCATGTAGACCATCATAAGACATAAAACACTTTTTAATTTTTTTTGGCAATTAAAACTGTTTGTCAAGTGGCAAAGTAAGTGTCAAACATTTCAGTTTGGAGGTATAATTCCAAGGTCAGCTTGCTGTAAGAGAGATTCGGCTTTCATCATAAATTTGACCCCCCTGCAGGCCAAAATAGGACATGATCCCTCTAGCCATCGAATTACGGCTTGCCTGCAAGTCCGAATGTTCCATTTGTTAAAAATGTTCTTTAAAAGTCGTCTCCTCAGGTCCTTAAGTGCCGGACACACACATAGTAAGTGCGTTAGAGTTTCATTTCGGTATCCACATAGACGACAATGGGGGTCAGTATGACAATTTTTCCAAGCTGGTAGCAAGTCCTTTGAGAACTGTAGACCTAGTCGGTGTTTTATATATCTTTGTTTTAACAAACTGTTAAAGTGGCTTTCTAAGTAGGTCTGTGGTTTTATCCAGGAATATGAATTAATCACAGTCCACCCGTGTCGTCTTTTTGCGATATTTATCTTGTCTTCGAGGTAGGATTCCCATTTTACCGCATTGTTTACAATTTTATCAAAGGTGGATCTATCTGGCTTCGTGTCCCAAGTTTCTTCAATTCCTATGCAATTTAGGGATTGGGACAGGTAACCTCCCCAACTGTTTGAAACTTGCTGTTTCTGCTGGGTTTCGATTTCTTTCCAGCACAAATTGTCCAATGAGTTGGCTTCCGACAAGCGTATTTTATGGCAGAGTTTCACAAAGGTGCCCATACTGCGAAACTTCTGATTTAGAAGGCCAAATACTAGACGGACCTGCGCCGGAGCCGACGAATTTGGTAGGTTTAAGACTGCCTTTTATACTTTTGTTTGTAGGCTGTTTAGCAGCCCTGCTTCTTTGCCACACCAGGTGGCCAATGCGTATGACAAGGTTGGTAAGGTTTGCGCTTTTATTACTTTCAGCAGGTGTGTATAATTTGGACAACTTAGTTTCTTTTGTAATTGCCGGTATGCATAGATCAAAGACTGTGTTTTTGCTTTTAGCTCGGTTTTATGTTCTTTGTTCGTCGGACCTCGCCCCAGTTTCAAACCTAAGTATTTGTATGATGTTTCCTCCTTTATTGGAGAACTATTTGCATACCATTTGAATATTTGCTTTTTTGGATCCACAATGCGAACAACTTTAGTTTTATCTTTATTCAGTTCCAGGCTTTCGTGCTCCAAATAAGTTGTCAAGTTGTTGATCGATCTTTGCAACCCTATCGGTGTTTGGCTCAGAACAACAATATTATCTTTTCTATAATGCCGTCCACATCTCAATGAACCTTGGAACATCTAATACAATGGAGCTCATCCTCTGGGAAATATATGAGTGTTTGCATTAGAAGAGATACGGAAGAGATTTTATTAGACTATGATGGGGCTCCCAGAACAAAGTCTCTTAGCATTTATTCTGAGAGAAAATGCACAGGTGGGTTTCACTCTCTGGGCAGTTGCTGCTGGGCCCTTCACCTCCGCTGGTGTACTGGATGGCATGGAGTTGGACCAGCTTTTGTGGCATCTTTGAGGGTGTGTCGGGGGCAATGTCTTCATTTCTTGTGAGGGCTTGTTCTGAGTAATAATATAGTCCCTAGAGCTGTGTGCTCTTGGGTTGCGCTCTGTTTGCACGCACACAAACATTTGTTGGGTGGGGATGGTTTGCTTCCTTGTAATGGTTGATCAATAAAGCTCACTTTTGAATGTGAACACTTGCGACACCCTTGGCAAATGTTTTGTGTTTACTGGGTCGAGCATTTTGGCCCAGCTGGTCATGGTGTTTTATCGGTAGGAGGGGAGATCTGAAATGTACAGACATTCTGCGGCTGATTGGTCACATGTGACCATGCTGTCTCAAACGTCCTTCCTCTACCCCAGTTTGAGGTTATTGCATGCCAACTGTGTTTCTTTTTTTGATTGTATCAAAGAAATGTAAAATGCAATAAGGAAAAGTCCCCAAAAAATAAATAAACTATTTGATATCTTGGGTCTGAAGTAGCTCTGCAACTTGAACCTCGACAAGAAATGTATCCTCCACAATAATATACAGGAACACAATGACCACACCACATGAGACATCTTTCTGTATGTTAGGAAACATGCAGAACCACAAATGATCCATTCCCATCTTCACTGCCTAGTGTTGACCCGTTGGAGGTCGTACTTTCCTCCCCTTCATGTAAAAGGAAATTATCCACTTTTTAAACCATGATGCAAAAGGATGCTCCTATCTGCACCCCCTCTACACCATTGAAATGGGCTGCCAACCTTCACTCACCTGTGCCTCAGAAACAATTTGAGTTCTGTTGTAAACAGACTGTAGCCCTTTCACCGAGCTGTACATTTAAATTGATACACTTAAGATTTTTCCACAGACTATACTATACACCAGAATCCATACATAAGATGGTGCTCAGAGTAGACGCAAAATGCTCTATATTTGGAGCGCTAACTGTTGAGTTTCTTCATTTGGCATGGCAATGTTCACAGGTAGCCCATTACTGCTTTGAAACTTTGAATATGATATATGACATGTCAGTATTACCCATTTTGGCCGCTCTTTTAGTGGCATTGTTCGGATATGTGCATGACATCTCTCCATCCTCTAGTAAATGTACTGCCCTTTCTCTATTAATAGTTAAAAGAAGAATCACTGTTCACTGGGGATGGGCCTCCCTTCCACAGTTGTGACTGGCTCTGTGATGAGTCTTATTGTAATGAGCAGCTGGGGTTATATTTGGAGATGTTGTCTCCCCAATGGAGATAGATTCAAAGATATATGGCCCCTCTGTAAGCTTACATTCTCAAGGGTCAGAAGAGAGTCCAAATGGCATTGTGTCCGTCAATGTCCTTCGATCTGCCATTGGTTTGACTTTCTGTGACCCTAATTCCATAATGAACACTAGTTTGGAACATGTGCTGCACTGCAGTTTTCATTCAAAGACTTTACAGGTCCTTTTGGAAATCAGAACCACTGCAGATTCCATTGTAAGCTTAACTTATCAACAACTAGTGCATTATAGTATTTGTATGCCTAACCTGTGGTAAAAAATATTATACTTGGAAGTCTGCCTTACTGTTTGCAGCATGCCCATGGGCTCCCTTGCATGTATTCTTGCCATGTCCTAGAGCACAATCCAATCCTTGTTCCACTCTGTAGTTTTGTTCTGTCCAGTGGTTGCTTCCTGGTGCTTCAGTGCACTCCTTGAGGCAGAAAGCTGGAGGAGGTACTTTCGCCTGCACTGTGCTCCAGCTAACGCACATCTATTCTGAATTCCAATGACCATGTGTGGCTGTGAGTTGGAAGGAGGGATTTAAGACTGGCTTGAGCACTCAGAATGTGTGCTTTAATTGCTGTTTCAGGGACCTCCGGCTTTCTTTGACAGTTGCCTGCACTGCCTAAACCTTGGAACTTGAGAGGAGCCCTGATGCCTACTACTGCTGTTTCTCATTGTCATGCTTTCCAATATCTGCCCTATGGAGAATTGTGCTTTATGTGCTTTCCTTGCTCGCCAGTCTCACCTTTATGTCTGCCTATCCTTTATAGCCTGACTTCTGTGTTTTTCCTGTTAGGCTTCTGACCCTGTTTTCGCTGATTTGGCCGCTGTTCCCTGTTTCCTTTTTCTGATCTACTGTTCTGACCTTGTTCTGAATCCAAGTTCCAGTGTCAATTACTTGTCCTACTGCCTATGGGGTACAGCCTGCTCTTCATCCCTGTATTCCTGTTTTTGATTTCTGAAGCCCTGTTCTTAATTCCTGATCTTGTTTTTCTCCCTGTCTCTTTCCTATCTTGTCTGTCCTGTAATGTCGTTATTCTTTCCACTCAGATTTTTTGTTTCATTCCAAATGCCGTCATATCTGTTTACAACGTAGCCTCTGGCTCGGTCTCCATTTTGATCAGTTAAGGGGAAGACATCAGCTGTTATGCGAAGGTCCTGTGGGTCTTACCTGTCTGAGTGTTGTATCTGTTTTGGTCCCCCTTGCACTGAGTGCAACAGTCTCTCTAACAACAGGCCTAACTAGGCCCAACTATGATTTCGCTATATGACTGTTAGGAGCAATCTGCTGGCGTCTGTCCAAAGGGTGTTTGTTCCTTTACCTAGCACGAGACCTCTTGTTATGTACCAGTACAGTCCTTTCTTCCATCAAACCTTGCTCCTCTTTGTCTCCTGTCCACTATAACCTGGTATTCACCTTGCTCTGCCACCTTGCTAAGTGTTCGCTCTGGAGTCACCCATCCCTGCCTTTCTTTCCTGAGAGTTACTAATAATCCGGTGACCTAATAGGTGGTTCAAGTCATGGATGTGATTGCTGCTGTGTCTGGATACATCCTACCTTTGTATGATGGGGAGGTTTATTTTATTAGTAAGTCTGTGGGTTCTGAGTCATGTGTAGGGCGGGGGAGAGTGCTACGACCCTCTGCTGGTTGTTGTGCTGGAGCCATGCAGGGCATTTGTAGGTAAATTACTGAAAATGGTAAGATGAACTTGTATACTGTACACACTTTAATTTGTAGTTCTGATTACTTTGAACTGTCTTGTATTAAAAAAAATCTAACAAAAAAAACATAAGATGTGTGACATAGAATACTACAGCTAAAGTAGGGATAAGACCCAACCACTTTAAAAAACATTTTTTAGATGAGTCACTGCGTGCAAGTATCACTTTATTCGAATTGAGCAATGAAAATCATAAAAGTACATAAAAGCACTTGCCTGATGCTCCTAGACAGCAAAGCGAATGAATAGATGTATGCCGAAGTGTATTATATTTAGGACGGATAAAAACAATATGCAGAGTGTAAAAATAGAAGCCAAATCACAAGTACATACCCGGAGCTCAGAGATCTTATGCTACCATAACATGTGAAGAGGAAACACATTCAGTCTAAAATAGGTCAGAAGTCTCAAGTTATGACAGGGTATATCGAGAGTCAAATAAAATGCAATATTTCTCATTGATTTGACCATGGAACAATGGGTCAGTGAACCATGGTTGGCGCAAGGGCTTCCCTTTCCATACGCCTTGAAAAAAAATCACATTTTACCCACTGGTTATTGCCAAACATGTCATTTAACCCGTTCGCTGCGGGTGTCGGCCAACGGCCGTCGCGAGCACTACCTCCGTAGTGCTGCGCACGTCTGTTGGCCAACGCAGCCCTGCCCACTTAATAGAATGTTCCGCACTGGCGGGGAACGTTCAAAGCAGCAAATGGGTTAAAAGTAACAGCTCTGTTTATCCCCTGGGTTTTTTCTATCCGTCACACTTGTGCCAGCAGAAATGCTCAATATTTACACAAATATGGACCATTCTTGCTCTCTCCTTGCACTGGTGCACTGTATGCTGAATAGCACCAGAGCTGGCACCTTTGCACTCTAGTGCGACAGCCTGTGTTACAGCCTCCGGCAATATTGTTTTTGTGCGGGAAGGGGCACCTTTCTGTGTGTGCTGCAGAATGCAGCTTGCATGGAAAGAGAAAATATTTAAGATAAATAAAGATTTTTCTCCTAGTTAAAAGATATTTCTCTTCATTACACCTCACTGGGAAACTGTAGCATTTCGATGCTTTTCCAAGTTTACTTGCTCTAGTAAATCTAGGAAAATGCCAAACTCCATTGGTAGGTGCATAGGAGCATACATGCTCTACCATAAGACACATCCCAGATTAAAATGTAACTTAATGCTGCATTGCAAAGCGGTGCAAATCGCCCCTTCCACGGCTTTATAAATATTACTAAAGCCTTTGAGTTGGCCTTGCATCACTGTGCTGGACGTAAGGACAATGCAAAAGCTTGATGCTCTGGGCATGAGAGTTTTATGATTTTAAGTATTTAGAGTGCTATAAAGTTCAGTGATGAATAAAAAGATGTTTTTTACGTAGTGTACCTTACTTAGTTGAGCTTCGATTTATTTTTGACATAACTATTGGCTCCTGGCAGAGAGTTCTTAAACTTCTGAAATTATTCAAAACTTCATGTCCTCATCCTTAAGTCAGAAATTGAATATGTATATAAAAGACAGAGTTTATGCAAAAACGATGTTTTTCTATTCTAAACTTTAATGCTGATAAATATTGCATAACTTCAATATTTCTTCAGCACTCTTTGAGATTCAATATGCAAAGAATAAAACCCCGCGTTTTTGAGTAAGAATGGAGCCTCTGGTGAGCCTCTTGTACTAACTTTTATTCATGTGTACCGAAAATTGCTAAGAATCGTTCAAAATTAGGTCATTAAGGTCTCTTATTTCTATTCTGATGACTTTCACAGGGAAAAGGAAACTTTAAGGTGATCTTATTCAGTGACAAATGCTTGCAGTGCCCATTGGCAATTGAAAGCACTGTACGGATAAAACAGGCAGAACTTTATACTTAGTGCAGTTGGTACTGGAGACAATGCAGGTAAAGTTCTAGGTAAAGGTTCTAGGTACAGACAGTATGGCAGGACGAACAAGTCATTTGAAGGCTTGTTAATCAATCAAAGTCATGAGTTTCTACTGAACGTTCTGCTCCCAAATGACTGATAAGAGAGTAAAATCCATGGATCAATACCTTGGCTTTGTGCAGCTCGCCCAAAGACACAGCTCCCAATAAAAATGATGATCCGCAACAGGAAAGGGCCCAAAGAGCAACATAGACACATCCTTATTTTCCCTAAAAAAACAACTTTTTGGGCCCTAACTCAGACGGCACCCTGGGAAACATACCAAATCCAAAGATTTCTGAAAACTAGACACCTGGGGAGTCCCGGCTGGTGTTACTTGCATGGTTCCCATGAAAATATCTTAATGAGAGGCCCTTGCAAACCTCCAACTGTGGCTGGAATGTTCTAGAACCTGTGGGGTCCATACATTTTATCCCACCTAGTTTTCCCACATGCCTTCTGATAAACATGGTACCCCACTTTTGTTGGTGGGCCAAGCACCCTCATAAGAAAGGGCCCAAAATTCAACATGGATATATCAAATGTTTCCAATCGAAACTGAGCCTTTTCTGTAATTTGGGATGCTGTGGGTTTTGGGCCCTAGCTCATACTGCACCCAGGGAAACATATAAATCCAGACATTTCTGAAAACGAGATGTCCTGGGAGTCCAGGGTGGTGTGACTTGCAAGGATGTCAGAAGTTGTCTTTCAAATCTCAAACGCACATCTACTTCACATTTGTGTGAGAGAAAATTTGTGATTCTGTGGGTATCTACAACTTTCTTATCACCCAGCATTCTCATGTCACCCAATAAAAATGGTGCCTCACTTGTGTGGAGTGCATAGTGCCCGCAACACAGAAAGCCCAAACTGCACTATGGCAACATCAGCAATACTGATAACTGCGTAAACTCAGCCGCCTTATAGGCAAACCTACAAAACCGAGACATTTCTGAAAACGTGACACCCAGGGGAGTCTAGGGTGGTGTGCCTCGCATGGATACTTTATGGGGGACATCGTGCACACCTATTGTTGTTGAAGGATGTTGCTTCTCTACACAAATGCGTGCATCTGGGGGGGGGTGTATTGTCTGAACTACACAACCTGAGCCTGACAATAGAGCCAAGGAACACATTCTTTGGACACCACAAGCACAGCTGAATGAATCTATGAAACAATGTAAAACATTCTCATAAAATGATTACAACAAAATTGGTCAACATGTTCTGTTTAGTATATTTCTCAGTTCTAAGAACGATGTTCTGTGATGACGTAATACATACACCACTACCAAATTAACATATAACAACTTAATAATGTCAAAGTGTAGTTTTTTCATAAAACATTACACAATTAATATCTCCATTATACAATATTGCTGATGACAAAAATGCAATAACTCATAGCCTAATGCATTTTGGGATGCACTATCTTCTTCAGGGGATGTAGAATCGTAACTGAAAAAATAAATGAATGAAACAACCATCAAAATTTTCAACAAATGGCAAATTAGTTCTTTTCTTGTGCAATAAATAAGTTCTCTGTGAATATTTTTCAAATGTTTGGTAATCAATAAGCAAGCCAAAAATGAGGATGTGGAATTCATCAGGTGTATATTGTAATTTTTTGTGTGTTTTAAAAGAACACACAGCGAAAATCCATTGGTGATGAATTTGCTCACCCAATTTTTTATCTAATTGATAAAGGAAGTATTAACAAAAAAGAAGGTGTGCCTGAATATGCTAAAGAACCATAACTTGGTGATAAAAACCATGCTGTGAAATGTGACCCCAAGTCACTGTAGAGTGTCTGTTCTCCCTCCCCTACTGCAGGTTATAAACTTGGCTATCAGTGAGGGTATCTTCCCTTCATCTTGGAAGACGGCTGTTGTCAGACCACTGCTTAAAAAGCCCTCTCTGGACCCGGGAGTACTTAAAAATTACCGTCCAATCTCCCTTCTCCCTGCCCCAGCCAAGATACTGGAGTCTCACATCAATCGGAACCTCTCTGCTTTTATTGAGAGTACTAACCTGTTAGACACCTCCCATCATGGGTTTCGGGCAGCTCATAGCACCAAATCTGCCCTTACAGTGGTGATCAACAATATCCGTACGGAGGTGGATAAGGGGCATCCTTGCTGCTAGTGTTATTAGATCTCACAGCAATGTTTGATACCCTGTCCCCGTCAATCCTGATCCCCAGGCTTATGGATATTGGAGTAGAGGGCACTGAACTTAGCTTACTCTCCTCCTTTCTATATCATAGAGAGCAGAGAGTCAAAATGGGCAATTTTCTCTCTGCCCCTCAAGAAGTGCAATGTGGGGTACCACAGGGCTCTTCATTGAGCCTCTTACTTTTTAACATATATATCACCCCACTTGCCAAAGTAGTGAGATCCTTCGGTCTGGAGGTGTTATCGTACGCCAACGATACCCAGATCTTGGTATCTATCACTCAGTCGGTAAGTGACTCAGCTCCCAAATTTAGAGCTTGTATGGAGGCAGTCTCCCAGTGGATGGTGCACAACTATTTGAAATTGAACGGGGATAAAACAGAAATTATGGTCTTTGGAGGCAGCCAAGACTTATGGTCAAAGGATTGGTGGCCACCCTCCCTGGGGGACTGCCCCCTCCCCACCCTTTTGGCTAGAAACCTTGGTGTCCTAATTGATCTGGCTCTCTCATTCGACACACAGGTGAGCCGAATGGTGTCCACTTGCTGTGCCACTATTAGAACACTGAGGAAGATCGCCCCATATCTATTCCAGACAGCTCGGAAACAAGCAACGGTTGCCTTAGTGTTATCTAGGCTAGATTACTGTAATGCCCTCTACAGTGGCATAAACAAGTGTTCCATCCACCGTCTTCAAATGGTACAGAACGCCGCGGCCAGGATGGTTTTGAATCTTCCTAGGCTAGCTTCTGTAACCATGGCCAGAAGGGATCTTCACTTGCTTCCGATTTCCTCTAGGATCTCTTTTAAACTTTTCTGTCTGGCCCACAATGCTATACATGGCTCAGGCTCAGAGGGTATACGGTCCCTTCTATGTGTCTACACTCCAAAAAGAACCCTCCGTTCAGCATCCAGGAACATGCTTTCGGTCCCCAGATTTGCGAAGGCAAGATGGGGAGGTAGAGCTTTTTCCACCCTAGCTCCAAAACTTTGGAATTCCCTCCCTTTGGAGCTCTCAAGTCAATCTTCTTTGGCGGTTTGTGGAAAACACCTGAAGACTTGGCTTTTCTTTCAGGCATATTAGTGATTACGTTCCCAGTGCTCTATGGTTATGCAGTTGGTAGCCTGGACTTTCTGTTTGTTTGTCTCCGCGCCTTGACGCCCTTCGGGGCTAAGTTTGCGCGTTACAAAAACGCCTTCATTCATTCATTCATTCATTCATTCAATTCTTACAGTGTGCTGGGACTTCAAACTGTATAACTAAACACTTAGGCCCACATGCATCATTGTTAGAAATTGCGATTTCTTAGTTGCGATTCTTAAGGAATCGCAAATAAGGAATCGCAATTGGCTATTCATGATGCTTTTCGCATTTTTTTTGCGATTTGCAGAAAATCGAATTTTTTTGCGAATCGCACAAAAAAATGCAAATTCGCAAATTGCGAAAAACACCACATGATGAATTGCATTAATCTGATTGCCAGGAAGCCAGTAAGGCAATCATAGGCACCTGGGAACTGGTTTGACTGTAGCTCTGGCAGTTGGATTTTGAGGCTGCTTTGAGAGGTTGCTGCTGCAGTCTGTGTGCTTCACTTTTGAGGAGAAATTGTGATGGAAAATCATGAAGAAGAGGGGCCCTCAAGAAAAAGGAAAATTAAGTTTTCAGAGAAGGAACTTGAAATCCTTATTGAAGAGGTGACAGACAGGCATGATCAACTGTTTGGCATGTTGTCACATAAGGTGCCTGATGTTGTTAAAAAAAATATTTGGCTTAACATACAAACCAAGGTGAATGCTGTTGGTGTTGCCCACCGTGAAATCAGAAACTTACAAAAAAGGTGGTACGACTTGCGTAGTCGCGCAAAGGAGAAGATTGCGTCCAGAGTGAAATCAGCAAATAAAACAGGAGGTGGTCCCCCTACAGACATAACTACAACCTCTTTGGAAGACCTTGTGGAAGGGACACTTTTGACTGAGGCAGTTGTGGGTGTCCACAACATAGACACGTCTGATCTCATTACCCCTTCTGAAGGTAGTCTGATTATAAGATGTTAGAAAACTATATTTCTTTAAACAATTGTGGCCTTTGCCAAAGTGAAAATAGGGAAAGCTTGTTTTTCAAAACACCATTTACTCATTACATTACATTATCTGAAGTTGCCTGCTCCAGAGTAGAAATCTATTCATGCTTTAAGCAATGCATCTTGGGAAATGTAGTTTTTTTCTAGATGTTGTAGGGTGAAAGGCATATCAGTAACTTTAAGTGAGACACAGAGCAATTTTAATGTTAATGAAAGCATGTCAAGGAAACAAGTAGACATAATGTAACTTTGTTTTTATTTTCACATTTAAAAAGCAACTTCAAAAGTAAAAATATCTTTGCCCTTTTTCTAACAGAATTGCTTCAACAATTAATAGAGCAAGATTTGCGGGATTTCAGTACCCTAGAAATCCATGTCAATGAAGAGGGGAATAATCCAAGTACTTCCACTGCTAATCTGCCAGTGAATGAAAGGCAAAGAGTACGCCAGTTACTGCAAACTAATTTAGAGGAGGGTAACAGTCGAAATAATCCTGTGACAAGATCAGAACCAAGAACAACAGTCACCAATGCAAGGCCTAGTAGGCGAAGGAGGCAAAGTCAATTTTATAGACGACGTCGTAGAACATCAAACTTGGCCACATTTGAAGAGGGGTCCTGCACTGGCAGTGTTGTTGAGGACAAAATATTGAAGATACAGCGCCTGCAAGGCAAAGATGTTAGAATTATTAAAGGCAAAATAGCACATATGTCTAAACAACTAGGTGGCATTCACAGCACTATAAATAGGATGGTTGAGGCTTTAAAAAATGGCCATGAGGCAACTGCTGAGAAACTTGACAGGATTGCTAAGTCTTTAGAATCAATGTGTACTGTAATGAAAATGCAACATAAGGAAAGTTTGAATAGGCACCTGAGGCTAATGACCAGCTTACACGGTCAGAAAAGACAGTTGTCACGTATTTCTAATTGTGCAGTAAAAATCTGCAAACAAAATGTTGTCATGCATGAAAAATTAAATGATGTTTTTGTTGAAATTTCAAGGGGAATGGTGAGAGGGAATGATTTAGTACAAGCTTCAAACAGTTGTGAACCACCAGGGATTTCTTTTTCTAATGTTAACAGTGTTTAGGGTCCTCAAAATGTAGACCCACCTGAGTGTGCCAATTCTGGGACAAGATATAGTAATAGAAATGTGAAAGAAGGGAGCCTAATGGTTTTGGAGAAAGATAAAAATGCTGGGAAGGCTTTAGGTCTGCGAGGGCGTAAAAAGTAACAGGATTTCAAATTTTTTCCCATGCATGACTATTTGCAGAATGTTGCATTTACCAACAGTTTCATATTTACAAGAATTTCTTCCCTACAAACATGTCATTAATTGATTTAGTTATTTGCTGAAAAAGCTACTTTGAAAGCACTTCATCTTATGTTTGTTGAAAGACATTTATGGCAAAAACACTATTAAAGACTTGTACCTTATTCAAAAAAAATTTTTTGTAATCTCAGCTCTTCTTCTCCTTCCTTCTGCTGCTTCTGGTCCATGTTGACTCTCTCTGTTGCCATGTTGTGTAGCATTGTGCAGACAGCAACTATTTTACAGCAAATTTTGGGATTATACTGCAAACTTCCACCAGTCTTATGCAGTATGCGGGACCTTGATTTTAAAACACCAAAGGTTCTCTCAATGACATTGCGAGTTGATTTGTGTGCTTGATTGAAATGTTGCTCCTTTCTAGTTGCTGGGTTGAGGTATGGAGTCAAAATGTAAGACCGGACCCCATAGGCACTGTCACCTTTTAAAAAACATAGATATATAAATGACATTTCTAAAGCAATGAAAGTGTTTGACTTTTTAAAAGGGAATATAAATTGATTTTCCATATTTACCTAGGAAATACCCATCTCCAAACTGTCCTGCCAGAAGTCTTGCATGTATTGCGCTGTGCTTAAAGATGTATGAGTCATGGGCACTGCCAGGGTAACTAGCCACTATGTCAGTGATAATGGTCTTTGAGTTACATATCACTTGAATATTAAGTGAGTGGAAAGATTTCCTGTTACGGAATATATACTCATTTTCTGAGGGCGGACCTATAGGTACATGTGTCCCATCCACACAGCCTATTACATGTGGGAATTGTGCCAAACTATAAAAATCTACTTTGGTTTTCAACAAATCCTGTTGAGAAGTAGGAAACTTAATATAATTCCTTATTCTTTGCAACATAGCATCCAAAAAAGCATTAAAAAATCTAGAAAGGGAGCTCTGGGAGACACCACCAGCAATGGCTACTACTCCCTGAAAAGAACCAGAAGCTAGGAGGTGTAGAGAGCATAGGACTTGTACATGAGTAGGTATTGCTTTTGTCCTGCGAGTCTCCCTTTGCAAAATAGGGTCTAAATCATTAATTAAATCTAAAATTAAATTACCAGTGAGCCGGTACCTATCATAAATCTCATCATCAGTTAGCCCAAGCAAGGTTATGCGTACTCTAAATATTCGCTCTTGTATCTGCCTTCTCCTCCATCCTGCTGCTACTCTCAATCTGTGGCGGCGTGCCGAAAAGAAAAGTGCTGCCATTGCGCAATGCTCCTGAAAGTTCTGTGAAGCCCAACAAAAGAGGGAACTTGAAAGACACCTGCCTTACATACTGTAGCTGCCAATCAGCAAGGCACTTGTGATATGTGTTCTGCCTTAAAGAGCAGTGCAGATGAATGAGAGTTTCAGAACATATATAACTATACTTTCACACCCAAATGTCTTTTAAATGTTAACATCAGCAATTCCTACACAAAAAGAGTTTTTGGTAGTAGCAGCATAAATGTATCAATACATATGTACAAGTTTGCCTACCAACATATCAAAAAACAACATTGTGTTGGGGATTTTTAACACACCATTGTGTGCATGTGTGAGGTCAGACACCATCAGCCTTTGACATATTTTTTTTAATAAAAGGCCTGTTTTACTTCATGTAATACAAATCAGTAATTTTGTAAGGCTTCTTCCACTTCCCTAAAGGCCCACTACAGCTGTTTCCATGCAGAACACAAGTTTCCCAATGACTGCGAAAATTTAACACCAAGTCAGACATCTTCTTATTTTTGGAAATGCAATTTGCGATTTTATGTAAAATCGCAAATTGCGATTTTTGATGCATTGGAATCATTGGCAAAAAAATGTGATTCACATGAATTGCGAGACATTTAAGAAATCGCAAATGTACTTGCGATTTCTTAAAATGCGAAAACCAACAAAAACAATCATGCATCTCAAAGAGATAGATTGCATTCGCAAACGGGTGAATTATGCGATTCGCACCGATTGCGAATGCAATCTACTTTGATGCATGTAGGCCTTACTGTCTCCTGAATGGTCACCCTATTCCAATATCTGATGAACAATAAAAACATATGAAAAAATGTCCTGGTTTATAGGATTATATAAACCACCTTTGATCCACATTCCTTCTACAGATTATCCTGGAACGCTTACCTGTGACTGAGATGCAGCCCTGCTGACTCTAACCTCCATCCTGCAAAGGACAGTGGCCTGTTTTACACCACACTGGCTTCCCGATAAATCTTTCATATGGATAGAAGTGGGGTTGCCCCAGAGATCTGGCAGGGGGTACTCCTACTATGCTCCCACCGGTGTAGGTAGTATTAGGTAAGAGTACACGTATGATATATCCTCATATATTAATATAACCAATGTAATGTCATAATTGTTGAACTTTTTTATCTTTTTCACCATTCTTGTAATGCTGGTAACTATGCTTTGTTTTCTTTTGACAATAATTGCAGCTCATGTTTATTTACACAATATTACAATTGCATCAATAAATGTTGAAATGCCAATTCGTATGTTTCTTGTGTCTGTCTTTGGACATGCCCCAGTAATAACGAAAGGGTAGATCTGTTTCCATGATGGAGGATTAGAGTGGTCATGTTCTGAGATTGCAGATACTATCTTGTACCCTATAAGGTTAGGGGTCCAGATTGCACACTGAGAGCTAGGTAGGATTAGGGCCACCATACTCTGATGGTACAAGTGAGCTCATCCCCATATTATGACGTTAATGATTGTCCAGATACACAGTCCTACCTATTTTTGTAGGAACTGTATGACAGGATATGCAAAATTTCTACTACCAAGCATACCCCACTTGTCCCACAAAGATGCTACCTCAGTTGTGTGGCTGGGCCTAGTACTTGTGACAAGAATGACTCAAACTAGGGTCAATGGGAGTCTCATGTTGATTTAGCTTGTAAAGGAAGCAGCAAAGGTATGTTGCTCATTTCCTTTAGCACAACGTGCTATAGTATAATCTACTTTTCATCTGCCTGCACTGTAGAAAGATACCTCTAAACAATTGGTTGGTTCAACAGGACATACTTAGATCTTTATCAAGAGAGCTCTTGACAGTAGAAGAGAAGACAGTAGGTAGGTAAAAAATAAAAGTGGGGCAGCAGGACCCTAAGGGCCAGAATATTTTGCTGAAGGTGGAATCAGTAGTTTTAGATCACTAAGATCAATGACCAGGAACCTCGGACACACCGGGGTAGTCAGGATGAACTTAGCAAATGCTTCCCTTCATTTCCAAAATCAATTCTATTGTATTTCAATTGTGTGACTTGTAGAACCGGGGGAGAAAGAGGAGGCAGATGTATTGATTGGGTCACAGCACGATTAGGTACTGTTGCCTATGTTTTACAGCCCAATGACAAGATTCCTAATAGAGAATAAGCCTGAACATCATAAAGCACATCAGATAGGCTCTCATGACTAGTAGGTCAGAAGTGCCAGGATTGTTTGGCAACGCCTATTGAAACTTATTGTGGTATTCCGATTTTTGTGCCAATTCTGCATGCTTGCAAATTCTCCCCATGCACATTTAATCAGGAAAAACCCTCTAGAATTTTCACAGGGGTTATATGTCAGAATATGTGTCAGAATATCCATGAACAGAGATATTGTCTGAAATAAGTTCTGTGGACTCTACAAAATTTACAGAAAATATTTTTGTAAACAACATTTTGTCACACCAGTTTTGTTGGACGATATTTAGACCAAGATATTCTGGTACCACACCGCATAGGATATATTTATGTCTCATTCTAAGAAAGACTCACACTAGTGTAGTAATTTGACCCCGGGGGTAAAAAAAACATGGTACAGTATTGGATTTTCATCCGGACAAATATTTTACTGAGTATTCCCAGTCTACTCATACTGAAGGTCGTAATGTAGTAGCCTTCAACAATGGCTCATTCAACTTTTAACTTTCAAGTTTTCTTTTGCCTTTTAAATGAATGTCTTTAAGTACTTTCATTTTCTTTGATGTCTTATCAGATCATCTTTTTATGTGATTTATAGGAACCTTGTTGTGTGCACAAGATTGCTTTTTGCATGTCTAAAGTCTCCACTTTTGCTTTTTTTCTATGTTTTTTTGTGTGCTCAGTGTTGCTGTCATCAAGATCGGTATGATTAATGTAATGGGTTCCTTGCAAATTCCTATTGTCTTTGAAATAAATGTGCATCCTTCCACTATAGCAAACCACTTTTCAGTAGCAAGCTATATGATTATGTTCATATACAGTTTTCATAGTACTGAAGCTTTTGATGTGTCCAACTCCTCTAGGCTTTTAGGGTCTTTGTCTGCCACTCTCCAACTCTGGGCTTTTACACAATACGGCATCCATAACTAGGAAGACATTCACTGGCTTGGTAAAACTGGCACCAAGCATCCCTTATCCCAGGATAGGTGTCCATGCAAGATCTCCACACAAAGTGTTGGTTGTTCTTCAGTGATCTAGCAAATTGAGTCTGGCTATTCACAGTTTTGGAGCATTAGACAAGGGTACAACATATGGTATATTAAATATGTTATATTAAATATAAGTGCTTTGACTTTGATGTTTACTTCTGGAGATCATTGCTATGCCTTGTTATCACCTGCCATTTTTCTTTTGTCATTATCCCACTATTCTGAAGCACAGATTACTCAACCTGAAGTTGTATTCTTTGTGGCTGCACACAGTTTCTTTGGAGTTAAAATTAAACCAAAGGTGTGCTACCTCACAATTCTAAGCGTATGTTGTAGGAGAGCTGTGCTGAGTCTGCCAGGATGCCTACAATGAGCAGTAAAATTAAGATGTCGCATTCTAGAGTCTTAAACGATTCCATTATTAGTCTATTATAACATGTCCATGTGTCCACCACTGTAAAGCAAGGATGAATGGCTGAGGTAGGGAGACCTGCGTTCATGCCCATTCAGATAAGGGTCTGTTTGTCATCACTTCATAAACAGAACTGACAGCCATGTAGCTCCACCACATGAAGCTAATAATAGAGGAGATCTTTAGGAGGCTGGAGAGGCTACACATGCAATGTGTTAGACAGACACAGCCACTCAGGTAAAAGCGGTGGGGCCGGCTAGAGGGTGGGATTTTGAGAGACGACCACAAGGGGAAATTATATAAATAATTAATTTAACCTCATGGTCATCTCTCCAAATCCCCCCAAGCCGGACCAACCTCCCCACTGCTCTTACCTGCAGCGACGCGGCTGGCGTTCGATGTCTACTCCAAAGAGGTAAGTTCCACCAACTCCCTTCTGTTGGTTGAATAGGAATGTTTTGTATCACAATTGTGGAGCTGCAAAGCTCATTATCAGAAGATTAGTGAGCAGCTCCATAATGGAAATTGGGATGGCAAGTTGTTGTGTTTGATGACCCTACGTGGGAAGCATTGTTCTCTCATGCTTGTGTGACCAAAGTAGTGCTCTTATAATTTCCTGGGTGCATCACCAAGCAGTGTAAGCAGCTAAATTTTTAATGGACATGCGATATCTTGATGTAGCCAGTTCACTTTCAGGATACCTATTTACTTAGCAGGACATTTTAAAGGGTATCGGTGCAATAGAGGGTGCAATGGTTTTATACAACTGTTTTTACACTTTTATCATCTTACGCATAAATATCGTGGTTTGTTCAACATTGGAAATGTTTAACAAAGAATACACAAACATAATTGTTGGCTGACTTATTGACAGTCAGTTGAGCCAGTGACAGTCTTGGTGCCTCCTTCTGTGTCATTAATGGTGACCCTGTGTCAGTTTTCTGGTGACAGTGTGACCCTCCCTTCTGTTCCCGAAGTCAGTGCACCACACATGATGTCATTGTGTGCTCATGAACTGCCATCGGTTCGAGTCTGTTCTTCCCCAGTCAGGAGATCTCCCTCCTGTGCTCACTTCCATACAGTCAGCCTCCTTGTTCCAGCATAGTCCACTTTGTGGGAATTCTATTATTTTATTTTGGGTTTGATTATTAATCCCCAGGCATTTGGTGTTTGGTTGTTGGTTATCATTGGCTTTCTTCTCCAGCTGTGCCTTCACGGCATTTCTCCCTTCTGATCCCTGCCTCCTTCCCACCTCCCAGATAATCCCGGCCTCCCCCCAGGACTACTTGTGGAGGTTGCTGCACAGCCAAGAAGTGGATGCATGCAGTGGGTGAACAGCTGATGCACCAAAGGCAAGCCTGTCACACCCACCGTTACACTGCCGCACACCTCCACTGGCTTAACCCCAGACATTACAACAATTGCTGCCACACATCACAACACTCCAATATGGGACCTTACCCTTGCTTCGGCAGCAAATTCAACTCAACCCCAGAGGTGAACACAACAACAATGACCAGTGCCAGTTCAGCAACAGAAGGCGATACCTCCCCCGGTCAACTATCCTGCTAAACGCCAGATCACTCAGCAAGCATGTCACCAAACTCTGGGACATCATCTCCACCCTCATGCTGGATTTGACCATCATCACTGAAACCTGGCTCACACCAATCAGCGGTGTTCGTTTTGGGGGTCTCTATCTGGCAGAGGTAGGTACCTTTGACCAAATAGGGACCCTTGCATCTAGTCAGGGGAAGGAGGTACACTCCTAAAATAACCCCTACTCACCCCCTTGGTAGCTTGGCATGAGCAGGCAGGCTTATCTCAAAGGCAGTGTGTAAAGCATTTGTGAACACATACAGTAACCCAGTGACAACACTACAGATGGACACCACACAAGTTGTAGTATAAAAATATTTTTTATATAGACTTAACAAAAGACCACAAATGACAAAAATCTACAATACTGTACTTAAAAAATGGTAGAAATAGCTTTGTTCTCTTTAGATTTAAAATCAAATGCAACACCTTAAGTTCAATTTACCTTTGGATGCGTAACGCTATACAACAAAAGTGTTGCAGGGAAGGTGATGCGTCGGTTCCTTACACGCAAGAACAGTGATGCGTCGGGTCTCTACTGCTGCGTAGGGGATGCGTTAGTCCTTCTCAGCATGGGGAGGTGATGCATCGGTTTCTTACTGTGCTTCGGGGGCGATGCGACCAGCAGCTCTGTGATGCGATGAAAATCCAGTGTAATGAAACAAAAATGTCATCTTCTCCTTGATGCAACATGATGCATGCATGCCCGATGGCCATGCGGCGACTCAACGACTCTTCTGAGCCATGACAGGCCCTGCGACACGCTTCTCCGGTGATGCGACGGCGTCTGATGTGATGGCGACACTCTTCTCCGGTGATGCGGGATGCTTCGGCGATGCGATGCCACAGCTGCAGCGCCAACACCCTTCTTTAGTGATGCAACAACAGCAGCTGCAGCGGCGACACGGTTCCCGATGATGCGACGGCCACACTCTTCTCCGGCGATGCGAGGCGCATCTGCGAAGCAACAGCGGTGACACCCTTCTCCAGTGATGCGACAACAGCGGCAGCGACGCGCTTCTTCTTCATGAGTCGCACTTCCAGCTCCTTGCGACAAGCAGTCCCTCAGAAGGCCCAACACAACAGCAGGCACTTGCAAAGAACTCTTGGGGAGCTAGTTGGTGAAGTCTGTTGTCCCTGAGACTTCAGCAGAAGGCAAGTTCTATCTTAAGTCCTTGGATATCCTTTACAAGTTGGTGAAAGTAGCACAAAGTCCTTTCTCCTTTCTTTGGCAGTCAGGCAACCACTGCAGGCCAATCCCCCAAACAGCACTCCTTCAGTTTCTCTCTGGTTCCTCTCCTCAGCAAAGGTTCTTCTTGTTTTCCAAAAGTGATATAAAGTTCTGGGGTTTGGGTCCCCTCTTTTATACTCATTTTCCCTTTGTTCTCTGAAGACAGAGAGGCCTTTGCCTAGTCCAAACCAGTTCGGGTCAGTCCTGAAGCACTTTGTTGAAAAGACTCCTTCTTTGCTTTCACAGTGTAGGCCATGAACATCAGACGCACAACAGGAGGTGGAGCCAGCATTGTGGAGGGAAGGCACAGACCTATTCATGTCCCAGGTGCAACTCCTACCACCCATCTATATGCAGATCTCTCTATTGAACCCGGTGCTGACTCACCCTGTCTCCTGGAATCCCCCAGCCCCTGTCACTCAAAATCCAGACAAGGAATACACAACCTAGCGGACGCAGGCTTGGATAGTTAGGCAAGAAAATACCTACCTTCTAAAAGTGGTATTTTCAAACACAGAATGGTAAAACAACTTCACTAGAAGATGCATTTTATCATTCTGAGTTCAGGCATACTAAACCCGAATTTCTACCTAGTTCCCTGAGTCAGTTAGGATTATAAAATGGTATAATCAAACTGCCCATTCTGGCCTATATGGAACAGCTAGCCTTGCAATAGTAAAACATGAAAATGGCTGTAATTCACTATTAGGACATGCCACACACATCAGGGCTTGTCTTACCCTTCACCTACAATACACCCTACCCTTGGGACTACCATAGGGGTCACTATTATGCAGAAAAGGGAAGATTTAGGGACTGGCAAGTGGGTGCACTTGCCCAGTCAGCATAGCAGTACCACACTGCACACAACATTGGGCTCAAGCAACTAGTCATGGACCCCACAAACAAAGCAGGACATACGTTGGACCCAACCTTCATGTCGAGTTACAGAATCAGATATAGCCACTCCTCTGAACTCACCTGTTCAGACCACTCCATTGTACACTTCACCACCAAAGGACTTAGCGCCCCCTTCCGGTGTTTGTCCAAAGTCACCCAGCAGCAATGGACCAATGTCCTAGGCACCACACAGCTCAGAGCCACCATCAACCTGAACCAGACTGTTCGCAACTTCAACAACTGGATCACCAACACCGCAGACCAAGTCGTCCCAACCAAACCAGCCAAGACAGAGCCATCAAAACAACACCAGCTGGTACACCCCAGAACTATTAGCATCTAAATATACATGCAAACAGCTGGAGAGAAAGTGGTGCACAAGCAAGAACCAGGCTGATAGAGCCATCTTCAAAGCAGCACTACAAAAAAGAGGCACCCACCCGCAGAATCAACACCAGCACCAACCAAGCCAAGTAACTCTTAACTATCAGCAGGAAATTCACCTGTCCATCAGCTACCGCAAATGCTATCCCAGCCTCAAAGGAACTCTGCAACATCCTGGCTGACCATTTACATACAAGATAGCAGCCATCTACAAACCATTCGACCACCAACCCACCAGCCTCCCCAACCTGCAGTCATCCATCACCGCCGAACACCAGAACACAGAATGGAAATAATTCAGCACACCAGACACAACTGCTTGATGAACACGATCCACTCATTAGCACCCAAAGACTCCTGCCCCCACAGAGTTTTTAACCTCAGAAGAGAGGAGATCAACAGACAACTCACCACCATCCTCACCCCTTGCTAACCATATCCACCTTCCACGACGCCTGGAAACATGCCGAGATCAGATCACTCCTCAAGAAACCCTCTGCAGACCCCAATGATCTCCAGAACTACTTACCCAGCTCACTGCTCTGCTACTCCACCAAAGTAGTGGAGATGGCCATCAACCTCCAACTCTCCAAGCACCTGGAGAGAAACAACCTTCTCGACACCTCACAGCCAAGCTTCAAAGCCAACCACAGGGCCGAGACATCCCTTATCATCGCAACAGATGATATTCGCATCCTAGTGGGCAAATGAGAATCAGCCACCCTGATCCTGCTTAACCTATCTGCAGCCTTTGAAACTGTCTACCACCTCACTCATCATCATTTGCCTTCAACAGAACGGCATCTCGGACGACACTCTCAAATGGTTGGCATCCTTTCTCACTGGACACACTCAGAAAGTCAGGCTCCCTCCCTTCTCATCAGAGACCAAACACAATATTTGCGGTGTGACATAAAGATCATCCTTCAGTAATACTATCTTCAACATCTACATGACCCCAATCGCTGACATCATCAAAACACACAACATAAACATAATCATCTATGCCAACTACACCCAGCTTGTCCTATCACTCTCAGCCGACCCCACCACAACTAAAACCAACTTCCACAGCTGCATGAAGAACAACTGGGCATAGATGGGGGAAAACTGCCTTAAGCTCAACACAAACACAAGGACTTGATGTACAGTTCCAAAATCTTGGCAGGGTAGTATCATCATCCCAGTACATAAAAAGGGGAGCAAGATCATCGCAGGGAACTACCGTCAAATAGCACTAATGGATGCCGTAGGAAAAATCTTTGCCGCAGAGGTATTAGATCGACTGAAGGATTGGGCTTTTTCGCTGGATCTATTACCTATGTTCCAAGCAGGTTTTAGACCGAAACATTCCGTTACAGATAATATTGCTATCATCCAGACAATACTAGACAAATATGTAACGGAAAAATCTCAGGTTGTATTGTGGAATTTTGATTTGCGATCTGAACATCATCTGCGCCAGCTTGTCACCTATGTACTACATGCACGGCAGCTATTCTAGGTCACCTATGTATTACGTGCACGGCAGCCATTTTAGGTATCATGGTCTCCCTGTCCACGATCAATCGCCAGCACGTCCCTCTGACCCAGCAAGCATCCTCCGCGCACCCTGGCTCCCCCTCCCTCCTCCTCCTTATGAGCAGGACCCTTCTGCATGACCCTGTCCTTGGGAGTCACGCCAGCGCCTGACCAACACCTCCTCTCCTCCCATGAATGCCCCTCTGTTGACAAACCTCCCTCCTGCGGTGGATTGTCCACGCGGCATGAATACCACTCCATTGATAGCCCCTCACCCCGTGTCCGACTGTCCACACAGGTCCGAGGCCATTGCCTAAGCCGGGAGATATCATTTACTGCCCTTTATTGTATGAGGTCGCTCTCCTTCAAAGGGCCCTCTATTGATCCAGGCCTCCCCACCCCCTGTGATATGATCAGGCGCACACATCCTAAGACTCGACGGAACACTCAGCTGCGTGATGGTCCCCTCCTCTTATCAGCAGGTTGAGAACCTCTATTGTGAAGGTATATGGGGGTGGGATTGACACTAGGATTACGGGGATGTCTTTTTCTTGCCTCACAAAGATCTGATTGTATTAAAAGAAGGTCACATGCCATAAACCAGTGTATAAGAGGCCAGGCCTCCGAGAGGCTGTTAGAGCACCTCGACATGATACCTTGTTGTCTGATCTGATGTGTTCTGCTCCGTCGGAATAAACTTCTGTTTCCTGCTTTCTGGTCTCCGGCGCCTGCCTCATTGCTTGGTAAACTCGAATGGTACAAGGGCGGTTAGCGCCGGGCAAATCTTGAGAAAGGTCCTAGCCCTACCTTTTTCTACAAATTGGCGCCCAACGTGGGGCCCATCAGCGACACGTGGATCCAGTGGGAGAGGTCCCGATGACAGAGTGAACGACTGCAACGATCGGGAAGAGCTCGTGTCCGATAGACCCTCGTCTGACAGCCGATCATCCGACCTTCACTAGTTCTGAACAGACCTCTCTCGAGTGATCTACGGTCCTGACTGGGAACCATCAGGAGTGCCGCGAACAACACGAAGGAGAGAGGACGATCGGGCGCTGGATCCAGAGGACAGGAAACCGTCCATGCGGTCCGGGTAAGGTCGTGTAAACACGACGAATTGAGGAAATTGTTTTTGTTTGGATAATACTAGTATTACGCTTTGTTGAAACCCTCTGGAGATTCACTGTCTGCAAACGGGGAAAAACAAACAGGCTCTCTCTTTGCAAGCAGTGAAGGATAGGTAACGCAGACTTTTGTCCCCATTGTAATCCGTCGTACCTATCTTCCTCCCCCACTGTTTCCCGAACTATCGTTCGTGGATTATTGTCTGGAGATTCTTTGTCTGCAAACAGGGAAGAACAAGGCCTCTCTTTGCAGGTAGAGAAAGAGTGGGTAACGATAATTTTTCGTGCCCACTTATTCTCCCCACTGGATTGTTTGATTGGCCGATTATTCGGTATTGGTTCTTTTGAGGTATTCACGGCCTCCAAACAACGTAGAATAGAAATATTCTGTCTAGTCTTTGTCCGCCGTGATAAGATAGGTAGTGCAGACTTTTGTCCCCGTTGTAATCCGTCATGCCTGTCTTCTCCCCACTGGTTGGTAGCCTGTTTAGCCCGGACCGCTTATTAGAGATGAACCATCCAGCTCCACTGGAGGGCACCCCTAATAAGGACATGTTCACTAAGTATGGACTAGTCGCTATAGCTTACACTAAACTATGGCATAAATATACGAAAAAGAACCTTGAAAGTCAGTGGCCACTGATAGGTTCCTTTGACGAAAATAAAATAAAAACATTAGAAATAGCGCTCCAGAAGAATAAGACCACGCCCACTATGCTCGACAGTATCGGCATGTGGCGCAAAGAAACGGAACAACGAAAGAAAAGAGAAGAAGCAAAAATAGGGAAGGAATTACGAAAAGCAGCCCACCTAGCTGCAAAGCAACTGGAAGAAGAAATAAAAGAAAGGAAAGATACTATGCAAAACCAAGAATCAGGGTCGACAGGCCAATGTCCTGTTAGGACCCCCTCTGCGCTCTACCCTGAATTGCCCTCCAAACAACGAGCGAACGACGAGCTACTACTAGGTCCCCCAACCATCTACATGCCCCCTCCATATGCCCCCTGCCGACAAAGCTTTCACGCTCCGAGTGTGAGCGAAAGCGATCTCAGCGCTAGTGCACCAGCCCTCACGGCCTTTGCACCAGCCACATTAACAACCTCATCAGACGACCCCGAGTCTAGCAAACAATCATCGGCCAGACTAAATAGGTTGAGCAAAGATGAGCGGGATGGGATCGACAAAATAGCAAAGACATTAGTAGAACGAAGGGAGAGCGAAGATTATACAATGAGCGTATATAATTCACATGCCGACAGTCACAGACGGCATTTCATCTTGCGATTCAGCTACTACACCCTGAACGCGTATGAAGATAGGTATCAGAGTAAGGGACCCGCTAAATTAACAACACTGTATAGGAAAATTGATGTTGGAGATGGGACTGAACGTGAGGCGACGGAACTCTTCATGCAGATGCTTGAGGTCTTCCGCCACCTTACAGAACAGAAACCAGAAGCCAAGGTTACGGTCCCTGAAACAACCTCGGCAGAAGTAGCCAATACTATGATGCCTATCAGAGAAGCGGCTCCTTACTGGATCCCGCCACGGGGCCAGGGAACGAGCGATGATATTAATAATGAAAATGCAAAGGGAAGGGTTGTGTACAATTGGGTATACCAACCATGGGACCGACAAGATATCCTAACCTTTAAGCAAACCCTGCCCGACTTAAGAAAGAACCCGACAGCATTTTATACCGAATTGGGTACAGCCTTGGGTTTGACAATAATGACTATAGCAGATATTGACTTGTTCTTTGGGCTATGTCTGCCAGCTGACGTGTGGAAGCAAATCCGGAAGGCTGACCACACGGATCTGTTTGGACATACCTGGGACCAACTCGGTAAACTAGACAGACAGCGAGAGCCAGGGAGTAAACCAGTGAAGGACATACTGGAACTCCCAGATAAAATAGTTCAGAAATTAAAAACACTGGTCCCGGAAAGAAAAGTAGACTGGTCGATAGTCACGGCCTGTCGACAGAAACCCCAGGAAGATGTGTCAGAATACTTCTCCCGATTTGAGACAGTGTTCTCCGACTACAGTGGCCAGGACATGACCACCGCAACCGGACAGCACCTGTTTGTGCAAAATTATGTAAAAGGACTAACTCAAGAAGTCTCCCAAAAACTACAGACGAGTGAGAGTAGTTGGGGGGCCTCCAAACCCGCAGCTATCCTTCAGATGGCTCAGTATTACGAGCACCAAAAGAATGAGAATGATAGGGCGTCCGAGAAAAAGAAGAAAGATTTGAAGGAAAGGGTAATGATAGCCCAGATACAGGGTATAGCGCTAGGACGGGAACATCAAAGGGGGAACTACCAATCAAACGCCCCCAGAGATCTACCTCCTAAGGATCACACCCCGACATCTCACACTGGACGGAGAGACATTAGCAATGACCAATGCGCCTTCTGCAAAGGGTTCGGCCATTGGAAAACCCAGTGTCCGGTTTTGCTAGAGATGAATAGAAATAGGGATTCCAGGGATGTGGCAGGTGGTCCGAGGAATAGAGTACAGGGACGAGGGAACTCCAACGACACTACAATGACAGATCAGGAAGACTGAATACATTTGACCGTCCCCGACAGAATCAATATCAGCTATCCGAAGGTGAAAATGCCCCCGATTTTGCATAGGACTGCCAGGGGCAAGGGAGGGATCCAGTCGAGCTCTGTGTTGACCAGCAAGGTCCTTATGTCACCGCTAAGGTCTTGGGTACAGAGTCTCCATTCTTGGTAGACACTGGGGCGACACGTAGTGTGTTATCAAAACGACTGATTCCAAGGGCACCCTTGTCTGGCTCACACATAACGTCGATAGGATTCGATGGGACGCCCTCCACTAACCCCCTGTCCGTACCTATTACCTTTGACCTAGAAAGCAACACTGCTGACGCGACATTTCTACTCTCCTCCAACTCCCCTGACGCCATTATGGGCATTGACTTACTGAAACATTTTCGAGCTACCATTAGGTGTTCCCCAGATGGAATACGAGTCATTCTGTACGACAACCCAGACATGCCCAGATCCCGTCCCCCACGACACATGTGCTGCATAACTAACGCTGACCTGTCCCTGCTTGACACCCTGCCTCCGTACCTGTGGGCCAAAAATGACTCTGATGTGGGGCGAATGATGATTGACCCTATTCACATAACTGTACGACAGGACGCTATGCTCCCGAAACTCCCGCAATATCGGATATCCCCAGAGGGTGAGAAGGCACTGGTAGCGATCATTCAGTCTCTGGTAGATGCAGGAGTGGTTGAAGAAGTGGTTAGCAACGTCTGCAACAGCCCAATCCTACCTATTGTTAAGAAGCAAGGTGAAGGAGATGAGAAAGCGTACCGCTTCATCATCGACTTACGAGAGATTAACAAAGTGGTTGTACCCCAATATCCTGTGGTCTCTGATATCACCACCATTCTGACCCTCATCCCGTCCACTGCCACCACCTTCTCTGTTATCGATCTTAAAAACGCATTTTTCTCTATCCCCATCCATCCAGACAGCCGTTATCTTTTCGGCTTCACTTTAAAATCTCGCTCGTACCGATTTTGTAGAGCTCCCCAGGGGTACACTGAAAGTCCCAGCATTTACAGCCAGGCTCTCAAAAGACAGCTGGATGCCTTCCAGCTACCAGAGGGAGTGGTGTTGATCCAATATGTCGATGATATCCTTTTGGCGGCCGACACCACCCCGCTTGCAACGACAGCCACCGTCCAACTCCTACACTTCCTTGCAGAAAATGGCCATAAAGTCTCCAAAAAGAAGCTACAGTTCTGCCAGCCACAAGTAACTTACCTAGGCCATCTTCTGTCCAAGGAAGGGAGGAAACTTACCCCTGACCGAATCCAAACCATCCTAGACACCCCCATCCCAAAAACACAAAAGCAGGTCCGCTCTTTGGTTGGCCTAACCTCTTTTTGCAGACAGTGGTTGCCTAATTACAGCCTCATTGTGAAACCATTACTTGCCCTGCTGACCAAAGATGTCCCCTCCCCGCTTCCTTGGACCACTGAGTGTCAAGCCTCCTTTAAGGAATTACGGGATGCACTCTGCTCAGCACCCGTCCTCGGAACGCCGGATTACTCCAAACCCTTCTCCCTCTTCACCCACGAAAGGGAGGGATGCGCATTGTCTGTCCTGACTCAATCGATTGGCCCTAAGCAGCGCCCTTGTGCCTACTTCTCCGCCACTCTTGATCCTGTAGCCAGAGCCTTACCTGCCTGCCTCCGAGCAGTAGCTGCCGCTGCTGTCTCCATCCGTCAGAGCGAGGGAATCGTACTTTCCAACTCCCTCACTGTATTAGTGCCCCATGCAGTTGACACCCTTTTGAACCAGACAAAGACCCAACACCTGACTAGCGCATGACTGACAGGGTACGAGTTGACTCTGCTTGCACCCCACATCACACTACAGAGATGCACGACTCTGAATCCTGCCACATTGTTACCACTGCCCGAAAACGACCCCGACGTTCCTCCCCTACACGACTGTGTGACCCTCACAGACGAACAGACTAGGAGTAGGGTTGACCTCCGAGACACTGCTTTTCCTGACCCCGATGGAGAGCTATGGGTAGACGGCTCATGCATCAAACTCCCAGATGGCACCACTTCAGCTGCCTATGCAGTCACGACAGCCCGAACAGTAGTTGAGACAGCCTGCATCACACAACGATCCGCCCAGGCAGCAGAGCTGATAGCCCTCACCCGAGCATGCATCATAGCCGCAGGGACCACCGCGAACGTATATACGGACAGCCAGTATGCCTTCGGAGTGGTCCACCATTTTGGGCTCCTGTGGAGGGAGAGGGGATTCCTGACGTCCCACGGTACCCCAATCCTCCACGGAGATTTAGTGTCCGCTCTGATTGAGGCAGTTCTCCTCCCCAAACGATTAGCGGTGATCAAATGTCAGGCACACAAAAGAGTGACAGACTTAGTCGGACAAGGGAATGCATTAGCCGACATCACTGCACGAACCACAGCTGAAAATAGGACAGTGACACGCATATATGTGACTAGGTCGCAAGCAGAAAAATGGAGTGACACAAGGGAAATGATCAGAGACATACAGTCGGCCAGCACCCCTCACGAATTGACTAAATGGGCAAGGGTGGGTTTGAAGGACGAAGAGGGTTGCTGGCGAACAAAAGATGCAAACAAATGGTTGCTGCCCGACTCATATCTGATTCCCATACTGACAATGGCTCACTCCCCCGCACACATAGGATCTGCACCCATGATCGAACTCATTTCCAAAGTCTGGCATAACGACAAAATCCCCGACTCAGCCAGACGCCTAGTTCAGCAGTGCCTCATCTGTCTGCAACACAACCCCGGGAAAGGGACTGTAGTACCCCGGGGAGGGTTCGGGACCCCCAATCACCCCTTTGAGGTCCTTCAGATGGATTACATCCAACTAGAGAGATGCCAAAACCTGAAGTATGTACTAGTCATTGTGTGTGCCTTCAGCAAATGGGTGGAAGCCTATCCAACCCGTGACAACACTGCCATGACTACTGCCAAAGTACTACTGAAGGAATTCTTCCCTCGCTATGGCCTTTGTCGGATTTTATGGAGCGACAATGGCCCCCATTTCATAGCTGAGGTTATCCAATTAATCCTAAAAGGGTTGGGGGTGAAGCAACGATTTCATGCGGTCTTCCACCCCCAATCCGCTGGTCTAGTGGAACGCCATAATGCCACGCTGAAGCTGAAACTGGCAAAAATAGTGGCCACCACTGGACTTAACTGGCCGGATGCCCTCCCACTGGCCTTGTTATCGATGCGCTCCACTCCCACCAAGCACCATTTGACCCCCTACGAGGTCGTGTTTGGGCGTCCGATGAATCTCTGGACTGCCCCCAAACCGACCTCCATTCATGACGTCCCAGACGTCCTACTATCTGATTATTTGTGCAAGTTAACTAAAACGTTGTCTGTCATTCATCAACAGGTGCAGCAGGCTATCCCCGATGCTTCCAGGGGCCCCGGCCACGACATCCAACCGGGAGATTTCGTATTGATACGAAATTTCCAGCGAGCCAAGAGTCTGGAACCCCGGTGGACGGGCCCCTGGCAAGTGCTGATCACCACCCGAACGGCACTCCGAGTGGAGGGGAAGAGGCACTGGCTGCACGCGCATCATTGCCGAAAAGTCTCTGCAAACCTGGCCACGACAGAAAACGTCAGCACCCAAGAAGAGCTCCTGAGCAAAGACCGACCGATATTGGACTGTTATCCCCATACTGGGGCACTCGAACTTGCAAAATTCTCCGATCCCACTGTGCCGTCCAGAGAAGGGTATTTCCTGCGTCGAAAGGGGGGAGTTTCGGCTAAGTAGGCCACGGACTAAGTTAAATCTCAGAACGGTGACCTAAACACAATCAAAGGTTGCCGGGAGAGAAGCTAAACGAAGTCTGTGGTTCTGCCCGCTACCGAGCTCCCTTGAAGGTGATGGAAGCGCCAGATAAGAAGATGATGGAAGCGCCAGATAAGAAGATGATGGAAGCAACAGGAAATACCCAGTATAGAAATCTAAAGACTGACAACTTGCACAAATCAAAGACAATCGCACTCTTTATTGTCTTCCTCTTCTGCCTCCTCCTCATGACCTCCTTCTGGATTCTGGAAGAAAGCACACCGGCTCATGAGGCATTGCTACCTACTGCACAGCCGACCCCCCTGAAAGAGCATCACCTAATCTCTCTGTCGCCTCAGCTCCGAGAAAGGCGCAGGGAATTCTGGAACAATTCCTTCGTGCAACTGTTGCACCAACACAACCTTGCTGCAAATGCTACGAACTGTTGGATCTGCGGGTTGCTCCCGCATGCCACTGGACACTCTATTCCCTTCATCCCTTCACCCTTCTCAGTTCACGGCTCTTGCCTCGCCTGGCTGATCCTCATGCAAGAGAGCCACAAGGACAACGCCACCTCCGGCCGGACAGTGTCACACTTCTACTCTGGGTTCTGGCTGAACAGAACCGGAAAGACTCCTGCTGCCCTGTGTCCTGCGCTCACAGGCGCCACCTTCATCAAAAACATTCCAGCCAAAGAACGAGTCGAAGTACAGGTGCTCCACAATCCAGCCAGGACCACCTTTTCTCATCTACAAAAACAAACTACCGCAACACTGACTGTGGCTCTGTCTGTCATCAATGTCACAGGTCTTGTGTGTCTCGAAGGCCATGGAACGCAGCTGGTGGGTCACAGCGCCTGCCAGACCACCAGAACATTGGACTCAGCTGACCCCCCTTCCTTTGTTGCTTCTCCAAACATGTACTTTGTGTGTGGCACCAAGGCCTACACCTGGCTCCCGAAGGGTTGGAAGGGTACCTGTTACATTGCCTTCGTTCTCCCACCCACATATGTAGCCCCTGCCAACCATCACAGGCAGAGGCGTGCAGACGACCTTGGACAAGCCGACTCCACCGGAGCACAGTTCCTAGATGCAGCAAAGGGACTTGTTCCTCTGTGGGGCCCAATGGCAAACAGCCGTGCTATCCGGCACCTGACCCAGGCAGTAGAAACAACGATCAACATCACTGCTGGTATCCTCGCCAACAACACTGCGGAACTTCAGGCGGTCCGCCTCGTGACCCTCCAAAATAGACTTGTCCTAGACGTGGTCCTAGCCGACCGAGGAGGAGCGTGCCGCATCATCGGATCCAGCTGCTGCACATACGTGCCTGACAACTCGCCTTCAGTCTACAAAGCCATTGAACACCTCCACAGACTTTCCTCCGAGGTTCACCAAGAACAAGAAGGATGGTCGCTTGGGAACTGGTTTTGGGACACTTTGAAGAATTGGGGTTGGAAGTTGTTTTCCTTTGTGTTGATACCTGTTGTGATCTTATGTGGGTGTTGTTTAGGTATCCAATGTCTGCCACCTTTGTGCGGCCTTGTTTCTAACTGTATGTGCCCAAAGACTTTGGACTTCCGAAACGAGCACATGAGTCCCCTCTATGAAGTAGAAATACATGGCCTTATGGGGATAAATCCAAACTGACAAGTTGGCGAGATATGTTAAAAGGGAGGACTGTGGAATTTTGATTTGCGATCTGAACATCATCTGCGCCAGCTTGTCACCTATGTACTACATGCACGGCAGCTATTCTAGGTCACCTATGTATTACGTGCACGGCAGCCATTTTAGGTATCATGGTCTCCCTGTCCACGATCGATCGCCAGCACGTCCCTCTGACCCAGCAAGCATCCTCCGCGCACCCTGGCTCCCCCTCCCTCCTCCTCCTTATGAGCAGGACCCTTCTGCATGACCCTGTCCTTGGGAGTCACGCCAGCGCCTGACCAACACCTCCTCTCCTCCCATGAATGCCCCTCTGTTGACAAACCTCCCTCCTGCGCCGGATTGTCCACGCGGCATGAATACCACTCCATTGATAGCCCCTCACCCCGTGTCCGACTGTCCACACAGGTCCGAGGCCATTGCCTAAGCTGGGAGATATCATTTACTGCCCTTTATTGTATGAGGTCGCTCTCCTTCAAAGGGCCCTCTATTGATCCAGGCCTCCCCACCCCCTGTGATATGATCAGGCGCACACATCCTAAGACTCGACGGAACACTCAGCTGCGTGATGGTCCCCTCCTCTTATCAGCAGGTTGAGAACCTCTATTGTGAAGGTATATGGGGGTGGGATTGACACTAGGATTACGGGGATGTCTTTTTCTTACCTCACAAAGATCTGATTGTATTAAAAGAAGGTCACATGCCATAAACCAGTGTATAAGAGGCCAGGCCTCCGAGAGGCTGTTAGAGCACCTCGACATGATACCTTGTTGTCTGATCTGATGTGTTCTGCTCCGTCGGAATAAACTTCTGTTTCCTGCTTTCTGGTCTCCGGCGCCTGCCTCATTGCTTGGTAAACTCGAATGGTACAAGGGCGGTTAGCGCCGGGCAAATCTTGAGAAAGGTCCTAGCCCTACCTTTTTCTACAGTATACGCAGCGTTTATAGACTACTCGACTGCGTTCGACCGTGTTGATCGACCAACCCTATGGCACAAACTCAGGGGACTCGGAATTCCAGAACAATTGCTGCAAACCATAGTAAATCTTCACACCAGCACTTGGTGTCAAGTACAAATGGGGGGGGAAAGGCTTAACGAAAATGATCAATACAGCTAACGGGCTAAAACAAGGGTGTCTCCTAGCCCGATATTATTTTCCCTATATCTAAGCGACCTGCCCAAACAGTTACAGCAGGGCTTAAGTTTACCCCCTAAAATCGCTAAGCACAGCATACATGCACTACTCTATGCTGACGACATAGTGATGCTAGATCTTACTCCCTTCGGTTTGCAAAAATCACTGGACATCCTGTACAAATACTCAAAAGAAAACTTTTTAATCCCAAATTTAAAGAAAACAAAAATTGTAGCCTTTTCGAGGAGGAAACCAAGTGCTAAATACAGCTGGAGCCTCGGAGGAGAAAAGATAGAAGTAGTTGACGAATATCCCTACCTTGGCAGGATTCTCTCCAAGAACTTATCAAATACAAAACAGATAGAAAATTTAATGAGGAAATCTGAAGTACACGCTGAGGCCCTCTCAAGACTCTATTGTTCTACTGGGAACAGGCATTTTTCCTCACTGTTAAAAATATATAGAGTAAAAATCCCCCCTGTACTATCTTATGCAACAGAGTATATCCCAATAAAGCAGTGGATCTATATGGATCGCAAAGAAGGAAAAATTCTAAAAAGAATCATGAAGGTCTCTGATTCTATACCAGTTCAAGCACTGAGACTAGAATTCTCCATTACAAGTTCTTACGCAACAGCTGTGGCTAATGTAATTAAGTGGACCTACAATCTTCTTCACGCAAAGGAAGGCACCTTAAGAAACCTACTGAAAAAAGAAACTCTTGACATTGAAGTCAAAAAACAGACTTTTATAAATAACATGACAGCTGTACTTAAAATGGCAAAAATTAGTCCGGACATTTTGCTCACCTGGTCAGCAGCCCAAATGAAACTTTTCCTAAAATGTTTTACCCCAAAACTGAGTTATGAGCTAGACTACGAACACTGTAAAAAATTATCAACATATAAATCTTACGTAGACTCACTGGAATACCAATACATCCACCCATATATTGGGTTTTCTTTGACTCATGGTGCAAGGAGGACGATTACTATGTTAAGATTGGGCATCCTACCCGTCTTAACCTACACAGTAAGATGGCAACCAGGAGGATCGCCATTATGTCCCTTGTGTGAAGGGGTGACCAAAACATTGAGCACTTGCTATTTGTATGTCCTAGTTCAAAAGTAACTATAGCACGCACAAGATACCTTGCCCCTATTTATCGCACCTGCAGAATTACAAGAGTGAGCGAACTTTTAGAGTTGTGTATACAGCCACCGAATGAATTTGTTTGCTACAATTTTTATAAATTTTTTAAATTTCTTTTACCATTATATTGATTAATGTTGAAATTATCTTTTATTTCTGTAAAATTTAATATTTGTGGTCCTCTGTCGAGTACCAATACAAATAAAAACTTTTTGACTTTGACTTTGACTTTGATGCACAGAGCTCTGATACTTTTCAGACACTCATTCCCAGTCACAGATCTGGGTTGAAATCATTCTCATTCTTTAGCTCACTTCCCCACCCCAGTTCAGACCCAGCTATATACAAATCACTCTTGACCTTGTGCCTCATCGGAACAATTCAGTCCAGACTGCCAAGCCAGGTCTTATCTGGACCAGAAACATGCATTCTGGGACCAGTTTCGTGGTGACACCCCTCATCAGCCAGGCTACCTTGAATCCAGTGGCAAAATGAGCAAGGGACCCACATCTGGGCATACCTTGCCAACTCAGTGCGAACAAAGAAAATACAAGGAGATGATGAGTGGAGCTTTGAAGCTGTTCAGACACTCACCCCCAGTCACAGATCTGGGTTGAGTCCATCACCATTCTTTAGCTCATTTTGCCACCCCAGTTCAGACCCAGCTATATGCAAATCAGTCTTGCCCCTTGTGTTTGCTATAAGATCAGCTCAGACAAGGCAGTAATCCTTATCTTCAGCAAACACATAACTCCATGGAATGACTCCTGGTGGCCATTTGAACTTGGTCCCATCCCCACTCCAAAAGACCACGCCCGCAACCTCGGGATCATCTGTGACAGCAAACTATCCATGAAATGTGAAGTCAACGCCATCTCCTCAGCCTGCTTCCTCACACACCGCTTGCTCCGTAAGATCTTCAAGTGGCTCCCATCAACACCAGGAAAACAGTAACACCGGCCCTCATCACCATCTGAGTAGAATATGGCAATGTACTCTATGCTGGCACCAACACTAAACTCATGCAGAGACTACAACTGATACCGAACGCAGAAGCCAGACTGATCCTCAACCTGACCAAGAGAACCCACATCACCCAACACCTAATGGACCGCCACTGGCCTCCAGGCCAGAAAAGATGCCATTTCAAAATCCTGACCCACCCCTACAAAGCCCTCCACAAACAAGGATCTGCCTACTTGAACTATAGACTATACGACCACCAGCTCAGCACACCTCGCCCTCATTGAGATACCATGCAAACAACGCAGCTGTTCTGGAGGACGCACCTTCTCCCACCTCGACACTAAAGCCTGGAACATCCTACCCCTCCACCTCTGCACTGCACCAGCACCAACTGACTTCTGGATGGGACTCAAGACCTGTGTGTTCGACTAAGACCAGCAGAAAGCGCATAGATACCCCCCAGGGTGTATAGCTGCATTCTACACACAAAACTTGCTTAACTTAGTGAATGCTTATTCAATTATAAGTAAACTTCAAAGCACTACATGCAGGAATGAGCACAAGGGGGGCGGATAGGTTGAGGAAAAAGATGGAGAGTTGAGGTGATCTAAAACATGGACATGGGATGATAAGCATTTTAGGAAGGAGGGCTTGAAAAAAAGATGTTAACAAATGGAGTAGATTTTAGAGCAACTCAGCCCAGCAACCAAACCAATTAAAGCAGCACAGAGCCATATTTACTGAAAATGGTCTACTGCTGCTCTCTTTTCCTGTGCTGGCACACAAAATGGCTGCCTCCGATGACATACATACCTTTGGTGCAAATGCCAATGTGTGAGATATAGCATAGCTTTGTGTTGAAATGATTTATAGTTAATTTTTATAATATTCTATACAGTGGATGTGTGCTGTAGAAAGTAGCACACATGGAATGAGTGAAATTTAGGAGAAATAAAATCATTTCTTCTATGTGTTCCTGCTTCAATTGGCATTATTTTTTCTCATGAAAAACGAAGTCTGGATATCATAGTAGATCAGTCTTTGCATCAAAAACCATTGGTGGGTTTGTGGCAATGCTCAAGTACCACCTATGGAATACCTCCTTGATGCAAAGTGGTGTAAAGTGCAATTTGTGCCAAGAAAATTGCATTGTTCAATTTATGGATGACTTATACTCCTAGTTGCACCCCATAATCAAGCTAAATAGGTTGATCCAAATCTTCTTGTGGACAAAATAAATTGGTGTGGCCTCAATTCGATTCTGGGATCACCTACATACTATAGAAGCTTGAATCCTAAGGCTCAACTGTTAGGCACGATTTACAGTTTGATACACACACACACACACACACACACACACACGCACACACACACACACACGCACACACACATAGCTAGAATGACGTTTCCATGGGAAATTGTTTTTGTGGTTTGCTAATAACTTTGGCTCTATTTGAAAAACACCTCAGCCTCTTTCTAGAAACTTTTAGGGTGATCTATCAAGTGGAAGGCAAGAAAAAGGAGGTGTCTCAAAGCACATTTCCCATTTAGGCTTTCCATAGGAATGTTAAATACCGATACTACAAAAACAACTGACCGGAATTGCACCAAATTTGTTCAGTTGTTTTTGAGAAATCACAGCTCAAACATATGTAAATTTCACTCAACTGTTCTACTGCAGATCAACGAGCTCAAGTGCCCATGTAATTGGCTTGCTGCAGCCTGACGGAACATTTGCGGCTGTCATCTTTGGAACAAGGGACTCAGGCTCTAAATCCTATAACATAAAATCAAATAATGACATAAGGGGGTATTGGAGGAGGATCCCTGAAGGACTCACTGCGTCAAAATCTTTTTAAAGATGCTTTTGTTGATCCATCTCGAGCCCCATCAAGGTCCCTGGAGAATTGTGGTGGATCCACAGATCTGTGATGTAAAAATAAACAAGAAAGGGGGATGGACAACTGCGGCGGGTTGACCCAGGGCCTGGCTGCAGACCAGGCCCTGCGCTAGCCCCATACACTGCATGATCTTGAGGTGTGCATGGTCGAGATTGGCAATGCACAGCCAGGGCATGGGCACCTGTAGGGGGTAGGGAGCAGGGCCTGGCCATTGCAAGGCCTTGGAGCCAGCCCCACACTGCACATGGTGATGGACACCTTACTTTGCATTTAAAATAATATTAGAAATACACTGAAACACCAAAGGTTAAAGGGATGGTATATTTATGTGAAAATTCCAGTTATAACATACAGGTTTACACAAGCAAAATCATTTCAATTCACCAGTTATAGTTACATCACGTAACTCAAACCCTTGGCATGCATCACTTGTACCCTACCTTATGACATTACTCATGATATGTTCAATTACTGCATTTATAACTCCCCTAATGATATCTATAAATACATTATTGATAACAATTAATAACAGTGTCTAGTGAGTTGAAAAAACTGTGTATGAAGGTGCGCAACTTATACTAAGCTTTGAGTGGGGCGCATACTCTACTTTTTTCTAAATAAAAATATATAAATATAACTTTGGAATTTCTAAGGTTTGTGTAGTTTAGGTTGTTTCTTATAGAAATAATAAATGAAGTTTGCCTAACTTTAATTTTAAACCTTAGGTTTGAAACATGTATGGCATGTATGGAGAGCTTTGGGGCATGCTGTCAACTGAGCTAACACCAGGGTTATTTTGACATTCAATAGACACTCTAAAAAATACACAAAATTCTGGCTGACAACTGGAGCATTCTTAAGATAGATACCATGGTAGGACCCAGCCTAAGTGATAGACCTCTGATTACATACAGAAAATGTAGGAGTCTGAAGGACATGTTAGTAAAAGGGGATTTCACAGAACCACGCATGGCAAACATTCATAACCTTAAAGGCTTTTATCTTTGCGGGCATTGTAAAGCTTGCATATATAGCCATATGGTCAAGGAATTTAGGTACCGGGGCCCAAGATGAGTACTCATTTCCTCACATGCAGCAGTAGTTTTGTGATTTATGTTCTGGAATGTCCATGCAGACAGAAGTATGTGGTTAGTACCACCCATATGGACAAAAAGAGGGTCTTAGAACACCTTAGGGCTATTACAAACAAGAATGCATACTACCCCATTGCCAGACATTTCCAGGACCATTGCCAATAAAATAGTTCCCTTTATTGTCGCTATGTCATTGAACAAATCACTATGGGACATAGAGGCAGAAATAGGGAACTAGCTCTGCATAGAAAGGAGTCTAAATGGATATTAGAGTTAGAATCCATATTCCCTGGAGGTCAGAATCTTGATGAAGAGTTAGTAACACACCTGTATGAAGATTAATCATCAGTAATAGCATACATATCTGCCTTTCCATGTCACTGTTTTGATTTCTACTCCTCAATAGAAAATTGATTTTATAATGGATCTACTAATCAATATATTTTTCTATAATGGGTATAGTCACAAACCAATGGTTCATTGTTTTCTTCCCTTGTTCCCTTCACAGGAGGAAAGGAAGGGTCCCACTGTACAGGATGGACACTTCACGAGTTCCCTACCCTTTTCTTCTCGGGCTCGGGTTTATACTATGGACAAGATAAGAAACATTTTAATTGTTTAATTCACTTAAGATTTAATATTAGGAAGTGATTTTAAGTTGTTTTTCACATGTGATGCTTATCATGGTTCATGTGGTTCATGTGGTTCATGTGGACTGTTTTATTATTAGCCACTTGGCGAATGAAATAGTAGTTGGCTATTGATCATCAATTTAACTACCTGGCCATGGTGTTGAAAATATGTATAAAATATAGTCATGCCCAATACCAATGCCCATATAAGAGTATAAATGTCTGTAGCAATCAATTTTGAGGTTCACTCCTTCCATGCTAATTTTCTAGACATACTGTGACACTTGCCACTTGGCAAATGAATACATTAATATGTATCCAGGTTGATATGTCCTTATACAGGTATTTTCTCTGAAATGGTGGCTTTAATACAATGTTGTTCACCAATACCCAGTCGACAAAAAAAGGGCTATTCTTGTATAATTTTGCATTATTTTATGCATTTTGATTTTGACAACAATTTAGAATCAATTGTGGAATAATATACTATGTACAATCAAATATGATTATGTGAATACTACATAATATATTATTGGAACATCAGATACTTTCCCCAATCAAAGAAAGTAATTTTGTAAACAATTTCTACACTCCAATATGGCTGCTATTGTAACACTACCATTGTCATTGGTATGAGAGAAAAAAGTCCTATGTCCATGTTTTTGTTTACATATCCACAATCATTTTGTTGACTCAGCGTGTGATCAAGGCAATTCTCTGCCAAAACACGTAACTGAGTAATAAAGTTCCAAATTTGCATTTGCAGAGGACTTCGAGCGTGAGCTTTATTAAATAATTTAAGCTATATATATTACCTACTGGCGGTCCCAAAACGCGTTTTCCCCATGTTATTTCTCATAGGAAATTTTAGACACAGCTACAGCACCGAACTGCTGAACGGAATTACACCAAATTTTGCAAAAAGGTAGCCCTTGGTTCAGAAATCGACTTTTTTTTAAAAATGGTGCAAATCCGTTCAGTAGTTCCTGAGAAATTAAAAAAATAGAGGTCAAAAAAAATAAATTTCCCATAGAAAACTTTAGACACAGCTATGGCAAAACACTGCTGAACGGAATTACACCAAATTTGGCAAAAAGGCTCAGAAAGCGTCCTTCTTTAAAAAATAGTGCAAATCCGTTCAGTAGTTGCTGAGAAAAACAAAAATACAAGTTTCAATATTTAGAGGCATGGAGGATCCGCGCACCCTCCCGATCAGAGCTTTATGCTAATTGGCTGTCAACACTCCAAAGCAGGAAGTGTTGGCAGCCATCTTGTGCCTCGGTAGAACTGAGGCACAAGAAATCAGGAAAGCAAATGCGCAAAACATGAAAAGGGGGCAAGGTAGAAACACCCTAACCCCCTAGGCCTGCTCAGGGGGTCCCACAAGGACCAAAAGTTTTTTTTTAAAATAGCCGGATGCTCAGAGGATCTGCAGATCCGACCGCAAAGAAAAAAAACTGAAGCGCGGGCTCCCGCGCTTCGTTACTATTTAGCCCACGGGTGGGCCAAGTCCCGGGGGCAACCTCTATATTGTAATGGGGACCACCACCTCCTGGGGCTTTTCAAAAATATGTGGGGGGCTCACAGCCCCCCAAGCCCTGGGGACTGCCACCCCTGGGGATTCTAAAATAAAGCTGAGGGCTCAAAGGCCCCCCCAAGCCCCGGGAACCGCCACCCACAAGGCTTTTTGAAAATATTTGCGGGAGGCTCACAGCACCCCCCACCCAGCCCTGGGGACCGCCACCCCCTGGGGCTTCTAAAATAAATGGGTGGGGGCTGAAAGGCCCCCAAAGGCCTGGGGAACGCCACCCCCGGGGCTTTTCAAAAAAATGTGTGGGGGGCTCACAGCCCCCTCCCTGCAGCCACGGGAACCCCCACCCCGAGGCTTCTATTTTTTTCAAATTAAAAACCTGTGTCAGGGGGCTTCAGCCCGCCACATGCCCCTGGGACCCCCACCTCCCCATGGCTCTAAATATTAAAATTGGGGGATCCGTGACAGACCCCCAAGCCCCGGGGCCCAGCACACCCCGGGGGTTTGTAAATGGTGGGAGGGGGGCCACGTGGCCCCCATTCCTGGAGTCCTCGATGGCCCTGGGGACCGCCACCCCCCAGGGCCGGCTCCTGCAGTGTCCCAGGGTGCCCACGCCCGGGACACTGCTGTTTGGTATGGCAGGGCGGGAGCCTTGCGCCTCCCGCCCTGTCATGGCAAACTGCTTTGGTTTTTGGAAGAGAGAGCAGGGAATCCTGCTCTCTCTTCCAAAAACCAAATATGATTGCTTTTCCACACGGGGAGCTGCATCTTAGCAGCTCCCCATGTTGAAAAGAAATGCCGGCTCCCGCAGGACGCGGGGAACCGTCGGGACCGTGAGGGGATTGGGGCCATAAGTGGGCCGGGAGGAGGGCCAAGCGGCCTCCCTCCCAACTTATATATATATACATATATATATATATTCCTTTTTTTAAATGGAAAGGCCGGCTCCGGGGGATGGGCTCCTGCTTAGGAGGTTCGAAAACAAAAAAGTTTTTGTAAAAAAAATCGGCAACATCCGTGCAGGGTGCGCGGATCCTGCCAAAAAGAAAAACGCTGGCTCTAGCGCTTCATTGGTAATTAGCCCCTGGGGGGGACAAGTCCAGGGGGCAATGTTTTTACCCGGAGACCGCCACACCTGAGGCTTTAATTAATGATGTGGGGGGGTTCACAGCCCCCCAGCCCCGGGGACCGCCACCTCCCCAGGGCACTAAGAGCTAACTGGAGATACCTGGTGGGCTACTTGTACCCAAGGGACACTCAGGATTCAAGGGGACTTGCACATGTCAGCTCAGCCCCCCTCCCTTCACTAGTGTGCAAACGCGCCCTGTGGCGAGTTTTAAGAGGTAGTTGTAATCCCCCTGCCCTAAAATATACTAGGGGCTTACAGAGGAGGTCATGCTAATAACAGGGTACCCCAACGCATAGTGTTCCCTAGTGTATGTAGGTGTTTTAACTGTATTATAAGTGTCTTTTAGCATAGCAGTGGATCTAGTACTGGTTAGTCAGAGTCAGTTACCACCAGTACCCATCTGAAAAAGTCAAGGTACAGGATGATTTTGCAACAAGGCCTCTTTCTGCTCCTCTGTTTGTTCTTTCTACATGTCTTCCTTCTTCATTCATTTTTCTTCGCCTTTGAGGACTTTTGTTGCTTCTTTCTGCATTTCATTTTCTTCTTTCTGTGTCTTTTTCTTTCTTTACATGTCCTACCTCTAGAGGCATAGTTAGAAACTAGCATTTTAATAACCTTTGAAATAAACTGAAAAACATAGGTTTCAGGCACGTTATAGTTACAAATTAGCATTTAAAAAACCTGTGAAAGTCACTGGAAAAACCATAGGTTGCAGGCACGTTATAGTTAGGAATTAGCATTTAAAAAAACCTAAGAAGTTCACTGAAAAAAACAATGGGTTTCAGGGGCGTTATAGTTTGCTGGACATTTCACTCATACAAAACCTTTGAAATTCCCCCGTTATAGTTAGTTCAGCTAACTATAACTCGCGCGCCCGCAATGCACTGCTGATGATGTCATATATTACATCACTCATGACATGTTCAGTTGTTGTATGGCGTTTTAGGATCCGAGCAAATTTTCCTTATTCATGCCCTTATATAGGTACAATTCACATTGCCCTAATATAGGCATAGAAATCATTCCCTTATATAGACATAGCCCATGCAGTCCAAATATAGGCATGGCTACTTCCACCCGTACCAAAAAGTCACAACGATTTCTTGGAAAATCGACTTAAGCAGCCAGGGACCTCCCTTTGCATGAATATTGATTTGTCCAAGAACTCATGTACTTTACAAAGAACTTCTATTCCTTTGGGGTTCTTTACTGACGTTATTATGCCTGACTTTACGTCAAACTAGACATCTTCAAGGTATAAATATGCCTTCACTTGCTTTAGCAAGACACTGTGGTTCGGAGCAGTTCGACTATCTACTTGCCCGACGCAGCTCGGTACAGCAAGTGCCGAAGGAAGCCAACCCTCCAGCTGAGGCACTGATCGAGAAGCTGTCCTTTCCCTCGCTGAGAATCCAGCTCCAGTGTTTCCAATCTCCCCTTGCGGGGTGTTGGGAAATCGAGTCCCGAGACAGAGATACCAGACATCCTTCATTCTAAACTAAGGTATGGAGCTGATTAGAACCTAAGAGAAATCTTTGATAGATTCTTGGCAAAGAAAACCAAACCTATGCTACACAATACTTACTCCCTCCTGCGTACTAGACTTAGGTTAGGTACATTGGGGTAGGCGTATTTTAGAAGCACCAGTTGAGTTTTTTTTAGTCATTGTTATTTATGTATGTATTTTTATATGGCTTAGAAACCATACAATGCTCTTACAGTATTATTTTATAATATTGTTCTCGCTGTACGCATTATACTTTGCAGCCTGCATTACTATTTTAGCAGTTCACTTTACTTGCATGAGAAAGAAGACTGTTCAATAAAACCTTTTATTGAAAACGCCCGTCTATCTATTTCTCTGCACCTCTGTAGAAACGAAGCATGCATGATTGACTGAGTGAAATACTTATCTATTGTTTCAGCGACTCTAGAGATACATTTCTTATTCTTGGGAAATAAAGTTGTCCTGTTTATGTGGTTGTCAGAAACTAATCCCTTCTTGTGTATTCGAGAAAGTTTCTAGTGACCTCTGAGCTAGCTGGCACTCACTATTAAGTTTAATACATTCAATAGAGACCCAGTCGACCTCAGTCCTACATCTAAACTATAGGATATATTATACCAATGCGCAGAGTCTATTGGGAAATTTGAACTACACTACATGGCACCCAACGTTTGGTAAGGCACTAAATTAATGCTAGATACTAAAGTAACTTAGTCGTGATTTTCTCAGAGACCCCTTTTTCCGTAAAATGCTCCAATAGACATCTGGAGTTGGTAAAAGGATAAAATAACTGCCATAACTGAGTAGGACGAAAATCCTATGTATTAGTTTTTGGTTTGTTCATCTTTGAAGGAAATATTGTGCACCTTATCTTTGTTTCCTTGAAACTTGCTCTGCAAACTTTCATTAAACAATGTCGCTTAAGGGCGACAACAATGCAACAGGTGGAACTGCAGCAGCTGCAGCCCAACCAGGCTTAGAGGTTACAGGCTTTAATGAAGATGACCCGGATGCTTTAATCATCCCAGAAAATTTCAGGAAAACCATCAAAATAAAACTTATAACAAATTGCCTATCATTAAGAGGTTGTAGGGTGATTTTTGTCTTGGAGGCACATGAATATCGGCAGACACAGGTATTCTGTTCATGGATTATCTTCCCTGAAGTAAATCCAGTAACACATGTGTTTCACTTCTACAAAGAAGAGGAACCTCCAATGGAATGCACTCCTTTCGAGGATGTTGAAATTCCACTAACATACCAAGAGCATGCGCTCTGGTTTAAAGGCGCCCTACAACATCAAAATCACATTACTAGGCTCGGTGCACTAGGTAGACCAGGAGCAACATGGCCGGTATTAGCCAGCTATACACCACATCCTGCCATTGAAGAAATGTCAGGTGCAGAACTATTACTTCAACTAAAACAACTAATAAAAATCCATAGACAATTGGTTCAATATGTCATGCGGACTCTAATAGTCCAACCTTCTATAAGGATTCCACTACACACCCCTTACCAGGGGAACACAAAAAAAATCACACCACAGACTATACAATCAGTCATTGGTAAATTGCCCGCAAAACGGGAACAAATTCCATTCTGGATAGCTCAAAAAATTACTCAAATCGAGGCAGTATTTCCCAATACTACACCTCATGAGAAACACAGGATTCTAACAATCTGTTTACCAATTGGGATTGCACCACACCTGGAGCACTGTGACACTTGGGGTACAGTCTTTGCTACAATCTACACAAGAGCACATGGTGTTCCGTCTTTGGCAGTAATACCAGACGTCCTGAAACATATTCAAAACGAATACAGGGCAGAGTCTGCTTTATATCTGGGTAGGAAACTGCTGAAAGATTTCCAACAGGTCTCAACAATAATATTAACTAATATTAAAGGTGAGGCAGCATTTGTGGTGATCCGCCAAAAATTAAGAGAATTCGATGTAACTGAGCAACTATATGAACTGGCCAGAATAACTGAAAAATCCTATGAAGAACTAGGTAGAGATAGTTTGGATGGGAAACCAGTTAAACCCCAACTAATTGAAAGTCCTGAAAAGGTCTTTATTAAAAACACTCTCACTGCTCCTAAAAGAAGTGGGAGAGTACTAAACAAACTTCTAAAAAGAAGTGTTCTCAATCCCGAGGTAAGTCTCCTCAAAAGGAGCCCTCTAAAAAGAGGTATAACAGGGATAATTTGAGAAAAACCTGATAGATATCACGATACTGATACACGTTTCTCTTGTACCTTTCAGACTTCCCCACAGAAATCGGAAAGAATAAGACCATCAGAACAAAAAGAAGAACGCGTGAAGTCCAAAGACGATCAATACGTTCCAAAAAATATGAAAACCGAATTCACTAAAAAGAAGGTAGCAGGTCTAAAAATCCGACATGTCGAGGATCTTGAGGACACAACTCAAGAACGGGGAGTGGGCTCAGACAATGCTGGACAGCGCAGCAGAATTTACCGTAGCTCACAAGATCTTGAAGGATCATAAGGATACAGTGGACTTGAATGAGTACATCCAGGTTGAAACTGCTGATACCAGGGTTAGTGACCCACACAAGTTATATGAAGTAACACTCCGGATGGAGGGGGATATAACTAGGAAAATAAGAGCACTCTTTTGGGTGAAGCTCTCTAATGGTTGCGACATTCTTCTAGCTGAAAAAGACTGGCCACCTCAATTTGTCAGGGAGTGCTCACATGGCGAAGACATCATTATGCCAGCCTTCTCCAACCATATTCCAATTCAGAAAAAATACACCTATGCCAGAAAATCGGCTGTTGCCCAGGCTCCACCATTATAAAAAAATCATGTAGGATGGGATGAGGTTTCTCCTCACCATAAAATCCAATTGAAAACACAACCAACTGCACAACGGCAGTATCCAGTTAAGCAAGTAGCTAAAAAACAGGTCAGGGAGATATTAGATCAACTTGAATACCAAGGGGTGATTGAAACATGCACATTGTCAAGAAACAATCCTTTGTTTCCTTTCTCCAAACCAGACAATACATACAGTCTAGTTTTGGATTACAGACATTTAAACTCTTGCTGCAAAACCTTTGCAGTACAAAATACACACAGTGCAGCACTAATGAATAACATTGTGCTTAAAAAATATAAAACCACTTTAGATATTTCTAGCGGTTTCTTCTGTCAAAACATTGCACCAGAAAGTAGGTACTTGACCGCTTTATCAATTATGGAGACACAGAGTCACTTCTGTCGTCTCCCCCAGGGATTCAAGAATAGTCCGGGGTTATTTTCAGCTAGAGTAACAAACAGAGTTATTACAAATGTATGATGATTACAGACATTTAAACTCTTGCTGCAAAACCTTTGCAGTACAAAATACACACAGTGCAGCACTAATGAATAACATTGTGCTTAAAAAATATAAAACCACTTTAGATATTTCTAGCGGTTTCTTCTGTCAAAACATTGCACCAGAAAGTAGGTACTTGACCGCTTTATCAATTATGGAGACACAGAGTCACTTCTGTCGTCTCCCCCAGGGATTCAAGAATAGTCCGGGGTTATTTTCAGCTAGAGTAACAAACAGAGTTATTACAAATGTATGATGATGAGGCATTATCTTATGTCGATGACATCAGTCTAACAGACGACGACTTGGACAGGCACTTGAACAGAGTAAATACCATTATACTTGGATTCACCTCAGAAGGGTATAAATTCAATTCTAAGACTTCGAGAATTGCCCACCTCAACGTCCTTTTTCTGGGATATGAGTTACCAAGTGAAAGCAAAAGCCTGGCAGCCAACTTTTTAGAAAAGGGTGTGCTGCTCCAACCTCCGAAAAAGCTGAAAACTTACAGTCAATTCTAGGTTTCCTAAATTTTGGAAGAACATACATTTTAAATTACGCAGAAAGGGTTAAACCTCTCTACAAATTAATCAAACCGGATTTCAAACAAATCAATTGAACTCAAAAACACACAGAAATTTTGCGTTCAGTGCAAACAGACATGTTAGCAACAACACATTTACAGACTCGCGTAAACGTATGCAACCTTGTTCTCCAAATCATTCCTGGAAGATGCGGATTCACATACTTAACCTTTAATGAAGGAGAAAAAGTACCAATAGCTTATAAATCACACTTGTACACACAAGCAGAAATGAAATTCACCTCTACAGAAAAAATTCTGACAGCGGTTCAAACTGCAGTAGCAAAAGAGAGAGCCCTCACACTGGAAAAACGCATAATGGTCGTTACTCCTGTACCTGCCTTAGAGGCAGTGTCAAAAGCGAGCATTCCGAATGCAAAGGCTTTACATCTAAGATGGATACAATGGGTTAACTCTCTTGCTGCAAAAGACGTTGAATATGTTTTTGACCCATACTTGAAAACACAAGAATTTCGACAATAGGAACGAGAATGTCCTCTGCCCACTGAGATTCTGCCTCTAGAACAGTATGAATGTATAATTTATATGGACGGATCAGCACAGCCCGCAATTGGGGGTAAACATGCTTATAGTGCTGCGTGCGTGATCCTTAAAGGTCACTGGCACGTTGGTAAATTCCGACCTATGGTCACAAAAACACAATCTCTCGGAGAAAGTGTGCAATTCTTATTACTGCATTCAATCTTGCAATGAATACTTGCAGAACTGGATTCAAAACGGTTTCAAAGATGCAAAAGGTGGCACAATCAAGAAAAAGTTGCTTTGGGAAGAAGTAGTTCAGTTGCAAAACGAACTACAAAAAACTCATGTAATCCATACACTAAGGGCCATATGTATCATAGTTCCGTTTTGCTAATTCCAAATAGCGAATTTTAAGGAATCGCTATTTGGAATTCGCAAAACAGTATGTATGTACAAAATCGCTTTTTTATAGCGATTCCTTACCATTCCTAATTTGCGATTAGCAAATTGCTAATCGCAAATTACCCATTCATTTCTATGGGCCAGGAGGCCCTTAGGAATGAAGGGGCAATTTGCGATTAGCAATTTGCTAATCGCAAATTAGGAATTTTTTCAAGGGCGCAGGGGTGTCTCAAGAACACCCTGCTGCGCCCTTGAAAAAGACATTTGGGGGCATATGGTGCACATACAGGCATGTATGGGCGTCATATGGCACCTTTGGTTTTTTGGAAAAAAGCATTATTAAAAGAATTCGCAACTTACCACCAACTAGAAGTTGGTGGTAATTTGCGATTCCTTAATGGCATTTTTTGCATTTTTTTTCTTTGATACATTGCATTTAACGAATCGCAAAATGTGCGATTCTTTAAGTGCAATCGCAAAATAAGGAATAGCAAATTTTGCAATTCCTTATTTTGATGCAAAAATGTTTGATACATACCAGAATTTCGGCCTTTGCGAATGCTAATTAGCTTGACACATATGGCCCTAAGTCATCAACATGATGGTGTTCACGTTGCAGGGAATTCATTGGCTGATGAAGCCGCGAAGGCAAACGGCTTCCGTATCTGCAATCACTCATTCAAAAACGAAAATAGACGGCGAAATAATGCAAGCTGTCAATGCTTCAAGCAAAGACAGTGGTAAAACACTTCTAAAAGGCTTTCCACTCAAATACTCATACATAACTGATGCAAATAATGTTCCGTTTGCTTGAATCCCTGGAGTGGGGGATAAAGTAATTCCAAACATGGAACATAGATTATGACTAATTTTAGCAGCACATGAAGGGCTCGCCTCTGCACACGCAGGTGTTTCCGCCACAGTGTCGTTATTAAAGCAGAGATACTGGTGGCCGTGCATGAGGAAACAGACCAGAAACTATGTTTTGGAATGTTAAATCTGCCAAAAGATGAAAGTCTCTACAGTGAAACATCCTACGCAGACGCCCCTGTTAATTTCAGATAAACCATTAGCGTACATTTACCTGGACCACTGCGGTCTCTTACAGAGGGATGGTAACTATAAATATATCATGGCCGCAGTTGATTCATGCTCAAGATTCATTTGGATGTCGCCTCAGCGCTCACCTGACGCCTGAACTGTTATAAAAGATTTGCAAGTCTTCATCGGCACATATGCAGTCGGCATGTTACATTCTGACCAGGGTCCTGCGTTTAGCTCAAAGGCTTAAAAGGAGGCCATGGCCAATCTGGGTGTTGCATTGCGGTATTCTAGTCCATTCCATCCTGAGGGAAGTTCGGTTGTGGAGAGAAACTGTGACATAGAGCAATCTATAACAGCTAGGGTATTAGGCATGGGTGACGGGTGGGTAAAACATCTAATAAGTGTCCAATGTAGTCTTAACAATCTGCCAAGAAGTTCTCAGGGTGGACTCACTCCATATGAAAACCTTTTTTGGAACTAGAATGATTGTCCAGGACCTTGATCGTCACACTTCAGTGGTAGAACAAAAACCTTTTCATATCAAAGACCGTTTGGCTGTTTTGCAGGACTTAAATGAAACAAGGAGAAGTTAAAGCAACACATTGCTGAAGCCAAAGACCACTGAAGGGGAACCACCCATCCCAGCAAGTTCTGCCTGGATCCTAAAGATTGGGGATCTAGTCAGAGAAAAGATCGTGGACAAGAAGGAATTTGGGCCTTCCTACAGACAACCAGTACCTGTGCTAGCAATCCACGGATCAAGAGCAGTGTTACTGCCACCCCTTGCTGGAAGAAAGGAGAACAGGTTTGCATCTATTGACCTGGTAAAACCACATCATGTGGTCAATCATAAGTAGTAGGCCAAGTGGACTCCAAAGATGTAGCAGACTACCAAATCTGGCTACTATCCAAGAGGTTCAAAATGAGAGACTCATCACCTTTGAAGACTCTGCAGTGCAAAAAGAAGGACTAAGCAACAAAGCCATGGAACTTGTGCCTCTTGGAACCCAAATAACTGTTCGTCAAGAAACACCTGCCTACAATGAAATAGCATGCGAGGACACTAATATGACAAGTGATCAAATAGCTCCAGCGAATTCAAATAATCCTGATGCAATACCTACAATTGAGAGAACAGCCTCTGGCTATATTATTAACTTTGATACGTTTTCTGAGGATCCCAGTGAACCTGAAGCTATGCCAGCAAAAAGAACTTTCAAAGAACAACCAACAGAACTTTTTCATCAACTGGAAAAGACTTATCTGGTTTCACCATGGATTTAAATTTGGATTGTGTTGGGTGTACTTTTTCTTGTACTTTGGTTGACTCTTGTATTAACTTTGGGAATGCTGATAAATGGAAGATATAGTAAAAAGGACACAGCAAGTAAGAACATCGACTTACTCCTCAAACCACACAAATCATCTCATTGTGAACAAAGAGACTTGTCATCAGTGAACCTCACAGCCGTTCCTATACCTGGTGGTATAGCTTGGGACAGAACTGATTATGACGTATTTGGTCCTGCAGAGCTGTTAAAGATTCTACACCAATTCAAGGTTTCCTTGAGTGACTTTGTTTCATCTAGTACCTTTTCTGATGATTGGGACTTTGAGACTGTTAATAATATGATGTCAGACTTAGAAATGTCTGCAAAAGTTACAAATCATGAATACTTAGAAATGTCATTAGATTGTGAACAAATGTACTGTTATAATCACTATGGTCATCATTTCTTGCACAAATCTGCAAATCCTAGAAATGTTTATACTTTTATTCAATGGGAACATTGTCTAACACCACCAAAGGGTAGCTCAAGAACATTTTAGGAAAAATGTCCATACTTCTCAGGTTTGAATGTCTCAAATCCAGAAACATTTTACTTTAAAAATATTAATAAGACAGGAATGAGAAGTATGTTGACTTGTACTAAGCAAATGTATTCTGTGGCCTTTTATGCTCAGCTGTCTACATTAGGTTTTGACTTTTGGGAAGACAACATTGAGACAAAAACTGTCTGCGGCACAAAAGACTGGCAGGTGCAGAGATTAGAAGCTTAATTTAGAGCCTGCATCATCCCTGAACAAATACTGTTTTTAAATGACACTGTTCAACAGACATCTTGTCTTCGCCTAGCTAAAATAAAAGATTTAAACAAACTGTCCATACCTACACCTACACCTGATAGTAAGAACATTACAGAGGGAGTGGTTGACGTAAAAACAATTTTATTTGAAAACAGAACAGATCCTGATTGGAAAAAATGGTTAATCTGGCCCACAGACACAAACAACTGTCAAGATAGGTTCCTGAATAAAACATAAGGGTTTACATTGACTAGGCCAGATCCAAGATATGTCCAGAGACAACATCCAGGGATAGTAACAACATACCGTGTAGGAAAACTGTGCCTTGAGTGGCTACAAAAGTCAACACAAACGGAGGTAAAACAACACTTATCTTTACTTAAAGATGGTGTTGATTTAAGGGACTTCTTACAAGGACCTATGAAACCGCGTCATAAACGTTTTATATATGCTGGTATATATGCCATTCATAATGAAGCTTGGAAAGCAACACAAGCAGAGACTGCAGAACGAATATGAGAAATTGATTGTATTAATTTAGAGAAATCTCTCTCTGAAGTTGACAATAGGTTAACGACTCTGTCATCCAGAATGTATTCTTTGAACAGCATAGTATCCTCTGCCATAGACATAATTGGAACAGGACTTGGTCATGTTAAAGCATGGACTGTCACAATTGCGTTCTATAATGCTTTTAGGCTGGGCGCTACAAAATCTTTGTTCTGGCTATGTGCCATGGCATCTAATCAACACCACGTCATTGTTTTCTGAATTTAACCTTACAGATAAACAAATCACTTTTGCACAAAGAGGAGCAGACCATACAATGCTGAGCATTGAAAAACTGGAAAGATTACCATTAACTGTTTTTGAGAAGCCAGCAACAGAACGGATAATACATGGAACAATCACTCTGCCTGTCACAATTTTCCATTTTCAGTATTGTTTGAAACATATACCAGCAGGCATATATGAAAGGTTGGGTAAAGAATACATCAAGACATCCTGGGATTTACCCTATTCACACAGATGTTGGAGTGGGGGAAAAGAAGTGTTTCTTAGTGGTACAAAATGCAAAAACTCACTAAGCGGTACACTTTTATGTCAGGGTATTAATTTACACGGAGCCTGCGATGGTTCTTCGACCAACTTACCCTGCCACCTGCAATGTTCTCCAGCTGCTGTGATAGAATCCAATTTTTAGGCAGCTTTCTAATGGAAGCTATGTTATGTTAAATAATCACAGATGCTGTGGCATGTTGCCAGGAATACCCTATCTCGTAACTGTGTCAGCCAGGGTCAGTTGCTGTAAGCAAGTATTGTTTCCTAAAACTAAGACAGACGGGGAGTCACCGTTATAGCCTTCACTGAACATCTCTTCTATAAGAATTGATACTTTAAGAAGAATGAAAGCCATTCTTTTACAAAAAACGGTGCCACTAACCTCGTCCAAAGAGACGTATGATCTGCAAGTTGCAAGGACCTCTGCAGAGATACATGCCCTTTTATTCACAAACTGCCCTATACATTTCTCAGAAATGTTAGGTCATATCTTAAACATGTCTGATACCAGTGGTATTGTACATGTATTTAAGACAGTTTTTTTGGGACTATTAGCACCCTTTGAAGCAGTCCTTGGCATATTTCCAAACTTCGAGCACTCTGTGTTGGACGACCTGCCTCTCATTTTAGGACTCGTAGCCGGGATACTATTTTTGTTCCTTCTGCTCCGATATGGCAAGTCAAGTCACCATCGACACCCAGATTACCTTAAAGAACACTCTCCTGGCAATGAGGTGTCATGAGCGCATGATACAGATTCTGGGCTTGGCTCGTTTAAGAGATCTAAATACCACGTGGTTTCTATCATTCCGACCAATTTGGCAAGATTGCATCTTACCTGTTCTACGATGCCTGCTTTGTGGATAAGAATGTGTGTTAGACATCTGTCTGACACTCCAATCAGTCCTGCCAACGGATGTTGATACTTTGCTTGGACCGGTAAGGGTTCATGCACTGTGTTGTCCTCAGCTACTACCAATCCTGATGACGGCATTCATTGAGATCTCACAGAGGCACACTGCAGACGGTGAGATACGTGGAGCGACAGGCACACAGGTACCATCTACTTCGAACAGTGCCAATGCAGCTGATGCTTCTCATCTTTGTGCGATCGATCTGCTTAACGAGGTAGTCCAACTTTCACCTACAGTGGTAGAAAAATTCTTTACCAGCTTAGAAGATTTGGGGCCCGATGTAGGTAATCTCGATTTACCTACTCTTAAATACTGAATCATATCGATTCGGTATTTAAGAGTAGGTAAATTGGAAGTAGGCAGATGTAGGTAATTTTTATTTTTCAATTACCGAATCTGTAAGATTCCGTATTTACCGATTTGGTATATACCGAATCAGTATTTGCCATTGATTCCTATGGGCCTTGAAACCCATAGGAATCAATGGCAAATACTGATTCGGTAATTACCGAATCAGTAAATACCGAATCTTGCCAGGGGGAACGGGGTGTCACTTTGACACCCTGTAGCACCCCAATGTCAGGCTTGTGTGCCATGTGGCACACATACATGTCCTAAGGGCATGTCTGTGTGTCACATGACACAGGTGTACATGCACAGATGTGTATGTACACCTGAATTCGTTATTTACCATGCAATAGTATTACATGGCAAATAACAAATTCTTAGGGGCCTGTGGCACTGATTAAAGCACCACCTAGATCTGCATTTACAGATTCGGTATTTTTACCAAGTCTGTATTTACCAATTCGGTAATTTTACCGATTCGGTAAATACAGATTCGGTAAAAATACAGAATCTGTAAATACATGCCCCCTACATTGGAAAAGGCATTTACCGGTCGGCCCCAGATGTTTTCTCCAAACAATGAAACTGGCTTTTGAAGATAGCACATAGTGTTCTGTTGGACTTTGAATTCGACCTTCACTTTCCATAACAAACTTCTAACTTTGGAACTCTATTTTTCCATGATTTGACTTTTTTCCAAAATTGAATTTTTTTGGGGGCACAACGTAATCTACTTAAAGTAGAACTATTCCTAGAGAACAAGAATTCTTTGAGACAATATTTGACCTTGTCCACAACAAAATGAATTATAAATCATGTCATGGAATGGTCTAGACCTTTTTTCTTCTGTATTTAGGAGCCATTTCATAAATGTATTTTAGTGATTCATTCGGATAGCATTTCCAATGTCATACTATATGCTTTGAATGAAACATTCTTTTAAAATGCATACAGCACAAATGCTCTTTTTCATGTACAACCAATACCAATGCATTTTGTTTGTATTTTGGGAGGGGTGTTAACACATCATGCTTTAGATATGTTTTATGTGCCTAGAACTTAGTGATATTGTACATAATAAAGTGGAGTGGGTGTTGTATGGTGTTTTAGGATCCGTGCGAATTTTCCCCAATTCATGCCCTTATATAGGTACAATTCACATCGCCCTAATATAGGCATAGAAATCATTCCCTTATTTAGACATAGCCCATGCAGTCCAAATACAGGCATGGCTACTTCCACCCGTACCAAAAAGTCACAACGATTTCTTGGAAAATCGGCTTAAGCAGTCAGGGACCTCCCCTTGCTTGAATATTGATTTGTCCAAGAACTCATGTACTTTACAAAGAACTACTATTCCCTTGGGGTGCTTTGCTGATGTTATTATGCCCGACGTCACATCAAACTAGACACCTTCAAGGTATAAATATGCCTTCACTTGCTTTAGCAAGTGAAGGAGGTTGAGAGCAGGTTGACTATCTACTTGCCCGCTGCAGCTCAGTACAGCAAGTGCCGAAGGAAGCCAACCCTCCAGCTGACGCACTGATCGAGAAGCTGTCCTTTCTCTCGCTGAGAATCCAGCTCCAGTGTTTCCAAGCTCCCCTTGCTGGGTGTTGGGAAATCGAGTCCTGAGACAGAGATACCAGATCGCCTTCATTCTAAACTAAGTTATGGAGCTGATTAGAACCTAAGAAAATCTTGGATAAATTGTTGGCAAAGTAAACCAAACTTATGCTACACAATACTTACTCCCTCACACGTGCTAGACTTAGGTTAGGTACATTGGGGTAGGCGTAGTTTAGAAGCACTAGTTGAGTATTTTTTAGTCATTGTTATTTATGTATGTATTTTTATATGGCTTAGAAACCATACAATGCTCTTACAGTATTATTTCATAATATTGTTCTCACTGTACACCTTATACTTTGCAGCCTGCAATACAATTGTAGCAGTTCACTTTAGTTGCATGAGAAAGAAGACTGTTCAATAAAACATTATATTGAAAACGCCCGTCTCTCTATTTTTCTGCACCTCTGTAGAAACGAAGCATGCACGATTGACTGAGTGAAATACTTATCTATTGTTTCCGCGACTCTCGAGATACATTTCTTATTCTTGGGAAACAAAGTTGTCATGTTTATGCGGTTGTCAGAAACTAATCCCTTACTGTGTATTCAAGAAAGTTTCTAGTGACCTTTGAGCTAGCTGGCATTCACTATTAAGTTTAATACATTCGATAGAGACCTAGTCGAACTCAGTCCTATGTCTAAACTATAGGATATATTATTCCAATGCGCAGAGTCTGTTGGGAATATAGGAACTACACTACACAGTGACATCACTCATGACATCACTAATGACATCTCAAATGACATCACTGATGACATCACTGATGACATCATCCTTGTGATAGAGTGGCAGACCTCCTCTCACCTTAATATAACCAATGATACACACACTCAAAAAAAGAAACTAGCATTTTCGAAAAAATGGAGATACCAATACCAGTTACAACACACCTATTCAGCAATTCCAAGATCTACACACACATCCACTCAATCATCAATAGTTCTATACAGTCACTCATACATGTACTCACTCATCATATGTACTCATGCATATACACATCCTGTTACATACTGACACTCATCCATAGAGTTACTCACACATATAGTCACACATGCAATGAAAGTATCAAACATCCATTTACTTGCATATACAGTTATACACACACCACCACACTTACTTCTACAGAAACGTGCACATATTTGCTCTCTTAAACAATTACTTATAGCAACACATAATTATTTATACAGGAACTCTTCAAATCTCTCACTCTAGCATATATTCACACATACTAGTTTAAAACATATGTAGTTACTCTTAAAGATTCTATTGAGACAGTCCTTCACTCACTAACACACCCATACACACACTCATCCACTCATACAGTCCTGCACAGATGCTGTCTTCAACACATACAAACAGTGAGTCATTCATTCATGCATCTATGCACTAAGTAATACCCTCCACCAAACCATACAGACACTCATGCTGATACTCAAAAAAACACTAATAACCAATATAGACACTCATGTAGCTACTCACCAACCCATGCAGCTACTTATACACAAAGTGAGAGACTGATACAGATATTTACATATTTAAACATTACTCACTAACCCATGTATTCTCTAAGATACACTTAATCAGTCATAAAATGAATTTTTCAGAAGAAATCATCAATTTAGACACTTATCTACCCATTCATTCTTCCATCGACCTTGAGATATACATATATAAAACATATTTATTTTTCAGAAAAACACACATTCACTGGATGATGTCATCAGTGATGTCATTTGACATATCATCAGTGATGTTATGAGTGATGTCACTGACCAGGTCATCAGTGATGTCATATGTGACGTCATCAGCAGTGCATTGCTGGCGCGTAAGTTATAGTTAGCTGAACTAACTATAACGGGGGAATTTCAATGGTTTTGTATGAGTGAAATGTCCAGCTAACTATAACGTCCCTCACATATATAGTTTTAGTTAGGACTTGCCTATATCTTTGGGCACCGTTTTGAGGAATCTTCACGAAATTTTCAAAAAAATTGCCACAGTGATTCTTGTTGTGCATGGAAAGTTGAAATTGAGAAAAAGGTGGATCTAAATAAGTGTTTTGCCAGTGTTTCCCATAGACTACAGCTCGAACCACTGGGTTGAATAATACCAAATTAGGCAGAAAGGTAGCCCTTGGGCCAGAAAGAACCCTTTTTGTTATTTGGTGTAAATACGTTCAGTAGTTTGAGAGATATTTCGTAAAAAAATCTAAATTTGTATTGGTGTATTGTATTTATTGGGTCGCTGTTCCTTTGAGGATCCAACAGTCTCTGTGCTCAAATCTGACTTGCTGCCAACACTTCAACCAGGAAGTGTTGGCAGCCATCCTGGGACTCAGCTGCAGCCAAGTGTTGTAATGTTATTTCATTATATCTTCCTGTGTTGACATCTATGTATTCTAGAACTGTAGAGTTGCCCTGGCTTAAGAGTAGAATCTTGGCAGACCTATTGCTGAGTTGAGCCAGAGGCGATTGGGTGGCTGAGCTGTTTAACCTGCATTACTTATGAATATTCATTCATATAGAAACTACATTCATCATTTGTCCTCATTCAAGAATCCATCTTTGTAACACTGGCGACAACTGGGAACAAGAACAGCTCAACTATAAATTTATCTACTGATTTCCTCTCCTCAATCTTCTTTATGAAGTTAAGTGGACATTTAAAAACTTCTTCTTTATTTTACTATTCAAGCCTGCAAATTTGTGTAAGAAGCTTTTCAGCCCTAGGAAAGTCTCTGGTTGGTGTGTTCTAGTTCACCTAGAACTACACCTTCTTCACACAAGATCTTTCAGCTTTAAACTGCTTCTTCTCAAGAACTTCACGACCTGCAAGCACGGCTGTATTACAAGTGATACCTTTCTGCTTTAAAGCCTTGCTACTCGAGAACTACATGACCTGCAACCTGCCTCATCCTGTACATTCTGGTGATAAACTTCTCCAAGGTAGGAAAGCGTTGTATGTGGCATGAACAGCAAGTAAGAATTTTCTGTTTTAAAAGCGTAACATTTTCTCTTTAATAAAAAAGTGCTCTTAACATTTCAGTGCCATTGAACCTGCCTTTAAAATACTTTGTATTCTCACTTATTGGCATGTTTTCTTTTTTTGTAACAACTATTTCTAATGATCTAAGTTACTGTTGATGGTGTGACTCCTTTGTTATGTTTATTTAAATTTACCTTGCGTTTGCCTCAAGGAGAATACGCGCACTTTGCAACTCTTTGTGACGTCTACACTCAAGTTCTTGAAAGGTCGAATTACAGGTTGAAATGCAGCGTTTACGTCCTCCTGACCTTTTGAAACGCATTGCTCTCGTTTCACGCACCCCTTTGTTCTTGGTTGTAGCGACCCCTTTACCCACAGCAGCTTGCCGGCGAGTTGTGTTTCAATCGCTGACACGCACAGCTTGAATTCTCTACAGCGTGCCCAGGACCGGACTGGGAACCAAAACCGTCTCTGGCAAAGTGCTCGGCCGCCCCCCACCGGGGTTTTAGGGGTGCCATCGAGCTCATTTCCAGGGCCGTTTTTCGTCCGATTTGTTACAGGGCCGATATTCAGCTATGCTGCAAAAACGGCCCTGTAACCTAAACGTCCCAACGGGCCCAAAACCTGCCCCCACCCGTGCGGCGCACCGGGGGTTTGCCCAGAGCCCGCTACGGCCAGTCCGGCCCTGCCAGAGCGTGCCAGAGAGTTGAGTTTCAATTCTTCAACTTCATTAATTTAATTGCTGACACGCACAGCAGTATAGCAGGGAGTTGGATTCCAATCGCTGATATGCATAGCTTGAAGTCACTGCAACGTGCCAGAGAGTTGAGTTTCAATCGCTGACAAGTACAGCTTGAAGTCACTGCTGTGTGACAAGTTCTTCTGCCAAGTCCATCTAGTTTATTAATTTAATCACTGACACGCACAGCACATTTTGGACAAAATAGTGTGTCTACAAATATTAGTTATTTACTGCTTACATGCACAAATTAAAATTATAGCAGCTTGTTTTAGGAAGTAAACATCTCTTGCTGACACACACAGCTTGTGGTTTCTGTTGTGATCTACAACTTTTACCTTCTTCACTGCGCTGATGCGCACAGCAGCTTCAAGTAAAAGACTTGTCAAGTTCATTCTTTTTTACAATTTTAATCGCTAACACGCACAGCTAATTTTGTTAAAATAGCGTGTCTGTATAAAGTACAAATTTGTCACTGATACACAGTTTTTTGGCATATTACACAGTTTATTAAATTTTCTCTCTAAAAATTATACTTTCTAGACTCAAGTCATGCAAAATGTCACTGCGGCTCCTTTCTTCCCGCAGTCACCAGGTGATCCCCCATAAAGTGGTCAAAGTGGAAGAAAGTGTTCGAGCGCTATGCTCGTGTTTGTGGAACTTCTCTCAGTATTGAAAGGAAAACAGCTTTGCTTATGCACTGTCTTGGGTCGGAAGGTCAGGATGTTTTCGATCATCTACCAGACGTACCTGATAGTGCTGCAGCAAATCTGAATGAATTTGAAATGTGCATTTACAAACATGATGCTTATTATTTATCGAAGGTTAGTATGACATAGAATGTTGGACGAGGTGTGGCACGGCGGCTAGGGCGACTGACTCCAGAATCTGGGGATCATGGTTGGATCCCCGGCACCGGGGGCAGATTAGCCCAGCACAATGTGACTCTGGGCATAGCTTGCTTAATCTTCCCGACGGACCCCAAGGCCTAGAGACCCTTGCGGGTGATTGTGCGCATAACAAAGGTGGATTTATTTATTTATTATTTAACGTTACCATTTTGGGAGGAGGATGCAAAAGGAAGGGGAGAGTATTGAGAACTATGTTACTGACTTAAGACGCCTAGCTTCCACTTGATTTGCTTATAGATAAAACAATAAGAGACCAATTTATGTTGGGTTGTGTGTCTGAAAAAGTGTGTGATGAACTATGGCCCATAGATGAGCCTTCTCTTAATGAAGTATTGGTGGTAGCCAAAAGGATCGAACATTCTCTTGAGTGTGTTAAAGAAATTGAGAAAGATCCCAATAAGGATGTTTTGGTTGTCAATACAACACTGAATCTTAATGTTAAGTAGAAGGACTTTAAAACTAGGGCCCAAGTTAAAGAAATTGAGAAAGATCTCAATAAAGATGTTTCGGTTGTCAATACAACTCCGAATCTTAATGTTAAGTCGAAGGACTTTCAAACTAAGGCCCAAGTTAAAGACAAACAAGTAGGTAAGTGTCATTTTCAGTTCAACGAAGATAGAAAATGCTATAGATGTAACATTGCTAGTCACTGGGCTAATGATAAATCCTGTCCTGCTTTGAATTCCATATGAACTTACTGTAAAACAAAACAGGACGTTTTGCCATTGCTTGTAGGATCAAGTCCTCTAGACAAAGAGTAAATGAAATTGGTCTTGAGTCTTCTTCTGATCTACATGATTTTAAGTGCGGTCAGATAATTGTTCAAGTAGGGGGTGATGGGCTGTTGGACCATATTCTTGTGGAAGGTCAGAAGACGAAAGTCTTATTTGATTCTGGAGTGAAAATTACTATAGTTTCAAGTACAATTTTTGATGAAAATTTAAGTACCAAAGTTAATCTACTTAAACCTGATATTCGTCCCACTGCATATGCAGAGACCTTATCGAATTGCGTGGTTATTTCATTGGTCGTTTCACTTCGGGAAAAGTGTATGTTTCTAAGAAAGGGGACAGTATTTTAAGCTGGTGGCATCTGAAAGACCTGGGTATTATGTTGGATCCTAATAACACTCCTCCCATAATTCTGAAAGAAAGAGGAGCTGTTAAGTTAGTAAATCATCCTTCTTCCCTATAAGATAATCTTATGAAGGAATACCCTCAAGTTTTTGGTGACAAACTTGGTTGTTTGAAGAAATACTGTCATAAAATAGATTCCAGGGTCCATTCCTGTTTCAAGCAAAGTACGCATTGTTCCCTTTACTGTTAAGGGTGAAATGTTGGGTGAGTTAGAAAAGCTCATATCACAGGGCATTATTGAAGAGGTGGAAGGCACGTCCTGTTGGCTCCAGTTGTAGCTGCCAGGAAAGCTGATGGCTCTTTGAGAATATGTGTAGATCTCAGGTAGCTCAATAAATATATGCTTGTGGATAAATACCCACTTTCCAACATTTCAGATCTTTTGAGCATGGTGCATGGTGCTAAAATGTTCAGCACCATCGATTTGTTGTCTGCGTATCATCAGATTTTTCTTGATCACTCCTCGAGAGATTTGACTACATTTGTTACGCCCTTTGGGACTTTTAGATTTGCCAGACTCCCTTTTGGCCTTCTGTCCGCAGCCTCAGTCATCCAATGTGTCACGGAGAAGGTTTTAGTTAATCTTCCCGGGGTATGCCTTTACCAGGATGACATCTTGGTCCATAGTAGTGACGAATCGGGACATGGCAGCGGAGTTCAGCAGGTGGTGGATAGACTTTCTGCACACAATCTCACTGTAAAGAGTGAAAAGTGAAAGTTTGGTTTATATCAGACAGGCTATTAATACCATCAGAGATTTGACTGCGCCCTCATATAAAGAGGAACTCATGAGCCTCCTACGGATGGTAGAATATTATAACAAATGTATTAAAAACTTTGCGGAAGTTAGTTTCAACATGAGAGAATTAATAAAGAAGAGGGTACAATTTTAATGGAATAAGCTATGTGAAGAAGATTTTGTTGAAATAAAGTGTAATTGTCCAATGCTCCCAAGCTGCGAAATGTTGATCCTTTTAAATACTCTATCATTTCTACTGATGCTAGCTTGAAGGGTCTTGGTGCTGTTTTGTATCAAGGTGGCACTAATCCTGATAACACCATCATGTTTGTTGCTAGGAGCCTGAAAGGTGCTGAGTCTAGGTACTCTGTCATTGAGGGAGAAGCCCTTTCAGTCTATTGGGCCATTTAAAAAATTAAGAAAATTCCTATGGGGTACTTCCTTTGTAATCAGAACTGATCACAAGCCACTGTGTGAAATATTTTCCAATAAAGGTATTGATTCAATTTCACCAAGAATCTCTAAATGGATTGTTGGGTTGCAGGTTCATAATTTTTGTGTTAAGCACATTCCTGGTTCACAGAACTTTGTTGCTGAAACACTTTCTAGATGAGTTCCAATTTCTCATTCTGATGACCAGGCTGGTCCAACTTTCAGTCATTCTCATGATTTTGTTTGCAAGATTGACTACAAGATAATTTCTCAAGAACGTTGGCACACTGCTTGTCATGAAGATGAGGTTATTAAAAATGTAATGAAACTAATTTGTGATGGTTGTCATCACATGGAACAAGGGGTCTGTCTGTAAAAGACTTTTGGTCTGTGAAAGACCACTGTCTGGCTGTGAGGGAAGGTTGTGGAGAAGACACAGGTTAGTCCTTCCACTGGCTTTAAGGAAAGATTTGCTGGATTTGGCACATGAAGCACATTTCGGCATCTCTAAAACTAAAGAGAGACTGCCCTCTACTTACTGGTGGCCTGGTATGGTTGAGCGTCTTGTCAGGGAATGTGTTCAATGTTCGCTGAGTGAGAAAATTATAAAGATCAGGACTCACCCAAAGGAAATGAGCCCAAGCGGTCCATGGAAGGACATAGCTCTTGACCTTTGGGACCTGAACATGGCAATGGGTCTATTACTTATATCATTGTTGTGATGGATCTTTACTCCAGGTGGCCGGAAATAGCTTTTGTCAAAACATTTAACACTAAAACTGTTATCGATTTTCTTAAAAATGTAATCTCTGGAGAAGGAATACCAGAAACCTTATTGACAGATAATGGTGTCCAACTTGTCTCTAAGGACATGGAAGAATTTCTTAGCAATTGTGGGATTGTTCACAAGAAATGTTCCCCCTATCACCCTGAGTCAAATAAGACTGTTGAAATGTTTAATAGGGTTATAAAAGAAACCATTTCCCTAGCAAAGCAAAACAGCCTTGATTGGAAGGAGGAGGTTTCAAAGGGAGTTTGCGTTTATCGTTTTGCGCCTCACTCAACAACTGGTAAAACTCCTTTTCTTTTGTTTCATAGTAGACAACCTGATACTTTCTTAGAACCAACATGGGTTACTACATTTCTTTCTGACAGGTGCAGTGTTCCTGGTTTGGTTTCCAGAAAGGAGAGAGAGGATAAAAAGTTTTTGCAAAGAGAATTATGATATGAGGCATGCTGTTAAATCAACCAAGGTTGCTGTTGGTGTTCTTGTTATGATAAAAAAAACTGGTTTCTGTGTTTCTGGTGCTCAGATCTCAAGACCTTTGAAAGTCATTAAAGTTTTGATAATGCTCTGAGGACCTCGGATCATAGAGTTTGGAATTTAGGCAGGGTTGCTGTATGCGGAAACAAGGACCAGTTGAGTAATCATCTCATGATGCTTGTGACAAGAGTGTTCCTGGGGTTCCAAAGAGGTCTAAAAGAGAATCTTGTGCTACCTCATGTTGTTTAACTTTGTTATGTTGTGTTACTTTGTTTCTTACTTACATTGGTTTTTTTCATTTTAGTTTTGTTGTATAACAGAGGGAGATGCGCTGTAATGTAATTTCATTATATCTTCCTGTGTTGACATCTATGTTTTCTAGAACTGTAGAGTTGCTCCTGGCTTAAGAGTAGAATCTTGGCAGATCTATTGCCAGCACATAAAACTATTTTTTTTTACCATGGAAACGAGATGGAGTAGCGAATCCATGGCAAAATGTAAAAATATCAAGAGCAGGTTCTTGTGCTTGTTTCTAGAAACACTGCCTCTTATTGCCCTTAAACTCTCCCTAAATGATCCCTCAATGTGTGTTTCTTAATGTTCCTCTTCACCAGGGTTGATGCGCGTAGACACCCTTCCGGTGATTTTGAAATTAAAGCTGTGCGTTTCTCTCATGCTCTCCCGAAAGCATAGAATGTGCCAAATTCTCAACGGAGGTTCCCGTCTCTCTCCGTTACCAGCATCTCCTAAGCGTGCAGTGTATATACCTTCGGAAACCCCATGCCTTCTTGAGGTGCAAGATTGGAAAGGCGGGCCGACATTGGCCCCGCCGCACTTATGGTGGGGCGCACCGGCCCCCACTCGCCCCGAGTTCGCTGGTGACCCGGAAGTGATTGCGTCACTTCCGGGTCACAAAGGGAACAAAGGCCAGGCCGGTTAGATACGGCCTGGCTGGTGAAGGGGCCTGGCTGGCGAAGGGCTTAAAAGGCCGTGCAGCGCAGGAGCCGACCTCTTTGGGCCGGCCTCTTCCAGCCTCTAGGAGGCTGTAATTAATTTTGCCGCCCACCATCCCTAAAGCAGATGTTTGTTATTGTGTGTTATGAAGGTTGCATATTTTGGTTACAAGTGTTTATGCATGCTGAAGTGTCTGTTTAAACACGTTTTGTTCCTTAGAACTTTCTCCCATTTTTTAGGTCATCTATTGTCGTATTTATTATTATACCTTGGGCAGGCGGTAAGGTCATGATTGGTGAGCAGTTCATTTCAGGTCCTTATGGGGGCGGCGCCATTCTCGAATGGGGTCACCCAAAGGGAGGGACAAGTGGTCTCTCATAGAACTCCAGGGGCAGGTACAGCCTGTTGGGTACATGGGAGACAGTCACGCTTTCTCTAGGCTCTTGGCCACCCAGCACGTGCACAATGACGCCAGTAAACGGCGCAGAGATGCAAGGACCCCCTTTTAATGGAGTTAATGGAGCATACAGGGTAACCGGGGGACCAAAGTACCCTCAATGTAAGCGGGCCCTCTGCGCATGCGCACTTCGACAGAAGGGCGTGGTTTAATAGGGCGTACAGGGGTAACCGGGGAGGGGATGTGCCCCCACGGTAAACGGGCCCTCCTGCGCATGCGCACCTCTACGGGAGGGCGTGGTGACATAGGGCGTTCGGGGGTAACCGGGGAGGGGATGTGCCCCCACGGTAAACGGGCTCTCCTGCGCATGAGCACTCCTTCAGGAGGGCGTGGTTTATTGATAAGGATCTGACACCAGTTATTGACCTTGCCGTAGGCCCAAATTGGTACGTAGAAAAAGTAATTAATGTATAATGTGAAATTATATCGTTTCGGATAGGAAATACCTTGTACTAGAAATATGTTAAGGTTAGCCATCTGAATACCTGTATATATCAATTGTAACATTTTTCTGCGTAATATTGTAATACTGTTTATTTCAATTTTGATTTATTTTTGTATATTTTAATAAATACAGCCGGGGGGTCGCAAAATCCCCCACCTTCCAAAGAAAGCTCTCTCATCTCCTGTTAATAATGTTATGTTGGTTAACGGAAGGGTGGGGTTCCTCCGGCAGTCCCTGGCAATATACTTTTCTCCAGCCCACCTTGGCAAGCCTCAACCCCACCTCGCGAGGATGTGCTGCGCACTCGTAGTAAACCGTTTGAATATCTCTTCTAGGTAAACAGAAGTAACAAGAGACGTTTCTGATTGTGGGATGGCAGCAGATTGGTGTCAGGGGCTCTCCAGGGGACTGATCCCCATTAATCAGGAGCGATCTTTTCAGGGCCTGATTGGTGTGGGCTCCTGGGGGGCAAGAAGGCGAAGGCGTGTGTGCAGCAGTGTGTGTGATAGACAGCTTGAGTGGCGTGTGCAGTATGTGGCCGTGGGTAAAGGGAAAGGAATATGCAGGCTGTGTGAGCATATATGGAGGGTGTGTGCAGGTTTCTAGAGCCTTCATTGTGTCTAGTATGCTGTGACTGATCCACAGTTGTTTTCATAGTTAGTATGCGCCACTATGTGTGTGACCGTATGCAATGTGCAATTTAAGTGCCATGTGTGTTAGGAACAGGTGCCTACAATGCATGTATTGTGTCTAGTGTGTGTGTGTGTGTGTTTATTTGTTTGCGCACAGCATGGGTTAAATAAAGGGCGGCAGGGTAAACTTTGCAATGATGTAGTGCAGAGCCTGCAAATCAGTAGGACAGAGGAAGCTGCAGGTTACTAAGTGTTAAGTAGCATTGCAGTAAATATGTAGCTGCAGTGCAGAACGTGCCATCGCGCAATAAACAGACCACGCAGTGTCAGCGTAAAAGGCCAGTTTATTAGATCAGAACTGCGAATCTGTACATAACAATAAATCAACAATAACAGTAACAGCAAACCCCCACTCACACTTCCCCCTCATTCGTTTCATTCACCCACGTCATCACTAAGCCCTAGCGGCTCCAAACACCCTTCTCTTGGCCGTCAATCACCGTCTTCCAGCCCCCAGTCATTGCAAACTTCCAGTCAAACTTCGGTCCGTCCTGTGCCAACTCCCCCCCCAAGGAATGGGTATGCCCGCTCTTGACCCCCTGTCCCTTCGAATCCTGCCTACAGCAGCTCTGGCCTAAACTGGCAACGCTATCGACCGACCCAGAAACCACCTCCAACTGCCGGGTGGGTGGGCGGCCTTTCGAGCTCCCTCCCGATGGTGCCAGGCGCAGAAAAGAGGAAGATCCCTTCCTCCCCCGCACTTAAATACCCACCCCCTAACTCCTCCCCTTCCCCTACCTGGCCTATCCCCTGCGCGAAAGACCCCGGGGAAAGACTAGTCTGCGACTCTGCTTTCCCCGGGGCCCGGCATCGCGCAATAAACAGACCACGCAGTGTCAGCGTAAAAGGCCATTTTATTAGACCAGAACTGCGAATCTGTACATAACAATAAATCAACAATAACAGTAACAGCAAACCCCCACTCACACTTCCCCCCCATTCGTTTCATTCACCCACGTCATCACTAAGCCCTAGCGGCTCCAAACACCCTTATCTTGGCCGTCAATCACCGTCTTCCAGCCCCCAGTCATTGCAAACTTCCAGTCAAACTTCGGTCCGTCCTGTGCCAACTCCCCCCCCAAGGGATGGGTATGCCCGCTCTTGACCCCCTGTCCCTTCGAATCCTGCCACCCAGTGGACCCCCTGTAGGGCGGTTCACTGCCCCCCCCCCCCCAGGGCCGTCCGTCCGTCGCCGCGCAGTCACTCCCGCCGACACCATAAAGACTCGTTCCACAACTTGCTCACCACATCCAGCAACTCCATCATGTACCACGCATTGCCCAGCCGAGACAGGTGCACACCGTCCTCCCTAAAAGCTAAAGGCTCCTCCAGTCGAATCCCAGGATGTGAAATGACCTTAACGTCCCTGTCCGCACAGTACAGTCTCATTGCCCGATTAAGTTTCCTCCGGGCCTTCTCAATGGCCCCATGTTTCATAGCTCCCCTCCATACTTTCCTGGGGACCAGCTCAGTCCAGGCAATGCAGGCCCCCGCCATCCTCGATTTCAACACTTCCAAGTCCCTTTGCATAAGTTGTAACAATGCCGATCCAGACAGTTGCACCAGGTCGTTCTCTCCCAAATGAATGATTAACAGATCCGGGCATCCCCTCTGTGGGACCATGTTCGCGAGCCAGGGCAGTAGTGCCCCCCATCACATTCCGCTCTTACCCCACCATTTCACCTCGTGCAATTGTCCTTTCAGTCCCAGGTTACGGTCGTAAACCTGCTGATCAGCATATTTGGAGGCCCAGTGCACAAATGAGTGCCCAACGATCCAAGTCACCGTCCTACCGCCCGGGCCACCCACGCAACCTACGAAGAAAAAGATGTTAGAACAGGCAAACAAAACAGTGCAACACCAACAAACCTGCCTGGGACCCCACTACTTCCTCACATACCTCTCGCAACAGCGCGACTTACAACGCCCAACCCTCTTAATCCTGTCCCAGGACCAACCCAGGCGAGCCGCCGCAGTCGCAGCCCCAATGCGAAAGGAATGGGTACCGTAACCACCGCCATCAATCCCCAAACGTCCCAAAGCCATACGCAACACCGCCCACAGCTGGCCAGCCGACACTCTCGCACCAGATGCCGGGCCCCAGTCAACCCACAGAAAGACCTCCACTCCAGAACCAGGCAAACCGCCCCGCCCGACTCATTCAACCATACCCATGTGCCCCTGCCCACCTGATCCGTCTTCGATCGACCCAGCCATATCCCCAGACGCCCCGCATCCACACGCACATCCTCAAACAACCTGCCCGCTCCTCGTCTCGTGCCCAACAGCTCAGACACCCGAAACGCCCCAAAGAACATCCATATCATGCACAAACGAAACAGGCTCACTTCAAACTGGTCATACCAGCAATCTGGCAACACCCCAACCAGCCGAACCAACAAATCAAACGTCACTGCCTCCCGCAGTCGACCCCCCCAGGCCCCTTTCCCCCGACCCCACCCCCACAACATGCGAGCCAGCACCACATCCTTGGTGGGGTCAAAACCCAAAAACAGAACACAGTAAAAGGAACTACCAGCCAATTTCCCAGAGATCGTAGCAGCAGTCAGACCCTTGTCCATACAGGCCAGCACGTAGCCCCTCAAACCCTCCAGCACAGCCGACTCCCCACTCACGACACCATCCACCGTCCAGCCCATAAAAGTACTAAATTCAGACCATGCCAGACGATAAGTCCTCCTTGTGGACGGAGCCAACGAACCCTCCACCAGACCAATCATCCTCACTCCCCCAAGGCCCAGATGCCGGCCGGCAGCTCGGTCTTGCAGGCGTCCGCTCCCGGCGCCAGGTGTCGGAACCGCTGCCACTGCGAACGAGACAAAGCATCCGCAATGTCATTATTCGCCTGAGGAAATATAAATTTTCTGGTCAAGAAATGTTCCCTAACGTGTACCCCACCGTCTCCATGTACGAGTTTAAAGTGCATGTAACTTCCCTCCTGTGCCAGCTATAAAGACGCAAATACATTTGCGTTCAACGTTAACATGTCCTCTTTCAGACCCGCCATGAACGGGTTCAGTATTCAGTTCCTAAGTATGCTATGCCAACGTCTTTTTGTGGTGTACTTTACACGTTTTTCAGCTCTGGCGAAGCAGGCCCCGAATTCTGCCATCGAGCCTTTTTCTGTCCTCTGACTCCGAACGCCTCAGCCTGGGCTGCCTCTGTACCCGTGACCTCTGCCTTACTCCCTGCGCGGCCACGGCGCTTAGCTCAGCCTGCTGCCTGCCAAGACTGTATTCAACCTTCGAATTATCTGTTCCGCTCCTCGAAAATGCATTCCTGCCTACTAGTTTAAGTAAACATCCCCCCAGCTGCAGAGCAAAGGGCTCGGCCTCACTGTCTCCGTGCAAGTAATTCATAGCCTCTGTTACCATGGAAGGCCCATGCCCCCCTCGCATCTCATGCAGACACTTAGACGCTTATACACGCACTCACAGTCAGTATAGAATAGCTTCTGCCCCAGAGACCTTTTCCGTCCAGATAATATGGTTCCTAAACATCAGATATCAGATATGATAGTGGTACAAGTTGATCTGACATGCCAGACTTCTGTCTCTTTCCGCTGGTGTAAATGTCAAGTCCCCTGCACCCTCCAGTCATGCGTCATGCACACGTCATGCAGCTGCGCGCGCATCCAGGCCTCAGATTTCTGCTGACATTGCAAGATTCAGCTTTTGTTGCCACCCACATATGACACTTACATGTGACGTTTCTAGCACACACTCCTATGTTCACGCCTAGTTCACGCCTTCTAATTACGTATCACTACCACGTGTGTGTCTTATCTTGTCTCTCTCAGCGGTTACGCCTACTGTATTGGTTCCTATAATACGATTTAAGTATAAAAGCTATGTATTGTCAATAAAATATTGCTCTATCCCTTCCTGCACCCCTGTGGTGGCAGGAATATGATATCCGGTCTGGTACCATTCCTTTTTAAGGAATAAAACCCCTAAGAACTCTAACACCACGGACTCTGTTTCTTTCTTTCCGATTGAGTTATTTTTTGTTTAAGTACTTACCTGCATAGAAATTAGGACGGTAAATCAAATATTTACCACAATATTTTGGCGCCCGAATAGGGACCCCTCCCCCACCTCACGCGCCGGTTGGTGCGTTGCAAGCTTTGTCCCCTGCCATCAGTTAGACGGAACTACGCGTACTGGCAGGATTTCCTGTATCTCCCTCTGGCCCACGGAGGTGACGAAGACTGCGATCAGCACCCAGACGAGGCGGTGAGGAGTGCGGAGGATCCCGACCAGAGCCTAGCCGAAAGAAGCAAGGTCCGAGGTGTGAAGAGGCCCACCAGTTGTCCGAAGTATCTACGTGTCGAGTCGAGTCGAGTCCGGTCCAGTCCAGTCGAGTTTTCCGAGGCCTTCTGTTTCCGTGCTTCCCGGTGAGTACCATTGCTGGGACGTATCTAGACGGGTGCATTATTATGTATCCGGTAAAGACGGGTTTGGGTACACAAACGCAGTCTGCACTGTTTTAGACAGTGTATCTGTACTGTTTAGCAGTATATCCGTTACTCAAGTTTCTTGCACTGTCTTCGACAGTGTATCTGTGCTGTTTAGCAGTACATCTGGTTTCCGAAGGTAGAGATATATGTTCAAAATGTTCTCTCATGTGATTAATGTCGTGGTATGAGTGATTGTTTAATGTGCATTATTGTGTTTTTGTGTAACTAATTGTGTTCAGAGTTCAGTAGCAAGGATTAAGTATCCAGTATTAAGTAGACAAGATGCCGTTTTTCAATAAGTTAAAGCAGATAGGAACTAGGAAAGGGATGCTAGAGGAAGAAATTCCTATCCCCCCTAGGGACACGCCTGGAAATTACATGTACCACAAGCATGGCATAGACGCCATACTGTATCTAGATTTATGGGCCGATTATACTAAGCACCTAGAAGAAAAATACAGATGGCCCGCTACAGGAACATGGGATGCCGAGTGCATCCTGAAAATAGAAGAAGCACTATGGAGAAAGAAAGCCAGACAATCACAGAAAGATGCTATAGAGTTATGGGGTAAAGAATCGCATAAACGAGCCGAAAAAGAACTCCGAAGAGAAGATAGACTTAGAGAAGCGCCGGATAGAGTCCGAGAAAACAAATTAGTTAATGAAGGGATCCGAGTAAAAGCCGAACAGGTAGACCGTGCACGAAACAATCTTGTAAATGGTATGTACTTAGTGGCCGAGGGTTCGCCTGAAGCCAATTCAGAAATACCGAAAAATCTGCCGCCACCATTGGTTCCAACTAAAGTAAACCACAGGACTACTAAAGACATATTTCTGGCTTCATATCTAGATGATGTAGCACCCGCTTACACCAACCCACCTGCCCGTGTACCGCCTACTGACGGTGATGGAGGTGGCAACCCGCCTCCAGACCATATCCTGCCATTACCACAACAGAGTTCCCCCGTTCGACAGCCTGTTCCTCCACCCCCACCACTTCCCCCACCTCAGGTTAAGATACCAAATCCATTGTTACTTGATCCTACTAAGAGACCAGTTCAAGTACATATACAGACTCCACAGAGGGATAATGCCCAAGCCTCCGCCCCAGGAGGCGCAACAGGGGGTTACCAGACCCCGCCAGCAACACACAGATTACACCTTAGGGATATGCAGAAACACCCTATGCTCCAATCACCCCGTCTTGACATACTCAAAGAACCGCTCTCAGTTTGCAGATATGACCCAGTACCCGGTAAAGACGACAGAATGTTGATAGCATCACTACGTTTGCGGCAAGCTACAGATTATCTAGTGTTAATCCCAGATATGCCTGATCACCTAGATAGAATATATCATTTTGTCCAGACTGGGGAAAACCCTGAAAGTATTAAGGAGGCCCTGGCACATCAGAAAGTTGACACTCAAGCATATATACTACGTTTTTTTATAAATTGCTTAATAAGAGACCGAGACAGGCCAGAGACAGACCAGGGTGAAATGGAAGTCCTAAGCAAGTGGGGTCAAAATATAGCCGAAGGAAAGCATGATAAACAGAATTGCATAGCTAGCATGTACAAGAAAATAAGAAAAACAGTAATAGAAATACACGAAAAGGAAAAAGAAAATGGTTCCTCCCAGGAGGAGGAAGGACCTGAAGAACCAGAAAAGACTACAGACACAATAGCGTATGTAGGTAAGGGAACTTACCTTAGGAAAGGCATTCGCCCAGAAAGCAAGAGAGTTTTTCTCTCTGGCATATCAAAACCGAATTCTCCTGAACATCAGTTTCAAGACACTGATAAAATGCTTCGAGAACGAATGGGGTACCATGTACTCAATTCTATGGATGAACAAGAATTAGCCCGGTCAGCAGTACTATGGGCTGACAATCCTAATATATACAATGATGACACAGTAGCACATACATTTCTGAACCTTTCCCCAGACGAGCAGAAATTAGCAGGTATATACATGATTCAGCACCTCCTCACGTTATACAGAAATCAACATTCTGATCCAGGTCCCTTACCTGATACATTAGATGCACTACTTATGGATAGATGGAGAGGCCTAAGTACTAAGTTAATTCAAATAATTCTAGAACAACGGCACAGATATAACACTTTCTTAGGCCCACAATATGTTCCCGCTCCGCCCCCAGAAAGAAAAATGTATCATATGGAGCGTCTTCATGGCATTGAAAGGCAGAACCCATTACGAGAGGTACACCCAGTTATGGGTACCGACCATACCCTGAAACGTGTGTATGTATACACACCTCTGACCAAGTTAGAATTATTGGAGATGAAGAAACTAGTACCCTGTCATGATAAAGACCCTGCAGGTTTTCACAGAGAACTTAAGGATATGTTACTAATGGGAGATTACACCTACACTGATATTATGAAATTGTTAAAGGTTCTGTTGCCTACCGGCATCTACGAGAAGCTCAAGGAAAGAGAATGGGAGGTGGGAGAGAAAAAGATTATATGGACTGAAATAGAAGACGAGGAAAAGATTCGTACTCCAGGGCTAGGCCTTGGGGAAAAAGCTAAAGCATTACCAGGTTTGATAGTACAGGTCTTGCCAAGATTATTGACAACTAAAAAGGAAGACTGGGATGCAATCTCAGCCTGTAAACAGAAACACGATGAAGATACTAGCGACTTCTATTCAAGATTCGAGAAATGTTTCATTATAAATAGTGGCCTGAAACCAAGTAGCGAATCATACCCACACCTTTTTGTAAGTAAATTAGTAGAGAATTCCCTAACGCAAGTTAAGAATCGAGTATATAAAGTCTAAAGCACATGGCAAGCAAATACGCCATCCCAGATGTTACAAATGTTACAGTATCACCAGAACAGAATCAGAGAAGAACAAGAACATGAACAAAGACGTATGAAAGACACGAAAATGAAAATACTAGTTGCGCAGACAGCTCCGGCTGACGGTCAGAAAAAGGGTGGGACACAGACAAATAATTCAGCAGCTCCCGTTAAAGGGACATGCAACTATTGCAAGCAGCCAGGTCACTACGTACATGAATGTCCCGTCCTGAAACACAATATAGCAACAGGTAAAACTAAAGAAAGGCCGCATCCGCCTAGACAAGACCAGGGCCAACAACAAACTTCGCAGAATTCACAACCGGTGCATGCTTCATCACATGCAGGACAGGCCGCAGCGGCATCACAGCCACAGCCCATTGCCGCGTCACAGCAAGTTTCACGGCAGATGTGCCAGTATGCCCAATCAGATTACCCCGATTATCAGCGATACACATGAAACAGCCTAGAGAGGGAGGTTGGCTTGCCTCTTATTGAGATTCCTGTAGATCATGAAGGGTCCGTAGGGAACAAGGAGGGAATGAGGAAATATAAATTTTCTGGTCAAGAAATGTTCCCTAACGTGTACCCCACCGTCTCCATGTACGAGTTTAAAGTGCATGTAACTTCCCTCCTGTGCCAGCTATAAAGACGCAAATACATTTGCGTTCAACGTTAACATGTCCTCTTTCAGACCCGCCATGAACGGGTTCAGTATTCAGTTCCTAAGTATGCTATGCCAACGTCTTTTTGTGGTGTACTTTACACGTTTTTCAGCTCTGGCGAAGCAGGCCCCGAATTCTGCCATCGAGCCTTTTTCTGTCCTCTGACTCCGAACGCCTCAGCCTGGGCTGCCTCTGTACCCGTGACCTCTGCCTTACTCCCTGCGCGGCCACGGCGCTTAGCTCAGCCTGCTGCCTGCCAAGACTGTATTCAACCTTCGAATTATCTGTTCCGCTCCTCGAAAATGCATTCCTGCCTACTAGTTTAAGTAAACATCCCCCCAGCTGCAGAGCAAAGGGCTCGGCCTCACTGTCTCCGCGCAAGTAATTCATAGCCTCTGTTACCATGGAAGGCCCATGCCCCCCTCGCATCTCATGCAGACACTTAGACGCTTATACACGCACTCACAGTCAGTATAGAATAGCTTCTGCCCCAGAGACCTTTTCCGTCCAGATAATATGGTTCCTAAACATCAGATATCAGATATGATAGTGGTACAAGTTGATCTGACATGCCAGACTTCTGTCTCTTTCCGCTGGTGTAAATGTCAAGTCCCCTGCACCCTCCAGTCATGCGTCATGCACACGTCATGCAGCTGCGCGCGCATCCAGGCCTCAGATTTCTGCTGACATTGCAAGATTCAGCTTTTGTTGCCACCCACATATGACACTTACATGTGACGTTTCTAGCACACACTCCTATGTTCACGCCTAGTTCACGCCTTCTAATTACGTATCACTACCACGTGTGTGTCTTATCTTGTCTCTCTCAGCTGTTACGCCTACTGTATTGGTTCCTATAATACGATTTAAGTATAAAAGCTATGTATTGTCAATAAAATATTGCTCTATCCCTTCCTGCACCCCTGTGGTGGCAGGAATATGATATCCGGTCTGGTACCATTCCTTTTTAAGGAATAAAACCCCTAAGAACTCTAACACCACGGACTCTGTTTCTTTCTTTCCGATTGAGTTATTTTTTGTTTAAGTACTTACCTGCATAGAAATTAGGACGGTAAATCAAATATTTACCACACGCCCCAGGGACATGCTTGGCCCGAAACACCACATTCAACTGCAGGCACGCCAACATGAATCTGAGCAACAGCCTCAGCACTCGCAGGTCCCTCGCCCTTTGGTTATTAACAAGGTCCACCACCGTCATGTTGTCAACGTGAAAGAGCACAGTCCTGTTCCGAAAGTCCTCCCCCCATACCACCAGTGCCACCAGCAATGGGAAGAACTCCAAAAAGGCAATGCTCCTGCCTTGCTTGATCCAGGAGGCCGGCCAGCTCTCCGCACACCACCGACCATCCCAGAAAACACCAAACCCCGCTGACCCAGCCGCGTCAGAGAAAATTTGGCATTGCCAGACCGCCCTCTCATCATCAAAATCCAAAGGCACCCCGTTGAAATCCTGCAGGAACGTAATCCAAGTCCTCAAATCCGTCCTCACCCCCAGGGAAATTCTCACTCTGTGGTGCGGAAGCACTGCCCCCGACATGGCCATGCCGAGCCGTCTGCAGAACGTCCGCCCTGCCCGCACCACCCTGCATGCAAAGTTAAGGAAACCCAGAAGCTTCTGAACCGCCCTCAAAGGGATCCGCCGTTCCCCCACAGCCCACTCCAGGCACGCGAGAATCTCCTTCACCTTAGCTGCCGGCAGGCGCGCCAACCATTCCACCGAGTCCAGTTCGATCCCCAGAAACGTGAGGCAACAGCTGGGACCAGCCGTCTTCTCGGGCGCCAAAGGCACCCCAAACTGCACCGCCAAGGCCTGGAAACGCGACAGGGCCCTGCCGCAATCCCCGACCCCGACCTGCCCAGGAAGAGGAAGTCGTCCAAGTAATGAGTGACCTCACGGCACCCACTCACCCGCACCATGACCCACTGCAGAAAAGTGCTAAAAAGCTCAAACAACGCACACAAGATGGCACACCCCATGGGCAGGACCTTGTCCACGTAGATGGCTCCCCCGAACTGCATGCCCAAAAGCGCAAAATCAGCCGGGTGAATAGGCAGGAGCCGGAAAGCCGACTTAATGTCACACTTCGCCAACTCTGTACCGGGACCACACAACCGCACCATCCGGACCGCATCGTCCACCGACGCATACAGCACCCTCGAGTCCTCCTCTGCAATGAAGTCATTCACCGACCTCCCCTCCGGCCACGACAAGTGGTGAATCATCCTGAACTCCCCCTCCTCTTTCTTGGGCACCACCCCCAATGGAGAAATGATCAGATCCGGCAAAGGCCAGTCAGCAAACGGGCCTGCCACTCTCCCTTCCGCCACCTCCTTGTCCAACTTCGCAGCCACCACTCCAGGCAACTCCTTCGCCGACCTCAAATTCTCAGCCCAACGACGCTCCCTGGGACCCTGGTAGCCTACCCTAAAGCCCTCCGTGAAACCCCAGAAGAGCCGCGCCACGGCCTCGCTATCAGGATAGTGCGCGAGCCACGGGGCCATCGCCTGGACCCTAACCGGAGTAGGCGCCCTTCGGGCCAGGCTGTCCCCGACACCTCGCGTTCCGCCACTGCTCGGAGGGGGTGGCGAGTGAGAGGCACTGCGTAAGGGGGTGTTTCCCACCGCACTTCGAACACTCGTGCTTGAACTTACAAGGGTACCGAGAGCAGAAACCCCGATTGTAGCTCCAACACGCCCCCGTAGTGGGCCCTCCGGGTTTGGACGGCTGACCGGACACAATGGTGTTGGGCACTGTTCCGCCCCCCGCCCCGCCCTGGGCAGGACGCGTCTGAAAAGACCGATATAACACCGGTAAACCACTGGCCGTGTGTGTAGGGCCGACGAGTGCGAAGACGCCATCCACTGCATCCAAAGCTCCTGGTCCACCTCACCCCAACTCTTCTCCGGATCAGCGCTAACCCGGGCCCGAAACTCCTAATCGTAGCTCAACCACGCAAACCCACCAAACTGCTACTGGGCCTTGCGAATGATATCCATATACTTGAACAGCGCAATCGCCCGGTCCAGATACTTCTGGCAATACACGCTGGCATAAATCAAAAAGGCCGACGTCCAGTTCTCCATAGTTATAGGCACCCTAGGCCGCCTCGTCAACTCCCACTCCTCCTCCTTGGAGCCCTCCTTAGCCTGCACTTCCCGATGCAGCAACTTAAAAACATCCACAAATTCGTGTTTCCATATCTTGTCCCTCATTTTCTCCGACAAGTGCGACCCCAAAGGCATCGCGAACCCCATGTAAGGCATTTTCTTAGGGACCTTCACCCCCTTTTCTTCCTTGCCATCACCTTTGTCCGTTTGCACCCCCAAAGTCACCGACTTACCATCCACCTTCTTACCATCCTCAGGTGGACCGCCTGACGGCGCCCCCCCCTCCCTCACAGACCCATCCCCCACACCCACAGACCGGCAGGTGCGTTTACGGCCATCCCCACCCCGAGGAGCGTCATCCCAAGCCGCCCACCAGGCACCCTCACCTGTCAGTGCCTCCGTCCGCTCCCGGGGCCTTCCTCTGGACTCCTTTCCACTGACCACCATGGATCCCGTCTTCTTCCTCGTCCCCTGCTCGACCTGCAACACACCGAGGTCGTTGTCTCCCGCTGCGCGGCCTACGCCTTCCAAGTCATCCCGCACCTCCCCCTCTTCCAACTCTTCACTCTCATTGCTGTAATCCAGCTCAAGCACCGGTTCCAGATCCACTCCATCGCAGGCCACATCTTTCACAGCACGCTTCACACCCTTCTTCACACATCCGCGGCCACGCATTCCGGTGGCGCCACGTGCCGAAGTCGCCCGATCCCGTGGAGGAGGGACAGCCGCCGCGGACTGCCCTACTTCTTCCGGCCTGCGTCTCGGAGCCGTGGTGCGCCCCGCTAGGCCCCCCTTGGCTCTGCCGACAACCGCCGACTTGGAACCCTTCCCGCCCCGCAGGTCGCTCGAACCTGGCAGGGCCCCGGCACCATCGGGCCTCAAAGCCGTGCTGGCCGTCCCTACTCCGGCCGCGCCCCTAGTAAGGTGGGCGGCCGGCCCTGACTTCTGCAACCTGGCTTTCCTAGCCTCCTCCTCCTGCCTCTCCGCCTCCCTCTCCTCCTCAGAGGTGGGGGTGGGAGGACCCTCAATCTCTGGGCCCCAAACTGCACCCACTCTGGCCCTCGTCTCCTCAGCCCATCTGACCTCCTGAATCTGCTCCAGAATCCGCTCTCCACGCGACCGCTCTTCCCAGTAAACAGAACCCCAAATCGGTGGAGGGGGGGGCGGGCCATAGCCAAAGAAATCACCCCCCCGGGGGAAGAAACCCACCTGCTAGAAACCCTGCACCCTACCCGGGCCGCCAATGGGGACCAGAGCGGGCGAAGCGCTCCGGCCCGCCGGAAACCCAGGCACCAATGGCCTCACAACAGCCGGGGTGCCCGCCCTAGAACCCCTGGACAAGTCGATAGGGGCCTCCACCAACGCCTCACCCGACTCCCGAAGCACAGGCCCAGAACCATCCCCCTGAACAGAGCCATCCTCCAGGCGGACCAAAGGCCCAGAGGCCCTACCGCCCCCCGGCGACCCCACCAGGACCACAACAGGCCCGGCCGGGGCGCCCGCCTGCCCCTCCCCCTGCGCGGCGCCGGCCGGCACCGACAGAGGCCCGCGGAGCGGAAGCGCGGGGGTCGCGGCCAACACGGCCGCACCCGAGGCCCCAGGCAAAAATTCCAGCGGGGGAAGGGCCGCGCGGAGGTTGTCCTGTGCTTCCCGCCCCGCGCCGTATCCTTGGGAACACCCCCCCCCTCCGAACCACAGGCCCCCCCTCCTGGTCCTGCTCGTCCTCCAAGCAGGCGAACACCGCCGCCTGAACCCCGGCCGAGGCAGCCCTCGTGCCCCTGGTGGCCCCCACCCAGGCTTGATCCATGACCCCAGGCCTAATAAGATCTTCGCGGCCGGCCCTAGCGAGCAGCAACAAGGCCTCACGGACCTGTTCCGCAGACACACCAGACATCCCACCCAAGCAAGGGAACAAACAAGGGAAAAGCTAACAACCCCAGCTGCCGTGGAACAGCTCCGAGCAAAAAATTCCCAAAGTTAGCACTAGGCCTCAAACTAAGTACTAACTAAACTCCTTTCGAGCTCCCTCCTGATGGTGCCAGACGCAGAAAAGAGGAAGATCCCTTCCTCCCCCGCGCTTAAATACCCACCCCCTAACTCCTCCCCTTCCCCTAACTGGCCTATCCCCTGCGCGAAAGACCCCGGGGAAAGACTAGTCTGCGACTCTGCTTTCCCCGGGGCCCGGCATGCTGAAGTGCAGTGACATGCAGGGCTGCAGCGTATTCACGTCCAGAGCTGGCGTTGCAGAAATGTTGCAGAACTGTTTAAAGTGGGCACGAAGCACGTCCAGAACTCCAGAGTGGACTGTGAGTGAGTGGGGCTGGAGCTGCCGGGAACTGAGGACCATGTTTGAGTCTCGCATCGGCTCAACATCCCGTGATTCTGTGCAAATGAGAATGTCCCAATGGCTGAAACAAATTAAATAGTGCTTGTGCAAAGCGCTCTGATACCTTTGTGTATACAAATCTGCAGTGCGTGCGTATGCATTGATGCTAATGGTGCATTTCTGTAGCTGAAAACACACTGAGCACAAACATGCAAGGCAGTAGTGTAAAAACCAGAAGCTCACAGATTGTGCCTGCGCCATGTTTTGAAAGAATACAATTAGTTATAATGCACTTCTTGTGTATAAATGTCAAAAAATATTATTCACACACAAATAGTTAACTTTATGACCCATCCTTGAAATGGGAATTCCACATGTAGGGATAGGTGTCGAGATGTGCGCAGCTGATAAGGGGCTTAGAAAGCAGCCCCCCAGGGGTCCTTGGCCAGCCTGTGCAGTGAACTCACTCATGTGCAAGCTCTGTGCACACAGTGTAGTTTGTTCAACATGCGATCACATTAGCTTCCTGGCTCTATGGCGTCGTAGCTCTGCAGCTCGTGCTGAGAAGTGGCTGGATGCCATAGAGGGGCTAGACACACACATAATGCATATCAGATAGAACCTGTGTACCCTTCATTCAAGTACTCAGAAGATTATAGTGCCTTGTGTCCAGTGAATTCAGTTTAACATGCACACGTTGTAGGGTCATTTGGGCCTAAGTGACCTTCAGAGAGCATGCTGTGTCCCAGAAGGAACCGAGCTTTTCAGACAGAGGTGGGTAGCAAGCAGAATTCCTGCGTGCATCACAGACTTCAGGGCACTTTTTAATTTGAAGTTTTTGAGAAAGTTTGCCAGAAGCAGCCGGGGCCCTGTTGAGCATGGGTCGTATCCACTTGGGAGATACATACCCATTTAAAGGTGAAAGGAATGGTGTGAGGAAGAAAAAAAGACAAATGCACTCAGTGAGAGGCTGTGCTGATGGTTTTGTGTTCATCTTACAGGAACCTAGTAAGTGTTTTTAAATGAACATATATTGTGTTTTTTTTAGAGGTGGGGTCATGGACTGTCCAGTCCTCAAAGCACACACGTGCATTCCAACTTCCACAGCATTCTCTCTCTTTACGTCTGTCACGGTCTGCGTGTCTTAATGAGCGTGAGCACCTCTTCAGGACAGACATGATAAAAGTGCAGCTATTCATGTCTGATTCACTGAAGTCTTGAGCTGTTTACATTTGTGAACAGATAGTACTGGGCTCAGTTTGTGTCCATCAAACATTCAAAGCTACAGTTTATGACCTGAAACTAGAAGTAAGCAGCAAAATCAAGCTCAGAAACAGGCAGAAATAGGCAAAATAACAAACAAAAAGAGCAGAAAAGAGGAAGAAGATCCAGCAGAAAGAGGCAAGATAAGGGCCGGAAATGAGCAGAAAGAGGCAACATTACGAGCAGAAAGAGCAGAGAAGGGCAGAAAAAAAGCAGAAAGAGGCAAGATAAGGGTAAAAAATAAGCAGAAAGAGGCAAAATAATGGACCCACTCACAGACCCACTCACAAACAGGGCCGGACTGGCCATAGCGGGCCCCAGGCAATCCCCCGGTGCGCCGCACGGGCGGGGCCGATTTTGGGCCCCTGGGGGCCGTTCTTGTTACAAAGGCAGATTTGCAGCATAGCTGCAAAATAGGCCCTGTAACAAAATTGGCCAAAAACCGGCCCGGCAAAGAGCTCGGCGGCACCTCCAACCCTGAGTGGTGGCGGGGGGGGGGGGACCGAGCACTTTGCCAGGGCTGGTTGTGGTTCCCAGTCTGGCCCTGCTCACAAAAAAATCCACCTACTTAAAGACCCACTCATTCACTCATGCACACCCTCACAGATCCATTCAAGGACTCATGCACCCACTCACCACCCCACAGGGAGACTCACACCCACACTCATAGACCCAGTGAGAGACTCACAGACCCATTCACAGACCCGCTCAGACACTCATGCACCTACTCACAGACCCACTCATAAACATACACACCCACTCACAGACCCACTCAGAGAACTACGCACCTACTCACAGATTCACTTAGTCACTCCAGAGCTTTCCAGCAGGACGAACCAAGGATTCAAGGTCCCTCATGGTTGAATGTGGGCGGATTGACTCACGTGGCTCGGGTCAGTCAAGTCTGTTACCTTCAGACTTAGAAACGTTTACAGAGCTATTTCTCCAAGGGTCCCTCGATACGCCTCACCAGGCCAGATTTGTTAGGGTTCGCCAGCATGGGTTTTGACCAGCTCCTGGTCACACTCAAGAAATCGGACCTCTGGAATCTTTCGGCAGGACGAATCTGGAGGGCAGGTCAGGTCTCCTTGGGGTCACCGGCTTTGCTGGCCAGGTTGAGTCAGTCGACCTATGTAGCTCTTTTATCAAAGTGTCCAAAACTTACTCAAAGGGTCTGGAAGCTCCAAGATGGTCCTTAAATGTTTTGGACAAAACACTTAAAAATCCAATGGAGCCACTCCAGGCTTAGGACTCTTTTTGGTGATGGTGTAGGGGAGCTCAGTTAACCTGTAGCTTACAGGGAACCCACTTTTTATTTCTCTTGAAGCCAGTTAGGTCCACAGAGCTGAAATTCCAGATTGTGCAGCAGGTGCAGTCAGTCAGAGTGCAGGGCTTGGTGGGTGAAAATTACATTTCCAGCATGGACCCTTTTTCTTCTGTGGTTTTAAGAAGCTGATCTAAGAGGCTCTGCCCGTCTTAGCCATAAAATATAGCATGTTTGGGAAATCTCTGCAAAATCAGATTATGTCCAAATGCATGAAGTAAAAAAAATAATAAACTAGGTTATAAGAGGAGTCACATACTGAGAAGTACAATTCATGCAATTAATCAATGGTAATACAAAAATCATAACAATAGAAATGCATAGTAGAAAATGATTGAAACACATAAACCCACAAAATGGTTGAAAAAACATAATAAATTGAATTGCATAATAATACATTAATGACATAAAAAGAACAATAAGAAGCATGGAGAAAATGATGTGCAAAACGGATATGAATAAAATGATTGACCACTTGAGGGCCATAAGGTAAGATAGCCCTGGAAATGTAATGAGGGCATTGCTGTAGGAAATTGCAGAGAAGATGAAGCCCACTCGGGAGAAAATAATTAATGAAAAGATGAGATTCAGTAAAGATAAGAAGAAACATAAAATATGGAAATAAATTAACCTGTCCAAAAGAGATGGAAACTCACATTTGGCAAGAGGATTCCTAGTATAAATATGATGAATAATATGCGACAATCATTAAATCATATGAAAATAAACTATTTATAAATGGTTAAAGCCTGAAATTAAGCCTCAAGATGCAAGGTTTTAATCAACTTTCACCATTTGCACTACGCACCAGCTCTTTATTAGTAGCACTTTATTGTGAAGACTTTTGCATGAGAGCACAAGATCTCTTTGAAATAATTCCCCTAAGAACATTTAGAATGAACCTTCATCTCCCACAATACCTTTGAGAATCACGGAAGTGATGACATTGGACAGGAAAAATAAACGGTGGTGAGGGACGAATGCAACTTGTGATCAAAATTCAGACTGAAACATATTGGGCATTGTACTTATAATTAATAAGAACAGCAGATAAAGCTTCCAACAAGTGCATTTCAATCTTTGATTCCTTGGTGACAGTAATTGGTATGTGATAAATATATATATATATATATATATATATATATATATATATATATATATATATATATATATATATATATATATATATATATATATATATATATATATATATATATAAGCTACTGGCAGTTGCTAAGAGAAAGAGGGTCGAAAAAGTAATTCCCATGTTAATTCTCAAGGGGATTTTGAACATGACTACAGCCCAGAGTGTTGAAAGTAAATATATAAAATTTGGCAAAAAAAAGTAGCTCTTGATCCAGAATAAACCCTTTTTGTCATCTCGTGTAAATCCGTTCCAAAGTTTTCGAGAAAATAAAGAAAAGCCAAGTTTTATAACTAGGGACGCAGATCCTCAGAAATTCTGACAATCCTTTGCTAAAATGTGATTGGCTGCAGACACTTCAACAAGGAAGTGCTGGCTCTCCACCTTTGACTTGGGTTCATGTGCCTACCCTTGGGAGATAGAGGATTTCTTTTTGCTTGGTGCGAGCTGGGACAGCTTCTGCCAAGCAAGAGCAATAATAACTCCATTCCCACAAAGCTGGAGCTGTCAAACTGCTCCCGCTTGCTGAAAGCAGAGTTTTCATCTGTTTCCCTGCCTGCTGTCAACCTTGAAGGGAAACAGATGAAAGATGGGTCTAGCATGCTGGGAGCTGCATATTTAACAACTCCCTGTGTGCAGGAGCAATGCTGGCTCCCCCTGAAAGCAGGGAGCTGACTGGTACTGCGGGGGCCTTAAGTCTACTTGCGGTCCCCAACATACCAGCTGTTTCACCTGAGTGGGGCCAAGGCACCCAGCGAGATGCGGCCAAATCCTGGGGGATGGGGTTTGTGGGCATGATGGAGGCACATGGCCCCCCTACCTTATTGAATTTTGGTAGAGCCCCTTGGGGATGGAGAACTCGGCGGATGGAGTCCCCGGACGCAAAATCAACCTGGGGAGGGGGACTGTTGGCCCCCTTCTCCATTGCGGAGGAAGGCAAAACAGAGGGCAGAAAAATGAGCAAAATAGGCAAAACGGAGGGCAGAAATGGCAAAAGAGAGGGCAGAAAAACTAGCAGAAAAGGGCTAAACAGAGCAGAAGAGGGCACACCAGAGAGTTGAAAAACAAACACAAAAGGCAAAATGATGGGCAGGAAAGGCTAAACAGAGGGCAGAAAAATGAGCAGGAAGGGCCAAAAAGAGGGCAGAAAAACAATAACAAAAAGCAAAATGGAGGGCAGAAAAACAAGCAGAAAAAGCAAAATAGAGCAGAAGAGGGCAAAACAGAGAGCAGAAAACTAACCCAAAAGGCAACATGGAGGGCAGGAAAATATACAGGAAAGGGGAAATAAATGGAGGGCATAAATGGCAAAAGAGAGGGCAGAAAAATAAGCAGAAATGGCAAAACACCGCAAAAATGGGCAAAACTGAGAGCAGAAAAACGAAGACAAAAGGCAAAATGGAGGGCAGGAAATTGAGCAGGAAAGGCCAAAAAGAAGCCAGAAAATGAGCAGGAAAAAGCAACACAGAGAATACCAGAGCAAAACAGAGTGGAGAAAACTAACAGAAAAGGCAAAACGGAGGGTAGGTAAAGGTGCAGGAAAGGCCAAATGGAGGGCAGAAAACTTATCAAAAAAGGGAAAACAGAGGGCAGAAACATTAGCAGAAAAGGAAAAACTGAGCAGAATAGACGGCAAAACAGAGGGCTGAAATATGAACGGTGAAGGCATAATGGATGGCAGAAAAATTAGCAGAAAAGACAAAATGGCGGACCGAAAACCGAGCAGGAAAGGCAAAACAGAGCTGAAGAGAGCAAAACAGAGGGCACTTAGACACTCACATATCCTCTTACAGACCCATTCAGAGACTCATGCACCCACTCACAGCCCCACCAACAGACTCATGCACTCACTCACAACCCACTCAGAGGCTCATGTACTCACTCACAGGCTCACTCAAAGACTCACACCCACTCACAGATCCATTCAGAGACACCTGCATCCACTTACAGAACCACTCAGACAGTCATGCACTCACTCACTGACTAACTCACACACTCATGGAGGTACCCACAAACCCCCTCAGACACTCTAACACCCACTCCCAGACCCATTCAGACACTCACACATCCATTCACACCCCCAAAACACTCACACACTAACTCACTTGCAATGGTTACAGGTTACAGTTAGGAAATACATTGTAAAACTACCTTAGCAATTCACTTAAAAATGGTTACAGGGATGTTGTAGTTAGAAAAAAACATCTAAAAAGCCATAGAAATTTCCAAAAAAACAAAGGTTATAGGGACATTATACTTAAGAAATAACATTAAATAAAACCTTACAAATTCACTGAAAAAACAAAGGTTACAGGCATATTATAGTTAGGAAATAGAATTTAAAAAACCTTAGCAATTTAATGAATAAAGCAAAGGTTACAGGAACATTTTAATTAGGCTCAGACAAAACCATTGAAATTCAGCAGTTATACTTATCTGAGGTGACTATAACTTATGTCCCTGCAATGCACTGCTTAGGATCTCACATATTACATCGCTCATGGCATGGTCAGTGACAACACTGATGACATCTCAATTAGGTAATAGTGAGCTCTGGTAACTATAACTGCTGGATTTAAATGGTTTTGTATGAGTGTAATCTGAGCCTATCTATAAAATCCCTGTAACCTTTGACTTTTTCAGTGACTTTGTAAGTTTTTTTTATATTGTTTCCTAACGACCATGTAACCATGTAACCTTTTTTCAGGGACATTATAGTTGGGAATTAAAATTAAAAAGCTCTTCCAGTAAACACCAAATCTTGCATGTGGTTCCTCATATTCCCAAGTGAATTTGGAAATTAGAGGTTTGTTTTGCTGAGTTACCTCATTGTTTGCTCAGGAGTCATTCCATGAGTGTTGCAGTGACTGTTCCCATTCAAAACCCATGGATTTTGTCGCTTTCACAGATTTACAAAACCATGTACACTGGAGGATGCACCAAAACTTTACGCCTCACTTGGTGAGGCGTAACGAGAAGAAGAATAACTTTATTTCTCCTTGCTTATTCTTTTTTCCATTTGTGCTACATTCAGAGCACAAATTGAAAAAGAAAAACGCCCCTCATGATTGTTTTTGTTTAGGAAGGTGCCACTTCCTGCACAAAAACAATCCTGTCAACAGCAGAGGCACCATTGCACCATGGTGCAAGAGTGACTGCGTTCGCACTAGGCTGTCAAAATGGCACCAGCGCTGGGGGACAGGAATGCACAGTATTGCATCAAAGCAGTACATTCCTTCCCTTTGACGTAGGGCAGTGCAGCAAAATGACTTGCTGTGCTGCCCTATATCAAATCCCCATAAATGAGGCCCTGGGTGCCTAAATAGCTCACACTCTTCTGGTCCACATGGATCAGTAACAAGGTTTTTTTTCCTTGTATACGTATGACATCTCTAAACCGGTACTGTATATTTCAAGATCCAAGGTCAATTTAAAACATAAAATGAGAACAATAGTGGGAAATAGTTTTACTTATTTCTTCGGATGGAAATCATTATGCCTTCTGCCCTTCCACCCCCAACACAATGTGAGTGTCTGGAGAATTTCCCCCAGACAGTGTTCCATTTTTACATTTCTATGCCAGACATATTTATAGAAGTTAAGTGAGTGTGGGAAATGCATTGCCAATAACTCCGAACAGCACACAAAGTTATGACATTTTTAGAGTGGAGCATCACGACAAGCTTTTGTGTAACCTTAGTCTGGTACATAGGGTCTAGCTTCTATTGGTGCAGCAGGTTCAGTGGCACTGATAATCTGACGTCTGAGGGGCACATTGAACCCCGAACAGTGCTACATTTTATAATTCAAAATGCACCCCATTGTTCAGCGGTCTTGCCCTGCTTGTCACAGAGGAACACTCAATACATTTGGGAGAGCTGTCCAGCAACTAAGATCCCTGCCTGAAACTATAAGAAGAAGAAGAAGGGCTGTCCTGCTGGAACCCTGGCCTGCACTAAGAGGATTGCACTTATTAATGCACCTGCTGTACACTTTGAAACAACAGCTCTAAGGACTTTGCCTTGCTTTGAAAAGTGAAGTGCACTCCTTGAAAGCAACAGGTTAAAAGATCTCCACCTGCAACATCTCCAGCTAGAAGAAATCAGCTGACCACCTTCAGCTGGTCTTTAAAGGGTTAGGCCAGGTGCATTGTGAGAGACATTGTAACAACAACCCAAGGAGCAACTCAGAGCTTCTGGAACCTTGGAACCCCAAAAGGACCTTTTGGTAGAAGAACAACAAGTCTGAGAAGATTTGGAGAATATTTGTCAAAAAGCTTCATGAGGTAGCTGAACCATCGATGAGAGTCAAGCCTGTGACATCGAATTGCGACTTGGCCGGAGATTCAGGTTTGCCCTACTGAAGTTCCAAAGCTTTTTATCGTCAGCGAGGCTTCCAGGCGTTGATGGAGGCATCGTGCTGAGCCAAGCCACTGTTGTCAAATCAAATACTTCTGACGAGGAGCCTCACTTGATGTTGAGAGAAAAATCTCCAGAAGGTAAAAACTTGACCCGGCGCTACCGCTAAGTGTATCCGACCCACGCCTCATCGCGGTCACCCTGAAACTTTGTCTTGGTTAAGCACGACCAGATGTCCCAACGTTGGGTATTTGGCTTTTACGGACTAGAAAGTGATTATTCTTTTTCTCTCAACGTCAAGTGAGGCTCCTCGTCAGAAGTCTTTGAATTGACAACAGTGGCTTGGCTCAGCACGACGGATTTTTTGTTGTATGAATGGAATCAAGACTGAGGTTCCAGCACTTGGACCATGAATTACTGCCTCGCCATTTGAACCAAACACATGGATGTATCCATTCACCTTGTAAATGTGAAAAATCAGGGAGATTGACTCAACTGTTGTGTGCCCTTAGAGCCTGTGTAATGGTCAAAGGAATAAATGTAAAGCTTTCATTGGTCCAAAAAATGTTTCATTGCTCCAATCAAACCAGTAGCTGGAGCTGGAGCAGCTCACTCCAGAAGTATCGAGATATAGGAAGTGTACTCCGAGGACTAATGATCCGCACCATACTTAGCTACGAGGATTCAAAGCTGGAAATGCTATCTGAGTAAGCAGAGAATAATGCTACATATATTAAGCACATATGCAACTTTAGCAAGGAGAAGACTCTGGAGGAAATTGAAGGTTTGATGAAAGATTTATGGAACCATGAAAACAAAGAGTGTATTGTCAGATTCAAGAAAGGCATACCAACAATTATGTTGCCACTGAAGGAAGACATAAAAAAAAGCTTTGAAATACCCGAGAGATATTTGTGTTGAATCCAGTTCAAAGAACAAAAGTAAGCCATTGCCTAGGGACTCTTTTCTCGGTGGAACCACCATGGAAAGGCTGGCAGGGATTGGGTTTGAGGGCCTGTTGCGGGCCCTCCTTGTCTTGGGGGGAGGTGTTGCTGCACTGGGTTTCCCTGCACTGCATAGAAGGCACTGCGTGGTGCCTGCCACATAGTGGAGGGAAATGCACAGCAGCAAGCAGTACCGTCTGCAATGTGAAATGCCCGGGATGCACCCACCATACTGGCGGGCGCATCGTGATTGCAGTGGTGGGACCATCGCATGACTGGCGGGTGGTATCAAAACTGCAAAAAAAAATACAAAAATAATTTGGGGCCATATGTATGAAGCCAAAATTCAGTTGCAAACGCTGCAAATCATTAAAAATAGCGTTTGCGACTTAAAAATCGCTAATCGCAATGTATGAAACAAAAAAAAGCATGCCAAGTAAGGAATCGCAAATTAGCGATTCTCAAACATTGCGAAAGCGGTAAATAGCGATTACAATAGCGATTTCCAAATTTGCGATAAAACCTGTTAGCGACAATCGCAAAAGTGGAAATCGCAATTTAGAAATCGCAATGGAATGTATCAACCAATCTCAAATAGCGAAATAAGCAAAATCGCAAAAATAAGGAATCGCAATCACCATCAAGTGGGAGTAGGTGGTAACCAGGTGCAAAGTATAAATTGAAACCCAGAATGCAACACACTCCCTACCACAATGTCTGGGCTGTACATGATAGTGAGGAGGCGAAGAGTGAGAGCTCTGGCGCAGAGGAGGAGACGGCAGGAGAGGATATTCCGGTTGCGCACCACCATCTTCCAACGCACTGAGGAGGATATCTACACCCATTACAGACTGGAGGAAGAGAGTATACTTGATTTGATTGAGGAACTGAGGCCCCACCTAGAACACCCCACCCGCAGGACACAAGCCATACCCACACACATCCAGGTCCTCTGGTCAGTACACCTGCTGGCCTCAGGTAGTTTCCAGGGGGTCATAGCCTCTGCAGGAGGGGTGTCACAAAGTGCCCTGTCGCACTTTTTCCATGCGTTCCTCGACTCCATGAAACATAGGATGCAACATCACATACACTTCCCCAGCACCCCACAGGAAGTAGCACAGACCAAGCAGGACTTTTACAACATAGCCCAATTCCCCCACGTCATAGGATGTATAGATGGAACACATGTTGCCATTTCACCCCCCTCAAACATAGAGTATGTATTCTGGAACAGGAAATGCTACCACTCTCTGAACATACAGATGGTGTGTGATGCCAAAAACATAATCACCGATATAGTGGCAGAGTACCCTGGAAGCACACATGACGCCTTCATATTCCGTCACAGTGGGCTATACCGTAGACTCTCAAGAGGGGAATTTGGAGAGGGATACCTACTAGGTAACAGCACACACTGTCAGCCCACAATTCTCAATGCCAGCATGTGCATCACAGTGACTGACCTTTAATCATTTCCACCCACAGGGGACAGTGCCTATGCAGTCCAGGATTTCATCCTGACACCCTACCTGAATCCTGCCACTGCTGGGGAGGGCGCTACAACTGGGCACACATTTCAACAAGAGGCACCATCGAGAGAACATTTGGGATTTTGAAGAGCAGATTCAGATGCATACACAAAAGTGGCGGAGCCCTCCAATACAGCCCTAAGACGTGCTGCAAAATTGTTGTAGCTTGTGCCATGCTCCACAACATTGCAACCAGGAAAGGGACACCTATGGAGTTGAGTGACTCCGAAACCTCTGACGTGGAGGGACCTGGACCCATACACATGGAAGCTGGTGTAGGTGCTGCTGCAGCTGGGCGACAGGCGTGATGAGATCATGCGGAACTACTTCTAGGTGAGTGAAAATGATACAATGACAACTTCTTGCTTTGCAAACGTGTTTAATTCTCAATTGCAACAATGTCACACATCCAAAAAAACATGGATGAACTCTCCTAAACCAAAGCACATGTTTAAACCACAGTGCTACAAAATCAGTCATTAGTACAGCAAGTGCTACACTGTTGCTGGCCCCATATCTCCCCTGTGTGGAATAGTCATTTGCTGCAGTCCCTATTGTTGTGTGGCAGGCCTGGTGCTCCGGCCACTACGGCGCCTCTCAACAGTGGGTGGTGGTATATTTGAGCTCCGCACCGACTGTGAGTCCTCCTCACTGGGGGTAAGCACCCCGGGTCCAGCAGTACGCAGCGCACGCAGCTCATCCAGGGTGGCAGTTGACTGCACTACCACAGTGGATATGTCCTGGATACCATGCGAGAACTCCCGCTGTTTCTCTATGGCACGCCTTGCCAGCATATTGGTGGAGGAGGCAAGGCGATTAATAGCACGCGTGTAGTGGTCCATGCGGGCCATTTCTTTGCGCCTGGGTGCACGTTCAGCTCTCAACTCTGCAGTCAGCTCCTGCACAGCCCCCCTGATTTCCTCGCGTATTCCTCTGTTCCCTGCCCTGATCTCTCTCTGAATGGCCTTCATGTGATTCGCTTGCAGGCGGTGAACCTGAAGCATGTGCATTTCTAGGCCGGCAAACACTGATTCATCTTGTTGCACATTGGAGCTGATGGCCGTGCGGGGTCTACACCTGCCTCTGGACTGTGGTCTGGACTCCTGCTGCTGGGGTACAGGTGCATCAGACAGCACATTTTCATTTTCCTCATCCTCATCATCCATTATTCTGAATGGCCTCACGTTCCTCTTACTTTGTCCCTTTGGTCGGATGAAAGGACTGTCCTCCCCATCTGTTTCATGACCATAGCTGCCTTCTCCTGGGGCTTGGGGTCCTGTCTCAGTTGCACTGGCTGTAGCCTTCCCACTTGCAGGTGCTGTGGATAGAACAGCACACATTAATTTTTTTTATCATTACATGTGATGTTCAAATACATTTTTTCACAGTGTTCCCTGACTTCACTTGTGTCATTCACCTTTCCTGACCTGCACATGTGTACAATGTGAAATTCTACATTACAGACTATTCTGACTACATCTCCCATAATGCATTGCTGTGACTGCCTGTGTAATTGCTCTAGCCTGCCACGTGGTTACCCTAATCCCTAGGTCGCTGCAGGGGGTTGCTGGGGGTGGTTTAGGGGGGGGAGGCATGCTTCTTACCTGGTCTTGCAGTTGGTTGTGCTGAGCTGTCGAGCACGGACTCGCCCGCAACACTCTGTGGAGGCAGTGTGCCCTCTACCAGCTCCTCCAGTGGCAGCCAACTTCTCCTTGGAGCGCTGTCGCAGGTCATACCAGCGCTTCCGCAACACTTCGACTGTCCTGGGGCATTCACTTTGGCTTGGATGCCCTCCCAAATCCGTCTCTTGCTGGCTTCTGGCACCTTGTGGCAACTCCTCCCAAATAATGCCTCATGGTGTGGCACCATTTCGGTAATGAGGGTCTCTAGTTCATCCTCAGAGAACTTGAGCTTCCTCTTCCTGCCTGCATCCCCTTCTTGCTGCTCCTGCTGGCTTGCTGGGACATCCTGGTTTCCACCTTCTGCCATGGCTCCTCAGTACCAAACAACTCTCTCACACTCTCTATCTCAATCCAGAAGCACCATGGGAAATCACTCACTTCCTGGATGGTGATGTCATCATAAAGCATCAGGATTGCGATTGGATGTTTTCAGAAATTCGCTAAATTGCGATTTTTCGCGTGGGAACATCGCAATTTAGCGATTTTCTGGGTGCGGTCGCGCTATTTAGTGATTTTCGGGGTGCGAACTCGCTATTTTGCGATTTCTGACGTTTAAGGAATCGCTAATACACATTGTGCAAATATTTAGTGATTTTGGGCGAATCGCTAAATATTTGCGATTGCGTTGTTACATCCTGATTTGCGATTCTGATTTTGCGATTTGGTAATAATCGCTATTTCAGAATTGCAAATCGTTTTCTTCATACACATGGCCCTTGGTGCACTACGGTGCTCTTGTCAAAATCCCATTGGACACAGCCTTTAACCACGATTAGTAATTGCTCTCTGCAGGCATTTGTTGGATGTGAGATATGATAAACAAACAATAAAATTAAACAGGTGAAAAACAAAGGTTGAAGTGAAGATAGAGTTAGTTTTAATCATAACACTCTACCATATGTTTAAAACAAACCTCAAAAATTCTGTTACAAATGATGGTTCAATTACTTTTATGAATAAAAATGAATTGGAAAATCACTAACATTTGTAAGCTATGGTTAAAACGACAATCCACAAGTCACAAAATCATGCAAATCATAACTCACACACATAATACAATGTGTATGACATCACAGTGTTTATACCAATGAATAGCATCACCTAAAAGCAATTGTAATTCAATCATTACACATATTCAGTCAATTTACAATACTACACCTGTAATTGCATCTGTCACTTTAAGGGTAAGACACAAGCATTGCTGAAACGGCCTTGCTGTCGATAACAGACGACCTGCAGCTGTACCAGGACAAGGGTTACTCTGTTGTCCTGGTGCTGCTAGACTTATCGACAGCGTTCGATACGATTTCCCATACCATTCTGATCGAACGACTGTCTGTGAGTGGAATCGGCGGTAGAGCACTGGACTGGATCAAAAGCTTCCTCTCCAACCGCACCCAATCTGTCACCATGGGTGAGTTTAGGTCAGAAGAGGTTAACATTACCAAGGGGGTCCCGCAGGGTTCTTGTTTGAGCCCGACCTTATTTAATACCTATGTGGCTCCCTTGGCAGATGTTACTAGAGCTTTTGGATTCTGCCCAGTGTCCTACGCTGATGATACGCAGCTGCCCTTCCCCTTTAAACAACTTACCCCGGAAATTATACAATCCTTTTCCGATGGGATGAAGGCAGTTGCAAGGTGGATGTCTTCCAACTTTCTTCAAAGTAATGTTGGAAAGACAGAGGTGATGCCCTTCGGGGAAGCCAGGGTTCAATGGTCCCCCAATTGGTGGCCTTCTGATTTGGGCCCAGTTCCTGAGCCCAAAACAATAATCAAGAACTTGGGAGTTAGATTGGAGCCGGAGTTGACCATGAAGCAAAATGTCAATACTACTGTGGGATCCTGCTTCCATGTGATTGGTCTCCTCCGTAGAATTTTTCCTTTCCTCCCTGACTCCCATAGGAAAACCTTAGTTCAGGCCTTGTTTATCAGCCGCCTTGATTATTGTAACGGTCTTCTGGCAGGTGCAAATGAGGAGGTTTTGGATCGTCTGCAGGTGGTGCAAAATACAGCAGCTAGGCTGGTGCTTAACGCACCCCCCAGATCCTCCTCCAAACCGTTACTTCACAAACTTCACTGGTTACCAATACGTCAACGAGTGAAGTTCAAGACCTGGTGCATCATTCATAAGGGCCTCAATCAATTGGGACCAGAGTATTTGGCCAGCAAATTTGTTCCATATGTCCCTACCCGTGCCCTTAGATCCAGTGACCAGTTGTTACTGAGTGTTCCTAAGATAACTAAATCTAGGCTAGGTGTCAGGGCTCTGTCCGTAGTAGGTCCCAACCTCTGGAACTCACTGCCGCTCTCATTGAAGCAATGTCATAACCATCTTCATTTCAGAAAATACCTGAAAACTTTTCTGTTTAGTTCATTCTAACTAGCACCTTTGTTGGTTTATAGGAGCTTCATAGCACTTTTAACTTCATTGCTTCCTTTATCAGTTTCCTTACCGGTTGTCATTAGCGCGGAGATACTCCTACGGGAGTTTATTCACAGCGCTATATAAACACACAAATAAATAAATAAATAAAGCATTGCATGTGGTGCACAATTGAACATTTTTCTTCTTTACATTATCCTGGCCTACAGGATCTCCCACATGACAACAAAGTAAAATAATGAACAATAGGAATAAAACACAGAAAGAAAAGGAGTTAAATGAGTATAAATTCTAGACTAATTATTTGGGGGTGGACGTGAGTCCACCGCAAGGAATAAGACCACAAACTGTTCAGGATAAACCAGCTTCAGGAATTTAACCCTGGACTCAACTGCCTGGCATCAATGGCACAAAGTAAAAATGCTTAACTTAGGAAAAAGTGTAAAGTATTTAGCAGTAACAAAATACTTAATAAGAAAATAATAAGCACGATAAAAATACCTCAACCAACATATAAAAAGAGAAAAATTGAGTAAAATGACCTAAAAACAACAGAAGTTGGAGACATGAATTTGTAAGGATTTCAGGAACAAAGCACCAAGAAAAAGTAAAGCACCAATCAGTAGTCCCTGTTCAAGACAAAGGAGCAATTTCAGACCGGCCCTGATGGAAGGCTGATTAGATACACCAAGCATGTCATTAGATTTTACATTCTTAGGCTCTGAAATGAAAGTTGAACTCCACCAGTGGGGAAAGGTGTCAGGCTGCATCAGCCAAAGTCCTCTTGAAGCCGGGTAGCCTTTGGAGGAGGTCTCACTGAAGCTGTGATTTTCGCAGAAAAAGCTCTACACTGGAGAAATTATAAATTTTTGTGGCCTCTATAATTGTAGTCTTTTTGAACACCAGTCCTCTTAATCATGTATGAGTTGATTTAACCACCAGCTTGGCATGCAATCAGTGAAGCAAGTGCAGTGCAGTGTGGCTCATTTCTGCTCAAGCTGAGTGGAAAAAACAAGGATGTAAACCAACTAGTAAATATGAGTCATGTGAAGCTTTGCTTGTGGTTTAGGTTTTAAAGCCATTGTAGGAGCCACAACAATAGTCAATCCTAATCATTTGGCCTTGCAAAAACGTTGCATGCCGGGGTGTGTCAGCAGATCATGGAGAATGCCTCAGAGGAGTCCAAGTTGGAAATCTACATTCATAGTTGCATTGTTAAGCTAAGGAACGCATCAGAGCCAGGGGCCTTCTGTTCCTTGAAGTCACATTTATACCATATATTATAAGTATATGCTATTTAATGGATTAGTGTTCTTGTCATGACTCTTTTTTGCACATTCTTTAACGTTATGGACCAAGGGAGATCCATGCCTTAATAAAAAGCAAAATCCATGAAAATAGTTTTTACAATTGAAAATGTTTTGAAATCCACCCTGCCCCGAATCAAATTCTTAATAAAATTTTATTCTCATGCCATCACCGTTTATACAGATGGAGGATCAATTCACAAAGATTTTGATGAGAGTATGTTTCACTTACTCTTTAATTACCCCTTGCTACTCTTCGATGAATAAACTGTGTGTGGCTTAATCATGGAATTCATGAGAAGGCGAAGAGTACTACAAGAGTAAGTTACAGCACCAATTTTATGACTCAGTCAGTGGTCTCTTTGAGTCTACCTAGGATGAGCATCTTGAAAATTGTCTCTTTTCCTAGGCGGGTATCCACAAGCCCCACTGACTCCAGTTTTTTCACGTTAGGTTCCATCTCTTTGACTTTCCTGTCCATCTAATCCTATCTTTGTCAGGTAGGGCATACCCATTCTGTGCTACAGGTATGAGAGGAGCTGCATACTGGACATTACCCAGCATTGGATGGTCAGGGACAGTGACAGGAGTGAGGAACAGTCTCAACTACATAGTGGAATCCGGGCTCAGGGAGAGGCAAGGTAGTTATCGCTGTAGAACGGACAGGCAGCATTGGGCATCTCGGGCAGAGAGATACATAATCACACTGATTCATGCACATTATGTATTAGACAACACCTAGACAACACAAAAAGTCCATAAGTGATGGAACATAGGAACCTAGCCGGCAAGTGATTATAGGATCACCCAATTTGGGTGTTCCTGAATTAGAAGAAAATAAAAATTTCATAATGTCCCTAGTAAGGATTACTAGGGACATTAACCAAATAACAGTTATTTTTTCCTTTTAACCAACCCCTTTTTATCGTACCAACTAGAAGCAGGAATAAATTATAGGCTTACTGGTTAGGTAATTTTAAAACTAGCACAATACACCATTCCCACCCTAACACTGCACTACACATAGACTCACAATCCAGTGCTCCTACGTATCCTTCGCAAGTTGCAGCACGCCCCAAGCAGTAGATGCTTGGGATGGCCCCAATGAGGAAGCATGTCACCTATGGGCAACCCTGGGTGAGTGAGGGGACTCAAGAAAATACATTTTTTATTGTCTTCTAATTCAGGCACACCCGAATTGGGTAATCCAATAATCACTTGCCGGCTAGGTTCCTATGTTCCATCACATTTTTTGTGTAGTCTATGTAGGAGCACTGGATTGTGAGTCTATGTGTAGTGCAGTGTTAGCATGGGAGTGGTGTATTGTGCTAGTTTTAAAAATACCTAACCAGTAAGCCTATAATTTATTCCTGCTTCTAGTTGGTACGATAAAAAGGGGTTGGCAAACAACAACATGGTATACAAACAACCTCATCCCCTTTTGTATCGCTTTGTTCGCCCTACGTTTGCAGGGTATGCTCAGTGGTGAGTCCCTTGCTCACGTTGCCACTGGATTTAAGCTAGCCTGGCTGAGGACAGCTGCAATGCCAGAAACCGGTCCCAGGATGCTTGTTTCCGGTCCAGGGAAGACAAAGCTTTGGCAGTTCGGGCTGGACTGTTCCCATGAGGCACAGGGCCAGACGGATTTGCATATGGCCATGTCTGATCTGGGGTGGCGGAGTGAGCTAAAGAATGGTGATGGATTAAACCCAGATCATTTGACTGGGAGGGAGTGTTTGATTTGCTCAAACGCTCCATCCATCATCCCCTTTTGTATCGCTTTGTACGCCCCTAAGTTGGCAGGGTATGCTCAGACGTGAGTCCCTTGCTCACTCTGCCACTGGATTCAGCTAGCCTGGCTGAGGACGGCTGCAATGCCAGAAATCGGTCCCAAGATGCTTGTTTCCGGTCCAGGGAACACATGGCTTTGGCTGTTCGGACTGGACTGTTCCCATGAGGCACAGGGTCAGACTGATTTGCATATGGTCATGTCTGAACTGGGGTGGCGTAGTGAGCTAAAGAATGGTGATGGATTAAACCCAGATCATTTGACTGGGGGTGAGTGTTTGATTTGCTCCAATGCTCCATCCATCATCCCCTTTTGTATCGCTTTGTTCGCCCTAAGTTGGCAGGGTATGCTCAGACGTGAGTCCCTTGCTCACTTTGCCACTGGATTCAAGCTAGCCTGGCTAAGGACGGCTGCAGTGCCAGAAACCGGTCCCAGGATGCTTGTTTCCGGTCCAGGGAAGACATGGCATTGGCAGTTCGGGCTGGACTGTTCCCATGAGGCACAGGGTCAGACTGATTTGCATATGGCCATGTCTGAACTGGGGTGGCGGAGTGAGCTAAAGAATGGTGATGGATTAATCCTACATCATTTGACTGGGGGTGAGTGTTTGATTTGCTTAAACGCCCCGTCCATCATCCTCTTTTGTATCACTATCTTTCAATGGAAGCACCTGGCCGTGTTTTCTACTTTGAAGGCCTTAGACTTCCTAGAAAGACGATTAATCTATAGGCTTCCTTTATTGAAGCTTCCGCTGAATTGATTCTCTTAGGCAAATGTTATTGCTGAGCTCCCAGTTAAGCACTTCGGAATAATGCATTATCTGTGCCTTAGACTCACTGCAGCTCATTGATTGGTTAAGCGATTATAATGCCTCATGCATCAATTTCAGCGTCTAAGGAACACTTTACTGGCATGAAATAGTACCTGCGCGCCCTGTCGCTTTCTTTTTTCCCAACCTTTATGCAATATTGAACACTGTTGTCTAGCCATACCCATAAATCAAACATGTCTCAATGCATTAAAAACTTTTTTGCAACATGGCAACACCTGTGCCCTGGTGCAAAATTGAAATCCTTCAAAAGGGCTTTGGTTTCATTGTTCCACTTTAGAAAAAATGTGCAGAATAAAGGGCCAGATGTATGAAATCACGTGTTTGCAATTTCCTAATAGATTCGCTATTAGGAAATTGCAAACTGCGATGTACAACAGTGTGTGTGATACTGTTAGCAATTTGCAGTGGGTTGCAAATGGACCTGCCTCATCAATATTCATGAGGCAGGTTGCAATTTGCGACCCACTGTGAATGGCCCCAATCACAGGGATGGTGGCCTGCTGGGTTCAGCAGACACCCATGTCTGTGATTGCTTTTTAAATAAAGCAATATTTTTTGTGTGCAGCCCGTTTTCCTTAAAGGAAAATGGGGTGCATTTCAAAATTAACAATGAAATGGTCCATGAGACCAGTGTCTGCTCTTAAAAAATGTCGGCACCCACATTCTCAAAGGGGAGTCCCTTGGGTCCTCTTCCAGTTTGCGAATGAGTTTACCACCAACATTCATCCATACCAGTGGTGTTTGGTATTAGAAAGGGTTGCCATACACACACCCCTTCCTAACACTGAATCACTAAAGCAAAATGCGTTTTGGTAACAAGTATCCTTCTGTACATGGCAACATGCATTTTACAGTGAAATGCTTCCTACATATGGCCCAAAGACACCTTCTAAATAGGAAAATATGAATAATTCCACCGGGTGCGTGTCAAGTCTGTCTTCGGTCTCATGTTGCACCTGTTTAGGTTTCATTACAACTTTCGTATCCTACCAAATATCTTACGACTGTTTAAAAAAATCAGATGGGCCTGATTTCTGACCCCACGTAGATGGATTGCCTGTTCTGTTTACAAAATATCATCCGTGTTTAAAGAAATAGACACGTTTTCAACATAACTTGGCATTCTCTCTTGCAGACCGCTCTCAGTCACTCACGTTTTTCTTTCCTCCCCAAATGACATCTAAAGTTAGGGTACTCAGTGGAATATTTATATGGGACCTGAGGCACAAGTAAAATGCCCTTTGTAAGCCAAGCTGAGTCATTCGAAGAGGGTGACTATGCAAAGAAAGTGTACCATGCAGATCAGGGTGCTGTACTTTATGTAGATAATTCAGTGGGCTCTATAAAAGGGATCCTTTTGTAACTTTCGGTTCATAGGTTACAAATCTTCTAATATATAACAGTGAGCTATGCACTGTCGTCAAAGAGCTGCATACAAACTGCAAGGCATACGTTTAGAACTATCTGATTTTCCCAGTGTCTTTCATTATTCTCGGATTGACTAAAAGCGTTCCTTTGAGAAGAAATACATTCTTGTCAGTAAAGTCAACCCCCAACCACTTCATTAAATTTTAAATACTGATTTTTTGCTTCTCCAGGCCAAGCATTGTTAACTGCCACCAGTATGGATGACATGTAACTTCTATACCATGTGAAACTTATTGTCTTATGAAGCATTTCCTAAATACCGATTTACACACTTGTATGATGCATTGTCTCTATATAATTTGTGTATTTGGTGTGAAGTGCTCTGGTTTAGAGAGGGGCACAGTACAGAAACGGCACTCATCAAATCCACAGAAGAAATTAGGGCCATGCTTAATCAGGGAGGCAGTGCCGCCCTGATCATGCTGGACCTCTCGGGAGCATTTGATACGTTCCATCACACTGTGCTGGTGGACCGTTTGGAGGAGAGAGGTGTCAAACAAACGGCACAAGCGCTCCTCAAATCCTTTCTCTCAGAAAGAACTCAAACGGTCAAACTAGATAATTTTGAGGCTGAAGCTTTTTCACTACCCTACGGATTTCCTCAGGGATCCTCTCTAAGCCCCACACTTTTTAACATTTATGTGTCTTCTCTAGCCCCTTCTTATTGAGTCTTTTGGTGTTAATCTCACGTCATACGCCAATGACACCCAAATCGTGGTCAATATTCGACCTGACAAACAAGGTGACACTGCTGCCAGGCTAGAGGACTGTATGTATACAGTGGGTGACTGTATGGCACGGAACTGCCTAAAGCTCAACTCCAGCAAAACGGAGATGGTACTTTTTGGCAATAACCCCTCCTTTTGGACCCCACACTGCTGGCCGACAGCCCTAGGCCCACTACCATCCCCGACCAAGAATGTGAAGAACCTGAGAGTTTGGATCGATGATACCCTAAGCTTTAAAGACCAGGTTAACGCAGTGACATCGACCACCTCATTGATGTAGAAAAATAATGCCCCTACCTCCTAAAGACGCACAACAAACAGTAGTCTCGGCTCTGGTATTGTCCAGGCTGGACTGTTGCAATGGTCTATACCTTAAGTTGCAAGAAGGCTCCATGCACACATTGCAGATGCTGCAAAATGCAGGAGCTAGACTCCTTACAGGTATCCCTAAATACCCTGAATACGCATCCATCTCAACATCCATAAAAAAAATCAATTGGCTACCATTCAAAAAGCGCACCCAATTTAAGGCTCTTTGCCTGGTGTTTAAGGCCCTGCAGGGATTTGGGCCTGACTTTCTAAGGAAACAACTTTGCTGGTACATACCAAAAAGAACACTTTGTTCATCAGAGGCCAAACTTGTAGTAACACCATGAGTAAAAAAAGCTAACTGGGGGGGTGGAAGCTTCACGACTTATTGTTACAAAATGTAATGATGCTCAAATTACTTACCTTAGAGGGTTGGAACGCTCAGTCTGCATCCCATATTTTTGTTGTGTTATTTGTTGAACTCAAAAAATACCGTAAAAGCAGCATTAAACCTCCGGCATACAGCACATAACGTTGATGGCATTTTGACTCATCAAAAGGGCAATATTGACTCTTCTCTGTTGGTGGCCTCTGTTTGCATCCTGAGACACTGGAAGTCCACTGCACTGCTGACTGTGTAGTAATGGATGACAGCTGCAGCGGATACGGCATCCCATGGGAGGTTGATTTAAATACTCAATGAGAAGATGAACACATTTGATAGAATTTTGGCGTCTTTCTGACCTAAGTTGTTCTATTACATGTACCCCATAACTGTTGGACTCACATTTCCTTTGCCTTATTCCCGTCAAAGTGTTTGTCATCCTGTGTAGTCTCTGTATAATGATCTGAGTATCCAGTTTAGGTCCTGGGCATGGCCTTTTCACATTCAAATTTCTACAGATGGCCACCCCCAATGGGGGTCGTTTTGGGGCACGGATCTCATTGTTTTCAGTCTCTTAGAAACTGAACACGGTTTCTTTCTCTCTACAGGGGTTTCAGAAATCCTCATTATACTAAGGACCTGATTTTCAAAAAAGGCACGCAATGCATTGCAGACCC